>NC_082600.1:1578981-2792550 GCF_030936135.1 Gavia stellata | reverse complement strand
TAAGTCCAAGCGGGTGGTATGAGAGATATGCTCCATGGTAGGCTGATGCCTGTGAAAGCCACTTGGTTCATGCAGGTGGGTCAGAGAAGACCTGGTTGCAATGTATTACATTATTGGTTATAAAGACTTTTCTACAAAGATCCAGGTCTGTCTCTCTGAGGCTTTAGTGCTATTGCTTTTTTTTTTTCCATAACCTCAGCCCCCTGCCCTGTTCCTCTTCACTCAGCATGCAAAACAGCTCTCCTTCATTGCTCTTCCGGCCGGTCCTTCCTGCTGACTTCAACCCCATTATTTTTGTCCCCTCCGCTATGCCTTTTTCTGTCATCTCTGCCCCCTCCTCTCTCTATTTCTCAGGTCTTTCATCATGATCTCGGCAGGCAATGTCTCTCCCGTTGACTTCAATGGGCAGTAGACGTGCCCTTCCTCCTGCAAAGCCTCTTCTTATGGTAGGGCCACAATTATAGCTTTTTGCAACACTGAAAATTATGCAAAGGCCAAACTGGTATTTCAGATGACCCATTTTTATGAATAAACATTAAATCCAGAAAATAAAGATTGATTCAAAACAGTCTTGTTGCACCAGTTGTACAAAAATTCTGATATGCTGAGGTATCTGTTAATACTGCATAATTGCAATCCTCTTCCATTAAAAGTAATTGATTAAATGTCTAATTAAGAGCTGCCAAATATATATGGTGTTTAAATATAGTGGAGGATTGGGATTTTGACCAACTCATTAATACAGATCTTATTTGTGAACAGTTACAATGGCTTTGCTGATGAAAGCCAGGTTTACTCTTTTGCTTTGCTCTGTAGTTTCCTGTGGGAAAAAAGATCAAAATTATCTTTCCTTTTGTATGTTTTTTCATATTTCAAGTGGTTTGGATGGATACCTAATTTGCTTTCAGTATCATGCGTTCTCTTTTGACATCAGAGGATACATTTTCTGAGCTTCAGAGAAGTTTTACCTGCTCAACTGCCATTAAAGTCAATTGGATCATGTGGTTAAAGCAAGGTATAACAATTGGAAAATGCACTCCAGGGTTAAACTGCTGTACTTGAGCTATTAGATTGAAAGAGTTATCCATCTTCCAAAACACAACCTGCATTGGCACAGCATGGTGTCCCCCATTCATCACCTCCAGACAATTAGAGCTGCATTCAGCCCTGGTGTAAATGAAGTTGCCGTATCATTTGAATCATGCAGCTTAAGCCAGAGCTGGATCTGTCCCACACAGAGCTGCCGAGTTTTCAGTGCAAAAGAGGCCCAGGGATGGGGTGATCAGCACTGGTTTGTGAGAATCACGGGAAAGAGAGGGAAAAGGAGCTATTATAAAAAAAAAGTTAAGAGACTCCCATTTGAAAACTGGATACGGCTGTACAATTACCTGAAAGGAGGTTGCAGAGAGGTGGGCGTTGGTCTCTTCTGCCAAGTAACAAGTGACAGGACAAGAGGAAATGGCCTCAAGTTGCACCAGGGGAGGTTTAGGCTGGATATTAGGAAAAATGTCTTTACTGAGAGAGCGGTGAAGCATTGGAACAGGCTGCCCGGGGAGGTGGTGGGGTCACCATCACTGGAGGTGTTCAAGGAATGTGTGGACATGGCACTGTGGGACATGGTTTAGTGGGCATGGTGGGGTTGGGTGGATGGTTGGACTTGATGATCTTACAGGTCTTTTCCAACTGTAGTGATTCTGTGATTCTGTGTTGTTCAGTGAGATGCAAACCTTGCACGCAGCTTGGCCGAAGGAAGAACAGAGTTTGTGGTCCTTCCCCACGCCTAAGCCTTCAGACCATCCTCTTCACCATAGTGCCTGCTGGCATCAAGAGCTTCAAGGATGAAGCTTTTCACAAAGCCACCACTGCTGCGGGTGACACAGTTAGTCACTTCTGCCCTCTGGGCTGGGCACCAGACAACTTTTAAAGACTTAAGATGAACTTCAGTTCACCTTCAGAGCAGGCAAAAACGCACTGGTAAATACGTTTTTGAAGAAGCTGGTATGCGAGAGAGTAACATGGTTATCTTCTTGGATTTTTGTGATTGAACAAATGGTCATGACAAAACACTGTATTTTTATAGAGTGCACTTAATTGCACAGCGACAGCAGAATGGTATTGGCTTATTATTTTCTGAAACCTCCCGCCTGAATAATATCCACACAGGCCTCCCAGAGAAGAAGCCGCAGGCCTCAAGCAGATTGCCCCTTCAGTCTCCTGAAATGAGAGAGGCAGAACTAATCAAGGAATAATCTGTAGTAGGCCACAGTAACCAATTAACTAACTCCTAGCAGTTGGTAAAATAACCCTTGTGAGAGAAAGAAGGTAATGAGGCTATCATGTCAACTTTACAGTGTGATCCCATGGTATCTGAAAATATAAAAGAGTTTTATTCTCATTTTCTGTACATTTTCCAGTCCATTTCCTACCATAAAATCAAATAATGCGCCAATAAATACAGTATTTAAAATTTCATTGCTTAATATGCTAACATTCAGGCTGTAGATGCCATGGGCAAGCCAGAGTAATGCACTGCCACACCTGGAAGGAACCAAATTATTTTGCTGCTCACAGTGATAATGGCTCAGGTGGTGATGAGCATTGTCCGTGTCTTGACCTGCGCTCTTCCACTCCGTTGTGTCCACGTGCAATGTCTTATTTTTGGTTTAGCTTGAGTGTCTCTAAAGGCAAGATCATCCTTTAGAAATCTCCGTAATACTGCTTCTCCTTGAAGCTGGCGATACCACAATACAGACATTAGTAATGAGCCGGACACTCCTCCCTTGGGAAAGCCCCTGGCAATAGGGACAGAGGAAGCAGACCTGGCTAACAAGCATCTCCCTATCAATAACTCTTGAATATCTAATATGAAATTTAACGTCTTCTCATGCATTTTTCACCATTTCCCATGGACTTGCTCAGTTGATACCTCATCGCAGTTTCAATGATAAGGGTAGGATCTCTCCCGGCTCTAAGATGTCCTCTAAATGACCTGTGCAATATTGGGTTTTGGAAATGACTGTAGAGTGCATATGATTTCAAGACAAACACCACTACCGTGATTTCCATGAAATCAGTGAGCAAGGCTTTAAGTGCGGATCTGAACTGAGTGCTGTGTGTTAGCACATGCAGTGATGCACGCCCTGCTCCAACAGACTTGCAGTCTGCGTACCTGTTGCAGAAAGCAAGTGGAAAGTGTTGCTGAAAATGGTACAGGTTTATTTAAAAATGGGTAACGGAACTGGGACTGGAAGGCAGATTTTCTGATTCACAGTCTGCTGCTCTGTCTGTGATGTCTTAATTCTGCAAGGGAGCCCCTGGGTGGACAAAGGTGCAGTATTCCCATCGGACTGCACAAACAAGATCTGACCCGTGGGACCGACAGCTGACTGTGCTAATTTACTTGAATCCAGCCACAGGCAAAAATGATTGCTTTTCAGCATAAGATAGCATATGCGTGGTAGCAACCTTTTGGGAATCAGCTGAATTGCTCTGCTGTTACCTGCTGGACTACAAATGTGTAGCAGGAGGGCTGAAAAACCTCAAAACCTACTCCTCTAAGTAACCACATGTGGGGCACCACGCTGAAATGAATGGTGGGTCCCCTCCACACACTCCATTATGTGTTTAAACAGGGAATCAGATCAGCAGTGTCTAGCTGCTGACAGTGAAAAGGAAGGAAAGGAAAAGATTGGCTTGGTCTAGTTCAGGTTACAAATCCCCCAAACATCAGATTAATTACTTTAGAGGTTTTGATAATGTGGCTTAATCCTGTTCACCTTCAGTTCTACATCTGTTTTTTCATTATTAAACAAGAAAATTACAAAAAAGCTTTTTGTCTCCTCCGTAATTGCCTTCTCAAAAAAAAATTTCACAGTCAAAATGATTTCAGATTTCTCAACTGCAAGTTACAGATGGTCATATTGTAAGATGTAGCTTCACATCATTACAACAACAGATCAATAGATGATTAAAATGCTAGTTTAATTTCAAAGCTATTGTCTCCATTTCCTTCGTGTCAGAAAGCTTCTCGCATGTGAAGGTAAACCTTAGCTGGAGGGTGTGTGCCAAGTCTGATGTGCAGAATGACATGTTGATTATAGAGGGGATAATTAGAAGAGCATTTAATGAATCTCGAGAGCCAGAGCTCAAACACCTTGGATCACAGGTTTTATAACCCGTGGTCTCGTGATGAAGACTTTTTACCACAATTGCCTGTTTTGCTGGTGGTTCAATCCAATTATACTTTAAAAGCATGCAAGAAATACGTCAAAACTATTTGCCTGACTGCACAGGAAAGGGTTCTGCATTGTGATGGATTTTTTTCTTGCATCTCCATGCTGGGAAAGGTGTGGATAACTCAAGCAAAACATCACAACTCTGAGGACATTTTAAGATCAACCCTCTGCAGGGCTCAAAGCCTTATTTTGTAATTTCTTACAAACCCAAACAATAAATATGCCATAGAAAGGAATGATAATAAAATTGGTTAATTTAATTCTGTATCAGCTTCTCAATAGCGAATTGATTCAAATGATAAATGTTATATGACACAAGTTATGGAATTTGGCATAGGACAATAGTATCTTATTTATAATGAAAAATTAGTATAATCAAGGTCAGGTCTAATTTGATCTGCAGCTATTATTTTAAGCGATGTGGAGGATTAGTATGCATTCCTTACATTCAGTCTAGATTCAACAGATTTCAATTTATTTAGAGCATTTGTCTCATTATAGTGAAGACATCTGCTTTAACTGGATGGGATACAAATGCTTGAGCTCTTCTCTGTATGAGAAATGGCATGGTATAATGTAATTTTGCTGGCAAACAGAGTAACATGCTATATTTCTGAGCCTTACTGCCCTGAGACACTGTCCACGGACCTCATCCTGTTGCTAACAAAAGCAGCTCTAGGGACATTGTCCTTCTCCAAAGAGACAGGAAGAAAAGTAGGGAGTGGAGAATTTGTTTGGGTGAAATAAAACAGAATTTTGTGTCATACTACCTGGGCACAACTTTTCTTTTCATCAAGTTAATGCCTGGAGGCTCAGTTGGGTATTTTGTGTTGCACCACAAAAACAACAGCTCTTGTCTTCCAGCACAAAGTTCTAGTGAAGGAGAAGAGTGTGTTTATTTGTGGAAAATAAACGAAAGAAAATTTAAACCAAAGATCAGTATATATCACATACACGCTCATTTAATCTTCTGCTTGCCTCAAATACTGTTTGGAGGAGGGCATTTCATTCACTGTCAGCTCAGCACAGGTGTATCACGATTGGCCGAGGATGGTCACTGCTTCTGTGGGATCTGTAGCATTGCTTAACAGGATGTAAAGGGATTTTCATAGTTAATCTCTACTCGGTTAGATTTTTGGTCCAAATTTTGGAAAAGCGTCCCAAGAGACTGAGACTTCTATTTAACTGGAGGAACAGCCACATTCTTTTCAGTCTGTGGATGAACATTGACACAAATACTCAAAACATCTCTAACCCATTTAGATACTGGTAACTTCTAAACTTCCAATAAGAAAGTTCAATTTATGGATATTATCTTACAGCCTTAGGAAGTCGGAGAGATATATTCATCACTGCTCTTCAAAGGCAATGTCTGAGAAGTTAAAGAACAATTATGAAATGAGCAATATTGTGTGGTCACTTGCAATACCCCAGAAGTGGTCTTGATGACCCCTGAGGTCCCTTTTAGTCCTCTGTTTCTAATCTAACAGCAAATGCAATCTTTTTTTTTTCTTTTTTTAGTTTAGAACTGTTTTTCTTGAACAACCTTGCAGGTGCATTGTGAAGACAATGAGGGCAGAGAAGGTTTGTTTGACATCCAGCTGGCGAGCGTGGACATCCAGACGTGCCTCTGAAAGCCTCCTGTGTGGAGGCTTCAGGCATGTTGCTGTGACTTTCCTCTTTGCCCTGACTCAGCCATGAAAAGAAGCCCACCTGCCTGATCATCCAACCAGCACATTGACTCTTAGAGGCTGTCTTTCTTTTCCGAGGCTAACGGTTTGGTGTCTCAGGCTGCCAACCCTTCGCAGGCACCAGGCTCGCTCTGCACAACGCAAGGATCATTTTGCTGCTGTTTGTTTGCAGTCACGCTCTTCAGCTTTTTGGAAAAGTTACTCGATTTAACAGTCTCTGCACCCAGGAAGGGCATTTTAGTCCCTTTAATGTGCTGCTGTCCCTAAAGGGGAGAATTTAACTCCTTGGCAGCGTTGGTCTGCAGGTTCCCCATAGGAGAAGGTGTTGGGAGACTCCGGTTTCATTTTTAAACCGTGTTTACTGGAGAGCTGCTCCTTACCGAGTCTTCCCACGCTCCCAGGTGCTGGTTTAAGAGAAGACTGTGCAAGAGCTCAGACCGCAAGGAATCTTTAGTATAAAACTGGAAGCACCAGAAAAAACAGCTTTGCAGGGAGGGGTAAGGGCTGCAGGTCTCCACCACCACGAGGAGCTGCTGGGGGCTGCAAGGTAGTCCTGCAAGCCCAGTGTGGGAGCAGGCAGGCAAACCTGCACCTTCTAGCAGCTCCTAGCGAACATGCACTACAGCTGGTTCTAACGTCTGAAGCACAAAGATCTCACAGAGCCTAAAAAAGCACAGCTGGGAGGGTCTGCAACTGCTGGTTGAGAGGATCTATGGCTGAAGCTGTATTTCATAGGAGAGGGATTTTGGCTCTCACACGTACTGGAGACGTGCATATGCTTTTCTGTTTATCAATGGTGATAGAAAGTATTCAGTCTCTTTATAGGGAAAAATAAAAATTGATAAATTGCCCTGTGATTTACAACAGCATCAAATCATGGGTGTATAATTTTCACAGTTTGTGCATAAGTACCGTCAGGAAGGGAGAAATTTGCTTTACCACTATCATTAAAATCTTATGTAATGAATCAGATGAGGTATCAGGAAATGGCATAATATACTTTATTTATTATCAGCTTAGATGAATAGATTTCTTGGCATAAATACAGACATGTTGAGCAGGACTCAGTCACTGTGAAATCTTATTCCTCCAGACTTTGGCAGTCTGTTTGTATGCACTTGGGCTACTGCAGTTTTTACTGTAAGAGAGGAGAAGAAAGCCTTACAAGCTGCCCCCCTTGCCTTGTACAAAATACCTTCTTCCTCCATAGGGTTTCAGGACAGATACTGAAGCTCCGTTTCAAAATTTGCCCTGACCTAAGCAGTGTCTGCAAGTCAGCCCAGACTGTGGCTTTCCACTGAGCAGAAGAAAAACCCCTTACAGGGATTGACATCATTCCTAAGCAGCATGTAAAGGGCAACGCAACATCTTAAAAGACTAAGTGGCAGGTGCCAATTACTCATTACAAAGGGACCCACCTGTGAAATACTGAGAAACCAGAGTTGGAGTTGCATTGAAGGGAATTACATTTGCTTAGGAGAAGGAAGTGCACAGGTATCCTGGAGGGAATAAGGTATTTTGTTGCCAGAATTCCCATTGAAAGGAGAGGATTGGAATTTTTGAGGATCTTTCTCCCTCTGGGCAGCTGACAAAGCCCATTTGTCTTTGCTGCTGGCATCATTCAGGAATATACAACTTCATCAACCAACATCCTTCAAGGTCTGAAGTATTTGGCACTGTTGGAAAACATTTTGAATGGGTTGTGTTGCTTGCCTTTGACATCAGTAATGCATTCATTATTATAAACCACAGAAATCATCAACCAAATCATCTTTTATGTCTGTCTAGAGGTCAAAGCCTTCATCTCGCTGCTATGAGTATATTTTTATACCCATGAATAAGAGTTACTTCAAATACCCACCAAAAAATGATGAGTTACTTCAAATACCCACCAAACACTGACACATACAGTAAATTAAAACTGATTTATAAAACCACACAGGTTCATCTCCCATAACTTTGATTGAAAACAATTAAATACCTTTCCCCAGCTAATCATCTGACCTCCCTTGATAATGAGCAGGAGAGTCAGGGACCTTTGGAGAAGGAGTCATCCCGCTCTGCAGGTGAGTTATCCATCTTTTAGACAGTGATCTTGGAACAGCACAAATTGCTTTGGGACAAACTCCCTCTCCCTGGACTCCCTAAAGAAGGTGGGTGCAGATATGGCACAACTCACATGCACACAGCTGTCTCTAAATTTCAATAATCTTTTTTAAAGCTGCAAAATAGAGCCCTTCATGTTAAGGCTGGGAAAAAATTCCTGGCTCAGGCCCCTAGGGACAGTCTTCATCTGTTCATCTCAGTGTGTGTCCGCATAAAATCATGCAACATCTTTCTCTATTTCGCTCATGGGATGGACTGCTCTCCACCGGCTGAGCAGATATTCTGTATTTCGTTTTCCCTTGTTTCACAGTGCGTCAGCCAGGCTCGATTTGCTCCACGCATTTCAAACCTTGCTCTGAAGACAGAATTATTAATTTCCTGTAGGCTCTTTCTCTGATGCATCTTGCTACGGTGGCTGAACAGTTCACAAATTCAATCTGGCTATTTTCTTGCCACTTCAGTGAGATGAGAGGCAATTATTAACCCTTGTTTTCAGACAGGGAAGTGAGGCACAATGAGATTACATTTACAGTTATTCACTGATCTTGGATACCCAGGCTAGGAGACCTTGGATCTGATGTTTCAGGGTGCTTAGCTGGATTTAGCAATTTTTATTCAAAGAGCAATTCCCTCCAACTTCAGCTGCAGCTCAGGATATTTGCAAACCAATCGTCCGGGTCTCACTCTGGTGCCTGGAAAATGTGGACTGCAGAAACAGTGACCACCTGCAGAAAGTGTGGGAGCAGAGCTGCTTTGATGACAAAGCATAGATTTCTGAGTGCAGAGCCTAATTTTAGGAACCTGGTCTGAGGAGAGAAAGGTAAACCAGAAAACTAGGTACTTACATCTTCTCTTAAGTACCTTAAGTCTCAGCAGCCCTTATTCACAACACAGCCAAGAGAAAAAACCTGAGAGCAAGGCTGATCTCCTGAATCCCACCTCTCTTTGGGCTTACTCATGAATTCAGCAATTTGCATCTATCTGTGCTCCTAATTTGCTGGTTTCTGTCTAAATTTGCCCTGAGACCGTGTGCCAGCGTGCTCAGGAAAGGAGGAGGCGAAGGGCTGCTGAGATTGCAGCAGCCTCATGTGGAGGGAGAGCCTTCACCGGGAAACACCAGAGACGTGTTGGAGCCTCCTGGCAGCCTGATGGGATTTCAATGCAGGCTCCCTAACTCCATTTGGCTTTAACAACCAGGCTTATCAGCAGCTAGATTTAGATAAATCCAAAAACGAGTTAAATACAAATTCTTCAACTGGATTCATCCTTTCAACAGTCTCACAGAAATATTAACATTACAGAAAATGCTGTATATTGGCAGAATATCTGTTCAGAATCCTTTATTAGGAATCACGGATTACATTTTCTAACAAAAGCCAAATTCTATGCTGTTCCTTTATTTACAGCTGATCTTTCTGGCTTTGAAAACAAGATAAAGCATGGATGTCAAGGATCACTTATCCAAAAAGCATTACCTTTTCTCTGTGAACATGATATTTTAATCCATAAACTACATAATATGTATGTGCATTTCAAGCAACAGCAATTGATTAGTAACTTCATGATGTCCTTAGCATATGACTTCTCCTATTGATTAATGTTGCAGTAACATTATAACATCACCAGAATCACAATATTGCTAAAGATAACTTTGAAAAGATCACAGTCTGGTGTTGCTAATGTCTTATAAATAGAGATGATGCTAGAAAAACCTCCATTACCTAATTTACAAACATTTCAGATAAATATATATGTGTTCTGCAAAATTGATTGGCCTGATGAGTCAGTTAGAAGTTATAACATAAACTTTGTTCCTTTAAACTGGTCCAAACTACTTGAATGAGTTGGGGAAATGGGTTTTTCCCATTCTTTTACTCTGCTCCCCCTCATACCATGTGGTGGTGTGGTCTGGCAGTGCAAACATTCTTCTTTTAATCTTCTCATTAAAAAAAAGAAAAAAAAAGGCAAAACCATAAGCCATTAAAAATAAGTGCTTTATTGTGAAGCGGAGGCAGCCAGGGAGAGGTGGTACTGCCATTTCCATGCATCCGGATAGCGGGATGCCCTGACGTTAGCTGGGCTAAGCAGCAGAGGAGTGGGTCTGGGAAGGATGACAAGGAGTGCAGGTGGAGTTAAAAAATTGGTGCTCTACAGCAGGACTAAAACAAAGTTTCCTTTAAATGCGATAAATCAGATGGGGCTTCTTGCAGCCCCAGGCTGGACTGAAGAGGCCAAGCGATCTCCAGTTGCGTCCTCAGCCCACCGAGACCTGCTTGGCTAACGGGTGGTCAGCTCCAGCCGGCACGTGTGGGACTGGCTGGACGGCCGGGACCGTGAAGACAGCTAGTGTGAAATCAGCGTTCTGTTTTGGGGGAGCAGTGCAGAGCTCTCAGAAGCTGCCGGGGGGGATCCCCTGCAGTCCCCTTGCAGGGCTGCAAGACTCCACTGGTGCCGCTAATCAGAATAACTACGCCGATGTCCACAGGCTACGCTGATGTACAGCCACAGCACCTGCTGGCTTTACTGTGCAAAAATAAACCTCTTGCTTATGTCACATCCAGGTGAGCTTTCTTCCCTGGGAATATTCTGGCAATGAGCCATCAAGTTTCTCCTGTTCACCGGGAAATGCTCCCCGTTCTTGGGTGTTCACCCTGTTCTCAGGTCATGCTGTGGCCAGGGTGGGCCAGCCAAATTGCTTGCACACACTTTTGATGCAATGGGGGCATTAAGTGGATTATTGCTTTTAACTGTCCCTTCAGGGGGCTTCCCCAGGGGGATTAATTAGAGTCTCCTGGCATGAATTACAGCCAGAGATCAGATCATAGACTGTCTCAAAGACTCAGAGCTTTCTGCCCTTGCATAACTGCAGGAGCAAAGGGAAAGAAAAGGATGTTTTTTCTGTTTCGAAAGTCGAAACTCGTGAACAAAACCCACCACTGAGAAATAATCAATGTTTATTCCAAAGGCACAAAGAGAGATGAGGTTCCTTAATGCTAATTGCTAATGAAAACTCCCAACACTGTAAGCTTTCTGTATCGGGGCATGAAGGACGTGATGGTTGTGCATCAGTCAGGGGTATTTTTCTTCAGGTTTTTCTACAAGTATTAGTACTATAACTGATGAAAACAAGAGCCTTTGAAGGGAAGGGGAAAGTGAGAGTAATGGGGAGGGATCTTTCCATTTGTCTTAGGTCATGTTGTATTTCCAAGTCTATCACCCTCAGATTTACTTGGAGATAAAAAGAAATGCCAAAGAGATGAAGAAACCTGGACAGCAGCTGGGGGTATCTTTCATTTCATTTTTCATTGTGCTTTTCTTGGTAAAATAAAAATAAGAGAAATGAGTCAGTCTGTATGTATCAAGGAAATCCGCATGAATCCAGATCTAAGTTTTTTGCCACAGAAAGCCTGGCACCCTACTCGCCCACAATCACAGTCTTTGAGAGCTGTCTGAGACAGGAAAAGCAACTATAGCTTTAAACAAAAAACATGCTGGAGTCGTGGCTTTCATTAGCAACCTGATCATTTTATTGAAAAATAAGTGGGTTTGGGGTTCTGTTGTTATATTTTAATTGAATATAGTGTATTACAATAGTCCTTCAAGGCATAAACAAGAGGACTGACTTCTACCCCAGTCTGGGTACAAACCTGCCCTTAACATGTTCCACCACTCCCATAAGATCCTGCTTTCTAGCACAGTAACTGAACTGTTCTGTATAATTTTTTTTCCTAATTGCATTGAATAACAATGACAAAACCAGGGACTGCAGTTGATTCCATGATACAACCCATTTTGAAGCTCAAATATTGGTTCCAATTCAGCTTAATTCTTCTTTAAAGTCAAAAGTGCTTCTTCAAGTATGAGCTATGCAGAGATTTATCACAGCATTGCTGCACAAAGGCTGATAATTCATGTCTAAGAGTGGACTTTTTTGGTTGGGGCCTTTTTGTTTGTTTTTGTTCCCCCCCCTCCTCCCCCCCCCCCTAAAGCACAGCACTGCTTGATTGTGCTTTAGCGAAAAGAGTGAAGACTTTCTTCTCTCAGGCTCCCAACCTCACCCAGCTACTTGGGACAGGTTCTGCTATTAGAAGGGAGAAAGTGGGACTTATAGTTACCTGATTTACCATCTAGACGGTCAGATCAGATGCGACCTTCCTCCAAATACCGCCACAAATAACTTTTCTTTCAGCAAAAGACATGCTTAACTTTAGACACACAAATTATCCCACCCCTGCTCAGTAAAATCTCATAAGCAGGTGCTCAGATCCTGAAGAAGTTGAGTCTGCCTGAATCAAGCATGAATATGCATAATGGTTGAACAATTTGGCTTTCAGTACAGGATTATGCAAATTGCAGATTACACGCACAAATGAATTGCCACTCCTTGATTCACAATTAATCACTTCAACCATTTCTCCATCTGCTTTTGTTCCACTTTTATTGTTCCTTTCATTTCTCTAGTATATCAATCTGTACTTTTCTGCAGGGCAACGGTTACATTAACTCAGTCTTGTAGATAGTAAGTATCTCTTTTCCTCTACAAATTCCAAACTTTTGGAAATGTGAGATTCTATTTCTCAAGGAAAAGCTTTTTCTCTGAAATTGGCAGAGAAATTCCTCTCCTCTCTAGGTCAGGGAACTTCCCAAAGGAGGCTGATGCAGCAGCAGAGGCGATCAAGCAGAGGTACTTCAGCCCAGGCAACAGAAGAGGCTTCATGCCAAATGCAACATGCGATTAGCATTCAAAGTCAGAAAAGCTGTCTGCATCAGAAAAACGTCATTTAAACCTCAGCACACACCTGCCAGGCCAACAGTACCGCTCCGAGATGTGGCATCTGTAAACTATCCAGAGAATTAGTTGATCTGCATTTCAAATTGCAGCACATTTAAACTCTCTCTCTCTCTCCTCTTTTTCTCCTTACTTCTCTTCGGCTGGCTTCACCTAGGTGGTATTTCTAACCTTCTTCTTAACTTCACTTGGCTCTTGCAGCTGAGGCTCTCAACATCAGCCAGGAAGGTTCAGTCTTTACTAGGATGAGTCACTAATAATAATGATGGTAGGAGGGAGAGAAGAGTGGGGTCTTGGCTGGAAAATGAAGGTTTGGGGATAATAACTGAGTGCAGTTAAGGCTCAAGTGGTTCAGCAGCTGGCTCAGCACACCCGTTACAGCAAAGAGGCTGCTGCTATGCTGTAACTAGCACAGTAATTTATCAGTAGGTGCCTGGTATTCAGTGCACATCTTTTCATCCGTATGGAATAACTGCACATTTGTTCAGGGGTTGCTTTCTTAAAGTATGAGTTGCTTTGATTTGTTAAAATATGGGTTGCTTTCAGTTAACAAAGTGTAGGTTGCTTTGAGTTGTTAAAGCATGGGTCTTTCTGGCTGCTGTGGAAGGTGTGAGCAGTTTCTTTTCCATTTGATCAAAGAAAGAGCAGTTGTGATAGCACCAGAACTTCACAGGTAATGTTCAAGGGCTTGCACTCACACAGGCAGTGCCGACGAGCACCGTTGTCTACTAGGATTGACACAGGGCATTTGAAGGATAGGTTCACATGGACCACTGGCTCTGCCAGCTTGCCACAGGTTCAAATGCAGTGCAAGTGTCTGTCAGAAACAGCTGCATCTTTAATGCTCAGACAGACCCATTTGAAGTGCTAATTTTTTCCTAAGGCTATTTTCCCCAAAATCCTGAGTCATGTGGCACCTGAGATGGGCACCTGTCCTACCATGGGAGCTGTTAGACTGCTGCCAGATGGGTGTCTCTACTCTACAGAGGTTTGTGACACCCAAGGCCATGCATTGCAAAGCAATGTGGGAAAATGAGAAGTAAGGATTTTTTTTTTCTACTTAGGGGAAAGTTAAATGGCTTCTCTGCTTCCAGATGGTGAATAAGTTTTCAATAAAGCTTTCCATAAGAGCTTTCACCTGCTTTCCAAGAAAAAGAGAAATCAATAAATCTTTCTGCCTACTGTCTATATTAATGGTGGGAAAAATTGTACTTATTGGTGTATCAATTACTGCAACTAACTGGCTAATGGCCTGACATACCCTTCTGTGCTCAGCAGATTTGGCTATCGGCTCCTTTCATAATTTCTGAAACATGTGAGGTGGCCTTTGCTATGAAGGGAGGAGTTAGGATTTTACGTGGACATCCCCTCTGATTCTTTGTGGTACCCCAAGGAACACAGGATACCTAATGAAGGTCATTACTGCTGTCTTGGCTAGACTTTTGTTATTAAGAGGATAAATATGTGTGGGGTTATCTCTTTCCTCCAAAGTAATCGAACTGGTCAAGAGTGCTGAATAAAAGATTGGAAATATTCTTCCACTTTTTAAAGTGATTTTGCATTCCTGAAGCAAGCACCTCAGAGAGTTACTGTTTAACTGGTCTCCATGATAAAGAAGTGTTTCTGTGTCAGACTTGCAGATGTCAAAAGTCTTCGGAATATCTCTGGGGGAGAAGTAGCCCACTGTCTCCTCCTGCAACCAGGTGGCGGTCAGCATCTTCCTGTCTCCATGACAACCAGGATTTTAAAAATCACCTCAGTGCCTGTTTCAGATGATGCTTCATCTTAAACAAGATAGAGACAATGGCAGAAAATGTGTGTATCCCAACTGAAGATGTATGTCGGCTAAGGAGATTTAAGCAAGCTGTGTGGGAAACTATGTTTCTTGAGAGTGCCTTCCAAATAACTCAGACTGGGAAGCCCATGACTTGCACTGGGATAGATATCCTGGAAGGAAATTAGGGATTGCAGGTGTGGGATGGTATCGCTATTTTAATACGTTGTAATTCTAGAGTGGAACGTTCCATGGGATCTGCAAAATCCAGATTTGCTAGATTTTCCCCATTTTCCCATCCTATAGGCACGCCGATTTCAGAATTGAAGACTGATTTCTCATAGGTAAATAGTGCTTCTAATCTGCCTAAGGTAAAAAAAAAATCTTTTGAAGATAATGCCTTCTGTTCTGTTCTGAGCCCTAACAACGTGGTGGCTGACCTTCCATACGGCTGTAGCAATCTTACAGGAGGTCATGAAAATCAATTTCAGACCTGAGAAGTAAGGTCACAGACTTAGAAGTGGAAGCAGATGGATCAAAAATCCCCAAATGATGATATTGATGGCGTCCCTTGCCCTGGGACGTTAGGTGACTGCAGAATCAAGGAACACCAGGAGTAGTTCCTCCAAACTTGCAAGAGCGATAAGAGGTTGGCTGTAACTCCCGACGTAAAATTAATTGTACGTTATGAGAAGCAAAAGAGAATACCGAAAGATAAATGAACTCAAATACAGCCATGACTTTGAAATATGAAAATAAATTTATTTAAAAGGGGGAAATGTTAAAATGAATTAAACATAAAAACCCGCCAATTCATGGACGAATTTAGAAAATGTTTTGTATCCTGTCGCCATCTACTGGACTTGAGCTGCAGCAGGAGAACACGGGAGAGAGCAGCTCGTGGAGGCTCTGGGGGCACACGGGGAACCGTAAGGACCGCTACGGAGCGTGGAAACCCCTAGGCCACCAAACCCAAGGTCACGGTCATGCATGCTGCGGTTTGCCGAAAGGCTGTGAACTGCTTCCCATCCCCACCGTCATCCCAGGGCACTGTCAGGTGGCCGCTGCACAAAAGGAAGGTGTGTGGCTGAGTTTCTCTAACGGAGGGCAACTGTCCCCAGTGGGGTGTCCCCTTGCCAGGATCACCCAAGGAGGTCTGGAGGGAGGATGAGTTTTCATGTCAGAAGCTGGCATCTCTCCAGTCATGGCTGTAGGTGTCCATGGGCATCCTGAGTGGGACATCACTGCTGTCCCCACTGCATGTACTTCTGGAGTTTCTACTTCTAGCAGTGAAACGGAGAAACAGGAATCAAAAGGCTTTTTGGACTAAATAGATCTTTATTTCTCTGTATTTCTTTATTTCTTTAATAGATCTTTATTTCTCAAATTCTCCTTTATTTTTTGAAGTGGAATCTAAAAACTTTGTGCTTTATTTGCCCCAAAACATAAGAAGAGAAGAAATACAGAGCCATGCTCAGAAAGGAGATGGTGGTAAGGCATTGGCTTCACTCACAGCCCAGTACTGGAGATCCTGGATGGTTCCTCTTCTGCCTATCAGAAACTGACCCCATATTGCCCAGGAAAGCATGTGAGCCGTCCTTCTAACATGGTATTTGTGTGAGCAGGAATGCTCTCATTCAGTCAACATTAAATCCTTCTAACCCATTGAAATAAGCAAACAAGCACTGGAAGTCCCTTCATGGAGCAACATTTAAACCCTCAGCTTGGAGAGTGGTCTTGCTCACTTTCTTTGGCCTAGTGATCACTTATTAAATATTTCACAGAGTCTGAAGTCATCTCAACAAAAGTGACTGCTTGTCTTGAAAAGCCCCTCCAGCTAATAACTAGCTCTCTAATTAGAGCTAAGCTCATTTTCAAATCTAGCCTATTTGTACCAAGGCCTCCCAGGCTCTGGGACATCCTAAGGATGTTCTTCCCCACAAAAATTAATCTTTTTTCCCAAATAAATTAATGTGATAATTTTGGTCTTATTTAAGATCAGATAAAACAAAACAAAACAAAAACCCCACGCACAACAACAAAAAAAAGATGCATCTCAAGCAATTTTAGCTGCTTACAAGCTAAACCTCTATTTTAAATTATCATTTACTTTTGCTTTATAGGGGATGGAACAAAACAGGCACTGCCCAAAGATGATTCATCCCATCTCTTCAAGGTATTTATCTGAAACTGGAATAAACTGCCCCATGTGGATGCTTATCTCTTTCTGTTAACTTCAGAAGGAGCTGTTGGTTAAACCAGACCAGAACTTCTGGCAACCGACATCAGGTTTGAAGAAGCCTACAGAGAATCTTTTTTTCCCCCCGATTTTAGTATTCACTGAAAATATTTCAGAGTGTGATTGTATCCTGATGAAAGGTTGATCGTATATGCATGTAGTTCTAGAATGAATAAACTGTTGATTGGTTAAGAACAATAGTGTCCTGGTGCGAGGAAAGATGATTGAAAGTAGACCTGAAATCAACCTTGTCTTCAAATTAGTAAACTAGTATTCTATAGACTCAGTAAAATGAAATTACTTAAATTGCATTCTTTCTTGATACTGTCTCTAAAATGTAGCAGATTGGAACACCTAGTTTTTAGACAAAGTTTCGACTTTTTGAAATCTAAATAAATTCCTGTCTGATTTGTAAAATTTCCCTTTCTTCATCCCTTCTTCTCTCCAGGGCCAGACTCCCTACTTATGCTCCTTCCTACCTGTTCTAGACTCTGGGGCAAAGCAAAACTATGTTTGCTTTAGCTATCCATTGAATTTTCAGAATAGTGATTTGCAGGGTCAGAAGCATCCTGGGTGCTTCCTCTCTGCAGAGACAAACCTTGCACTTTGTCAAAGTCCACTGAGCTCTATACACTTACACAGATCTGAATTAATCCTGAGAAAAATTCAGTTTTAATATATATCCATTCACCAAGAATTCACTTTACTGGGAATCCATCCCTTTTTCCTAAGAATACAGTTTTCTGCCACTGATGGGTAAAAGATTACCACTACATTAATCGTCTGTATGTGTGACCAGACCATCTGTCTGGTTATTTCTCTTCTGATGGGTTGGGTCAAATATTCAGTTTATTTGTGAATAGGAGAATGAGTACACAGACTTTTTATATTAGCTTGCTCTTCAGGTGTGGCCGGGCTGGCTCTTCTATTGCCAGGCCAGCCTGTGGGGCAGGAGGATGCCGTGCTGCCAAGGCTTCGCTGAATGACAGTGCTAGGATAGCATGGTCTCCTTCTGCCTCCGGAGCATCGCTTCAGGCTAAGAATGACATTCGGAGATGCAGGCTATTCCAAGTGACAGCACTAGGGAAGATAATCTAAAAACGACAGGTTCATTCAGCCTAAATATGTAATTAAGTCCTCAAGGGATCTTCTGATTTTGATTCATTAAAGGCACTGTCACTTTTATGGGTCTCCATCGTAGGGTAGCTGTGGAAAGATTTGAAAAAAAAGGTCCTGGTGAATGGGTGGGCTCTGTAATGTAATTTTCTGCAAAAAGCACAGATTGCCTCACTTTCAGGGATCTGTCCTTTGTGGGGGATGGTTTGGTGTTCTCAGGTACAAAAGTGTAAACCCTCATGGATTAAGGGGTGAGCTGGATGCCGGTTTGGGGGATCCTGAATCCTTTTGCTGTGTCAGCACCAGCATTGGGTGAGACAGCAGAAGTTTGCACCTCTGCTGTTCTGCTCTCCCTAAAGGGAACTGCAAGAAAAAATAGTGTAAATGTTGCAAGATATTTAGGGGTTTGAGGCACAAAGAAGGTGCCATGTACCAGCTGCTTGGCAGTATCTCTCCATGCAGATTTAATGTGAATGAGTGTGCAATAGCTTATCCCTGAGTGAAAACACTTAGAACATATATGAAAGGGGGGAAATGTGGGACTAGGTCTACCGTACAAAGCCTGGATTAAAATCACTGACATAACTTTCTCCTTAATACTCCATCTGAAATGCTGACCTGCCCCTTTGATGTCTTTTTACCTTGTTAAATGTTTGCAAACCTTTTCCTCCAGGGTCTCAGAGGTCAGGGCCCGTGTCCATGCCCCCGTAATAACTGCGTTAACATGACAGGTGGGTAGTATGAGAAAGGTAGACACAAACATTCTCCTACTATTAAGATATTTCTTGAAAAGGTCATTCGAACACTAACCCTGAAATTATAGCCATCCCCAGATCTCAGAACGAGCCATTTGCAGAAGAGGAATAAACCCAGGAGACAAGAGATTTCCATCATTTAATATCAGATGTGGTCTCTCTTCTGACCCCAGAATGGCCTAAGTATCGAACATGTTTTGTGACCTGAAAGCAAAAACGTCAATTGAAAAATAGATATTGGAAAAAGGCAAATAGTCACACCAGCAGGTATTCATACAAAATTAAGGTTGTTGAGGTGAGAAGCAGTTTAGCCTTTGGTTTTTTATTTCATCAGAAGAAGGTCCCATTAAGATTATCCCATAATCCTCTAAATTATACTGCATAATAGGGCTCTGGGAGAATGAAGGCAAGCAGAGCATCTACACTTACCCTGGAAAAGGTTATCACTCTCACTGTTCCGCCTTTATGACTATTTTGTTATTTGCAATTAGAAACTCAGCACTGATTATGTCCTACGCACCAACTAGTAAATGTCAAGGTCTGATCTGGGAATTGAACATGTGCTTAAGTACTTTAATTTTTTAAAAATTTGTTTTTACACTGGGGCCTAAATCTTTCTTTTTGTAAACAGCCACAGCCCTGATCTAACTAAACACTTAAGCTTCTGCCTTTGTTTAAGTGCAGAAGGAGTCTCACTGAAGTCCTTTCAAGTAAAGCATGGATTGAATCAAGACATAGATCATTTAATTAATGGCACATCCCACCAGATGTGAACGCTGGAGCACACAGCATTTGCTTCTGCTTTCAGCCTCTTTGTAAGGCTAACTCCATTAATGCTTTGACATCAGTGAGCTTGCCAGTCTACCCAACGAGGCTGCCTGCCTGAAGTCAAGGCTGCTGTCAACATATCTAGTCCAATTCAGAACAATTGCTCTCAACCTGCATTTAGCTTTGAAAATTATGCTTCTAGTTCAGACATGAAGAAGGGCTTGTAAAGCTCAAAGCTTCTCTTTTTTCCCTCCTTATCAAAAGGTTTATTAAAAAGAAAAAAGCAACCCAACTGTATTCTTCCCACAAACCTTGACTTCTTACTAAACATTATCGAGGTGAATTCTAGTGGAAGCCACAATTAACTCTCTAATTGTTAAATGTGGAATATGAAAGTAGATTTTGGAAGACCTTCATGAAATCCAAGGGGGTTCTTCAATATTATATGGCAACACATAGCAAGGTCATCAGCAATGGGGGGACCATGGTAGGAATCCATTAATGCGTCACCTGGGATACAATGCCACCAGAAAGCAGACAGAGATGCAATTTATAACATGATAATCCCAATTACTGGGCCAAAGCAACCTGCCTCCTGTCTACCAAGGACTTTAATAAAGTCACCAGAAGCGGCTGGTCTCTCTCTTTGTCCATCCAGGAGTTAATCCTTCCGCACTGAGGCTGGGTAAAACCGTGGCTTTTCCATGGAGTGGAGGCACTGAGTGAAATCCCCATTCTCTAGTGTTTGCTTAACCAGCTCCATCAGCTTGAGAGTCAGGTAGGCTTGTTTCCCCACTGAGCCTTCTGTCTCCAAATTATTGGGTCTGACATTAAAATGGATTTAGTATAGTCTGAAGCCTGAATTTTCAAAGCCCTTTGTCTTCCATGAGGTGGAACTCCCTTTCTGGTAACGAGTCTTTTAGAAGTCCTTGCTGCTGTGATTCTGTTTAGGGCTCTTGCCTGCTGCTATCTGCATGCACTGTGGCTGCTTTGCAGTGCCTGGCACCCAGACGGCGTTGTGGGAGGCAGTGGGTCACCAGTCTACATCTGGCCCCATGGCTGTGGTGGGACCTCACAGGCATTGTTTGCTGTGTGTCCCTCCCATAGCCTCCTAAGGACAGGGATACATGTCCCCTGCAACCTGTGCTCGGGGAGGGGTGTTAGACACCCACTTCTTTGGCACACCTTACCCCAGAGCCCAGCAGAACTGGGGGGCCCTGGCAAGGAACCAGCTGGGTGGCTGTTGGCAGTGGATGAAGCGTTGTGCACAGTCCTTCTCCTTTCTCATGGCAGTCCAGCAGATCCCACGTCCTAGAGGGCCCCATGGCCTGCTGTGCAGTTATTGGGACACTGAGGTCAGGGATGGGAGGGGAGGGGAGGAGACAGGATGGGAGGGGATGGGACAACATGGCATGGCATGGCATGGATGCTTGGGATGTGTGGGATGTTGGTGAAAGCCGTCGGCAGGATAAGCAGGTGCGTATGCAGAGGTGGAAGGGGGTGCTGACAACCCCATGTCTGCGGCACGTGGGGAGGGAGGATTTGTAGGTATTCCCTCACTTGTTATTTAGGGCTTTTTTCACTTGGCTGTGAGCAGTGTGAGATGCTCTGGCAGGACATTCTTGCACTGAAGGAGATGTTTCTCACTTATGTGTGCAGGCACATAGGTGTTTGTGGGTGTGGGACTTTCAAAGAAAGAGGCACTCTTTGGCTCATTATGTTTTTTTTATTTCCCCTCCTTCCTCCCCACTCTCCTAAACTGGACTCTTTTAGAGTCAAACTTGGTGCTCTGCACCATGCTGCAGCAAGAGGGATATCAAATATTTAATAGAGTTTCAGGTGTTTCTCCCACGTTATCAGGCATGAAAAGATGTTCTGTCACTTGAAAAATGCCAGCAGTGTGACATGTCCTTCCCACTCGAGGTCTCTTCTGGCAAGGCAGTTGCCTCTTATAACAAGGGGTACAAGGCTGCCTGGAAGGATCATATCATATATTAGTTATTTATTAGCTCTCAGAAGATATAAGTTCTAAATAATGTACAAATTTGCCTTGTAGGTCTGATAACATACGCATAGGCTCTCAAAAAGGTATTTAAAAATTATTCGGACTCCCAAAAGTAATTGGCAAACAATTTTTAAATCTTCCTGGCATGACTTTCATCAATCAGATGTACATGTAAAGAATTAAGACACTTCTCCAATGAACCATAATCATAATAAACACTGCGCAGTTTTGCCTGTTCTCCCTCTGTCTTTGCTATCTCTGTGTAATGTGTCATTGTCTGAAAGGCAAACGTTTTACACAGAGCTTCAAAAGGAAGGTGGGATTATGTTGGGTGTAAGAACGAGACTGACTCTAATCCCCGGCATCCTTTCTTTCCCCACCTGTCTCAAACAGGTGAAATTACGATCTGTTGAAATCAGAGGAAAGTCACATTTCCTCACTCAGTCCAGCATTTAATTCCAGGGCAAAGAAACTGAGTTACACAGAGGGAAAACTGCAAATAAAAAACAAATAAAAAATATCAAATCGTCGTTTCAGCAGAATATGTCTAGAAATACAAGCGTGCAGCAAGAGAGGCTTTTCCGGATTGCTGCATCCTGCTCTACAGTCTGCAAATTCACAACATCATTGATAAATGGGAAAGAGCCCTACAGAAGGCTTGAATATGTATCTGCGGCTGAAAACTCACGGAGTTAAAGCTGTTTCAGTGGAAAACAGTAAAAGAAATGGGTCCTCTACAAGTGGAACAAAAGGTACTAATGGGCTACTCAATCCAAAAACTAAAGGTGTGAGCACTCTGGTGGATACAGCTCTGAGCTAGAGAAAGTTTCAGGCTAGAAATAAGGCGAACATTGTTAATAATGAAGGTAATTAACCACTGGAGCAGCCCCTCAGAGGATGTTGTGGTTTCTCTGTCATCGGCAATTTTAAATCAGGACTGGATAATTATTTTGTAAATGCTGTGTTTTAATTCAAAATGGAATTACTTCAGGGAAGTCCTGCAGCCTGTGTTACACAAAAGCGGAGACTGTACAGTCCCGGTGGCCCCTTTGGCTCCACATCAGTGATCTGTGGGAAGCTGAACATGGAGGTAGGGTGACATCTCACATCTTTCTGCTTGTCCCAGCACTAGACCTTGCGGCTTTATTTAGTAGACCCACTTCTTCCCCCCGCTCCTGCCAAAGAATCATAATCTTGTGCTAAAAATTATTTGACCAACTGCATAATTTCTTTATTTTTCATCACATTCGGGGCTTCTGAAACAGCACAACTTCTATTCCAAAGGAACAGAATTAGACATCTAATGACAGAGAATCACATAACGCTGCATAACTTAATTTAATTTTAGGCCTGGCTTTTCTCCCTGTACATGACAAGAAGAAATCAAAGACTGCTCTGTCAGTCAGATTGTCATATCTGTAAGTGGATGAGAACAACATCCTTTCTTAGAAATCTTGAGGGAATAATAGAAAAAAGGATTGAAGGGTCCTCAAGAAATCATGTGGCCACTCCCTTCAGACCTTACTGCCTGAGCAGACCCTGGCAGGGGGAAGTACGGCTTTTAGCACCTACGATTCTGGTCTCAAACTGGAAATAAAATGCATACTGTTCCAACTGGGACATCCAGGAGGTGATGGCAACTGCTCAGTTGGTTATGCTTTGGGTGCTTTCTGTGCAGGAGCCAAGCAGCTACAAGAGCACTCTTCACCGTACGTAACTCCATCGGCTTCAACAAGCTGTTCTGGCAGAGAGAGAAATGCTGCAGGAAAAGCTTGGCTAAACTCACTCCCCTGCAGCCAAATGCAAAGGAAAATTTTAGGCCAAAACCTTTCACCTGAGAAATGAGGCATTCTCCCTCACTACCCAGACATTTAAAGAAGCAATCTCATTTTGTAAAGTCCAAATCTCCCAGGAACCCCTGATGATCAGCTCTCCTAATTAAATTTTGTGGGTTAAAAGACTAACCGGGAAGCTGCTGGCCTCAGACCAAAAACGTATGCGGAAAATAACGGGTATGAGGAAGAGCAAACACAAATAAAGCCTTTTACCTAGGGAGTATGGCAAGTTCATACCCAAACATCTGGTTTTGGGGTATGCATTTAAAGCTTCTTGTGGTCCCTCACTTCCCCTCTTGCTCTACCCCAGGAGTCAGAAGGCAATGTCAAAGCTTTGCTATAACTGTCCCTGTAAAGCGATAGTGGCTGTGACGGAGGACTATGCCTCACTGCCCTTGTACAGAGGCTGCTTCCAGGAAGACCTTCATGAATCATGACTGAGACCAGACCAAGGGTCACAGTTTCCTAAACAAGGATTTAAATTGATTTTGCTTTCTTAACTCAAGCATACAGTCCAAAAAAGCCCTGTGCATCTTAAACTCACCTGGGATTCCTGTTTGCATTTGGAAAACTCTCCAGCTACAGCAAATCTGCCTTGGTGTGTTACCCAAATGGCCCCAGACTGAGCCTGCAAGAACCAGAAACACAGCAGAGTGGCTCAAAACCCGTGTGCTGAAATCGTGCCACAGTGCAGAAAAGAAAGCAAGATTCATGGGAGAGAAAGAGGAGAGGGAGAAGCCAAAGAGCAGTCAGCGTAATGCTGCAGCTGTAGGTCTAGGGACAGGGACACCTGGACTCTGGATCCTGCCTCCTTCAGCATTTCTGAATTTTATGCCATGATTATTTAATGTAATTTTTGTAAATGAGGGAGGGTTAGGAACAAGAACTCAGTTTCAGAGTCAGCATCCCCGTACCATCTACACAGCAGGAGGCAGAGATGATCTTCCACCCAATTTCATCTGACGCTTGGTGACTGTCTCCTGGGAGGTGGGGGGAGTGTAGGGAAGGGAAAGGAAAGCTGACAGCTCATGGCCCACAAAGACGTTTTACCCAGTCTCTTGATCTCTTGGGTGAGAGCTTTTATCATTAGGCTGCCAAAGACACCAGCCACTGTTTTTTCACAGTGAACGACTTCATAGACCTGAACTTCATCTCTGTTCTATTGGAGTAGGTCCTCTTTGCTGGCTCTAGGTACTTTTGGCTTCTTTTTTTTTTTTTGTTCGGTGGAAGAAGGGCTTAAGTCAACGTTTTGAAGAACCAGCCTCCCATCAGCTTTCTCACATGGAAACTTTGGGGCTAAAAACATGCAAATATCCTGGGCAAAGAGGAGTCAACTGGTGCAATGTGGGACCTCAGCGGCACAAGGCACTATGTGTGTCTGAAGCGCTGTGCACAGCTTCCAGAAGCAATTCCAGTGCTGACCCACATTTGAAGTGGTTGAACTCTTGCAGCTTGAGGTTCCCATTCAGACTCTTTCCATGTCTTACATACCTAAGTACTGTTTTAGGATACTAACAGGTATATTCACAGATGTCTCCATTACATTTCCCCTTTTCCTGTGGATGGCTCTTGCTAGCAATCCTCATGCTTTGCATTACTTTTCTAAACTTATTCGTGAGACATTTAAGCCAAACCTGACAATTCCAATCAATAAATAGGTCCCAACATTACTTGTTTGGTGATAATTGTTCGCTTACAACCCCCTTTTCCATTTCACCCACCCATTTTCTCCAGTTAGTTTGACTGTCTGTACCAGAATTCCACTCTAAATTGATTGCTTATGTTCTTCTTGGAGGAATCCCTATGGGCCATCCATTTTAGTGGACTGGGATTGTACCAGATGTGGATATGATTTGTATTGAATCTGAATTCTACACAAACCAGTGTTAAATTTTCATTCAATTTACAGACCATATTAGCCTCATTCACTTGGTTGGGTACTCCATCCTGCCGTGACCTTTTTGGACAAGTTGGAAGAAAGATGGGAAAAACGAAAGGTCAACATAATTTGAAAAGACCTTACAAAATACAGAGGGCCTGGCAGAATTGCTAGCTTTTGCTACCTATCTTTATTCTTCTTTTGGGGTTAGCTTTAGACTCTGTTCTTTGTATTACAGAGGGATAAGTTTGTGTTTAGGGAAAAAGCTGAATGCCAGAGCATGTTCAGAGAATTTCACACATGTACAGAAACAGGTTCTGGTATGTTGCTTTAGCATGTAGCCCTTGGTGATTGTATCTAACCATGTGAAGGATGGTGGAAAAGGAGACGTGACAGTTGCAATTGGAAATGGAGCCACGTGGGAACTGCCCCTGCGCAGGCTACCTCGACGGAGGCACTTGGGCACTGTGGCCAGTCCTTGTAGACATCCAGACCACAAGGGTTGACTGGTGTTCATCTAATCTTCATAAATCAGCTAGCTGATAACATAAATTGTTGGAAGACTTCAGCACACAGTGAGTTCCCCAGGAAATTAGATCTGCTGAGCTCGAGGGTGTGAATCCAGGACTCTGCAGACTCCAGAGAGAGTTTGGGAGCTGAACTACAAAACCAGCAAAACTGGCTATCTCATACCAGTGTGTTTTCCTCAGCTGGGGATATTTTTGAAAATCACATGCATTTTATGCATACAATAAATAATCTCTGTGACTAGAAAGTGAAATATTAACAAGACATTGCCAATACAGGTGCAGAGGCAAAAAAACCCATTGGTTTTGATTTGTTACTCCATGATTGACCAAGTCTAGGCTTGGAAGGAAAATAAGTCCTAGAGTGGAGGGGTGTCCAAGAAGAAATGTGAAAATAGTTTGATAAATTTACATCAGAGATGTCCCAATGTCAGCAATGTCCCAGTGATATGGTGACAGTGGTCACAAGCAGTGAGTCATAAAGATTCTTACAGGGATACCTGTCCAACCAGAATCTTGAAAAAGAAAACATAACTGATACCAGATTTGGGAGAAAAAAATCATGGCTTTTCAATCCACTTAAGAGAAAAAACTTGTGATGGTATCTATGCACTCTAACCATAGACCAGAATCCCTTTGTCTTGGGCTTGGTAGAAAATAATAATAATGCAAGCCTTTACCCTTAATTGTTCATAGCACAAGAACAGCTGCTACTTACTAGTGTAAATCCCTCTTAATTTTTAAGGCTCATAGATCCTTTCTTCCCCACAAACTCACTAATTTTGTGATAGCAAATACCCCTCTACTTTTGCCCTTTTGCTTTGACATCTGGGTAATATATCTCAAGGACTTTTAGCATGTTAATAAAGTGCTCTTCTAGCAAAATACACTGGACTCTGTTTCCCAAACAACATCTGAGAAAGATAAGATATTGCAACGATTGTAAGTCATGTATTTAGGGATTAGTTGCTGAGTGCAGAATCCCCAATTCTCTCCCTATTATGGCAGTGCAAGATAAGACCCCGATTTTGCACCTCTGCTAATTTCTTTTCACTTACCATACCCATGCAAGAAGAGATAACCTTTATTCTGTTATCAGGTATCAACTGCTATATCACATAATTGCAATCCTCTCGATTAACATGTACCATAGTAAAAAAACCCCAGGGTTCATAGACCCATCTAGAAATGTAAAGAGAACATTTCTGAGACCATGTGGCAAGAAGGAGAGGGATTTAAATGGTGGGAATGCAATCACTGTGTTAAGGAATGGCCAACCTGGCTATGATCTCTCTGCTAGATCTATGGTTCATCCATGCTTTTACAGTGGAAAGAAAATTGATCCAGCAAACATTATTTTGATCGTAGCTTAGCTATGCCTGTGATTGATTGCACTTAGCTGAAGGTTGGGGATGGGAAAGGGCCAACAGAAGGGTCTGCAGGTGGTTGTGGACATTGTCTAAAGGAAATCTGTGAAGCTTTGAAGAGGCCAGTCCTGGAAATAGAAAGGTTAAGAAGGTTGGGATTCCACCAGCTCGTTAGGAGACAATAACGATGTAATCATCCCTGCAGAGAGGACTTCTTATAAAAGCTTCTTCAGCACAACAGCTAATGAGGCTTCATCCTGCCGGGAGATGGGCTCTGCTATGTGAATGAATCATGGATGCTGGGATGGGACAGGGAGATGACTCATTTAAAGGGATTTAAAAACATGTGCGGGCCACAGCAAGAGTGAGTTGATTCCTCAGCAGTAAGCCTTGTCAAGAGGCTGGCTAGGGGCCAGCGGAGGGGGAAGCTGTCACCAGAAGGAAGCTGTCACCTGCGAAGGAAGCCTCATTGCAGCAGTAATGCTAAGCCAGGAGCTCATAACATTTGACTGCAGAGATAAACAAGGTATGGAAAAGGGGGGTTTATATAAAGAGGACTGAGGAATAATTCCAGCAGAGTTAAGGGTTTATATCATGAGGGTGATATGAACTTTGTATCCGGGGACAGAAGAAAGCCTGGGATGAAGCAAAATGAATACCCACATGCACGAGGATGAGAGCAAGATAGGAGTATAACGAACAAATACGAAAGGAGATGCTTGACTTTTTAACAGCCCACTCAGCCTTGTGTTCTGTCCATTTCTTATGGTTGGCATGACCCTGTCATGGTAGACTGATGCTCCATATTCTTGGCAAGACCCACGAGCCAGAAGCTGAAGGTACATTCTGCTTAATGTACTTGACATTATGTTTAGACAATGGGTCACACTGGGCTGCCAAATTTTAAATGCTGAAACTGGTGACGATCCCAGAAAGATAAATTGATATGTGTACTGAATGAGATGTGGGAGGCCCGCTTTTCAAGTAATATTGTGGCTCCGTGCACATACAGCAGGCAGATGAATTTAAGTTTGGATCTACAGTAAGTACATGAAGTATCATTATGTGCACATTAGTCATTTTTCCAGATATCTGGCAGCCGAGGATTGCTGGGCATCTAGAAAAACATCTAGGTGCTATAGTCCAGGAAAAGCCATGCTACCTGTGCATTTCTGTAACGTGGATTTTGGTTAAATATTCCATAATGTTCATGATAAATGGTGGCTCTGGGGCCACAGGACAATAGGGCAAAATCCCATCTTGGATTACAGCACAAAAGAGAAAAAGCCTCCTTTACAGTCAAGGTCAGCTATAACACAATGCAGCCTGAGAACCTGCAGGACAGAAACCAGCTTCCCTGTGGGCTGCATAAAAACTTGGGATCTGTCATGATCCAAGCCGTGGTGAGATTATTGATTCAGACTGGTGCATCGATGTCTGCCACAGAGATACCTTTGGCTGCAATGAAAACTTGCACTGGGAGCCTTCGGTGGTGCAAAGACAAGGTAAAGGCTTGTTTTCCCCAGCAGCAATTTTCAGCCTTCTCCTTACTCTGTTGAATGACCAAGAAGCTTCTGGTAGAGGAACGGGTCTTTTTAGAAACTGCGCTTGCACAGGTTGTGCAGAAACATGTTAATGCTGCCTTCCCTTAACTGTTTTTCCCAAAGCCCTCTGGAGCAGGTATTCCTGGAGAAGAGGTTGAAAACCAGTGCTTGAGGTTCAGCAGTTTATTACCAACTCCTGCCCCATAAAGGTACCAAAAGCTGGCACAAAAGGCACAACAACAGTTGCTAAATGACAAGATGGAGCAGCCCACACAGAGCATGGAGGGAGAAGCACAGATGGCAGCGAAGGGCTTGCAGGAGACCGCGGGAACGCGGTCAGAATGCAAATCCCATTGAAGCATTTCAGCAAATAATTTGCCTAATAAAAAAGCAGTTTAGTTTTAGAGTCCTGGAAGTCTTTTCATGCTACTACCCCACACACTGAACACGAAACTGGGAGAGATTACAGCTGTGTCCTGCAGGGTAAGAATAAACAAAGGATTTAAAAATAAATCCTTATTATAATCTGAGAGATAAAGCCAGCTCTTCTGGAGGAAAAGCCAGGTGGAAAAAATAGTTTCTTCATAATTCACAGAGAATCAGGAACACTTGCTGCTTTGTGAATGAAGCAAATGCTGCTCTGTTTCTGCCATGGGTTTTACTGCTTGAAAGGAAGAGAGCAAGAGGGAAAGCAGGAGGGTGGAAGGAAGGAAGGAAGGAAGGAAGGAAGGAAGGAAGGAAGGAAGGAAAGAAGGAAGGATGGAAGGAAGGAAGGAAGGAAAGATGGAAGGAAGGAAGGACGGATGGAAGGACGGAAGGAAGGAAGGAAAGACGGAAGGAAGGAAGGATGGAAGAAAGGATGGAAGGACAGAAGGATGGAAGGAAGGAAAGACGGAAGGAAGGAAGGAAGGAAGGACGGACAGAAGGATGGAAGGACGGAAGGAAGGACGGAAGGAAGGAAGGAAGGAAGGAAGGAAGGAAGGAAGGAAAGACGGACAAATGGATGGACAGACTTGCCATGGTGCTCACCACTGCAGCAGCTGCATTCCCTGTGCTCTGCTTGCTCAGGTTGCTCGGCCTTTCGCAACTCTGACCCTGCCTGCAGCATATTAAAAATGGAAAGGAGATGAAGAACAAACTCAAGAAAAAATGATTAGGGTGATGGACTTTACAGAAAGTTCACACGCAGGCCAGCGCAAGGCCTGATTCAACCATCTCTGCTCACTGGAGGAGCGACCATCATCTATACATATCCCACCCGCTACAGAGGCTGTTATAGCTGCTTGGAAAATTTCCAGTGAAATGTCTGGGAGTCAGAAAGTCTCTGTTTATCAAAAAGCATTGCACAGAAATTTGTCACACATTAAAAAACCCTGTGGTTTGAACCAGGAATTGGGGGAAAGAAAAGTGTTTTGAAAAGGTCAGAACAATCCAGCAATTTTTTTTTTTCAAAGGGAGCTCTTAGACTGACAGTTTTGAAAGGACTTCTCATGTTTCTACTTTTAGAAGAAATTAAAAAGGAAAAATGGGATGGAACAAGTAGTACAAAGTATGTCAATTGACCTGGACTGCAACTGGAGAATGGGATGGTTTGATACACAGTGAATAAGAAAGATCTTTGTTTTTTTTCTCTCTGCTGGTATTTGAATTATGAAACTCCCACAACCTACAAATCTGGGCTTAACAGCCATGCTCTTAATGCCTGCTGTAGTTTATAGCTAAAACCAGGGCTCCAGCAAAGACATCAATTAAACAGCCATTGGTTTTAACGAGGTCAGATATCACTTTGCTTTTTCACACAATGCTGTTGGATGGGATTGGACTGCACAATTTGGGTATCTCCTCAGAAACATGCAAATGATTGTAAGAAATGACCAAATCAAAACATTATTTTCTCATGAATTAACTTATCCTGTATCGTGGAAACTGTTATTGAACAACCCTGTTACTAGGTGATGAACATTTCTTCTTTTTTTTCTAAAGCAGACTCTCAGGATTTTATTTACATTTAAAATTAATTTTCAACTTCACATAGATATTTTTTAAAGTTAGAAATAACTCATTGAAACAGAATGAAAATTCCGCTTGGACTGAAGTTTTCTAGCTTTTCAATGAAAAATGAACCTTTTTTTGGTAAAAGCATTTAGTTTGGAAAGAACATTTGGAAAACTGAAGCGTATGAGAGAAAATTATGAGACTTTCATAAGCAGAGACATTTTAGTTGTTTTTTTTTACATTTTCTTCATTAGAAATTTTATTGTGAAAGTCCAAAAGTGGATTAGAAGTAGCTGCCAAACAGAAATGGAATATAATTGCACATAATTGAAAACAAAACCCCATTTCTTCCCACTTTCAGGTGAACCTTCCAAATGAATCGCTGAAATTCTCTCATTTTTCCCCTTTCTGTGCCTTCCCTTAAAGAGGGCCAAAGATGGCTTCCCTCCCTCCCACCCCACGTAGCTCTATAGCCTTGGGACAAGGTGCTCACCAAGATCCATAGTGACCAGAGGTGAGATCAGCAAGGCAAGCCACTGCGTAAGATCAGTGTTTTGGGACCCAAAACACTGGGACCCACATATAAGGGAACAAAGCAAGAGAAAGATATATAATGAATGTCTAAACTGTAGTAAAGATCTCAATCTGAGCTTTTTCTTACTGGATTTAGCATAATCCAACCACAGAAACCCAGGAGAAGAGGTCCCCTGGATCCCACATCCCATTGGCATGGCACCCATCACTTCCCCAGTGATGCAGAGGGATTGTGGTCCCCACGGCTGGGGCTCACAGTCCCAGAAAGCATTTTAGATGTGACTGTGCTCAACTCCAGGCACTTGGTTGCGTTTTGGCCGGGAGTGTCAAGTGCTGGCAGAATTGAGACCAAAAAGTCCCTACCTGGGAAAGGCAGCAAAGCCTTCAGCAGGGTTGTCGGCAAGAGCCCTCCCGCAGCAGTGTGGGTTTGCACACAAGGTCGGAGGAAATTTATAAACCAGGTTGCTTTATTTATTGGAGTGGCAATGAAACGCCTAAAATTTACAGCCTGACAGACAAGCTGAGGAAACAGGACACTGTTAGGAAGACAAGATGAACGTTAACCCAAAGGTCTGTCTGCATGATAAGAGCATCCCACGTCCACCTGCACTCTTCAAAATGCTTCAGAGACTCTTTAAGTGTTAGGGCAGGAGTCACAGAAAAACGTTTTGCACATCCTGGCCACTGGTGCCCACCGTACTGGGAGGAGTGTCCCCTGAAGAACGCGTGCAGGAAGAGAGTCCTTAGGTGAGAACTTACTCAGCAAACTGGTTTGTCTCTAAATATATAGCAGGGCCATAATGCCACACAGCGCAGATCCTCAGACATCTTTTAATGTCCTTTCCCCCAGCAAACCAGAGAAGAGGGGTCTCACAGGTCTGAGAGTAGCCATGATGAAAGAAGAGAAGGTGCTTCCCAATCTATTGACATCAGCAATGATGGGCTGGGCATGCTCCTTGCAACAGGCTGTTATAATTCTACACACTCTGCTCTGCTGAAATCCAGAGAGCTGTGCCAGTCCATGCCGGTGGGGAATCTGACCTGAGGGTCTCGATATAAATATATTGATTCTCATATGCTATGGATATGTATTTCAAAGAACATCCAATAATGGTGTTAACCTTCTTCTTATGTGTAGGAAGGCAGGTTTTTTAGAAGCTCTCAATACTCTGTTGGCTCCAGAGTCAACTTAAGTTACTCTTAAACTTAAATTACGCTTGAAAAATCCACTACAGAATTTAAAACCAGAAATGTTTTGCAAGAACCCAATTGAAAATATGCCTCAACTGCATTAACAAGAGTCCTGCAAAGGATTCTGGCTTCTGTTCAGACCAGCATCTGATTGGAGATTCTGCACAAGCAACGACCTCCTTCTTGCCCGATGATATAAATAGAGCATCTTCTCCACAGAATGAATGCTAAATATTTACCTTCCTAAAATAGTGACTCCGTAAAAGGAAAGACCCAGGCTCGATACTGAAATGCTCAGCACGGTTCAATGTAAGTAATTCACTGTGATCATCTGAGAGGTGTAACAAATCCGTGGTGCTCTGCACTGAGCCGCGTTTAACATGCGTGCAGGAATCCCGCTGGGGCATAATGTGCAAATCCTGATCTTCACATCTGCAATTAAGTGGAAGAGAAAATACAATAGTTATTATGGATTACAGTTCAGACTTTTATGGACAGTGACAGCTTTGGCCTGTCACTCAGCTGCTAACAATAACTGCTCTGAGATAGTGACTAGAAAAGGAATTGATAAATCTAAGGGCTGAATTTATTCATTCTTGCACTGGACTTACATATTTTTATTCTGCGATGATGAAGAGTAAAATGCAGCAAATTTGACACTCAGTAAGCATTCATGCTTATAACTCATTTAAAGGAGAGGGGGAAGGTGGGACGGTCCTTGCTCTTAAACTCCACACATGATTTTGTATGTTTGCGGTATTTAAAGATGTGTTTTTCTGCACCTGCTCAGTTGCTCAGGCTGCCTCTGCCAGAGGTTATCTGCAATTTCAGAGAGGCAGAGTGGGGACAGAGCAACCTGCATCCTCGTCTCCTGCAGCCTCATGCTGTCCTGTGCTCCGGTTCTCTCCCCGCAATAACACAGCTATCACCCTGTGACTCAGACCCCTTTGCCTCTGCTCCTCTTCGCTGCAGTTCCTGACCAGCTGCGTTTTTAGGAGGCTTTGAAAATGACTGCTCACTGGGTTTGGGGGTCAGGAGGAAATTTTTCCTTTGGGGTCTACAGTCTTTTCATGCTGCTTTTGCACCCGCAGGAGGTCACAATTAAAATAAATCTATTATTCACCGGTTTGCAGGAACAGTGAGCTCCCACTGCTTCCACCCGGTCCGCAGGGTTCAGGACTGCGTTGCGTACTGGAAGAAGGAGTCAGACGTATGAGATTTTCGTCCCTCAGAGGAGGGGAGAGGAGAAGATTCAGAGGCTGAGCAAACTCCAAGGAGTGGGCTGCAGAGAGTCTAGCTGAGGGTTAGGAGGTAAGAGCCCTTTTGCCTCTGAGTAATCATTTCAACAAAGTGCCATCCTATCAGCAGCTACAAGTGGAATGAGGGCTTGGGACCTGCGCCAAAGCATCCTGGATATGTTTCAATTTTAGTTTGCTTCTGTTTTTTTAGTAGAAGGATGGTTCTGAATTAATAACCTAGCAGGGTTTTTTTCTTCCTTCAGCAGATGTCTAGAAAGGCAGAAGACATATAGGAAAGGAGGGAGTGCATGCGTATAAAAGGAAGACACTGATTTTCTTCGATAATTTCTCAAACGTCCTTTTCTCTTTGTGAAATTGTTGTAAAGTAATGCCTATATCGATCAGCACCAACCCTGGCAAGGCCTTGGATTGGAAGGATGAGAAATAAACAAGACATTTGGCTTGCCAATTTATTTTCTGAAACAAAACGAATTGTCAGTCTCGGTTGTCTTTGCGTGGTGACTCGATGGCACTGAGGTTTTTGTATTAACCAACGGCATGCTCATTTCTTCAAGTATCCACATTTTACCGCATCGTTCCTGTGATGCAATTTCTCTGGTGGCGCAGCTATAGATACAGACTCCCAAAGGGGAAGCCTGTATTCGCGTTTCTCTCATTGACCCATTTTCAGCAGCATGGGAGCTGCAGGGCTGATGTCTCAACAGCGCTGTCCCCCGGATCACTCATAGTCCCTGAAAATTTCCCCTGTAAAATCCCCAAGAAGCCCAAAAGGAATCATGGTTCGCAAAGCTTACCGTTCATGTCACCGATAGAAACATTTCTCTAAAAAGCAGTTTGCTCTAAGGAGTTTTCTACAGAGAAGCAGCATCTTTCTCCCAGAAGGATTTTTCTCTTGCAAGGCTTTTACCTAAACACTCACTTCCCACAGGCATTTTATCTTAGAATAGAGGCGCATCAGAAACACTCTTATAAAATTTGTGAGATTTAAGAGTGCTTTTATTTAATTTTTTCATGCACCAGACAATTACTCCACATAGGGTAATCTACCACATTATACAGTGGACTACATACATAGGATATACATAACATATTTTTTTCCTTCTCTTTATCTGTTTTTTGGAAGCCAAATTATTTTGTAAGAATAAGCTACTTTAGGTTTCTAGATAACAGCATCAGGCCATGACACAGAGCTTGGTGTTCAGGGTGATTTCATGGTGGGTGTTCCTTTGTCAGTGCCTGTCAGCCTGGGTTTCTTTTCCAAACCAAGTCAAGCCCCAAGGTGCAAAGCCTGCCCTGGCCCTCTCCTTCCTGCTCAGGAGGTTGCTGGGTTTCAGCTCATTGTCCCCAAAAAGAGAAGGTGGGAGATCAGAGACCATCTCTTGTGCTGGAAGCCCCTGGCACTCTGCTTCTGCATTCCTAGAAGAGAAAGAGATGTAGAGTTGTAGCTGATGCCCATCAAATGCTCTTCCATCTCTTGTCCTTGAGCAGCAAGAAATAGGCTTTTCAGCAAAGCTCCATGGGTCCCTCCATGGTATAGCAGCACTCTGGAAAACAAGCCTTCCTGCACGCAGACGATATATGGACAAGATCTGCTCTTCACCAGATCTCGGATCAGGCCCTATTTATATTATTTGTAAAGGATTAGATAATGGTGTAAGCATAGGATGTGCATTGAATATGTCATATTTATCCAAGCGCCTTTACTGCCAAGAAATATAAGAACCAACCTCAGAGGTATCCTATCTACTTCTACTTCCAAAAGTACCGGTTAGGTGACCGTTGCAGGGTAAAACATTGGGGCCGGGAAGAGCTGTGAGTACACAATAGACTCTGCTCTTCCTTATTCCTTGCTTGTGTGCTCAGAGATACTTCAAGGTCGCCACATCTACCGGTAACTCAATTCTAATTAATTTCAGTATTAAGGTAGCAATCTCAAGAGTTTGCCGAGTAAAGAATACCCAAGATCAATGGTTTTGTGACACACAGTTGTCTACAAAAGCGTCAACTGAAAATGCATTCAACAAAATGGAGCTGGTGCATAACTGAAGTTTGAACTGGAGTCTTTAAAAAGCCAGAAGATGAACTGCTTAAACCTGTGCTGACCGTGTTTCTCAACCCATGGCCTCTCCAGTGACTTTTCTGTCCTTTCACATCTTTTTATGAGAGAAGTCAGCAAAATAGAAAGCGCTTTCAGCTCCAGACAGTCGCCTGACCAGAAGCAGAATGAAAATGTTGTGGCTTTTTGTTACTTTATAATGTTATCTTTTGCAGGAAGTCCAAACTAGGGATAGGGGCATATCACAAATTAGTCTGGCACCATATAGATTCAGATTCCATGAGCCTTAACTATACAAACAGGGACTGAGCAACAGAGAAATACAAGCTCTAAATTCACAGTTTTATATTCTTCATTCTGTGTCCTAGAAGAATTTTGTCAAAAACCCTTTCAGCAGCCCTAGAAGCAAGTGGCTATGATACAGCCCAGTGATGTTCCATCATTAATTCCCAGCCCAGGGGAATATTGGCTTATCTACTATATATTACACATCACGTGCATGAGATGAGATATCACGTTCATAGTATTCAAGATAAGCAGGACAAATTTTATGAAAATATCTCCAGGCATACATCTAAATGAATATTATGCATGAAGAGGATTCAGCTTAGTCCTTGAGGTCATATTCCAGAGGCATCCTACCAAGGAGGTTTACCTGCAGAAAATCTATGGAAATAGCAATTGGAGAAGAAAAGCCCTTTCCATGGAAGTTCAATGCGATGTCAAGGGGCTTAGCAGCCACCGAGTCTGCCATACTACCTGCAGAGAGAGCACTTTGGCACTGTCCATGCAAACCCTCACAACAACAACCGGATTTGAAGCATTGCAGATACTTGGCCACACTATGTGACAGAGGTGACAAATCAGAAATATTCAACTTAGCTCACATATCACTTTTGGAGAGCAAAGAGTTACGCTGAATGGCTTATAAAGTAGCTAATGACAAAGACTAGTCACAAAAATAACTTTCGTATTATAATTGAAGAAGAAAATGATATAGAAGTACCTTGTAAGACTGAGAATTTAGGGAGGATTTGGAAGCACAAGTATGGTAAGAAGATTTTGACTGCACTGTAGGTTTGGGGTTTTGGCTTTATCCATTCAGAAGGATGTTGAAAAAGAGCAATGAGCTGGAGCACTAGAGACTTGAATTATTTTGCTGGGCCTTGCTGGTTTTTTTGGCTGATCTTTGATATTTCTCCACTGACTGCAAAAGGAGCATTGATATCTACTTCATACTAGACTGCTACCTGTCAGCTGGCTAACATCATATGAGCTGAACCCCTTCCCCACTCAGTAGTGTAATTAATGAGAAGAAGAAATTTTCAGAGGTGAGATAGGCATAGGAGTGGATTTTAGCGACACACTAAGTGAGAAGATGCCTTTGATTTATTGCAATGAGTGACACGTCCCTTCCAGCACAATCCATTTGAACCAGAGAGGGTCAAAATTCGAGACAGGTGTCGAAGTCCTCGCAGCTCTGCATTACAGCAGCAGCATTTTCAGAGTGCTAAGGGCCAGATTTTGGTCTTTGCATTGAGGCTCTGCCATAAGCAAACTGCCAGTTTGTGATTTTTCACTCAGAGAATGCAGAATCAGACCCTGCTTCTGCTGTGTCACCTGGTAGATAGAGATGCTGGGTGGGAAAGGCTGGGTTTTTTGCAGTGGAAAAGAAAGGAGTGCAACAGGGGATATGCAGACAGATCAGTGCTGGGAGCAACTTGTTTAGGATTCATTTTCTACCTCCTTTCGCCAGCACCTTCTCCTGCTTCCAGTACAGCCGGCAATGCCGCGTTCCTTTTTCTTCCCATCCTGCTATACATTTGCAGCTGATGATAATCTTTGGCCTGAGTATTTTCCTAGGCCAGCCAGGCCAGGACATGTTGAAGGACAGAAGATTTATAAACCTGCATTAAGCAGCCACCTTAATCAGCAGACTTTCCTCTCCGTCTGCGAGCCCCACGGAGTGGCCAAGGTGTCCTGGAGCCAGCGCTGCACCAGAGAGCCCAGTGCTGCCGGCTGAAACCGTGGAGAGATTAATGGGACTGCTCAAAATCGCGTGCCCTCTCCTTGGGGCCAAGGGAAGAATGAAATTGTGAAAGGGAAGGCAGGATGAAGAAGGGGTGTTGTCATCTCGGAACCCAACCTGCAGTTTCTCTAGAGCTGCAGGAATTTCGGAGGCGAGGAAATCATGGGCATTTCTGGATCCTCTAATGAAAATGCCAGTCACCCAGAGGAATATACCCAACAAACCTGGCAATATCCCCATTGAGATATACTATATGGCTAGAGTGTATGTGCTGCGGTCATTTTTAATCTGTCTCCCATCTGAAATACTTTATTGCATTTTTAGAGGCTCTTTTCAAGCAGAGAAGGCAGTGCTGCTAGAGAGTGCTTTTACATTTTAGGTTGTCTTATGCTAAGCAGTAATACATGTTTAGGTTGTTACTTTACCTTGCGTTTTTACTGGGATGATGACAATTTCTGTGTTCTGCTAAATTGTGAACCAGCCTCCAATAATGCCGAAATGCTTGTATTAAGAGGCTTAGCTAAACAATGCATAACAGTAGATTTGCAAAGTATATTTTAAATGTTCTCAGGGAGGGTTATTTCTTTTGTGCTAGACAGAGGTGCTTAGTTTGTCCTTGTACATTTTTCCTCCACTTTCCAAAGCTGCCAGGTGGCTACGGCAATATTCACGCAGGAAACTTTACTATTCTTTTAAATTTGCTTTAAAATAAGCAGACAAAAACTAGCTTGGCTTATAGAGTCATCCGAGTTAAAAATCAAAACGTGGGATATACATAGGACTATGTGAGTTATATGCTATTTGCTCCATTTTGCTTCCTTCAGCACCATAAAATTTAGTAAATTATTTTTTTAAATCATGGCTGGGTTATGACTTTTATGTCTTTGTCAATTAAGTAATTAACTTCTGCTGGACTGGCCTCTCAGACCTTGTTTCCTGCTCAAAGCATCGATAGTTGATACTGCTACTGGACATCTACACTTGCATGTGTAAATCAGACAATTATTAATTCGAACGGCCAAGTGGCATTCTTGAGTGCACAAGTAACCTTATTCTCATCAGCAACTGCAAACAGAAAATATCAGGCGTTAAAATACAGACACAAACATTGATTTGGTCTTTAGGTTTCTGCCTTTTCTACAGTCAGTTCCATAAAGAGCTTGAGAGCAAGATTTACAGGCTTAAATCAGTATATCTATTAGAAATATTTTTCACCAGAATGTGAGCTGGACAAGCATATTAACTTCAAAATGAGTAGATATCTAATTAAATATGACCAAATAAACCACAGAATTTCAAACACATTTCTGCTGCCACTGTTTCTGAAGCACAGGGTCCAGTAGCAGATTGCTGCTTCACAAGTTTGTTTATTTTTGGGCAGGGGTATTGAGGCAAGAAAACAATCCCTTCATCAGTGCTGGGGAAGGATGCAAATTGCACAGGTTAGGAAAAAATGCATGCTCACTCCAGCAGGAATTTTTCACACACTTCTTTTTCTTTCATATCCAAATGAAAGACAGATAGAAACAGGCAAGATAGATGCTCTTCATGGGATCATGGGATATTTGGGAGCCTGGGTCCATCCCTCAGTAAATCCTTTCCATTATCTTCAGTAGCTACTAGATGACATGCGGAATTATCTCAAAGGCAAAAGGAAGAAAAAGGAGTTTTGAAATGAGGGTTTTTTTGCTTTAAGAAAAATGGGAGAGCGGGAGGACCAGGCTGTGAGTATCGTTCAAAGAGCATTAAGGAGATCTGGAGCATGTTGACCTCATATAGAATCCATGTATAGAACTCCTCTGGACATCAGTGGGAGGCCAGGCTGAAGATCAAGGCCATAGAAGGAGTATCTATCCTGGAATAAGCCCCAGAAGAGCATTAAATGTTTTGTGGTTTTTTTTTTCTTTTTTTCCTTGAAGGCTGTTTGAAAACCTTTCTAAGAGCAGCCTGAACTCAGGGCTTATAAAAAGAAGTATAACACTTTGAAATAAAATCTTCTCCTTGTTCCGTTTTAAACCTGTTTAGGTTTACTGAGTTACGTTCCTATACACCAACTGAGCCTCTGTCCTGAAATAGGGCTAGCCTGGATTTAGGATGCATTTGTGTTTTTTTAATCCATAAGCAGTCAGGGGAGAGAAGCATAGTCTCATTTATGGATGCGCCCAAACAGTACTGAAACAGCAGTTCATGGGCTTTATTTTTTTCTTTCGTACCGAATTTGTTGCAAACAAACCAAAACTTCTTTAATATCTCCAGATACTCCTAGAAAGACGTAATATGGAGGAACGAGGATGTGCAAGGAAGCTGGAATTCCTCAGAATAACTGCATTTGAAGAATCTTGATATTTCTACTGTTGTTTTAACTCAGAGTTGGAAGAACCTAGAAACGAAATTGCATATTTAGAGTCTCATAGATAATGTAGTTTCTGGCAGGTTTTTGCTATTTGAGGAGATGAACAATTATCCCCAGACTTTTGATAACCACGTTCAAATCAATCTTTAACATATAAAGGAAGTGTTTAAATTACACTACTAAGTCCAAGTAAAGCCCTGGATCCATTTATCAAGGGCTTTGGAAATTCAGTTTCCAGATATCAGTTTTGCAATGTGGATCCATCTTCTACAGCAGAAATTACGGACATGATTATTGCTGTAATGCAATGTAATATAGCGATCTAACACAGTCAGCATCCAGGTTTTCTGTTAGATGTGGGTGAATAAGCAATGATAAATACGCAGTTGCATGATTATTAATAACACTAAATATGAAGGCACACTATCAAGATTTTAATGCAATACCATGAGAGAATGGATATGATTCTCATAGGAATAATTGTAATGAGGGAAATAAAAGGTTTAAAAACTGTGCAGCACTGATTTATTGTCTTTATTTTATTCCTTTTACTAAACTCTGCTCCTGTTTTTGCAATTTCTTCTGGTTTTGTATACACAGAATGAAGTACATTGTTAACTGCTGCACTGCCCAACTAATTATGCTTATTTTTGGCACTATATGGCACTTTAATTAAGAACTGTTTGCATTTTCAGAGCATGCAGATGCCAAAAGTTTGCCTTTTTAATTAAAAGTAAAAAGCAAACTAAGCTGTTCTGTGAGGAATGTGAATGAAGCTTTAATGAACAGGGAAGGACGGCGAAGAAGTTCAGACCTGGTGAACTTTAATGCCAATGGTGCAAAATGCAACTAATTATACAACAATTGATTGTTTGCCATGTACAAGTTGCTACAACCTTATTTGCCAAATAGACTGACAAGACAGACTAAACTCTCCTCTCATCCATCGTAATCACTGAAATTCTGTATCTCAGCGAGACACAAAGAAAGGCTGCACCTTTGTGATGTAAATCAGCAACGGAAAATTTACATGATCTCTTTTCATAACTGACAAATTGAATTGCACAGGATATTCACTAGGAGCGAACACTCCTTCCAAGTCAATTGCATGTCCCCAAAATATATTAAAGATGCTGCCATGAGGCCACACTTCGTGCTCGTTGCACTTAATGAAAAGTTTTGTGCTGGTGTAGTGGCCACTGCAGCATGTTTTTGGAGCTAGTCCATGTCGTATGATGACTATAATCCTTCTCCCAAAAATAATTGGCACTTTTTAACAGAAAATCTTGCAGGGAGATGAAATAAATGAATCCAAGAGTGCATATCACTAACTTACCCTAACTTTGGTTCATCCAGTGTGCTGAATGGCCCAGGAAAAAAGGCTGTGGGATGCAGTAAACGTCTTTTTGAGAAAAATAGCCATGGCCACCACATAGCAACCATCATCTCTTATTACTCTGTGTCTTACATTCAGGAAATGAGATTGAATTATATCAACAAACTCATGGGATAGCTCTGCTTCCATGCCTCAGCGTTCCTGGGTGAATTTGTTCACTGTTCCTCAAGTAACACTTCAGTGTAAGTTATTGTCAGTCATCTTTTTTGGCTGCAGCTAGCAATGCCATCATAAAACAGCCAGTGATGAAATGCCATCAAGACTACTAAACAGAGCAAGCAAAAGCAGGGCTTTTTTGAGGAAGGGTTGATTGGTTATATGAATATTAAGTATTTGTCTAAGTTTTCACTTGCACGTCCAGAGGTATCTATCCACTTAAATGCCTCTGAGGCGTGTATGTAGCCTATTGGTACCTTCCAGAAACATTTAACAAAAAATCAGAATGGGAGAATGGGGAAAAAAGTGTAAAAATCCATTATTGTTCCATGCTAGTTTTGGAAATTCTCTTGACATTAAGAAACATCCAAGGAGTTTCATCTTTAAGAGTTCCAGGAATAACTTAAGCACAATAGCTGGACTAAATGTCTTAAAATATAAGCCTCTGAGAGCAGCTCAAAAACAGCCATCAGTTGGCATCAATTCATCATGGCCATGGGAAGAGCTGATCCTCATCCTTCTCAGTTCATGCACATCTGCACGAGCTGTGGTGTCTCTGTACTGCGTACTCACTGTCCTGGGATGATCATGGACCTGGTGAAACTAAATATTCACAAGTGGAGATAGGTGAACTTTAGCTTGATTACAAACAAGAGTAAGAAGAGCATTCCCCTGTACAAAACTTATTTTCGATCACCGATGCATGCTGTAGACCTCAGCCAGCATGGGTGAGCCAGGACTGTGCCAGCTCCCTGCCCTCCCCAGCAGTGGCTGGCTGAGAAGGCAGAAGGTGACATCTTTTATTCACAACCACTGCTGCTCCAGAGACCTTGGCTGCTTCCACTTGTACCTGAAGTTTTCTTCCCATGGACTGAATTCCTGATACTTACCTCTTTCTTCCTCTGCTTCCAGCACTAGCAATGCATTATATTGTGGAAAGTCTCACCATCAGCTCTTTGGTCCAGCTCCAAGTAGTCACAATGTCAAACTCCAGAGGTTGAAGACGATAGGTAGAAAATAACCTGCCAGCCTTGAGGAGGGAAGCATGAGATTTGCATTAGAACCACAGTAAGTGTAGGAAGATAATATCTTCATTTGTTGGCTCAGGCCAGTTGTGGTTGAGCCACTGTGGAACAGATGCCCACGATATCCTGGGACTGATTCATAAATCACAGCTAGGACCAGTTCTAGGCACAGACAGAAAATTCAGGGGGCTGTGGCAGAAAAGATAATGTGTGGATACAACTAAAGCAAGTTGCATGAAATGGGATAAATGAACATGTCCTGTGGGAAAACAAAGCTCGAGCAGCAGAGTCAGCAGCCCCATGTTCAGAAATGGGGTTAGGATGCATGAATTTCTGATTCAAAATTAGAGTGATGGGCTCTCTAGGAGACAGGCAAAATTCTTCATGTACCACAGTCAATTCTTCGGAATTTTCTCTTCTCCGTATGTTAAACAGAGTTATGGGTTTTTGCATTAACTACCTAGAGGTAAAGTCCAGGTAATAATGGGCAGACTGGAAATGTCACATGAACGCCCTGTTAGAGCTTTTAATAGCACTGGTTACTCACATGAGAGGATTATACCACTTTATCCTGACTAAAATAATCCTTCAAGTTACTGAATTCATTGAAGCTTTTTTGTTTACTTCTGCAGTGAAGGCAAAGCTTGTAAAGGATATATGGGGCTGGGAAGAGCCAAGTTTTGAAAGGATTTTTTTTGGCAGCCCTTCAAACCAAAACCAGCTGCCCATGCCTGCAAGCTTCTCCGAACATTGTTCCATGGCTTCAAACTCCAACCTCCAAAGCTGGGTTACTGTTTGCTAAAGATACATGTTCATAGCACAAAACATGAAAATAGCAATGCCAGATTTATCGCAATCTTTCAGAGTCAGAAACCAATAGGTTGAAATGAGATATATTGGGTAATAAATCCTTACTAAGTGTGAAGGGCTGAAATTATGTATAATACAGCACCACATGGCTTTCTGGATATGGTCCACTAAACTCGTTTCCTCTCTAGTAACTAATTTTTCCCTTTATGCTTTTATGCGGACTCTCCACAATATAACAGGTTTTCCTGGTACAGCTTATGGAAAAAGATACTGCAGGTCAGAGCATCATGCCAAAACACCATCACTTGGAATCTGTACTATCATAGTTACAATAACATACTTACACTGGAAATAGGAATAGCAGAAACTTCAGCCTCTAACACCTTAGTATCCACAGTCTTAGAAAACAAGGTCAGAAGGGGCATGAGCAGATCATCCTCCCCTTAATTACATACATTCACTATCTCCTCCCACGACAAACCCTGCTTCCACCTGTGCATTACTTCCATCGTAATTTATTATCTTTTAAAACCCATTTCCCACTTTCATTTCCAGGTTGCATCCATCGATAAGTCCTCAGTCCTTCCCTGAGGTAACTGGCATCCGTCACGATGTACCTTCCTGTAATGTCTCTACTGCTCGTATTTAGCAACTAAAGCCAAATGCAAATATCAAAGCATTTGCAAATATTTGCTGGGTTTGAGTTCATAAACACTCAGACCAGGCACACTTTGGACTACCGGGAAGTTCTGAATATTATGGATATTGGCAGAAAAGAAAAATATTTCCACACAGTGGAGATGAAAGATCCCTGTGGGTGACGGAGACATTCTGACAACCACAGGAACTTTATCATGCATCCATAGTGACCTGTGTTCATACACCGGGTACGTCCACACCTGTGATTGCAAAAGCTCCTTCTGGGTTAAGGAGTTGTTTAAGCAAACATAGAAGTGGTATCAAGCAATTGTGGTGGCCAATTGCATAGCACCTGTATTGATTTAAAGATTATGAATATAGGAAGTAATCACATCCAGTAATCGTCTGCAGGAGGCAAACTGGCAGAATTTCACTTTCACATACAAATCTGTTAATTCTGGATGATAGAAAGTAATCTGTGGAACACAAATAAATTCGGGAAAGAAGCATAGTCTTAATTCCTTGAAAAAAAAGTCTCTTGTCTCTTGGGCCTTAGGGGATTTGACTGAATCAGGGCTGCAGTTCAACACCCTTTCTCCAACGGCAGTCAGCACCAGCGATTGAAGAGGAAGATAACAACAAGTGTGAAAATCAGCAGTGCAAAGTCACAAGCTGGTGGGGACACTCCTGTGTCATACCCAGCAGTCAGAAGCCGCCTTCTGTCAAAGCACGAAGCTGTGACATACATGGAGAGGAGTGCGTACTTTCCGAACGCAATGGCTTTTGGTCCTTCAGTGGCCTTTCTGAAGGGACGGTGGTGGGAGACAGCTTGTGCTGGAGAGCTTGTTCTCCCAGTGCTGGTGTTCTAGCAAGCTGTAGGAATTAATTTTATTTTGGGAAAGATTAACTATGCATCAGTAAAGTGGTGATTCCTCACCGTTCCTGTTATAGGTCATTCCTGATATTTAGCCGCTCCCCCCTCCAAAATATTGCATGACAGCAATTGCTCAGGATAAAGGATCACAGAGGATAAAGGTTTGGGTCCTTCTGTGTTGTTGCTTATCTTGGAAAATCGTTAATTTGGTAATATGTTTAAAAGGGGCTAGTGGCACTTCTCCGCAGTGCAGCTCATGAGGATCATCGCAACCAAGTGCCCTGGAGATGGGGAATGGGTGGAAAGAGGGCTTTTGTAGTGAAACCTCCCTTTTTCCTCCAGACACTGGGGAGCAAAAGAGAAGAGTACTTGGAGGGGGGCAGCTCTGCCTTGCTAACTGGAAAAGTCAGAAGACACCAGCTCTGTCGGTCAGTTTTAGGACCTTTTCCATGTGGTTCCTGTAGTCCGTGGTGATAAGAGGAACCACCAGGAGCACTTGCATCTATTCTGGGCAGCGAACTCTTGTGCAATAAGAGGCATATATCGCATCTACTTATTTTTCCAGCATTTTTAGATGGTTCAGCAGATTTACAGATTTATCCTCTTCATAACACTCTTACACTACTTCCCAAAGATACAGAAACCAATAGCAACATTTGATGGCCGTGAAATCATATTTATGGGATCCATTAAAAACTCCGTATTGGTAGTTAAATCTGGAACCTGGCATAAGTGATGAGAGTATATTGGAGAAGTCCCTGTGGAGCAGCATATGTGGGCTCATGTTCATAGCATCAGGAGGCATCTGTCACAAATTTCAGCCCTCCCAAGCAGATCTAATCTGGCATTAGTGTTCAGGAAGCAAGGCACATCCAAGAAAGCGTGTGCAAAGATGGGCTTTTAAATAAGTGTTCATGTTCCCACTGCATCAGAAGGCTTTGACTTCCATGTTATGTAGAGGAGGTACCGCAGGAGAGAACAGCCTTTCCAAGCTAGAAGGAAATAGCCAGACTGACTGATAGGCAGACAAGGGAGGCTGTCACACAGTGCCCGGCAAAGCAGAGGCTCTCGGGCAGGGTTTGAGGACAACGTGCCCTGTGACCATGGCCCATGAACCCGCACTGCCATGGGCAGGACACTTGTTCCTCATGTGCGACACCCCCCCCCCAGGGTGTATAAAGCACTTACAGGCTCCTACAGATCCCACCAACCGCTGTGCAAGCTGAGTTCTCCTTCTAAGGGGGATATCACAGCAAAACTGCCCCCCAGCATCAGTCTAAGTGGCATCTGCATGGCAAATAAGGGGCATTTTTGATGGCCCATGTGGAAGGGTAATGAATGTACACTAATCAGCCTTGCACACCGCATTTTTTGAGGGTGGGTTTGTTTCCAAGCAGTGAGGACTCGGCATGTCTGAGGTCTGAGCACAGGCTAAGGACTGTGCTCATGAGGCAGCAGGGACACAGTCAAGGGTCTGCCTTGTTCACGGCAAAGGAGAGTCACAGGAGACAAAAGTGCCATGGAAGGGTGACAAGGATGGCTGTGCCCCTGCCCTACAATTGCACATTTCACCTTGTCATTGTTTGAGCACAGAGGACGTTCTGCAGAAGATGGGTTTTGTTGAATCAGATCAAGAAGAAAGTGCTGTAAGTATTGATCTGCAGTGGGCTGCAGCAATCATCTTTAAATATGACAAAAGCATGTTTTTCCCTTCTAAAGCTTCTGTTTTAGCAATGCTTTAGATAATCGGAAAACTGATGACACTAAAATAAGGGTTCACTACCTTATTTGCTGCTTCCTGGGAGTCAGAGGCCCCACCAAAGGAATTTAAACTTCCTAATCACAGATGTGCCCTCCACAAGGATCTTTCATTGCCTCTTAGGGGTGATTCTTGGACCACTGCATTCAGAAAATCTTGGCAAGCTGAAAGATGAACGAGTCCTTCAAAATCTTTGAGCCCAAGCTCTTAACTGGGAATGATGCAGGGATGCCTTTTCATCAGAGAACTCCTTACTCTAATGAAAGTGCCAAGTAAGGAGATAGGCCGACACCACCCGCAGAGGCTCACAGCACGTCCTCTTGTGATGGGCTCCCATCCTCCCCAACGGCACAACGCAAATGGCACTATGACCTGATTCCTTTCAGCATTTTGCTGAGGAGACGCAGCAGGGAGAAGTTTCTGTTTTGTTTTAATCACTGCTCTTATGCCCTCTCTCTCTAGCTGGGAAGTTGCTGGCTTTCTAAACTATCCAACCCTAGGCAGCAATCTCCTGAGCAATTAGCTCTGGTAGCAAACATCTTACTAGTTTTCCTGGGGTCAAGTCAGAATAGGCATTCAAAGCGCTTGCCAAGCAGTTTTAGTGGCACCAGATACAAAACTGGCCCCCAGTCTGCAGACACCAGGCTAAAGGCTGCTCGTGGCCACTGTGCATCTTCACCTTTGGCCACAGGACACCAATGCTGCTATTATGTAGGCTACCTGAGACTTGATGGACCTAATTCTCACACCACTGTTGCTCTTGGAGGCATCAGCAGCATAAAACCAGAAAGTATTTCATCTCTGAGGTGCCGAAACGTGCCCTTCCCAAACTGCACCCTAGGGCAGAGCCACTCCTCTGCAGCCCCAGGCCCCTGGTCAGAGCCATCCTTCTGCAGCACCAGGGATGGCTTTATGGACTGTTTTCTTCATACAAGAAACACATGAAATGCCGAAAGTCAATTGACAGGATCAATCAATCCCCTTGAGCAGGTCCTTCACTCATCCTTGACTAGGTACTTCATTAATGAGAGAGGGGTGAGTTAATGACACCCACCTCCTCTTCTTTCTGAATCCATTTCTTACCAAAGAGCTGTTTGAAGTGGGTATTTTCTTTATGTAGTTGTATAAACCTACAGGACAAACCCTTCTAGCACATTCAAAGGCATTAGCAAGGGACTTAACACTTAAGATTAACTTAACTTAAACTTAACATTTGCTTTCCCCTTATCTGTGTGTTTTGGATTCCTTTACATTGCTAATATGCTTTTAATTTCTTTTCCTTGCTTTGTTTAGCTGTGGCTCATCCTTTTGTTCTCTGACAATGACGCCGGTTCAAAATCCAAACGCCTGCCTTGGCCTCAGCGAGGTATTGACGTTTTCCTTACCTTTTCAATTATTAACCACATTGCTGTTGCACTGAATCAAGGTCTCAGACCTTTCATGCCATGCCCTGACAAGAGCCGTCTGCTTAATTCTAGCCTGAAAAGAAGCTCGAGTTGAGATTGGCAGTACCACCCATCCATGCACGAAAGCTGAAGCGTCTGCAGGCTGGAAAAAGCTTTATTACTGTGTATCAGCCTCCAAGCTCAATTTGAGCACCAAAGCTCACACATTTTATGACACTGCATATTGTCTCTACTAAAATCTCATTATAGCTTTGTAGTTACCTCATCCCACTGCGGAATAATGCGTGGTGTTAATGACGCAGCAATGGTAATAAAGTGTCCCTAAGATGATCTAAAGCAAAAACAGTTCTCTCCCTGAAAAAGCCTTATAACTAGCACTTACTTTTATGATGGACTGCTCATTCACTTATTAAACATTTATTGTTTCCTCAATAAATGTAATCTTAGATGTATTCAATTATTAATATAAATAAGGCACAAAATGTGAAACAGCAGCAATCTCATTTTCTTTTTTGCATTAATCTTCTTTCTTATTCAACCATCACAAGAGGAGAGGGGAAAAAAAAACCATTCAGACTTACTGAAAAACAAGTACAGTTGGCATGAGAAAAGCAAAATTCTTATCTATATCTGTGTCAAGAAAAAAAAAAAATTAAAACTCCTTGGAAACCCATAGTGTTTCCAAATACGTGGTGGAGCATTGTTACTCTAGCCCGAAAATAGCTCATGGAAACTGAGACTGCCACAACTGTTCAGCACGGACTGTGTTGAGGGAACACAAAATAGGACTGAGATACCTCTGTGTTGTATATATATCTACTTACACATCCTCATACACACATGGCCATATTAGGATGTTAACATAGCATTAGCTTTAGGTTATTATTTCTTACACAGAGGTCTGATCTTTAGCAACTAGGGTCTTCTATAAATCCCTTTGGATCAACATTTATGGGATCATAGCAAGAGTTTTGGGGTTTGTACCTATGAAGTAGCCACAGATTAGCACATCTCCAGGCACCAGCTGAGGGCAGCATCCATGGTGATCATGGGCGCTTGGGGTTGGTTTGGCCCATGGTGATTGGGAAGGAGTTAAGTTCCCACTGCCAGTCGACTGGTGTATTCAAAATAGGTTGAACAGGCAGTTGCTCCTGTGAAAGTCTGGTTTTTGTTATAAGCGTTTTCACCCCATGTTATTGGTGACACCCTCGAAAGCGGTAGCTACGTGCTCCTGGTGCAACATCAACTGAACGCAAGTTCTAAGCTCTGAGTCTCGCACTAGGCAAATTTTCAAGTTTTATTTTAATCTTTTTAGGCTCTTTGCCTAGATTTAGCTGTGATTTGGTAGTTTGGAGTGATGTTTTACTCTAATAATGGCTAGGATAAAATTGTTATACATTTAAGTAGAAAAAGTTATTTCTTCATGATTTGCCCTCTCCGTTCTTCCTCCCATTTTGCAGATGTATCTTACAGAGGAAGATGCTTGGAGGACAAGAAGAGAAGAATGTCTTCCAGCTCTAATATTTCTGAGGTACTCGAACTGAGAAGAAACCGTGCAATACGAGAAGTGATGAGAGGACATGGACTGTTTATTCTAGTCATCTCAATGCCAGACCATGTTGGCAGCATATGCAAACCTCCAAATTAAATGAAAAATTGTCCTTTAGCTGGCAGCTAAAGCAAGCAAACAGATAAACATAGAAACCCAGTGACTTGCACTAGAAATCTTGTAAATCTATCATCATTTGTTTATGAGGTAAAAAAAAAATAATTATGAAACAAGTATGCAGATGGTTAAACTTCTGAACAAGAGGGCAAAGAACAGATCGTCTGAAACCAGGAGCCATCAAAACTTGAAGAAAGATTTGTAAGCTAGTTTGAGATTTCACTAGTATTTTGAAGTTTGAAACTGCAACTATATTTCTGAAGTTTTTGCTTGTGTGATTCTATTCTACAGCAGTTAGAAAATAGCTTTAAAAGATAGCGGAGTTGTGAAAACTCTCTTTTTTTCCCCTGCTTGTTTTAGCTGCTAACCATCAAATTCTGATGTTGAAGCAATGTTCACAGCCTTGCTTATTTAGCACCTGCACAAAGAGCCAGAACTACCATTTTATTTCACTAGCATTATGTTAATTATGGAGTAAGATCTTCTGTCTTACTTCCAAACGAGATACCAGTTCATCAGGTTTTAGCCATTTATTTAGTTTTACACATTGTGGATAAACCCGTAATTCAATGGAAGTACTTGACAGCCATGAAATACCAACATGCAGTTTTGGATGAACCTGGGCCGTATTTACTGTTGTAGACCAAAATAAGAATAAAGTGAACTCTTCAAAAAAATCTCTGAAACATCATTCTGAGATAAAACCTGGAAATTTTGCTTATCACAACTAAAAAAAAATTAGTTAGTAAATCTATAATAAAAATAGCCTAGCATGTAGGGCAGAGCAAAAGGAGCAGCCCCTAAATCCAGGAGTGCATCAGCATTCAAAAAAGGTAATTCCAAAATTAGCCAAATCACTAAAATTCCACCCATATATGCTCATGCCCTATTAATGGTTGAATGATTAGAAGCACCCAGTCATGGAAATTACACTACTAAGGATCCCTTGTAGCCTGCGGTCATTCATTCATTGCCAGTAGCACATACAGTATATATGGCTGACTATTATCATTCTTATTTTGCTGCTTTTTTATCAGCGTTTGCGTATTATGATATCACCTTAGTTGACAAGTGCATATGTGGGTAGACACACAAAAAGGGAAAAAGAAAACAGCTAAAGAAATGGAAAAGATAAAAATCTGTTGAAGTCAAATTGAGTTTTTATATTGGAATTGGCTTAATCAGGTGCATCATCTATGAATGCTGGAAGAGGAAAAAATCTGCTGGAATGAAGAATGCAACTTTAGCTATGCACGCTTGCTTTTGTCAGACTTTAGATAAAGAAAATCGGATATTAATGATAGCTGTTTTGAAAGGGAAAAAGGTAGTGCATATCATAACTGTGAATTGTGAACGTATTTGCTATTGCATTGTATGCAAAGGTTCCTTATTCCCTGTGAATGGTTTTAGTGTTATGAAGAATACATCTGATCATGCTTGTAAGCTAAAGAATATCCCAAATGTCAAAATAACATGTTTAGATGCAGAGATGGGCAAAAAGAAGCAAGTCATTTAAAAAGCAAAGTAAGTGGTTCAGTTATGAACGGCAATGGTTTTAACAGTTTAAAATCTTTATCAATAGACTGATTTGGTAGTTTTGGTTTCAGAGATATTGGACTTGAAGGAGACGGTACAATCGGGAATCACAATGCATTTTGCCCATGAAATACGCAGTTTGCCTGTGAAATCTGGAGTCATTTCTCAGACAACCTGTTGCTTGAAACAACGGAAGAATGTGTTTCCTCAGGACAAGAGGAAATGGCCTCAAGTTGTGCCAGGGAAAGTTCAGGCTGGATATTAGGAAAAATTTCTTTACTGAGAGAGTGATGAAGCACTGGAAGAGGCTGCCCAGGGAGGTGGTGGAGTCACCATCACTGGAGGTGTTCAACATGTGGACGTGGCACTGTGGGACATGGTTTAGTGGGCATGGAGGTGTTAGGTTGGTGGTTGGACTTGATCTTACAGGTCTTTTCCAACCATACTGATTCTGTGATTCTGTGATTCGGTGTACAGAGAGATAAGCAATTCTCATCTCGAGAGAATTTATTATGGAAAGAGGAGGGAATATTTTGCATTAACCAAGAAGAATATTCATTTGACTATTCTTCTTGTTGCATAGGCTCCATACAAGATACACGTCATCTTTATCACATGAATTTCAGTTTGCAATAGATAATTAATTAAAATACCAATGGAGGGTTGTCTTTTCTTTGTGTGTTTTTTTTTTTCTCCATCATCAGTCATGGCCTTGGAGTTGCGTATGTTTTGAAGTAGTGGTAAAATTCTTGTAAAAGGAAAATCTATATCAGATTGTCAGGATCAATTGGATTACCCTCTCATCAAACGTGTTAGGAGGCTTGACAAGTCTGAAGGCACAGCACATACTGAGTGGCTTTGAATGGAATATTCTCTGGGGAACATATGCTCCACAGGGTGCAATAGTTTGGCTGTGAAAAAATTTCATAAAGCTTTTCTTTAGTCTTCTTATGCCAGAATGTGCTCGTTTCCTTTCTTTGCATGAGTCATGTATTTGTGAAGCTGTTTCTAACAGCTGATGGCTGGCTCACGCTGAGCTATGAAATGATTAAAGCAGCCTTGATTCTTTGGACAATGAGCTACTTCAGCAAAAAACCACGCAACTCAGGGAGCTTGTATTAAATTGCAGCTAAAAAATAAAAAGAGAAGAAATTGGAATCAGTATTTTTACGTATTCTTTGGAATAAAATACTGGTCTATTACAATGAAATAGCAGGATCATTTGAACATGATGTGGACCTGTATGTTCTCGTTAACACCATCATCAAGTCTTTCAAATCATATGTACAAGGCTTGAGAGACCAGTTCAGTGTAATTGAATTGAAGGCAAAGCCTTGAAGAGGCTGATGACAGACACAGCAATAGAAGTGTGAAACTACGCAGTATTTGTCTAATGACTTTTTGAGGAATTGCTGGTGAAGCTGTTCTTCAAGGGTGGCAGAGGACTGAAGGCAAAATGTACGTGCCCATTATTGACTGTTTGACTGGTAGCTCAGCTCAAAGAAGCAAAGCACATTAAAACAGCCACAGAACTGCACGCTACATGTTTTAGGGAAATAACAGAGGAGTGTGAGACGTTTCTTTATCATAGCTGAGGAAAAATGCGTCTTGTTTATGAGTGTAATTAGTTCAACACATTATGTCTTAGTAACAAAATGTCTAAGTCTATTCTTCTTTTAGACAGAAAACAGATAAGCTGGAGTCCACTTTCCTAAATACCAATATTGTTTTACAGATTTTCTTGTCTATGACTGTCTGCAGTAGCAAACAGTTTTGAAGTAAAAACCGATTCGAAATGAGCAGCACAGCCTTACACTACCAGTTGATGCTAAATTCCCACTGAAGAGTATTGAACCCAGTTTTTAAAGAAAACTGCATTTTTTCAGAGTTCCTTTGTGATATCCTTGACAAAACATGCTAAAAGTAATCTTCTGAATTTTCCTCTCCATATTTTAATCTTCAAATATAAAAAAATTTCTCACCTGTCAAATAAAGAGGTATGTTGCTATGATAGGCTGAACAGACCCTTAAGCCACTAATCTGTATTTATAGTAACTTAAGCACCACGTAAGTGTCCTAATCATTTGTGTTGCTGACTCAACAGGAAGATACAGCCAATACATCCATCAGGAGGGAGAGTGGAGACGAATGTCCTGGTTTAATTAAAAACCAAACAAATACTTTGGTCAGGGCTGCGGGTAAGGACTGAATAGGAAGGAACCCAGGGAAGAACTGGGCAGAGAAGGTGAGATGTATGAATGATTTTATTTTGTTTCTACCTAAAATACGTGTGCTACTGCACAATAAATTCTTGGGCAAATATTGACTTTTACCTTTACCAGGGCCAGAGGAAAAGATAAAGGTAACATATAATACATCCCTTTTCTGTGGAAATAACGGCTGAAAATTTGGGGAATGGTTTGTACCCAGCAATCTCCTCAAGGACACTCTCAAGGCAGGAGAAAGCTGTTCCCTGGCTGCCCAGCCTGGGTGAGGAGTTCAAGGGGTAGGTGTGAAGAAGAATTGCAGCCACTAGCATTGGGCAAGGTCATGCTGTCCTCTCCGATCAGAGGTCAGTGGGAAGCGAGCACAGAGTCTGCAACACATGCTTTGATTCATGTTTTTGGGTCTTTGTTCCCACCAGAAGTCTCCTTGCCTGCTTAGTTACCCCATTTTCATTGCTAAGGAAAAAAGTTTTGCAGTGAACATCAGTGCAGAGACAGGGCCTGGGAAATCTTCTTTGTCCTGCTGTCAGATGCTGAGGAAGAACACCGCCCACCAGCCAAGAAACTAATGTATTTGATTTTGAGTTTAATTCTGAGGAACAAGAAAAGTTACAAACCAACCAACTACTTAATTTTTTTGCTGAAATAAATTCTGATCCAGACCTGCACCATTATTGTTTTAATTTGTGCAAGGCAATCTGCTATATTTGATCGTTTCAGTGGAAGGACTCGGGAAGATGGCAGACCAGACATCCATCTAGACTACGGTAAATATAAAATACTGCATGCCTCAGCTGATTTATTGCTGGCAAGAGTACGAGCACTGGGAAGAAAGATGTTTTGCTTGCTCCTTGTAAAAAACACTGACTTTTTTTTTACACAAAAAACAGCTTCTAAAGATACTGGCTGACAAAGGACTAGCACACAGGACATCAGCTTAATCCTGTTTTCTTCTTGGTTATTCAGTTTGCAGTTGTGGGTAGGAATCCCAACACAAAACATCAGGAGATGCATGCTGAAGGTACCTTAGAAGGACAGCTGACCCATCATCGCTCTCTGTCCCTCTCACCTCCAACAGAATCAGGTCCATCAATGTCCTCCTTACAGATACATGTTGGATATCTTTCTCGGTAATCGATGATGGAAGTTCTGCCACCTGCCCAGGTAATTTTATAAGAATAATTTCCATCCTACCACTAGACTGCTTTTCTAATGTTTAGAAATACACTAAGTTTGTCTAGCTGAAGTGGTAAATGAGATCCCTTTCTCTGAGGATTTAAGCAGTATATTACCCCAGACGGGATTTCCTTCCTAATGTTTGATTTTAAGAATAACAGCTATTCTTACATGAAATTCAGCACCAAATGAGCCATCCAGCTAATCTACTCAGAGCATCAATCTTAGCCCAAGCATTGCCTTTAACCCCTGCTCAGCTCTTTCCTGGAAGTCACTGGTGGGTGACTGCTCTCCATCCCTCAGGTGAAGTCCCTGGATAGGGGGGTTAGTTTGTCCCTAAGGCTCAGGCCTGTGAGATGACCTTCAGGATCTTTCTCTCCTTCTCCAGAGTGGAGCCTCTAGACCTGTTGGGAACCCTTGTAAGGTACTTCACAAACATCTTCTTTTCAAGTGTATCAGGCATCCTTGTTGTCAGGGATGTTGATGAAGTTTTGTTGGTTTAATCAGCTGAGGATCTGGCACAGATCCTGTAAGATTTGGAACCAAGTCACATTTCTTTGCCTGCCATTGGGTTTACAGGACACTGGCGACTCTTCTCGTAACTGCCCTTCCCTGACTGCCGGCAGCCCAATGCAACAGGTCCCAATGTGATCAGATTGAATGATTTCAGCCATGCAATGCGACTTACTGCTCTAATTCTTCCACAGGCTGGAGATTTTCTGTTCTTTTTGGAAAAAGAAGAATCCCTTTTTTTTTTTCCAATAAGAAAGTGTAATGGAAGGGCTGTAGTTCTAGCTGAAAACCTATAGGAACTACCAGTGTGAGTTTGGACTGTACAAAGCAAATGCAAAATTCCATCAGGAGAATTTGTAGCTCCAAAGACTTGATACTTTTCTATCATACAACACACTCTGAGAGATACTCTCCACCTGACCCATCCCTTGGACTTGGGCTGTATAATTGCGATCACACAAGAATGCACTGATGTATCTTCATTGCCATCCCCGTGGCTCCTGGTGTCTGTGACTCCTCACACAAATTGGCATCCGTAGCTTTACTTATTGTAAGGAACATAAATGGATGGTTTCCACTAGAAGCAGGATAGGAGAATAAACGACTCTCTAAAGGCTGGCTTCTCACAGCCCTGAGAGGTGAGGCACCAGGACTGCAAATCACCTGGGAGTCCTGGTCACTCGCAGTCCACTACAAATAAGCTACCTCCATAGATACCATCAATCATAAGTAACTCCAATTATTTAAGGATTTTTTTAGTGGTAATATCTTAATCCCATTACATGTGGGGTTTTTTCAGTTATGAAGGGCATTTAGTGAAGAACAAGCTATTACGGACACTAAAACTAAATGTTAGGTAGGCAAAGCCAACCCTTCCAACCAACATTTCTATCACAAATAGGGCTTTTTAGCCCTGTTCTCTCTGCACATATCTCTGGACACATGAACCAAAAAAAGGTAAAATGCTCGTGTCACTTGCTAACCCAAGAGGCAGGGAGACGCACACAGTAGCCAATGCAGTTACCCAGAGAGCAGCCAGAGCCCCAGACTCCATGTTTAAGCCTTGTCCTCGTGCTCTTGGGAGCTGCTCTGTCCTGGGCCATCAATCCCAGGCACATTCATGGCATGTGGCTGCTCTCCAGGGCACAGTTAAGCTTTTTAATGTGACCTTTGACTTTGGACCCATACATGAAATTTTTTACGCTGAGGGTGGTGAAACCCTGGCCCAGGTTGCCCAGAGAGGTGGGAGAAGCCCCATCCCTGGAACCATTCCAGGTCAGGTTGGACGGGGCTCTGAGCAACCTGGTCTGGTTGAAGATGTCCCTGCTCATGGCAGGGGGGTTGGATTAGACGACCTTTAAAGGTCCCTTCCAACCAGAACTATGCTGTGGTTTTAAGATTCTATAACAAAAAATAATCTCATTTTTATTATAGTGAATCAATAATACAGAATAAATATAAAAGAGACACTCTTGGTGGGCAGCATTTCCTTGGTAAACAACAATATCAAACTTCCCAAGAACTTCCCCGGCTGATTATCTGATCTCTTGCTGCAATGATTCCAGCAGCTGTCAAAATCAAACATAAAGGGGCTTTAAACCACCTTTTTAACGACTGAAAAGCATTTTCATAGATTTAAGAGCCCTTCAAACCCAATTATCAAATCAAAATGCAGTTGCAGACACTCTGTCTAACATCTCCTCAGAAGTATAAAAACACCCATGTATAACTAATCACTCATCAGCTTGCATAGTAAACGCTTTCTCAGCGTGCGCTTTATGACAGCATGTACGAATTAAAAGTGAAATGCGGTTCTTAGCATTCACCTATAGCCACAAAGAAGGCTATAACGTTCCCCCAGCTGCAAAAACACGAGCCCAGATCCCACAAGCCACGCGGGAAGCTCTCAGCAGATGAAGCCAAGCGGGAGCTTTTAAGCACGCCCACTGGCTAAGACACCCATCAGCAGGTGGAGGGAGAGAGAGAGAGAGATGTATGTATTAATGTATACGTATATAAATAGGTATATGTATATTTATGTAAGTATATGTGTACGTGTCTATAAATCAGTGGGTCGTTAAGTAATACTGTGATGTGATTAGCAACCATGCCAGTACATATCAAGAAAGTTTATGGTTTCTCAACGCAAGATTCCCAGCTTGGAGAGCCCAGACACTTCCCACCTCGCAGACTTGGAAACCTGGTTTAAAAGCTGGAATAAGCTGCAGCTAATATCAGTTTTTAATAGCCAGCTTCCCTGCTGTCAGTACAGCTCCATGGATTTACACTGTCTGATGCTGCTGTCCCCTAAACGCTTACTCTAGGGAAAAACCTTGGCATATTTCACACGTTTATTACTGTCATATATTACTACAAGCAGATTCACAGCTGGTGTGAATTGTTGTGGCTCTGCAAAGTTAACATCCAGGTCTTTTCATAAATGCCTATACATGGCATTATACATCACCTCTGTCCTTATGTATACATATTTATATATAGCACATAGGAATAATGATTCAAGCAGCAGATCCTCAGCCAATATCACTCGGTGTACTTCTCTTAATTCATATCATTAAATATATCTCACCCTACTGCCGTTTTCCTTGTGTTTATATATTAGTGTTGATGGAAGTAAAAATATTGCAGCACATAAAGGGCCAGATGCCTGAAGTACAAAGTGTTAGTGGTCATAAAAGTATACTATGGCACCATTCCCTAAATTATAAAATAATTTGATTAATTTCTCAACAGGCTACTTTTTGGTTTATTTAGTTGTTTTTCTTACTACATTTGGGTTTGTCCTCCAACCTTATATTAAAGTAAAATAAAAAAAGCAATGTCTTATCTTATTCCTGCTTTTAATTACTTGTGCCTGCCAATAACGATCTAGGCTCCACATATATTTCTGGGTAGCATAATTATTTATTTAATTTCCTTCCTTCACTTTGCCTCACTCTTAAGTTTGTTGTTGATTTGCATTTTTTTGTGCCTTTTTCTTTTTCCCCAGAAGTCAGCAAAACAGTTCCTGTAGAATCTTTTCTATTCCTGGACAACCATCATGGCAAGAAAATAAAATTCTTATTAAAACCCATGCAACTTACTTTTGCTTACTGACATAACCTACTTGAAAATCAATAAGAATTAAATTCTGCACATAAAAATATTATTAGCATTTTATAGGGTTTCTTTAAGGCCACATTTAATTAATAAAGCTAGACTGCTTTTTTGGCTTTTTTGGCCATCCCATAAAAATGAAAGAAAAAAAAAGTTTAATGAAGTAATTATTAGAAGAGCAAACAGTATCAGAAGGGATATTTGTTTTGCAGTATAAGGTATTTTTGCCCAAGGAAAGACATAACATAAGGTTAATTGAGGAGGGAAAAAGAGCTGCTGGGCAATACACAGGCCTGGAAAGGTGAGGAAGAAAGAAACCAGTGTAAGAAGTGATTTAATCCAGTGCCAAGGACTGCATGCAAAATAGGCATAAGCAGTTGGGTACCAAACATGAGCCGCGTGTTCAGAAATTATGCTGAGAGGGGCTGCAATAAGGACAAAGTCAGAGCAAGTGAACAAGAGACTTATTTGGAAATTCATGGTTTTTATTTGGTGAGTCACACTTCCCTGGAATGTTTTCCTATTTTTTTAAATAGCAATACTTCTAAAATTGTCTGGAAAAATATGACAGATCCCTGAGCACTTCATGCTTAGGGCCAGGAGGGCATTTGCCCTCATGACAGGGATGAGGAGAGAGAAATCAAAGGGATGTTCAGGACTGAGGATGTTCATCGTTGGCATGGAGGGACCGGAGGAGAGTCTGCCTCTTCTCTTTAGGGACAGACTGACCTGCAGAAAAAACAAAGAACAGAAAGAAGAATAATTGTAACTTTCTCCTTAAAACATTGCTTTTAAGGACACTCAATCAAGTAATATCCTTTAGAAATACGGAGGATGTGGATCATTTCCTTAGGCTTTGCTGGATTTTCCTCTCGTTAACACCAGCCCTGCCCTGGTCTGGCTCCAGTGACTTCGGCAGAAATACTGCTGATCTTCATGAAAGTCAGGGCCCGTATGTACACGCACGGATTTCCTCCTGGGAAAGAGTTCTTTAGTCAACATGCTACAAAGGCCAGAAATTGAAAATCAAATTGCTTTCTGCTCCAAGTAGTGCAGTAGCTGATACTGGGTTTACAGTTTCAAAATGCCTGAAAGATTAAAACCATTACTCTGTGCACTTCCTCCAAGTGATGTTGGTTGAACCAAGACCAGACTTCATCCCAGGCTGTTATTAACATTGGGTGGACAGCTCTTTGTCTAAGGGAAAACAACAGAGGAAAGTGGGCTTGGGGTTTGGGGTTTTTTTTTTGTTTTTCGGGGGGTTTTTTTAATGAAATAAAGGTTTGCAGAGAAATGATGGAGAGAAATTGCATCTGATTCCCACCCCCCATTCTATTTTAGGCTAGGTGGTGAAATCTAATACCTTTGATTGATGACACCAATAGCAACCATCCCATTAGACAGCCTCTCACCCCATGGTCCCTTCATCTAGAGGGACGGTGTACACGGGCATGTTTGGACCACACAGCCTTAAGGTGTTTGGTAAATAATTTGCTAACTTTCTAGGTTATGAATGTTTCAGCTACTTTTACTTTGAGCTTGTGTTTGAATATGTCTTTACTCATCATATACTGATGCAACAGCGTGATAGACAGGCTGCTGACATTTCTGCAAACCACTCTAAGCCTGAATATAATAGCAAAGACTAATTCTGTTTTTTTCAGATAGCTTAATTTAGAGCACAACAAGCACGGCTGGGGCACATCAGTTACAATCTCATCCCATCGTTTACAGGGCCCATAACGTATCATCTGAGAAGGATAAGGCAGGGTATATTGGCCTTGGCAGGGTTTTCCTTTAATGTGCTGTTGCTCTGGGGTCCAAGGAAGCTCACGGAGAGCCGAGTGTGCTGTTGTGGCATCCTCTGTGTTGTATGCCTGTAAACACGCCAGGCAGGGACTGGGTTTTTGTATGTGAGATTCTTGTAACTACAGGTCCATTAGAATTTGACAATTTAATGAATGGGAAAGTCATTTTTCGTTAGAAATATCTGAATGAAAAATATGTAGTCATCATCTTTGTCATGAAGCTAAATCAATGAGTGGCTTTTCAATCCTAACGTTAATGGGAAACCCAATACCTTGCCTGAGCATTAAGTAAGGTGAGTACTTTGCTACACCAACTCTAGTATTTGGCTGTAAACCAAAACTAAGGGGAGGTGGAAACGAGTAGATGGGTGGAAAGTTGCCTGAGAGGAATGTAAATTTGTGGTTCTCATCTAGAATTTTAAAACATGTTTGTACATATAGGCTAATCTGAAATGACACATCAGTCATTCGTGCTCTAACTAATGTATTTAATGTATCTTCTCCTTCTGGATCTTTTTTTAAAAACCTCTCATGGTACAAGTAATGAGTTACGGAGTTGAAGTCAATGACAAACTGATGAAGACAGAAGATAATCAGTCACAGCTTGGAGGTATCCCATATACTACCAGTATTTAGACCTCTTTGCCTCAGGAAGGCTATCAACGCTGCTGTACTTGAATCTATACAACTACCAGCCAGAGCCAGTATATGTCTTGAAAAAATTACAGTCTATGCAGACAAAGCATTGAAGAAGAAAGCAAGCTGTGGGAAAACAGAGGCACAGAGTGGTGGTTGGAAAAACAGGCAGTGACAGAGGTATGGTTTTGCTTTGCTTTGTCTTAAGACAGGAGAAAGGAAATTGTGTTTGTATTGCTGGGGGAAGAGCCAGAGGAGACCTTGGAGTTGTATGAGAGGGCATGGGAGGGTGATGCGGCATAGGAAAGCATAGGAAAAAGCACAGGAAAGAATAAGAAGCATTTGAAAAGCAGTGATTGAAGAAAAGAAAACTAAAGGTGAACCTTAATCTTCCTTTTGTCATTTTCCTTTTAGAAGAAACCAGCAAAATCCTGCACTGAGAAGCAGAGAGAGAGGGCTTCAAGGAGAAAATCACATGTGACAAAAAGGTGGCAAGGACGATGGGCACCACACCAGCCTGGGGAAGCCTGGAGATGGTTAGTCCACAGGAAGGCAGAACTGGAGGGTGAGGAAAAAACGCCTTGGGGAAAAAGTGAGCCTGGCCACCACCAGTGGCTCTGCCAACACAGGTCAAGACCGAAGGGAAGGCAAGCTGCTACAGATACGGTGTCCGTCCAGTCATATCGCTGTTTCTATGGCAAACAGTCCCCCAAGCTGCCTGTTTTTGAATCTGTGCTGGAAAACTCTTTTCTAAAAGTCCATTTTCTTCCTAGAGTATCAGAGCTGGCTCAGATTGGCAAGCATAAATGCAGTGTGGCCCACAGTTTGCTCACCTGTACATCACGGTTCGCTGGCTTGTGTGCTACAGGAAAAAAAATGCTTTTGGCACGTTGCTGCAATGCACAGTTTTTATAGCTGTCGGATGACTCAACTTCCATTCAGCTGTAACTGATCATGGAATACTTGAATGCTGCGCCTGTCATCAGCTGTGAGTGCATGTGTGTTCTCCATTCATGGGGAAAATGGTGTGGCCTTCTCGTCTTTGCACTAAGAGAATGTTTTAAATATCCTGAAATCCATGGGTATAAACTTGGCATCACTCAGCTGTTAAAACCTGTTATTTTAAAAAGTGTATTTATACATAAAAGATAGTTCTCACATGGGTTTTCAATTGCCCTCCTACTATAGAGCCACTTGTGAAGAAAAGGGAGGGAGTACTTAGTACTTTTGGAAAAAATCCATAGTCCTTTTAATCATGATGATTGTCACTGCTTACTTACATCAAACTGACACCCAAAGATTGCAGCCCTGTTGGATAGCTGCTGTGCATAAGAACAACGCTTCTCGAGGCAAAGATCTGATATTCCAGCCGCAGTGTTGCTCCATGGTGTAATTACACAGCGGTGGCTTGTGGTTGAGGACTCCCTCTTTGGATCAGCTGAGACCTAGGCACGGCAAGGCTGTCTGCGGGGGTGAAAGCGCAAAACGCAGGCATCAAGGAAGGATTTCTGACTAAGCACGCGTCTGTTGATGCAGAGAGCAGAGGAGGGCTGGGCAGAGCTGGGAAGGTTCCCAAAGAAGTCAGCGTTCAGGAGAGCCTGAATGGAAATCTTCCAGTCTCTAGAGAACACAGATGATGGGGAGGGAGGAGAAGTAACCTAATCACAAGGTTAAAACACATGGATATTTTGAGTTATTTCAATAACAAGTGATTATAACAGGCTGCCCAGGGTTGAGTCACCATCCCTGGAGATTTTTAAAAGACGTGTAGTTGTGGCACTTGGGGACATGGTTTAGTGGTGGACTGGCAGTGCTAGATTAGTAGTTGGTCTCAACGATCTTAAGGGTCTTTTCCAACCTAAATGATTCTATGATTCTATATTCACAGACATAAAGTATCCCTTGGTGAGGATGCGGGCTCTGAATAGCTGTGCAATAGCCTTCTGGGTTCAGCTCAGAATAGAAGTGTTTTAATGAAGTAACGGAAAAAAGCATTTGAGAAGACAATATACATTCCACAGGCTTAGTGCTACGTACTCAGGTGGTGCAAATTCAAGACATGGTGATGGGTAAAGACCCGACACTGAGAGACTGGAGCTGCAGTCTGTGGATGCTGGGAGCAGTAGCTTGCTGAAGCAAGACCTGCCATAGTCTCGCTCGTGAGCTGGAAAGGTCAGAAATGCTTTTGTGCACTGCCTGGGGCCTGATGGCAAAAGGGTAGGAGTTCATGCTGCTTTTCATGGGTGTAAAACTAAGTTTTTATACACACAGAGAAGTGACTGAAAATCTAGTACAGACAAGCCCCACCTATCCATCCATACATTTAGCTCTCCAGCCTGGGTGCTTCGTTAGCGGAAGGAAAAAGAGAGTTCACAGAATCACAGAGTCACAGAATCACAGAATCACTAAGGTTGGAAAAGACCTGTAAGATCATCAGGTCCAACCATCAGCCCAACCCCACCATGCCCATCAAGCCACATCCCACAATGCCACATCCACACGTTCCTTGAACACCTCCAGGGATGGTGACTCCACCACCTCCCTGGGCAGCCTATTCCAGTGTTTCACCACTCTCTCAGTAAAGACATTTTTCCTAATATCCAGCCTGAACCTCCCCTGGTGCAACTTGAGGCCATTTCCTCTTGTCCTGTTGCTATCCAGGCCTGTCCTCTCATTCCAAGCATTAGCAGCCCAGGTAGAGGTTTGCTTCTTTTTTTTTCTTTTATTCCTTTGAGTTTGTGATTCAGCTAACCCTTAATATAGACAAGTGGAGAGGATGTTGCAATATGGTCAGTCTCTCTGAGAAGACAGTTGCTTCCTAACTTTTCATAACATGTTGCTTCAGAAATCTCCCCTTGAGGAACAGCAAGGAAAGCCTTAGTGCACTCTGGAGATCCACCCACCCGGTGAAGGCTGAAGCTGAGAGCCACCATCAGTCATCAGACATGGATGTGACAGCTATGCACTGTGCTTTCTTTTTCCTTATCTTTCTGCTTACTTTCCTGGGGCACTCCTCCTTGCTGCCCCAGCTCTCCGGCACATGTCTGCGGTCCGCCCTGCAGCCTGCTGAGACATCTTCCCAATGACTCCTCGGCTAGCTAGGGACAGCTTGCTCGTGCGCTGCAGACTTCTCATTGCTGGTGTTGCAATCAGCAATTACCAAACCAGTTTTTGCAGAGTCACCAGGGAGGTTCTTCATCTGCATGTATTAGCTGAAGGGCAATCCAGTATACTGGGGAGTCAGACTTTCCCCAGCAAAGCTGTGTAAATATATCTCCAAAGGATTCACAGACATGCTGGGAAGTTTCCTCTGGGCCAAACAATATTTTTAATTCATTGATAGCATTTTAATTTTCTCATGATCAAGAACCTCTAAAGGCAACCACATTGGAGAGTGAGAAAGGGTCAAGAGGCAATTAAGAAAGGAAGATCTTGCTTTTCACTGCTAGTAAAAACAGTTAATTAGATGAAACAAGTGAAAAAGAGAGAGAGATGAGCTGAACTGTAATTTGGAAAATTTAAAAAGCTTTCTATCAAATAAATTGATTAGCAGACTAATCATAATCAGAACTCTTGGATTAGCAGTTAATTTGTGGAATCAATTAATAGCAGTATTTTTCAAATCACAGTTTCCTCCAGAGCACAGGGAATTCATTGCAGTATGTTTTTAGAGATAACAGATGCTGGATTAGGGCTGTGGAATGATTCCCTGACAATGTAACAGCTATGTTGTACCCTGCTTTCAGGATTTTTATTTTTAGGGGTTTTTGTGTGTGAATGGGTGTTGGCTAAGTTGTTTTAATTCCTTTCTTGTTGCCTCTGCACCTTCTCAATTTTTTACATTAGAGAACAAATTATTTTCCCAGTAACTTTTTAGTGCTCTCTGCTTGGTTTGAGGGCTCGTGTAATAATCTCCTCTCTCGAGGCTGAACAGCAATTTCCTGCGCTATGAAATAACAACTGAAAACTTAAAGAAAACTTAGTGGGACTTTGCTGTCCTTGTGCTTTAAGGCAGCTGAGGGTGCTCCAAGAGCTGAAGGCTGCGAATCTGGGACTTCCCACTGACTTCAGCTATCCCTGGGGCTACCCCTGTCCTAGTGGCTGTGCCAGACTTCATGGGAAGATTAAAAATTGCAGTCAGATCCAGGGGCCATAGGTATTTCACCCCATGCAGAATAACTGCATATTGCTACCTATTAATTAACAGCAGGCATCATACTAAATAATTACATGAAGTTAAACTAAACCTAAAACATATTTTGTCAATAATTCTGTGACAGTTTGACAATTGCTGCCACAGCTAAACCAAACTGAAATTATATCTCAGGCCATGAGAGGTCCAGACATTTCTTGAGACCACAGGTTGATGCATCAATACATGTGGCTGTCACTGCAATGCCAGTGGGCTGTGTTTTAGGCTACAAATCCATGGGAAAGTTCATAAACTGCTTATCTGAGGGCTGTGAGTCTTGAACCCCACCTAGCCCTTGTATTTACCATGTCTTCTGACTCCTGTTGTTGAAAACACTGATTTAGCAGAAAACTTAGCAGAAAAATGGCAGGAAGATGGATGAGTTCAGCAGCCCCTGTGGTCCCTGGGGTGCCTGTGCCTGCAGCTGCAGTGGCCGGTGATGTGCTCAGCAGGGAAAACAGCCAAATTTCCAGCTCCTCAGGTGCCTGATGGGTCAGTGGGTTACCCTAAAAACCCATCAACAGGTACCCCAGCCTGGGCAGCAGGTCCTCCAGCTTGTGGGCTTCTGTCTTTGTTTCCAAATGACGAGGGAGGCAGACACTGATCAACAGCAAGAACTGGGGGCAAACCCATATCACCCTTCTCTTTAGGGGACAATTCCACAATGCTGATATTTCTTTAATGCAGACATCAACATATTGTTAAAATGCTACTAATTTCAGTTACAAGGAAGATCCCCTTCCTGGCAGTCCTGCAGGGTATTGGAGTGCAGGCACGTCCATTAATATCCACATCAAGCAACTGAGGAGATGCCAAGCTTTGGAAGGCCATAATGACTTCAACAACTGTAATGCTCAAAATTAAAAACGGCCATTATCTCACCATAATTTCAATGGAGCTGGGTGTCTGGTGCTCAGTTCCTAACAGGAACTGAGATTTGGGCTGTCACAGGCTCTTTAGAGAGTCCCAACATAAAAGTTTTTCTGATTAGAGTGCTAAGAAGCCTTTTGCTCTACTCTTACTATCCCTCTGTTATTAGGGGATCTGATCTTTGAATCCATTGGTAGAAATCCAAACTGTTAAAACAAATTAACTAAATTCAAAGTATTTTAAGACATATGTAAAACTCAAAATTGCATCATTTAGTCATAAACCAAAAAGGCAGCAGACACAGAGGGATCCAAGTTAAATCCCACTTTGAAACTATTGCTTAATGCATTCCCCAGCATGGCATTTCTTGCAGTGCTTTAATCCTGACAAAGAGAAAAGGCAGCAACAAGATATTTTAGGAATTTCCAGACTAAAACAAAGCTAAAGATGGCTGCTTCTCAAAATACTGTCTCACAACTCTCATTTTATAGTCGTCTAGTTGAAATTGCTTTTTCCATCCATGGTGCATAAGGAATTTTACTGTGCAAGCTGTTCAATCTCATATGCCTTTTTTTCCTAGCGATAAACCACCCTGCTGGAGTAACAAGTATATAGAAACCCACTGCAAAATATTTGTTAAAGTAAAGATGATGGTTTATCTAGCATCTGTATAATTATTCAGAGAAAATGTGTCTGTCATTTCACATCTGCCGACTCCTGTTACTAACTCTTTCTTACCTCATGAGTGCACTAGAAAAGCTTTGAAAATGTTCATGAAAATTGATTTTTCTGTCCAATTTTATAAACAATGAAAATGTATGAATTATCTATCTCCTTTGAGTAGCCTTTTGTTTCCCCCACAGCAGAATGCCTGCATAGTATGACCTGTAATAAAAGCTGCCCACTGAAATGAAAAACAATAGCAAACTACTGTGTACGACACTGAAAATAAAGGAATGGAAGGCATTGTACATAGGATGTTCAGGAGAGTTACGACATCTATATATCTACTTCAAAAATTGTGGTTTATAATTTTACATGGTGAATTTATAGGTGATAGGACAGACATGTGGGTGTTGGTCTCTTCTCCCAAGTGACAAGTGACAGGACAAGAGGAAACGGCCTCAAGTTGTGCCAGGGGAGGTTCAGGCTGGATATTAGGAAAAATTTCTTTACTGAGAGAGTGGTGAAACACTGGAACAGGCTGCCCAGGGAGGTGGTGGAGTCACCATCCCTGGAGGTGTTCAAGGAACGTGTGGACGAGGCATTGTGGGACATGCTTTAGTGGGCATGGTGAGGTTGGGTTGGTGGTTGGACTTGATGATCTTACAGGTCTTTTCCAACCCTAGTGATTCTGTGATATGATAGAAGAGGTGATATGATACATTTTGGTCTATAACTATTTGGTCCTTTGTGAGAGGAAGCGTAGGTGCTACGGAAGAGGCAGAATCATTTATAATTAAGCTTGCATGTATATGTCCACCCACATACACTTTGTTTGTTTCTATATCTATAGAAATTCCAACTTTTGAGAAAAACTTGGTGTTCTGCACATCTCGGGATGGATGGAAATATTTACTTTAAAATGTTTTGTTGACAAGGTGACCCCATTCTCCCCTGCCCCCTGCCCGATTTGTGAGTAGCTGCACTATTGATGTGCTGGGTGGGAAAGACTACGTGGATCACTAACTGCTTTGTCCTGCCCAAAGGATGCTGTGCCCACCTTGCCACTAAAATGAATCAGTACGGATGACTTGACAGCATCTGAGCAAAGAGTCCTGTTGATATAAGTGATTTTGGCTCAAACCTTAACCCAGTTTAACAATTTAATTGACACAGACTCATGCATTACCACTCACTTTAGCCCAGATTATGAATACATCAGGAATTAATTATGCCAACATACACGTTTAAACTATTCTTAAATTAATGATGCATTTGACTAGAGGACTTTACAAATGAGGACTGCAGAGGGATTACGAATGTCATTTCGCTGGGAGAAAAGGATGCACCTGAGTCATGAGTGTCAGCAGTCAGCTACTAATTGCCCACGCCAACAAGCCGGGTTGTTTACTTAATCTGTGTACAATGTGAGACTTTTATCCTAATTAAGTAGCTGTTTCTTTTTAGATTTATCTTAATGGCTTGTTTAGACCAAGGACAAACAACATGTTGTTAAACTGTGATGTATTGTTCTTGATAAATGATATCATGTTACTAATTCAGAAGATGAATGCCAGCTTCTAGCATGGTTTTTTTCTGATTTCATAGATGTTACAGCCGTGGAGACCTCCCGGTCACAGAGCCCCGTTTCCTGCATGAGAGGCGATCAGCATCCCTCCGGCAGTTTCTCCATGAACCCTAATAATTTTGAGGTAAACCAAGAATATTTTTATACCAGAAATTCTTTCTTGATTTAAAGCTACTGACCACCACAGCCCACCACATTTGTTCTAAAAAGTAATTACTCACATAATCAAAAATGTGTCCTTTGTATCTCATTTAAACACGTGTAGTGTCAGCTTCCAAAGAAAAAATTTTATATTTTTCTCTCTTTGAATGAGCCTGCTATAGTATCAGATATCTGTGCTCTTAAAACATTGCAAATAGGATAAAAATCTGATAATGATAATCAAGATGAAAGTATATTGCCCACTCAATGCTTACTCCTACAGTCTGGGGTAAAAAAAAGGGCATGAAATGGTAAGTATTTAGAAAGATAGTCACCTGGAAGGAAAAAGCAGCAGTGCAGAATAGGCACAAAGTCTCCTCATTGTAAAAACCTGTCTGTATTTCCAGGGAGCTGCATGCTCAGGGATGTGGGCTGATCGAGGTGGTCAGCATCACGGACGTTGTTGCTTCCCCCGTCCTTGGCTGGTCTCAAGAGCTGCCGTGGTTCAGCAAAGCTGCGGCCAGGCTTCTTGCACCCCAGCACAGTCCAGTTAATGACTGTGCAAGTGTCATGCAACAGAGCCAAGGTGAACGTCCTTGACACCAAATGCCTCTCCAGGCCACTGTGTTGATCTCCACATCTCCAGGTTCACGAATATCATCACCTGAAAGAGTTTGGTGTTTGCATGTGAGCTGGACCGGGGCTTTAAATTCATGCAGTTCTGCAGGTTTTCAGTCCATTTGTACCCATCCTGCATTCAATGAGACCTTTTTTTTTCCTACTGCTACTAGCATATTAAATGAGGCCACACTCCTCCTCCTCCTCCTCCTCCTCCTCCTCCTCCTCCTCCTCCTCCTCCTCCTTCTTCTTCTTCTTCTTCTTCTTTTTCCTCTTCTTCATCTTCTTCTTCTCCTCCTTCTTCTTCTTCGACATTACATTACATTATATTAATAATAATGATAATAATAGTGTTAACAGTAATGATAACAATAACAATAGCAGTAACAATAACAACAAATCTTCAAAAAACACTGAAATGTGACAAATTGACACCTTCAAGTTTTATGGCTGCTTTCACCTAGCTGGCTGACTCCCAACGCTATGTTTTTCATATTACAAGGTGACTTCTTCAATGGTTCTCCCAAAGGGCTCTCTGTGTGGGACTTAACTAAAAATACCCTAACAATTAATGTTTGTCCTCCATTACATTGTCTGCAGCTGGTCATTTCTTTTGAACTTCACTTTAGTTGTTGTTGGAGTAAGGTATTCAGGAGTGTTTTGTAACAGTATGAATGTGAGTTCACTGCATAGAAATACACTCATGCTTAAAATACGTGGTAGAGCAAATCTGGGCTTTTGTTTCAGACCTGTGTAGGAATGTGTAATGTATTCAGCTCCCCACACTTAAACATTATTCCTGAATTTTGCCCCAAGCTGAATTAATTCCCAAATAATATATTCTTCAAAGTTTCCCATGTCATGTCAGCAGCTCTTGAAGTGCACATATTCTAGATATATGCATTAGTTTCTTGATTATGAAAAAGTGTGATTAAATATGTAATAAAATATTTATGCAGTATGACTTTAAAGCTAAGAATGTTAGATCACAAGAGATTTCTCTAATTGAAATAGTCTTTGTGTGTAGCTGAAGTCTAATTTAAACTCTGCCTAGCCTACTTAAAACAATAATGTACAGATGACATCTGATCTGTATTGCTTTTCAAATACAAGTGATTGCAATATTATTAATTCTTTATTACATGGCAAATAAAATAAACCATTTCCATCCAATGAATATTGCCATCTGTGACTTGATTTTTTGTAGATTTCTATAATATGATTAATAAATAAAATGCACATGTATGCAAATGTGCATACACACACACATGCATTCATATAGTGTATATACATATTAGTGTTGAGGCTAAAATTTAGTTAGGTACTTTAACAGATGCTTGGAATTAAGCCTTTGAATTAATGCGTGTTTTTAGATGTGGTCCCAGTCCCATCGTGGTCCATTTGGCTTTTGTGGAGTCAGCTTGACAACACTCGCTTATCTGGGTACTTCGGCCTCAGCCTGTGTATACCTTAGAGCCCGTACAGGTGAGCCACCTGTCTATACATTAAAACAGACAAAAAACCCCAAAATTAAAAAACCCATCTAGCTGGGAAGCTCCACTGCAGAATCTTAATTAAAAAAATGAGTGGCCTCACAGTAGAGGCATCTTCCAGGGCTTGCAACATCCAGGCTGGCCCCAGGATGGGATTCAAAGCCAAGGATTGCTGGAAAACCTTCCTGCCCACCCCACAGAGGGTCTCACTGGTCTTTGAGCATTGCCATGGCTGAGCAGCACTGGCCAGCAGCAGAGATAACTGGTGTCATCCGTTTGGCCAGGAGAGCAAGTACTTAAAATGTTCAAGGAGATTTGGTGGATGAGGTTTCCTGTCCTGCTTCTTTACACATGTAGGACCAGTTCCTCCATCAACATAAGTCAGAGTAGATCCATGTTCTGCAAAGAAGTGACACTGATTTACACTCAGACTGATTTACACTCAAAGCTGCCCAAAATGCCCTGGGGACACCAGCCAAAGAAAAACCATCACCAGGATTAAAAGCAACCCACTGACTCCATCCCCTTCCTCCACCTCCCCATCATCAGCTACTTTACATCCCTGTGTGCACTGGCATGGTGCCATTTAGTACCATTTAACAACTACTCATATTAGTAGGATAGCCGCTTAGGGTGGGATTCACTTGGAGGAAATGTGGATGCTGGCATCCTGTGCTAATTATCAAGGCTCCCTTCACAATGCATGGGGAGAAACCGGCATTTTTGGTGGAGTCCCTTCATCCAAAAGCATGATGAATTGCCCCCAGGGCACCCCTTTCACTTCTCTGAGCAAGAGGGGAGCTGAGTGTGACCGCCACGGAGGTGTGCAGTGGTGGGCAAAGAGCCCTGCCTCAACTGCCTGGGATTCCTCTGCTTAAATCCATGTTGTAACAAGCCTATTTCAGCTCCTGAGTAATATATTCTGACAGTAGAACACAGTTGTCAGGTGTTTTGGAATGAATACCTGCTCCAGCTGGCATCAAAAACCATAAGGCAATGTAGCCTTTGAGCAAAAAAAAAGGCAATGTTTTCAAGAAAAAAAAAAGACCTAAAGGGTGAGCGCTCCATAAAGATGAGTTATGGTCTCCGGTGACACCCAAAACGGATGAGCAGAGTGATAGCATTGTTCAAACATGAGCACGCAACACACAAAATCGCTGGGATCTGAAATACGGTTCTGTATTTCCAGGGCCGAGCACAATGAAGAGAGCCCGGTGACAACGTTTCTGTTAATAGAAGAGGACTTGTAAGCAGCAGTCAGGGAGTTTTATCAGCTCATTGTCAAAGCAAAAGGCAATTGGTATATGTGCCCCAAGGGCTCGAACCACATGGTCGGTATTAGTGCATAGAAGGGCTCCCGTGGAATAGTTACACGCACTGAGAGGTGTTTTGAAAATGTGCCTTTAAGGTCTCTGGGATTTTCAGCTCATTCTGGAGACAATATGTGGTGGCAGTTCTGGTGTAAGAAATATGAAAAATGAAATCTTTCTCTGTTTTGATCAAAGGGAGATTTCATTCTCATCTCATACATTGTGCTTTCAAAATCTCGGCAATCCCAAGTCACACTTAAAGGATCAAGATTTAAGGAAAATCTCCAGATGAGTCAGCAAAGGGGAACCCAGAGTCCCATGATATTGTGATTTTGTCCTGTATCACAAAACCTAATGGAAACCATCTAATCTGCCCCTTTAGTTCAAGAAAGGATTATAGCTAACCCTTTCTGACAGATACACATCTAACCTGTGCTCCAAGACCTCCAGCACAGAGATGCGACGACCTCCGCCCATCTCTTCCACCACTCTATTATCCTTCACACTAGAAAGTTTTTCCCAATGCCTAGCACAAATCTTCCTTTCAGCAACTGAAACCTATTTATTCTTGTTAGAGCCTTCTTGGGCATAGAGAAATGTTTACTCCTTTCTTCCTTCCAGTTGTTTTTTTTAAATCTATTTGAAAATTTCCTCTGAACTCAACAACCACTAGCCACCATCCATCCACTTTTGCAAACTACTAGGGATGAATTTCTTAATGATTTTTTAAGGGTTCTTTGTCATGCATCCATGTGGTGAGTCATCACGTCATTATTTTGAGGAATCGTAGCTGAGGGCTGAAACCACCAGAACAGACTGCTGGAATTAAAGTTTGCTACTTCAGACTTGATTGCTGCTTGTTAAATATTTCTGAAATATATATAGGCTGCTGGAGCTTAACCAGATCACCTATCAACTAAAAATAGCAACAATAAAAAGACAGGAGCATTTCACAGCTCTCTTTAACAAAACCAAGCCTTTTTTAATGACTCGGTACTTAAAGCCTCTTAGGAGGTAAGGAGGTAATCTCATGGGTTTTGCTCTGTTACTGATCACCCCTTAACAAAACTGCCTTCAACAGCAACTGAGCCAGCGCCAAGTTCTGCATCTCTGATCTGGGTGAAGCATGGGTGAACCATGTCTCCCAATTACAGTACTGTTACCAGAAAAGTCAGTCATAAAAGAACTCTCTAACACTTGTTTGTATGTTAGAAAGCAGGCATTCTTTATTGCGGCGCCGGATGCACGGGGGATAATTCCACCTAGCGCATACCTAAACAGTGTTAGTTTTTAGCTTATATTGGCCTGTTACATACATATGCATTTGACTTCCCAGAATTGTTATACATATTCATCTTATTTCCAAGAACTTATTAACATATGCTAATGTCCTTTGCACATCTTGTTAGTGTCTCCGGGTGGTCGTCGGGGTTCTTCAGATGAAGGCTCATACTCTTCTTCACTGTGTTCACTGATTGACCTTGGTTGGACTTGACGATCTTACAGGTCTTTTCCAACCTTAATGATTCTGTGATTCTACACAAGCTCAGTCCTGGGATCACGTCTATCATGTCCTTCAAGGTTGGTTTTGTACGCATCTTGCAACTTCCTTATCTTCATGGTTCCGTGTATCTGTTCCTCCAAGGCCAAGCTATCTAAAGTGAGATCACCCTGGAGCTCCCTATCTTACAACAATTCCAACTATTTCTAAATTACAAAAGATTTCTCTTTTTGTTTTGGTTACATCTATTGAGTAATAGCTCTAACTGTCCAGCTGCCAGAATTGATACAGGTATCAGTACCGCAAAACTGGAGGGATGGATGGTTTTACCAGGAGACAGGGGAGCAGGGGCTCAGCTGACTGTAATGGAGACACCCCAGTATTTAATCAGCTTGAGCCCCTGTCCAAGGAGCTCTGGTAACTGTCTGTGTTGGAGTTATGTGTGCACATGAGTTGCCACCACTGTGCCCTCCTCTGCAGACAGATGATGGCCGAGCACACCTGTAAATTGACTTTCATCAGAATAGCAAGGCACGGTGCAACGACTCGCAGGGTGGAGAAGTTGGCAGTTGGAAGTTCTGCCTGCTCCCAGGCAAGTTCCTCACCACCTCTGATGCTATTTCACTTATCAGGACACAACTTCTCACTCAATTTTGCAATTCAGGAAATGAAAGGTAGCAATATCTAAATTATCTTTGACTAAATAAGGACATTGGCCAGAAGAAAATAATCCAACATCAAAAGGAAGCAAAAAAAGAAAAAAATTCCATTACATTAAAAAAAAAAAAAGCCCACCAAAAGCAAGTAGATGGAGAATATTTCCTTTCTTTTGATCTTTTTTTATTCAAATAGCCCATATCAGGAGCAGCAGTATTTTCTTATTAATGACCCTTATTCTCATCTTTGTGACTTCTTTCTTAAGAAAATTTCTGAGAAGAAATGTGTCCTATCCGGTTCACTTGCCAAACCTCATGATCAACTTACAGCTCAGAGAAGCAGAGTAGAAGTGCTTAGTATTGTTTGCAAGAATCTGGTTTTTAAGTAACTGATTTGGGCTTGTTTTCCAAAGCGGGACTTGCTGTCTCTCAAAGATTCAAGGAAGCAGTGGGGTAGATGGGAACTGTGAACATTCAGGAGTTTCCAAAGGTATTCTGGTCACTAAGTGTGTTGGAAAGAAAATGTAAAAATTGCACTTCTCAGAAAACTCATTTAACATTTTTTCCTTTAGAAGCTTTTGCCAATATACTTCATGAAATAAGCAACTTTCACATTGATTAGGATGAAACACGTATCCTTAAAAGCAGCACCTGTTTAAAGCAGAGCTAAGATTTTCCTGAGATAAGGTTCAGCAGCGATGTGTCAGATTTGCTCCTGACTGCCAATGAGATTGAGATGACCAAATTTTGAGCCTTCTGAGAGTGCCCTCCTGGGCTTCTTGCAATGCTGTGAGAGGACACAGGGTCTTGGTCCAGGGGGAAGCTCAGGTGTGAGCTGCTGGTCCTGTCCGAGGCGTGTTGCACCAACCACTGCCTCCTCTCCCAGCCTTGCAAGCAGCCACAACAGAAACGACCCGATGGTGGTTCTTGGAGGGCCAGGGCGGAGGCAGACACCCAGCTCGTCATTCCGTAATTTTGCTTTCACAGAGATGAGCAGACTTTGATTTGTTAAAGCTCTTTAATTTGTTGTAGCTACAAAGGCACTCCTACCTTTCCTGGCTGTGCGAGTAAACAGGTATTTAACAAAATGTGTTGCTTCAAAGGGCCCTGCAAGTTATTGAGAGACAGACAAGCAATCCTGAGACTTCCCTTCCCATGCTGAATTAGCTCCTCTCCATGGGGAGAACACGGTGCTCAGGCATGCAAGTGCCTATGCCCCACCACTCCCTGCCAGTGCAGCAGCCTATGTGCTCCCATCAAACCCAGCTACAGCACCATTACAACAGCTAGGAAAACTGCAGCTTCAGAAATTGGCAGAACTTTTGTCTCCCAGGTCTTGTCTTAGGTATGGTCTTCTTATTTGGGCAACAGCCTTGCCGTATGGGCCAAGCAGGGTCTTGTTACTGATTGTTTTTTTGAGTTCAGTGGCAGGTATGGGGTTAAATGCAGAGCCATTCCCAACAGTGCTATGTACTCTATGAAATACCCAGCAGTGCCGTGTTAATAGACCAATCAGACCCACAGAAGAGGAATTAATGTCACCTCCATTCATTGACGGGTGGTGAAGGCAGAGAGAAAATAAGTGATTTGCCAGAGGTCATGCAGGTGGAAAAGCTATTGCACTTATTCGGCTCTTTGCTGCACAGTTCAGAGACATAGCACAAGCTTGTTCTTTGAGTAAAAATTTGGTGTTCCTTCTTAGCCGGTGTAAGGGCAGAATCAACACAGCATAAGAAATCTCCCTTTTCCTCATGCTCCATCTGACCATTGTGATAGATTACAGTCACTTGGAAGATACGAGAAATAAGGGGATATCAGGTGTACAAGCAGAGACCCTGCGGGAAAGACCCTGTATCAGCTACCCCCATGGACTCTCCAGGCACTTGAAAACATACAGCACAGACTTCTTCCTTTTAATTCTTTCGGAGAGCATCAAAAAGAGGAATGTTGGTCTTTGCTTGAATATGAGTTTCTAAATATAACCCCTACAAAGATTTTCATTCAGCATTTAGCGGTTAAATCAGGTTTTATGAAGCTCTCTCTTAAATTGGTAAATAAAAGAATTCATAGCTATTTTTATAGGCTTAAAGCATACGGATCAGAGATGTGGGATATGTGCATACCGTATTAGCATGCTTTGGTATTCTTATCTTCCTGCTTTTTAAATATTTAGGCATTGTTTGCTCCTACACTTGCTGTAAGATATAGTATCATCTATTCCACATTAAGTTTTATGTAGCAATATTCCTGAAGCACAGAAGGCTTTCATCTACTGAAAAAAAATCATATCGATAACTAAGCTTCTTTTCATAAGTTATATTAAATCAAGGCATTTGGTGATAGCATTAATGATTGTGCATAGCCCAGATTAGGTGAGAATTATAGCAAATCCCACTATTCATAGTGTCAAAATGTGAAAATTTACTTGCCCTCCTTAAAGGCTCCTTCTTAAAAACAACAAAGGAAAACGATGATCCCCAAGCCTGTAGACTCCACCTCTATAAAAAAGTTAACAGCTACTTTGCAGCAGGTTTATCATGGACCAGAAAGCTGGCGGGGGAGCTCCAAACCTTCAAATAGTGACACATTGATTTAAGACCTGTAAAGAGGAGGGTCTATAGCTTTCCTATCAAATTTGCTTGTTTTTAGACTAGGGTATCATCTTAACTACCCATGTGCATACCAGTTGGCTTAGGGGCAGATTTCACATATTGTATTCAAACACCATAGCACCGTATTTTGTTTTCAAGGGGATTAGTTACAAAGCAACATATTTTTCAGTGCAGGAAAATATTTTTCTTGGTTAAAAAACCTGAGTTTCTGACTTGGCCTTTTGAGTTTGATTTGCTTCTTGCTTTTGGGGGGTTATTTGGGGAAAAACTACATATCCTTATTAATAAAAATAATAATAACAATAAAAATTTACATTTTAAAAAGTGGTGGGTTTTCTGTTGTCCTTGTGTGGCCCGTGATTGTAGTAACAGATTGTGCTAGTGGCCTCAGAGACAAGCGCACTGCAGCAGGGTTTTCTACATAAATGTAGCGTATGAGCCTCATACCCCTGATGTAAACACATCTGAATCAAGTTGTTCGATTCAAGTAAGTGCTGCACCGGGGACACGTAGGCTGTCTCCAGCTGCTGCCCTCGCACCCCATGCACTCACACGCACAGAGAGTAGAGGGTCCCTCACCCAGGACAAGAGTTAGGAATTTCACGGGTTGTGATAAGAAGGCAGGACAGACTGCGCTGGCCAGACACAGGGGATGGCCAGAGCAGTATACTGACCAGCCAACATGCAACTGGCCTTTTCTATCTCCTTATGCCTCTACTTTCCCATGCTTGTTCCTCCCCAAATCACCTAAATCCATCCACAGAATCACAGAATCACTATGGTTGGAAAAGACCTGTAAGATCATCAAGTCCAACCTGAAAAAAAAAAAAAAAAAAAAAAAGGAAAAAAAAAAAAGCCAACCACCACACAACAACAAGAAGCCACAACACACCAAAAACCAACCCACCCAACACCACACAGCACCATGTCCATCAAGCTACATGCCACAATGCCACATCCCTTCCCTTACCCTTGGTCCCTCCCCTGAACATCCCATAACCAGTCCTGTGCAACCCCAAAATACAATTCCCCTGCATTCCCTAACATGTCCCACACTCCTGGGCAGTGACCTCTCAGTCCCAAAGATGCTCCAGCATTGACTCCTCCTCATGGGTGTCACCCCTGGCTCATGGGGCTCAGGGTCCCCTGGGTCAGTCCAGGGAGTATCTAGATGGGGTGGCTCATCCTCAGCGCTCATCCTTAATTTGGGTGCCCCTCACCTGCCTTTGTGCTCCCGTGGTCCTCTGGGCTTGTGGAGATAGGCTTGATGGGCTGATGGACCAGGGCGTGCACCTGGGGACCGCTAGCTGGGCAGGGTCTTACCTGCGGTCCCCCTCACCATTGTCTCTCCCTGCTCCTTTGTGGGTGTGCAGAGGATCTTTTCATCATATGACCTAACAAAATAGATCTTCCTTCCTAATTTTTTATTACTAGTTGATTTTTTTTTTTTTTTCTGAATACCACCTGTCTGTTTGGCACCTAACTTACGGAAGTCAAACTAGCACAGGATAAATTACAGGAACAGACATATTCTGCCCCAAAGTGTTTACAGTCTAGGAAATCTACTTTCTTTTTCTAGAAGAGGGTCATGATGAGGTATTAAATTCAATGTGCCAGTTTGACCAAGGAAGGGCAAGCTGCGCTAGCAAAGGGTTGCCAGCGTGAGGGGAGTGAATGTTTTTCTTGGTTGAAACATTCTTCTTGGAGACTTTTCTCTGTGGCAGCATGGCTTGAGCAGCTCTGATCACAACAATACAGAACTGTCTAAGCTCAGCCCTGGGGGTTGCTACACAAGCCAGTCAAGCTTGTCTAATTAGCCCCCCATATTACATTTCCATCCAGCAAAGAATCACCCACTGCTGCAGTGTCCATCTTCAAAGTCATTGCTCTTCCACCTGCATGCTCACCAGCCCTGTGGAGGTCATGGTGTGGGCTTTCTTCTCTAGCAAGAGCACAAGGGGAGGCAAGCAAGGCTGCTCACCTCTCTGTTGGCCATAGCAGGGAGGGGGACATCATTTCAGCGGTGCTAGGAGGTGATGCAAGAGTGGAATAGTTACACTTTGTCCTGGGCACCATCTGGTAGGGGCATATTCTGTTGTCAGTGCTCCTGAAAAACACAAAAGACGTTTAGCTCCTTGACCCTCTCCTGCTGAGCGCTCGCTGCAGGTCCCCAGCTGACTGGTTGCTCACTGCGGTCACTTGCGTGGGTGCAGGCTTATGAGCCCAGTGCAGAGGACTGGAAAAAGCAGAGTGGGTGCACGGACCCCTTCAGAGACTGCATAAAGTCCCTTGAAGCCCCAGGTGATGAGCCATTGAGATCATAAATTGGTCATATTGCATTTCAAATGTGCTTTGATTTTGCTCTCACTGGCGGTGTCACTGGGAAGCTGTTCAAGAGCCTTGCTGCTCCTGGTGTTACAAACCCCTTTGTAATCTGCAGCCTGAGTTTATTCATAGCCTGTTTAAGCCATCAGGAAGTCGTGTATCTCGCTGTGACATTACAGACAGTTTGCTAACCACTGTCAAGCTGAGACCTTGTAAAGAAAAACAGAGTGCTCTGCAAATGACTTCTTCTCACCAGCATCTTTCAATGTTTGATCTCATTTGGGTTTGGATGCCTGTATGTGTTCCTCAATGGCACTTATGCATGGCAAAAAGTCCCTGCCTCTTTCAGATCCTCCTTGCAGGAGCTGGCTCTGCCCTGAAAACCAGAGTCCTCCCCACCAGGAATTTCAGCTGCTGATGCAGACCCCAATGAATCACCCGGGGAATTGTGTGGACACATCTATCACAGCTCCCGTGCAGCTGGTGTTTTGAAGACTTTACACATAGTGTGAAAAAGCCTCGACAGCAGAGGCTGTGGTTAGTCCTGGCTTCACAGAGTGTCAGTGTAGAGATGGAAGCAGTAGCCTATACAATGAGGTCATGATACAGGATCATGAAATACTACCGGTATAGCATGGAGATCGCATGCTGGGCTGTCCAGTTTCATTCATGCTACAGAAAAGCACCTCCTCCACAGAAGTCCAAATCTATGGAGAATGCACAAGTCATCAAAGAGAAAAGGAGCATGTGATGGTTTTTTTAAAAAGCTAGGAGACCTCAACATGCTTGGCTGAGCTATCGAGAAGCCACCTGGAGTAGCTGCTTTCAAACATTAGTATTTTTCCTCTGATATCTCCAGTATTCAGGAAACAGGTCCCTGACAGTTTCCCTCTTCTCCTTCAGCTCCACTGCAATATCGGTGTTGCAAAAAAGCAATCATAAACAATGCTCTGCTCTCCATGGGTCATCAGGGCAGCCGTGACAGAGAAAGCCACCATTAATCCTTACAGCAGCAGTTTTGGGTCCCTGTCCTGGTAATGCTTCTGTCTATGCTGTAGTAGGGCTAGCCCCTGTAGTAGGCTTAAGTACTTAGTATTTTTCAGGGATTGGAGCCTAAATCCAATGCTGTCTCACTCTTCCTCTGTTATTATCACTCATTTATCAATCCAGATAACCTTATCCTTGGCAATGACCATGAGGAGTCCACTAAGGCTCCTACAATGTGTTTCAATGTAGGTAGTACCGAGCTTCATCTCTGGCAACAGAATGAGATGGGCATCCACTGCTAATGACCTTCATTACATATTAATTCTCTCTATATTTGAAACAGATACAGTGTTTAAACCTGTCACTCACTTTCGACTTCGTCACCTCTTGCAACTCTTCCAATTCTCTTTCAGCATGAAGGTGCTTTCTGTGGCTGTAACAACTGCTTTCCCTTCTTTTTTCCTGGCTTCCCACCCCCAATGTTTGGAAACGCAGCTTTAAGACTTTTAACTTCCTATCCTGAATATACATTTGAACTTATTTAAGAAAGTTAATCAGAAAGGAGACTTTCCCCATTGTGGAAAATATCCTGATCAGAAATTCAAATGAATACGTATTTATTCATTCAGATACTCAGGCATGGAAATCTCTGCACTTTGAGTACAAACACAAAGATGTTTTTATTTTAATCTCACTTCTGCAAATTAACATAGTCATATAGTTTTCAAAATTAAAAACTCAAAGGATTAAACCCAACTGGCAAACATGGCTTGGAAATCATTTTGTGTCCCAAATATTAAGATTACTAAATGTAGATGAAAGAGGCAATTCCAGAAGAAATTTCTGTTCCTTCACGACTAAAGAAGATAAGCCTTAACTATATGTGCATGCAAAAATGTAATATGATTTATTTTCCAACAGGCGAAACTACTGTATATTGCTCTAGGTCACAGAGCAATGTGACAAGAGTATAAATAAAACTCCAGGGCCTCACACACTGATGATGGCTGTAATTATTGATTAATTCTGCTTTAGAAAGCTTGAAAACAAGTCCGTCTTGAAATGGACCGCAACATAATACCTCTCTCATTGCATGAAACTAAAATGTACCCCTCATTAGAACTGCCTGAGGTTTTCAGGCTTGCCAAGGGATAAATGTCATATCTGGCAGGGGGGAAAAGAAATTAATACCTCCAACTTTTTGGAGAGAATTTTAATAAGGATTAAACTAGGCTGTTAAAAAAACCCCAAACCATAAGCAGGTTTTCCAACCTGAACACGGGTAGGAGACTCTTGTGGTTTTTAGAGGAAAACAGGCTTCTTTCCCATGCTATCTTGTTAAAGTGATTACTCTTTCATCCTTGTATATTAATAGCACCTGGAGGCAAGTACCCAGCTGTGTTTAGCACAATGCAGACATCCAGGCAAGGCTGGTCCCTGTCCCACAGACTCTGCAATCCACAATTAAGATGAGAGACACCCGACTTTTTCAGGTCCTTTTCACTCCAATTCTAACCATTTCACCTGGGTGAAGACTCCGTCATATGGCAGGTCGCATCACCTCCTTTGACTCAATGGATCTATTTCAATTAGAAATCTTGTCCTTTTGCATTTAGAAAGAATCAGTCAATGTACCCATGCTGGGAATATTGCATACCCACATGAACTATGCTACAATGACTAGCAAGGGATGAAAAAGACTGCCTTTCAGCTGTTATTGTAGGCAAAAGATACCTCCCACTAAGAAAACGCCACTGGATGCATACATTACTGAGAATAGAGTCTTTAAGTTGGTCAGTTTGAAAACACGAGGGGGAGAACTGCAGAAAAATACCTGGCACTGGTCAGAAGGGAGGATATTCCCCGTGTCTGCTTTACCTTAGCAAAGGGCTAGACACATCGTGGGGCCATGCACGGCAGCTGTATCAGGTGTCTGAATTGTACGGTGGGACTTCTCTTGTGAAGCAGGCTAGGAAATGCCTGCAACTTCACACTCCTCCATGGTGCAAACACAACCTGCTTGCTGTCACACAGGTGACACAACATCTCAGAAGAAGAACCCTGCAGTGCATGGGCATCGTGCTTGCCTTCATTTATCACAGAGGACATAATAATGTTGCCAAGATATCTCCTGGGAGAGGGTTACACCACCAGTGTCTAAAATCTGCCATTGGACTGGTATTATCTCAGAATCAGCTCTGGGCTCATCGTGGTTAGGGGTTTTTGGGCCATGCTTTGGCATCAGTTAGCTTTGACATCTCTCTTCTTCTCTCATGAAGTTTGGAGAGGTGTACAAGGGTAACTTTCAAATCCTTGACCTGCGGTGACACAGGGCTGAAGAAAATGAGTATGCCACATAGACACATTATGCGCACGCTGAGTTCTTGTTTGCATCCAGAATCACCAGAATTACCTGATGGATGTGAGTTTGATATGTGGGGATATTTCTGATATGTCAGGTCTGAGTGTAGGAAGCATCCCTATTTCCATTGGCTTGAGATCTAGAAATGTTTCAAAAATTCAGGTTGTTCTTTCTTTTCAGTGAGTCAGTGAGTTGACTTGAAAAGGATGTTAGCTTGGATGTACAGACAGATAGGCTCATAGTTTGGGATATCAACTTCAAATCATCTGCATATGAATGGTCTGCCATCGTGACCTTGCACACTTTGCTCACCTACCATCACCTTCAGTTCTGCCCCCTCCCAGTCCTCAGGCAGCAGCAGTGGTAGGTGATTTTTCATTCATGTGAAAAAAAACCATCCAACCAATAACGAACTAATCTTATACTGTAACATGTAATGATTAAATATTTTCCCTTCCAACAGTATTTTAGCAGTAGCTAGACTATTAAAAATTGAGAGGATTGTGATCTGAATGTGGAGCCAGCTTATTTGATAAGCTTTATAGCTTCTCTGGCTACCTTGCTAGAAATATCTGAGCTAGCTATGTTCATACCACTGCTTAATATTGATGTATCCTTAGATTTCCATAAAGCACTTGGTACCACCTGACCTTCAGATCAATGACTAGGATGATGCATAGTTGGCATGGCAGTTACTGTGTGAATTAAAGCCTTTCTAGCTGTCAGGAAGATATTATCTAGCTGGTATCTCTAATACTGCATCTTAACTATGTTAATATTTGAAACAATAACAAAAAATTCTCACTAATTAAGATTGCAGATGACATTAATTAAGAGAGTAGTAAATCACAAAGAGAACAGGGTGCTAATGAGTAGCTATTGCAACGATTGTTAAAAAAAAGTAAAAAAACCCATTGAATGACTTAATACAGCCTAATAAATTCTCAGACATCGAGGAACAAAGAATTTATGCTATCCCTTCATGTTGAATACTCGTTGAATTTCTGTGGAAGAGTTGTTCTGTTTATCCCAATAGCTAGAAAATGAATAAGGCAGATTTAGAAATATGGCACAATTTTTAAGCAGTGATGTAATTAATCCTGGAGCAATTTCACAAGAGTTTTGTTGGATTCCCCATCACTGCAAATTTCTAAAATGAGACTACAGCCTTTGCTGAATAATACACTGTATTCAAATAGGAAACAAAGCAAGGAAGATCCAATGGCTGTGTTGTTCACAAAGTCAATTACAACATTTTCTAGTTAGTGGGTTTTTTCTTTTTTTCAGTTGTAGACCGGAGTCATTACCACAGGGATGTATCCTGGGCTATTACTGTGAGATAAAAATCCATCCACGACGGTGAAGTCCTCACACAGAGGAAGCCAGATCGGTGCCTAGATCGGTTTGGTGATAGTGCTACAACTGTGATGTGACTTGTCCTCCTTGAACCTCCTGATAAACGCCAGAGCAGAATTTGATATAAGCTCTCCTGTGAATATAAACATCCCTTACTACTGACCACGTTCAAAGTATGGTCAGATCTGGAAAAGATATTTTTGAAAGCCAGAAAATCTGCGTCGTCTTCTCCTTAAGAACTATGTGCAAGAAATAAGAACCTGATCGGATGCACGTAACACACTAAAATATGTTCATCATCTTCTTGACATTGTTAATTCTTTTCTCTGCATGCAAGAATATATGGAAAGCAAAGAAAACTTCTTAAAGCAGATGTCCAGAAAAAACCTCTTGGCTCTTGGCAATATGAATGCAAACAGAGCTTTAGATTTCTCTGTCATTTCTGTAATCATCCCAGTTTTCCATCACCACACAGACATCTCACATTGGTCCCTTCTTGAACATGGATCACTCTGTTTTCTTTTTATTCCGTGTTAGAATTAGTTATTTGAGGAGACTTTTCTTGTTAACCTTCATATTTTCACCATCTCAGTTACTGACTGCTCCCAAGGTGTTGCCTTGATGGGCTATTTTAGATATGAGAGGTTTGCCTAGTCGCTTAGATGACTGCTAGGCAAGACACTAAGAGGAAGATTCTGAAAATAAGTGCAGAAGAAACCATGGATAAATATTTTTAAATATTTATAACATGCTGCTTTGTGTACAGGGGATCCAGACACAGAAAGTGTGAAATAAACTTGAAAAGACAGTGAGGAGCTAAAAGCACAGTTCAGAAGAAACAGAGTGATCTTAGTCTATCACTTTTCCCACAGAATATGGCAAAACCAATCATTTTCCCTTGGAATGTGTTTTACAGGAAGAAGCTGCTACAACCAACTGTATCATCTCTACCTTGTATGTGATTGATAAACCATGACCTTCAATGTGTCACTCAAGAAAACAATTTCCTGTGAGCTAAACAATGCTGTAGCACACACATTTGTGCTCAGCCTTAGAACACGATTGCTAAATAATCGACCCATGTTGCTCGTGGCAGGAGCAATGCATTCCTAGTGCTGAGCTGCTTCATTTCTTAGTCTCCTGGAGACTCTGCTCTGTGCTTCAACGTGGCTGGCAAGGCCATCGCACAAGGAGAGGATGGAGCACCCCATCCAGCCATCTGCCAGGATTCATTTTTGCCTGGCCTCATCTTTGCAAGCAGATGCCTGGGCCCGTCTGGTCCCCACACGGCTGCAGTGCCTGCACGCTCAGTACCCCGCATATGCCATTGGCTGACATTTCATCTCCAGCTCTCTTCATGGGACAGTGGGAGCATTATTTCTGTCCTTCTTCAAAGACATCCAATGCAACAGATTGACTCATCAGCATGTAGCACAGCTATCTGAAGGGTAAGTTCCTGGGATCTGTATAAAATCATGGGGTCTGAGGAAATGTCAAGCTTTTATCCGTATTTTGGAATGAGATGTGAGCACTTATAGGCTGCGAATCCCTGCTTTGCATAGTCCTGGTTGTCAGTCTCATGGAAGGTGTAATAACCATCTTTTTCTTGAGAGTGGGTACATTATGGTGTGTCCATTCAATGGTCACTGGCTTGATACTGTTGAACGGTGACTGCTGGGGACTGCCAGGTAACCTCAGAGCATCGCTGCCCAACAGACCCCAACCCTTCTGCCCAATGAAGATCAGCACAGCTACAGCCACATGAAACAGTTCTTACTGAGACGGCTGGTTAAGGCTCCAAAAAAGCCTATTTCTACGCGCCGAGTCCTGCCATGGCTATTATTTCCCTTCAGTAACCTGGAAAGCAAATGCTGATGCAGGTCTTAGCAAGGCTAAGGCATGGGTGAGTCCAGGCCTCCTTCAGCGTGCCGGAGGTGGCACCACTGCTGCTTTCTGTAGTCTTATAATGGAGCCAATTTCCAGGTGTTACTTACTGTGGTGTTGTATGAGGCTCCAGCACACTGTAAGCATCTGGTATTATGCTTATCCTTTCCACATCCAGATTTGTTTCATCTCTTCTGTAGTTGAAGATCTTTTCTTGCATTATCAATGGCATATTCTAATAATACCTGATGAGGAGTGAACACAATGAACTGCTTTTCCCCTTTTTCATAGCTTTTCAATCTGGCTATTATTAGCTATTATTATTCAGAGTACTCAGAATTGTGCCTGGATCTACCCAGGGATACAAAGCTCTGAAGAAAATACCATTGAAGTCAAAAGGAAGCATTGTAGTACATCAGCACAAGCTTTGGAGGACACTTAACGTCTATCCCAAATTTATTAATATTGTTAATGACCTGTCTTTTGCTTTTCCCACCATTTCTTGCTCTCTTGCGTTGTGTATCAAGATCGTAAGAAATACAGGACAAGAGCTGTATTTTTCTACTGTTCTTAGAGGAATAATGGCAAAACAGGACCATGAACACTAGTAACAATAATAGACATCACGGTCACCATCCTCATCTATGAGCATGAGGATTTGTAATTTGTTGATTTCCTGTACAACTATCCCAACCAAATATATATCCAAGACCTTGTATTTCCCGTGAAAGCCCTAATGACAAGAAAAAACAACCTGATGACTAGTCTGAAGCAGGCCGATACTGATCAGCCAGTTCATATGCGTCTCCTTCCCCAGCTGGCTGTTCCCAGGTAAAAGACCAGGTAAGAAATCACACAATTTCTAACAATATGTAACAATTCTGCCTCTGTTTACCCAGTGTGGTTATTGACACAGGTCCTTCTACTGGATCTCTAAATTTCACGCAAATATATGGATATAGATCATCCTTGAGATGCCTACTTCTTTTAAAAAGTGTTTGCATTTAGCCAATGGATTAAAAAGCACCATGTTGGGTGTTACTGTGCGAATCGTGGCGTGGGAGGCGTGAGACGGCGCTTTTCAGTCAAGCCTGACAGGGTTAGGTGAAATTCAGGGAGGGATTTGCATACCTTACTGCCCGAAGCCTCCCTGAGAATCTCAGCCTTGGGGACATATTTTTCACTGCAAACTGTTTGAGGAGGAAGAAGCAAAGACTTGTTAGAAGGGAATCAGTTTGACACCAGCGAAGATTGGCATGGTTATTTTGAGTTATGCATAAAAGAAAATAGGGATTTTAACAGAAATACCCAAATCCTCTTGTTGTCCCATCCTATGTACAATACTTGGAGCTATCCGGGTCTGTCGTCCAGGCAAGACTGGTGAATCAGAAGGGATATGTAAGAAAAAACCCATAATAAGTAGCAGCAACAAAATCCCAAAGTCTGAAGGCCTGCTTCCAGCATTTCTTTTGATTTGTAGTTCAGAGCGTGCCATTATCTTTGTCCTATAAAAAATTCAGGACACGAATCTTCCTCGGTATTGGGTTGGTGGAGAGTGAAGCAAAGGTCCTTCTATGGGGCCATGCATCCCAAGGGTGCCTGTGCCTGGGCCCTTTGGGGCAAGAAGGTGCAGTTTCCTCTGCCTGTGGGTTTGGTAATCCTTTTTTTAAATAAGCACTGATAATCACAGCAGAATCATAGTTTGATATTGTTTAAGGCATTTTTTTCCATGACTCAAGCAAAAGGCTTCATGAAGCTGCTCCTATTAACAATGACTCTGTTCTCTGCTCCCTGCAAGGACTAAATAACAGAAATTACAATAGATGAAAAAACATGGTAATAAAAATAAGAGGCTGAAATGTGGAGTCCTGATATCCATCAGCCTCCGGAGCCTGCCTGCCAGCAGCGGTTTGCATGCCTGCTGTGGTGAGGCTGACCACCCCGCAGAGTCACAGAGCAGCTCTGTGCTCAGGTCCAGAGCACAAACCTCACCTCCTTAGCACAGCTGGACGTTTTTTATTTCCTCATTTATCATTTAGTCTCTGAGAAGAATGCAATCACAGAGTGGCCAAAGCTATTTGCCAATTCAAGCTGAATTCAGCAAATAGCTTCAGCCATGCAAAACATGGACATGAATCCTGGACATGAGAATGCAGCTGAGTTTGTCATTTCTAGGATTAACTATTTTGATTATTTGTACAATTTTTGAGCAATAATTTTGGCATAATTCATTACACGGCAAAAGAGTTCTTCCCCCTTCATACCCCAATGGCTAGCGATGAGAAGAAATCCATCCCTGCCAGATTTGAATTTCTCTCTTCAAATTGTTCCCATTTGTTTGTATTAAGGGAGCATTCAAAGGGCTTAACCAGCTGGGTGTACGCTGACCATCATTCCTCGGGCTCCCGCTGGGGAGGTGGGAAGAGGAACATCTGAGTGCAGCTGGGCAGGGATTAAGACCCTTTCCCAGGAGATCAAAAATTAATCTTCAAAAGCCCTGCCCTGAAGACTGGGTTGTGGGTGCCCTGTTGTTGGGTGGACTTGCTCTTACCCTGAGTAAGCTGTAGAGCCTTTCCCTATTGTATTTGATGTCTCACGCAGACACACGCACGCAGAAGAATTGCAGGGAAGCTGAAGCAAGGGAAATTGTTGTCTGTGTTCACATATTTGAGTGCCTAAGATCGGATCCGGTCTTCTTGCAGGCTTCTCCCATGTGAGATGTTACTGAGCTGTGCCAGAGGCTAGAAATACCTTTCCTTCATTAAGCCTGTGCCCAGGGGGGGACCTTTCCCCTGTGCCTGGAGGTGACTCTGGGTTTGGGAGCCGATACGGTGCCATGGGTATCCCCAGTGCTTCCCCCGGCAGAGGTGGGCTGCAGCCGATTCACGGCACTGGTGGCCATGGGGGCGAGCAGAGAGGCCGGGCACACTTCTCAGGGGCTCGTTCTCTGGCTGGTTAACCTATCCTTCCTCCACGCCGTAGGTAAAATGTCTGTACACGAGCCACTTGTTTCACAGACACACCTTGAATGAACAGTAAAAGACCCTGGAGACCTGTGGTATACACCCAGGCTGCTGGTTTAATTTTCACCTGCCAAGCAGGAGAATAGACAGGTAAATATTTACACACAGCCAAATTCTCTTGCACTGAATTATTCCGGGAATTCAAAGCCCAGGAGAGCACCGCTGCCGGCAGAGTCAATGCTCTTTACCTCTTAACCAGGGCATTAAGCTGTAGTTAGCGATCCTCAGCGATCAATGCAAGAGAAAGACGGAGAGGCACTGCGAGCAGGGTTTGCCAATAGCCTTCTGCTGGGCTTGCTTTCTGCTCCGGCACATCCATCCTCCTTTATGACCCTCTACGTATCTTTATGCCACCAGGGTAGATGGAAATCTCTCACAGAAGCACGGCAGAGAATGCTTCTTTCCCTTTGCACCAGAGCATCTGGAGACATTAATATCACTCAGATTTGTTGTTGACGGAAACTTCGGAGGCATTTGGCTTTAGAGTTGAAATTCTTCCCTGTGCGCAGGACCCAGGCGGGGATTGTTCACCAGCTCTATCTGGTATAAGCCCTTAAATCCAATTTGAATTTGTGCCAGGCGAATCTCACAGCTCTCAGCCTGATACGTCCCCTAATGCTATTAACCTTCCTGTGAATAGCACACTGGCACTAAGCCCTTCAGCCTTGCTTGTGTTCACAGGTTACTGGGAGTCTCCTGGAAAGTGGAGGGATGTTTTTCTTCCTCAAAGCTCTAGCTTTTGGAGTCACATTATTGCTTCAGCCTCTGCTTTTGGACAGAGAAAAGTCTGCAAATGGAAACTGTATTTGTCAGAAGAGGAGCAAGACAGTTAAAAGGGAATACCTGTGTACTTTCTGTTAAATCTTTTCAGCTTTACACCAATCTTATGGCTTTTTAGGGGGAGGGAATGCATGCTACTCAAGTGCATGGTGTTTTCTGTAAGAATTAAGAAGCTCCCCCTAATTTTTGGCTGTTCAAAACCAGACACTTGATTGCTGACAGGCCAGTATTCACCAACATCCCTGGGTGGTGCGAACCCCGGGAGATGCCTGCATCGCTGCTGGGTGCCAGCCCAGAGGAGATGGGCAAAGGCACCCAGCCGAGGCCTCAGCTGTAACTCCGCTCTGGAAAGGCACAGGGGCCTCCGTTTTAGAGCAGAATTTCCTTTTTCCAATGGGTTAAAAGCAGTCAGCAATTAAACGGAGGCACAGGTACACTGGGGCATGACGTGTATTCATCTGCCTGCGGAGCACTTTCCTAGGCTGCTCCACGAGGCTGAAGACCTTGGAGATCAGAGCTTTTTGCCATTCAATTCAGCAGAAAGATTTAAGTAAAACAAACGGTCATTGACTCAGATACCTTAAGACAATCATTCTCTATGATGAAGTGCTAAATATATTTTGTTTGTGCTTTATATTGCCATTAATAGGCATGTGAGATTAAGGAAATGTGCTCACTGGTGAGGAGCAGCCTGGTAAGTGCATGCTTAAGCAGCATCTGCACTTGGAAGTGCTACATCAAGGCACAGTTACTTTATCTTCTTTATATAGAAGTGAAATAAAGTTTGGGAAACTTATTCACATCACTGGTAGAAGAAAAGCTATGTGCAATGAATCCCTTTGACCCTCTGAGCAGAGCACCAAACCACATGGACCTTTGCTGGAGGTCGGAGAAGGCTGCAATTGTGGCTCCATGTGAGCAGGGCTGGGGGTCACGGGCACGGCAACTCACTCATTCCCCTTAAATACTCTCACTTTAGCAGGTATTTGAGCCCAAGAATGAGCCTACGTGAAACTGATGAAGAAAAAATGAAAACACTTGAAAATGTAATTTTGAGGCTTATGGAACTTGAATAAATGAGCATATTAACTAGTCAATTATCTATGGCATTTTGAATATTTTATCATTCAGCCCACTCCTTCCTCTTTGCTATGACAGCATCCTTTTGCAGGAGCTGAGTGATCTTTCAGAAAGACGCTGGAAGTCCTCCTCTCCAGGCTGCGTTTCCCAGGCACTTTGATGAACTTCCAGATGTGGTGTCCAGGCAGCAGATGAACGAAGGTCATTCTTTTCTTTGAGTTGCCTTCACAATTTTATATGTTAGGGTTGCTTTAATATCTATTTTACTAGTTTCCAATATCTATTGCTTTTTCTTTTTTGCAATCTGTAGGTTGGAAAGAAATATGTGCTGTTCTTAATTTGTTTTAGTGGTGTGTACAGGTAGGTGAGTTCTGCCAAAGAGTTATTGTGGGTTATGGTAAGTTACAAGTTTCTTTATGTTCAGTTTCCAGAGAAGTCTTCACCAGTAAAGATCTCCTGGTCCTATATTAAAGTGTGTTCCTATCAAGGACAATTTTCAAAAGATTTATGTTATCAAAGTACCACTATCAAGTACAAGACGTGGGATTTGTCTGATCACAAGCAGATGCCTACATATATGCATATATGATATCAAATATACATGTATCATACCTTGTAATCTAGATTTCTGTTAGAATCAGTAGAATGAGAAATTCCATCACAAAATGCTTCTCAACCCAATGTAGACAGTGGAAGTAGAAGAGCACTTTAAACACATTTTCTCTCCGCTGACTAAAGAGAGAATTGAGGCTGACAAGATGACTCTTTGATGACAATCTTACACTGGATTTAAAGATTTATTTGTAGCATCTTCAGCCACAAGAGGAGATAAAAAAAGCTGCCTTCACAAAGAGTTAATTAGCAACCTGTGTTAAAACCATCCCCTCATCAGCTGTTGGCCAAAACCCATAGGAGGTGGGGTTCAAGCAGCTATAAAGCCTGTTACATGGCTTTGAGAGAGGTTGTTTTGCAGGCTTGTGGAGAGGGGTGCTGTGTCTTCTCAATGGGAGAAGCTATTCCTGGTAAGCAGAATAGCTAAGCTACAGGGCTGCCCTGGGAAATGTTATAGTCGTTCTGGAAGTCTGTTTTAGCTGTCTCTGTGTTCAGTTTGAAGATGCAAAGACTGCTGGGGAGATGCTATCTATAGGGGTTTCTGATGGTGGTGCTGGACATGGGGATGGGTGACCTATCACCCTCCTCCACCCATGTTTGTCCTTAGCAAGTAGAACAAAAGCTGGGGAGTATTTATGCTGAACCAACAGTTGTCATGCTTCTCCTCCCTTGGCTCTGATTACCTCCAGAAATTTATAGAGCAAACCTAGAGAGGCTGCTGTCCTCCTGTGTTTTAAATCTCCTTCTCTTTCACTCATTACTTGATGTTTTTCTAGTGCTGTCAGTGCTATCTTTAGTTTGGACTCTGAGACTGCCTGTAAAACAATTTGTAATTGTATGTGGGATCAAATCTCTCTTCTAAGGTAGGTAGCCCAGGGAATGCTTAGGGAGGCTCTCTGTTACTCAGCAGAGCTATTCAGCTATTGCAGGTGCTACTGATGTGCTCCTGATGCCCACATTATCTGGCTGGTGAAGGTACCTTAAAAATAGGTCCTGTAGGTGCCCTAAGGGAGCAGGCATCTCCCCCAACCACATTTGAAATGCAGAGCTTTAATGAGATCCATGGTCTCCCTTCTTCAAAGTGAGCCCCAATGTCCTTGTTTCACTAACATCTACTTTAATTAACTCATTCATTTTCCAAGCATTTGCATGGGGGATGATTGAGGAATTAGGATAAGTTATTTTATGAATATTGCTATGAATAGCAAATGCTGTTCCTATTAGAATGGATATTTAATAAAACATTTTTATTTCTTCTATGCTTGTGCTCTATTTTCAAATAAAGCAATGAAAAACAATCAGACAAACTAATACTTACTTTCAAGATAGGAAAAATACTGTTCAATCCCTAATCAAAGAAGCTGTGATAAAGTGGTTATTGCATCTGTGACTCAAGTTGTTCAAGTGAAAATATGATCAAAATTAGGAAATAATATGCCAGTTAATTTTTGGTAGGATGCTTCAATCACTGGAAGCAGGGGCAAGAGTTTTGAGGTATATAGAAATGAATTTGTTAGTTAAATTATTATACATCCAGTAAAAAATGAGGACAAAAGGGGACAAATAGTAATTAAAAGTGCAACACTCTTGTTCCAAGCAAAAGAAACATTGGAGATAGTACAAAAGTCATGTGTATGGGAGATAATCACAGTTCTCGGATATCCTGAGATAAATTCAATTCTCACTTATTGTTTGTTTGCAGGTGATTTCATCCCACAGACCTTGGATAGACAGATTATCTTCACCTGTAAGGAAATCTGTATTTAAAAATAAGAATTACAGTTGTCATGAACTCCTGAGGCAAAAAAAAATCTATAACTTGATTCAAGTGTGTGTGTGGGCAAGTCACTAAAACTGAAAAAAAGCTTTTGTTTCTGAAAGCCACAGACAAAAAGAATGTATTAAATCGGTATTTTATCTCCCAAGAGCCAGTTCCAAAGATCATTAGTGTGAAAGTAAAGGATAATTGAGGATATTGCTGGACTACAATGCTGCTCACTAAATACTGACCTTAGAGCAGACATCATAAGGCAGAGCAGTGTAAAAGATGTTAGATCAGGGGAGCTGATAATGGGAGAGAGTTTTATTTTTTTAATGTCTGGATCTCTAGCTGCAATGCACGTGATCTAAGCAGTAGGCTGAAGTACTCACGGGTGTTGAGTAAACTCTGTGAACCCTCTTTGTGGTTGCAATCTAATTCCTACTGAACAAGGTTTTGCCTTGACTGTAGCTGGAAAATGTTAGTTAATGGGTGTTTAATGCTTAAAAGCACTCTGCCTTCTTGGCATGAGGCTGTTGGCACACATTAGCGGACACAGATCAAATCCAGGCAAGACCCCCCCAAAGCATGGGTGTGAGGAAGCCCACTGCTGCAAGCACACTGAGTAACAGCTAGCTTGGTAAAGAGGTGAAAGTTTTCACCTTGGTTGTGGCATTGCTCTTTGATCCCAAAATATGCTGAATAGTATAATGAGTAAAGAATATGTGAAGATAGTCTGGTGCAGTGACGTTTTCTCCTGGATGAGCAAGAATTTCCCTTTTATAGCACATGGATTTGCCCTGCAGATCCCCAAGATTATGCCCTTTGGGAGCAGCTCCCCAAAACACTAAACACCTAAAAAGATCACACCTGCTTGGAGCGGGCTGGGGGCTCAGACACTGTCCTACCTACTAATGAGCTCTGCTCTTTCAACTGGAGGGCAAAAGTCATTAGCTGAGAACAAATGTTTGCTTCTTCCCTCAGTAAGCCTCTGGTGCGTGTGTACTATGACTTCAGAGTAATAAGGGAATAAAAAGTTTTGTTCCACAGCGTTGGAGCTGCAGAGAAGATGATTCCAGGCAATTTCCAAAAGCTTATGGGAAAATGGGCTATGAAAAGTCAATCCTGAGTCTGTGACTATACCTGGGCACTGCAGCATCCAGGGAAGCAATGCAGGCAGCTCTTACGATGACTTTATTCAGCAAACCTCATGCAGAGTTGCACAGAGCACCATGCTTGAACAATGGGCTGTGGGAGAGCAGTCCTTCATCTGAGGTTGAGTCCTGAGTGAAGTAAGCAGCAGAAAAATCTTAAATGCTGAAGTTTGGAGGCACCAGTGACCCTACTAGTGCTGTTTCTGGTGATTTAAATAATGCAGAAATTCTGCTGACTGTCAAGAACTGCAAAGAAGGAGGAAAAAAACCCCAAACCCCTAGTGATATGTGTCAAACCTCAGCTTCAAGGCAGGAGTAATCTGTTATATCCTATAATTCTGTTAATTCTTTTGTATTCCTTAATCTTTTTCAAATGTTCTTGGAGCCCAGCCAGCCTGGAGCACATATTGTAAATCACTGAAATTTATGGTATATAACTCTCAGTATATTTCACTTGTCAGATTTAAAGTCTGTTTTGGGAAACAGTCTGAGGATTACCTTCTGTGGAAAGTCTCCCTTACAAAGTACACGGGAAAAAATGCAAATGGGTCCATGTGAAACACTTGGTATAGATGTGCAAGCAGCCTTGACATGCAGCAAAGCTCCCATCAACCTGTCCATATCTTGGAGCCATTATCGTGGTGTGCGACATCACAGGATCTGGGTTGGGATGGGGTTGAGGAGCAGGACAGGCAAACACAGATGTGATGCGAAAGGGAATGTCCTAGAGATTTCTGCAGGACTTGGAAGTTTCTAGGCTCTCTGCGGTGACTGTCTCTGCTTGGCTGGCACTGGCAAGCAGCTGTTTTTCAAACAGGCTCATATACCTTTTCTTTACCTTGTTGCTACCACTTATGGCCCTAACTCTGAAACTCTTGGTTCTGACTTCAAAATCAAGGGGCAGGTCAGCAGAGCTGCCCTTGCAAATAGAGTTCAAAGGCTTGTGGTCCAGCCTGACCTCACCTGCCCATTGTTCTGGAAAGCTCCAGTATAGCGAGATGTTGTGGTCAGTTTTGCATTCATCTGCCCCTTAAACTTTTGAAGACTACTGTTCCTAAAGCTGACTTCTTTTTAATCAAGGAGCGCAGTTCCACTTTTCCTTCTGGACTCAATACTGCCATGGCAGCCACTTTGGTCAAGGAGTTAGTTGCCTTTGGGTCTGAAACCCCACTGTGGGGCATCATTGCTTCTGCACTTAAGACTGGAGCTCTAGCACTTGGTCTCCATGCCCCAAAATACAGATGAGTGCATGTAGAAATACTTGCAGGACTGGATCTTCAGGTGATAAATGCATTGGAAAGAACAACAACTACTTGAACAGATCCTGGCACAATCTTAGTAAAAGTTTCAAGAAATAAGCACAATATTAATTCTAAACTGCCTTCAGCATAAAGTTTTGCATGGGAAGCAGTGAACAAGAAAAAGCAACGTAGTCCTAATACTATTGGAGTAACAAAGGAATACTAAAAATATTCTCAGATGCGATTATCATTGCAGATAATATTAAAGACCCGAGGCCCAAAGGAAATTACAACACACACTGGAGATTAAGCTAGCCATCTCCCAGCTGACTGTGCTGTCTACTCTACCGTACTCGGCTATCACTCATTAAACTGTGCAGTATATATTTGTTGCACGGCAAAGGCAGCAGCATTCATAGAGGACTCGCAGAGTGTGTGAGCTGTCACTTTCCACATAACCTTGTTAGTAATGACGTCTATTTAGATTATCTGCTTGGCTAACCCAAGTCAAGCTGCAAGAGCAGGAGTTTAGGTTTCTGCCCAGGAATCTGCGAGCCCCGCATGGGGACAGAGCGACAGCCTGCCTAGAAGCAGCATCTGGGCCTTATTGCAGTGCTGCTCTCAGAAGAGTCAAAATGGGTGCAATAACCACATGCAAACCTCTTATCTGCGGCAGCTCTGTGAATACCGATGCCCTCGTTTGCTGTATCGGGAGCCCCGTCACGTACACACCAGTAATCCTGCCTTTGAGGGCATCTAAAGGGACTGCAGCACAGACAAGAGGCCAGGAATCATGCAGTCAAAATGTCATTTCTGTGCAATGTGTCTTTTACACTGATGGGCTGAATTTTTTTAGGTTTAATCAGGGGCCCGTAGGGTGCTTGGCTCTGCAAAGGTGGGCGAGGAAGATGGCTCTTAGATTGCTCTTGAAAATTCACCAGACTGGACCCAGTTCTGCAGAGCCTGTTAGCGCAAAGCAAGGAATCGCTGTGCACCACAGGCTGATGCTCAGATGAAGTGAGCAGCTGGTCCTAAAAGACCAAAGACTAATGCAACTGAATGATTTAATCCCCAGGCATGGAAAATGCTGGGTTGGGAATGAACAGTTATTTCAAACTCCAGCAGGTTTATTATGAAATAGTCGTCTTGGCCAGAGAAGTGAAGATCAACTTCCAGGAATATGTGTGGGTCCTCATTTTAATTTCAAATTCTGTTTAACTACAGTGCTAATTACCATTTAAAGCCAAAGGCTTCTGTTCACATTTGAGAATCTTGCAAGCAGGGTTTTTAAAGCCTTTATGATTCACCTTTAAGTAGCTGGCAGTCATCATCGCGCATCAAAGTTTAATTTCCTCTGCTCCAGTACAAAGTCCTCACTACTTGGTTGGCGAGGCTGCTTGGGTTAATTACTGTCTACCAGGAAAAGGACAAATTAAATGTAAATAGCCAACAGGTCCAACTAAATAATGAAAGAATTGCCTGTTGCATCACACACTGGGGTTTGCATCTATTTAATCTTTGTGTACTCATGTATAATGACATCATTTATATTTTTTCTTCTGTAAATGTATTTGCAATTTTTGCATAAGAAAGAAGACAGAGGTTTTACTAACTAAGCCAAAATTGGCATTTGCCTCCGTGTAATCCAAAGGAGCAATCATTTCAGCTGCAGCATCCCTGGGAGGTGTCAGCCTGGAAAAGGAGTGGTCACCTCTCCCTGGTACATCTGATGTACCAAAGCTACTGCCATTTGGGGTGGATGCTCCTTATCTAAGGACACCTGAGGCTGTGCTTGCAGAGTTGGGATGGTGACCAGTGGGTCAGGAGGAATATCAGCCTGGTTGGTAGGTTTTCTCCTTTGTATGTCTCTCCTATTTGTCTTTCATTTGTCAAGCATGTAGATAGATGAACAGCGATACTTTTAATTTTTTTACATCCCTGCAAGTAAGTACCATGCTCTTATCTGCAAAATATTGTGCTATTCCTGCCCTCACCTTTTTCCTTGAAACAGTCTTTTCTGATTTTATTATGTGCTTTACCCTGCTTCTAGTACTGAGTTTGGTGTCTCCTACTCCGTGAGAGAAGCTCTGAGAACTGCTGCGGCTCTAGAGACACAGGTCTATTCATTTTAATTTCCAGTTTCATCATGGCCTCCTAAGGTCAAGAAAGGGGAATGTGAACACCAGTGCAAAAAACCAGGAGAGTCAATGCCTGGCACAGTCTTGCCTGAAATATCCTAAGACAAAACTTTGCAAAATAAAAAGTTTACGAATGCAAAGAAAAAGCCTACAGAAAGTTACTCCCCACAGCATATTAGTAAGATGTCAGAAGATGATAGAAGTCATAAGGGCTTTTCAAAGGGCTTCATAATGTGAAAGGAAAAGAAAATATTTAAAGTAGCTGTTACGTTTGAATGTGTTTCATTTATGACCAAACACTAGTCTCCCCCTCTCCCCAATCACTCCAACTTCTATATGCTGAAAGGACACACTAAGCACCTATAAAATATCTGTAACAATATAGGCAATTCATTTGGAAAATTACTACAGTTCCTTCCTTTGACATAGAATTAGGGAAATCATATTCCATACATCTGTATATTACTTGAAAAGTTAAAAATAATAGAGTAACGTGCGCAGAGGTGTAATAGAAAACTCTGCTTGATGCTTATCTGTGGTCCACAAAGCTGGTATAGGTTGAAATGTGTAATGGTCAGAAGGGTGAACCAGGCAAAGCATCAAAAACTCCTGTGCCCGGCACACCTCATTGCAGAGAGAAAATGCAAAACCAGCAAGAATTCAAGGAAAGGAGATAAAAAAAGATTCTGTCTTGAAAAGAACAGATTTGGTGAGCAAAGGTGGAAAAGGGTGAGGACTGATTACCTGGAAAAAGAGACCCATGGTATGGGAATATCAGTGTTTGGCAGGTAACAAATGGCCTGGAGAAGGTAGCTTGGGAAATTCTGCCTCCCCCATCTCAACAGTAGGGCGTAAAGATGTTCAAAGAAATAATAAAAAAAAAAGTTTTTATATGCAAAACAGTGATTTCCCCACGGAACTCACCACTTCAGCGAGTCAATGAAATTAAGAACATGGTAAGACCTAGACTTAGTGGTTAGGATGAATATTAGGAATATCCAGAGTGTCTGCAATCAGTCGTAACACAAACACTGTAGAAGAGACGAAAAATCACATTTTACCACTCAAAGCAATCCTTAGCTATAAAGGTAAAACCTCATTTGCTTAGTGGATCTCCTCATCTGTTTATTTCAGGCTCTAGCATTCCTTTGAGGCATCTATTATAAATTCTCGTCATCAGAAACAGTGCTGCTTTATGTGAACATTGAGTCTAGTTCTATGAGTTTGAAGTTTTTAAGCTTCAAAAGTGCATCTTATCATGAGAAATACCTGCAAAGTAACTCTCAGAATGTGTGAGTTACAGGGAACATTTACTTTTTTATTTCTTTTCATGACTGAAGTGAATCTGCACCTTATATTTACAAGTAATTTCTTTCTCTTAGCCAAGCCTTATGAAACAAGAAGTTTGCAATTTTGCACTATATGCTACGGCTACAGTCCACAAATTCAAACCATAACTGTATTCAGAGTTTCATGGCCAGGTTGGAAGTTTATTTTATTGTAATCTCTGCATGCATTATGTCCACTTCCAGTCATACAGGAGGGCTCATTTCTGAGCCAAATGGAAACAACACTAAGACTGGTTTCCCTCCTAGACAAGTCCAATTTGACTGATTTAATGTTTTGCCTTTCTCATCAGCTGAGAATCAGAAACTTCAGTTCAGCTGTGTCTTGATCCTTCCCACATTACGTGAAATGAGTTTTCTCTAGGCTGGAAAATAATAATAATAATAATAATAATAATTTTCAGTATTTTTGTGAAAGATGTCAATTCAGAAAAGAGTTTGCTTGGGCAGCTTTGGAGAAGGAGATACTATTTATTTTCTTTTTTTTTTCTTTCCCCAAAAAAATGGATTCAAAGCTTCAAATCTTCCATTCCTTGCACTTGCCCTCCTCCTTCAGTCATTTGTGCTTCAACAAAAAGGGAAGGGAAACAAAGTAAGGGCAGACAAGGAAAAAACTGAGCTACTTCATATATCTGAGCTGCCTCCCCCAGCCAGCAGCAGTCACCATCACGGCTTTTCGGGCGCAGGGTGCAGCGAAGCTGGCTGTCCTTCTCACCTGATTTCGGTGCAGAGGTTTCATGCTCCCAGCACGAATGAGCAGCCGGGAGCAGGTGTGGGACATGTCCCCCCCAAAGCAAAGCTCTTTGGCAGTGAGGTGGCCCCATGGGCTGAGGGACCGCATCACTGTGGGGTTTGCAGAGGGAGGATGAGGCACCTTCAGTGCCCAGCACGGTGCTCCTCACTGGCGGGGCACTTTGCCACCCTCCGCTCACCATAAATAGAATTTTTTACTACATAATATCTCTCCTCCTTGGTCTGTGCGGAGAAGGGATGGCTGTATGTAATTTCCTTATCTTTCCCAGGTGTGCAGTTCCCAGCTTTATCATGTAATTTTCCCAGCACTGTTTTGAACATTTCCAGATTCCTGCTAATAGTTTTCCTTCAGTTCTTGCTCCCAATTAACCTTTCATACTTCCTTTAATCCAGTAAACTGCACTTTCCACCATTTACATTTTTTATCTTACTAATTGAGTTTTTTCATCTCCATCTTTTGATTTCAAATCTAATTATATTGTTATCGCTGGTGTAAAACCAGTAGGTTATTGATAACTTCTGTTCATTACTAAATTAAACTCTGCCTTATCGCTGTTCATTGCTTAGCACTCCTATGTGGAAATCAACCTTCACTGGGCTCTTCAATCCTTTCCACTGTTTCCCAAGGCTTGATTTACTAAGTATCTTGTGTTAAATCATTCTGCCCAGCCTTCTTCAATAACAAAATTCAGCTGTGGCTTTGTCCAGGCTTTATTAAAAATACATGACAAGTAGCAAGAGATTAGCCTATCACTCTGCGAAAGGTTCAAGTGTTCCTAAGCAAAACTGCATGTATATTATGAGGGAATAGAAGAAACGTTTCTCCGAGAACCTTCAAAATCTTAGAGTTAATGCAAAATGTCTTCAGTGCTTGTGGCACAAATGTCCTTCAAGCACATTCGCATATACATTACCTTTTGTGTCACAGAGTAAGAAATTTTTAGCATATTATATATTCTTGTGCCTGCAAAATCTGAGAGCTGTTGCATATTCCTTCCCCAACCTGTGCGTTTGATGAATAAACTGAAGGCTACTTTGCACGTTGGCAGAGGTGACTCTGTGAAAACAAATAATTGGGCTTGGTTTTTTGCTATAAGCCAAAAGTTGATCATGGGATTTTTCATATAATGGTGAAATAAATATTCTGATTAGCATGGACTAGTAAATGCTATATATAAGAAAGGGCTCTTTCCAGGGGAGAAAAGAAAACTGAAACTGGACGCAACTCCCTCGAGATGCACACCAGTCTTTGACTCTGTTTAGGTGGTCTGAAGACTACGAACATAGGAAATCCCATCCACATGTACTGGCGGTCAGTGGATTTTCCCATCCAGATGGATTGATGTAAGGTGATTGCTATCTTCTTCTTTCCTCTTTCCACTCAGATTTCAATAAGGACATATGCAGGGTTAATTTCCTTCAAAGCTTACAGGGCAGGTAATCATTTCACCGCACTGTGGAGTAATATTTTTTCTCAAGAATGGCAGTGTTGCCTTTTCTGTATTCCTGCTTGTAGTCTACCAAGCTTCCAAGGCAACAAATCACCATCACCCAATGCTCATAAATACCAGATTTCTGGAGACCCTTAGTTGCCAAGTAATAAACTGACTTGAATTAAATTAAAACTTTCTTGGAAATCCAACTCAGGCAATTTCTAATCAGAGCAATATTGCAAAGGCTACACGAGCTGACCTGACAAATCTTTATTCCACAATGATTAACTCATCCCAGCTTGCATATAGTTAGCTTTTGCTGCAAGAGACAAAGCCCCTTATTCAGAACAAGTACAAATCAGGTGTGGAAAGCACTCCAGTGGAAAGTGAGGGTCATCTCACTTCTACAGCACAAAAGAGAAGAATTTTAAAAAATTTAGAGATATTCAATTACTAATGGTAGAGGGCCATGGAAGTTCATAGAGTGCTCTGAAGGGCAATATGGTACGGAATAAGAAATAAAGTTAGGTATCAGCTGCATAGGAATGAAATTGAACTGGACATTCATGTTACAGAAAAAGAAAATGACTAATGGGACGATCAGACAAAGAGATCAAAAGCAAGGAGGGCAACTGCCAGAAAATTATTTCCAGCAATTACTGGGCAAGACGGGACTGGAGCTTTCTCACGACAGGAGGATAAAGCCAGGGTCTTGCTAATCTTTCAGAGAAGAATATTTAGAAGATAAGATGGGCCAATGTCAAATTTAGTGTAATTTTGCTGAAATCACTTGAGAAACTCAGGAGAATGATGTAGTCCTATGAGTTCAAAGTTATACAAAGGCTGAAATCCTTTGCAAGGTGACAGTGATCTGGAAACAGAGAGTGGAGCTTTACCAGCTGCAACAGCCATTTCACCTTGGTCAATAATTAATCATATTGAGTTTTACAGGTAATTTGTATAGTATCTTGTCATAACACTGTGACACCAGGAAATGTCATCCCTTCTGTAAGATTACAGAAAAAGTTTATAACTCCTTCCCATGCCTAACCTACCCCCTTTGCAACCAGCTCCAGAGATGCAGGTATCAAGTTATTATCTTCACTGAAAGTTTAACCAAGCCCAAACAATTGAATAACCTGCTTTGCTTGTTCCCATGGTTTTAGATCCCAGCCTTTCCCTTTCTCCTTTATTCCTTGCAACAAAGTGAGAGTCCTGTTGTTGCCTGCCTTTTTTTTTTTTTTTGTTAACAATGGATATTATCTTTCTTCCTGCATCCCTGAGGACTGATAGATCCTTTGCAGGTGAGATACAGCAAATGAAAAAAGAGAGTCCCTTGTGCTTTCCAGTGTAAGCTACATTGCAAAGAGCCAGCCTGAGCCTCTTCTCCATCTTCAGAAAACTAAGAGGAAGCGTTGCTGTCCAGATGGACTTGAGTGACCCTGTTCTGGATCTAAGAGTTACAGGAATCCTTTTTCTTTTTTTTGAAAGAACAGTGGATGCTAAGGAGTGAAATACACAGCACAATTAAAGCCAGTGAGTATTCTCCAGTCTTTGATAAAATATAGTCTAGAACCTCTACTGGAATGAACTCAGGGACAACTCAGACTTTAGGGAAGCTTTACCCATTTGCACCTGCTTAGCTTCTGTGGCTTAAAAACTGCTAAGTCCTTTGCTACAATGAGGCTTATTTTGGGAACAGTCAAGGTGTGTTGCCATTTAAAGGAGTGCCATAACGCATAATTTTCACCTTCTTTAAATTCCCTGATGCTCTGCCATAATAGAAATAAATGCCTGAATACGCTTGTGGAATATTCTGTTTTCTTAAGATAATTCAGAGATCACGCACCTAAATGTAATGCGGTTGTATGCAATTTGTTATTCCTTGTATTACACATAGACTGCAGGATATGCAACCGTATGGTAAAACCTTTAAATCATATTCTTGATTGACTGAAATCAATCAGGATATGCAATGGTACAGTAAGACCTTTAAATCACATTTTTGGTTGACTGAAATCAATATTCCTAATTTAATGCAAATTCTGATATTTACTGCCTGGCAGATCAAGTCTTCCATTTGATAACACCATTGTCTGACAGCAAAGACCAAGGACTGTTTCTCTGCCCCTGAAGCCTGGTGAGAATCCTTAAACTTCATCAATCAGCATATCTCTCTTACCTCGGATGTCCTTTGCCTGCCCGCGGAGCCCTGAACTCTCCCAGAGCTGGAGGGTGTAGGTCATTCAAGCACGGTTTGCTGAGCCTGAAAGGAGTGCAGAAATTCAAGCCCTGAGAGCTTCAGGAGAATATGGTTTTGCACAGGGCTGGAAATGGCTTCCCAACTCTTCTGAAGATGCTCCAGGGAACAACTCCACCCTGCTCATCCAGGTCTGATCTTCAGCATCCCTCTCTACCTTTCATCCCAATGATGAGAACAGGCAGAGATCAATGGCTGGGAATTACATGTCAGACCAGGCTGGTGGATTATGTTTGACACCTTTTCCTTTCATACAGATGGATCAGCACCTGTGAACTAGGGAAAGAAAATCTGAACATGGGATAGACATCTGGGAGGCACAAGAAGAGCTTGCCCCTCCACGTTATTTTCTGATAACATTTTCTGGTTTATGCACAAATGTCCATGAACCTCTTGCAGTTTTTCATGATACGATTTACAGATCACTCCTCTGCATGTGGTGCACATGCACACGTGGAATTTTATGGTATTGGCTTATGGTGTTCCTGAACCCTCCCTGCCTGCACCTCCTTCTTGGCCAGGTAGGACACTTTCAAAAATCAAAGGACTTAAGCTATGTTAGAGGTCCTGCACTGTGCATCACCCAGCATAGGACCTGCTCGGAGAAGACCTGGCTCCCAGCTGGCCTAGGAACCCGGTTTTCCTTTGCATTTAAACTGGGTCATCTGGGGAAAGAGGATGCTGGAATGTGCTATTGTTCCACCATGGAGGCAGGACACAGCAGGACCTTGCACTTGAGCCTAAAAGCACTCCTGGGTCCTCCACTATTTCTAACCTGGGACAGGTCCCATGGGGAGAGACGTGTCCCTTAGGACTGTACCTGGAGACCTGAAGGCAGAGCAAGGCAGTCCTGTGACAAGCCCTGGAGCAGTAATGAGTGGTGGCCTCTGCAGAGCAAACAGAGCTGAGCGGGAGGAAGGAAATATCACCTTTTATTTATGGGGGTGATCAAGCTCAGAGATGAAGGCCATGAGTCAACAGAAAACAAACCCAGGCTGCTTCTCCCCAGCGAAACCTCAGGAGCAAAGCATGGTGGAAAGGAGTGAAAAAATGGATGCAAGCTTTTTTTTGGTACCTACTTTGGTACCTTCTTCTATTCCAGCTTCCCTCACAGACTCAAGTCTGCATTTCCAGAAATAAGCAGTTTACTGGGCTTATCCTGTCCTTCTTAATTAGGCAATGGAGTTTGGTTCTGTGCTCCTCTTGAGGTAGGATTTTTCAAAACCTTTTTTTTTTTGGACACCTGCAAAAGAAGCCTGCATGATACTATGGCTGCAAGAGGAGGGGAAAAAAGCGTTTGCTTTTCAGGCATGCCATATAACGTAGAAAATTTACGATGCTATTGCAAGTGAAAGTCAGACTTTGTGACAAATGAGTCATTATTAGCCTGTGAAAACTATCACTCAGGTTAGTTAGCTAGGGCATTATTAAGCTGAGAAGGACGTGACGGGACATTTACAGGAACAGACAAATGGTTCGCCGTCGCGCCCACCTGTATTGTTTATGACATGCACTTTGCTCGGTTTGGCAGGGTGCCACACGGGCTGTGTTAATTTTAGCAGCAAGGACACTAAAGAATGCAGACATGGTTAATAATGTATGCTGTTGGGGTCCTCTATTATCTCTGCTTTTTTTGTCGCAGTCCTCTGTGTGTTCATGGTGAGACGAGGGAGGGAGGAAACCAGTCAAGGAAAAAAAAGAAAAAAGAACCCAAAATACCCAGTACTTGTCCTCCTAGGAAGGCACAAGGCCAAATTCCCCGACTGTGTAAATGGGGAAGGGCCTGCAGAAATCAGTGCTTTTTTTAAAGACAAGTCTGTTGAGAAACTGGCCCCAGTTCTGAGTTTGCCCGTTGCCTGCAGGCATCCCGCTCTTATTTTAGAGACGCTGAGTAGCTCCAGTTTCCACGGAGGTCAGGGGGTTGGCAGACGTTTCTGTGATGTATAACTGGAAACTGGAGCAAGACTGAGTTTCCGGCTGTAGTTGTCTGCGGTGCCTGTTGACACCACTTAGCGAAGAGTCTCTGCACCTTCCTACTTCAAATTCACCATTTCTAGTGAAGAGCAGTTCCACGCTGCCGCTGCTCCTGGCCTCACCTGCCCATTTACCTCCCTCCCAAAGAGCCACATCCAGAGCTCCCCCTGCCACACTATACGGAAGCAAGCACAGTGTTTCCCTGTATATGTTAAGGATATCCCTTTTGTTTTTTCTTTTTCCCTTTCTCCAGGTTCTGGGTGCTCTTGGCTGCAAGCTCTGCTGGAGAGGACTCATTGCTCTTCATGTATCTGAAATGAATTTGTCTGCTATCACAAACACGCCATAATGGAGAAAGCACCAAGACTAATGTAGATCTTAATAAGAAGGATTTAGTTTTCAACGTACTTATTATGACTGATTAATTAAATGTCTCATAAATACAGGGAAGACAGCTGCAATTCCAGTTTCTGAGCAAAATAAGTCCAGCTACTGTAATAAATCTGTTTTTAAAGCTTTATGGATCCTCTAACCTTTGAATTAGCATTGCCTTTTTTGTTACTGTCTCCAGCAATGAATCAATTGTCATGCCGTTTTCCAGCAAATGTTATAACCCAGTCATTCACAAACTCCTGTTGCAAATCCGCCTTCCTGCAAACTCCTGTTTGTTAATGCAACAACCTTCAGAATCATCCATTTTAAGAATAGCAGAGTGGGATCAAATTTTTGAGCGTAATGACAATGTCAGCGTAGTTTATGAAACCATAACAATGTAAGAAATGACATCTGGTAAGCCCATCATGCATGTAATGTATGGTTAGCTTCAATGATTCCTCAGAGTTTTGCTCTCTCTGTAATGTATGGGTGGCAGCGTGCCACTCAAAGCAAGGAGAATCACTCGTCTGCCTTGAATATAAAGTGGAGAATATACTATGCTTCAGCGGGCAGGCGGGTGGCACAGGAATGTTGATGCAGACGCCCTGCGGAAATGCTGCTGATAAACCATGGTGGAGGAAAAAACTTGCAGGTCCATGAAGGAAGGGCTGGTCTGGGGGGATGCTTTTGCATTTACACTGAAAGATCTTGGAGGATACCCAGAGGTTGGGCAGTGATGTCCACTCAGGCGAGCAAGATCTCTCGGCTTTAGATACAAATAAATGCCACGTGGTCTGTGCAACCATCTCATTCTCATTTATTTAAGGCTTCCTTTGCACATAGGAGGCTTCCTTTATTTAAGGCTTCCTTCGCCCCAGATTAAGTTCTGAGTTGGATGATGGAGCAAATGGAACAGAGCATGGGGTGAAGGTCACTGAGCCATTGCTGCCACCAGCACGTGTTCTCGAGGACAGTTCCAAAAGGAGCAGCATCTCCCACAGTGACAGTGGGCTTTCTAGAAGAAATAAGAATGGGAAAAAATGCTGGCTTTGACACAACCCACCCCTTAGAGCCAATCTGTCTCTCAGTGGTCGTTACAGGCACTAATAACTATAAAATATGGATACTTTCCAGTCTTTAATGTATTTATCATCACACCACGTTGAGACAGGGCAGGGCAGCTGGCAGAAAAAGGAGAGTGATCTTGCTTTACTTTAGCATGCAAAATTTTAGCAGCCAGGGATTTAGGCTAAATGGCCAACCACAGTTTCACCCATAGGTAAGGTAGAGAAAAAGGCCCTTTCAGAGGGCGATTCATCCTTCCTGTCTTAGACCTCCTTCCTCAGAGGTCATTGGGGCCCTGGCCCTCAAACATGCCTACTTATGCACCTAAAAATGCCTGAGTTTGAGTCAATGGCACAAAGTCCCACTGAAAGCAGCAAAGGAACTGAACCCCAAGCCCTGCATCAATACCCCAGCGAGCTCCTGCGTCGCTCACGTCTGGATTCATCACAGAGAAACCCTTTCCTAAGTCAGGCTTTTCAGTTTCTGGACAACAGCTCATAAAGTTGGTACCTTTATTCGCACAACTTTTGGTTTGCGTGGCATCACAACCCTGCTCCAACATGGAGGTGACACCCAAAGCGTCAGCAGAAGGAAGAGAAGAAAGAGCTGCAGCGGCGTGTAGCCCTGGAGACATCTTTTCATGGCGTGGGGGAATATATGGTTCACTGTGGAGGGACTTGAAAGGTGGTGATTTCCAGATGTGTTTTTAAGGGAATGGTGTAAAGCAGGAGGCAAATGTGATGGGAACTCTGCTGAGACATTTGTGGTAAGAAGCTGCGATGAATGTGAATGTGACTTAGGTCTTCGGGCAACAATTATATAATATTTTAGAAATACCAAGTATAGTAAACGAAACATGCATGCACCTCTTCCTCCTTTCAATGTCTGTCCTTTTCTGAAACTAGCCAAATGTCATTGCTTGTGCCTTTCAGGATGACAGCATGAAACTTGCCGTAACTGTGGAGTATTTCCAACAGCAAAGTGGGGCTTGTTAGTGATTGTAACCTTCAAATGTATCAAGATCACTTCCAAATCTCCAGTATTTTAATAAAATTATTATTTTTTTGTTAATGGTGTCACAGGCTCATAACTGAGGGATGCAAATAGCTAACAAAATTAAATCCTTTCAGGCATTCCCATGGCTGATTTTTATTTATTTCTTTAATTTTAATATATGATGGTGGGAAACCATCTTACATTAAATCATGGGTAGCAAAACACAGCCTAGCTCTCAAAGCAAGGTCTCACTGGTAGAGAGAACTCATTAATGTCATTCAAATAAATTGGTGTGAAATATGATCATCCCAAGCAGTACATTTATTTACACTTGCAAATCAGAAATAATACAGTTAAGATATATGAGGCAACAATTAGGGGATATGTCTGCAGGTATTCAAGGAAATATCATTCAGCTTCTGCTGCAAAAAATGAATATATTATTGCCAGTGTATCTGTCTAATTGAATAATGAGGATACTAACGCTCTTTTACAGGTACAGCAGCAATGGAAATTTCGACTAAATATAGAACTAATTCCCCTGAAGCAGACTTGGTATAATAAGAGGTTTTTTCTGTCCGCTCCGTACAGAAGCTTTCTTCTACTTCAATTGCAAAGCCCTGGTGATGCCCAGCGGGCTGCTCCAGTGGATGCCCTATTCCATACGAGGTGCACGCCAGCATGGCATAACTTCCAAAAAGTGGTGCTTGAAATGCCCAGGGTGGAGGAGGAGGCAGTGATGGCGGCGAGTGTGGGCAGGACAGGAGGTGACTGGTCTTGCAGCGACTGGTACACGGGCTGTTTTGGAGCCATAGGGTTATTCCTTCCAATTTGCAGAAGATATTTTTAACAAGGGGAGACTGGAAAGAAAGTTGCCTTGGAGAGGAGTGGTCTAACCTAGATCTTTTCATGCGTGTGCTACCCTAACTCTTCTTTTTACCTTCTCCCCAGGGTGAAGAATAGGACAGAGCCCAGGGTAGGGCAGATGTCTCTACACTCCCAGGAAGCATCATGTCCAAAGCCATCACCCACTGATGTCCAGATGAGCATTTCAGTTAACTTAATCCTTGAATTGGGGCCATTCAGAGCAAGGGGAGCAAGAGGGTGACAGCTTTGTGCCTTCCAAAGAGGCTGAGCACAGTGACTGCTCCTGCTCCCGTCCCACCTTCAGGCTTTCCTCTGGCTTTACAACAATTCTTCAGCACACACAGAGAGTTTGGAAAGAGCAACTGGGACATCTCAGGTTTGCTGAGGCCTCCAGGCCATATGACAATATACTTCAGCAATGCTCTTGGCTCACTCCAAAAGTAAATGGCTTTGCCTTGCATTTACCTACCAGTGGTAAAGGCTGCTACTGGTGCAGGGTCTTACTCTATTAACATTATTGCTTAATTATACTGTAATGCCCCATGGCAATACTTTGAACATCAATACCCACTAGTGTAGTTTCACAGTACAGTGTAGCGTGAGTCTACTGTGTTTTTTTTTTTTTAAAAAAAAGCTTTTCATAAGTTTATAATCAGTACAAAACAGTAAAATTTTTTTAGGTTCCTGGAATCAGCTGAAGCATCATGATGAGGGCTACATCTGGGGGATAAAAAAGTACAACTGTATTAGGAGGTTATGATTACTACACATGTCGCTGTCATATCAGTCATTTAGCAGTCATATTCTAATAAACTGCTGTGAAATTTGTCATTTCAAAGTCAGATTAATGCAGATTCATATAATAAAGTCATCACATCACACAGCTAAGTAATTGTGTTCAAGCTTTGTCACTGCAATGAATGTCTGTGTGCCTAAGTACTGGGGATGACTTTTTTTTGGCTGCTGTTTTCTTATTGATGAATTAGCCAAATAGGCTCTTTAATAACTTTCCTCTGGAAAGATATTTTAATAAGAATCCAGAAAGACAGAGAAGGGGAAAAAAAAAATCACCTTATTAATAATAATACACTAACTACTGGATTCTCCGTGCCGTTCTTTGGGAACCTGTGGATTCATTGCACTCATTACAGATCAAAGAAATTAATTCATCTGTATATCCTTGTTTGTGCACAGAAATACAGAATAAGTTAGAGAGTCAGCATATGTTAGAGTGAGCAGCAATCTGTTATGGTAGTAATTTCACTGCTTGCTGTACTACAGAGGGTTGTGCTATAACACAGCTCATTATAATGGATGTACTTTATTTTGTTCAACCAGTCACGGTAAAAATATTTGGCTAATGTTTTCATTGCTTGCCATCTGTGTGGTCAGCAAGGTTGTCCAACAACATCCGAAATGTCACTGCTTCAAACAAGGGTTTAATTGAAATTTAATCAGACGGATCTTTTCTATTAATTAAATACCAGCTGATCAATGCAATGTATTTTGATATGAAATAACTGTGGCCCAGATTCGGCTGTACTTGTGCACAGTGAGAGCTGCTCCCTCTCCCCAGGGGTGGCTGCTGACTGCGGTACCGCTCAGCTGCTACGAGCAGCAGTGTGAAGACTGACTCTATCCCCAAAAAGCTGTTTAAATGCTGCCAAGCCAAATATCAGAAAATGCCACAATTAAGTTTGCGTGAACAGGCCGGATCCAGCTCTTCCGCTGTTTGTGTTGGGATCACGGATGCATTTCTTTTCCCTCTGGCCCCGCTCAGCTTTCGGAGAAAGTGTTGCAGTATTTCCCGGCATTGCCGTCGTGCACCTCGTGCCGCCGCTCGCCCTCCCTCCAAACCTGTGTAGCTTCACAGATTTATCTTTGCCCTTTCAGGCTTTTGTAGAACACCTCCCAGTGATGTCTTAGGTTTTTTTATGTATGATGTTAAAGGATTTGCAACCCTGCTCCAAGGTGAGGGGGTAGTACACTTTCCCTCTTACAAATTGAAGCGTGAGGCACACCGCAGTGAGGCCATGCAGAAGAGTGCCAACCGATCTTTTTTAAACTGAAATCTGAAATAAGAAATGACTGTTTTATCAAAATACCAAACTGTTTAGATCTTCCTTCATAGCCTATTGGTGGTAGGATTTCGTATTTAAGCAGACACTGGCTCACTATTTATCGGCTCCTTTTTCTCAGCACCCTAACAGTTGCAAGCTTTGTCATGCATTTCAAATCATCTCACAAAACCGTGATGTCAGTCAAGTCAATGACCTAAATGTCAATTATTTTGACCAGTAGGTTTCTACTGTAGCTAATACAGAGCCTTTAATAAGTCTATGACAGCACCACTCTGAGTTTTGCAATGCCCTTTTTAAGACCCTAAAAGATCGACCCATGGTTAGTGGGAGTCCTGTTCTTGCTTTCACTCAGAAACTGTGTGTTCAACACGTTTGTTTTCTTGGGTGAAGCAGGAGATGGTAGGGGAAAGGCAGGGTGGACAGCCAAGACTTCTCCCACATGGAGTCAGGATGGGACCGGGAAGTACATCCAGACATAGGAACCCAGAAGTACATGTGGCTTCTACAGTTTCGGTACAGACCAAAGTATTGCCCCCAAATCACAAGTCCTGAGACAAGAGCTGACCACTTAAGAAAGGTCTGAAGTCCCACTGCAGACTCACATTTTGTTTTATGAACATCGCCAGGGGAAAAAAAAATCTATTCACAAGATGGGAAGAGAAAGAATTTTAATAAATAGCATCATTAGGGCAAAAGCAATCATGCTGTATGTTTCTTGGCCACCTCCTGAAAAATGAAAGACAGTCTGATGGAAGAAAGCCGCAGTTCTGATTAGTGTCATTCTCAAAACATCTGAACATTGGGAAATGCACCAGTAACCAGCAATATTCCCAGGGCTGCCCTAAGGTTGACATTGAAGAACAAGGTGCCAGGATAGTGTCATCAATCTAAACAGTAATTTACATTTATCATGAGAAATAAACCCTGGAAACAAATGGCTTCTTGCTACAATAATTCACCCAACTGATATAAACCTAAGGAGTACACTTAGCAATTAACTTTTACCAATGAAAGTGCTATAATCTCTATGAAAAAGAGTGATGTAAAAGGAGCATCAGGCTGTAGCTGTCCTATGGCTTTCTTTGAAATATTCATTGCATATTTTCACTCAAAACTGCTAAAGAAAGTTGTTAAGAAAAAATAATAGTCCGCAAGCAATTCTTTAACCTGCCAGAACCCTGTAAAATCCAGATCCCAGTACTACTGAAGCACCGTGATATTGTTGTGCATGCGAGGATGAAAAGCATAAATGATATTTGGGTTCATTTCTTCAAGATCTCACTAAAACAGCCTCAAGGAAGAAATGAATTCCAATACAGTTCTCCAAAACCTACATGCAGCAGGGAGTAGGCAGCACCCTGCCAGAACAGGTAGATGTTCGAGAGCACCTGAAAACCTGCAACACAAGACTAAAGTAATGAGCCCCTCTCAGATGTGAATCTCTTTTAACCGGTACTCGCTCATTGACCACTCGCATATTACTGATAGTTTAACAGTAATACTGTCCCTTAAATCTGCCTTCCTACTTGCCCTTGCATTCAATTTAGGGCAGTAATTTCAATCTGCAGCTGGAGCCATTATAAAACCTCAATTACAATGATTTTTTTTCCTTTAAGATTTTTTTTTTCCAAGAACATTGACATTTTCAGAGTTTTACTTCCCACATGGAGGTGCCCTTTTTTAGAAGACCCTAAAAGAGACACAGGCTGTAATTTATGCTCCAGCCTCCTCTGAAGTCATGGAAAGGGGCATCCAGGAGTAATTGCAACTCATCCTCCCGGCTTAAAGCAAACAGTTTTAATTGCCTTTATTCTGCTGCAAGGCTTTGTGCTCGGAGGTTGCATTTGTCAATACTCAATTATCAGCCCAACACATCAGCTAAGAGGAATGTGACATTGCTCCTTGGATCACCGGTGCCACTACTGCCTCTCCCTGGGTGCCAAGGGGTCTGCAGAGCCTTTGGTAACCCTTGGCCAGGGGGTCTCCATATGCTCTCCTGCCCTTGCACGCATCTTTGAGACAACCCCCACGAAACGAGCAATAAATAGGCATGTTCTTCCAGCAGCCCCGTGCTAGGATGAGAGGGAACCTAAGGTCATTTGGGGTTGGACCAGAGCCAGATCTACCCCAGTATCTGTTTCTTGACCCAACCAGTAATGAGTTTTTAGGGTAAGGTGAGGACAGCGTGAGCTTTCCGGCTCCCTGGACCCAGCAGGTTGGTGGCTGGCTGTGCTGGAGGCTCTGTCCTGAATGGTGCTAGTAAATGCAGCATCCACACATCTGCCAACCCCTTTTCCATTCACTAATGCTTTTTGGCCTCCACCACATCCTTCAGCTACTAAAAAACTCAGTGCATTATCTCCATAAAGTCAGTGGTGGGAGCCCCGTGGCCAACATCTGATGTCAGGGACCTGCTGAATTATATGAGCTGTGCAAAGGAAGGTAAACACATGTCCTGAGGAGTGTGCAACACGCTGGGGGAGGAGAGGCGTTGTGGAGGAGTGAGCGGATCATTACCTGTCTTACAGCATAAGGAACACAGACTTTATGTCTTGACTCGGGTCACAGGGAGCTATGGCAGAGCCAGGAACATAAACACATCTCCTAAATCTCAGTATTGTTCCTTTTCAGAAGATCTTTTCAGTTTATGACATTTAATAAAATAAGTTCTTCTATCACAATGATTTTGGAGGTCAACTGCCTCTTCTGATCTTATTCCTCGATGTTTCTAATTAAGTTATTGTGAATCCCATCAGAAGGGAGGGATCAAGAAGCATTGCTTTCATGATCTAGTTAATACCTGTAAATATCAGCTGTCGCCCAATTCCCGCTGTGAAGTAATAGGTGGAAAGAGGAAGACACCATAAAACACATTTTACTTAAAGGCAAGAAGCAATAAATGATCTCTATGTCCTTTGAAACCTGAGTGGCTTTTCCTAAGGTTATAAATTTCTTTTTAGGATCCAGCAGATGTACCCATTTTATCAGTTCATAATATTTTTTTTTTTTTTTTAATGCTAGGGTTTGGGGTTTTTTTGTTTTTTGGTCCTTGGACATCTTCATGCTTGCAGAGCAGGTTTGCCTCCTGAGCAATAAAACTGCGTGGTGAAAAGGCTCTGAAAGTCTTTCCTGTGTCACCTCCAGGCATGGAAGTCCAAAGGACACTACACGGGGCATGGTGCTGACTCTGAGCACACCAGAGCTATGTCCAGCTCTGTGAAATGCCCTTACTGGCCCCAGCACTGCAGAACAGCTCTGCCTTGAACAGTCTTATTAGCAAACTGATCTAAATTTTTTTTGTATAAGGCAGAGCTTTCAACAGAGAGTAAATGAACCAACATTTTTTGGGACAGAAGGAGAAGATATTTAAGTATAATGACTGAGCTTATTTTCTCGAGAACTAAGGAAATACCTGAAATTGTGTTTATAAGCCAATACTTGCAGATTACCAGCTCCCCTGGAATGACCCGGTGGGCAAAATTAAAAATTTGGGTAACCCAGTTCAGATGTAACTATTTACACCAACAAGGATGTAACTGTTTACACCATCCAATACTTAGACCTCCTAATTTTTATATTTTTCAGATGAATTAATAATCATAAATTATCTCTGTTACATATCACCCTAATTAATTTCCCCTAACGGTTTACTCATAATTTGTGAGCTATTTATGAAAGGAACCTGCACTTCTGCATCTTATCTCTTGAGTTATCGCATGGTTCAATCTGATGGGAAAAAAACACATGATCTGGTCTGTTCAGTGCAGAAAATGGAAGTGGATGGATGGATGGATGGATAGAAATGGGAAATTGCTGCTGCAGCTCACACACTCAAATTGTTGCTCCAAGGGCATCAGGATCAGATGTAGAAAATGGGATGAGAACTTAAGGAATTCAGAGGAACTTCTTGATTGTTTTCCTGTGTTTTTTTAAACTTCGTTAGTGTGTGAAAATGTGAAGTGGACTCAGCACGAGTGGAAATGTTCCACTCCCAGTGAAATACAGCAAATACACTATACTTAGTGCTGTGTGTAAGTTGGTCTCAATCATCAGGCAGCCGCTGCCTGACTGTACAAAAGCTGCACCCTCAGAGCACCCTGAGGGGTTTCTGGTCTCCAAGTCATTTGCTGCTTTCACCCTGTGGTGCTGTGTTATCGCACCACTGCCACAGCTCCGGAAGATTCCTACCCAGCTGCAGTGTCCCTGCTTTCTCTGTTTGGGGAAAAAACACAACTTGCACCCCCATTCCTTCCCTTCGGGAAAATCCCTGGACATTAAAGAAGAAAGAAGTCCATGAGGGCTCAATTAGTATCCTGAAACATAATTGGCAAGGTTTTGTATTAAGCTCATTTTCAGAGTTTTACCTTGATTTTTTGTAAAAATCCTTGTTCCAGATTGGTTTGTGGATCAGAAGTGGTAGATATTTCTGAAAGAAGAGAATTTGGATCCATCATTGTTTTCAGTGCTGAGCACCAAAATAATACTTTGTGATACTTGTGATGAGTTTGATACTCATAACTACCATTAATATACCTAAGTGAGAGCACTGACCTCATCCTTTTCATCGTTAGTAGAGTAGTTATGAAGTACTCCCACCATCCTGATAAAAGTTCCTAGTCCACAAATGAGTCAAGCCTGGACCAGCTGAGGATCATCAACAGCAGAAGAGATCAGAATGAATAGGAGAACTCAAGCCAGCAGCATCAGGACTCCTTCCTCTTCCTCCCAGGGAGTCTGAGAAGTGTTGGCTAAATCAACAAATGTTTACAATACGAAGCAGAAAGCATCCCGTATTTCAGCTGTAGGGATACCAGCTTGAAATGAAGGACAATCCCATATAATAGAAGTAATCCATTTATCTCATTGTGAGGTGCATGTTGTGTTCTGAGTTACATGGCATAAAATGTAACACGAGTGGCAAAAATGTGTAGGAATAAGTTAATGTAGGAAAATTATTTACTCTAATTTTTTCCAGCTTTAAGTGACCTATAAATGCAGTGTAACAGTCACAGAGCTCTTCTTAAAAACAGTCCAGCTTTTTGAATAAATGACAAATATCATAAGCATGTCTGCAAAAGGGATTTACAAATGGAAAAGTCCAGGGCTCAAAATATTTCCTCATTTTCTAGTAGAATATTATGCTGCTTTTATAACATTGACCAGGAAGCAGAGTAATACCTTAAATATATGTAAACTTATTAATACATAGGAGCTGAGAGCCACCCCAGCATGGCCAGTGAATAATATGCATTTCACCAGTCTATGTCATGCATCAATCTTGAGACACTGGATAGCATTAAAATCGCTGTACTCAATACAAAAATAAAGATATCAAAAAGGGACAAAACGCATGTGAAAATGTGTTTCGAAAATTCAATTTCAATGAAAATCACTTTCATCTCTTGATGAGATGAAATCGTTATACGGGCAGGAAAGGAAGAATAATATCATATGTTCCTTCTTCCCTCACCTGGACACACCGAGAGCTGTCTGCTGCCCTAGACTGGTCTTGCTTTTCTGATACAAATTGCAGCAAAACAGCTAGTTATGGGAATTAGGCTTGATATGTAGGACTATAAAAAGCTTAAGCATATTCTTGTTTAGTCTTGAACATAAGGAAGACTATCTGAATTGATTTTATGCAGTACTTTATCTTCCTCTTACACAAAACCCCTTCTTTATCCCTGTTCATTAACCTGAGGAGCTTTGCAGAGACAGTTGAGAAATGGTGCGGATAAACCTGGAAAGGAGCATTTCTGTAGGAGCCTTGCAGCCAAGTGACCTGATGGCTGGACAGCTGCTGCCTGAAGGCTGTACCTTGTGCTGGAGTGTGTCCAGAGAAGGGCGACGGAGCTGGTGAGGGGTCTGGAGCACAAGTCTGATGAGGAGCGGCTGAGGGAGCTGGGGTTGTTCAGTCTGGAGAAGAGGAGGCTGAGGGGAGACCTCATCGCTCTCTACAACTCCCTGAAAGGGGGTTGTGGTGAGGTGGGTGTTGGTCTCTTCTCCCAACTGACAAGTGACAGGACAAGAGGAAATGGCCTCAAGTTGTGCCAGGGGAGGTTCAGGCTGGATATTAGGAAAAAAGTCTTTACTGAGAGAGTGGTGAAGCACTGGAACAGGCTGCCCAGGGAGGTGGTGGAGTCACCATCCCTGGATGTGTTCAAGGAACGTGTGGACGAGGCATTGTGGGACATGGTTTAGTGGGCATGGGGGTGTTTGTTGGTTGATGGTTGGATTTGATGATCTTACAGGTCTTTTCCAACCTTAGTGATTCTGTGATTCTGTGATATTCAAAACGTGTTGTTGGGACAATTGCCTTGTATCTATATTAACTGAAATAAAAATAAAAAGGCCAGAGACAAAGGCAGGTGGAACAACATTAGTTGATAAGGCCTAATCAGCTTGCTTTATGAAAGTAATACCTTAAAACTGTTATAAGCATTAAGAGATGACCAGATGAAGGAGCACTGGCCTGACTACGACAGCTGTGGTCCACCTCCACACAGAGGTTGTTAGTGACTCTGCAAAGCCAGGTGAGGAGGGGAGTGTTGCTACGGGTCGAAAATACAGTTTCACATTTCCTGAAGCTTCCTCAAGGTTGACTCTGGTTTGACTGGAGATGTGAGAAGGGCCATGAGCCACCAAGGCAGCAACAGCTGAAGGTGTTAGCGTTTTCATTTCTGGACCTCGTCAACCGCATCAGCTCCTTGCCACAGAAAGATGCTGATGCTGAAAACGGAACACAGACTAAATGAGAATAGACAGCCCGTGAAAATCTGGAGCACCCAGCATCTTCATCACTATGAGAACAATATTACACAAGGGAAGGGAGACTTTGTTTTTGAAATAGGCCAGAGCTGTGTGGTTATACACCCAGGCATCACTTGGCAGGCAGATAACCCAAAGCTAACAATCATGCTTTCAATATTGATCACTGCCATAGAGCAGGTAGCAGACTAAGTGTTAATAGTTTGGTTTAACATCGTGATTCGTCTCCACACTCTTCTTAAATGGCAGTTTTCAATGTGGTGTGGCAGCAAAACCATTACAATCACTCCAGCGTAACTTGGAGCAGGACAGGAACCCTCTCCCTCAATGCAGCTCTGATTTCCTGGCACAAAGCATCTGGTTTCCATTGCTGCACAGCCTATTACCTGAGAGACGTTAATTGAGTGTAAGAGCAACAGAGAACAAAATTCAAGAGAAAAGCAACAGAAATCAAGACCATGTTGCTGGAGGAAAAGAAAAAGATTGGTATAGCTTAAGTTGCATAGCTTGAATGAAGTTCTCCTCCAGGGAGGGGATAACGGGTTGTGGGTGTCACTTGAGTGTTACCATGAGGGTTATTTCGTTGGTGCCTTACGGTAGAAGCAGGAGCAATGAGATTAAATGTAAGAAGCATCTAATAAAATTAGCAACAAGAATTAACATATTGGTAATCTAATCTCTCTTCTGTTAAACAATTTGAATGCCTTTTGAGTTTGGGTCCATGTAACGTGACTCACCTGTGAGTATTTTTGTTTCAGTTGTGATATAGGTGTATTATTCCAGGGCAGGAGGCATTGCTCTGTATGGGATAGAGCTGCGTACTCCAGAACTGTGAACAGGAGCGTTTCACCTCCCGGAACTTTATCAAGAATCAAATCAAATTAGTTTGTGAGCCACTGATGTGATACACTATTAGCCAAAAAGCCCTTGTCTTTGCGAACTCCCATTGCCTTTCCTGAAAGCTCTTCAGCTCTTCAGTTTTTATTTATAATCTGCATGAAGGAGGAGGAAAAGCTAAGATCTTGCTTGGAAATGCTAGTGGGAATGGAAGTGCATGCCTTTGCTTAAGCTATATTATCTTTTATTTTAATCCGGTAACTTGCTATGAATGCCTCATTCACTATGAAATCATCTCTTTTATTCATTAAATAAAATTAAAACCCCTTGATAATCGCTTTTACGTTCTAAATCTAATAACATGGGCAGACACAGAAATTGTTGGAAACCAAAGATCTTTAGGAAATCACCTGCTAATCATGTCACTGCTCCCTGCAGGTCAGAGTTGTCAGTTCTGGGGACAAAAGCAATCTTTCAATCTCCATTAGGATGACTCAGTGAGAGGAGGATGTTGCTGGGAAGGTGCCTCTGCAGACAGCAGCACAGGGGGGAGCGAAGGCTCTCAAACTGAGGTTTTGGAAAGCAATGTGCTTTGCTTGGTGGTTGGACTCTGAAGTCAGGTTACAGCTGGTTGTTCAAAGTCAAGGATGACAGCAGAGTGGAAGTAAAAGTTCAACAGCTGCCAAGTATCACAGGTGAATGAATCCACCCACAAAAGTGATTTAAGCACCCAAGTGGTAAAAGATGGTGGAGCTAAAGATGTCAACTGGACTCTAGAAGAATAATGGAGTTAGGCTTCAAAATTACAAATTCAGGAGAATAAGTTTAAACTAGGCTATAAAACTGCTTATACCTCCCTATGTGTGCCTATTCCTAGGTGCTATTACAATTCCAACTCTAGTTATAGCAAGCAGTGTATTAAAGCTGTGCTATAACTTTTGATGAACTAGTTATATACTCACATTATCTACTATGGGAGCTCTGAAACCTCCCCAGTGTTAGGAGCGATGATACGTGACTTCCAAGTAGTGAAAGGGCTGTTTACTCCTCTTAAAAATTACTAATGTCATTTGGAGAAAAAAATTCGAACCTCTTACCACCTCTATTCACTCATTCTACCTTATCTTCTATTCTGACATCATAATTTATTTAGAGTGATATTTCAAAAACTTGATTAGGGTATTTCTCGAAGGACATTCTGCCGCTCTCATCTTCCAGGCTTTTCCTGCCCTGCCTTCCCCTGTACCTTTTGTTGAGTTTCTGCTACGGCTTAGCAAAGCAAAACTGAAGTTCTCACCCTTCCCTTGGCAACGGTGTTACCAGAAATGGTAGATGAACTGTTGTTTTGCACAAGAAATTAGAGGTAAGAACTGATTAATGCTTACCCAGCAGATACTGAATCTGATTCAGATTTCAGACCAATTTTACAATGATGTTACTCTAGTGAGATTGATGCAGCTGCTTCTGATTTACCCTGCGGCCCATCCCTTTAATAGAAATGAACTGACTAACAGAAATATGGTCAGATTAAAAAACAGACAATGTGGTTTATCAGCTACTTTTTTCATAGATGCTGTTTTTGAACTTTCTCATTTGATGTTCCATCTTGTCTAGAATTTCATTTGTGGCCCTCTTCTTGAGTGGTCTCGCTGTTGACCTAAGGATTTTGCTCATTGGCACATTAATCAGACTACAGTTCCCACAGCCTATTTTAGTAGCATTCCTTTCATCTGAACAACTTCTCTTGCTTTGCAAAAAAAGGCCTTATTCTACAAAGTTTTCAGCAAAAGCTTTAATAGATGTTTCAACTTTCAGCTCTTATTCTTTCTGTCCGTTTTTTTTTATACAAGTCTTTTCATTACAACTTAATGAATGACCTAATGGTAACAGAAGAATCCCCAAGGAAATTTAGAAACAGCTTGACAGATATTTTGGGAAGCTTACATGATACTGAGCACATCATCTTCAGGACTAGTTTAATGCCAGCGTATGGACATGATGCACTGCCTACTAGCTGAATTTCCATTGTATTTTTGAGTGGGATAGTGATGAAGATGACTGAGGTTTTTGCTCCCAGCGCCTAAGAAAAGATTGACAGGAACTTAAGGAAATGAGATGGAAAGGGTGCAGAAGATGCTGCACTGGTTTATTGCCAGGATGAGAGAGAATATGATACCAGAATGTGTCATGATGGAAAAGAAGCTCCTAGCTTAAATGTAAAGAATTATTATTGAAATTATTATTGAAAAGAGAACTGGTGCTTGGATATAAAATTAAAGCAGAGTCGATAAAGTGACCAATAACATACTGAAAATTTTAATTGAAAAAGTGGAATAAATTTTTCAAAGAGAAATTTCTCCCCTGTTGTCTGTCACTAAGTAACACTGCTAAGAGGCCAAAAGAGCCACAGAGTTTTGGTGAGAAAAAATGTTATTGTCAGTCAGGCTGGCCTTCCGGCCTGCTATATCAAAGGCTCGGATGTAAAGTAAAAAGCCCTGCCCAGTCTGACAACCCCAAATAACGTTTTGACACAGACTTTGCCAGGCGCCTTCAGTCCCTGCTGTGATTGAGAAGGACATTTCTTTGCTGCTGGCCTTGTTATGTAGCAAGCTATGTCAAGCACTGGGCATATTCTCCCTGCAAGTGAGCACAAGTCTTTCACCCTAATACTCTTCCCTGCTTCATATTGACCTTTTAATTTGATTTCTAGATTTTATTTAATTTTTTTCTCATACATTTCCTGCATGAGAACTACTCCTCTAAAGCTGGGGGGCTTTTCTCAATCATATTGTTAACACTTGGCTCTTTCTACTGAGGTTTATTTCCTTCTTTGAGCTGAGATTCAGGAAGATACCGCTTATTTCTTCCAAATTCTGCCTTCCTGAGCAAATCAAGGGCATTTAAGCATGCAAACCATGAAGAGGAAGAGATGTGGGTGTTAATGAGCTACAAACTGGAGCCCGAGGACCAGGGCAGTTTGGGCAACAGAGTTCTCCGTGGAGCTCAGAGTCAACAGAGAGGAGCATGCTGGAAAGGTCTGGCCAGGGGACAATGTAGATGCGGAGACAGACTCAGGCAGAAGAAATAATATTTCACTGTGCTTTATTTCACTGATGAAATTAAACTCCCGAGGGACCACACACACCTGATGCTTGCACTGATAGAAAGGAGGGAGATCTGCAAGGACACTATTGATCCCTCCTTGGACTGATGCATCTCAAGGGACTTCAGTGACCAGAGACATGGACTGGGGTGCACTGGGGGTGTCAGTGGCTCTACTGTAGAACCCCAACAGCTTCAGACTCCTTTTATCATCCACTGGCTGATAATACAGAGGACTAAAATACTCCAGAAGAGTCACACTCCAGAAATTCCTGCTTTTCTCCCCTGAGTGAGGATTGTTTCTGCAGCTGGTTCAGATGCAGATGTCTGTACTGCAAACAGCTACTGGTGAGTATAATGACTCTTATCTTGATTATAGAAACCATAACAACTTTCCTGAACACAAGTGGTTTCTGATTTCCCTGGTGCTAATGCTGGCGATCCATAGACCGTTATGTGCTAGGTGCTGTATACCTCTGTGAAACAGAAAAAAAATAGACTCTTCTCTGTTTATTTTATTCTCCACTGACATACTACTTGCAATTACTCTTAATTGTAGATTTCATACCAGTTGCTTTAGGGAAGGTCATGCTTCTAACCTCTGAAATCATAGAATCACAAAACGGTTTGGGTTGGAAGGGACCTTTCAAGATCATCTAGTCCAACCCCCCTGCCATGGACAGGGACATCTTTCACTAGATCAGGTTGCTCAAAGCTCCATCAAACCTAACCTTGAGCACTCACAGTGATGGGACATCCACAACTTCTTTGGCCAACCTGTTCCAGTGTCTCACAACCCTCATCATAAAAAATTTCTTCCTTATATCCTATCTAAATCTACCTTCTTTTAGTTTAAATCTGTTGCCCCTTGTCCTGTCACTACAAGCCTTGGTAAAAAGTCTCTCTTTATATATTGAAAGGTTGCAATAGGGTCTCCCTGGAGTCTTCTCTTCTCCAGGCTGAACAATACCAACATTCTGAGCCTTTCTTCATAGGAGAGGTGGTCCAGTCCTCTGACCATTTTCATGGCCCTCCTCTGGACTGGCTCTAACAGGTCCATGTCCTTCTAGTACTGTAAAAACTCTAATTTGTTTTTTAAAAAATTGGTCATGCATTTTGCTACGTTTTACTTTCTTTTTCATTAGCCACAATATTCCCCAGTAGCTGAAAAATGCTAATTTGCAACAAGAAATAAGATTCAGGAGAAAGATATATCTAATTGTGGAGAGAACTTCCAAAGCCCCACTACACCCCTCTGAAAGTACAAAGGGCTTTAAAGTTCAGGGACATAGCAGGACCCAGAGGAATTAATGACCTTAAGGTAAGCGCAAATAAAGCCCTCTGTGTTGTTAATGTTGTGGGTTTGGGGGTTCTTTTTACTTAAGAACTTCAAAAGACATCTCAAAAGCTGCCACCGGTAACCCGTTGGCCTTCTCCTCCTCCTGACAATGTTCACAACATTAATCGAGCCGTTTCAATTCTCACTTTGTGTGAGGCAGCTCAGCACACGCTGCTCTGGGTCTGCAGGTCTTTCAAGACCCAGGTGTGAAGAACATTTTCCAAAAATAAAGCAAAAACTGGCACCAATCAACGCTCCAAAATGTGTCTTGGCAGAATTACACCAGGGAAAAGCAGGAAACTGTTTCCCAGGTAGACCGCCGTCAAAAAAGCCCTAGAACTGCAGAGATGATTTCCCCAAACCAGAGTAGTGTTTGGGAATTGAACTTTAAGCCATTCCATTCTTTTTTTGGAGCTGTTTCAGGGCAGTGGATTTGAGCCCAATGCCAAAAGGATCATTAGAAAAAACCTCCACCCCATGCTCCAAGGGATGGGTCAGCAGTTGACCCCTGATCCAAAGCAGGAAAAAGATGGTGGCAGCAGGCTGGTACTGCTCATGGTGTCTCGTGACTCTGCGCAGAGTTTGCTTCTCTGCGCTGTGAGTTTAATGCCTTCATTGTGATTTTGGGACTTGAGCCCTTAAGTAAAACCCACATTCACGTCTGGTGTTGAGGCTTTCGAATTGCATTGTTTGTCTAAAGAAGCTCGCTGTGAATGAAGTGGGTTGTTTCATTTCTTTATGTCTCTTGTATCCCAGCCAACAAGCCGGTTTATAAAATATTCATAGCATAAATGATGAGCCAGAAAATCAGCTCATGTTGGCATTTTCACATCCCAGCCTACAAATGCCAGGAGGATTCCCGGGTTCATAAACGTTGGGTCTGGGAGGGACCACCAGGATGGGCAGCTCTGATCAGCAGCCGGTAGAGACATTGCTGCAGTGACCGCTATGGACTGTTCCGCTGTGCCTCTGGGGCTGAACGCGGCTCCGGAAAGCTTTCTGGGCTTGGTTTGGAGGCTGTGAAGATTTGGTTACATCCCTTCCTGAACTATCCCAAAATCCTCATTCAAAAAAAAAAAAAAGGAAAAAGGAAAAAAAAAAAGAATAGAGTCATTAGTACCTTTTTTACCAGTGCAGCTCTGCTGGCTTTTATTTATAGTCATTGGATTCAGAGTCCTGAATTAAAGAGCTGCTCAGGAAGAGGACTGTTTTTGCCCTTTCATGGATCCTTTATACACTGCACTTAAGCTAACTCCTAACTTTCTTTTTTTTAAGCAAGTGAATGCATTTACTGTCTCACTGTAAAGAACCCTCTGATCACAGCTCTATGCAGACATTTCAATTTATCAATCTCCTTTCAGAGCGCAGATGCCAAAACTGGACCCGCTATTACAGTAATGGTCTCAGTAATGCTATATACAGAGTGAATATTGTTTCCCGCATTCCTATTCCCCTAGTCATGCACATGAAGACCATGCTGCCCCTTCTTCTTTCTCCCCTCCTTGCACAGCATATTTGGTTTTATACAAGCAGTGTTTCCTATGGCCATTGAAGACAGCGCTTGGGGTGAGAAGGAGGGACTACCACGTGCAGCTATAGACTTTCCCTTCAGCTATCTGGCCTCTGCATGTCACTGCTTTAAAGCATTGTTTAATAACGGACAGCTTTTCCAGGAAATCCAGATCTCTTTCTTTCAGTCGTCTCTTCTCATCACTGTCACATGTTGAGAAGGCAGTCGTAGTTCTCCGAAATGGGACGGTTTCCTCTATCCAGCCCAATCTTCTTCATAGGAAGGGCAAAAGCCAGTGTAGTTATCTAGAAGCTTTAGTCTTAAAATATGGTCATTAGGATTTGCAGTGCTACTAGAAAGATATTTGAGTGGTCACGTTTCTTTTTTAAAATAATGATTATTCCTGCATCTTTTTCATGTAACTTCTCCACAGCTTTCAGGGAAAGTACAGGTCTGGCTTCCACATCTTTCAAAATATTCATTATTTTTGCCCTTTTCAGCATCGCCTCATAAAAATAAATTATAGGAATTAAAATTGGGAAGGTGATGGTTTAATTTCTCAAAAGCAAAATAATCACTCAGGCTTATGGAAATTGGGTTGTCCAAAAGGAAATGGGGAATATAAAATGTGAATGTCAGGTGGTCGGAAGGAGCTCATGGTGCCAGCAGGTTCGGCGTAGTGCTGGGAGGTTTCCCCCCACAGCACAGTGCCCGCTGGACCTGAATCCAGCACTGGTGGTGGGTATCACATCTCCATCATGACATGCTGCTGAACCACGTACCTCAAAAACAGGACAAAAACCAATGCAAAGAAAAACCGTCTCACCTTCAGGAGGATCCCCGGGTGTCCCCCTGGGATATCAAGTGGCTTTTCCGCTGCACCTCCAAGGGTGAAAATCAGTGTGGGTTTGGTGGGGTCAGTGCAGCTCGATGGGTTTGTACCCGCGACATACGTGGCCATTCGCAAAGGACATTCACAGCCTTATCTTGTTTTGCCTGTTCCTGAATTGAATTGACTTGATTATTCATGAAACAGAAGCCGTCGGTAATGGATGAGATTTATGCACCACACATTTTGCTGCCTAATAATAATAATGGCTTAAAAAATTAAAATTGACTTAGCCTGTGAAGGATGTTGTGTTGTCACTGGGATGCTTTTCGTTACAAAAATCCCACTTTGATGCTGAATGTGAAATCTCATATTAGATGGAAACATATGAGATGCTCACGGCAGCCTCTTTGTCATCCTTGTCAGGAGCGGAGGGCTGAACTCTGGGTTCTTAGAGCTCAGGGCTGTTTGAAATGTGCAGTTCCTTTTCTTCACCAAGTCGTTCAATATTCAAAACTAAATTTGACAAAAATGTGGCAAGAAATATTATGTTGAGGCATTTTCAAGGGAAAAAGAAAGAGGGAAAAAATCCATATTGTGAAATAGGTGGTTAGTAGAATGTAAAATACTTCATCATTAAGAGAAGAGCACAGCGTATCTCCTCTGCTTTCTTTTAGGTCCCAACTCATCAGACAATTCCTCTTGAGTAAAACATGTGCCAATCTCTATGCATGTGCTTATGTGCCTGGCTGAATACAGATGGACTTAATCATGTGTTTGTACGCTTTGCTCAGCAGGTTTCTTAATTAGACAAGTTGTTTAAAAAAAAGTCCTACGGTGATGCCTTTTCCACTCTTTCTTTGGGAACCAATGTCTTTAAAACTAGTGATATGCAATTGCATCTCAGCATGTTACAAAATATTAATTAAAGCCACACTCATGCAAACAATCCCTCTTTACCGATAAGCCCAAGGGGAAAGAAATCCAGGCACCAGCAAACCACTTGTTTATCTGAGCACAAGTTCTTTTGTAAAACATCTAAAAACCAGTTGCGTGATCATGAAATAAATGCCACGATAAATTAACTAGCCTATAGCCTTTATCCTATGGCAATTATCAATGCTAGCTCCGTAAAATATGCCTGACTTTCCTAGCTGAAACAGCGGGAAAGAAACGCTGCAACTAGCTAACCTCCATTCACTGGGGGAAAAACCATGATGAAAATGCCACCCTGCATCCACTGCGTCTCAGACAGAAAATACCAAGAGAAACGACCTGATCCTGCAACCCCTTTGCACCTGGTTTTTCTACATCTTTTAGAAGCTTGCAGTGTACACCAAGTTTTGAGCCTTGTCATGTTGCACACTCAGAAACTGCCAATGTGGTAGGTGCAAAGGCAGCAGGTTCAAAGGGACCGGTCTCCCTGAGGCTGCCTGGGTGAGTATTTTGGTTTTACAAATGATTAAAGATGCCATTCAGCCAAGTGCCCGATGCTCATCAAAGACATGAATTCAGCATCACACATAAGCATATGATATACTTATTACGGCATTTTTTTAAAACCAGATTTGCATTTAAGTGCTTCACAGCTTGTTTTCTTTTTATTAATAGGGCTTTCTGTGCATGTGCACATGAACATATTTTGGTAGTACCCAAACTCAAGCTATGGATGTATTGAAACTAATGGCTTTACTGACACAAGCCTATGCTTAAATTAAAGGAATTTCTTTAAAATTACTCTCTAAATTAAACCTAAAGACTATCATCTTTCTTTGCCCTTGTTACCACTGACAACCCTTCAGCTCCCTCTCCAAAGAGAAGAGAAAAGCTGGGTACCACTGAGGGACTACTGAAGCTCAAAATCAGACCGCTTTTCCAGATAGATGGCAAACACCAGGACATTTGCTATGGAACAGTAAATGAAAATTACTTCTAAAATCTGAATATAGGGGGAAAAATAATGGAATTTTATTAAACATATATTTTTAGAACAGCAGCAGCTTAGATTTGATTCAGTTACTGAAAAAATTCCTACTGACTTTACCGAGCCTGTATAGATGCATAGGCAGGGCTACTGTTATAGCAGCCAGGAGGTAAAGAAAGGAAAATAGCAAGAAGAGAGAAGATGGAGAGGAGAGAAGATGGAGAGGAGAGGAGAGGAGAGGAGAGGAGAGGAGAGGAGAGGAGAGGAGAGGAGAGGAGAGGAGAGGAGAGGAGAGGAGAGGAGAGGAGAGGAGAGGAGAGGAGAGGAGAGGAGAGGAGAGGAGAGGAGAGGAGAGGAGAGGAGAGGAGAGGAGAGGAGAGGAGAGGGTCTGGACTACCTTGTGTACAAGGCTGAAGTAGGCACTGTTGCTCCTGCCAAGCATCAGAGGAGTGCAGACTGAGTTTCCATTCACATCAGGGCCTTTTTTGGGGCCACAGCAGCTCTGGGTGAGCCATTCCTCCATGCAGACGGTGAGGCTGCAGCCCTGCTCTCAGCAAGGAGATGGAGTATTTTGGGAACCCCCTAAATTAGGAGCAAGGACAGCTGGAGCAAAAAGGCTCATTAAGGTCTGAACCTGGATGACAGGCATTCTTTTGCCAATTAAATACAGGGACAGCATTGTTTCATTTCCTTGCAATCATGAATTAACATTTCTAACCCACTTACACCCGTTCTGTATTGACCATACTGAGCTTCAGTCTCCGAAATGTCCAAATTGTTTGATGGCTCAGTACCCTTGGCTCCCGCTTGCTGCAGGGTGTGAACTCTGGGGTGCTGGAGGATTCACAGTCAGCAAAAGGGAATATATAGCCAACTACTCAAAACACATTCCTTTTTTAGGGAATTTTGATATACACTCAGGTTTCTCGAGTGATCTGTGGAATTCGCTGATGCGAGGGTAAGAAAGAGAGAAGAGCATGTTGGAGGTTGATAAAAACAAATAGGCAAAAGGTGCACAAGAATAACATCTGCATTTATCCTTGCTAGGAGAGTCAAAACATTTTTAGTTTTATCCAAAGGAGTGTTTTGGAGGTTATCAAAACATTTCACTATTATTGACACATTTTAGCCTTATCAAAACGAGGGAGCTGAAATGATTCATTTTAACTCTTTTCTTTAGAAATTGATGTCAGAACTGACACGTTCCCACAAAACATTTTGATCTTCACTGAGAAATGCAGTTTAGCTACAAAAGCTCTCAGGGGAAAACAGTTTGTCCAACTTCCCCTGAAAGGCGAACTCATGGGGTTTTCCCCCTCCGCAGCCATCTTTTGGGGTGTTTCTGCCAAACCTACTGCAAGGGTGAAGGATCTGGAAGCAGAGGGACATTGGCTGGATGTCTCATACGTACCGTGGAGCACTGTCCAGGTGCACTCTGTCTCCTTCTGCCTCCAAAACAGTACAGCTGCATGAAAGCAGCAGGTTGCTTGTGTTAATACCATAGTTGTCTTCTCATCCAGGCTAACCAACGTGGTGGTAACACGCCACTGTTGCTCTCAGCACCAACCCTCTGTGGCACCAGCACGAGCTGCGGGACTGTGGATCAGTATAGTCTTGGGCCTCAAGTCTTCAGCGTGCACAGGCTCTGTCCCACTGTGTTTCAGTGTTGGAGGTGACGCGGATAATCCCAATGATGATACAGACAATCCCAAATGATGCTCGTTTCCCAGAGAGGCATGGCCATCCTGACAGCTGTTTTACATCTGGCAACTGATTTAATGCCTCTGATCAGCAGATTTTGCTCATGCCTCGATGGTTTCTTGCAGTAATAGCTGGACTTGCAGTGGTGTCTTTTTTTCTAAAGGATCCCCCAGCTAAGCAGGGTGAGGGGCCATGGGACAGTGCAGGGTCCCTGTGCAGGTACCCACATCCGTGTCCATGTCACAGAAGTGTTAGGACTGCCCATGGGGATGTGCAGGTGTTTGCATTGCTCTGAGTGTGCAATCACACCTCAGACAGCCCTGAGGTGCCACAACTGCTGCTCTTCTCATTGCAGAAACTCCCAGGTTTCTCCCCAAAGGAAGCTCTTCAACAGGTGAGCAACATTTTGAGGAGCAAAGTGAATTTCCTCCTCAAGGGGGAACTGTTAAGCTGTTTCAGAGAGCAAACCCCAAGGCAGGATCAGCTATACTCATCTCTGTCTGGGAGACTGTTGGGGGCATGTTTGCCCCAAAAAAGTAGTGCTAAGAGATGCTGGAAGTTAAAACAAAACAGGCTGCAACACATCCTGCTCCTGTGAGGGATGTTCACTGCTTTTCTCCATGCCCAGCTTGAGAAGGATCCTCTCCTCCTGGATTTGAGCAGCACCCAGTTAACTCTTGTGCCACAGTGACACAAGTATAAAAGATGAACAAAGGATGAGTGGGGTCGTGAAACACAACCTGTTTGTCACATTCCCATTCCTACCTCTTATTTTTGCTGACTTCCTTGGCATCTAGTGGCAGCAAGATGCAATTATTTCCATTTTATATGAGTGGTACCAATGGGGACAGGGGAAGGTATACGTAGCAGAAAATAATAAGGCTTTTCCTTTGTTCCCAAAAATAGCAAAGGTCCAAAGCATGATCCAGTCAAAAACCCTGTGCAATTTCCCTGATGTCAGACAGAGACACCCATCATCTGATGAATCCCTTTGCATGCCTGACCTGAATTCCATGTGAAAGTGCTGGATGTGCTTTCTTTTGAAGCTGTTCCCTGTAAAACAAGGGAAGAGACAAATTCATTCACCAGTTTGCCTTCTCTTTAAGGGTATGAGTTAAAAAGGTGCTTCCAGACATTGAGAATGTCTATTCTATGTGAGCAAGAAACAACTGCACATCCCTCAGGACCAAAAAAAAAACCTCACCAAAAAAAACCCCCCTCTTTTTTGTGTCACTTGGGCTATCCTAAGTGACACATCAGCATTATCAGGCATATGCAGCTCTTTAAAAACTTCTGCACAACTGGGGTGGAAGTTAAGAGTATTTTATTACTATTTTTTGGCCAGCTGCTTTCCAGCCTCCGTCTGACCCGGAATTCATAAGGAGATTATCTTTTGAGCCTTGGATGGCTCAGGGAGGAAGACCCTATTGATATTATGTTCAATTATGTATCCTTGAAATGAGTTTGAAACTAAAACTCTCCTACATGCTTTGTTTTAAAATAGTCTGCTTGTGTCCTGAAGTCAAAGGTAACGTTGTTGGTGAGAGGTGCAGGGCAATTGTCACCATCAGTGTTTTGGGGGGCAATGGGGTTTTAGGACTGTGAGGAGTTCAGTGTTACAAAACCTTTCCTGCTCTTCAGCAAGACAACCATTGGAGACGTTAAAGCCTTCTTATAGGGTGCGGGACTCGCACCGGAGCAGGCAGCGGCTTGGTCTGCCGGTGACAAGAGCAAGTCAATTCCAAGTTTTCAGTACGAATCAGGTCGAGCGGAAAGTTGAAAATGTGTTTCCCATCCATCGGCGAATGCGTCAGCTGCCAGGCTAACGCCTGTCCTCGCTTCACACCTGGAACTTGTCAAAGCTCATATGTTCCTGGAAAGGGCTCTGGTTTTGGCAGATACTATCCGCTGAAAAAGATGCTTTTGAAAACTCCCGTTGAGCCCTATTTATAATCCAACCCTGCTTGCGTGAGGGTTGATCTCCACTGATAATGCATGGATTCAAATGAAAAATCACCAGGTTAGTATTTAGGGCTGTAGTTTTTTTATCTCTCACAAAGTGCTTCTTCTTCAGTTCTGCAGCTCATTTTTGTCAGGTTCAAAGAGGAAGAGAGCTTTATCATTTAGAAAAGGCCAGAAAAATCTAGGCCTCTTTTTTCTTTGAGTGTTAATAACCATATACTTTCTCCTCTACCAATTACAACACAACTGATGTCAATTAGTGCATGTCCATTGACTAAAATCTGTCTCATTATTTGCGGTTTTCAACAAAAAGCATAAGGACATGCCAAAAGGCTCAGCAGCTGCCCGGCTTTTGCAGCAGCGTGTGTTGCAGAGCGAGTCAGCTCCCAGCACCTCGGGAGCCGAGACTTGTGTCAGGAATTACATTTTCTCCCTTTGGAAAAGCAAGGAGAGGGCATGGCCAGTGCATCATTACCGGCATTATGTGTCTAGAAAATGAGCCAGCTTTGGAGACCCAAAGTGCAGGACCTGGGGAGACCCAGGTCTGCCCCGCACCCGAGGGTGTGCCTTGGCCAAGGAGCAAAGCAACACGGTGGGGAGCAGCAAGATGTGTGAGTGACTGATCAGAGCTGTCCTCATCCACCTGAAACGGTGCTCCGGAGAGGGAGACCAGCATGAGGGAGGAGGAGGAGGGAGACGATATCTCTGCATGTCCTTCAGGTTGGAATATTTTAATTTGAGCTCATTATTTTGCCAATAAAACTCATGTTAGAGTGAGAGGTTAAATCTGCTAAAGGGTTTGACACTTAAGCCAAAAACTCAGGGGCTCCACAATATGAACAATCAAACCCAAACACAAATATTTTTTCACTATAAATTTTTAACAAGAAACATCATTTACATGCTTGTATAGCTAACGCCAGCGACGTTGGGGAGGTTTTTTCAGTGACTGCAAATTAACCAGTGCCTGGGCCAAAGAAGACGACAGTCTCAGTCAGAGTCTGCCTGGCATCTCACTGGTTGTCTTGGTTCCTTTTTTTTTTCCCCAGAAAAATGCACTGCAGAGATCAGCGTGTAGTTTTATGGCCAGGTATAAGCAATCTATCAGGGAAAATCACCAGGTTCAGAATTAGAAAGTTTTCTGTGGCTCCCTATTTCCACAGGGCTGTGAAAGGGCATGCTGAGATTATGTTTCAATAGGAAAGAAACCAATACTGCCAGGCCAAACTCACTCTTTCACAAAAAAGAAGTCCAATAAAGTCTAACAGTGACCTTGCTCTACTTGTTGCTATAGTAATACCCAATCCCTTTCCTACAATAAACCCAGTCCCCTGTGTTGAAATTAAAGATGACTTGCAGCTGCTGGGACAGCATGCTCAGACCTAGATGCTTATTTGAGTTATCATATTCCTCGGAAAGACTCACCTGGCCCGAGAGTTGCTGGACAGCCTTGAAAATCCAGGTCTAAATCTCTTCATGCCAAATGTGTGGATAGTGTTGTGCAGAAAAGCTAATTTCATGGAGGGTCTCGGAGTTCATGCTGCTGGGCGGTTAATGGACTGCATGAACATGGCAATGAAGGAATCTGGGGAGCTGATGTTTGATCATTTTTCCCACCCCTGCCTTGGGTGTATGACCCAGATCTGGGGACACTAATTTTCTTTTTTACCACTAAAGGAAATGGACACGTTTTAAAGTGTGTATTTGGGCAGACAATATTTGCAGGACCCAAGGTATTTTGCAAAACAAGGTCCCCATCAGCACCTGCCTGTTTTCAGGAGAACACTACTCTAATGCCTTGTGATGTGGTATCATCTTTCCTCTTTTCAAATTAATTTTACAAGAAGAATTACAAAAGTCTTTTACTTCTTGGGGAACCGAGATGTAGAGAGATTCAGTGACACCAGCGCCCGTAGAATTCAGGGAAATGATGGAGTTACATCTCATGTGCAACATTTATAATGTACAGCTTGGAAAGACTTGACTCATTCTTGTATTGACCGGGAGCCGCAGGATTCCTCTTCTGTTGTGGACAAAGCCAGAAGGTCTGAACAATAAATGATGCTGAACTCCCCTGCACAAGCAGATATCCTGCGGGGACTTCAGCCATGCTTTAGCATTTGTCTTCAAGCAGACATATGCCTTGCAACCTGCTCTCCAATGTTTATTTGTCCGAACACCTTGTAGATGCTTCAGGCCACAACAGTGAGTCCTTTAGTGAAAAATGTAGACAGGAAAGAAAGAGGAAGAAACACCAATTTGGTTTTCAGCTGGAATTTTATCCAGTCCCTCTTTAACTGTGAGCCCTTCGTGTGGAGCCTGATGCTCTACAAACTCATCTGCCTCCATATATTTTTGGTAGGTTTTCAAAAACATGGGTACTACTTCAAAATCAAGGCAGTCACAGGAACGAGGTGTCCTGAGCACGGCAGGTGAGAGTCAGATTTGTTGCTTGTTTTATGTGCTGATTTGAGAGCTGATTTTTTTGGAAAGGGAGGGCAAGTTCGGAAATGGTTATTTCCTTTCCTTGAAGCTTCCCCAAAGTGCGACAGAGCAGATGGGGCTGTGAGGTGCATCTTGTACACAGATAGAACTAACAGACAAAAACAGAAATGCAGTGAATATCCTTATTGCTTGCACACTGGAGCAAATTTGTTGCTGCCCCATGCATGCTGCATTCACATATTCCTTTCCTCCTTGGCCCTGCGGCTTTGCTGTGCTGGTGGCAGGTCCCCTCCCTGAGGAGCGAGGTCTCCCACGTCCCACCTCCGACGCTTTCAAACAGAAGTGGCGGTGAGCCTGATAGCCAAGAGATTAGTGCATGTGGGAGGTAAAAACCCTCGAGAAGAGCATGCTTGATATATTAAACACTATCCACTCCCTGTTTTGAATAACAATTTGATTATTCTTAGCTGCATTCAGAAGAGAAGAATGCATCTAATCCTGTTTAACCCTCTTTGGTTTTTGAATTAGTTCCCTAAGCTTTTAGGATAATGAAAAGGCATTACTGTCGTCTGGCACCTTTTCTTTCCTACCACCTCCCAGCCCTGGTGTCCTGTGATGCAGTTGAGCATCCCCCACAATGCTGGAGACCCCAGGAACCTGCATGGTGGTAGGTGCCGCTTGCACAGGGTGAAGAGGCAATCTCTCTCACAACCATCGTGCACTTCAAGCTGTAATTTCCTTGAATTTTGTGACCCTTTGTGACCTACAATTAAATCCAACTGAAAAAACCAACCCAACAAAAATACCCCCCAAAACCCCAACACTGGATTTTGGAAGATTCCTGGCCCCCCACAATCTTTCCTAGGATTTGGCATTCACAGTTCTTTGGTCCTTGTGAGCTGCTCTCCTGTGTCTGTTTTGCTTAAGCAGGGTGGGAAAATATGTGTGCGCATGTGTATATATGTGTGTGAGTGTGTCTAAATGGCAGGCTTCTCTGGGAATTTTTATTGATGAAATAGCCTGGTCTTTCTCTCTTGGCTGGGGACAACATCTGTGCTTGGCTCGACAGCAGTCAGTGCTTCCCAGCCTACATGGAGTGTCGCAGGACTGCTTTGCCAAAATGCTGGGTTTCAAGCTGAGCTCTTGGTGCTTTCTCTTTTGTTTGTAGGAAAGGTAAGTGGCTCATCACTGGGATCTGCCATAAAGCTGTTTCCTTCTCCCTGAGACCTCCCAGTAGTGTTGTGCTTTCCCTCTCCCCCAAGGAAAATTAAAAACCAGTTGAAATCGAAGAGGCTGCATGAGCTTTCTTCTAGCTGCCGTGGCCGAGTAAATAATTTACTCTGTCACCAGGAGACACCATTGTGTCCCCAATCAATAAGGCTGACATAGGCAAACGTCCCTTCTTATTAAATGCTCCTCTTCTGCTGAATTTGAGTCACAGCTCTATTTTACCAACACACATCATATACCTGGATACATTAACAGTCAATACCTTTCCCCTGTTGTTTGTTAGGTAGATTGGGAGACACCAGGGAGTTTTAAATTTTATTCCCAGCCAGGGAGGGATTTTAATGTCATTACTCACAGTGAGATCTTCTCCGCTCTACAAATAGGCCATTGATTTTAATGGGACAACTTGTAGCGCAAGGCATTATTTAGTGTGATTAAGAGTATTATAATTTGATGACTTCTGTTCGTTAACATAATGGGATGTGCAGATAGCGACAGGGTAACTGGTCGTTGGTTTCCCACTGAAATGAGGAAAGTGTGTGTGATATGGGAAGTGTAATCTGTTCTCCAGCTCTAGGAGGTATAATTGAAATGAAGGGGAAGGTGTAGAGGATGGCATTTGCCTGTATTGTATGGCTGTTTCTGACTGTGGGTCAGCATTTGTAATTTCCAGAGTTTTGGAAATTTCTGAACTTTTTTAATATTTCTCTCTCCTGTAGGAAGTTTCAAACAAAATGGACCGAGTTTGCTCGTTCCCAGTTCAGCCATAGTCCCCAGGGCTTTGGGGCTCTTGGGGTACAATAAATCTCTCCCATCTCTAAATGACTCAAATGAGCAGGTCCCCAGGGGGTCCCTTGGTAGGGACCTCTCACGCAGCCGTGCCCATCGGCCGGAGGCTGCGAGGAGCCCTGTCACCCTGAAAGTCCCTTCCGACCTCAGGCACCATGGAGTGGAGGGGAATTGGCATCCCCTGTCCTGGATGGAGAGCAATCTCTTGCCCAGGGATGTCACATGTCACATGTTTGGGCTCTTCTTCAAGTGACCCAAGTGCAGGGGACTGGCAGAGGCACTCAGACCTCCTCCTTTGCCCCCACTGCCCCACCACTGTGGTGCCTCCAGCACATCTGGGAACATCAGGAAACACATATTTTATTTTGATAGGATAGAAATAATTTTTTCGTCAGGTTTGTTTCATCCACAGCATCATCACTCCCTGCACGGAGGAAAGCCGGCGGCACGGGCGAGCAGGGAAAGGTACAGATACCATTTTCAATGGCAGTTTTTGATGCAATTGCCCAGTGCTTACCGGTCAAAACCCGCGGAGAGGATTAGCATTGTGGCAGCAGGTGGCCTATTTCATTAGAAGAAGCTTTTCTCCTAATAGGGAGAATGGGAAAATCTAACTTTCTACATAAATCTGAGAGATTTACACAGTAGCTCGACAAGTTCAATTCATTTATCTATGTCTTAATCAACTGTTCAAAGTACAGGAATCGAGGGTACTATCCATGGGCAACGTCGTCTGTTTTTTCTGAAAGTGAGTTTTATTTTGAAATGTTTTCCCCGTTCCTCCTGCCTTTTATTGCCTTTGCACTGGCTAAAGTTTCTGATTTTGGGGAGAGCACCCACAGTGAATATTTTTACAGAAAGAGCTAAGATGACTCATTTACTCCACCCATACAAATGACGGCAAAAAAAATGGAACTTTCAGGGACTAATGACATAGAGATTTTTAAATCAAGGCTTCCAAATAGTATATAATAACTCATGCGGCTGCTAATATGACAAAAAAGTCTGCTAGATGAAGAACAAAATAGAAGGACTGGGAATATTTAGGATAGTTTAATGATGAATGAAGGAATTGTCATTGTTCTTCCTGGGGATTTTAATTTGAGACGAAGAACATTAAATGCCCCTGTTTCTTGCCTCATTTACCGCTACCAGGGGTAGTCTGCTCACTTGTTTTCTGGACGTGTTCCCTGCAGTACAACCTATCATGTTAATTGCATTCCCACATCTTTATTACATTCATCCCCCTTTCCCCCAGGACAAAAATCTATCATCTCCTTTGGAGGGATCAGATGCTCTCCCTGAGACATGATCTCCCCAACAGAAAGCTCTGATGGCAGACTGGCCCTCACCTGGCTGCTGGGCTCCCCCAGGCAGCCCCCCCAGAGAAGACACAAAGGGGAAAAAGAATCACCAGTGAAAACTGTTTCCCTGAAACCAAAATGTCAGCAGCCAGTGCTACCTATCTATGTGTGTATAGAGGCATATATGTTATAGCTTGTTGCCCATAGCTAAAGCAAGGGAGGGCCAGCCCAGCCCATGCACCCATCATCTCTGGGCAGCAGGATTTGCAGCAGCTGCTGGGTTGGGCATTGCAGATGCCTGGTTTCATCTCATCCCTGTTACCAGCCCAGTGTGTCCGCCCCGCCGTCACACTGATGGGACGGCATTTGGCGCCGGCGCGACCGGCTCCTTGCATGCTGGCACACATCCTCCACCCAGGGCTCACACAGCATCTGAAGGACTGTGAGACAATGGGGCCATTTCCATGCAGTCACTAATATGCGGTAAAATCCGGCGGTGTCCTTCATGCCTCCCCAGGTTTGCTATCAGGTTTGGAAGTTGTTACTAATTTTACTGCTAGCCTATACATCAGCCTGTGTTCTCTCAAACACTTCTTGATGGGCTTGGCTTGAATTTCTAATCCATAATGAAGTCTGGAGCTGAGCTAATTAAACATGAGCTGCGGTTTCATTTCAAATCTGTGCACAGGTTGTCCTCAGATGAACCACTGTGAAGGCCCAGGTTCAACACAACACTCAAACACATGCCTTGGAGGACCAAACTCGGTGTGCACAAACGCACCCACAGAGGCTGTAGCTCCGCAGAGCAGAAGGACCGATCATTGTGAGCATCAGCTATTCATGCAACAGCATTTTTGATGGGCCAACATCATTTGGTCTGATCCTACGTGATTTGCTGGGATTTTCAAGGTTCTTCCTTTAATAAAGGGCAGCAAGAACAAAACAGCTCCTCAAAGCCTTCCTGCATCCTGGCTGCTTCTTGCAAGTGAAGAGCAGGATTTCACTCACTAATTAAGGAGATAAGAGTATGCCCTTTCTCTCCTCCGAGGAAGCAGGCTCTGTGCAGGCTGCAAGGGGGTTACCAGCTTGCTGGAGGGCACGCGGCAGGTGTGGAGCAGTAGACAGCTTTGAATTCCTGCACGGCGATCCCTTGCTCGCTGCCCTCCTCTCTGGGTGGAAGAGACCGTTGCTGTTGGGTGTTTCACCTCCCAGGAGCCCCAACGGAGGGATGTGGTCGCTGGTACTGGGGCAACTGTGGACCCTCTCCCCAGAGCCACTATTTGTGCCGCCGGGGCTGTTGCAAAGCTCTCGCAACAAACCCGACCCAAGCAGGCAATGGCATCTCAATGCAATTATACAGAAATACGGCGCTTTCAGGCTCGGAGAAAGCTGTTGTGGGCATTAGCAGTGCAAAGTGAAAAGTGCTGCTCTCTTACTTGCTCTTCTCATTTCTGAAGCTTCAGTCTGACTTGATTTATTCTGGCTACCTTGTGGCTTTTCTATGTTTAGAGAAACAGACTCCTTTTTAAAATACTCTTTTAAAAGATGTTTTCATCTTTCTTGTCTAGATTCAATTGATATCACAGCTTGTTTGTCCCTGACATGGGTAAACAAACAAATGCATTCTTCTGTTGTTAAATATTAAAGACTACCAAGTACAAAACAGATGATTAATGACTTGGATGCTTCCACCTGGCAAACCAAATTACTGAGAATATTGGACAGCACAAACTTCATAATAAATTGATTATTTCATCCCTGCTTAAACATAGGGTAGAAGGAAAACAAAACTAGATGACTGGTGAATGAACCATTCATGCATGGACTCAGACCCTGAAACTTCCCTTAGATCATTTTATTGACCTGCTTGTAAAGCTCTGAGTATTTCATTAGTGCCAAAGTTTGGAGGTGGGAAGGGTTGGTGGCTAGTTGAGTCCCAATGCAGGCAGGTCCTGCAACAGATTGGATGAGCCTTTTTCCTACATGAAGCCAGGAATGAAATTCCCCTTTATTTCAGCAAGACTACTACTTGATTTTGACTATTCCTCTGCAAGCACCTAATTGGACCCCTTGCCGCGCACCAGCCCCCCTTGCGCACAGATAAAGCCCTTATTTTAACTGATAACAAAACTCTACTCCTTGTTAAAGATTGGGGATAGCCTTTTTACAAACTGTTTTCCTGAAGTGCTGGTGAAAGACTACCACCATGCTTTGCAAACATAGCTCACATTCAACTTTATTTTGCCGTTTTGGAATACAGCTGAGACCTTTCTGAATGAAAATGGCCCATGCCAACCTCTGAGCGGGCACACGTTCAGCCTGATGTACGTTTAGTTTTGTATCAGCTTTTGCTATTTCTAAATGCTGAATGCTGGCACCTACCGAGGGAATACCAGGTTTTCCCCACACACGTCTGATTTGCAAAACCTCCAGGAGCCTTTTTTTTTTTTTTATTTTAAAATAAAATGAGTCAGAAAGAAATTTCAGAATTACTCTTTTTAATTTGCTGCTCAGTGTCCTGCCCACACAGATGGACTCTTCTCCCTGGCAAAAAAAAAAAAAAAAGTGCTTCTCATCGCTGTTTGACGTCTGTTCACCAGCTACAAAAAGGGCTGGAGAGGACAAGCTTCACCCCTGTCCACATCTGATGGTGGCACTGGGGGTGTGGGGCAGCTCCCGGCACCGCACACATAAATTCAGGTGTAATGGGTGAGAAACAATTGTGTTGCTTTTCCAGTGTTGCTCCTGAGAGTCCCTTCCCCAACTACCTGGTACCTTCAGTGTCTGGTACGATCACTATATGACCGAGGGGTTTTTTCCAGAAACGCAGCACCTCTGGCTGTTTTCTTCCTCTAAAAGGCAGCTTTGAAATAGTAAGAGATGCAGAGAAGCGGTGAATCCCGATTTACAGGTTCTTATTTTGTGAGCAGATGAGTCATTTATATGTTTTGGCAATTAATTCATCCACATTAACAGCAGGCTTAGCCACCTGTAACCAACCTATCCCTAGCAAGGGAGATCTAATGGGGTTACAAGGCACTTAAAGATGAAGCTCTGAATGAGAGAAGGAGAAAAACAAACAACATTTTCTGTTCTGTTCAAAGGAAAGATTATTCAGAAAAAGAAAAAAACCCAACAACTGTGAAAGGCTTTAGAAAAATACTATTGCTCTTTTTCTCCCCTCAAAAATGAAGTTTTTATTGCTTTTTGTGGTCAAGCCTAAGGCAGGTTTGTTATTTGAAGACAAGCTGCCATCAACCTCCAGCAAGTACAACTTGCAATCTCTGGTTTCTTCAAGCCAGCTATGACTTTCTGCCTTCGTAAATATTTATTTCCCCTAACCAAGCAATAAATCCAGTAGGATTCATTTGATTAACCACATTTCTGTACAATCCACTGCGGAAAGTCAAGGAGAATTTGTAACCAGACACACAACAGAAGAGGGGCTCAGATTGCTCCGAGATGTGAGGCTGGTGGGATTTCATCCCATGTCTCACCTTGCGTTGTCCTATGTGGGTACCTTTTTAAATCCTTAGGGGAGCGAAGCTCCTGTCCCTTTGGGACTGTAAGTGACATGTCGTATTTATTGTATGTGAAGGAGGCTGCTCTGTGTCTTTCCAAAAAGCTTTCTCCAGCTAGGGAGTGAGGTTTGACTCCCCTGTCACAATAAATGTTTGCCAGCTCCCCGGTGCTGAGGAGCACAGCCAGGCAAGTCTCTTGGAGAGCATTAAGGTACCAGACAAGAGCAAGCGGAGGGTGCAGCCAGGACAGTGGGAAAAGGATGTGCTTCTAAACGTGGTTTGTTAAATCCATTGCTCCAAAGCAATAATAAACCTGGAATTTCAATGGGGTCGACGAGGCTGTAGGCTTACTCCGTGCAGTTTTTCGGGGTTAGGGTTAACTTGTCCATGCGGACCCCAGGACAGCACACAGACATGTTACGTTCGGCAAGCACACGTCTGTGCATGAGGGCTTGCACCAAGCACAGATTTGGACTTTTTTCTCCACGTGCAGCTCTGCAGGCTGGGCACACAGGCCGTGTTCAGAGACACTCTGATCTCCACCAGCACTGGATCAGGCCCCAGTGCAATTCCAGGGAAACCTGTAAGCAGCAGCCAGTCCCTCCCACAGGCACCCACATAAACGCAGAGGAGGGGCAAGCTGTCCCAGCATGCTGGGACCCAGCAGAGGAGAGTCATCTCCAACAGTTAGAGGTCAGGTTGTGCCAAGAAAAGGTGTTTTCTCTCCTGTTCTTTGCAGATTCATTAGAGTTCCTGCTCACAACAGCTGGTTCCCGTGAAAAGCCAGTTAAGTGGTGTGTCAGCTGCAACCACACAATCCTGCCAGGCACGCCAGCTTGACCGGTGACCTTGACTACATCTGAGCCTGACAGTGCGCTGCCCATTCAGGCCTGACCTTCATGCACTGCACTTGAGTTTCGCCAAGTACCGCTGTTATCCTGCCTTACCCTTCCAGAAGGCAGACAGTTAAGACGGTGGAAAGAGCTCATATCTCCTACTGCTGCTGTAGACCAAAATGCCTTTTCCTTAGTGTGTAGACCTTGCCATACCAAGGAGCAACTCTAGACAGAGGCAAAAGGCACAACCCACTTCCCCAAACACATGAGCCAGTTTGGAAATGGCTTGCAAATAATTAAAAAGGAGCAAGTGTAATCCGATGGTGAGCGTCTGCCTTACATCCTCTTGTCCCTGATCCCTAGGAGACCATTAAGTGCTACAGAGATGCCCAAGCCAGCGGGGACCCGGGGCAGTAAGCGTGCATGGCTCCAGACACCTGGACCCACACTGACTCCATCCATCAAATAGCATCTCACATCACGCGCTCCTAGTTTGACTTCTGAGATTATCCTGATCAGGTTGTGTCACAGGCAGATCAGCTCAAGCTTACCAAAATAATATTTTGTTTGCCAGTTCAGGGCAATTACTTTGCCATTTGGGCAAAATGATGCCCCAGTTTTGTGTTGCATTAGAACAGCTCCTTAGGTAAACTTGCTTGAATAGTTCTGGCCAGCTGTTTTAAGACCAAAATGAAACCTTCTTTAAAGAAGTTAGGCCCTACATAAGGTCTCGAAAATTTGTTCCTTTAAAATCTTCAGAGTCTTCTGGAAGCTCAGCTGAATGTGAAACCAAACCAGGAAATATTAAGGACAAGAAATGTGCAGCATGCTCTCTAAGTCAACAAGATTGCTGCAAGTTAGCACTTCTGCACAGCAGGTCTTGCTCATCTGCTCTGCTCTTTCCCCAAAGCCATACTTTGCACTTTACATATCCTCCACCAGCTGAGCAAGCACAATCTTTGTTACAGCACCTCTGACACCCTCCGTTCTGCTCCACCTACTCCTGGTCCTGCGTTTATTCCACATCTTGCTTCATTAATGATTTTATCCCAATTACAATGGCACACCATACTCCTGACAACTCAGCTTTCTCTTCACAGTGGCTGTGGGCTGGCGAACAAGGTGCCTGTGGACCTGCTGGAGGTGAGGCACAGCGAAGGGAGAGCAGGGGACTGAAGCAGGTCATTTCACTCTGTAAATCAGTATCTAATAAAAATGGACAAAATCTCTAATTGCATTTTGCACAGGCTTTTTTTCATGACCATAGTCAATAGTATGACAATAAAGTTGATCCCAGAATAAACCTGGATTATCACATATGTTTGGTTTGTTTGATAAATGAATCATCAACCCCTTGATAATCCCAGCAGTACACTTAGATTTGTGCAGTACTGCAAACAAAATGGGAAGTTCAATGTTTATTTGGATAAATGCCCATTAATTTTTTTTTTCCTTTTCTCCTCCTTCAAAGACATCTCCAGCAGGCTCTTAGAAAATCAAAGCACTTTTTTCTTTTTTTCCTTCACACACAGTTCAATGCATTTGCTAATATATGGCTGCTAGAGCGGAGTTAATTTTAAACAGACAGCACCGTAATGATGTAGGTCATTCGGTCACCCACAGAGATCATCTCCACTACATCTTGTACATGCTGATGAGAGCTCCAGATCACGTACTGGCTGAGATGTTCTGGCACCACATAGCTCTGAGACAGCAAAGAGGCCTCACTCTCCGGCTTCGTTAGTAATTAAAAGCAGTGTATGTGTTTGAGGCTAGGAGCGCGGCACTCCAACCTGGACCAACCTGCTGTTACGGCTTGGTGCAACCTCACCCAAAAGGCACCTGACCTGGTGCAAAGCAAGAGCCGGACACCCGGCGCAGGGGCTTTTTTTGGGTGGGGATGGAGTTGCAGGGAGGCTCGGGCAGGGTGGCCAGAGGGGAAGCAAGAGGGAATTGAGATTGAGGTGCACCAAGCCTTACTCGGTCTCTGCAAGGGAAACCAGGACAGCCACAGCCACGTTTGAGACTGATCCTGACGCCTCGTTTCTGATGCAGAGAGGCTGAGCCATTGACCTGTCTATTGCTGCTAAATCAAACGCAGCTAATTCTCCTGCAGCAGCAAAACTCAGAGAGGAAAAAAACCCAATGGGCTCATTTGCAGTTGCAATCAGATTGCAAAGGCTGAGGGAGAGTTTGGGGGCCCTGGATGCTCTGTTCCCCCTCGTTGCACACCGGGCTGTAGCCTTGCAACAAACACTATCTGCCTGAAACAGAAACACAGATGATTGCTGTGAGATTCTTTGAAGGGAAGAAGAGTTAAGATAATTATATTTTTTTCGCAGCCTTTCAACAGTTACTCTGTAATCATGGGAATTGCTTAACCACACAGCGACTTGCTTCGCAAACGTATCGCTGCTATCTGACACCCCTGAAAGCTGTTACGGCAGTGTTCAAGGGGGCAGGCAAAACATTTCAAGCTGGTGGCTGAGCGCGGCTCCCTGATGCGGGGATGCTGAACCACCACAACGCCGGAGCCAGCGGGAGGGAGGCAGGGAGAAAGCCTGGATCCAGCCATGCTCACTGTCCCTGCAAAGGTCCCCCTGGCAGGCCCTGGGGCAGCGCCGCGCACCCACTGTGATAGGAGGGCATGCGGACCAAAGATGCGTCCCCTACATCACCTGTCATCCCATGGGTCAAGAGCCAGAAGTAAGTCCTTTCTGCTGTCCATCGCCACCACCCTGCGGCGGCACCGGCAAAGCCTGGGAAGGCTCCTGTGAGAAAAGCAAGGAAGTAAATAGCCTTGGGAAGGTAAAGGACTGAAGTACCTGCTGTCCAGAAGGCTTTTATCTCTGCCAAGAAGCACAAGCGTTTCTCAGTAGCTTCTGCAGAAGCTGCAACAGTTTCTGAAATACTTTCTGCAGTAGTCTGAATAGTTTGTGCAATAGTGGCAGCAGCACAGCAGGGCAGGCAAGCAGCCAGCAGAAAAATGTCCTTTGCACTCACGTCCTGACTGGAGAAGCACAGGCAGGTTTGCTGTGTAGTCTCCCCACTCAACCAAGTCCCTTTATACGATGCCACGGAGCCTCCTCAGTCCCATAATGACCCCAGAGCACCAGCTTCAGCTTGACTGGGCTCTGCCATCCTGCCTCAAATCCGCCAGCTAATCTCAGCACAACCTTTACACTGGCCTCTGCCTCACTCTGCAGATGGTCCCCTGGAAGTGAGTAGGACAACCTGGATTTCCAGGGGAAGCTGAAGGGTTGTCTCCTGTCCCATGTTACACGACACACGGATACCTGGCCAAAGGAGCGTACCGGTGTCTGGTGGATAACTGAACGCCCCGTTGTGATAGAGGGCTGTCCTGCCGTCAGATGACTCCTACAAGGGATGCACCATTTCCACCTTTTTATTTTGTTTCTTAAGCAGTTGCCTGTTTGGAGGCAAATATTTCAATCTGCATCTTTTTGTAATGGAATTGAATTTGCAGTTTGATGGCAGCTATAGATCAATACGTGCTTTCCCTGAAAGCAGCAAGAGATTGCTTGTGAAAGGTAACGAGATTACTTAAGAAGTTAAATACCATTACATCTGGAATTGTGGCAAATCGTTTGTGCCATGGTCTCTTGATTAGCCTTATTACTCAAACTGCCACAATCCATAGCCAAGTTCTCTTTGCATCATCTGCTACGGCAGGTCTTCCTCCACCGGCACAGTGGGACTGTCCTCCCTCACAGTCCTGCCTTGAGGAAGCCTGCCAAGAAGTTGGTGAAACCCTGTCCCAGGTTGCCCAGAGAGGTGGGAGATGCCCCATCCCTGGAAACATTCCAGGTCAGGTTGGATGGGGCTCTGAGCAACCTGGTCTGGTTGAAGATGTCCCTGCTCATGGCAGGGGGGTTGGACTAGATGACCTTCAAAGGTCCCTGCCAACCCAAACTATTCTATGATTCTAAGTTGCCACGTCTGCTCCTCTTTGTGAGCAAAGGGAACATGCTCTCCATGCCCTGCCCTGCTGGGACATGATGCTCTTCTAGATGGGTTCAGACCAATTTGTGGTCCAGATGGAGTTTCTTCTGCCAGTGATAGTGAACATGCCCAAGGTCTCCTTACTAGCACTAACATGAGATTTTGTTTGAACCAGGCTTGTTCATTCCTCCTAACATTAAGAAATAAAGCAGATAAAAAGGGTAAAGGGAACACCTGGCTGACCCCATCACTCCTAAAGTCAACACAAGTAATTCCATCAGCTTCCTTGGGCTCTCCGGGTTTCCCAAAAGGTACATTGAAATCTCTTTTAAGTCATTTAGGAACCTATATCCTTCTGTTCAGTAGCAGACAGTGAGGCACCTACATCTCACTGGGTTTGGTGGTACTTTAGTGATGTCTGTACTCCCTTTGGAAAATGTGATACGGGTTGTGTTTAAACATGTTCCCGTATGTGGCAACTTCTCCCTGGCTCTTTGCTTGTTGTCTCTCTCCATTTTCTCTGCTGTTTCCCAATAGCAGTTTGGTTTTCTTTTTTCAGCCAACAAAATCATGTGCTGCACAACAGACGGCTGGCAGGGAGGCCGCTCACCCCGCTACGGCTCCCCAGCAGCCGGCTCACCTTATCCGCGATCACCAGCGGCTCTGACCCAGGGATTTGTGCCCCCACGGAAAGGTAGAGCCACTGCTGGCTTACAGCCCATGGTGAGCAGCTTTCTCCATTATAAACCACTCAGGGGGCATGTGAGTGAGCTGGCAGGGCAAGGAGACAGCGTGATGGATAACCGAGCAGCGGCGAGATCACACCATTAGTGATCTCAGGCTCTTTTGACACGGTGAGCTGACATCTCCATAAATACTGCTTGGGCTGGTGCCCAGGGCTCTGTGTTTCTTTGAGCTGGCTAGCTGTTCCAGTATTCATCTGCTTCTCTTCCCACACACAGCAACCAGACCTGCAAGTGCTTTTAGGCTAAAGTCATTGCACGCATGTGGGTTTGCTGGAGCCAAAGGGCCCTTGATTTCTGCCCAAAATTTCAGAGGTCAGTAAGTGGAAGCTCTGAGAGAAGTCAAATTAAAAAAGAAAAAAAGAAAAAAAATTCACCCAAATTATTCAAGAGCTGCTTCTGTTCCATAGCTGTGACATGCAACTGGTACACGGGATGCTGAGTATTACAAATCCCAGTTTTGCAGAGGAGTAAAACCAAAAAGAGGTGGTTTTGGGGACTGACGTTGCCAGGTTGCTCTGGAGCCTGGGATGAGATTCTGTTTCTCAGGATGGCTGGCAATCCCCTGTTCCAGGTACTCAGGCTAATTTTCTGAGGTCTCTGGTTCGCTGGTTAAATTAGCAGGTTTAGGAAACGGCACAAACCCAGAAATCTGGCCCAGGAGGCAGTTTTTATTTCATTCTGTTCTGAAAAATGAAATCTATGGTTTTTGCCCAAAAATGAGTATTTGAGGCTGTGTTGCTCTGATGTTAGTAAAAAATAATTGTAAACCTGTTTCCCGTTACACTGATAGCATTGAAACAAAGCGCTTCTCTGCTGCTGAACCAAACGTTTGCTCGTTCAGAGAAAAGATTGGCAGCTGATGCAGTCCCACGTTCAGCTCAGCTTTTGAGAGCTCAGAAGAGGAGGGTCAATGCTCAGGCGAAGACGTGGGACTACGTCTGGCTGAGCTGAGCCAGGCGGTGCAATAACGGGTAAATCGCCTCCATCAGAGCAAGGACAGCCCCCGGTGACTCCTCACAAGCTTTCCAAAAGTTATGGACACAAAGCTCATGCTAAGATGAGATGAGATGTCATGCTCATGACATCTTAAGTTATTGAAAATAACCTGAAAAAAAGCCAAAACGAGACTGGACAGATCCCCAGCCACTTTTTAAACCCGTTTTCGGGCATCTGTGTAACAACCTGCTTTTGACATGCGCCATCAGTGACATTCCCCACCAATTTCAGAGCAGGCTGGAGCTGCTTGGTGGCTTTAATATTCAGGTATTTAATGAGAACCATAGCCATTTGTGCTGCCATTTATTACAGAAATCCAAGGGAGTTAAGTGACTGACTCATTAGGTTTTCAACATATAGAACCTTAGTGTTTTTAAAAAATAAATAAAAAAAGAAAACTTAATTTCTTTACACTGTTGTGATGGAAAACAGAGGATTAAAAAGGGTAGAACAGGAAGGCTGAGTGTAGTTGTATTGGGTTTGCATGGCAAGGTTTTGGTAGCGGGCGGGCTACAGGGGTGGCTTCTGTGAGAAGCCCCATGTCCAACAGAGCCAATGCCAGCCGGCTCCAAGACGGACCTGCCGCTGGCAAAGGCTGAGCCCATCAGCGATGGTGGTAGTGCCTCTGGGATAACATAGTTAAGAAGGGGAAAAATAACTGGGCAATGGCAGCCGGGGAAGAGAGAAGTGAGAACATGTGAGAGGAACAGCCCTGCAGACACCAAGGTCAGTGAAGAAGGAGGAGGAAGAGGTGCTCCAGGCGACAGAGCAGAGATTCCCTGGCAGTCCCTGGTGAAGACCATGGTGAGACAGGCTGTGCCCCTGCACCATGGAGGTCCACGGTGGAGCAGATATCCACCTGCAGCCCATGGAGGACCCCATGCCGGAGCAGGTGTATGCCCAAAGGAGGCTGTAACCCTGAGAGAGGAGCCCACGCTGGAGCAGGTTTGCTGGCAGGACTTGTGACCCCGTGGGAGACCCACGCTGGAGCAGTCTGTTCCCGAAGGACTGCACCCCGTGGAAAGGACCCATGATGGAGCAGTTCATGAAGAACTGTAGCCCCTGGGAAGGACCCACGTTGGAGAAGTTCATGGAGGACTGCCTCCCATGGGAGGGACCCCACACTGGAGCAGGGAAGTTTGCAGAGGAAGGAGCAGCAGAAACAATGTGTGATGAACCAACCACAATGCTCATTCCCCGTTAATGTGACAGAGAGAAAGAGACTTCACTGTAAGGTTCACATTAACAATTTATTTGAACTTCACTCACAGGTGCAATAAGCTGCTATCGCGGGTTTTTGTGGATACAATGAAGGAATGCCCTATTGCAATTAAGTATGCTCTTCACAAGCGTGCTAGATATTAATACCGTAAAAGAGTGCACTCATCACTATCTTAAAGCATGCCAAACACCATACGTATGTTTCTTAATCCCTTACCCTCTCTCGCAGGGAAGGCCTCTTAATCCCTGGGAAGTTACCTTGTACAGCGTCCTGGACAAGGGGGAAGAATCTCCCACAGGCCAGCTGTGTCACTGGAAAAAGACTCCCCCTTTTTCTGCCCAAACCTTCTGGTTTTTATTCCCTGATTTGATGGGTGGGGGCAGGATTACGCGCATATTGATTTTTCCTAGGGTTTTGGGTTTTTTTTCTGTTGCAAAGCTGAGACCTTCCCATGGTTTTGACTGTTTTTTAGGTGAAGTGATAAACATTTTCTGTAAAATTACCTATCTGGGTTTAGAGAAAGTTATTGCAAATGCAGCAGCAGCTAAGGAAGCAAAATGATGTTCCACGACATTTCTGATGAACAGGAACATGTGGATGATGTGCCACGTGCCTGGCCAGGTTCACTGCCGAGTCTATGAAAACAATTGCTGATCGGGGCACTGCGGCAGCAAGACAGACAAGAAATGTTGATTTGACTTCAGCCCTCCAACCAAAGCTAAAAACCCTGCAAATTGTGAAAGTTAACTGCAAATGCTGCCGTGCAGGTCTGCATCACGGCGAATGTTTGACAGTGCTTTCATGGGTGTCATGTCAGCACCACCAATTTCATGTGCGATTGGTTTTTGGAAATGTGTTGAACAGAATCCGTTTTCAGAGCTCATTTATTCATGATGAGGCTCATGTCACAGAATGCCAATAATCTGTTTCGAATTATAAAGGCTAAATCCTGCAGTATGGTTGTTACTCCAGGTAGAACAGACATCAGTGAGAGCATCTCGGTGAGCTTTTTCCCTCCCAGACATTGTTTTTCTCCCTCCTAACCCAGTAAATCATCTGTTGTGATCTTAAACCACTTCCTGGGCTTAGAGTTATAATCTTCTATTGAATGGAGCACTGCTAACGGTTCTTAGGACAGTAATAAATTTGTGTTTTCTGGATTGGCTCTAATTTATTGCAGAAAGTATAAACCTCAGGTCACCAACAAAATCTCAGATCTGTGTACAGTTACTGGTTTTTTTTATGCTAATATTCCAAAATAGTAATGTGGGCAGGCTATGGTTGTGGGGACAGAAATGGCTTCTGTTCAATTACAAGTAAAAATATATTTTTAAAATGTACAATATAATACAATTAAGTTATTACTATTCAAATATAATTCGAAGTCCAGCTGTGTGCATTCAGGCTATTATGCTGCCAGCTGGCTCCTCTGCAGATGGTTGCTCAGAGCGATGCAATACAGCTCACTTCCCCACAGTTGTATTGACACTATGTCTTAAATAACCTAAATGATTAAATACTCTAAGTCTAAATTAAATAATCTGTTTAAAATAATCTAGAATTAACTATTTTTACCTATTCTTTTTCTACTAATAAGACTTAAAAAAAATAATTCAAAAAACCCCTAACTATGGAAAAAGCGAGAGGTTCATTTCAGCACATACGTGCGATGTTTCCTACCCTCCATTGCTAAGCAAAAGCAGTGGCAGTAAAATTCATCATTATATATATTCCAAAAAGTTTGATTAAGAAAGAGAAAAGCTCAGGAAGTTATTTACAACTATATATGTGTTACATGCATGCTACTGCTATTTCAGGCTTTTTGATTTTTGCCTCAGCATCAGCGCCAAACATCACTTCATCCAAAGTCATTTCCAGCTGCAAAGACCAAACTGAGAAGTTCCCCAAAACACTGTATTTGTGTGTGCGTGTCCATGTACGTGCAGCTTCAAAGCTGTAGCATCGCCCCAGGATCTCTACAGTCTCTGCAAACAATGCAGAAAAATTTTCGGAGGTCCCTAAGCGAGGTCAGATCTCCCCAAGCAGCGATGTGGGGACAATTTTATCAGTCCAATGGGCCAGATGCCTCTGGGGAAGGAAGGAAGAAACCCTTTGGGGGATATTGATGGAATAAATGCCCCACAGGTGTTTTTTCCATGTGGTTAGTTTTTTTTTTTCTTTTAATTTTTTTCACTCCTTTCAGGCTGTCTCACAGTGATGTGGCATTATTTCCCTGCCTTCTGGAAAATAAATTTATCTGTGGGCAGAAGCACAGATCTGAGTTCTGTCTTCCCAGGGCATTTCAGAAGGCATCAGACAATGTTAAATCTCAGGGCTATTTAAGCAAATACCAAAGAAATAATTGCTGGCAATTCCCTGACAGTTTGCAGCAGGCTTCTCACGAAGTTCTGCAGTAAAACAAACATCTGATGCACAGAAAACATGACAAAACCACTGTATTTGTGATGCCATTTTTTTCCTCTTTCTTGCTCTTACTTATATTTAAATATAATGAATAAATGCATTTAAAGAAAACTTCCAGTGTAACACTGGAAGTTATAAGCTGATGTCTCAGCTTATTTACTTATTTATTTTAGCATGAACCTGCTGTACAGGTGAGGTTGCCTGCTCCTGCCAGGAACAGGGCAAAAAGATGTCTCAGCCCTTTCCAAACCTTATCAACAAATAGTCTGAGATATTTCCAGCTGGGGACATGTCTGTGGACCACAAAAATCTGCTGCTAAAATCCAGCACAGAGCGAGGGCTGAGACTGTCTGCATTCAGCCAGAGAAATGCATTATGTTGCACAAGAAAATGTGGTAATAAATTTAACAATAAAATATTTTCAAGAGCACCCAACAGGCAGCCTTGTCCCCCAAAACCCTACTGCCCCACGGCCGGGAGAGCGGCCGGGCTCTGGGCTCTGGCTGCCCCGCTTGCTTGTTCCAGCTGTAGCAACACTAAAATTAGATCTGCAATAAACTCTGCTCCATCTGGGATTTTAAATGTCATTCACCAAGTGCTCTGATCCTCCTGCATGCCTGAGCTCTCTGCCTAGCAGGGATGCAGTTATTTAGGTAAAACTGGCTGTATCCACCTGTGCGGCAATATTTACTTACAAATGTCACTAACAACTTCTTCAGAGTTTTTAGTTTTGTATATATCGCTTTCTACAACTACCTGAAAGGGGGTTGTGGTGAGGTGGGTGTTGGTCTCTTCGCCCAAGTGACAAGTGATAGGACAAGAGGGAATGGCCTCAAGTTGCACCAGGGGAGGTTTAGACTCGATATTAGGAGAAATGTCTTTACTGAGAGAATGGTAACACACTGGAATAAGCTGCCCAGGGAGGTGGTGGAGTCACCACCACTGGAGGTGTTCAAGGAATGTGTGGACGTGGCACTGTGGGACATGGTTTAGTGGGCATGGTGGGGTTGGGTTGATGGTTGGACTTGATGATCTTACAGCTCTTTTCCAACTGTAGTGATTCTGTGATTCTGTGAAATGCCAGCAGCCTCATCAAGTATCTATTGCACAGCTCAAGAATAAAATCTGCTATCAACTGAAACCGATGGAATATGAAAACCTAGCAGAAAGCAGCATCACCCTTCTCTGAAGTCCACAAAAGAGTTTGCATTATCTTCCTTACCAGGAGGACCCAAAATGGGTCCTGTAGATGAGCTTCAGCCCACGAAGCTTTCACATTCACACCCCAGTGTTCAAACAGAAGAAGCCCGGAGCGAGCAGGAGCTCTGGCAGGACAGGGAGCTCCCCAAGTGCTGTGTTAGACACAGCGATACATGGAAACATCTCTTTTCTGCATAGAGAGATGCTTATGGAGATAAGAAAAGTAATTATGATGTTCTTATTCTCTAATTAGTGGGAAAGCGACTAACACAGCTGTCAGAAAGGACATCAGAAGCTCAGTAGCAGATACAAAGGTGTATGCTCAGCACTCCAACTACTGTAGAAAAGGTCTTTTTTTTTTAAAGAATCTGAAACTGAGAATCAAAAGGAGGAGAAACACATCTATTTGAGAGATGAGAGCTGTGGCGTCCCAGAGAAGGGACACCCACAACTATGATTTTAATGGATGCTAAGCTGTTTCACATAGCTACCAGCTCTAGGGTTAGATTTCTACGGAGGAAAAGGGAAAAAAAAAGGACTGATGGCATAGTAAATTGCTTTTTTATGTTTAAAGAATGGTGCTATCTTCCCTTCTGTCTTATTATTTATAGCATGCTTATATTTTTAAAATTTCTTTTCCGGTCTGACCATGCTTCTTATGTTTGATATCATCACAAGTACCCTTCTACAAGTCTGATGACTTCTGAAATGCCCTGGGAAGACATCACTGTCTTCCTGCAGAGACGTCCCGTATCGCTTAACCCGTGCGGGTGGAAGACTGAGCCATCAGGTGCTTAGACCAAGGACACGTACACCCTTCCTCTCCTCCGCCAATTTTAGGGTTCACTGCATCACATCCTAATTTGGAAACCATGTTGAAGACACCTCCGAGACTGCACAGGCAATTATAACCTAAAACCACTGATGAAACCCTTCTGCAGATAGTTTCCTCTGCAAAGGACAACGACAGTCGTAGAGCAGTGGAGCCCATGCATCTTCCAGCACAGAGTAGGTGGAACAAGTAGATGCTATTGAAGCCCCGGTGATGTTACCCATGACTCAAGTGAAACGCGTTTTTGGTTAATCAGGGTATGTCTGAAAAGAAGCATTGCTCACTGATTTCTCCAGGGGGGAGCTGGCAATTTTAAACCTCGTCTTTGTTCTTTTTGAAGTGTCAGACAACATTTTTGGCCAGTCCCAAGGTGTAACCAGGGCAGGGAAAGTTTTTTTCTCGTAGCTTGGCTCCAAAATCCCCGGTTAGCAACTGATTTCTAAAGCGCAACAATGATCTGCTGCTTTCAAGCCACGCCAGGGAGATGAAAATATGCAAGTATCATTGCTGGCGTAACAGCCGGACTCTGTCAGCCGCCTAAGGAAAGACAAAGGGGCCGTCTCAGGGTTTAAGAAATACATATATTTCCTTTCATTACAAGTTGCATCAGAGTGCACCAGGAGCCTTTATGACGCAGAAGGTCACTTCTGTACTTCTTTCATTCTGGAAAGAAAAGCTTCAGCTTCGCAGCTGCCTCGCTGGGAGGGTGTGAATGAGCAGGGGAGGTGTGTCCCACCCAGCCCTCCAAACTGAGGAGAGCGGAGGGATGCTGTTGTTACTATTTGTTTTCTTCTCAGTCACCAGGATAGCAATTTAAGCAAGTTTCTCCAGGAGAGGTTAAGGATGTACCTTGTATTTGACCGGGCAAGCTCGGATGGAGGCAGGCACTATTTCTGCTTTCATGTCACCTTCTTTTTTCCCCCCCAACTTTATTTGTTATTGTTGTTCCAGCTCCCAGACCTGAAAAAACCCACATAATGAGATTTCAATATGCACTTCTAAAACCCTCTGGCAGCCAGAGCCGGCAAGCAGCTAATCACGTCGTGTGAAGTGAGGGAGAGGTGCTGTCACAGCACCCAGTACAGAAACCACTCAGCGACGGAAAGTAATTCCATCGGTGCAGAGCTGGTGACCGCTTTCAACTGCAGCTTGCATCGTACGGCATCCCAATCTCTCGCAGCCACAGCCCGAAGGAAATGTATATTATAATCTCCTTCTAGGAATAAAAATATCCTGCATGATAATCTGCTCATCCTCACCTTTCATCCCTAGATTTAGGAAAGCAAAATAAAGCGAACATATTTTAAACAAATAAACAAAATGATTCACCCAGTAACCCGAGTTTAATCTGGAAAATTACTATTCTGGGATCTGAAACAGAATTAAGGCAAAACACAGGAACCTTTAGACAAGAGGACTTTAAGAAGTCATCGCTCAAAAGCAGGACTGCAGATTGGGATCCAGCTGCCGGGAGGACGGAGAGAAACAGCCCCAGTGGTATGTACAGGCTTTTTATAATCACATTCTGAGCACCAGGTAAAACAAAAACAGAAGCAAAGGTTATTAAAAAAATAGGAAAGCAGGTGCACAAAATAAACCGCCAGCTGGGATAGCTGGTTTAGGATAACCATCCTCAGCAGTGGAAACTTGCGCCGTCTTCAGGCATCTGCTCTATTGCGTGCTTGGTTCCAGATCAAGGGCTGAAGCCACCCTTCTCAATGTTTAGGAGTTGCTTATTGATATTTTAAATGCTCCTAAAAAAACAGGTAATGAAATTTAACCCTGACCTATCTTTACTTTTTGGTGACCCTAACATCTTAGAGCAGAAAAGAAAGAAGAAAGCCAGGCATGCAGATTTGCATGTGAAATTATGCCCCCTAATTTGCTGCTGTAATTATGCTGAGAGCACATTAAAATCATGTAATTGCATGCATAATGGATAATTAGGCATGTGTGTGGATACAATCTGATAGCTTGCACATTTAACTGTGGCAGTAGTGTAAATATTTTGCACAAAAGTTTTCATAGGCTTAACTAGTTCTGCTAGTGCAAGTGTCCTCGGTGTCCGACGTGACACCACCGTATAGACGGCAGCTGTTGCATATATGTTCCTTCACAAGGAGGTGAAATGCTACATTTTCCCCATGCAAAAACCTGCCTCTGTGGAAGGAACAATTTTGTCCTTTCCTGGAAATTGTGCGGCTAAAGTGAATTATGGTGGATCTGTTAATTCAGCAGTGGGCGGTGCAGGGCAATCTCTGGCCGTTGCCATCGCATTAAGGTAAGTGCTAGCAAATACCAATATTAAAGGTCATTTACCAGCATGAAAAATTATTTGTAGAGCCTGTTTCTCCTGTTTATTTATTCTGGAAGATTATCAAGTCTGCATTATCTGTTGTTTATCTGTAATTAGGCCAAAGCAAGGTTTGCTTCATTCATGTTCTTGTTCCACCCATTTTTCAAAGTGTCACCTTAATCTTCTGTAATTATTAAGTACTTCAGAGAACAAGTCAGTTTTGAAACCCATTAAAAATCCAATTAATGCAAAACTTGAGAAATCCTCGCTTGCTGTGGGACTGCCTCAAGCCCTAGCTTTGCTTGCATGTGAAGTGTTTTTGCCTTTGACTTGATGTACTGCAAAGATCACTTGTTTATTGAATGGCTTGTCAGCTCCCGCTGCATAGCTGTGATACTAATTGGTTGCTTGAATTTCATGAGCTTTCTAAGCAAAGATTTGGGATGTTCCAGTTCAGCCAAGTTTGACAAACTTTTAACTTAGTTCACATCTATCTGCTTCTGTCTCTGGCAGTCACACTGCCGAGCAAGGTGTCCAATGGCCATACGCTCTCACCTGGATCGCTCTCTTTGCTCACAGAAAACTGGGGACCCACTGAAATTCATCTTCCCACTTCAACTCCCTCATGGCTGGGTGGTATCTATCTATCCAAAGGCCCCACATGCTCTTTCTCGCAGCGTTAAGTAAAGCAAGTGCAGAGCTTACTGCCCAACCCATGACTTTGGCGTTCATGATCTGAGAGCTGGCTCCTCTCTGCAATTGCTTTCCCCACCTCTCTGACCTGTCCGGGAGCAGCAAGCTCACCTTATCCTCTCTGCAGGTCTCTGTCCAATCTTCACTCCTTGGCCACCACCTTGAAACACAAAAATCCAGCTGTCCTTACCTCCCCAGAAAGTTTTGCCCTTGCTCCGGCCAAAACTCCGAGGCTTGTAGCCGACATATTTCCAGGAGACCACAATGAGCAGGGTTCAAAATAAAGAGTTGGTCCCTCCTAGCACTTGGAACCAGCCCCTCCAACTCCCGTTCCCCAGCTGAAGGGGAATTTTGAAGGGAAATATGGCGTAGCGCCTGTTCAGTCTGACCCTGCTCGAGCAAGAGTGCGCATGGCTTTTCTCTGCAGTGAAGGTAACATCACCTCTGATGCACTTGGTAGACATTGCAGGGAGCTTCTTCACAGCCAGACTGAGCAACCACCACAGTCTTAGCTGTGACTGAGCTGTCTTTACTCATCAGAGTAAGGCAATAAATGGCTTGGGGAAATCTTAGTCTCTTCTGCAACTAGGTTGAGGGCAAAGCCAATTAGCCCTTAGAGAATGACTTAAACAACCTGAACCTGCTCGTTAACTTTGTCATTGTCATGAACAGAGCAGGTCACAGCGCTATTGTCAGGGTAGGCTGACCCCTCGCTTGCTGCCCCATGAGCTCCCAGGGACCAGATGAGTTGGTTACTACACACTGAGATGTGGCACAGTAGCTTGTCTCAATTCTCTAACCAAACTTGGCAGAGTGCGAAGATTTCAAGGGAAATAAATCGTATGAATCCAAACAGAAGATGCAATGAAAAGCCAGAATTATGAAGGTTATAGAAAGAGCTGTTTAATCACTTGGCATTGCTGTGATTTTTGTAATGCCATCTATAGCAAGTAATTTTGTCTTTACACTTCTCATCATCACTTTAAATAACCTACTTTATGGAACAACGAGATTAATTAATCCCATTAGTTCAGATTTGCTGGAAGACCCTACTGAATTTTTAGCTAGGATTTATGTCTTCCTCATCCTAAGAGCCACTGAAAGGATTGGGAACACATGAAGTTTCCTCGGCGGGCACTTGATGTCCTCTCTTTCCTGGCAGTAGATGGTTCTTCCATGAAAATGACAGCTCTGCTATTACTGAGGGGGTCTCAGTCCCTGCCTTCATGTCCTGGGGTGGTGTGACCCCTTGGGCCACCCTGATGGTGAACAGGACCAATCTGTGTCAGGAGAGATTCAGTAGCAGCGTAAAAACCATGAGAAGCCTTTGAGAGAGGACCATCTGGTCAAAGAGACAGGACAATAAATGGAAGAAGTGAGGACAGAGGAGCATGGGAGGACCATGGGGGGTTCCTCCAATCTCCAAAAGTCCGTGGCACCACTTTACTGCTGGAAGCACAACAGAAACAGTCTGCGATGATGCCATTCTGAGATGAGATTACTGAAACAAGTCTGCATCTCTGACATCTGCCAGAAGCCTTACCTGATGGGAGTCTGGTCCTGCACGTGGCATTGCGCAACCTTCTGCCATGGGAGGTTGAAGCCCAGTCACTGCGTCCCATCGGACTTCCCCGCACCTGCCAGCGCCGTGCCAGCCAGCTCCAGGGTGTGCTGCTTCATGGCACCTGGATGCAGAGTGAATGACTCACAAAACTGCAGCAAAAACAGGAGTGAAGGTCCTTAGGGATGGAACGGGCAGATGGGAAAAGTGTCAGGAAAAAATCTGAGCATCTGGCTGTGGCTTTGTGTATGTCATGGGAGGTTTGTTACCTTTCAGAGAGATGTGTCTTCAACAGTTTTCCATAGGACTCATCAGCTCCCTTTCAGTTAACGCAACAATTAGTGCCTGGGTCCTGGTACTTCACATTTATCTTGTGACGTTTCCTCATGCTCGAGCGGCGCTGGAGGGAGCCGCATCGCAGAGTTTTCACATATCGGGCACCGTCTAAAGGGCAGCCGTTATTGCACATAAATATTCCAGAAGAATATATATTTACACAACGGAGGAAGAGGAAAACACAGCCTCCTTGCAGAACTTGCTGGACTTAGCACACTTGTTTAAACAAAGCTTCTTTTACCAGTATTGAATTAAAGCATCTCTTTAGCAGCCTGGGCGAAGGGGTTTCTTTTCTCATGCTCTGTGACTGGCATTACATTGTATTTAACATTCGCATTTTCTTGTTTAGATTCACACCTCTGATTGACCCCAGCCCATGGAGGGGAACCTTGCGGTCAACCTTGGGTGAAGGCGAGCAAATAAGAGTGAAGGGAGAAGTAAGAAGCATTCAGGGGAAATATCTAGACCTCCTAGGTTGGATTACTACTTTACCTGGGATCAGACATTGTCAATTTGTCAAGAACAAGGAAGTTAACAATAGTGAACTGATCCCTCAGAGGATTAGTTTAATCCCACTGTGATAATCAATATAATAAGTACTTATTAGCTTTCTAGTCAAGAGCACACAAATCTCAAATCGCAAAGGAGCCTGCTGATCTCCACCACCGGCAGCAGGTGCTGGGAGAGGAGGAGGAGAGCGGGACAAGGCGAGGAAGGGAGCTCACCAGGAGCATGCAGAAGGACTCATTCTGTTCTGCAACCCTGACCTGCCCCAAAGAAAAGGTTTTATTTCGGGAGGCGAGGGGGAAGTCATACATAGACATCCCCACCCCACCCCACCCCCACCCCAGCACATCAGAAAGAACATATTTCTAGGAGAAACATACATTTTAAAAAACTGCTGCTTTTGTTAGCATAGATGATATTGTCATGGGTCAGTCAGGTCCATGCGTTTTGTGGCACAGCAAAGTTACTGAACTGGCTCGTGCTCACAGGCCATCTACTCAGGTCCTAATTGGCAAAAATCCTTTACTCATTTCATCCCATTTCCTCCTCTTCAGCTTTTCCCAGGGCTTCAGTCCTGCAGCTGTAAACAAACTTTCCACCGACGTCCCTACCCAAAGAGGCACTGAAAGGCTGGCAAGGAAGATTTCTTTCCCTGTTCTTATCACTCATCAATATCAGCCCAAATTCACTCTTGGACCACACCTTGGGGTTGGGTTGCAGTCGATTTGTAATGAGGTTTGGATACATGGACTCAGAAAACATATCTTCCTTCCTTCCCTATCATCAGCTTCACCTGAACAGCTTTAAAAAATGATGCAATTTCAAAGGAAAGCCACGCTTGTTATTTTTTGTGCTGCAAAAGGATAAAGTCCTGGAACACAAAATTGGAAATGCAATTACACCGAGAAAGTGTAGAAACCAGTGAATGCAAACTTAAACTATTCCTGACATCAGCCTAGCTTTTAAAAGGCACTTAATGTCCTCTTGGGGCAGTCTCTTAATCACAGTGGGCTAACGGGCAGTTCAGAAATAGGTCCCATCACAGATGTTGCCTTTCAGAAGAGTCCTAGTTTTCAGGTCCTCTCCGTCCCATGGTTTATACCAGAAAGATGCATACAGGTTTTTAGAGCAGCACTTGGGACCCAGCACTCATTCCAGTGAACTAATTAATTTAATCAGAGCTCTCACCTTCTTTTCACCTTACTTACTGATTTCAGTGAAACATACTGCTTCTTTCAGAGATTTGTGAGAATATAAATAAAACATTGATTTAGATTGTTTACACCTGTCTTGCCTTTTGAAATGCACCAGTCCAGCGATATGTTGATTTTTCTCACTAGACTCATTCCTCATCTGGAGAGTTAATTGAATTGCCATTTTATCTGATTTCAACCTTCCCAGAAAGCATGCCTTGCACTGTTACAATTTTCATGGCTTCATTACAACTCACACGTTTATGAGCGTGGAAGGTATTAGCAACTCCGTTTTTTATACCCACACTATCTGGGCTACGAAGAAGACGTTACATTCTCTGCTGCAGAGCAATGATACTGGTGACTGCCAGCACCTAAAGTGTCTCCCCACCTTACTGTCCCAGTTGCTTGTTGTATCATAATTTAAATAGACTGGGAAGCTCTACAGACAGCTCCTGTCTAACATTATCTCCCTGTAGAGTACCAAGCCCAGAATCATCTCAGGGCACCAATGGAAAGTAAATAATAAATGCCAATAAAACCCAATCTGCTCCCAGATCAGGACCCCTGTGGCTCTGCCGAGGCAGGACTGCCCTTTCCCTGTACATTATTCAAGGCAACACTCATGCTTAGTACAGCTGTGCCTATGGACCAAACAAGTACCGCTCTTGGCAAGACCAAGCTGTTGCAGACAAGCACCAAGAGGTGGGTTTTGCAGAGCTCCGGGGTTCTTCTGATTCTGTGTACATGAAACATGCATCACAGCAAAAGGAAGTCCTATAAGGGCTTTTTTGCTTCAGCAAAGCCAAAGGAGGGTGAGAAAGTTCCGAACTTAGGTGCTGGGAGATGGAAAATGGAAGTGGAATATTCAGGCTTAATGTATGGAAAAGATTTTCCAAGGCTCTCAAATAGACCTCCTTTCATAAGAACGGCAGCGGAGATCATGTTATTTGGGATGCCCTCAGTCATGGTGTACTGAGCTTATAAACATTTACTGTGCAAATGATTAATGCAACTGAACCATCCATTGGGAAACCCAAGGGAGTAACATCACTCCCATGTGCACAAGTGGTTGTTGAAAACCAAACCTTAGTACTGTTGACGTGATCCAGAAAATTAGGGTGGAGATAGGGCATGGACATACTCTAAAAAGATGGAGAGAGATTAGGGAGAGGGTGATGTTCTCTGCCCAGCCTGATTAGGACACATCGCTGAATCCAGGTACCGCTGGGCTCTGCAAGGGACTGAATGATGCTGACAGAGCAACCTGAACATCTTTCTAACTTTCTTATTTTCCTCTGATTAGACTAATTCTCACAGAGGATAAATACAAGTGTGTTGGAAAAAAAGACTATTTCAGTTGATTTCCAGGACGAAGAGTTGCTCAGCTACCGTGGTGTTGTATCCCAAAGGTATACCGGGAATGAAACAGATTGCAGTCAGTCCAAAGTACTTCACCTGGAAAAGGCATATAAGTTGGCATTATCAGCAACAGTGCTATATTCTTTAGTGTGGGGCTCAAGGTGTCCTGGCAAGCTAAAAAGAGCTTTAGAATAAAATTATGTTGGGGCCCTGCTCCCAAAAAAATAGTTTTGAGGAATTAGAAAGGCTGGAAAGAGAGATCTGAACCTAAGCAGGGCTTTTAACTGGGTCTCAAGTGGTCAGGCCGTACCCAGCAGTGGTGTGGTCGGAGACAGATGGAATGGATAAAGGCAGACTGCAGCGGGGACAGGCAGATCATTAGCCCTACTCCACGTCATTTTTTCAGGTCCCTCCCAGTCTGTGATGCTCCAATAACTTCAAAGCAGTAACTATGAAGCATAGCTCAAAGATAAAGAAGGTCTCACTACCCACAGGTAGAGGATCACTTACGAGTGCCTAAAGCAGTTGTCAACACTACCATGAGAAATATCACTCACACTGGTAGTGTATGAGTCTGGCTGCTATAAGGATATGCTGTCCTATCACAGTGCATCTTGGAAAAGATCCCGCAACCTTCTTCACTGCGTTACTTGAGCATTTTGGTGTTACTGCACGGAGTCACCATGCCGTGCAGGGCACATCCCTCCCCATGCTGCCCTGCATGGCCAGGGATGCAGCCGGGCTGTCCCAGCTGCTGCCGGCACACAGGACTGGAGGCAGGCAGGAGGCAGGCAGCGTAAAGCATTGTGTCTTTGTGCCAGCATCAGGGATGGTGTTTTTTCAAGTACTGTAGAGTTGCACGCCTGCCCTTCGTAATAAAACCCACCTCTGACTGCACAAAACACCCTCCCAGTGTGGCAAAAGTGAGGCTGAACCAATCCCCAGGTGCAGGATTTGTGCAGAGCTCAGTGAGGCAGCGGCATCCCGCTGCTCTCCCCTGGATGTGTGGGTCCAACCCCTATCATTCTGTGAGTCTGTGTTGCCACGCTCCTACCTGCCCAGCGCCTGGGCTGCTCGGGTTCAGCCCATTTCCCTGCGTTTGGCTTCTGTCCTCTGTTTACGTGTTGGTGGCTCTTTGTTACTCGGGTGTCAAGAGAGCGCACTGCCACTGCAGTACACCAATTTAGTCTTCCCATAAACTAACAAACACCACCACGGCTCCAGCTGAGACACTGTCTACCTTCTGCTTCAGACACCAAAATGAATGAAGGCCAAATCCTGATCCCCATGTACCACAGACTGCTTTCCTGCAACCCTGAAATGCTCACTGCTTTCCTGCAGCCTCTGCAAACCTTTGATCCTGTGGTCACCCAGGGACTCATTTGGCCCCAGCGCAAGCTGTGACAGCCTCCGTACTGCTCCAGGCAGAAGCAGCTGGAAAGGTCCCGGGGGGCTGCGCTGGCACCGGGACAGCGGGAGCATAGTGCTCCCGTGACTGGCTTTTTACAGCTCCTGGCAAGGCTTTCTCGTGCTTCCCACCTAAAAATGGCTTGGAATAGCATGCAGGGAGAGCAGGTGCCCCACCTGGGATTGATAGGACATAAATGCAATTTTCAGTTGCCTCTAAGTGGGCTGTTGATCCCTTTTTCCATCATTTACAGCTTCACGTCAGTCCCAGGCAGTTGGTGTGCTCCTCTAACCTATCTGCATCACAAGCGAAAGGCAATTTTGAGGAGGACTAAGGAAGAAAGATTCCAGGAAGCCTCAGGTGGACATACCCTCAGCCCTGGTCACCACGGTTGTATGGGATTTCCCGGGAGCTGAGAAGCGTGCCTTGGGTTGCATACGGGCAGCTATATGTGGCCTGCTCCCGGAAAGGCAAGACTTTACCAGGCTTGTACCACTCCTTGCGCAGAAGGTCCCAGTGCATCCCAGGCACGTTAGCCATGCCACACACACACACTTGGGAGTGCATCTGCATATGCAGGGTGAAGATGTTCACTCACTCTGACACAGCTGCAGCTACAGGATGATCAGAAAATGAGGACAAATACCTAGAGCTCTCCATGGCATCTGCACAAGATTCCTGGCAGAAAAAAAACAGCCCACACCTTGGAAAACCCGCTCGCATGGCTGTCTTAGCTGCAGCTATATTGTTGCAGATGCAGGGGTCACCAGCATGATGCAGAGGGAATTACACAGCCCCTAACATTGTCTCACTGTGTGTGGCTGAAAAATTCATTGGTGTTCTTTACTGGTCCTCTCCCCCTCTTCTCTCTTCCCCCGGCCCTCAGTTTCTTAATGAGGTTACCCTCATTCAGCCCTTTAGCCCATGCCCATCACAGAGGGCACTCCAAGGACTCAGGAGCCCTGAACTAAAGCTATATCTTTCACGAGATAAATTTACATCTGATGCCTAAAGTGATGCAATCCAGAGGCAGGATCTAATCCCCATGCATTATTCTGCATTGTCACAGTCGTTCCTCGAAGGGAAGCGGTTTATTACAGAATCGGCACCGTGCTTGCGTATGTGTGGTGGTGAGACCTGGGGAGCTGGGGGTCAGCCGAGCACCATGGCTCAGCAGAAGCAGTTGCTCTGTCCATCTGAATATGAAGGAAGAGCTGAGGCCGAGGCATGTAGCCCTGTCCTGGCAGGCTGAAGCACCACGTCATCTTGTAGCTCTTTCCATCTTTAACAGGTCTTCAGAGGTTGAGATTTCTCCTGGTACTCAACAGAAGAGGAATGCGGGTGCCTCAAGGGAATGTGTATGTTTTGCCTTTACTACGAAAAAATTCTTTCTGCTAATACAATGGAAACAGTGACGTTTTTGTTATAGGACCATGGGAATGGTATCCGTAAGAAGCTCTCAATTAACACCCATGCCCAACGCACAGCCAATGAGCGATGCCAAGATCTACAACCATGGTATTTTCTCATAGGCCAGACACCGATTCGTTAAATTCAGAAAGTGATAAAAAATCAACACAAGCTGTTTGAACCCCGCCTGCAGACATCCTTTCAAACTGGAGTGAGCCCTTGCACAGCAGCCTCCAAGCCCAACCTCTCTCAGCTCCTGGACGGACACAGCACGGCATTGTGTCAAGGCAGTGCTCAGCACCTTCCCAAGCCGGCACAAGTGGTGCTCAGGGTGAGAAGGATGTGTGCCCCAAGTGCAAGGGCTTCTCAGAAAACCTGCTACAGTATGACCTGCTATCGCAATGACTTACGATTTTTAAGGCCAGTAGAAACTGCTCTGACCAGCCAGTCTTGCCTGTTATCTATATCAAATGTATCTGTTACTATATGCTTGCACTACTCAAATGTGGGTCAGCAGTATGATGTCTTTAAGGGGCGGCACCTAAATGCCAAGTAAAAGTTTAAAAACTTTATGATTTACTATGATTCTAGGAAAACTGTTCCAGTGGTTGATTCCCTCTTAAAAGAAGAGCAACATCTGTGCCCTGTTTCTACTCTGAATTTCTTTGTCAAGCTTCAGCTTCCAGCTGTTGATGGGTGGTTTTTTCCCCTACCTTTTTTGCAGAATTTAAGGCGACTCTCACCATAATCTTTCCACATAGGAATCTCTGGACTGTGTTCAAGTCAACTCTTAACCTTTCTTTTGTTAAGCTGAACAGACTGTGCCGCTGTGGACTCTCACTGCAGGTCTAGCTGCGATGAAGCATTAGGACATGATTATTTTGAGGCTTTCTGTAAATAAGTGTCTCCCTTGGGATGAAGGAGCGGGCATGAGGCATGCAGAGGGTCTAAAGCAGCACCTTTCTGGCTCAGCCCTAATTTCTGCAGCGACTGATTAGGCATACTGCCAGCTTTTAAAGCACCATCTGTTTAAGGAAAATAACATTAATGGAGGAGGTGTTCACCACAGGAATGACATGATTACTTGACTGCTGTTAATGAGGGCTGTGGAGCAAACTGCAGCCAGATAGTGGATGAAAATGCTGCTGCTCCCTGAAGCCGAGACAGGAAGCTCTGAGATCAAGTTCAAACAGCTCATTGAGAGTCTCCTCTCTGCAGCATGAAAACACCAGAGCCAGAAAGCTTTAGGATGCCGCCAGAAGGCCATGGGCTTCAACCCTACCTAAAGCACATCAAAGACCATGAATGTCTTTAGTTGGCTTCAGACACCCAGCCACAGGACACGTAACATACCTGTCTGGAGACCAGGCTGTGCTCCAGGTCCGCTTTTCCCATATCGGGATGAGAATAAAGCCACTGAGTGCGCAGAGGGACCATCCCTGCGCCCACTGCTCAGAGCAAGAATGGATGGATCTGCCCTCCGTGGAGAAATTCCAGGTTTTGCCCCAGAGTTTTGAAAGATGAAGGACTTGGGCTAAAGCAGACATATTATAATGTATTGTATTGTATTGTGTTGTATTATGCTATATTATATTATTATACATACAGAAGAAATTTTTTACGCTGAGGGTGGTGAAACCCTGGTCCAGGTTGCCCAGAGAGGTGGGAGATGCCCCATCCCTGGAAACATTCCAGGTCAGGTTGGACAGGGCTCTGAGCAACCTGGTTTGGTTGAAGATGTCCCTGCTCACTGCAGGGGGGTTGGACTAGATGGCCTTTAAAGGTCCCTTCCAACCAAAACTGTTCTGTGATTCTATGTTTCGATGATATCACTGAATAAATAAGAAGCCGCGCAGAAGAGTAATAGTTTGACACTTTGCAATTCCAGAGTTAATCTTATAAAACACCTTAGTACGAGGTTTTATGTGGAAGACAAACTTAAAGAAACATCTTCAGTTACTATTACTTAATCTGAAATCAATACATTGCTTACATGAAATAGAATTAAAGACTACTTTACAGTTGTCTGATTTCATTCCTCAATAATAAAAATTGATCGACCTTTCTTTGAAAGTAAGGGAAAAAAAGCAGCATAACTGACTGTTTTCAGAAACACTTGTGTAAGACCTTTACCTGAAATATCACAAAATAACTCTTAACAGTAATTAATTCTACTAAAATACATTGTCCCCTAAGAGACTGGGTCAGGTCCTATAATGCACATTAGCAGGCAGCTCCTGCCCTTAGGATTTTACTTTTCAAAAACGCTGAGGGAGAACATTAAATGAGTACGAGCATCATCTCTACTACCTCAGTGAGACACTGAGGCATGGATTCAGTGCATGTCCATGCTCATTTAGGGAATCCACGGTAGAGTAAAACTCATCCCCAGACCCACAGTGATTTCCAGCAAAGTGAGGACTATCCTAATAGCTGTTAAGGCTGGTGGAAAAACTGTATTCCTGAGGCTAGTTAAAGGCTAGTTAAAAATTCTCAATTTAAATGACAGTAAATGAGTGCCTGTCTCTTGGATAAGCCATTTGTTGGGTAAGAATCCCAAAAAAGCTCGTTAACTTTATTTTGGACTTTCAATGTCAGTAAATATCTCAAGGCTGCTCTCCAAGTAAGTCAAGGGGAAATGTAAATGCAACATCATGAAGCTAATTCTGAATCAGATCACCTACGTGGGGAGATTAATGAGCTTAGTCTTCTTGCTTTGGGCTGCTCTTCATGCTTTGGGTTTCTACATCTCTGCTTTCTTGAGTGTTCCTCTGCAGAGAAGCTGACACTGAACTTTGCTACACATGCCTGGCAGTGGGCATCAGGATGGAGGATCTGGAATCTTGCTTAGGCAGATTGCTGGGTGTTCCAGTGATGTTATCGTCACATAGCAGTGATTGAGTTTGCCAAAGCCCTTGCTTGCTGATAAGAAAACACTGAAAAGATCCACTTATAAAACGTACTTTGAATAGGAAAAAGTGGCAATTTAGATTCTTGCTCTTTCTGCTCTTTGCAGGCTACGCTGTAGAGGCAACTAAACAGTCAAGGCTGTGATTTAAAGTGGCGCAGTAGATGTGTATCCTGAAAAGCAGCGAGTCCAGCTACTTCTGTGCTTGAGTTGTGCTATAATTGATAGGTAAGTGTGAAACATGTGCACGTTTAGCTGGGAAGGGGCAGAGCGGCGTGCTTACAACACAGCATCGGAGGTGACTGAAGCAGGCAGAAGAGCCTTGTTCGATTAGGAGTGGTATCTCTGACCTGGCCTATACCGGGGACAGAGAAGGCACTGTGCAGCACAGCTCTGCAGTGGGAACACGTGCCCCCGGCTGATGGCACGCGGGAAATGGCTGGAGCCAGGGGCAGGCTCAGCACTTAGGTGAAGTAATTAAGCAGTGGTGAACAGCATGACAGACCCAGGAGGAAAGGAAGGTAACCGCTGTGGAAATGTCTGATAAATGAGAGGAAACATGACCATGAAAGGTGTCCCTTGCTGCCACCCGCGGCCCCTGGCAGTGAGGCCAGGGAAGGCGGCAGAGCCCCAAGAACAAAGTCAGCACCATCCACCTGGAGCCACCAGCCGTGGACCCCCAGTGTGCTGAGACCAGACCATGCAGCCACGTTATGAGATGTCCCTTCAGTCCCTGTTCTGGAGAACTCACAACCTCCAGCAGAAAGTAACATAAATACATCGGATCGATTTCCTTGAACTAGCATAAATCTATGAAGTCAGCAAAGCCACACTGATTTACTTCCCACGAGGAAATGGCCAATAAAGATGATGTTTAATCACTGTCTCTCTCCTTCTGCATGACATACGAATCATTCTCTGTTGCCCTCACACTGTGACCAACAGCTTGGGCTTGTCCACAGCCCCTTGTAGGAGCCCAGATGTGAGAAAGAAAAACATCAGCATTGCCCACATCGCTGCTGATCTGCTCCAGAGCACAACTTCCCTCGGGACAGGTCTCATCTTACACTGAAATTTGGCTGTAACCTCCCACCCATACTCATGGCTTTCCCTTTTCTGCTGTGTTAACACCTTTCTAACCCAAAGCCAGGACCCCCAGGGCCAGCTGCAGCTGAAAGAGGGGCTGTCAGTGAAGGATCAGGTTCATATGAAGGGAAAAGCAGAGCGAGATGCTGGACCCTCGGGGGAGTTCAATTGCTGGAGCCCCCATGGGTGTCTCCATCCTCTCCCATGTCTCCATCCATGTCAGGAGGCTCTCAGCAGGGCCCGGTCACTGAGGAACTGTGTGAGACACCGGAATAAACTGCCCAGGGAAGTGGTGGAGTCACCATCCCTGGAGGTGTTCAAGGAACGTGTGAACGTAGCACTGCAGGACATGGCTTAGTGGGCATGGTGGGGTTGGGTTGGTGGTTGGACTTGATGAACTTACAGGTCTTTTCCAACCTTAATGATTCTGTGATTCTGTGGAAGGGGCTCAGGAGCCCTCCACGGGCTTTGCGTTCCCCTGTTGGCCTCATTTTTGAGCTGCTGGCACAGCTCCCTGAGTCCTCCCTGGAGCCGTTTGCACGCAATTAGACCATTTTCAAGACTCCCAATGTTTGCCTAAAAGAGAACAGAGCCTGCCATCTGGAACAGCATTCCAACGAGCCTCTTCCTGATTTGGTTTGGCTGTGCCTGATGGGGAGTTTGGAAGGGCAGCTATGGCCATCTCCTCGGTGACCGAGACCTCTGTGTGGAAAAGGAAAGGAAAAAAATCAGCACAGGGCCCTGAGATCCCACAGAAACCTTACTCCACATCTGTTCTTTTTTGTCCCAAACCCAAAAGCAATCTTTCCTTTCAAAAAAGTCCTCTCTTTCCTGGACTGTTTAGGAGTTTGGTGTCACACTCTGACTCTGGAGTTTCCGTGTGCCCATCCTTGATTTCACCTGGTTTAACACGTGTTACTAAAGTGAGCTAATTAATCCAAAATAAAATCTTACTGAAATCAAAGCTGTTCCTAGTTTTCAGCGAAAGCTACCAAGTCAAGGAGCAGATTATACCTGTGTTGAAACAGTGGACAAGTTTTGAACAATATTTTTTTTACAAAGTGACATCTTAAACCACCCAGCAGAAAGGGGCACACCAGAACACCACTGAGTTTTGACAGCATAGCCTTCCCTAAATGAGAGATAAAACGCATTAGTTTAGCACTCCTCCAGGGCCCATACCTTCTTATACCACCAAACACAGCCATGTTCAATCAAGAGTCCATAGTCTCAGCCCACTATTTGCAATGTCTTCATGAAGTAAGGCACTTCCATTAGTGTGATGTACTGTGTTTTCACATATACACTGTACCCCTAGCTATAGCTTTGACCAGCTACATGGCAATAATAAATACAGAGCCACGTCTTACCTGTATTTCACATTAGGATAGCTAATGCTCCTCGGTGGCTGATAGTGAAGGCTTGTCTCTTTTGGGCTGTGCGAAAATCCCTCTGGGAAGAGGAACAAAAGCTAAAAATTGCCTTGTCTTCACACTAGAATCTTAACTGGAGTAAAGTCAAGAGCGTATCTATTCTATTCACAGTAAAGACAAGTCCTTCATCATCCGCTTGTAGCATGGTACTTACAACATCAAGAGGTAACAGCATTGGAAATTGGTGCAATCAGTTCCAAGAACACAAGCCTTAACACAGTAAAGGGAAATAACAATAACACAAAAATAAATTGCTACAGTTACAGCTGTTTTATTTCTCTCATATTGGTGGAAATTTAATATCCCACTAGAGCTATTTAGTTGTTGTTTTAAAGTTAACTTTGTCCTTTAGGAAAGAAATTGTGAACTGTGTAGATTTGTCCAATATCAGAGAACCACATATCTTCCGTACTTAAGCAGACAGTCAATGGTCCCTGCTCCTCCTGCAACCAGCATGGAGGCTGTCTTGAAGAGCGTTACTTATGCTGTCTCATGTACTATACCTAAATGAAGAAAAAATCCAAATCCTCCTATGGGAAAACTGTCCTGCGTGCAATGCTGTTGTCCAGTGCACAAAACAAGAACCAGACATTGGGATGCTGCTACTCCTACTTGCAGGATGAGGAGTTGTGGTGGAACAGAGCTGTCCCGTCCGAGCACGCCGGGTACCCCATGTACCTGTTGGCAAGAGGCTCTGCAGGACACACATCACCCTGGGAACAGCAGCTACATTCTCAGATCCAGCTAATCCAGTGTCCTGGCAAAAATGGTGGCCAAAACTGGATGTCCAGGGAAGAGTATAAACACAAGGAAAATACATGTTATCCTTGCCTGGGTACTCCATCCTCTGGTCATTTGCAACTCGGGAACTGAACAAGAGGTACAGTCTGTGTAGCTAGTGATTCTCAATGAATTTCCGTTCCATTAATTAGTCTGGTCTCCCCCTGAAGCTGTGTAGTCTCCTTCTGGAGTTTCAAACACTGGCAGAAACCCATTTCTCTTGTTGGCTTTTCCGCAAAACCTGTCTCTCCTTGGTAAACCTCCAGCGTGAGCCAAAGGAGGTTGGACTCTGTGCTTCAGACACGCACATGTAAGGGAGAAAGTAATGTAAATTTTATCATATGAAGAAAATCAGCATTATGGAAAAAATATCCAGTGGAAGACACTCTGACTGGCTCTCACCCGCAGGTGCCCTTTATTTTCACATGAGCTCGGGGTACTGATCCTTACAACAAACTCTTCCTGCCATTTGGGACTGCATTAAGTGGTGCCTGACCAAATTGCACCTCAAAAAGATAAAGGTCTTGAGAGGTTGGCAGGCCTGATGCTGGCTGGGCTTGTGGGCAAGGTACTTCGCTTCTGTGCCTTTCTTTCCCTCCCTTGCCTTTGTTCATCTTGTGTGTCCTGAAAGTGAGCACTCACGGCAGGGTAGCCTCTCGCTAAGGACTTGGATCATCTCTGTCCCATATCGGTGAGTTTAGAGGAGTCTGTGCACCTCAGGGCCCTCTGTTCCCACCTCCCCTCCACTTTGCTCGTTCCCAAACACTGTGAGAAGAAAATGATGCCGTGCTGCGGTACTGCTTCACAGACCCCAATGCCGATTCGCGTCTGTCTTTAGCTTTGCAGAAATACTTTCAAGAACAAGTAGCCAGAACCTCTACAGCTACAAATCACTGCCCTAAGCAACATTTATAAAAGAAGAGACCACGTTCGGCAAAGCACTGACCTGAAAAGATGCCACCGAGCAGCCGCCACAGTGCCAGGTAGCCTGGAGAGGACTGCAGCCAGCGGGCAGCCAAGGAGGGGGTCAGCACTCATAGGGACGTGGTGTCACATTTGGACCCAGCATTTACGACCTCATTGCCACTGACTAGACATAATTTTGGTGTCTACGCTGAAAACCTCATGGGCGTCAGGAGCGCATCAGACCTGGAAAACCTGCCCGTAATGAGACACAAGATGGGTCTGTTTAAGAAGGTGTAGAGGTGACTTGCTTATTGTTTACAAGTACCGACAAGTGACACATTTTTTGATGAGAGAGGGCTCTTTCATCCAGCAGGAAAAGGAATAATTAAGGATAACATTTAGCACACAAACCTGGAAAAATTCAGACTTGAAATGAGGTGAAATTTTTAACAGGAGCAGTTAGCCACTCAAACAATTTATTTAGTGGCCCTGACACCACTTGAAGGCCTTAAATCAAGTTTCAGTATGATTGTGGGAGCTCTGGCATTAGCAGAAGCTGCAGGCTTGATGCGGGCATTTTGGGCAAGGAGCTCTGACAGGGGAGGGGGATAACGCACGTCATAAGCCAGCCCGGTCCAAGCTGCAGGCTTTCAAGCAGTGACTTCTCTGATCCCCCAAATGGCACATTTTTTTGCAACTTTGAACAAGAGGAAGTTATACACAATACAATAAATATTTTAAAACAAAAAGACCTGCAATGCATCTGAGGAACTTGAGTTTTGAAGGAAAAAAAACCTCGAGTATTTTTCTGGGGTCTCAGCTCTTCGACAATACCCAAGATCAGAGCAATGTTTTTGCTGAAAAGTTCAGCTTCTGGCTAAATGTCACTATATTGGCAAATTTCCTAAAGGTCTTGGCCAGCTGGCTGCACCCAAGCTTTGTGATCTTTTGACCTTCAACCCTTTGGGTTATTTCCACAATTTCTTTTTTAAAAATAACTAACGTTGATTTGCATCAAACACCTGGCTCCTGTTTTTGCCTTGCTTCTCTATGCAGTTGCACAAACTATAATGTTACTTAGAATCAAAATTTTACACTCACTGATGTGTAGCAGGCACATAGCATTAAAAGACTTTTACTAGGAAAGATTATCCATCACTTTAAATAGGTCATGCATACACTTAGCATATGTTACATTAATTCTCTTACATGCAGCCAATCACACTGGCTAATTGAAAATTTCTGTAGTCACAACCAAAGGAAGTCATTTCTCTGATGATTAATAAGCAGGGAGTCTGGGAAAAGAGGAGAAAAAAGAAGAAGGGACATGAAAGGGGAACCAGACTTGGTGGGAAGGTCAAGAAGAGCTGCATCCTACAACGGACTCTCCAGTTGCTGGTGTAATTTGTATTTAAAAATAAAGGTACCACCTCCCTCTCCACCCTGCACCTGGCAGCCCTGAGCAGGAAGGGACCCCTCAGCATCTTCTCCCAGGCCCTGCCATCTGCTTGGGAACGTGAGCGCTGAGGATCAGACCATTTTGGAGTTTATCACCTCCCAGGGCTCACCGAGGGGCCCGTGCGAGGAGTGGAGGGCAGCACTGAGATGCCACATTGGGGACGTGGCTAGTGCATCACTTAGCATGAATTCAACCAAGGCATTTATTCTTTCTAATCACGCCCATGGCTTTCTTCAGCTGGGTTAAACTCCCTTTTAATGCCAGGTATTTTTAACCACTGACCTTTGCAATGTCCTTGTTTATCAAATTTCAGGTCAGAACAAGTTTTGTTGAATTCTTAAAAATGACAGAGTAAATGGCTTCAGCCTTCCCTGCTGACATACCACCACGTTACATGTCTACTTCCCCTCTGAAATACAGGAAGCATTCCCCAGTCGCACTGGCAGAAATGGGAGATGAATCAATTCCTTTGCATTTGTTCCCAGGCGCCCGTAGTCAACCATCAGGATTGGGCTCAGTCCTTCAAGAATTGATTAAGTCCCTACCTGGCAATTACGCTTACGCACACTTCCAACGTCACTGTCCCGGGCTATGTAGGCAATGTCTAGTTTGGTGCCAGCATGTCTGCACCAACGCTGAGCACTTCTCCACCCTGTTACCTTCCCTTCAGACTCTGAACCGAAATGCTGCAATGATTTGCACAGCAACTCAGTGTGGGAATATTTTTTTAAGGCACACTCTAATACCAGTTAAGGACAGATGGTCTTGCAGGGATGGGCTGAGTTTGTCGTTGATGTCTGCAAACCTCCTGGGCAGTCAGTCGCTTGTTGCTTGCTACAGCAGCGGGTTTAAAAGCTGGAAACCCCTGTGCTTGACTGTGTGCACAGCTCTGGGAGCCTGCGGGGAGGTGGCAGACCCGTGCTGGGGGTGGCCTTGGGGACCTTCCTTCCTCCGCATCCGAGCAAGGTCCTGGGCTCTGGGGCTGGCTTGACCCTGGGGGGGAGCACCAGCACCTCTGCTCTCTCTGCAGGGGATGCTCAGACAGGGCAAAGGTGACCAAAAACAGCAAAACAGGAGCTGTCAAGGGAAGCTGCTTCATGTGTCCTTGCAGGAGCATGGGCTCCCATGAGCCAGCGGTCAAATTGCAGCTCCAAACCATGAGTTTCCCTTTAACAGCTGCCAACCCAAACTGAATGAAGCTAATAAACACGTTCCCTTCCTACCAGAGCATCTTCCAGAAAGCTAAATCCCAGTTTGCATTTAAATCATGCTCATTTCATGGAAATTCCCCCAAGAAGCCCCTGGCAGTGAAGAACTGCTTCCACCACCAGATCTGTAAGCGTTGCATTGCTCCAATGTCTCCCAGCGCACGGCACTTTTAGTAGACTGTGCCTGGTTTCCCCTGTAAGGAGCACCAGGTCTAAATGAATCAAGTTTATTTTGAGACGCTTTCATGAGCTGCTGATGCGCATTTCCATTGCCTGCCGCTCCCTGGGAAGCTTGCCTTGCTTCAGCAATAATGTCATTTGGATATTAATTCACCCAATGCCTACCTAGTGTCTCTCTTCATTAACCAAGTACATTGTTCATGGCAAGGCTTTAATTAACGAAGCCAGAATTGCCCTTTGCTACGTTATTTTCATTTCCTTGGTCCAAGTAAGGTAGCGCCCAGCTTGCTTTATGCTTGGAGACGTCTCCTGTTAACGTCATGGAGAGCTTTGCCTGTGTTGGCACAAGGTGCCATCTGAGAGGCCTGAATCCAGGGTGGGATGTCTCAGCTGCAAGAGGGGACTGGGGGTGCAGAGACAGGGCCTGGGCTGAGGATTGTGCTTATTTATGGCAGCTGTTACATACCTCTTTATGTGGGTCCACAGATCTGAACCGCTCCGCGATAGCCACTACAACAGACCATCAAAGGATAGTTTTGTCATGACATTCAGAAAAATATTCTTCTCCACTGTCAGCAATCTCCTATGCTCTTCTTTGGCAGGCACACAGCTCCCAAAGTGCCCCGAACAAAAGCAGTATTTACATTTTTACACGACATGGAGATCAGCCACTAAGAAGCATGCTGCAGCCCACTCCCCAGCTGTGCTCTGCACATCTGCGTCCTCCCACCGGGAGCGTGCTGCCGGAGGAGGGCACTGCCTCCTTTGCAAAAGCTCAGTGCTGTTCACAGCAAAGCACAAGACCTTGAATTGTCATCTCAAGTCAAATCCATGCCAGAGCCTCTTTCATCTGTGTGGCATTTTCTCCTCCCACCAGCTCCGCCGTGGCTCCAGCTCTTGCCTCTCTCCTGGGAACGCAGCTGTCCTTTACACTCCCAAAACGGCTGAAGTCACACGGCTGTAGGTGCGAAGTGCCACATGCCACCACCTCACAGCTTCCCTTGTTGAGTGGAGCCCATCAACAAGTCTGCCTGGAGCAGAGCCGAGCCACCCCAGCTCTGCTTGGAGCCTTTCCCGGGTGCGGATGCAGGGAGAGCCACGCCCCAACCCACCTCCCTTCTCCAGCAGCCTCACGCTGACTCCGCTTCATGCTCCACGCAAAGCCCTGGGAGGTTGCTCATGTCCTGCTCATGGAGCTCAGGGGCTTCTGCGCATGGGCTGGGGTGCCGGAGCGATGCTGAGACAGGCTGAAGCACACAGGACATGAAACTCACCTTCATCACAGCAGCTGATTCATTACCTGGCTTATAAGGAAGCACCAGGCCAAGCTGAAGCTGGATTAATGTGGCGATGGATGCCCTTGAACAAGCCCAAGGACCGGCCACAGAGCAGAGCCTGGTGGGAATGGGGATGGCAGGTGCTGCTGCCATGCGGCTGGCAGCGTTGCTGGCCCTGGAGAATAATGGAAAGTCCCCCGTGTTGTGCCACACAGTTTCATTTTAAATGATTGTTCCATCTAACTGAGCCATTCTGTGCTGAACAAGGCTGTTGCTTTCTGCTGCTTTCAAGCGGTGCGGGTTTAAAGCTATAAAATAATAACTGCATTATGGCAAGTCTGGGGTGGTAAGTATTAAAGCTCTTTAGCCTTTCCCCTTTAAGGGGATTGTTTAACAAAGACGGTCCCACTCACCACTTTACTCCACCTTTATACTAAAGGGTACCAGTAGACCAGAAAATTATTTTAGATTTCAAAGGAACTTCGTTTCTGGAAGGTGCTTCTGAGTTTTCTCATCCATAACCACAGAGAGGGAAGGTTTCTGAATGGCAATAACAATCTGTTGCTGCATTCACTTCCAGAGAGATATAATACAGTGAAAGACATCCTTCTGACAAGACTCGCTGAGGAATAGCATGCTGAAAGCATTCAAGGCAACCAGGGAAGAAATGTGAGCCAATATTTCAACCAGGTTCCTAAATCATCGCATTTTGGCAGCAGCATCAGCAACACAAAAATGAAGAGAAAGCACAGAGACCTGAAATCAGTGGCAGCTTTAGGTCACTGCAAATGATTTAAATAGCCTCCTTTCACAATTCCAGCTATTTATGCACGATGGTATTTTTCAACGTCACTGTTTGTAATGGCTTATTATTCATGGTTGCATCATTGTTCTTTCCCCCTTCCCCAACGAGGGGAGAAAAAACTGAGGCGGGGGCTGGAGCGCTGCCCCGACCCCAGCTCCTGGGTGAGCAGCATGGCCAGCTAGAAAGCCTTCACCTAAGTAAGCTTGATTTTGCAAGCCATGGGAGCAAGCTGGCTTTTCGGCAGAATCATGGTTGGTTTCAACAGCTAATAGCTCAAGAATTTGGTGGCTTTGATGCCTATTTAATTTCAGTATAATGAACATCACTTATTATTTAACCTCCTTGTATTCTGCAGTAGATTTAATGTTGCAAAGCACAATTCATCAGTCCTGGAGGAGCGTAATATGCCTGAATACTGTTATAAATGGTAGTCGAAGGGCCATGTTCTGGCACAGCCCCTCTAATTTATTTAGGTACTTACATGGCCTTCATCACCATAGTTACCTGAGTGCTATCATTAATGAATTCATTAACAGTAATGTGCTTTGTGTGATTTTACCCTGGGAGGGGAAGAAGTATTGTGCCTGGTTTGCTGAGAGAACTGAGGCACAAGGCAGAAGGGCCATGTTTGGTGTCACACAGAAAGTCTCTGTCAGGAGCACGAAGCAAAGCAAGTTCATACGAGCCCCAGTGCAGGGCCACAACTGCACAAACATGTTTCTTTTCCACTTCTGAGGACTGATGATGAGCATAAGTAAAACATATAATCAGTGGTAGTTGTTTGCCCTGGGATGACTATTGCACCAAAAACCTACACGTGCATTACAACTCATATGAACCAACTGTCATATTGCATTTCCAATGCAGAAAAAATGTTATATTTTCATGTTATGTCTGTACCTGCACAAGTGGCTTTTAACCATTGTAATTTACACTTCTGCAGAAATCTCTGACCAGGCATTAAACACAGCACCAGAGCATGGTTTGTCTAACCCTACTTGGCAAGACACTCCGGTCCGCTCAGCTGTGTATTGTCCCAGCATGTCCAGGACACTGCGAGCTTTTGCAGTATTTCACATCACCTTCACTTGTGGGCATGGGATGTTTTAGTCAATATTCTGGGTATAAAACTTCACTTCCTAGATAAACCCCTGAGAGAATGAACTCTTGACTCTTGCCAAAGGAAACAATTGTCACGGCTGAACAATAGCCATTTTGATTGGCCTTTTTATCTCCCAAAACTCTTGGCAGAGAAGCAGTCACCATCTTCACACCTTGTTGAAGCCAGCTCTGGCTTCACATTTCCAGTGTTTTGGGGGCTTTTTTCTTTTAAGATGTAGAGAGCTTAGTTGGTGTGAATAACGTCCCAGCTCCTTGGGAAAACTGTGCAAACAGATGAATCAAGCCAAAGTTCCTAGAAGTAGAAATATGTGAATTTGCCCTGACTGCAAGAATAAGGGATCTCTGTCCTTGGAGATACTCAAAAGTCAACCAGCCCAGGTCCTGAGCTACCTCATTTAACTTTGCATCTGGCCTGCTTTGAGAAGGAGTTTGGGCCAGGTGATCTCCAGAAGTCCCCTCCAACCTAAATTACCCCCTGATTCCATTAATTTAGTATCTAGTCAGATACCACTGACTGCAAAATCATAATAAAGCTACTTCACTTGGGTTTTAAGAAATAATGTTAATCTAATAAGGAAGTAATTCATCATTTCCAAGTCCCACCTAGCAGGGTGAGGAGGAGTACTTACACTGAGCTGGATAAGCCAGTGGAGACGGGCAACGTGATGCCACTTTCAGTTCAGTGCTAGTAAATGCAAAATCATTAGGACCCTTGCAAAGCCCTTATTTATCTGTCTCACCCTGGGCTGGTCAAAGATGCCCTCGCAGAGTGCCACAATGACCTCCGCTAAACACCTTGCTTTTCAAGTCATCTAACGCCTTTACAGTAAACTGGTCCTCTTCAGTACTAGCAACATCTCTCACCAAGGTAACTTCCCTGTGGTTCGCAAGCTGGCATGTCTGGGAGGTATTTGTGCCGTCTATCCCAGCATTCACCCAGTCAGCGGGTCTGCAACAGGCTGGCCTCTCTCCAGGGCACTCCGCTTACCCCTATAGATGCTTCTCTCCCGTAAGCTGCATACGGAGCCAAAATCCTTAGCACAAGCTAAGTTAGATACCTCATTTTTTTGAAACTACTACCGATCTCTAGTTCTTTCTCTGATGTCACTAATGTCCATATTAAACAGGACTTGTCAAAGACATATCTGTAGTGATCTCTAGCAGTCACCTCCCTCCATCCCAGGACACCCCTGCTCAACATACACAGACACCTTCCCTTTGGCCAGCTCTCTAACCATCTAGCAATACAGGTATTAATCCTCATTAAAGGCATCTCTACCTTTGGTAACGATTTCCTGTGGGGAACAAAGTCAAATGCTTTACTTAAATTAGATAGCCTGGATGTGCTGCATTCCCCTTATCTAAGAAACTGTTTTCATATCAAAAAAAAAAAAAAAGATACAAAATGTCTCTGCTGTAATCTAACATTGATAAAACCATGATGTAATTTATCCTGTCTACCCTTTGCTTTCGCATCCTTAAGCACTCTTTCCTTCAGAAAGGGTTTGGAGACTGAGCAGAATATTGAGTTCAAACCACCAAGGCTGGAGTTCCCCAGGCCCCTTCACATATACAGGTTTTTTTAGGATGGTGTATGCTACAACCACAAAGACCTGACTCTCAAGCTCTCCGTTCCTTGGCCAGCCTTGCTATTGATACTGACATTTTGTGGGTGTTTGTTTTCACTACTGAAGGTAGCGGATAGGCCCTTGGCTTGTTCAGACGCAGCAGTTGGAGGTTTTCTTGCCGTTTGTATTTTGCGATTTCTGCGGCATCACTTTCATTTGCATGAAGTAGATGGAGGGTTCAGACTCCTGGACGCCTTTCTCCTTACAGAAAACAAAGGCAAAGTCATTCACCATTTGGCATTTTCTCAATTATCCCTAATCTCCATTCAATTTAACCCCTTTTATGTGTACAATCACATAACTCGTTCTAACAGGGTGTTGGCCATTCTCATTCTCCTTTTATACCTCCTGACATCTGAGGCAAAATTTGCCTTTCCAGACATGCCTTCTTCTGTTTGCTGGGAAGTCTCTGCTCGTTCTCAGTATTTTCTCCGACATTCCTGCATGACCAGGAAAGCCTGTGGCTTTACCCAGCTAGTGGTGCTGTGTTTGTTTTACCTCCTGGTGGGAATATGGAGCTTGCAGTACTTCTTGCCTCCTCCACATAAGCATGACTGAGCTCTCTTCACGCCCCCCCAAGTTTCTCCATTAACTGTGTCAGTTGTGGAAATGCTAACGGGGTTAACACAGAGTGTAACAGAGTCCTCTGTGTAACATAAGAGAAAGAGCAAGTAAAACGCTAGACTACACACAGAGAAATGCAGGCAAAATTTGCAAGCTACTGTGTGTGACTCATCTATATACAGTATTGATTGTTTTATGTAAAGGAGGATTTAGTGCAGAAAAAAATTACAAAGAAAGAATGAAAACTTTGCGAACCTCTGTTCACAATTCAGTTAGTTTTCCGTACGCTGGAGACAAACACCAAGGCGCATAATAAGCCTATGCAAACTCATGAGGGACCTGCAGAAGGCAGTACTGGGAGCCCTCCTCTCTGCAGGATGAGGGACACTTCATGGAAACAAAAAGGTCGGAAAGTCTACGTTGATACAAGAGTTTAGCATGGAATTAGACTGTCTAATTAATTGCTGATAAATGTTATAGAAACTGAAAGGATTAACAGGATTCAGGAAAGGATTGGAAGCTGATATAAACGTTATGACAGCAGAGTACAATTAAATCACATGCTTGTGAATGACTGTATATATTTATGTGTATTCAGTGTATATACATGTCGATGCGTGTTTATATACATACACAGATACACTCACCTCTGCTTTGTAGACTTTAATATACAAATATCTATGCATATCAATACTTAGATAAATGGTGTATCAAGACTATAAATCACCATTAATGAACGACCTTGGGCTAGCACAGAACTGCTCTCTGGTTGGCATTTAGATATTCTTCTTCACCAGCTGTGCAAACTGAAGGAGAGACAAACGAGGGCTCCAAACGGAGCTGCAAACAGGGGCTGCTTGTGCCTGTTGACTGCAGTTACCATTGAGGACCTTCCTACTTCCAGAGCATAAATGGCCTTAAAAAGCTATTGACTTTCTACCCAGAGCTCATCAAAAGGAGTGGAAGGACACCCACCAGCCAGGCCTTGGATCACACCCACAGGATGTTTCTGTTTCTTAGTGCGAGGTAGGTAACTGTATTTATCTGCAAAGGAAAAATGAGTGAAAACATCAAACAAGTGAGACATCTGTTTTGCTTTCACCAAATATCACTGTGCTGCAGATGTGCCCTCATGTAGAGAAAGGGTTATTTTCTCTCTTTTCCTCTTCCATAAAGAAAAAGGGAAGAAAACTGTAAGAGCTGTAATCGTTGAATAGGCACAGGGTTTGCTTTTCATGAGGAAATGCACAAATTCAGTCATTGTGGCATCTCCAAACCTCACCGGTGCTGCAGAGGCTCAGCAGGACCTGCTGGTTTCAGACCTGTTCACCGTGAGTGCAGGGACACCTCTGCCTCCGCCAGCTGCACCAGCGGATGCTCAGCATCAAACACCAGCCCTACAACGATCTCCTCTCATTTAAAAATGCTGGATGAGCTCATTCCAGGGCCATTTAGTGGATATAGGACATCTTTGGCATGAGCTAAAGCTCCCACCATTCCTATTGAAGGACTGAAAAGGCCTAAGAAAAATTATTACGCTTAGATTAGGACTAAGAAAATGAGTCTGAGAAGGAGAGGAAAGTACGTGTCCAACTGCTGTTCCAGGACCAGGGGCCTCATCTGGTCTCTTGAAGGCTGAGCAGCGCTGTGCAGCATTCTCAAAACTCACCACCTGACTGTGGGATTAATTCTAATAATTAAATATTAACTCTGGTTAAACCAAAGAGATTCCACAGAGATGATTTCATATTTCAAGATAAATACCATCTCATCTTATGAGCATACTCTCTATGGCAATTAGGAAAGCTAGTTGTTTCTGTAATTTGAAATTATATTCAGTATGACCTCCTAAGCTGATGCCAGTATATTCACCAAAATTGACGACAATGAATTTCACTTTGCCTAGTTAAAGGCTTTTTTTTTTTTTTTTTAAGGAGAAAAAATTATAATGGAAAAAACAACTGAGTCTAAAAGTATGATCCTGAAACCTCTGTTTGCCCGCTTCCCTGCTCTGGAACCTGTAAGCTCCTTTGTTCCTGGTAGTCCTAAAGGCCTCCCATGCATAAAGGTCATCTACTGAGCATGTACAGAGGTGTCTCGGTTCTCAAGAAGGCAGAGCAGACCACCTCACGCCTAAGACATGGCCTTGTTGAGACAAGTCCTACAAACACTGGCCACCTCCCTGTGGGATTTCTCTAGTGGAGGACAGTTAAGACACCTAAGTATGCCGGTTTCTGCTTGCCCCCCATCTCCAGCTTTCCACCATGACGTGTCCCCAGCCACAGCAACCTGCCTGCTTGCTCCATACCGTTGCCGACCCTGTGCCCCACCACAACCGTCTCAGGTAACCCCATGTTTGCACCCCTTGTCTGAGCCAACCTTATGAGGTCTTTGGTTCCACACCAACATACATGGTTAAATGCTTCAGATTGCTTTAAAACTGCGACTAGAAAGCAAATTCTGGGTTGGGTTTATTAAACATATAGCCTGTTTTTCTAATGCTTACTGTATTTTAATCTTGGATGTAGTCACGTAGCTGCCTGAGGCCAATCAAAGGTGCAACTTTTGGTAAACTGTTTAATGTTCTGAGCTTCTTCCTTCTCCCTGTTGGGAAAGAGGAGAACAAGCGCCTCTTATCATATTTGTATAATTAAAGCAAAAAAGAAAATCACAGCCTCCACCCTGAGTCACAACAGGGAATTCACGAGTGCAGAATGCAGTCAAATACAATTATTTATCAGTCCTAGCCTGAGAATAGCTTTTATGAAAATCCTTTATTATCCTTTCAATCAAAGACAGACGAGGCAAAACTATCCTATGGCTAAGTCATTCTGTCCTTCAATACCTCTCTTGCTGTTTTATCCTTATATGTATTTTCACTAATATATTTTGCCCAGTTTTCTGGGCATTAGTGGCTGGGGTTATTTTTGGTTTTGCTTCCAAGCATTTTGACTTAGGTGTGAATGAGGGCACTCAGCCTTTGCTCTGCTCACAGAGCTGAAACTGTGGGAGCTGTTTTTCCATCCTGTTGATGGTGAGATGGTCCTGTCAAATTAGGTATGGACTACAGGGTCCAGTTCTGAGCTTCATTGCACAGGGCAAACCATCCCCATTGCATTTTTTCTTCATCAAGAGAGAACCCACAGGCAGTAACACATGAGAACTCGTCTACTCTGTACAATTTCTTCCTGTTGACTCTACGTGACACAGTCAGTTGATATTTTGGTTTCAGTGGAAGATGCTGCGATACAGCGCTGCCATTATCACCCATCGGAGACCTGCATTGTACCCAGAGGAGAGAAATGGAGAGATTCATATTCTTTTCAGTAAGTGAGAACCACACTGCAACCTTTTTAAGTGACTCTCATTGCCATCCTTCCCACATGGTGCGGCACTAAAAGTGGTACCGGAACGAATCCCACACCTTGCTGTTGAGTTGCTTTTCAAAATACGGATGTGTTAGTCTAAAGGAATAAGAAAGACATTTGTTGGAAGAGGTAATATTTCAGGTTTGAAAACGTGCTCGTACTAAAGAGTTCTCTATGTTTTCTACCTGCACCCATCAGACCAATCAGAAGTGCTACCTCTCTGTGCAGACTTGACCTGAGAAGGAATTCAAGATATTCTGAAATAACCGTAAAGACTGAATAATGAAATAAGAATAGCAAGCTGTGAGTCCTTTTCCTCTGAAAGCTGGCTGAAATCCTAAATTAAACCCTTTCATCTCAGCAACTGGTTTGAAACTCCTAGTTCAAACCGAAAATAGTCAAAACCATCTCTTGAGGAATGGAGAGTTGACCCATCTGAAATCTGATTTACAGTGCATATCTTTAAAAGTTCCAGTAATCCTCATATAATTATTGTATGGTAGACTTTTTTTTCTTTCTACTCCCACATGTGCTCTTCAATAGAAAAACACTCTTTATTTTTCTGTTTTATGAATAATACAGAAATACATAAATAATTCATATGTTATTAATAAAATGGCCAAATATGTATTCCCCTCAAAATGCATGAGTTTGAATGGAATGTCAAACAGATTACTGGATGAATATTTGATATTTTAATTTATTGGGCAATTTCTTACAAGAATAGTTGAAGTCCTCAATTAGACTTCATACCCCTGGTCCTCCATCACATCTGCCACCAATTCATGCCATGTTCCTTCCAATCCTGTGAACCTGCCTCTCAAGAAAGATCGGTGGTTGCAAGAGCAGTCAAAAACTACCTTCGTGCTGACACTGAGACTGTCAGCCGCAGGCTGACCCTCAGTGTAGATCAAAACAGTCTTTGGGATGCTCTAACTTGCCCCAGGACCTGATGTCTCTTCTTTCTGGCATGCAAAGACATCTCCTCACAGGAGAAGTCTGAGAGCAGATGAGCTTTTGCACAGCAGCAGGCAAAGATCCCCAGCCAGGAGCTAAAAGAAGGGTCCAGCACAGCCTCAAATCATGCAGCAACAGCTTCAGACTCGTCCGCAAAAGGACAAGCTTTTGCACAAGCTGAAACCTCCCACCCAAAAGACACGGGCACTGCAGGCAGCAGGGCCAGACCTCAGCGCTGCGGGATGGTGGGAGCGTGGTGGAGCCCCGGTCCCACCGCCTCGCTCAGCTGAAACTAACGGGGCTCTTGCTCCGAGGGAGAGCGATGCAAACAGTACTGCAACGCTGCTGTGTGAACGAAAGGCTCACGTTCACTTCAGGTACCCTCTTCGTTCCTGCTCCTGCGTACCCAAGGACCAGTCAAAAAGCAGAACGAGTCCTGGAAACCCCACAGCAATGATGAAACACACGGGGGAAACATGCATGTGGAAAGAAATGAAATACTCTAATGCTCTTGAGCTGCCTAGAATTTTATTTAATTTTTTGTTCAACGATATTGAGAATGGTGCACATTTTTTCTCCGCTGTGACATTCTGACTTCTCAACAAAATGAAAAATACATTTGACTCGAGCAGAAGATAAACAACAGCCACCAGGATTTCTGCAGGGGATGTATCCCCAGTCCTGTCACTGGCTTTCTGCTCTTCCCACTGGAGAAGCGGTAAAATAAGGCAGAGAAAAGGGTGCTCCAAATGGAGCAACTTCATGCCACTTCCACCCGAGTTGAAGTGAAATAGGTTTGCGGTTCAGCTCAGATCACTTCCATTTTTCAGCCCACCTTGCTAAGCAGTTTGCAAAGATGAAAAAGAGACATTAGAAAATAACAGAAGGGGAAGAAAAGTCTGACTCACCTCAAACAGAAATAGAAAAGCATCTTTTCTGAAAATAGATGAAAAAGGAGTAATTTTTGTCTTGAATTCACCTGCAAAACTCATTGCCGTAAGCTATTATTGAGGTGAACAGCCTTTTACTGTTAAAATTATTAGGCAGGTGTCTGAAGTACCTAATAAACTGGATATAAATTAAAAGACAGATTTTTCAGAAAACTTAGTGTATATTAGACAATTATAACCCTTTCTAAAAGCCCGGAGACATTTCCATTGATTTCACCTAGACTGCACCTCTAAAAGCATCTGGTCCCAAATTCCACTCTATTTTAGTCTCAAATTGGCCTGAATCAGGAAAAATAATTAGATTCACAATGCAGAAGAGCTTTGCGATGTCTGACCTGAGCTCCCGTTGGACAAGAGCCTGTCTGGGAGCTGTACATCAGACCCACCGCAGTATTTCCTGTGCATACAGGAAAATGCCTCTAGGTGGAGGGACGTTTTGTTTTCAAAAGCACACTGACCACCAAAGCACAGCAGCTGCATTTATTGCGCTTCAGGGGGTGTAACAAAACCCAAGCAGACATTTCCAAGAAGTTCCACCCCAAGAGTTTGGTTGGGGAAGATGGATAAGTTGCTCCTATCTACTCCAGCCTGGCACAGACCATTGCCTATCAACCCGTGCGCAAACCCCGCTACTCCAGACACTGCACATTCCCCTACCATTTACAGTAAGTGTTTTAAAGGTCTTAAAAATCTACCAGTGGCCTTTGCCACACGTGTCCAGGGAAGCCTGGATCCTCTCGGCAGTCTGGATCCTCTCGGCAGTCTGGATCCAGCTGAATGGGCTTCCAAGGGAAAGGGTTATTATCACCACTACATTTTGGACAAAACTGAAACACTGCCTAAAATTGCTTTCCAAAGCAGAGCAATGTCTGGACTGTGTGGTCCTCCATGTGAACCTCCTGGGGCGACGGCAAAGGCTTTCGTATGCTCAGAGGCACTGTGCAGCATCGCAGGCCACCAAGGATCATTGTCTTTGTCGGGCAAGGTGAGGGCCATGCATGGTGTCAAGAGCGATGCTGAGACCTCTGGCAGGCTGCTGGCAAAGCTGTCCCATGGAGTAGTCACCCAGAAAGCACGCACTGATCCACTGCCATTGCCATGCACTGGATTCAGGCCATGAAGCAAAGGGGTTTCTTCCGCTGTGCAGGTGTCTGTAAGGCTGTTTTCTAGTCTGTGGAGTACCCACCACTGTGAAGAAGTCACCCTTTGGGCTAGAGAGAGGATTGCTCCAACCTGTTTGTTGACGTCGTTATCCTCTAAGCGTAACGATGATCAGAAGGTCACAGTCAGTGAAGCTATCAACATGCAGGACAATACCCAGTCTAAACTTTCCCTGGCTCCTGTGTTACTCCCAACCAGCCTCCAGGATCATGCTATTATCCCTCTGTTAGTGCCATACATCCAGGGACACCGTGGACCTAAAGATGACTTAGTAGAAACCAGCAAGACCCAACTGCAAGTCTTTCACTGTAGCTCTGGTGAAGGTGCTCCTTGAACCTGTCCCATGGCAGGAAGGGGTCTGGCAGGTCCTGGAGCCAGTGCAGGGCTCCTCGAAGCTAACAGCCTTGGCACCGCTTGCAGCCACACTGATCTGACCTCTCCTACAGCAAAATGACCTTTAAAGCACCTGATGATGAAAACACAGCTGTCAAACGTGGTGGGTGTTTGGGCATGGACTCAGTGATGGCTAGCATGAAAATGGAGTGGACTTCACCCAAGTGCCTTTGTGAGTTTTTTTAATGCATTACCTACAAGGTCTAGGTTGGATGAATAATTAAGATGAAAAAATTGAACCCTGAATCTGTCACTTGAAACTCCATAAAAGCCTTTGTAGCAGTTTGTGGCAAAAGTTAGGGGCCAGCTGTGGCAAGATAAGAAGGGTCATGACAAAAGAGTCTTTGTCAGTTCATCAGTGAGAGGTTTTGGTGAGAGTCACTCCCCAAAAGGGCATTATCTCCATTTATCAACATTTAGAAGAGGTTAATAGCTCCTCTTATTGGGTGGGGATGCAAGCAAGCTCATTTCAAGAAGCAGAGAATGAGAAGGTACCCAGTTTTTCACAAGACGTGCTCTAAGATGAGAAACCCTCTTTCCCCCGCATTTGTACAGCCCTGAGCACACGGGTGCAGCAGTCCAGAACAAGCTCCTGCTTAGGGGTGAACGCAGCCTCTTGCTCTCCATCCCTCCCAGTCATCCTCAGTTGGCATCAACATACGGCTGGGAAATAAAGTCATTTAAAGTCATTGCATCTCCTAGGCTTTTTCCTCCTTTTGAGTTTGTCATGCTAATTTCTAGCCTCATGTGCCAGCCATGAATCTTAGCTTGAAATCAAAGCATTTCCAAGCAGACTTTCTCAGGAGAGCCTCTGACAGAGGCGAAGCCATGTTCGCTACCAGGAGACTTCTCAGGCAACAAAGTGCGTTGCACAGTTGTTGAAAGCCTGTTTCTCTGGGGTCTCTTAGCACTAATCAAGGCAGGCACGGATGTTCAGTTTGAGAGTCAAAAAAAAAAAAAAGGCATGAAAATCCACGAGAAGACGGAGGTTCAAGGAGGGGCAGGTAATCAGGGACACACAAAGCGAGGTCCACGGCAGCAATACTTTAAAAAAAATCAATATAACCCTTTAAGAGGAGGTCTTGGTTTGATTGCTGTTCTTTTACACGAATAGCAATTACCGAGTCTGAGATCTGCAAAGTATCTCCTGTTATTACATTGCTGCACTGCTACCTGATGGGAGCTATCATTTTAAAGAGGATGATACCAAGTTGGGTGTCCACACTTCTGAAAACTAATTTTTTTTTTTTTCCTTTAAGAATACCCTATTTAGCATAAGCAATTTCAATATGCTTGCTTAGGTCCAGCTGAGAATGGAGATCAGCTTCAAAACTCTTGCTGTTTGGAAGAGGTGGCGAAGCATCACAGCCCCCACTTGGGGAGGGTGCAGGAGCTCGTGGGTCAGTGGTGTAATGGAGGACCTGCCAGAGGTGGTGGTCAGACTGGGTATTTGTCCTTGAGTGCAGGGTTTTCTGTCCTAAATTTCTTTTGCTTTGGTCACTAGCAGTACCAAGGGAGAAAAAAAGTTTCTCATGGAGATTCACACAAGAGAAGACCAGAGGCGCACAACCCAGTGACCACCCCAAACCCATTATCCTTGGGACCACGCGACGTTGTGCTCATGGCTTGCATGGTGTCTGTCCCAGTGCTGCGTCACAAGGAGATATCTGGAGCGGTCTGGCCACTGGAGTTGCAGCACAGCTCCAGGGCTGGAGCTTCACCTCCAGAAACAAATGCTGTGCCCAGTACACATCCTGCGGGTATCTCCAAAAGAGAGCTGGTACAAAACATGAAGCAGTTGTAACCTCTGTAACCCACCTCTCCAACACGAGCAACTCAACACCCTCCAGAAGAAGGGCACGAAGAAGGAAAGGCTGTTGGCCTTACCCAGGCAGGGCCACGCGCAGCCATGCCAGCCTCAGCCACGCACAGCGAACCTCACGCTCGCCAGCGATGTAACGCTGCGGGGGCAGCTGCTTTGTGGGTGTAACGGATAACACGCTGATTTGCACCAGCGGGCAGGCTGGTCCCCTCGGTCGAAAATCTTCCAAACTCTAATGCAGTTACACAGTGTTCACTCTGCTGAAATGTTATTAACACTTTCTCCAGACACTCCAAGCTCCCTGTCCACGGCCATGAATCATCAGCGATGCTCGCGCTGTAATAGCCCCGCGAAAAATTAATTTGTTCATCTCCAGGTTCCTGGGAAGCGTGAAACTCGCGGAGCCGATCCCTTAGTGCCTTCCTAGGAGGTTTCATCCCATGTGGTCGAGGAGCACCGCGTACAGAGGAAACCTGCCCGAGCCCTGGGGACAATGCCCAGCACCCCATCAGCTCCCCTCGAAGTCCCCAAACGGAATAAAAATAAGCGTATTGTTTTTCACCCTTAACCACAGCGGGTTAAAAACTGCAGGGGGTTTCCCTGGAAGGGGAACTGCTTTCCTGCAAGGATTTGGGGTGAGAAAGCAAAGCGGGATCTGGTGGTGCTTCATCCCTCGGCCCGTGGCCAGCAGAGTGCACTCAAAAGACATTCTCTGCTCGTGCAAACCTCTCCTGCTAACAAAATCCATCCTGCGTTTAATATGTGGTGGCTGTAGTGACGAGCTACCGAAACTTAATTGTTTCCCCCTGCATTATGAAGAAGAATAGAGACACTCCAATGGGATTTCATTTTATTCAGGGAAATAAACTCGGTCTGATTGTGTTATTTTAAATAATTCCCAGGATTCATTTCCATAGTGCAACAGGGGCAACTTCACCAGCAGGAGAGTTGTGTATTAATATTTCCCTTTAAGTTAACAAGAATTCACGTTTTTTTTCTGCTGATAATGCACAAGACACTCATTATTTTTTGAATGTCAGCCTTATTGGAGTTATCTTTGTGCACTACTTGTTTGCAAAATAGCCAGACTATGGTGAGGACTGCATTTTTAGTATTTTGTTTATTATTGCCAGGATGTCCAACTTCTTCTGGTGCCTGTAATTTGAAGTTTGTGGCCGCAACGTAGCCAATACATTGAGCAGCCCCATTTGTTACTGCTTAATTAAATGTGACCCATTTCTTTCACGCTGTCCTTCCCTTCCACTCCGGGGAATCGCTGTTCACACGCCAGTCAGTGTTAGCGCAGCAGGGCAGAATATTATTTTGATTATTTGCCGCAACAGCGCTGCGTTTCACAGCCAAAACGGTGTGTGTGCATGCACACAAACAAGAACACACACATCTTGCTGGTGCAACAATAATGCCATTGTAGGAAGCCGAAACCAGACAGTGGATGTGTCTGAACACAGGGGGTTTAAGCTAATTCAGCCGCCCCATCCCTCCAGACATGACGCGTCGGTGTGGTGGATGGGACCGCTGAGTTTATGAGGATCTAAGACGACCTTTTCCTTTCCTCCTGGTCCAAGGAGATGGGGACCTAAAGGTGACTTACAGGTTAACTACGTGCAAGGAAGGAAAGCTGCCTTTGAGCAGTGGCACTGCGGCAGTGAGCTGTGTGCATCCACCCAGCTCTCCCTAGGGCTGCTCCTCCGAAACATAAATGTCCCTTAGGGCCGCCCCACGCCCAAGCCCGTGGGCACTGTCGGACCTGCTGCAAGGAGAGGTGCTGCTGGTTTGCAGCTCTGGGGACAGCGAGCATCCATGTGGCTGCTCTTCCCGGCTGGCAGACGGACCGAGAGACAGGCAGACATCGTGTCTCGCAGTCAAGCTTATATTTTACTGCCATTTTAACACAGGCCCTTCAGGAGGATGAAGGAAAACTGGTGGACCAAGGCAGGGCTTGTTTCAGCCACTCACAGTGAAAGGACCTGGGGGGTATTTTTTTTCCACGTTACAGCCGGTGTGCCTGGTGCTCGCTGCAGAGCACAGCCCTGCTCCCCTGCAAGCCCCAGCCCCGGCTCCCCTCTCCTGCCCACGACCACGAGCTGCAGCTCCTCATAGAAACACTATGGAGAGATGAAGCTTGTCAGCAAAGCGAGCATTTTGTTAAGGACTCATGGTGCAAGATAAGGGTGGGGGTAAAATGTAGGTGAGACCAGCAAATGAAGGCAGGGGCTGCTTAGAGGGCTTCCCTTTGCTGAGCAGAAACACCAGCAGATGTGAGCATGGGAGCTTCCCACAAAGCCCAGCAAGCCCTAGCAAGCATCCAAGTACAGCTTTTCTAAGAAGAAGGGGGCAAAAGGGCTGCAGCCCTGGCCACCACCCTGTTACTCACTCATAGCAGATGACGTGTATGTAGGCATTCGTTCATCCAGGCCGCCTCTACCCACCTCCAGAGATACAGACATGGATCTAACTGGAGCACTCATATCACCAACATGCAGCTGAAATGGATGCTGGCCACTGGAGCGTCAAACAGAGACCTGCCTCTCTTCACGAAGACGATGAAGAGCTTATGGGCGTAGAGCAAACTGAGTTATCCAGGAAACAAATGCACAAAACGCGCCCTCTTTTAATTACATAGAATTGCTGTTGCAGGTGTTTTCCACTGCCCTCTGACTCGCTGAGCCCAGGAAGGCTCATGCATGGTTTAGATGTTATTATTGTGTTTGTATACCCCTACAGCTTGATGCACATGAAAGCTTCAACTGCGCATCGAAGTTGGAAGACCATGGCAAACCCCTGTTCTCGTGGCAGGTATTAATGGTTTCATTTGCAGTCTCTATGGCTTTTATTTCTGAGACTGAAACAGAGCAAGCGATGCATTACAGAAAGAATGAAAGACCAGAGGGATGTTACATGGGTTTGAACTCTTTGTCCCAGGAGGGTAAACCTGAAGCCGCTCTGACAAGACATCCCCCCTCAGGGTGGTGTAAAACAAGCTGCACACGTGTGTACAGAGATGTCTCCAGTCAATGAGAGACAGACGAATGCATACCTACGGATGACTGCTTCTCTCTTCCTGAACCACACGACGGACGTTTGGAAATCTTCCCTCTAATCCAAACTGTAAGTAGATTCACTATAAAATGACAGCTTGTTTGAAGAGAAAAACCACCCACCTCACTCCCTGAGAGTGCTGTGGCTTCTTGCTGTTGCTTCCATCAGGGTACCAGGAGGAGGAGAGGGATTGTCGTGGTTTAGTGCCAGCCGGCAACTAAGCACCACACAGCCGCTCACTCACTCCCCCCCGGTGGGATGGGGGAGAGAATAGGAAAAGTAAAAGCAAGAAAGCTCGTGGGTTGAGATAAGAACAGTTTAATAAGTGAAATGAAATAAAATAATAATGATAATAATACTAAAAATTGTAATGCAACAACAAAGGCAAGTGATGCAAATGAAAACCTCACCACCCTCCGACCGATGCCCAGCCCAAGCAGCAGTCCCCTGGCCAGCTTTCCCCTAGTTTATATGCTGAGCATGACGTCATATGGTCTGGAATATCCCTTTGGTCAGCTGGGGTCGGCTGTCCCGGCTGTGTCCCCTCCCAACTCCTTGTGCACCCCCAGCCTACTCGCTGGTGGGGTGGTGTGAGGAGCAGAAAAACCCTTGGCTCTGTGTAAGCCCTGCTCAGCAGTAACTAAAACATCCCTGCTTTATCAACGCTGTTCCCAGCACAAATCCAAAACACAGCCCCGTACTAGCTGCTATGAAGAAAGTTAACTCTACCCCAGCCAAAACCAGCACAGGGATCCCTGCTCCCTGCCTGACTTCAGATCGGCAGATCAGTTTGCTTCTTCCCACTTCTTTATGGAATGAAGCCTTTTCTTGGGCTGGGCTACAGTCCTGGAGAAGACGGACCTTAATCTAGATTTTGCTGGGCAGTGCCCAGTGGTTGGGCTCCCTCCATGTAAGGCTGAAGGACAAGAGGGCTGCAGCCGCCGTCATGGCACTGACCACGGAGTCACCTTCTTCAGCCATTCCTCAGAGCAATAACACAGACAACAAATTTCAGCCATGAAGCATCACACAGACTGTTAACTGACATCATCCCGGGGAGCATGGATACCGAAAGCGACTGCATCTGATCTGAACAAACAAGAAACCCACCAGACAGGGTAAGCCCAAGGCACACAGCAACATTTAACTTGGCCTCAGACCAGTGTATCTCCCACCCGCAGCCCAAATTGTTTCATCTGTGTAAATTCTTGGATGCCAGAAGGATTCTTCTCGATTCACACCAGTCCTGGAGAGCAGACCCAGCCTGAAATTAGGTAGTTTGATGTAATTTATAATAGTTCTGAGACTTAAACTGCACCAGTGAAGATAACAGGTGTGTCTAAAGGGTCCGTCACACTTAGTTATTTATCTAATAACTCCATCCCTTGGAGGTTTGGCCCTAAACATTGTTAAATGAGCCTGTTTCAATTTTCAGGACAAACTACATCTTATCAAGAGAGTGTGAAAAGGCACAAGGCAGATGCTGCCGAAGCCTGCGGAGGATCTGGGGACGCCGCTTCAAACGGGCTTTCGGTGGCTGTTTTCGTTTCCAGCATCCGACCCGAGGAAGGGAAAGCCTCGCTGGCACGGCAGCTGAAACCCATGGGCTGAGAATAAAGTTGGGAAGAGCCTGTGCTGTCCAAAAGGAGAGCATTTAGTGTTTGCGCTCTTAACTTGTTCCTCTGCCGGTATGAAGGGTAGAGATTTAGCGTGTATGTGCGTCTGAGAGAAAAGTAAAAATTACATCAAAATGGAGGAACTCTCATCATGCTGCAACTGCAGAAACTGGAGCTTTAACAACGATACTGTATACTGCAATGCACAAGCAGAGCTGACAGTCAACTCTTACCTGGCTATGGAGAAGAACAACATTTGCACAGCAAGAAACGCTCCGATTTTTGTGCCGCTTATATCGGTTAAGCCTGGCATTCCACCCCCACGCGCACTTCCATCAGAGCACGGTTGGTCATGGTCAGTCAATGTGAAACCCTTCCTGACGCACAGCTCACGCTGGTTGAGCTCATCCCACGCCACAAACACAGGGGCTAGATTGGCTTCACGCTTTGGGCTGGGAGGTGGACAAGGGCAACGCTCCCATTTACTCCGCAAATGCCTCTTGTTGGGCATTCCTGCCTACGCTGCCCGTAACACCTCCACGTGCAAAGGTTGTCCCTCTGGGAAGCAAAGTCCTCCCCAGCCCAACCGAGAGCACTGTCACGCAAATAGAAAGGTTGGGAAACGCAATCTCTGGCTTTGATGGAGTCATGCAATTCCCGTCTGGGACACCTTAGAGGGATGACGGGCGCTGTCCCACCACGGGGATTCCTGCTACGCCTTTACAAGAACTCAAACACTAAATGATCCAGGCTTGAAATGGGCGCCTGACAAATACTTCCCTGCCCCTTTTTTAGATACTCATTGTAGGATGATTTGCTAATTATGCATTATCTGTTCACACTCTAAACATGCCTCACATGATACATGCAGTCCCCAAATTCAGCAGAATTATGAGACTGAGTTAAATTATTTAGTTTTGCCTCAGTTTTGTTGGATGTTGGAAATCTCAAGTCAGCGTGGCTGATGAGGAAGGACTAGAGTAACACACACAACTCACCGACACCGCCAAATTACTCAGAATCTTAATGCTACTTAATGGTCTCCTTTAGTCAAATCTCAATTATTTGTGGACTTGCTCCCAAAGAGAGAGAAAATAATTCGCTTCTGTCTGATGTTGGATGAAATGAAAAAGCTGCTAAGAAAAGAGCTTCTGAAATAAATGGTTGCTGGAGTGTGGGAAGCATTAGAGTCCCAGAACTTTTGTTATTCAAGCAGTTAGCCTAATTCGGTTTGATTGATTTCATTTTATTTTATTTATCTCGCTCCCTCCTGCAACAGAGGGGCCTATAACACACACTTGGTGCTACATACCGCTAGACAATCCTCTTGATACTGAGAAATGCAAACCAGCCCACTGTGATGTGCTTCTCCGATGGCTCCTTATTTCTGGGGACAGAAGCATACAGTCAGCTTTACTTAGGTGGGAATATTTTGCATCAAGCAGTACGGCAGTATTGCTAGCAAGGCAGCATTGCTCACCCGGGGCGGTTAATTCCCAGGCTAGAATGACGCCCCGTGCTCAGCTGCAGACCTGTGTCGGGAGAAGGCGAGGGACTAACGCTGCCGTTACTTCCCATAGGAAAGTGCTGCAGTTAATTCCCTTGGGATCCGATGCCTTTTTAAAATCAACGCAGATATTCTAATAGACCAAATCATTGCAGCCCCAGCTGTGATAACCTACCGCACAGCTCCTTGAAGTGTGAGGGCTGGTTAAAATTAAGCTAAGCAAGCAGCTAAAAACCTACCCCAGTGTCCGCCACAAGACTGTTTGCATTTTTTCCTTTAATAAAAAGAAGAGCAACCTGGTGCTTGCAGATGCCCTACGGCGTGGATGGCACAAAGTAAACTTCTATCGGGAGCTTGGCCTGTGCTTTGCTCATGAGTGAAACACCCGCCGAGTTCAGCAGAGCCCGGGCTGCACACAGACGTGCTCTGCAATGGACGGGTCCCAAAGCTCCCCGTTTCCTCCAAGGGACCCCAAGCACAGGGCCAGGAGGCTGTGCACCCACAGCCAGGGACCCCCGGCCACTGCTTTGACCTTGCTGTCCTCCTGCTCTTTGCCCCATGGATGCATCACCCGTCCAACGCATGGTCTCCTTGGGCAGCCTCTGAATACACTTTTCCAGCGCTGGTGGGTCACTCTGCGTTGTCTGAGCAAGAGGAGGGTCTTCATGTTTTTGGGACCTGTCAGGGAGAAGGGGATGGTACTGAAATAGGAGCTCGTTTTGGGGTTAAGAGTGACTGATGAGCCTTGTGAGCCTTTCCAGTGATAAATGAAAGCCATAAAATAAACCTGGGGGATTTGCAGGCTGAAGCGGTCTATGCAAGTAGTCTGTGGGGATCTTCCTTGTGACACGTTTTCCCTCCCAAAGCAAATCGCAAGCGCTGGAGCTGATGGAGCCCAGCCACAAACCCCAGTCCTGGCCCTGGGAACACCCCCAATGAGACCAACTGGATTTCACAACCCCCAGAACAATTCCTGGCTAACTTATTTCAGTGGGGAGCAACCCCACTGCTATTTAATGTCGTTCTAGAGAGCGACGTGGGAACCTCCAGGTGGCTGTCGGCTCTGACTTGGTGAGTTATTTTAATTCCTCCTTTGTTTTCAGTAAACTGCTATCTAGTGAGATGGTTGGGTTTAGGTTCACAGCTTAACATCCTCAAGCAGATCTTAGCAGTAGCTGCAATGTTTAAACATTTATGAACAAGAAACTTTAAAAAAAGCCGTGTCAGATGATACTGTTCAGTGGAAACCATTTGGGCACTTATCCCACAGAGATTTATGCACCTACTTAATTTCAGACTGTGAGTTATTTTCACAAATTTCAATTGCAGTGCTTTTGCAGAATCACAGAATCACTAAGGTTGGAAAAGACCTGTAAGATCATCAAGTCCAACCATCAAACCTTGCCATTTCATGGCAAGGTTTACTAGGTGCCTTAGCCTCTGCAGCGCCAAAGCCTGAACTTCTGAGAAAGCGTTCCAATGATGTGCTAACAAAATGCTGCGTCCCTTCTAATGGCTGTTCCACAGGGTAGGGCAGCAAACAGTTAGTGGTTTCAGCTTCAGGATCAAATAACGTGTCTCTGTGCTGTGCGGTGAGGTGGGTGTTGGTCTCTTCTCCCAAGTGACTACCAATAGGACAAGAGGAAATGGCCTCAAGTTGCGCCAGGGGAGGTTCAGGCTGGATATTAGGAAAAATGTCTTTACTGAGAGAGTGGTGAAGCACTGGAAGAGGCTGCCCAGGGAGGTGGTGGAGTCACCATCCCTGGAGGTGTTCAAGGAACATGTGGACATGGCACTGCAGGACATGGTTTAGTGGGCATGGTGGGGTTGGGGTGATGGTTGGACTTGATGATCTTACAGGTCTTTTCCAACCTTAATGGTTCTGTGTGTCTACTGAGCTGAATCTCCCTGGGACTTGCTGTGCGGGAGGGAGCTACAGGCCCCAGTCTCCCCTCACCCCTAGATGTCCCGTCGCTGAATGAGACATGTCCACGACTTGGCAGTCCTTCACCGCCTCGGGATAAGCGGCTCCACTACACCTGGAACACTTTTTGCACATGAAGCAGGAGGAAACCTGCATTAAATGGCCACTGTGTTGCCACATCAAGTTGCAACTGTCAAGTAAGAAGCTGCTTGGCAAGAGTCTGCTGTTTCCTCCTGTACGGTACTGTGAGCGAGAAGCCGCACCGCTCTGTCTTCCCGCATGGAGCAACCTTTGCTGACACCCACCCCGGGGACGCACACAATCTGTCCTGAGGAGTTGGTGCAGCTCAGGCCAGATTGGAACCACCCTGTGTTTGCTGGTGTTGCTGTCTGCCTTAGCAACGAAGCAACAACCGCGTGGATTTTGGTGTGCGTCTATATACCAGGGTGGATCTCTTCAAGGCTTCCCAGCCTTCAACCAGCAGAGAAAATGTTCCTGAATCCCCTGCTGACCTGGTTTCCTATGGGAAGAGGAAACGGTTGCACACAGGGTCAGCTCAGTGAACACGTCAAACCCTCACTGCAGCCGGAGGCAGTGGGAGGAACTGGAAGAGCGCAGAACAGCGTGTCTCGAGGGGGGACACAGTATTTTGCGCGCAATCACAGTGCAATCTCAGCGCCATCCTCACAGGCTCCAGCTGGCAGCGGGTCGGTGACGGGCTCCAGCCGTGCTGAGTGCCAGCCTGCGCTCCGTGGGCACGGGGCTTGCGCAGAGAAGCGCTCTGCCCGTCCCTCCTTCCACCTTCCCACTTCCTCACCAGCTCGGGAAGAGGGAGCAGCCCCAGCAAGAGCTGAATCCGGCCCCTTGCATCCATCAGCGTATTTCCAAATGATGAATTGGATGGCTCTGAGCCCTTTGGGGATGGAAGCTCGACAGAGCAATGCACTGGATCATCTCAGAAAGGCAGCACTGAGGCGCTCAGCCCTGTCGCCAGTGGCCAGGAGAGCGCTCAACAGTGCTAGAAGAGTCCAAGCCTTGTTAACAGCGTCCCGCCTCGTGCCAGCGGGGTCACGAGAAACCCTGACAGTGCGATTGCTTCTTCCAAAGCACGTCACTTTGTCCTGGCCTCGAGCACTAATCCTTAATCAATGCAGGCAGAGGAGGAAGCTGAACTTAACTGTGCCCAAGGTGCCCATGGTTTTGGTGCGATCCTTGCAGAAACCAAGCAAGAAGGGGAGAGGGCAGGGGCGGTCACTTCCCAACAAGTACTTGGTTTGCTTTGGTAAGTGGGAGGCGAGAGACTTTCACCAGCACAAGTCCCGTGGGACCCCAAAACGTACGGCCGTCAGGCAGCCCGAGCGCAGCCTGGGAAGGTGCCGGGAGCCGGTGAGGTATCTCAGATGCTTGATGGAGGCCGAACACCACGGAAGGGGGGAATGACCGGGTGAAAACCCAGCAGCGGGCAGCGGTGGGGGTGTGCTCAGCTGCGTCGCTGCCTATAAGACGCATGGAGGAGCTTGTCCCCCTTGTGCCCCCTCCCCGTGTCGCCTCTTGTCACACCAGGGTGCAGGACCCCCCCGGATGGTCACTGTCCTCAGCCCCCTGCCCTGGGGCACTCCACCTTGAGCAAGCACAGGGTGTTTGGCCAGCGCAGGCTGGGGAAAGCAGCGCCGCTGCCCCCCGGCACCCCACGAGCGTGGGTCGCCAGGCTGGGAGGAGGCCCGAGCCCCGGCGGGCCCCCCAGGGCGCGGGGTGCAGTGGAGGGGCAACGAGGGGGCAGCCGGCTCGGAGTGCCGGCAGCGAGGCCCCACCGCGGGAGCGCAGCCCGGGCCGGGCCGGGGGGGCTCTGCCCGGGGAGGGCCGGAGGTGCGCGGGCGCCCGCGGCTGGGCCAGACCCCCCCCCGCGCAGGCCGGGAGCGGGGCGCGCAGCAGGCGCGGGCGCAGGGCGCCCCGCACCGTCCGCACCGCGCGGCCCCGCGTGACCGGCGCCCAGCGCCGGGTGACGACCCCTCAGAGCGGCGGCGAGCAGCGGGGGCCCCGCGCCGCACCGCACCCGCGCAGCCTCCCGGGGCCGCGCCTCCCGGCTCCGAGGGGCGCGCGGCGCCCCGGCTCGGCACCGCCCGCGGCCCTGCGCGCCCGGCGGCGGTGGCGGCGCCGCGGGGCCACGGGAGGCGGAGGCGGAGGCGGGGGCGGGGGCGGAGGAAGGCGCGCGGCAGCGAGCCACGCAGCTTTGACGTCGCCGGGCTGCGGCTCCCCGGCTCCGGCTGCCGGCACGTATAGCACAACGTGACGGCACACCGCCGCCCTCCGCTCGCGCTCACGCTCACGCACCCGCGCCCGCACCCGCCGCGCGGCGGAGGGAAGCCCGCCGCCGCCCCCCGCCATGGGCCCGGCCACCGCTCCGCAGGCGCGCTGAGGGCTGCCGCCGGCGCGCACGAGCAGGACACACCTCCGCGGCCCCGCGCCCTCCCCCGACGCCACCTCCGCGCCGCGCGGGGGGCCCCGCGCACCATGCGGGGGCCGCGGCGCTGCGATGGCATCTGATGGCCGCGGGGCGCAGGCGGCTGCGGCGGCCCCGCGCGGCGCTCGGCGGCCCCGGGAGGCGGCGGCGGCGGCGGCCGGCGCCCTGAGGGGGCTGCCGCTCTGAGGGGGGGGCTCGCCCCGCGCCGCTCCGCGCCGCTCCGCGCCGCCCGCTGCGCAGGAGGAGGAGGCGGAGGCGGAGGAGGAGGAGGAGGAGGAGGACCGGAGCGGTGCCCGCCGCCTGCCCCCGCCGCCCTGCCTGCGCGGGCGTGCGCGGCTCGGCCGCAGCGGAGCGCGGGGCTCCGGCGGGCGCTGCGCTGCCTCCCCCCGCGGCCCCCCCCCGCCGGGCTGGATATGTGGATGCTCACGTGAAGATGGATGTAGCGATCGGGCTGCTGGGGCTGCTGACGGTTCTGCTGGAGGGCAGCTCCGGGCAAGGGGTGTACGGTGAGTCCGGGGCGCGGCGTGACCTTGTCGCGACTGTCGCCGGGGCGGGGGGGGGGGGGTGTCCCGTCCTTCCCCCCCCCCCGCGGCCGCGGGGGCGGCGGGGCCCCGCTGCGCGCCGCGGGAACCGGCGGAGGCAGAGCGGAGGCAGCGCCGTTGCCATGAGACGCTGACATCGCACGGCGAAAACCGGGGGGGGGGGGGGGGGGGGGTCGTGGAGGGGGCGCGGGGGGCTCCGGCCGGTCCCGGCCGCTGGCGCGGAGCGGGTGGGCGCCGCCGCCCTGGGGCTTCTCCGCGCCCGCGGAGCTCCGCGGGGCGGCCCGGGGCCGCCGCACTTGTTAGCAGCGGCGCTGCCGCCCGCCCGCGGCCGCGGAGCGAGGGGCGGGGGCGAGCCGCAAACTTCCCGGCGCTCCGCCGGGGGCGCGCAGTCCCCGCGGCCGAGCGGCGCGGGCGGCTCCGCGGGCGGGCGCGCAGGGGAGCGCCCCGCGGCGCCGCTCCCCCGGCCTCCCCCCCGGCAGTGACTTGCAAATCGCCGCCGCGGAGCGGGGACGCAGGGGGCTCCGCCGAGGGGGGCGGCCGGCGCCGAGCCGGCGGCATCCCCTGCCCCGTTTTCGGCACCCGGGTCCTGGGCGGCTGCGTGGGCTCCGGGGCCGCGGGTCGTGTTGCTTCCCCTCACCCCCCCCCCCCCGCCTCCCCGCTCCGAGTTGGCCCCGTTTAGGCGAAACCGGGAGCCGAGCGGCGGGGACAGCCGGGCGCCCCGGCGGGGCGCGGTGCTGCGCGGCGAGGACGCCCCCCGGTGCGCTGCCCCCGGCCCCCGTGCTGCCCCAGCCCCGGTGCTGCCCCGGTCCCGGTCATGCCCCGGCGCTGCCCCGGTTCCAGTGATGCCCTGGTCCCGGTGATGCCCCGGTCCCGGTGATGCCCCGGCCCCGGTGATGCCCCAGCCCCGGCGCTGCCCCGGCCCCGGTGATGCCCCGGCCCCGGTGATGCCCCGGTCCCGGTGATGCCCGGGCCCCGGCGCTGCCCCGGCCCGGCCCGGCGGGGGGGGTTATGTAAACGGCGCGGCTGGGCTCGACGGCGGTGCGGTGCTGCTGGGAGCCTTGGTTCTGGTACCCGGTGTTGAGGAGACTTGATGAATTTGCCAGTAAATGCTTCGTTTGACATCCGCTCCTTTGAGCTTCTGCGCCTCTTTCGGCACTAAAACATTTGCTTCCCAGCAGCAAGGCAGCCCCAGCTAGAGATGTACTCCCCCCCCACTTTTTTTGGGTTTTTTTTTTTTTTTTTTAATTTTGCAAAATTTCAGCGTGACTGAAAAATATCTGAGGGGTTCTGCTGGCAGTGGCTTGATTACTAACACACAGATCTCGCCGGGGCTCCCTGCCTTCCCCGGCACACAGGCACATATTGTTGGATGCGCTGGAATAGCAACTGCTGTCGTGAATAGGAGAGGGCTTGTTCGGGCAGAGCGTGTTTTGTGGGGGCCTACAGGAAAGGGAGCCCCAGGCTGAACGCTGGCATCGATGTCACACGCAGATTTGTAGTAAGACTTTTGTTTGGCAATGATGCATTTCCATCCTGTAAAATATAACGCCTTATTTAGGTTAAGGACGATGGGTGAAGGGCTGGTGAGAGTGGCTGGGGGGGGGGAGTGGTGTGAAGTCAGTCGTGTGTGGCTGCGCTATATTTGAAACCCGTTTCATGTGAATTTGTGTTTCTTCATTGACTCCCGAAGGTCGGTTTGAGAAAGCAGACAGAGCTCTGCCAAAAAATGCCGAGCCCAGGGTATGCCTCCCGGCAGCCTGGAGCGCCTTGAAGATCCTGCTCCGCGCACCAGGGCCATTTTGGGAAAGGAGGTTTTGAAGGTAGTGCCCTGAGTTATGTTACGCTAGCAAAAGCCAGCCCCAGCCTGGGAGAGGGAGCCCGCCTAGTCCTTGTTGCTTTGGAAAAATAGGCTTGTAGGGTTTGAACAACTTTTTTCATCCCTTATTGAAGATTTCAAGATCCTCACAGCTCTGCTTCCAAGAGTGGAGCAGTTAGGAAGATGTCTTGCTGACTTAACCCACTTGTTCGCTGCTTTTGTGCCAATAATCTGAAACGTCGGTGTCTCTTCTGAGAGAGCGGGCAGAGCCCCAGGAGCCTCCTTCCCGAGGAAGGCTCAGGGCGTTGCTCCGCTGCGTGCGCCGAAAAAGCGTGCCGTGGTGTCTGGCCGTTCTCCCCGTGCCCTGCTTCTCTATCTCCAATCCTGCACGGAGAACATGCTGCTTTGCAGGTCGCTCAGAGCCGTAATTCAGGTGCCGTCTGCCGTTCCGACTTCTCCCCAGCTCCTCCTGGTGAGGCTGTGTCTCATCCGCGGGAGGACCTGTGTCCCTGGGACAGGGTCTCGCTCCTGACGTGCGCTGCCTGAGCTCCACCTGGCTGCTCTCCGGCCCTGCCTGCCCGCCTGCCCGCCACGGATGCTCCTCTCTGACACTGCGGAAGGTGTAGAGAAGGACCGCTCAGCTCTGTCCTGTGCTGCCACAGCGTCTGGCACGACAGCACGCACATCCACCCAGAACAGCAGCACTTGAGAGCTGTTTTGGTGCCTTTAAATGCGAAATAAACGGTCCACATTTGCTTATTCCTAGTTCATGCAAAAAGGCAAATGAACGTCCCGTCATATCTGGCTGTACATCTCGCCATTAACTTCCCTCTGTTGCTTCTGAATAGTAAAGCTGCGATTGAAAAGTCGGTTGCTCATACAGCTGAACCCGAAGGGAAACTGAGGCACCGACACCGGGAACAGTTGCCCGAGGTTGAAGAGCGGGGTCAGTGGCCGAGCCAGGGCTGGCACCGACCCCTGCTCTGTGCCGCACGCTGCTTCTTCAGGGGATGCTTCTTCAGAGCTGCTAAAATCTCTGGCAAGCCGTACAGTTCCTTAGCTCGGCTTTGCCCAGTTTGTTTTCTTGGTGAAATAATCTTTATAAAAACTCGAGTGCTGTATGCACTTTCCCTCCCCTTCAGATTACGCATGACTTGCATGGTTAATAAAGCAGAAAACGCAGGTATTCGGAATATGATGGTTATCCTCTCGCCGAACTTCAAGTTACAAGAGAAGGAATGGCTAAATGAGAAAGCCGATGTGGGCACGGAGTGTTTTTAAGCAGATAAGCAGGGGCTCCTCGAAACGTGGGAGTTTCGTGAGACTGGAGAGCAGATTTCCCCATCCGTTTTCCTGGTGCCGAACTGCCCTGGCCGGGGGGCTTGCTGGGGAGCTGGGGTTCAGGCGCTGAGATGTGTGGTGTCCCCGGGGTCCCACCTCGTGCTCTGCGGAGTGAGGAGCAGCGTAGTGAATGCCTGGACACGAGCCCGGGTGCTGCCACCACCTCCTGGGTGGGGGCCAGAGGGATGCCCGGGGAGCAGGAGGGACCCGGCGGTGGGGGGACCGCGGGCAGTGATTGCTCCGGTGTCGGAGCCGATACTTTCTGACTCTGGGAAGCTGTTTCCAAAAGACGCAAGTCACCACAGTAACTGGGAGCAGCCGCGGTGCCCGCTGGGCGAGGTGGGGCTGCACCCACCGGGGTGTCGCGCGTCGGGGGGTGCTTTCCCCCCAGCACCCGGAGCAGCCCCCTCTGCGGCACGGTTTCCCTGGGGCCATTGGGGTGTGTTTTACCCACTCCTTGCAGAGCTTTTTGTGAATTCAGCTGGAAATAAGCAGGGCAGCTGCTGAGGACAAGTTTTTCATGTATGCAAATGGCAGGTATGTCGTAGGGAAAAGTGTGTGCGTGCCATAGTCACCCCTCTGCGCACCCCCACGCTGCCTTTCGTACTGACTCCTATAATGAAAAGCGCTGAACATCCCACCTGCAGATGCAGATAGCGTTAGGATGGCTGTAAATGCCTCCTGAAAGCACGTGGTCACACATGTCATGAGTATCCCCTGTGCTCAGACACGTCAGAGTCTCCCCGAGGCTCTGCACCAAAATCGGGGCGTGGGACGCGGTGTGCAAAGCGTTGGGAGAAGCGACCATGGCCAAGGGAACACCCAGGCTTTTCGTTGCTGGTGCAAAGTAACGTGGAAGCGTAGGTGCTCGTTGTATTAAATGCCAGAGAGATTGCCCTTGTTCCTCGTGCCAAGCAGAAAATGTTACCCAGCGGACTTAATTTTTATTGCAGTTGTATGTTTTATAAAGAAGAAGGTTTGGAAACGGGGAGCCCGAAACCCAGAGCTGCACCTTCCACCCTGGATGGCAGCTTGATTGGGGTCTGATGAAGCGCTTTGTGTCCCCGGGGAGGTGGAGCAGGCTCAGACAGTGTCGGGACAGATCTTCCGTCGCCTCTGGCTGCCTCTTTATAATGAGGGTGATTATTTTGTGGTACGCTCAGCTCTCCGGGGGGATTAATGACTGCTGGCTTTGGAGCTGAGAGCATCTGCGTGCCGCTGCTGACCTGGCCTTTCCCTAGCACTTGCCCTGGTCGAACAAGTGGGCTGGAAGGATGGAAGAAGGGAGGGAGGGAAAAAATAAAAAACCACTCGGAGCAAGAGTGTTTCCCCCGTTAGAAAGGCCGGTTGCCCGTTTCCACCGGCGAGGGCAACCCCCCGGAGCACCGGCCCTCGATGTCACTGCGGCGGCGCGGGGACGGAGGGTATTTCCGCGGCGCTGCTCGCCTTGGCCGGGTGTGAATGCGGGCGTTGTGTGGGCTGGTTTAACCCCGCACAATTCGGGACATTGTGCGAGGGAAGCGCGGCGGCCCCGGGAACAGGGGAGGAATTATGCGGTGCCGCAGGCGCCGTCGTCGCTGAGCAGCTGTGTGCTCCTCCGCCGCCCGCTCCAGGAGGTTTTGCAGGAGCCAACTGATCATTGAGAGCTTTAACTCTTAACTGAGCCCCGGAGAGGAATCTCCTCCTCCCTCTCACGCCGCAGATGTTTACACTGGGATTTCGGCGGTGGTCTGAGATGAACTTCAGCTTCAGCAGCTAAACCTGGGAGCGTGCAGAGGCGGGGAAGCAGCCGTCATGCCTCTTATGGCCAGCCGAGCCATTGGGATTGACTCTGCTCCCGTGGTTCTTGGTTGTGCCACAGGTAAGGGGCCGTGCAGCACCCGGCATCGTGGGAGCGAGGGAGTCTGGTGTCCGGGAGTGCTGGTCTGTGCGCTCGGGGGGCTGGTTTTGCCCCAGTGCGCGACAGTTTGGGGTCGAGGGGTGCAAATGGATAGAGTCAAATTGTAAAAATGTGTAGGAGAAGATCAGCAACGGAGCTTAAACGCGACTCCAGGTCTGCTGAATCGATGCAGAGGCTTCCATCAGGTTTGGTGTGTCCCGGGACGTGTGCGATAGCTCAGAGCAATCCTCCTGGCATGCAGCGAGTTGCCTCTGTGCTCTGCTGGATGGCGTCACAGCTCATCTCATCCTCCCAGGAGCAGCTGATGCTCTGCGTGTCTCTGGTCAAAATGTTGCGTTTGACTCTGCCTGAGGGAGATTGGGAGGAAATCTGGTGGCAAGGAAACAGTCTTTAAACAAATAAAATAAAAGCTCTCCTGGCTAAAAGAGCAAAATCCAGTTTAATTAGAATCAGTCAGATGAAATGCCGGGGAGGAAGGAAACAGATGAATGATTCAAGCTCAGCTCTCTCTTCTACCCTCCTCAAATATCTTCTGGGACCGCCTTCGGTGAAGGGATGATCTGCTCCCTGCACGCATTGCAGTGCCAGCCTATATATATGTATACTCTTGTAGGGCACTGGGTCTTGTGCAGTATACCCCCTTCCTCCAGCGGAAAAGCCCCTTTCGGGTGGCAGGCACCCAGCCACGGGCCACGCAGGAGGCAAATGCAAGCGGGGAGGATGCTCCCTGCCTCCCCTGCCAGTGCCGGGACACTGTCACTCTCCCTGACTCGGGTGGGCTCAGGGCCATAAGTTGTTTATTAAACCATGTTTCTTAAACCTGGAAAAGAATCTTTTTTTGGTGAAAGGGGTTTTTGAGAGCGGCTGTCTGAGGGAAGGCAGCTCCATTGGTCCCCACGATCCGGGTCTGACCCAGGGCACGTGTTCGGCATTTGCAATGCTGCCGCTCCGTCACCGCTGGAGGAGCCCTCCCTCGTAGCCACGCTGAGTCCCCACGGCTGGCTCCTCATTACGTCCTTTGGTTTGTCTTTTTATAGACCCTCTTTCGAATTTCGAGTTACGTCTGGATCCGGCTGAATTATTTCCTGCCATCTCCATAAATAATGGCCTCGCTAAATATAGCTGAAAATGGAGGGAAGTCGGTTTGCTATTCTCAGACAGATTTTGAAGCCTGGCTCTTCTGGAAGGAGGACTTTCTTTCACGACACGGTGGCTGCCCGGGAGCAGACCACTGGCCAGGCCTGGGAGATGCCTCCTTCCATGAGTGCTTCTTGCATCCATGAAAGGTTGAAGGACCAAGCGGTTGCCTTGAACATCCTTACAGGCCCACATCGCTCTTGGCAGGATTTAGCTTGGTTGTGTTGCCAGCACATTTGGGTACTGGGGAGGTCTGTGATTTGGAAAACAGGTCTTGTGAGGAGGGACTAGAGGAGCTCCATGCGTTAAGGTGGTTAAGAATGACTGAGGTAGTTAAAGGAGAAGGTAAATGTGTGTTATAATTATCTCAGGAAGGAGGAAGCAGGCAGTGGTGAAGAGCTAGCTCCAAGCAGCCACCTAAGGTGTTAGGAGAGCTGACAGCAATCATTCGACATTATCAAAGCCCACAGTGGAAATAAGGATGAGGTTTTTTAACAGCTGGGGTAATTAGCTGTTGGAGCAGCTCACCGAGAGATGTGCTGGACTCCCTGATGTCGAATGTCTTTGATATACAATCAAATGTTGCTTCTTAAATTGGCGAGCTCCATACAGGTAGGGATCGCTAAGGGAAATCTCTGGCTCATGGAGGGAGGTCAACCCCGATGAGACCCACTGTCTCTCCTGGCCTCAAACAAAGCAGTTAGTCTCTTTTTAATATATCAAAGCAGTGGTCGGAGTAATGTATGTTACTTAGCAAATGGTCTGGACTTTAATTATGTTATTAATATATTACATGATTAAAACACGGTGTACCCTTCAGAGTGCAGTGTATGAAATGCGTCGGTAGGTAACTCAGCGTGGGAAGGGAGGAGGAGGTGGGATCAAGGGACCGAAAGGTCCCTTCCACTCCTCTGTGTGTGTAACACCTGCAGTATCGCTTTCCCTGGGCTTTCTCCTGTGTATAGCACACGCCTTGTTCCAGCCGTGGTAGGCATTGCTCGGGAGTCCACAGCCAGGTTTTTGGCAGGTGGCCTCTGAGTGCCCATGTCCCCAAGTCCCATTGGCTTCAAAGTGGGAGCGGTGCCCAGGTATCCCGGGAACGGGGCTCCGGGGGGGCTCTGGAGGCGGTGGAGCTGAGGGCTGCCACGCTCCGAAATGTAGTAGCTGGGCAGAGACTCACCAAGCGCTGCCTGCTCTGCCGGAGCCCCATCATCGCGTTTCGTGGCACCAGCAAACAGAGGAATCCCCTGAGCATCGTTTTGTAACTTGGAAATGTGTTTTTGTGACTGGATGAAATAGCTGGTTATCCCTCACGTGCTCTAAGAGTGCCCTGGAAGGTGCTGTCTCTGCAGAGCAAACAAGCGTTGGTGTCTTGAAGCTGGAGAGCTGAGAGACCGCTGGGGCCAGGGCTGGGGCAGAAACAACCAGGAGCTGCTGCAACACGGCCTCAGAGCGTGAAGAGGTGGGTGCAGGAGGGTGCCGGGCACGGGACACCCCGTGCCAGGAGCGTACAGGCGCCGGAGGGTGATGCAGCCGCCTGCACGCCTTGCCGCAAAACGCTTGCTCCGACCCCCGCCGTCACCAGCCCGATGTTTGCCGAAGACACGGGAGCAGCGCTGCGTGAAAGGTGGGGTGGAAGAGAAAGACCAACCTTGGAGCAAGCCTGGGACCGTGCCGGGGGCTGTGCACGGCTGGGCGGGGGGGGAAGCAGGCACCGGGGGCTGGGGAGGCGGTGTCCCCTCTTAATGGCATTGCGGGGGGCTGCAGCGAGGTGGGAAAGCTTTCCGCTGGTGCCAGTAAAGCTCTTCAGAGGTGTGCACGTGGCATGGCCGTGGCTTAGGGAGGAGCCACATCCTTTCCTTGGCCCCTTTTCTTCTCTGGTCCCTTTCACATTTCATCCAAGGTGGCTGTCAAGTATGAAAAGATAATTATTTAAAAAAAAAAAGAAAAAGCCAAGGCTGGAATTGCTAGGCAAGCAAGTGCAAGCTGTGTTTCAACATGCGCTTCTCTCTTTACCCTGTTAGCAGTACAAATCCACGCTAGCAGTAATATTTTCTCTCATTTAACAGAAGCGGTAAGCGCCAGCGGAAGAGTGAAGGGAAGCGGGGTGGGAATGGTGAAGCGGGGAGGGCAATGCCATACCCAGCCGGGTGCGAAGGATGCAATGTGGCGTCATCCTCCAGCCCCTGCATTGCTCCCCTGACTTTCAGCGGGCTGCCGGGTGGCACCCGGCAATTTTTGATGAAGGAATAATTGAAGAAGCTAGCTGTAATTTTGGGGTGAAGAAAACACCCTAGTGCTGCCTTTATTGTGCTTTTTAGAGCTCCTCTAGTCCTTGCGGTGCTCTTCAAAGAGCCAGTGATGAAGAGTCTCCTTCCCACCGCTCACCCCATGGGAGGCCCCCGCCAAGGTCCCAAAGGTCTACCTGGCACCCAACACTGGTACCCTGGGGTGTCCCTGGGCTGGGGACGCAGACAACTGTGGGCTCGTAAAACGCTAGTATTTTGGGATGAAATAAAAACACCCATCAGAGACAGGTATGAGCCTCCTCGGCTCCTGCTGAAGCCTGGTCTGTGTCCTGCTTGCTGTGGAGCTGGTACATCCCAGACTGTGGATTGGCACAGGCACCCCAAACATCCAAGCATCCCATGGCAGGGTATGGTAATGGGCTCTTGAGGGCTATTTGAATGACAAGGGACGCCTCGGTGCTCAAGGGTTCACTGGTGGGCTGGTACTTCTTTGCAGGACTGTGGGACATTTGTAAGGATTTTCAGCTCGTAACATACCTTTTTGTTAGTAAATGGATGTGGCTGCACAATACTTAAGCATTTGAATGTTTGGGGAAGGAGGGCGGGTCGTTGCATTGTGTTGAGATGCCTCTGTCAAGCACCTTGCTCTTCTGACCTGGCCTGTACCTGAGGTGTACCCCAACACGCTACAGCATCATGTACCCCTCTGCACCACGCGGGCGGGCTCATAAGTCACCCTGCTCTTCCATTGCACCCAGCCCTGTCAAAGCCAAATCCTCGAGCTTGCGAGGGGGTAAGGGTGCTGCAACAAGCACCCAGAAAGCTGAACTGCAGTTGCTATGAGCTCACCCGTGGCCGTGGGTTTAGGCGTGAGCTGCCTGCGGCTTTGGCGTGGCCGCACACAGGCTGTGCAGCCAGCGCGGGAGCTCGGAGCGGCTGTATCCTGACCGTCGCTGTGTGCTTGCACAAAGCTCGGCGTCACTGCTGCCGTCTCACTGAACTGGGGCGGGTTAGAAATTGCACTGGTGCTTTTGGTGAGGTGTCGGCGAGCTCCTGGCTATAGGTTGGAGTTGGTTCGTGCATGGCCGCTGCTAGTCGATGCCTTGCTTTGTCGTGTCTGCGCTGCATGGAAATAACTTGGGCGATGTGGTTAAATTAATGAGTCTCTAGCTGCCTAGAAAAGCGCGGTTTCCATTAAAAATTAGTAAAATGACCGATTTTCTTTACAACTCATGATTTTTTTAAATAATTTGTTTTCCCCACAATTGAGAAGAATTCCCAGGTGGGAATTACAAAGTCACTGGGACCACCAGGAGGACCAGAGGAGAGGGCAGCATTTAGCATGCTGATCGTCAGGGCTGTAGATGCTAAATGGTACTTGTGGCCGGTGAGACTTTTCCTTTCGGTGGTGTCCGGGAGGACTTTGGAAAGGCGAGAGGAGCTTCTGTGGTGTGCTGGTTAAGAAGACCTGGGGAGCTTGCCAGATGGTGGGTTGAGGCTGCCCACAGCCCCCGGCCAACGTCGGTGCTTCTCCATCACTGGCAGAGACGCCCTGCAGGGATGGGTGGATACGTGCCGTCTGTGTGCTGCTTACTGGCAGCCTCTTATGGCTTTTAGCATCTCTGTCATCTTCCCTGCAGTGGGAGAGCCTGGGTCCAGCAACCTTATGCCACGGGTCTTGTTATGCAGCACTGGTGTCCGTTTTAAGGCGAGCCTTTCTGAGTTGGTGAGGGTAAAATCTAACTGTCCTTCATGCACCAAGCTGGGAGCCTTCAGCTCTCTGGAGACAGACAGAAAAGCTACGCTGTCATCTTGAACGTGAAACTGCCGGGACTGTTATTCCTTACATCGTTTCACTGACTAATTCTGGCTGGTGGTCTATGGATTTGCGAGACAGGGATCAAAGAGGCAGGGAGATAAAAGCCTTATACCAAGCCGACCGAGGAGCAGTCAGTCATCCTCCCGTTTTAGCGGGGTGTGCTGTGATGCTTAATTCCAATCTAGGAGTCGATAGGAGCTGCGCCTGCTCCATCCGCGTGCAGGGCAAGGCGTGTTCGTACCGCAGCACGGCTCGCTACGGCTCCCTCACAGGTATGCACAGCCGGTGTTGCTGTTAATACTTGGATCAATATTCCGGGTTCCTGTCTCCAAACTTTAACTTCAAACTGGAGTTAAACCTTGTTGGTTTGTTTTGTGTTCTTGTTTTGTGAATATTTGAGCCTTGGGGAAGTTTAATGCTGAACTGGAAAGCATTTTCCATACTAGGGAGATGACGTAACATAATGAGATGTTACTGGAGCTACTGTGCTTTGCAGTCCTCCCCAGGCAGTCTGGGAGGAAGTTTATAGAAATAATGTTGATTTTAGGTACCTCTTATTTGTGCAATGTCTTGAGAAGTTACTTCTACGGCCTCCGTGTCACAAGGGTCTGCACCTCCACAGGCGTTAAACAGCTTCCTTCCATCCACCAGAAGAGCCTGACCCTGCTGGGATGGGGACCCGGATTTCCACATTGCGTAGGCTTCTTCCATTGGTCTGTGTCTGCTTTCTGGAAATCTTTTTGGTCTCATGGCAGGCTGGCAGGCTTCCAGGTAAGTCCTGCTGACCGTCTCACTATTTTGAGCTGCCCTGATTAGATCATCATGGATTTGTGCTCACGTTAGTTTTCTCCTTTTCCTGAAGTCACAACGTTGCTGTTGTGCCAGTGATGGTTTGTGGACCTACCTTGACACAGTTGTACAATAACCTACTTTGGGGGAATAAAAATGCAGCTCAAGTATTCCTTCCGCAGCATCGTGTGGTCACTGCCTTTATTACAAAGATTAAGATTATATGTTCACTGAGCACAATTGCAATGATTTGGCGGTTGAAGTCGTTCTTTTCAATTGCGTAATCATTTACACTCTAGTTTGCTCCAGCTCAAACTCATTGAAAATACTGGCCTTAGCATTTCATTAGCATCGTGTTGTATGGTAGCTGATGTGTGCGGGGGGCATGTACTTCAAAGTATTGCACCATGAAAGCATCATGTAGGGTGGAAGGGGGCTTGGGAGATCTCAGGTCGAACCCCTCCTCAAACCAGGGCCAACTCTACCATTGGGATGGGTTGCTCAGGGTCTTGCCTGGTCCAGTTTTGAACATCTCTGATGTTCATCCACCACTCTGGGTCCTTGTCCCAGTGTTTCACCAAACCCTTTGTGAAAATTTTGTGCCTCGTACCCAGTGACAAGTTCCCTTCCTGCAACTTGTGCCTGTTGCTTCTTACCATTTTGCTGCGCACCTCCATGAAGACACTGTCTCTGTCTTCTCTATGACCATCCACTCGGTGTGCGATGATAGTGATTAGTGCCTTCACCTTCTCTTCTCTGGGCTGGACGTCCCTCGACCTGCTGCCTGTGCTGTTGCTAATACAGCCCAGGACGTGGCTGGCTTTCGTCCCTGCAGGACTGCACCAAAACCTTCTCTGTAGAGACACTTTCTCAGCCTGTCCTGCTGCATGGGGTTGTTTCCTCCCAGCTGCAGGATTTTGTATTTGTCCGTATTGAAATTCAGGAGTTTTTTGTCAGCCCATTTCTCCACCCTGTCCTGCTCTTTTCCCTTCCCTATCCATGCCCTGTGTTCCCAGGCCATATCTCTATATTGTCGCCTTCCTTCACAGAATCACAGAACCATTAAGGTTAGAAAAGACCTGTAAGATCATCAAGTCCAACCATCACCCCAACCCCACCATGCCCACTAAACCATGTCCCACAGTGCCACGTCCACACATTCCTTGAACACCTCCAGGGATGGTGACTCCACCATCTCCCTGGGCAGCCTCTTCCAGTGCTTCACCACTCCCTCAGTAAAGAGATTTTTCCTAATATCCATCCTCAACCTCCCCTGGCACAACTTGAGGCCATTTCCTCTCATTCTATTGCTAGTCACTTGGGAGAAGAGACCAACACCCACCTCCCCACAACCCCCTTTCAGGCAGTTGTAGAGAGCGATGAGGTCTCCCCTCAGCCTCCTCTTCTCCAGACTGAACAACCCCAGCTCCCTCAGCCGCTCCTCATCAGACTTGTGCTCCAGACCCCTCACCAGCTCCGTCGCCCTTCTCTGGACACGCTCCAGCACCAAAATGCCCTTCCTTGGCCCAGTGCTCTGAGCATCTCCCCTAGGAAGAGGAGACCCTCCTCTGAGCGTGGGGGAACGTGAGCAAATAAGGCAGACAGATGCTTTGACTCTTGCCCCGTGCTTGGAAAGAAAAGTCTGTTTTGTGTTCCCAGCTCACCATGCTGGGACTGGTGGAGGTGGGATGCTAACTGCTCACGAACCTGATGGAGATGGCACGTCTCAGGGCAGCACAGGGGGGTCCTGCAGGGAGCAGGTCTTCACCTGCGTGAACGAGGGGTGTGCAGTGGTACTCTGACTGCAGGTTTTTCCCTGGAATATCTGGCATCTTAGTGTACCGCTGTTAAACTGAAAATCCTGGTGAGTATGTTCGCAGCATGACGGGTGCTGGAACAAGTGCTGGCTGTTGAAATGTGCTTGGTGGGAGTAATGCGGTGGAGAGAACTGGGGTGATTTGCATTCTGTAATTAGACTAACCCAACCGTTCGGAGAAGGATGAGCCAATCTGATGAACTGATTAAATAAAAAGTCATTGAGATAATGTTTATAACAACAACGTGCACACTTTATCCAGCCTCTCCTGCATTAATAGCCCTTTTCTCATGAAAGTGACCTTTTTTCTAAGAAAATTATTTGCACTGTTAACAATAGTATTTAATAAAAAAGTAGCTGGATACCTGAGAAACTCCAGGATTTCCCCAAGAGTCAAAAAAAAGGATCCTTACCTTCCCAGCTGTGCAATCTGCCCGCTCTCAGTGGCTCTTTGTGCTGGAAAGGGGAGAAGTGTGTGAGCGAGGGGTAGGAGAAAGGGGAGAGGAGGGGGAGGACGGTGGTGGTTCCCTCCTGTGCCCCCACCGCGTCCCCGCGCCGCATCCCGTCCTCCATCAAAGCGTCCGCTTCCATCGTGTCGCTGCCCATCCCGGGCATGCCACAAGCAGCTTCCAGCTTCTGAGCTAAAAACTTGAAGGTTGTTATAGTTTAGGGCTCGGGGGGCTGGATTATGAATTAGCAAATAAATGAATATTTCCTGGTGGAAGGAGCTGAAGGAATTGGACGCTGCATTAGGCTGCCCACCTGATTAATAGCTGTTTTTCCTGAAGGTGGAGTTACTCTGCTCTTCTGGGTGTTGCATTGCTTTCTTTTTTTCCTTTTTGCTTAGCATTATATCAGTGGGATGTAAAGCAATAAGGCAGTCTCGGCAGCGTTACGCCACAAGGCTCAAAGCAAGGAGGGCGTGTGGCCACAGTAGCTGTTGTAGCACAAGTTTTGCCCTCGCATTCAATCCCCTCAAACGATGGGGCAAAGTCCTCCTTTCCGTGCAAGCCTCGTGCTGTATCTCCTCTGGCAGCGGGATAAGATGCAGACAGGAGAGAATCATCACGATTTCGTGCAGCTGACAGCATCCCATGCAGCCAGCTGCTATTCAGACAGCTCGTTATTTCAGTTGCCAGCCAGGGCCGTTCCCCACTCCCCCATTTTTTTCCCCTTTCCCCCACATCACTGCCAAAGAGCGCAAAAGAGAACTTTGTACATCAGCCGCTTTCCTGCAACCTCCTCCGAAAATGTAGCACAGCCTCACTTCTTCCTCTGCGCATGAGCAAGGCTGCCAGCGCACCGTCACTTGTAGAGCTGTTTGCAAGGGGCACGTCTGCGGCCCCGCAGCTGTAATTAATTCTGATCATTACTTAAAGCAAGGCCAGGTGAGCAGCTTGCTTGTCTGCTCATAAGGGTTGTGAGCAGCCTTGGAGGGAGTTGGCAAAGCTGCGGTGCTCTGGTTACTCTCCTCTTCCAAATGTGAGTTTGTTTTCTCTTCTTTTGTTAAAATGACTCATTTGCTTGTGGGGGGAGGAAAAGGTGGGGAAGGGGAAGCCGGTGCTTTCCTATATGTGCTGTATAAATGGCTTAAAACATGGTCAGGGAGGTGGCTTCTTTGTTGTGGTGCTCAGTTCTCCTGCGGGCTCTTGAGTAAAGGTCTCGGAGCCGCTTTGTGGGGGGGTCTGTAGGGATGCTCTGGTCCCAGTGCTGCGTCTGTGCCTGATCTACCGCCTGCTTCTCCAGGTTATCGTGTGTGGTGTTTGGCTGAATCCCAGGGAGGAAGAGAGAAAAATGATGCTCTAAGGAGAGATGGGTCTCTGGGATGTGCCTGGTCTATGCTCACTGCAGTTGGACCTGGGACAAAAGGAGAAATATGTGGCTTTTTGGATAAGTGGTAACTTCCAAGAGTTGCAGGAGTTATCCCAGGTGATCAGAGTGTTTTGATGAAGTGGAAAGGTGCTGGGGGTTATTCTGGTTTGAGGTTTGTTTGGTTTTTTTACCTGCATGAGTGCTTTAATATAAAACAGAATGGCATTTTCAAACAGGCATTTCAAAATGAAAACCTGAACCGTTTCACTTAAATGTCAAAACGTTTAAATGTTTTCCAATTATTTATAAACACTGTCAGGAGTTCATGGAATATGGCAGGCTTTGGAATTTTACCTTTTTTTTTCTCTGGAAAAAAGTTTTGTGGGAGGAGGGGGAAAAAATGCCCTACTTCAGCTTACATAGCCGTGAGCCACGTCTGGTGTGTTGTGTCCCAAGTCTCAGGGCAATGAGAAATGAGCAGATCTCCAATCGTATACAAGAAAACCTGTCCCCTTTTGTTAATTTCTCCTTTTATAACATGATTGTACATGTGCCATCGGCTTCCTTCGTACATTTGGAGTGATCTATTTTAAATGAGCAAGGCTGTTGTCGCTACTTGGCTTTCTCTGTGGCTAGAGGTCAGGGCCAGCTTGTGATGCCAGCTGGGTTTTGTCTAGCCTGCTGTATTGCAACACCAATTAATTGATTATCAGTTAATCCATTGCCCATGACTGTAAATGCTAATGGAGATGTGGCTGAACAGTTGTTTGAGGTGTCCCTTCCCATGCAGAAGCTGGGATGCCTGCATCAGCAGAAAACAGGACTGACGTGATTAACATGTCCTAATGAGCCTTTTCCGTATTCATGGGGCGTGACTTAATTTGTGTTGGTATCGATGCCTTAGCGGGGGCTGCTGTGACCGTTCAGCCAGTGCCTGCTTTTAGCCAAGTGCGTATTTCCATACAAACAGAAGATCTGCTTTGTAGTCTGCAGTAGTCCAGGCTGAAGAGCTTTGCACTAATAAGCTATGAGAATGTTCATCTGAGGCAGAAGCTCTCACATTTTTCTAGTTAGTTTAATTAATGTATATGTTTTGCCTTATAGGAAAGCTTAACTTTACCTCAGGCACCTGGAAAAAATAATTTTACTGTTGTGGCTAAATATTCTCATAAAGAGAACATTTAGTTGCCCCCAGCTACTCTATACTCCAGCAAGTAGAGTCCTCAAACTTCATGAGCTTTTATAAGTGTAATACCAATACCCTGCAACTAAACTCCCATCCAGCGAAGTCTGATGGGATTTCACTAATGGGCTTTCCCATCCCCTCAGCACTCAGTAGGAGCCTCCCGAGAGCCCTCTCCCCGGTGTGGTGTGATGAGTCAGAGAGAAGGGAGTGGAGTTTCTGGGTAGTTTTGCTTTAAGGATTATGATGAGTTGTAGGAGTGATGCACAGACTTGGGGCAAGCATGAGAAATGAGTGTGTTTAAGGAATAGGTGTGAGTCCTTTCCTTCTGTGCCCACCAGCCAAGTTCTGAACTCCTTCGCTCTTGATCTTGATGGTCCTTTCACAGCTGACGTTCTGGAGAAACAGTGGTGCCGTGTGCTCTGCCTGAGCTGTTCGGGTAATAGTGAGTATGGAGGGGGAAATCAGGAAGCTGGGTACTCTGCTACCTATGGACAATGTCATTTTGCCAGTATGAAAGAAGCTGTCTGGTGAACCCTGGAACAGAGCTGGTGTGGACACCAAGTGTGGAAACACAAAGGGGTGATGCTTAGGTGTGGGTGTTGCTGTTTCTGAAGACCTTCTTCCTCTCGGTTGGCTGATGTGGCTAAGAAGTACCTGAAGCTTAGTTGGCAGGTTCCTTTACTCCAGTGACTCGGATTGATCCGTGAGGACAAGTGTAGTCTTGTTCACCAACCCAGGTGTTGCAAAGGTGGGACAGACCCAGTGTTCACATGGGAAACAGGATTTGCGTTTGAGACTTGCAGCTCCAGCCTCTGGAGCTTTTGTGTGGTCATTTTGGCGCAAAAATGTCCAGTCCACTGTCTGCAGCAAAACTCCTTGTAGCTGGGAGTGAGGAAGACGCATAATGGCCTTCTCTTCCCAGAATTCAGGTCCCCATTGCTGCCTGTGATACTCTTCTAGATGTGACCAACGCTCATCTGCTCTCTCAGGCAGTGCCACATCTCCGTGGTGTTCAGCCGGCCAGGCTGGGAGAGGTTTTACTGAAATGCATTGCCATGAAATGGCTGAATTTGTGTTCGGAGGCTCTACTGTAAGCAAGTTACTCTTAAGGCAGTGAGCCCTGGTGGCTTGCGTCCCACGGGAGACCCGAGTTTTGTCTCTGCACAGTAGGGTGCAGAGAAGAAACCCTGAAGCCACCCAAGTCAGTGCAGTGAGTCAGCCAAGAGGAGGGGGGGAGAGGGCTGAGACCTCTGAGCACTGCTGTTGTGCATCAGATAGATAATACTTCTGTCTGAGTGACTCCAGATTTGCTATAAACAAAATCATAGAATCATTTAGGTTGGAAAAGACCTTTAAGAACATCAAGTCCAACTGTTAACCTAACACTACCAAGTCCACCACTAAACCATATCACTAAGCAACATATCTGTGTGTCTTCTAAACACCTCCAGGGATGGGGACTCCACCACCTCCCTGGGCAGCCTCTTCCAATGCTTCACCACTCTCTCAGTAAAGACATTTTTCCTAATATCCAGCCTGAACCTCCCCTGGCACAACTTGAGGCCATTTCCTCTTGTCCATCACTTGTCACCTGGGAGAAGAGACCAACACCCACCTCACCACAACCCCCTTTCAGGGAGTTGTAGAGAGCGATGAGGTCTCCCCTCAGCCTCCTCTTCTCCAGACTGAACCACCCCAGCTCCCTCAGCCGCTCCTCATCAGACTTGTGCTCCAGACCCCTCACCAGCTCCGTCGCCCTTCTCTGGACATGCTCCAGCACCTCAATGTCCTTCTTGGAGTGAGGGGCCCAATAATCATAATCTTGCCCTTGTATCATTCTCTTTATCAATGACCCTGTATCAAAGCAGCTTCATGGACCATGTGTGGTTGGTGCAGAGCTGCCTTGCTGAGTGCCATGACCAGCATTCCTGGCATCTTCCAGGGCTGATGGAAGTTCCAAGCTCTGGGCTTGGCTGGTTTCTGTTCATGTTTCCCTAACTGCTGGTTGAAAACGCGGTACGCGTAGTGCATGGGAGGAAACGTTGCTGTGACCCCAAGGTCTCTCCAGTACCGATGCAATGGGTGGGGAGGGTTTCTCACCTCTGTTTTTATTGGTGTGGAAGCACTCTCTCTATCAGAGGTGAAAGTGGCTGTGGAGGAGCTCAGCCTGTGCTGCAAACCTGCTGCGGGAGCTGTCAGCACTGGCAGCTGGTATTTTTAGATGACATCTCTCCTCTGAGGCAGGAGCCCAGACTTCCTTTTTCACTCTGGGTATGAAGCACGACTGTGCTGGCATGGCAGATGATGGCTCTGGTGAAGGTGTTGGGGAGCGGCTGTGCTGGAAACACAACTGTTGTGAATAGGAGTGGCAAATACCTTAACCGTGGGGCTGTGATTCAGCCCTTACACTGATTTATATAATCTCTGCTACTGATATATCCTGCTCCTAATACTGCACAGCAGGCTTGAGCAGCCTTGCCGTGCTTCCACCGAATAAATCTGTATCCTTATGTCTTGGTGGTCCATCATCTTTGAACGGTCCGAGTGCATCCAACCTGATGTTGGCCATCCCCAGTTCGTGTAACGGTGCTTGGCTGCAGGGTACCTGCTCAGAGCTGTGCGGACCTTCGTTGGTTGGTCTCTCGATTTCTGGTGCCGGGGAGTGTGCATATACAGGCAGGCAGAAATAAAGCAGATGGGAGCGTGTGGTAATGAGGACAGCCAAAGATTAATCTGTGGGTCAGTAGTGCTCCACTGTTGAGAGCTGCACAGCCGTAGCTAACACAGAAATAAATTAAATTGCAACAGTAGTTAGGATTGGTGTTGAAAACCTGCTCCAGAAATTGGCTGTGCAATGGAAAATGTTGAGAGAGGAACCTGCCTATCATTGTCCCTATTTAAAGCCTATTTTGTTTTTAGGGCCTTGTGTTTAAAAAGGGATTAAAACCACTTCAACTATTCCGATGCCAAAAAGGGGGAGAATTCAGCACAGAAAAGCCCTTTTACAGGTTGCCCAGAGAGGTGGTGGCATCTCCATCCTTGGAGATACTCAAAAGCTGTCTGGACATGGTCCTGGGCAACTGGCTCTAGGTGGCCCTGCTTGAGCAGGCTGGTCGGACCAGATGACCTCCAAAGGTTCCTTCCAGCCTCAACCATCCTGTGATTCCCCGTCGGCGTTGGCCCCAATGGGAACTGCAGTCCTTACAAGGACAGTTCTGCTTTTCCATTTTCTTTGCTCTTGTTTCCCCTAAAGCCATCAAATATAGGTGATGTCCACATTGCCATTGGAAAATCAAGAAAAAGAAACAAAACAGGTATTGGCATTTTTCTGTTGTGGTACAGGATGACAAGAACTGGAAAAATCCTGCTTTATTTCTTATGCTGCCAAAACTTTATGGCTAAAATTGCCCTGGCAAACTAATTCTAACCATGTGCTCTTACATATTTTTGAGTAAGAACTGCAAAGTGAGTCTCAAAGTGAGCATGCTTTGTGGCTGCTCCCCATCTGAAGAGAACAGTGCTGTGGGAGCGCTGAGGACGTGGTGGTTGAGGGATGCTTTTGCTGTGTGGCCACGGTGGGTGGGTGCTGGTGGGTGGCCCGTGGCTCCTGCTGCTGCCAGGTTGCCAGTTACATGGGCAGCACCATTTGGTGGTCATTCATAGGTTGGGGAGGAAAAAAGGTTAGCGAGATAGCTTGTGCCAGTGGGGGAAAAGTGGGCCAGGCGGGTAGAGAAATCCATGAAAGAAAAGTAAATCTACTGGTGTGATGAGTGGGGGAGTGCTCTGCTTACACTGGGGCTCAGCAAATTGACATTCTGCTGTAAAAACCACACATTTCCAGAATTATTTCATTGTTTATCCATTACAGTGGAATTCTTCTGTTACACTTTTTTCTTCATGTGAAATCTGTGGCTGCTCAGCTTTGTGCTGCTCTCTGCTATCACTAGGTTTCACAACGCGGCTGGAATACAGATGTCTCTACTGAACTGTGTGTGCTTGCATGCGCCCAGATGCGTTCACCATGTTAATCCGTCAGGGTTTGGTGTGCAGGAGGTGAGGCTGATAGCCAGCTCATTGCGCAGGGCTGGGCTTGCGCCCTTCCCATGAAGGGTAATGGGAGCCAAGGGCTGCACATTAAGGAATCAGTTCTACAATCGTAATGGGGGCAAAACCCGCCAGGTGCTTGCACATTTGGTTTCTTAGCCAAGATGCTCTATTTCATATGCCTGTTAATGACTCACCAGTGGTTTTCCTTTTGCAGGAATGAATGTGCTCCTTCCTTCCTCACATCCTTCAGATAGCGAATATACAGCACTTGGCTGCTTGTTCTGCAGTTATTAGCTTATAAAGCACCATATGGAAGAATATTAAATAAAGCACTGGCTTTTTCTGAGTGCTGAGTGATGTTAGCTGATAGCAATGCTCCTTCTGAGGATGGCAGTTGTGTGTTTCTGGCCGTCTTCTGCTGTCTGTTGCAGAGTTTGTGCCACGTCCCTCTCAGAAGGGTTGATGCAGGTAAGAACCGCTTGGCACAAGGACTTGGGGTCTGTAAAACAGAATTGGGCTTCTGTTGCCTGCAGGGCTGTAGTATAACATGTTCCCAAATCAAGGAGCTCTTTGCAAGGCTCGTGCTGGTGCTGGACAACTGCGCAGCGTGTGCCTTGGTGGTGAGGGCTATTCCCAAGTGTGATGCTGTACTCTCCAGTGTAACAGTGCTTTTAGGTCACTGCCTTCCAGAAATGCGTCTCTGGTTTTGGATGTACCCTTTCCTTGCCCAAATTCTCCAGTTACGCATGCAGCAATAATATTTGGTCACAAAAATCAGGCGTGCGTGAGAACATGTGCCTGGTTCAGTCATATTAAGAGTATATAACTTTACTGGTGGAGCAAGTCAGATGTGTGATAGATGGATGATGAGGATGATCTTGTGGGGTTTTTAGAAGCAATTTATTATAGCTCTTAAAGTTCTAGCCCTGGCTCCCTGATGTTGTTAAATATAAGATGTTGCCTAGAAAAGCTGTTGTGCTTATTGTGTTGTGCCCTGGAATATAAGGTTTACCCTGGCTAATCCTTGTGTGTGTCTCTCGCCAATTTTGATTAGGTTATTGAGGAGGCGTCTGTGTCTTGCAGAGGATGTGTGCAGTGTCTGCCAGCTGTACGGCACTGGTACTCAGCTTCTGGGGTTCCTGCTGAGCCCAGGCACAGCTCAGTGCTGATGTGATGAGGATAAGGTGAGCAGGGAGCCTGGATGCTATGCCCAAGCTGTGCGAGATATGTAAAATATCCCCCAAAGGATCAAATCTCTTGCGTTGCTGAGAGATGCTGTTGCATGTCTGTTGTGCTAGAAAAGTTTTAACTAGTTTGAGATGCCTGTGAAGTAAGAACAAAATCATATGCGGAATTAAGATCCTCTTAGGGTTGATTTTTCTCAATTAAAATCTCAAGTTTACAGCTGCTCACTTAGAGCAGGAAATGCATTTTTCCACTTAAGAGTACAGTTGTCATTAACTTCCTAATTGTAAGCCTGTGTTATTACACATTAAAACGTTAATAAAACTTACCTAAAGCATGGGAGTTTAAAGGAAAACTCCAAGCTGTGCAAGCCTGGTGCTTTAATGGACCAGCTATTTTGTCTGTGTACGGACCTCAATTTGGGACTCTCTGCAGATGCTCCCGGCTTATCCCTGTGCAGGGAGTATTAAAACACAAGTTTTCTGGAGTATTTTAAAGCTCTCAAGGTCTGGAAAGAGGAGGCTGGTTTACCAATTCAAAAGCCATTTGGAGGGTGTGATGCAAAGGTCACTGGGGGACTTTGTAGGGTGGGAAGATGAGGAGAGAGATGGAAAAGAAGGGAGAGAAGTAGCATGCCAAGGAGAGAAGAGCTTTAGCAGGGAGCAGAAATCTACAGCTGTTTTTCCTTTTTTGAGACAAATTTCCTTGGCCTGCAAAGCCCTTTAGGGTGGGACTGTGCTGTGTTTGTGCATCACCTGTCACAGCAGGATCCCAGCTCCTGGCAGAATTGCTAAGGTTTTATTGCGATGTCAATAATAATAATTAGCATGTCTTTATGAAGCAGTCATGGTAGTGTTTAGTTTAAGGGGAAAAACAAAAGGAGAAGCGTTATTAATTACTTTAAGAAGTATTAAAGGATCATTTTCCTTTCACAAAGGCATGGCGAATGCAGGCGATCTGATACCAGGAGCCCATTTTAGTGTGAATCCCATCAGCTCTTCTGTGCTGGCCCCATCCCTGCAGCTGCTGAGGAGAAGGACAGGGATGGAGCAGGGTGAGCCCCAGATGTGGGTGAGCTGTCAGCTGTTGTCCAACTTCAGGGTAATTTCTGGAAGGTCCTGCAGAACAGTTTCCATTTTTGTCTTTCAAAAAAGCCCCAAAGAAATTGGAAAGTCAAAAAATACGCAGGCTCTGCAAGGCTTGTCAGCTTGCTGCCTTTTTAAACAGGAAGGTGAAAATGAGGTTTATGGAGAAATGTTGTGGGAATTAAAGGAAGGATGGTTATGGCATTCTAAATTGTCTTGGAGGATGTCCTAGGTGCATCAAAGAAATATGGAGCAAATCCTGCCCACCTTGAGCAGAGTGGGAGGTGGGACATGAGGAAGCAATCTGGATAGCTGATGCAGGTCAGAGGTGGTTAGTGGTAAGTATGGGCTCTAATTAGCTTACTGAAAGACTTTCTCAGGCCCTGCTAGGGAAAAAACTGCTGTTGACATGTGCTGATATTGTAATTCAGGAGAATCCGTTCTCCTTTGCCTGGGGGGAAAAAAAAATCTTTTTCAACTTCCCATCATCTGAGCCCCTCTGTAATGTTATGTATGTGATAGGAACAGTCTAGTGCCTTAGCAATGCAATAATGCAATAAATGGGTTCAGTCTGGTCAGGGCCTTGTGTAGGATAAGGAAAGCAGCCCAGAAACAGCAACAGTTAAGCTGTTAGGCATTTGAAGAGTTATGAAATGATAAAACACAAATAATCCTAACAGTAAAGCTGTCTTATTGCACACTTCAAGGTATTGTGGTGTGTGTTCTTCAGGTTTAAGCATGTGATATCTCTTTTCTGATCCCTGCAATAGTGGGAGCGAAAGTAGGTCTAGGAGATCTGTTCAGAAAATAACCGTCTTTGGGGTTTGCTTGTGTGTCTTCATTTTAAGATGAATCTTGAAGTTCATCTCCCTTCCTTAGTCTCTGAGCGTGGTTCTGTTGAGTACCGACTCTCCTGTAAGCGTTTCGGGACTACTGTATTGCGCTGATTCACGTTGCTCTGCAGTCTGGCACAGACTTAAACATCTGTGCCATGCATGACTAAACCATCCCATAGACCTCTCAGCCCTGCAGGAAGGAGCTCTGCCTCAGCAAAAGCAACAGTGAGTGATAGGAGAACAACTCCTGAAGTTGTACTTGTTTTGGACTGTACGTTTCTTTTGACAGATTCTGGGGAGAAAATGATGTAGAGCCTGCAAAAGGTGGAATGGGGACTTGAGAGGGAGTAGGTAATGGCAGAGCAGCTGCATTTGGACAAAGCAGGTCTGAATAATGGACAATGTTTTGAAGCAGCTTGCTTGAGAGTATCTCAGATGTGATAAGAAGCTTTTGCCCCAGCCTCCCTGCAAAAAAGGGATTTAACATGTCCTCTAAGATATTACAAGATACCTTTATTATTGTACACGGATGGCGAGAACACTAACTCACAACCTGGACAGGCTTTATTTTATAGGGAAGGATAAAATGTCCAAGGGACATCTCGAGTTAGCTGATGTGCAGACTGCTTGCCAGAAGTGCATAGGGCTGCTTTAAACTGGAGATGCAGAGAATAGAAAACAGTCCCCAATGAGGCATCCAGACTTAAAACAGACATGCTGTTGCCATGCCATAAACACATCTGAATGTGTGACCGTGTCCACGTGATTCAGGTTGTTGGACTGAAGACATACAGTAGACTTTTAATTTTGGAAAGGGTATTTGGGTGAAGCAGACTTGCTGGCTGGGTGAAGCAACATGCAGGAGGATGGGGGGCATATCTGTGTCTAGGTGTGTCTGCATGGGTTTGAGTCCTGGTGAGATGGTGGCTCCAGATCTTGGGTTAGAGGTAGTTGCTTGTATGTCCCCAGGAGCAGGGCAGCCCTGTGGGAACGGTCTCTCACAAAACAGGAGACAAGGCATCCCCACGGGTGTGCTTAACCCAACCATGAGTCAGGGACATGATGCAGAAAACGCTATGGGAAGTGGCATTGTTCAGCTGTGGCTACTGGAGGTGCCTGAAGGGTCCTTCTAGGGTGGAGAGAGGTGTGGGGGGAACGGCAGGACCTGGGTGCTGTGGCACTTAGAGGGACCTGGCAACTCCTGGTTCAGCCCTCTGACTTCTAGGAGAAGATACAGAGGTTTCTGTTTCTCCTCTTGGTGTAGAGTTGCCAAAAAAGTTTAAGGCAGAAATCTTTCTTTTAACAACCCATCAGGTAGTAGCAATCTTGGAGACCTTGAGAGCATCGCAGTCTCCCTGGGAGTATGAAAGGAGGCAGAAACCAATGCAGTGCTTATGTTTGGATAAAAAGCAATACTCTGGGTTTCAACACAGTTGCGGCCAAGTGATTTATTGGCTTGCTGTCCTAGGGAAATGAGGCTTACTCAACTGTGCTGTCTGTATGTCTGCTCCTCACTGCTGGCTGGAGAGCGCTCTTACTCATCTGAGGGTGTCCTCCAAGGGCACGAAACCCAAAATGCTCCGTGCCCTCCCACCCTGTGCCCCCATTCCTGTACACGTACGGGTGGCTGCTTCGGCTTTTACTGTCAGGGACAGCTCTTCAAAAACACAACCCAAACGCTTCAAACTATGTCACTGTGCTGAGAAACAGGGTTCGTGGGAGCTCTGGGAGAAGTCACCGAACGCTTCCGTTTGCAGCGATGTTACAGTAGTTCCACTTATACCTGATTTCACAAAAGCTGCATTCCGTATGCTGAAATACAGTATACTCCTAAACTGATCTCCCTGCCTGTATAAAGGGATGGTCAGCGATCTTCTCTTGGCCCACATTATTTATAGAATGTGGATTATACTTGTAGCAAGAGTTGCTACATTTTGCACTAAACTCTTAAAATCCCAAGTGACTTAACTAAAAACAGGTATTTATAGATACTGCGTTAAAAAGAAATGTTGCCAGCAATTTCTGTGCTTCAGTATTGCTGGTGAGGGTCTTCTGTTGGAGGCAGAGGTGTGGTGGGAGTTTCTCATGGCTCAGTTGTGTTTTCTGCCCTCTCAGCTGTGCTGAAATCCCTTGATTTTGTCTTTAATCTGGGTGTGTTCAGAGAGCTCATTTGTAGTGGGTCCTCACAAACAGCTGTCCTGGCTGAACCCAGGAGATCAGAGCAGGAGTGAAAATGTAGGTGGAAGCATCCCAAAATGGGTGCCCCCACCATAACCCTCTGCAAAATCGTGTAGCACACCCTGAGTTATTACATTATTTCCCCGATAGTAGGGAAACGCATCTACGTAGCACTTGACCTTCTCATACTGCTCTGAGCTGGGCGTATCGATGCGGTTCAGGTGCTGAGGACTGCATTGAGCATCACAGGCAGGTTTTGCTCCCTGTGCCAGCATGGGGATGTTTCTGATATCCCTGGCTTTGGTAGCTTGCGTGGTACGTTTATGCATGGCGCGGTCATCTCTCGCTGCCCTGATGTACCTGTGGAGTTGCGGTGGGGTGTGTTGTGATTAATTTGCAGTCCTGACTTTTTTGCAGCGTCCTCCCCTCTTGCAGAGCCTGCTGTGGCCCCCCGGGAAGGGGGATCGGTGCTGGCTGGTGCAAAGACACGGTGCAGCGCTATAGAGCAGCAAACGGTGCCGGGGAAGCTGGAGCTGTTACTTTTGCTGTGTGGGTGCAGTTGGTAGTTGCTTCTGGTGAAAGGGGAGAAAGTGGCCTATTTGAAGAAAGAGATTTAAGTGCAGACCTGATTTGAAGGATGTGAAGTACCCTTGTGAAAGCAGAAAGAAGGGTGTTACTACTTTTGCAGATCTAGAAGTGTTTTCCAGATGTGATGCACTGAGAGCTTTGCATCTCTGAGGATTATTGTTAATTAGGGCTGTTGCAGTGAAGAGATTCAGGCTATGGAGGAAGCTATGCCAGGGATTCACCCCAAGTGTATGTGTGGTATTTGGATGAGGCGCAGGGTGCTGGCATTAGGGTCGGTCCAGAACTGTGTCCTACAGGGAGCAGCTCTCCCAGGAGGAAGTATTTTGCTTGAGGAGCAGTCCTTCAAGCTTGCTGGCTCAGCATGCCTCATGCCTGTGTCCTGCTCAGGTTATTTATCTAGCTGACCTGTAAAGTCACGTTGACTAACCCAGCAGAGGTCTGTACCACCTTACTTGGGGTGGGTCTCACCTTGCAATTAAACCTGGTGTTGCCTTGAGGCAACCGTGCAGACAGGCCAGCCAGGCTGCTCAGCCCTGCCACCCCTGTGTCCCCTGTCCCTTGGAGCAGTGCTCTGCAATTTCAGGGCTTAGTAAGAGCCTGTATCTGCCCCAAAGGAACATGAGGTTTCTACGCACTTGACCTCTGCTCCTTGGAGACCAGTCGGTGCTGGCTATGGGTGTCTTAAAAGCAATGCTACAGATGTAAAGAAGGCAAGTGGCCAAATGCATGGTGGTCGCTGGCTATAACTGTTCATAGTGTTTGTTGTGCAGCTTGTGCTGTTGTTCCTTTGGAGAGATCTTCATTTTATATGGGCTGCGCTTTCTGAACCCCATACAGTCCCAGATGCCCAACAATTACTGGTTCAAGTTCCTATACATAGTAGAGACAGCTAGAAATTTATACAGGGAGGCAGTCACTGCAAGAATAAAAATCCTGGTCTCTGCGTTACCCTAGGACTGGTACCTGAGCCTGTTTTTTCTGTCGTTGGGCGCACAGCAGCGAGTGACTGAAGGTGTCCCCTAATTCAGCACCTTGGCATTACCCGTGTGCGTGCTTTCCTGGCTCTGTAGACCACCAGGGACTGCTGAAGCAGACCAGCATGAGGGATGGTCTTTGTGCAAACTGAAGGCATCTTTGCAGTTCGTTTTCCTGCTCTCCCCTGCTTGCTTCTTTACATGTGGAAAAGAAAATTACAGGGGAAAAAAATTTTTTTACTTGTGCAGAGTTTGCGGCAGAACCCAAACCTTCTCAGGCTGACCTGCAAGGAGTGGTGCTGGGTGTGCTGAGCGTGGAGGTGGTGTGCGTGGTGCCTGGAGGGTGGGCTGTGAAATCCTATTAAACATACAGATGCTGCTGGCAAAGGTGCTGAATGAGTTCTGCCTGCCTGAGCTGTGGTCCAAGGCTTGGCGCCTCTGGCTCTCCGTCTGCTGGATTTGAGGCAGTCTGAATGAGTTTAGGAAGATGAGGGATGGCTGCTGGGTCCTGCACAGAGCTCTGCAGCTGTGGACCTTCATTTCCATGTTCAGAGTCAGGGGAAACTCCTGCTCCCGTTCATTGTTCAGGTGATTTCTTTTTTGTGAGTGTATCCCGGTAGGTACAACTGATTGCAGTGTTATAAATGTCTTGGCGTGAGATGCTGTAGTCCTTTTTCATAGTGTATCCTTGAAGACCTAGAGCAGGGAGAGCTACACAACAGGCTGCCACATGGGGTCCTTTTGTATGTAGATCCTCTTATTTGCTAATGGGATTTAGACTTCCATCTAACCAACCTGAATGCTTGCCCTAAGGTAAAGCAGTCTTTTATACCTTGCAAAAGCAGTACAATAAATGAAGTGGCAAGCAGGTGGAGGCTTTACATACCACGTTGTCTGTGCTGTCAATGCAGAGTACTGCAAAAATCGCATGTAGCCCTGCGGTGGGGACCAGGTTCTCCTTAAGAGGCTTCACTTAACCCAGTGACACTGGAAAATGTGTTCTGCTCGCTTGCAGATGCTTTTGTCAAAGTAGGAAACAGAGTAAAGCGAGGAGAGCGCGGGATGGTGTGGGGACAACACTTGCTGAGCGGATGGGATGTGCTGTGACAACCACTAAAGGTGTTGTGGAAGATGTCCTGCCTTCAAACTTGAGGTTGGACAGTTTGTGTCGGTCCTTACTTCAAGGACTGAGGTGCAGGAGAGAAGTTATATCTTCTGAAGGGTAGCAATATTGCTAGGAAGGGTACTGGCTTTTCCTTATGGTTTGCCTAGCTATGTACGTAGGTAGGAACCTTGATCCTTTCCAAAATGCTGGCAGATGACCAGGTAGCGCCCCAAAGTCCGTTGGTGTATAGATACTGAGTTAAGTCATCACATAATACAGATGACACCAAGTTGGGCGGGAGTGTTGATCTGCTGGAGGGTAGGAAGGCTCTGCAGAGGGATCTGGACAGACCTGGATCGATGGGCCCAGGCCAATTGTATGAGGTTCAACAAGGCCAAGTGCCGGGTCCTGCACTTGGGTCACAACAACCCCATGCAACGCTCCAGGCTTGGGGACGAGTGGCTGGAAAGCTCCCCTGCAGAAAAGGACCTGAGGGTGTTGGTTGACAGCCGCTGAATATGAGCCAGCAGTGTGCCCAGGTGGCCAAGAAGGCCAACGGCATCCTGGCCTGTATCAGAAATGGTGTGGTCAGCAGGAGCAGGGAGGTGATCATGCCTCTGTACTCGGCACTGGTGAGGCCGCACCTCGAATGCTGTGTTCAGTTTTGGGCCCCTCACTCCAAGAAGGACATTGAGGTGCTGGAGCGTGTCCAGAGAGGGGCGACGGAGCTGGTGAGGGGTCTGGAGCACAAGTCTGATGAGGAGCGGCTGAGGGAGCTGGGGTTCTTCAGTCTGGAGAAGAGGAGGCTGAGGGGAGACCTCATCGCTCTCTACAACTGCCTGAAAGGGGGTTGTGGTGAGGTGGGTGTTGGTCTCTTCTCCCCAGTGACAAGTGATAGGACAAGAGGAAATGGCCTCAAGTTGTGCCAGGGGAGGTTTAGATTGGATATTAGGAAAAATGTCTTTACCGAGAGAGTGGTGAAGCATTGGAAGAGGCTGCCCAGGGAGGTGGTGGAGTCACCCTCCCTGGAGGTGTTCAAGGAATGTGTGGATGTGGCATTGTGGGATGTGGCTTGATGGGCATGGTGCTGTGTGGTGTGGGTGGGTTGTTTTGGTGTGGGTTGTGGTGTGGTTTGTGGGTGTGTGTGGTTTTTTATGGTTGGACTTGATGATCTTACAGGTCTTTTCCAACCTTTGTGATTCTGTGATTTCCCCTTCCCCCCTGCAGTGAAAGCTGGGGCGGGGGGCGCACCCCAGGGGCAGAGCACTGCTGAACCTGCTGACTGCAAAGGGCATCCTTGATACTTTATTTTTTATCTTTTTATAGCAGCCTCTTGGCTGCGAAGGCTCTGCAGCAATGTGCCAGGCTGCATCTCCTGCATGTGTGCAATGGTGAGGGGAGGAGGTGTGGGTGGTGCTCATGTGCAAGGACTCTTATAGCAGAGCTCCTTGCATTATATAAATTATATACATCTATTGCCATAATGCTCTGAGCTGGACAGCTTAGGAGATTTCCTGGATGGGATTGAGTTCTGCGTAGAGCTATAGGTGGGGGAAGGAGGGCTGGAAACCTTTGCCTTGTTTTCTATTTTCTGTGCAGGGTGTGAAAGACTTACGAGAGATCCAGTGTTGTAAATGTCTTTATGCGATGTCTCTTACCCACTTGTTTGGGGTCTAGGGCATTGCAGGAGCTTTGCAGCTCTGTGCTTGTTATGTGTGAGGTGAGTGCCATGAGAGAGAATCTGATTAGGGTGCGTCATTAATTGCTTCATCACTATGTAGCATGGTAGAAGTGTTAGAACTACATAAACGCATTGTTTCCCTCTCTATTCCTGGCTATGGTAGGTAGGTCTTGTGGAATTATGTTTGTGTGACATGCTCCTTTATCACAGGGAAATAGCTTTCATTTTGTGTGAATTGAATAAAAATGTGCAGAATGACATCATGCTGCTTAAGCAAATGGCAACAGCAAAAGTTGAACTAGTTCAGCGTGTTGGCTTTTTATAGCACATGAATGAAATTGCTCACTAGAGCAGCTGTGAGTTGAAGAGTTCTTAACCATACGTATTTCAGGTAAATCAGTTCTGAAAAGTTCTTTTTAAACTCTCCAGGGAGAGAGAGAGAGCAAGGAAAAAGAAGTCAAACTGAAGATTATTTTAAGGCACATTGTTTCTCGCTATGGAGTGTAGTGCAGGGCTATGAAGCTCGGGAGACTGAACGTTAAAATTGCCATCCTGTTACATAAGCGCTAAATAAAGAATATAATCAAGACTTCACAGGAAAATAGTTCAGATCATCAGACGGAGTGCAAGAGTTACTTTGAATTTCCACAGACACTTGGCTGTCTAAACACAGCACGGTTATCCTCCATACATGTCCCCTTCTCCTAGAAGGGCACCTGTGATCCTTGCAGGAAAGCCACCTCTTCCTCCTGCCAGGCTCCTTCAGGAGCTTTTCCAGCTCTTTCCAGTCTTGCCTTTGGATTTGAAGCAGTTATGCATGTGGTGGTTGTGCAGGGAGCACAGGTTTACTTCTCCAGGACAGCAAAGCTATAATTCCCTTGGCCATGCTTGTATTGGGAGGGTGTTTCTTTGGCCACGGGAGATATGAATCAGTGGGAAGGCTGCAGGTTGGACGGCAAGCTCTTATGGGTCAACACTCTCAACCCTTCAAGGTCATCCTGAAGACCTGGCTCTCTGGATCTGTTGCAGGACCCAGATGAGCTCACCCAAAGGTGACATCTAGACTTGTTAATACTACTTTGTCACCCTACGTTGTGGTCAGGGCAGGCTGGGAGGATGGCTGAACAGCTGGAGTGGCTGATGAGTTAGCATCTCTTCCAGTGCTGTGCAGAAAGGCAATGAGGTTGAACAGCTTGGACTTGTTTTTTATGGTTGTTGCTCGCATGTATTCACAGGAAACCTCACATGTCTACAAGGGGGTCTCTTCCATGCTAATGTGCAACAGGTAGAGCAGAGGTTGTGACTTAACCCTAACCAAGGGCACGATCATGAGAATGGCCTCCCCAGGTCAGGCTATGTCCAGTGTCTTCCCTTCACAGGAACTTGTGGCAGATGACAGCAGACAGTATAAGGTCTGGTCTGCAAATGGCTTTCCCCCCCAGTGTGCCCTCCTGACTTCTGCCACCTCTGAAGGATTTCCTGAAATGGAGGTTGCATACATATCTGTGCATTTAAGAGCCTTAAGTGAGCCTTTCCTTCTTCAATTCTTTGCACTGCTTTTAAAACACTTCCTATTTTTGGTCTTCAAAATATTCTCAGAGAGAGCTACACAATTTCCTTGCATGGTGTGAAGCAGCAGCCACACAATTTCATTGCTGCCTCCTAGTTCTTGTGTTATGAAAGACAGTGCAAGTTCGCTCCGCCACCTTCTCGTGATATTAATGGTTTTATGAGAGATTGCAGCACCAGATGAAGCTGAGTGGAAGGAGAAAGACTGCTGCTATTTCCCTTTGCAGTGTAAATATGACAAACTCGGATGATGCTGGTTCCAGCAGATAACAGAACTGCTCATACAGCATGCTCAATGGCATGGAATTGTGCGTGTGTTTGAATGGGACTGCATTCTTCAGCAAATCTCCATATTCTAGCAGGAAAAAGATAGATTCCTGGACATAAAGGTTAGAGGCAACCTGTGAAATCCTCTGCTTATTTCCAATGCATCATGGAGGCCTTTAAAGATGCATACGTGTAGTCAGAGATGGAAAACCCCTATGAAGCAGAGCGATGCTCTCAGAGTACGTTTTTGTAGTTCTTTGCCCATTTCTCATCTGGTTTTGAATGATCGAAAAGGTTGTTTTGCCTTTTCAATTAGTTGCATTACAGTTTTACCAATTGATGAAGGGATGGAGGAAGACTCCTAACTGCTCTCAGGCTTCGTGTCTACGTGCATGTCCCAGCTCCAGAACACAAGTTCTGAAGTTTTTGATATTCTGTGCAAAGTGCTTTGGAGCCTGGGCAGGAAAAATTGAGTGTGGGTAGTTATTGCTGGTGATAACTCTGAGGAATTTATTGAAGGACTAACAGTGTTTTTTCTCTTCTCCTCAAGACCCTGTCAGCTCCATTTGAAAGGTTCAGGATGGTGGCACAGATAGCATCTGAGCTTTCAGTTGCTTTTAAAGTAAATTTATGGTTCTCATGATAGTGTAGAAGAGCTTGACAATGTGACTCTTATGGGTTTGAAAAGCAGTAACTCTGAATTTACTTCTAAGAACTCTTGATGCACTGGCCCTTCCCACGGGTTGAGTATTGTCCAGGAAGCGCAGTATATCACATACCTCAAAACACATCCACTCGGATTTAATGGAGTTGGTGAGAGCTTGAGGTCGAAGGAAATAACTGGGAAAAAGCTGGAAAACAAAATGACTGGAGAAACAAGGAGCAAAATCCAGAGAAGGCTGCAGAAGCAGGCATGGCAGAGACCCTGCCCTGGCAGAGTGGGATTGCTTGAATCCTCCTTGGGATAAATGGATTTCAGAAAGGGTAATGCAGGTGAGGAAACAAGTTGAAGCCTCTGAAATACCAACAGCAGCAAAGTCAAGTGAGCCAGAGAGCTGATGGCTGAGGTGAACAAAATGCTGGTCCCCAATGCAAGTTGGGTGTAAAAAGCTTTCTGTAGTGGATGGACTGAAAGTTAAAACACCCCAGCACTGTGCTGTGCCTGGAGGAAAGGAGCACAGTGGGGAGCGGGTGGGCAATGCTCAAAGCAAATGCATTAACCCATCTTGGGTGCTCGGATCCTTCATGGGATCATCTGGACCCCACAAAATCCTCTCTCCAGTTTGGCTGCTCCCTTGATTTCCAGTCTGTATCTCCAGCTAAATTTGGTGTGCCTAAGGGTGCTCACCCAGCATGGAACAGTGTGGTTAAACACACAAAACTCTGCTCACCTCCAAAAGAGGGTGGGCATGTGTGGCTTTGCCTGTTGGGATGGGCCCCCAGCTCCTGGGGATGCCGGAGCTGTGCCCGGGTGGCTGGGAGACCCCCGCCTAGCCCAGGCCAAATCATCTGTGGATCGTTCAAACAGCCCCTGAAATTGCGCTGAAAAGCAATTAATCAGTGTGAAAAGTAATTATGGCATTGAATGACCAGTGACAGAACTTACCTTTATGCACAGGTGACCTCCCAGGAGTGTCCCCTGGTGCTGCTTAACTCGCTGGAGTTCGGTGCATCTCCAGGGGTGACCTGGAGAGCGTTGTGCCAAAAGCCTGACCCAAATCCTCAAACACCGCCGTGGTTGGGCTCAGCGGGGTCTCTAACCCCCAGATCAGCTGTCTCGCTTTAGAGGGCTGAGCAGGAGAATGCAGTTTTAGGGTATTGCCTGCTTTTTTTATGTGGAAATAATCGTGCCATAAGAGTGAAGAACACTCTGGCAGCTTTGCGTGGCTCCTCTCTAACTCTAGCACTAAAGAGCAATTAATCAATGTGAAAAGTAATTATGACATTAAACGACCAGTGACAGAACTTATGTTTTCCCACCCACAAGCTTCCACGGTTTTCCAAAGCTGCTCTTCTCCTGAATATCGCAGTGTGGTGGGAGCTCTGATGCCATTTTTCAGCATCCTGTCTTCACTTTTTGAATCGTTTCTGCAACTTTCAGCAGGGCAGTCGCTTGCCTCCCGGCATATGGAATAACCGGAGACATTTTGATAATCGTGAAGGGGGGGGGGAATTATTTTCTTGAAATAGAAGTGTTGACATCTGCTTCAGAAAATAACAAATGTTCTACCAAATAAACTCATTAAATACCCCTTGAGTGCCATGGCAAATCTATAATTGCACATCTTGCCTGACATCCTGAGCTTGCATGCAAGGATCGCTAATTATTCTGCAGTTTTCCCTCTTCGATGAGTACCGCAATAATGAATATTTATCAAAAGGTTCCCAGTGGGTTGTTTGAGGGGTTTGATCATGACAGTCTCACACTGCTGGTACGCGAAACAAGTGCCCGGTGTGTTTATGGAGATGCTGATAGCTGCTCCAGCACTGAAATGAAGTGGTCATGCTGCCTGTTGATGTTGTATAATGGTTGTCCTTAAAGGTGCCAGTTGAGATTGGGGCCCCAGCAGTTTTAACAATGCTTGTATACCTACCTAAAGGCAGCCCTTATTTGTTATATGTATGTATAATGTAGTTATACCTACCTAAAGGCAGCCCTTATTTGTTATATATATGTATAATGTAGTTTATGTACTAGAAATACATAGTTCATATACCTAAAGGCATTAAACCAGAATAGATAGGAGAAGGTTCAGAAAGCTTTGCTGCCTTCATTTGGAGCTGGCCATCAGGGCAGAGTTCAGCTCTTGCTTTGTTTTATTTTACATGAATAATTTATTCCCATGAAAATAGCCCTCGGATATAGCTGCAGCTGAGAAACGGGGAAAGAACTTGGAGAACTGCAAGAGTTCCCTACAGTTAATATCTTATTAAAATGTCTTTGTTGTGTCTCAATATTTTTATTTGGGTTTTTTCATATTTAATGATGAGATTAAAGCAGAGCACAACAACATAAATATTTTGGGTTTGAGTAAGAGGATCCAAAATGGTGATATTCCAGTAAAATCAAAAACCCAGCGGTAACAACAAATACCGTTTCAGCTCAGCCTAAATCTCTTTTTTCCCCAGTTTGGCAAGTGAACCAAAAAAATCAATATTTGCCCAGCTCTAGAACTGGGTCAAAAAGAGATTAAATTATTTCTCTGACATACAGTCAGTGGCAGCACTAGGAGCTGAACATACATGCTGAGCGCACCCGTCTCCTCCCGAATCACTAAACCCTTGGTTATTTTTTTGGATTTCTAGAATTGAAGGCTGCAGTAGTGGAAGGGGTGACTTGTATTTATTTTTCCCTTTACAAATACCTTAAAAAAAAAAAAAAAATAAGGCTGGGTGAGGTGTGTGGCTGTGGGTCAGAGCAAGCAGCCCCACCCCAGGGCTGTCATGCTCAGCACCTACGGCTGGAGTAACACGGTGGTGCATCCTCGGTGGTGCATCCTCGCTGTTTATCTCCATAATCTCACTTGCTGACTTCCATAGCTGTAACACTTGAAATGCAAGGCTATGTGTGTGAATAACTTTACATATCTGAATATTGCCTATTCCAAATACAGGGTTGCACATTTCCAGGCTGCAAAAACCGTTATTTGGCTTGGTGGGGAAAACAGCACAGAGGCACGGGGCCATTAAAAAGCTCATCTCTGTTTAGGGCAGAACTCTGATTTGCCTCAGGGGATGCTGTTATATGCACATGGGCTGTGCTTTGCATGGAGCAGGGGGTGGCAGTTAAACTACATTTTTATATGTAGGGAGGGAACAGGGTGAAGGTTTGTCCGTGTTTCGGGGTTGACATAACTGCTGGCTTGCTCAAAGCTTTCACTCCTTCTTTCAGATAAGATGCAATACAAATGGGGCTAGCTGAAGAAACAGGCAGGCTTTATTAGGATGACATCTTCCATATCTAGGACTTTATAAATCCTAGATATTTATAATAGGCTGGTTTTTCTTTATGAAAAATAGTCATATCTTTTCTGGGTATTTTATGTATGTATTTTGCAGTGAGTGGCTATGGCTGACTTGTGACAAAAACCCAACCTGTCATTCAGCTTTCTGGATAATGTAGATATATACATGTCTCCTTGGCATGTTGCATCCCCGTCCTCTGTTTCTCGGTGACAGACGAGACCTTGGCCAGCACTGCTTGGCCCCTGCACATCAGAACTAGACCCATTTATCTTTGGTGTGAGCCCAGAAGTGTTTGAACAATCATGGGTGCTGACTGGAATACTGCAAGTAATGATGAATCCAGCATCAGCCCTGTAAGTAGGTCTGGTAGAGCCCTATTCTTGCTTAGAAACATGCCCTTGTATCCATGCCGAGAGAAGAACAGGTTTTCCTTTTCATCGTGGGTGCAGCTGGGGTTGGCAACTTCTGTTTGATAGAGGAAGGTCCACAAGTACGTGGTGGTCCTCAAAATCATCAGTGTGGCTTCAGCCTCTTCTGCAGTGATTATGGGTCTGGACAGCAGTCTGGTATCAGTGGTTTTAAAAGTGGAAAAAAGACTTTTCCCTTGTATGCGCTTGTGCGTAGTCCTTCCCTTTTGCAGTTGAGGACTTCAATGTGTTGAAGTGTTCAAGGAACGTGTGGACATGGCACTGCGGGACCTGGTTTAGTGGGCATGGTGGTGTTGGGTTGATGGTTGGACTTGATGATCTTACAGGTCTTTTCCAACCATAGTGATTCTGTGAAATAGAACTAAACCAGTTATTACCCTTCAAACTGAGCTGGTGACTTGGCTATATGCTGTGGGTAAGGTAAATATCAGGGGATAGCCGTACTCTGCTCCAGTGCTGCCAAATCTTGAAGTAGGCAGTGCTTTATTTATTCATGACTAATTAAGGCGGAAGCTGCTGAGGTCCCTTCAAAAAAGTGGGTCTGTTCACATGGTGATTGCTGCTAGAGGAGCGGGCTGGGACCACGGTGGAGGTGGCACTGCTCTTACATGGTGTGGAAGTTGTGTTTTTTCTCTAATTGCATCTCTGCAGCGTGTGCTAGTATATGTGTCTACAGATGAACTTACCCACTGCCAACATGTGAAGCCTTCTGCAGCCCCAGCCAGCTGTATAGTTCAAGAGTTAGAAGTTGGGGAGGGAAGGTTGTTCAAGCAGTCTTGGATCAGGCCCTCCAACTTCATATTACTGTAGTCTTTAATTAGAAAACCACGAATTGCGTTCTACAGATCCCTGCTCATCCACACAGAGCGGCAATATTGTTCGATATAGTCTTCTCTCCTCGTTCCGTGGTGTTTTCTTTTATTATTTTAAACCGGAACAGAAAATGAAAAAGGTGCTTGATCCCAGTTTGTGTGCTCTGTCACGTCGTTAACGGCACAATAAATAAATTGTGGTGGCACTGGAGTGGTTGTTGGGCAGGAACCCAGCCAGCCACGTAGCCACAGGTGCCCCTCGCTATCCAGATGCACCACAGGAACCACCATGCTGCTCAGAATACACGACTGCTAATTTCTGCATCTTATCACTGTAGGATCCGGCTGCTCATTAATGACTTGTGGAGGAGGGGGGAAAAAACCCCAAACCAGCAACCTCCTAAGAGCTGCATCTGCATTTCTGGTTCTGCGTAGTTTGCCCATGTAACACCTTGTGCCTTTCTTTTGGAGGCATTGGGTTGTCACCACTGTTGGTGACATCCATAAAACCATCCATCAGCAGACAGCGCTGCAGGGTGGTAATGTTATTCCCCAGAACAACAAATAAATAAAAACCTAATACCAGGCAAGTAACTGCTAATTTAGGGTGTGTGAACATTCATCAGAGCTACAGAAGCAGCTGGTATCATCTAATTTTTTTAGTGCTTGGATTAATGGTGGCGGAAGGGCTGTGAGATCCTCCTGGGGAGATGGGGGGAGGTTGCATGCCTCCCAACAGTTCCAGGCAGTGCAGAACCCCCACTCCAGCATCACCAGGGTTGAACATGGTGTTGGGCTGCTGGTGTGTGTTTCTGCATGTCTCTGTGCTGTGAGCATGAGGGGCTCAGCCAGGTCCTACTGACTTGTGTGTATTGGGCTGGACCTTCTGCAGGCGGTTCTGAACCCTACCAAGAAGTTGGTTTAGGCTACTGTGGCTGTTTGCTTCTTGTATTGACTTGGCAGACGCCAGCGATGGGAACGCTTGTTTAGTATTCAGTGCCCCATTAGAGGTCAGAGCCCTTGCATTTAAAGATGCTGGGGTTTTAAGATTTCTATTTAATTTTCCACTGTGATAACAGTTACTAAATATTATTCCTACAGCTTACATGTCTGTGAGACATAAATTCTCAGTATACATAGCAAGCCACAAATACGCAGCAAAAGACTTTTTTACGCTTTTGGAGGTCACAGACCTTATATCTAAGCTAACAGCAGCCTGTACATGAACACATGCTTTAATGGTTACAGCCTAAACAAGTGATAGCAGTTTAATGTTTGAATGAGTAAACGCTCCCAAGTCCCCTTAGGCTATCTCTGCGCATCCACAGCCACTCCCTGTAATCTCGTCTAATCCCTGTGTATGTGGAATGGTGTAAATTGAAATGATCGCCCTGCCTGGCAAGCATTTTTGTTTCCTCTAAAAAATTAATTTTTATGGATTTGATGGTTTGTAGGCTCCAGCCCATCACGTTAGGGCCAGAAATAAATTTTAAATCTCTGAAATCAGCTTTTCCATAGACTCTCTCCTGCTCCCAGGTAGGGTTTGGGTGTTAAATGCAGCTAGAGGTGGCTTCAGTACATAACGTGTCCCCAGCCTGTGGTCTGGCAGGGTGACACTGATGGCTCCCTAAGAAACTGGGAGTCTGTTTTGCATTTTCCATGGTAGGATTTTGGTGGTTCTTTTTTATTTTGTGGTGGAAAGCAAATGCCATCTCACTTGCCATTCTCATTAATCCGGTGGCCTTTCTGGCTGTGTACTTTGCCAGTGCTGACAGCTCTGTGAGCAGGTTCGGTGCTCTCCCAGGGGACGGGGGAGCTGGAAACAGCAAACTTGCAAGAGCTGTAAAATTTCCACTTCAAAAGCACAGAGCCCAATCCAAAGGAATGTGAAAACCAATGTGCATGTCTTGTAAAATGGCTCCCAGCCTCGTTAGGATAATTAAAAAACTTGTATCTCCACTAAAATATATTGTGGGATTAATGAGTGGGGTTTATAATTCTAAATGCAGGTATAATGTTACCTTTTGCCATGTGCGAAGTCTTCGAGTGGTTAGATGGGCAGGCTGGTCTGCTGGTCCAGCAATTGCTTATGGCTGGGATAATGAGAGGAGGTTCAGAGTAATCTCCATGTCACCACCTTTTTCTGCTTCTTCTTGGTAGCTGCTGTTTGGGTGTCCCGGGGTGAGGAGCAGGGCTGTCCCATGAAATTGTGGCTGTGGAGCGGTGCATCCCTGGCACGGCTGAGCTTGTCCCAGCCATGAGGGCTTGGGAGTGCGTTGGGCACGCTGGCCACGGGGTAGTGGTAGGGTTGTGGGAAATGAGTTTCATAATTTCAAATTTGATTTTAATTGGAAGCCTGAGTGGCACATTGGGGGTGGGTAAGGGGCACTGAGAAATTCCTGGACTGGTAACAGCCAGAAGTTGTTGGCGTGGGGCATGAAAACCATTCCTGGATGGGGTTGTTGATAGGATGAGGGCTCGGGGCTCGCTGGGGCTGCCCGCTGCGTGGCAGAGCCTGGCGTGCCGGAGTCTTTCCCAGGTTGTTTCTGACACTGGATCGCAAAAGCTGTGATTAATGGTGAGCCCGAGCAGTCACACAGTCAAATAAAAAAATACCAGAAAAAGGAATAAATGCTTTAGAAATGAAGTCTAAGCTGTAACTCGGACACAAGTGGGAGCCTCTTCATGATCTTCCTTGGGCTGACTCCAGAATGGCGACTCTTTACATAACCCCAGCACTGAGAAGTGGGGAAAAACCCCAAAATAACCTGCTGGTGCCATCTCCCCTTCTTTCCCCTAACGCACACAGTAATTTTCATCCAAACATGCGTTTTACCCAAAGCTTACATTAGCTGCTACTTACATCTGTGATAAGGACAACTTCAAAAGACAAAACTACGAAACCCAACAGGGTTGAAAGTGGGGGGAGGTGATGGGTGTCTCTGGGGGACAGGTCTGTCCATCCACCCCTGCTAAATGCTGGGGAGGACGCTGGAGTGCTGGCAAATACTCCCAAGCGACTGTGTTTAGTGTATTAAGTGTTGACAGAGGGTTTGTGATGCTGCAGGAACTGTTCATCGTGCACGAGCGCTTTGACTCAATATACAGCTGTGTCTTTCCAGTACTTACTGTGTGTGTCTGAAGGCTGAGGATTGCTCATCTCTGCTGGATTTCTGTGGTCTGGCAGAAATGTGATGGAGTGGTTCAAAAAACATGGAAAAAATTACTGGGTTTCTTTTTATGAAGGTTTTTCTCCACTGCTGTCATTATTCAAAACAGCGGACTGTTTTTATTCAAATTTCTAGAAAACGAAATTAAACTGGGGCTAGGAGAGAGACTGAATAAAAATGACTCATGTGGATGCATGCCATTGAAATCATGTGTAAGTGATAATTGTAAATTAAAAAGAAGACTTATTCGTTATAAGCTCTGTTTTGCATGTATCTATACACCCATCCCTTTACACAACCATTATGGAGCACCCAATCAGTGAACAAGTGAGAAAATGGAGGCGCAAACAAGACCTGCATCATATGTACCTCTATATGCAAACTCACCGCATCATTTATTCCTGTATTTGCATACACTTAAAAATATACTATCAAAGCTTCACGATGCTCCACGAGAGCCTCCGTAACACTTGTTTATCTCTTGCCTCTTTTAAATACGGATTTGCATAGCTGAGTGCTGTGATTTAAATTGCAAATGGCAGATACAGAAGCAAAACCTGAGCTCTGTAATAGCGTGAGAGGTATGTTTCTAAGGCATTGGCTTAATCGTGTTCCCTCCCTGTTGCGTTGAACTCCGGTTGCCTGCACGTCCTCTGCCCGCCATCCTTGATAGCCTTCTGCACGTTGTCTTCTGCACGGCTGCTTTCCACCTGTACGCTGTTGCTCCTGTCCATTGCTCATGCACAGGGAATATGCTGAAAAGCGAAGGTTACTCTCCTGAGACTCCCTCTCCTGAAATTTATGGAGTAGCGAAGCTGAATTCGACATGAGCCATAACTCTCTGGCACGGGACGGATGGATCAGCTCCAGTGTAAACTAAGGCTGGTTTAGTCAAATCCGCCATCTGCCCGTGATGAATTTATACGCTCGTGCAGCATGTTGCCGTGCAGTGGCTGAGCTCTGCCTGGCTCCGAGATGTCCGCGAGGAGCACATCGCCCTCCAAATCAAGTTTTCTCCATACTTTGGTAATTTCTTCCAGTGCGACCATACTTTATTCTGTAATTCAGTCTGCTGACAGTGCGCTGGGCACAGTCTCTGCCCCGAAAAACTCAGTCTGTTGGGTGAAGGCAATCAGGAAAAAAAATAAATCCCCTTTTCCTCCACGGTAGGGTGGCTCCGGGGATGCTCATGGAGCACGGGCGCTCACTCTGCGGTGTGCGCAGGGACGTGTGCTGCTGCCGGGGAAGGCTTGCTTCCTTGGGGATGCCGAGCTCCCCGGTGGGGTGCGCAGTGCGCGTAGGAGGCTGCCTGTGTCTCAGCTGCCTCCTCCACTGCTGGCAGCAGCACTGAACCCAACTACGTCTTCGTTCTTCCCTGAGCACGTTGTTCGCAGCTCCCAGGCTGGCTGGTGGCATCTTCTCATCCGTGGCAGCAGTGCAGCGCCCTGCGCAGATGCCTTTAGTTTAACGGGCGCCGATGCGGATGGATGGGGGAGAGGATCCTGAGGTTGTTTAAAGCTCCCTTGTCCTTGGCTCATCTGCACAGCTTGTGTGAGAAAGCCTGGAGATGTGCAGGCAGAATAAGTTTCCTGCAAGGGGTGTTTCCACCTGTTACAAATCTGTAATAGAAAAACTCACCTACACAATGTATGTAGGTGAGCAGGCACTTCTTTATTGCAGCGCTGGACGCACAGGGGATCGCTCCACCTAGTGTGCATGCTTAGTTTCCCTGCTACAAAAGTTATATACAATCAAAATACACATATTCATCATATTTCCAAGAAACAGTTAACATATTCGTACAATTTCCAAGAACTCATTAATATGTGTAAATGCTCGTGATGCATGCGCCTTCAGATACACAGGTGGTCGTCTGAGGTCCTCTGGTGGTCGTCCATAGTCTTCCTCATGGTGTCCTCTAGTTGAACCCAATCTTTGCGCATGCTCATGTTGGTTGCAAAATCCCATTCTTGGAATCTTCTTAAGTTTTCCTTCTTTTACTGACCAGGCCTACAACTTATCATTCTCTTGACAAGCAAATTCTACCTATTCACAATGCTACATTGATTTAATCATAAACTAACTATGAACAGAGATAGATCATACCTAGTTACCCTTATACAGAATATATATAATTTAATCTTTATTAATTGCTCTCTGGATTATACTATTCTATCAATATCCATACTTAAATTAATCAATGGTTATTTCTATTAATATCTATTGATTGGCATTCTTGATATTCGAATCAAGATGGGAAAAGTAAGGAATTTTCCAAGCAACATCACTGGTGCATAACAGGTCACATTGTCACAGGACTCAAACGAAACTTTTCTATTCAATTCTTCATCGTTCCATCTCGTTACTGTTAGTTCCTTAGTACGGAACAGCAACTCCCTGGTGAGGTTCCTATGGTTATTGTTTCTAACTTAACAATCCTAACTTATTAATTTATATTTTATTTTATTTATTAATCAATTTTAACCTTTCTATATGATCATATTTTGATTATTTTAGAAAATCAGAGTATTTACAACACACCCTACCCTGGAAGGAAGAGGGCTAGAGAAACCTCATACTGACTTGAGCTACGGTAGTGGGTAGTCGTGCACCATCAGCCTTGTAGCAGCCCTCTTTCCACTGGGGGTTCTCTGCTGCAAATTGCGTTGGATGCTCGTTTGCATTATAATGACTCTAGCAGGGGAAGGGCTGGAGAAAATAACCCTCTTACCTCGAGCAGGAGAGGTGACTTTATGCAATGTTTTATTGGGTCATCATGAATTGTTTCTAGCCTTATGTTCATTTTTCCCAGGTAAGAAGTGTTCTGCTGTCACTTCAGCCTTGCAAGCGTAGCCCACGCCCCTTGGGAAGTGCGTTGAGCTGGCTTTGGAGACCACAATTGGCATAGTCACTGTCTGTGGCCACCATCCTGCCTTGGGTGTTGAGCTCTCCAGGGTGACAACGTGATGGGTGTTATAACCCAGGAAAGGTCCGTGGGCTGTGTGTGGGGGAACCATGGGACATGCTGTGCCACACGGCTGCGAAGGATGACTGTGGCTTCCCGTGCCAGAGCTGTTGGTCTCTCAGAGTGTGAGGGGTGGGATATCTGGAGCACAAGTCTGATGAGGAGTGGCTGAGGGAGCTGGGGTTGTTCAGTCTGGAGAAGAGGAGGCTGAGGGGAGACCTCATTGCTCTCTACAACTCCCTGAAAGGGGGTTGTGGGGAGGTGGGTGTTGGTCTCTTCTCCCAAGTGACAAGTGATAGGACAAGAGGAAGTGGCCTCAAGTTGCACCAGGGGAGGTTCAGGCTGGATATTAGGAAAAATGTCTTTCCTGAGAGAGTGGTGAAGCACTGGAAGAGGCTGCCCAGGGAGGTGGTGGAGTCGCCATCCCCGGAGGTGTTCAAGGAACGTGTGGACGTGGCACTGCAGAACATGGTTTAATGGGCATGGTGGGGTTGGGGTGATGGTTGGGCTTGATGATCTTACAGGTCTTTTCCAACCGTAGTGATTCTGTGATTTGCACATTTTGGCACTTTCATGGATGAATCATGCTGAGGGTGTGCTTCTATGATTCTGGTGTTCAACCATGTGAACAACAGCAGGGAGCTGGCAGGCACACTTGGTTGAGGTGAAGCACGTGGTGTTGTATGATAAACTTGGAGATGATACTGCATATCAATGCAGGATCCAAATCCTTTCCTTAGGAGACCTGCACAATCCTCTGCTGAGGTCTCCTGAGGCAGTACCTGGAGCCAGTTGGTCATCAAGGTATTTGCGAAACAGTAGAGCAGGAGGCAGATGAACTGCATGGAACTGGTGTTTGCAAGAAGCAAAGAGATGGCTGCCAGAAAATGCATTAGCACAGATGTTGCTGGAGCTGATGGTTATGGTGCATGTCATGGGCTTGTCCAGAGAGCTGGTGCGAGAGCTCTTGAACGAGTGACTGCGGTGGAGAGGTTTGACACCAGCCTGAGTGCCCCAGGATCTCCTGTCTAACCTTCATCAGAGAGGGCAAGGGAGGGTGCAATGGTGTCTTTCATGTAGTAAGTGGGAAAAATACCTGTTTTGGAGAGATCATTTCAGTACCTTCTTGATCAATGGCAGATGTGCTGCTGGCAAACTGAACCTATCTCCTCTATGCACTGCTGTAGCACCTAAATCCAATGGCTAGTCTCCTCGGGCTTTGCCAGCACCCTGACAACTGCTCATATGGGATGCAAATACCTTTATTCATCTCCAAATGCAGAGTTTTGGCTGGAAGCAGCCATGGTAGGTTCATTCTCTTGGTTGGCAGTACCAAGCAGCTCAAGAAGTAGGTGTTTTTGCAGGAGCGTATCTTAAGCAGAGGGTTCCAAGGACTCACTTGTGCTGTTTGGTTCCTATGTGTATTTAGGATATTAACTATTCTATACTCTTGCCGTTCCTCTCAGTGTATGTTATATAGTTATTTTTGCTAAAAAAAATGCTTTCTGTATGTTGTAGTGTTTGCAAATCTTCAGTCGCATCTTCTGATAACCCAGGCTTAAAGCTTTGCACTTCCGCTGGTTTGAAATGTTAAGAACATTTTTCTTCCCAAATATGCTTTGTAAAACAAAGTTAGCAAAGTAGATCTTTTACGTTTGGAAGTATTATTTTCTAGTGGAGGGAGAAAAAAATTAGACTGCTGCATCTTTTTTTTTTTTAATCTGTCCTCGATTTGTCTTTGAGTGCTACTGGAAAACATTGTCAGTTCCACCATATGAAAATTGTTTTCAGGGAAGTAAATGTTTTGGTGGCGGCGTTATGTTCCCATTTGATACATCTCTCAGTTTGTGAGCTCCTGAAGGAAAAAATGGGGACACTTTTCGTTTCAATTCCAAAGCAAAAGCCCATTTCTAACGTGACAGGCTCTGTTACGAGGCTGGGGACGTCTCTCTGTTCTGATCAGGTACTAAAATCTTGATGCGATGGGCTGTGTGGCTGCGATGTCAGTACAAGCAATAGCAAGCTGTGTGTTCCTAAAGTGATTGCTCCAAACCTGCACATCAGCACCTCGAAAGTGGGGAATACAGACCCAGAGGGCTTTTTCCACCTTCTGCCTCTGTGAACCTGCAACTTCATTGACATTGCTGACAAAAAGAGAAATGTTTAGTGTGCTGATCTTGGAAAAAGCCAAAAATGTTTTCTCCATCTGGATCAGCACCTTCTTTGTGCTCAGTTCAGACCCGCTGGCATTGCTGACATCCAGGTTTTCGCCACACCTCTGTGCTGCTGACCAAAGCTGGTGGTGGCTTTCCCAGCAGCTTTGGCTCTGTTTGGGAAGCCCGTGTTGGAGCTGTGCTACTTCTGGGGTGGCCGCTGAGCTCTGTAGGAGGGGCAGGAAGCTCTACTCCAGGGCAGGTAGGGTCTACAGGGGTTGCAGGAAAGAAAACACGTCATTGTGGGTAGGCTGCATACCTTTGCTGTGAGTGTTAGAGCATATTTAGTCTAAATACGACGGTACTCTATGGAGCAAACTTTCATGAGATCGATGCCCATCCACAGTTTAGTCCAGCAATCCTCCAGGATCTCTGTGTGTTGAGTGTGTAAGCTTAATCTGTCCCGTCTAACTTGAGATGTCTCCATCCGAGCCAGCCAGCTTGGACTCCCTGCCACAGCTAACCTCTGTTGTGGCCAGCTGAGAAAACGAGAGGTCCAACCCCAACTGACCAACCAACCTCTTCACCTTCAGCTGCTGAAGTCACCATCCCTATGTAAGTCAGTGAAGGGATGCCTCTGAATGCCACCACTCTCGAAGGGGGTTTTCTCCTGGAGACCCTCTTAAGAGGCACTTCTCCCTGTCTTCCTTGCCAAGGCAAGGAATGTGGGTGCTTGTGTTTGCAGTAATGCTTCATTATCACAGAACCATTAAGGTTGGAAAAGACCTGTAAGATCAAGTCCAACCATCAACCCAACCCCACCATGCCCACTAAACCATGTCCCACAGTGCCACGTCCACACGTTCCTTGAACGCCTCCAGTGATGGTGACGCCACCACCTCCCTGGGCAGCTTATTCCAGTGCTTCACCACTCTCTCAGTAAAGACATTTTTCCTAATATCCATCCTGAACCTCCCCTGGCGCAACTTGAGGCCATTAGCCACTGAAAATTTAATTGCGCATTCGGTGTAGGCTGTATGCCTTTCATTCTACTCTGGCCTGGAAGATCAGTGTGCTATCCTAGCTTGTGGGACCAGATGGAAATTTAGAAATGCAGTGGGGTCACTTCTGGTAATTTGGCCAAATTCCAGCGTGGGCCATTATATTCTGCCTACCTAAAATCTTCTTGTTGCTTTGTTTAACTTTAGTTGGCAGCCAAACTGTTCATCCTTGGCAGATGAAAAGGATGCCTTGGTGTTTAAAAGAGCAATGCTGAAGTTTTAATCGTTTAATGTTCTGTTGAACAAAGTCAGTAGAAGATGATTAATGAACGTTGGAGATGCAAAGTGGGACTTGGTGCTTTTTAGCAAGAGGATAAAACAAACACCGGTGGGCTCGAGCCTGCATGCTCTCTGTGTGTGGGGCTGTTTCTTTAGAAATCCCTGTTCTTTGCTAAAGCAGCAGTATAACATAGCACAGCTTGATTTACTCTAATAGCAAATTAGTTAATGATCCAGGTTTTTATTTTATTTTGCTTTTAATTTGGCGGAGTGCTAATCCATCGTAACTCACGGGGGCATGTGCCCTTTCAAATGCCCCCGTCCTGGTCTGCTTTAGCAAATAATCCTGGGCGTGTTGATGAAGTCAGCTTTGGCCCAGAGTGGGTACACAGTGTGCTATAGCACCTTGATACTACTGCAAAATGGTATAAATTTCATAATCTAAAGAGTATTTTTAATTACCTCCCCACTATCCCTTTTAGGTGATGGTTAATATCCATTTCAGTCTGGGTAGTGCTCTGCTGAGGTGGAAGCAAACGCTTTTGTATCTCCTGGCAGCTGACAAAGGACACAAAGTGCTTGGAAATGCTGTTCCTATTAGCCAGTTCCTACCTGAGATTATTTATAGGACTGGAGTTAACTTTTAATGTGCAATGATGCCTTTTTTTGAGCTACACACGAAGATGGAGGATAGGGTGGGAGCAATTACTGTACATAAGGAGCTAAACCAGCTCTATCCCAAAGCATGCCACTCGTCTGCATCCTTCCCCAGAACATCTGACCTTCGTACAGCTACATATGGGTTTTGTCCTCGGGATGCTGCGGTGAGGTTGGATTTATTCATTTTGCTGAGGCACGGGGCAGCAGGAAGGGAGGGAGAGCCAGATTTGGGGCAGTTTCAGCCACAAACAGGTTCAGTGGGATTTCCCTGCTTGTGGGAGGAATCCACTTCTTGTCCGTGCGTTGCTGAACTGTCTCTGCAAGAGATGATTTATATCTGATTACTTGCATTGTAAACATACCTTTGAAGAGCGAACATTTTGCCACTGAAATGGTTCATGCAGCTTGCAGATTGAAGGCGTTTTGTAAAACGCTCCTCGGGGAGGGCGGACGCACCCCTGTCCCGTGCTGTCCCTCCTGGACACAGCTCTGCAAATGCTCCGGGGAGGTGGCACCGTTGGCTGGAGAAGCACCTTGTGCCACGGGGACGGCAGTTTGGGGCTCTTAGAGCTGTGTAGGAAACTTTCCCGATGCTTTTACGGCTGCTGCAAATACTTTAGGAATGGAAGGGGGCGGCTGAAGGCGATGCCAAAGGGATGTGCACGTGATGTGCACCGAGCGAACAGGACAAGCGTTGCTCCCGAAGTTGGCCACCCCTCTGCACGGTTTCCATCCTTGAAAGCGCAGTGTGAAGCTCTGGCCCCACCGAGGCGAACAGGAACGCTGCCACCACCTCGAGCAGAGCCAGGATCGTGCCCGAGAGCTTGTACGCTGACTGCATCCATCCCCCTGCTCCGTGCCGCTGCGCCACGGCGATCCTTCCTCCGCAGCGCGCCGGGGTGGGTTTCTGGGCTATTTTTATTTGTTTAAGTAACTTTTCATTGCCTCAGAGCAGAGATGTGAATCAGGCATTCCCCCTGAGCAGTGATGTTGCCCATGCCCCACGCTGCTTTGGCTGCCTTTCAGTCCTGCCCCACCTCTTCGACTCGGATGGGGTCTTAATTTAAACTCTGCTATTGATTGGGGATTGTTGGCTTGGATGCGCTCCCGCTTATTTTACTGGAGCCGTTAATAAAATGCAACTATCGCGTGTGCTCGGCTCTGCTGCTGGCCGGCTGCTCAGCCGTAGCCTGGCCGGGGAGGGCGAAGGGAGGCTGCTTGTGTGCTATCGCTTTCAATTACCTATATAAATACGAATACAGTTTTAAAGCAGATGGTTTTATGTATACATGTAATAGTCTCTTTTAGACCCAGGAATCAGGAGGAAATTTTTTTTTTTAGCCCTTTGTTCCCTGATGCTGATGTCTCATGATAATGAAATTTTCTGCAGGTATTTTTTGGTAGAGTTAATGACATCGCAAGTGGCTCTTCCTGGGTTTGTGCTTGTGGCGAGTTTGAGCCTTGAGCTGAGGATGCTGGAGACAGCAGAAGTAGGGAGCGATCGCAGGGTGCGGTGTGGAGGTCCAGGAGAGTTTGGTATTTGACATGAGCAAGACTGAATGTGCTCGTTTTAGAGACCAGTCCGTATTTATGGCTGGGGGAACCGAGGGCCAGGTCTGTCTGACACCTGAAATGCCATCAAATACTGAAAAAGGTGAAGTATTTCGGGAATGGCATCCATCCGGTGCAGGGATAAGCACAGCGGTATTGAGGTAGTGTACCATGGTTCGTCTGCATATGTCAAAATGTTTTATAGAAGAAATTCAGAGTAACTTCCCCTGTTTCGCAGAGGAGGAGATCAGGGTGGAGGCATGTGTCTGGGGCTGTGACAGCAGGTCAGAGCTGAGGCTGGTACGGAGGTTGCTTTGCTCCCAGCCGAAGCTGTCTCTCTAAAGGACATAAAAATTGGTTAGATCTCATCCTGGCACAGGCATCTTACTAAATTAGGAGCTACAGCTCGTTGAGAGGCTCATTTCTTCTTTAGATATTTTTAACTTTTACTGAGTTTTTTCCTAGAAATTTTTTTTTTTTTACATTTTGGGCAGTTTTTCTTAGCCCCATCAGGGTGCAGAGGGAGTGAACTTATTCAGTGTTTTCCAGCATAAGAAACACAGCAAACTTCATTTGTGCCTGGGAGAACTTTAATGACTTAATCATGACAAAGAGATACGCCCATTGGTATGTAGAAGTTTGGTGTCAAAGGATGGTTTTGTACTAGTTTTTTGTTTCTTAGCTTAAAAAAAATTAAAACTAATAAAAAAGCATATTTAGTGACATACTAAGGTGGCTTGAAAAATTGTCCTGGAAAAAAATGCATTTTTAGAGACTGCTTGAGTAAGTCTGAAGACATTTTGACAAAGAACAACTTTTGCTGGTGGTCTCCAATGCATTGTGTGCTGAAGGCATGACAGAGCCTCCGCAGCTGAGGAGTCCTTTGACCAGGTCTCAGATTTAACAGATCTGTTTCCTCTCTTGCATGCTCCCACAGCCAGACCAATGCTGAATAATTTCTTTTCATTTTCAACCTCATAACCCAGTTTGATTACATGTTGTATTAATTTGGTGGATTGATGATTTAGAGCTATTTTAACTTACTGGTTTCAGTTTCAAGTTACGGCCACAATTTGATCATCATTCTGTTCTATCTTGAATTAGCTCGTAACTGTGCTTGCGCAGTGCGTATTTGCTTGCTCATCCTTTCTTAAATGAAATCTATTAAAAAGAAATAGAACAGGGTCTTCTGTCAAATTGCATGTGGGTTGCAACCTCAAGGGCATGGGTGACCTCAACTGACAAACAATCAAGAAGTTCAGCTCTGCTTCCCAGCTAATGCCAGTGGGATTGTGTCTGCCTTTTTTTCTGATGACCCCAGACTCTTTCCTGTTCAAGCAGGTTGTGTGGGAACCAGCTCTGAACTAGGGAGGTGGTGGTGGTGTGAGTCTATGTCCTTGCCGAAGAGGAGACAACTGTGGCCATGGGACTCCTAGTTTGGTGCTCAGCTTGTCCTGGTGAGCCATGGGTCTGGGATATGTTCCTGGAGCACTTCACAAGCATCCCCTAGAAATCCTCTCTCCTTATGTTTTAAATAAAGCATTCAGCACTTGAGGAAGATCCCAAAATACGACTGTCTGGTCCCTGAAGACAGATTTGCAGCATCCCCGGTGAAACCGTAGCTCATCTGAATTCAGCAACAAAACTTTCCAATGGAAAGACCAACGAGGGCTGGGCTTTCGCTGCAGACATTTGGTCAACACAGAAACCATATGAGGTGGCTGAGAGCAGGTGTAGAATATGGGAGGACCATCCTCTGCCCATAAAATGGAAGGGGTGGGCATCATTTCAGTTGGTGGTTTCTGTAGCGTTGTAGCATCCTCTGCAGCTGGCCCTAGATGTATGGCAAGGGCAACATTTGCCAGAAGTGTCGTTTGGACTAAGTAATGAAAAATTCCTGTGGTGTCGACAAATTAAGACTTTTAATTTTCATGTAAAGACCATACATAACAATGGCTATTTTGAGCTGTAAGCGAGTATGTATGTTATCTGGAGAGCAGTTTGTGTGCTAGGTACAGACAGTAGTTGGATGATTTTATGGTTGTCATTCTGTGTAATGCTCTACTCAGTTATTAGCATGAGTGAAGCACATTTGTGCTGCTTATTGATCTTTTTATTAAGCCTCCACAAATGCACTCTCTAAAATTAGCAAGTAGTCCAGCCCAGTTATTTTTAGTTAAAAGGTTTTATTTCTGACACAGTTGGTCAAGGAAAATGAATAGGGTTTCCAAGAAACTCCAAATGAAAGAGAGGGAGCAACTCCTCTAGAAACCTGAAACACCGTTCATGTCCCCAGCAGTTCCTGGGAGTTGAGACCATTTGAGTGTTGCCCACCAGGGTATGTAAGTACCTAACTCCCACTAAACTTATCAAATCAAGAGGTTTTAGACCCCTACGCTTCAAAATGGTAGACCTGGATATGTTGTGTAAGCAGCAGTTTCACGTTGCTAATGGGACTGAGAAGAAGGAGATAGAATCACCATCAGCGATTGTTGGAGTGTGTGGTTATTTTTTTTCTTTTAATTGAGTGTGTACTCAGACATCCCCATAGAGCATATGTTTTGTGGAAAAAATGGTTTGAATGAAATATGGAAAAGTGCTTTAATTGCAGTGATAATGTGTCTTGTTTGTGGAGTTGATTGGAAAAAATGTCATAAAGATATCAGTAGCCCATAACTGCAGTTCTCCCCTGAGCTCCTCCATTACATTTTCGTTGCCACCTTGGATTGCTTTTTCTTCTTCCCTTGTGTTTCAGGATTATATATATAGGGCTAAAAAAGCACACGTCGAGTGTCTGCATTTTTACCTACAACAATTTCACCCATCACCATCCTCTGAGGGATGTGTTTCTATGTTGTAATATCCTTACACATCTGCCGGGTGCTTTTTTTACTTGACTTCTCTTGATTTTAATGACTGTTTGACTCCCATATTTCAGTCAGATGCTGTTATCTGTAAAATGCAGCTGCAGGCATGTTTTCATCAGGCATGCTTTTTTATATATAGATATTTATATATATACAGGCGTGTACACACACATATACATACACCCTTTCTAGACTTCTTCAATATCTGCTCTAAGTCCTGTTCCGAATGAATTGCAATTGAGCTTTGATGCTTTCTCAGTCTGACAAGTAGTCAGCAGACTCGCACTAGGAAAATATTTGTTGATGTTTGAAGATTATTTGCTGATATCTGAGCTGTGCTGATGGATCGTGAGCGCCCTGGTTGTGAATTCGCTCTGCTCTGGGTCCTTGTGTTGACTTTCCCTTATGGTAGATGACATGAGGAGCCTTTCTCTGATGGAAGTGGGAATGAGGATGTATTGTCGGATTGGCAGAATGTGAGAAAGGAACTTTTTAGAGCACTTTGTAGTTTGTTTCAGCTGGAATATACTAGAATGGCAAGAGAGGTTGAAAGATTGGGACTCGTGTCTCATTGAGTCCTGCATGTCTTAGACATGTACCAGATGTGCAGTATTAGTATTATATAAATTTAAAAGGTCTTAGATTTCAGCTGATAACCTCCAGATGTTAAAGTCCAGCATGCTGTAATGTAACTCCAGGAGAAGCAAATCTACCCAATGATAGCAGTCCATGATATGTTTTTGAGTAGTGCTTGTGGGAGGAATGGTATACAGGCAATCGGTCTCCCCTGAAGTCCTTCCTTCAGCCTCCCAGGATAACAGAAAGAGGCACTGGGAGGAGGAGGAGACACATGTCATCATGTGGATCAAATCAGGTTGCTGATGCCTTGCTCTTTCTTCTTAGAGCTGCAGGTGAGATTGAGGTGGCCCCGGTGTCCTGTGGGATGGCTGGGGAGAGGAAAGGCATGGATTCCTGTTGTCTGTAATATATTCTCCAGGTGCAACTCCTAAAGGAGTCCGTGTCCTCTCTACAAATACAGTTGTACTCAGGAGGGTTGCAGCCATAAGCTGTTATTGAAGCTATTATAGTGATGCAGTATTGCGAAATGAATAATTGGCTTTCCTTGAAGTCCCCAGAAAGAAAGAGGGAGCAAGGTGTCCCCTTCTCAAAGGGCAAACGGAAGGAGAAGCTGCATAAGACAAACCTCTGTGGCTCCTAACTCTTCTGTGGCAAAACACGAAGGTTTGGATCGGAGGCAGGGTAAGAAAACTGTGTGAACATCCTTTAATCTCAGATTTCATCGACTGTCATAGACTCTGAGCTGAGTTTGAATTTTGGACTAGACTCTTTTCCATGGTTAATGCGTTTGGTTTAGGTGCAGCAATGTAATTTTTCCTACCCAAAGCTGATGTAATATGAATTGGATAGGCCATTCTTCCCTTTTCTTCTAACAGTGCAAGATGGTGGGAGCTGGGAGGTCTCAAGTTTGTGGCCATCGCTTCTCCCAGCCAGAGCTTTGTGTTAATGACATCTGTTTGTTAGTGCTTCCAGCAGCTATTCCGCTCCGAGACGGGTAGCGCTGCATGTGGAGTGTGGCCACTGGTGAGCAAGAGAGACTCCTGGGATGTAAATGAAGGAAAACGTATTTCATTGCAGCTCTAGTTAGGGCTGTTTTCTTTACTAAGTGCCTTCTGCTTAAGACAGCCTGGGACTCATTCATTCCTGATTATGTTCCTCAGTTACCCTTGAAATAGCTCTGCTTTAGTCATCGGAAATGTAAGTTACTGTTAGATCTTTCGTTGGCATTGCTATAAAAGTGATTGCCATTTCAAGTCTTGACTTAGAAATCTGTGTATGTCTGCAGCTTGGGGGGAAAATAAATGTGGAACATGTTGAAAGTCTGGTGAAACATATTTCACTTCTTTATTTCTTTGACCAGCTCGAAGATGGCCAATTCCTTCACGTTTGGTGAGATAGCGCATTATGCAGCCTGCGGGGAATCGTCTGTACCAGAGACAGAGACCAGTAATTTCAGCATTACTCTGTCATCTCTTGAGGGAACCACTGAAATATAGATTTGAATTAGCATCCTCAGTTGAAATAATGTCAAAGATAGGCCACTGTATGGGTGGAGGTGGGTTTGCTACGTCCACAGAGCGAGGCAACTTTTCTTGAGTTGCTCATACCATTGGTTCTTGAAAGGTAGAGATCACTTTGATAAGTAAAACAGTTGGTTTAATTCACATTCTAGATCCTTTTATGTCTTTGTATTAGACTGTACATGGCCACATGGGCAGTGTTTTGTCTATAACAGTTACCAAGGTCTGTGCTTAGTGTGCTCCAGCCCCAAAACCCCACTGTGCCTGTGCCAAGACTGTTCCTGCGGGCAGGAGCCCCCAGCTTCCCCATCGGGTGGGTGGGTGTCGAAATTAGCCATGAAAACACCTCCCTGCCCTGTAGAAAAAGGTATTTGGTCTTTTGTTTGAAGGCAGACGGTGAGCAGGTCATGGGTGCACCATGCATAGGCATCAAAGCAGTAGTCTGGCCAATGCGGCAAGCGACCTTCCTCAGCAATGGTTTATTCTTCATAGCTCTCCAAGCGTGAACGATGTCTCCTTGGGGCTGTAGTGTGACAGCAGCGGAGGAGAAGGGTGGTAGTTTCCAGATGAGGATGGTGGATGTCAGTTGTTGTGTCTGTACTTGGTGTGTCTCTGTCTATCGTGCATGTGCATGGCCCTTCTCATGTACCCCCATCATGGTATAAGCTTTAACTAGGAAGATTTGGGGGTTTTTTTTGTGGATACTGCTATGTTATAATTTATTTCCTATAACAGCAAGATTTTTTTTTTCTGGTCCTCCTCATCCTCAGGGTCATCATTATTAAGGTGCTGTTTTGATGTCTTCCCCATGCTCTGAAGGAGGCACCAGCTGAAGAAGCTCCCCTGGGGCTGGTCCTGCCCTTCCCCAGCCTGGGCTCAAGGTCCTTCTTCACCTTTTGGATGATATTTTCATGAAATCAGATGACTCTGCCTGCAGCTCACTGTTTCCATGTGTAGCCTTAAGCACGACAGGATGAGGGTGAGGTGGAATATTTCAATCAATGTGCTTTGAATTATTTAAGAATTCATCCTCAACTCCTCAGCTGATTTCAAAAAATAACCCTGAAAAAGGAAACCTGTTTTATGGATTATCCCATTCCAACATTTCCTAATGGGAACATTTTGACTTTGCTGCTCTGAAATGAGGTTTTACTTCTGAACCTGCCTATGTTTAGTATCTAAGAATGCAAAAAACCCAACAAATTTGCAAACAAAGCCTCTTTCTGTCCAACTTAAATATTTTTCTTTTTTATTCTCCCTCTGGAAATTCTGAAGCTTTTTCATTTTGCATTGGCAGAGTGTGTTTGCTCAGCTGGCAAGGCAAAAACTTGGTCCTGGCTCATCATCCCTCCTCCAGCACTGATTCCTGCTTGCTGGCCGCATTGCTCTGTGCAGCCAGCACTGTCATTATTTTGGAGGGCATATGTTTCATTTTGGGTCTCTACAAGTGCAAAAAGTTTGTGTGGGTCTCAGATTTGTTGTCTGTTGGTATGAGAGTGGAAGGACTCCTTTCCAACCCCTCCGCCTGCCGAGTCCCAGTTTGGTGGAGGAGCAGTGACAACTGCAATTGGCGTCGGGGTTATCGTGTTGGCAGAAAGTGCTCCTGAATGCTAGAGAGAAGAGAAAATGCTTTGTATGCCTCGCTCTTCTTTCTCTCTCAGCTTTTCTGACGGTTGCCCAAGAAAAATCCTTTTTTTTTTTTTGGCCATGCTTTTTCTCATGGGGAAAAGAAAAATAAATCAAAGAGGATTGGTAGGAAGGTGGGTCTTTAAACTGGCTGAATAGGGCCACTTCATATATAATAGTGTTAGAGAAGACCTTTTGGTAGGAGTGCTGCTGAGGGTGTCGGTGGCATGGACTTCAGAGCTGTGCCAGAATTAAGCCTTATTGTTACAAAAAACGCAGAATCTTGAATGGTTTTGGGTGGGCCTTGGGGAAAGAGCCCTCCTCCTCGAGGGTGCGGGAGTCAGGCTCCAGCTTGCTCGTTCTTGCTTGCCACATCCAAATGCAGACAAAAAGAGCTCTGCCAGCTGTAGCAGTGTTATTGTGGCAGCTTTTGTATCAAGAGGAGGGAAATAAACAGTTTGTGACACTCGGGAGTAGAGGGCGAGTGAGGAACTGTGGAATCAACATCACAAGGATCTTGTGGGGATAACTAAACTGGGCAAAAATAAAGGAATCCAGAGGTAACTGTGCTCTGCTCAGCCTTTCCCTCCAGGCGCGGCAGGAGGTGCACTTGGATGTTGGATGCAGTATGCTGCTGAGCAGGGGATTTAGGGACAGAAGAGCAACCTTGAACCTGAGCTGCCTTGCTTTTGTTGATGCGGTTAAATCCTTAACAAGAATTCAATGGGTTTTTGTATTTAATTTCCTTTTCTTGCTGGGGACAGCTATCGGTCTGGGTGACAGCAGCCTTTCTGGGGCCTGACGCAAAGCGGCCACAACTCACCAAAACATGCAGATGTCAAAGGGATTTATTTTGTAGTGTTTTGTATGTGTGGTATGTGCAAGTCAATATTAACAGTGGCACTCCCTGATATCCCAGAGAACTGCCGTTCTCTTGCATCCTCATTTGTTTCTTTCCAGCATGTGCACTTCAATGTTCACGCCGATGCTATAAAATGTCACTTGGCATAGCAGACATGGCTACAGCTAAAGCAACAGTCACCCCTGTCCCTTGTGTCCAGCTCCTCACAGTCCTGCATATCCATAGCTTCAATTTTTTTTGTCACTCAAGTGTAAGGAAAGAGTTTTCAAAACTCTTCCACCCCTTCCTTGATCTACTTTAGCTCTGAGTATCTGTGGAGACCTGGCTTCCTCATGGGATGCCTACAGGGTACTTGAGTACTCTCCAAAAATTGGATGCTCTGCCCATGAAACTACATAGAAATCCATTATCTCGATGTTGGGGACCCCCACGGCCACTTTGTGTTTGAGCTGGGAAGGAGAAAGGCTGTGTTTAATTTTGGGCAGAAGCGCTGTGACTATCTCAGTGCTGGTGAGGCCACACCTCAAATCCTGTGTTCAGTTTTGGGCCCCTCACTATGAGGAGGACATTGAGGTGCTGGAGCGTGTCCAGAGAAGGGCGACGGAGCTGGTGAGGGGTCTGGAGCACAAGTCTGATGAGGAGCGGCTGAGGGAGCTGGGGGTGTTCAGTCTGGAGAAGAGGAGGCTGAGGGGAGACCTCATCGCTCCCTACAACTCCCTGAAAGGGGGTTGTGGTGAGGTGGGTGTTGGTCTCTTCTCCCCAGTGACAAGTGATAGGACAAGAGAGAATGGCCTCAAGTTGTGCCAGGGGAGGTTCAGGCTGGACATTAGGAAAAACTTCTTTCCTGAGAGAGTGGTGAAGCACTGGAAGAGGCTGCCCAGGGAGGTGGTGGAGTCACCATCCCTGGAGGTGTTCAAGGAACATGTGAACGTGGCACTGCGGGACACGGTTTAGTGGGCATGGTGGGCTTGGGTTGGTGGTTGGACTTAATGATCTTACATGTCTTTTCCAACCTTAATGGTTCTGTGATTCTATCTTATGCGTCTGGAGGCCAACTGATGGAGGAGCAATGAAAGTAAATCTTTAATTCGCAGATGACAAGATTGCGACTTCTAAATGCCTTGTCCTGCCCTGCCCGTGTTTAACTGGGGTGCTGGGCTGAGCACCGCAGGAGGTAGCTGTAGGCATGTTGTACTCCACGCAGAGCTGCCCTATCACTAGCAAAGCATGGAGAAGTACGGAGAGGAGCCACTTGGCTCTTGGTCAGCACCAGGGTGGAGATGGGAGCTGGAGGTGGGTGTCTAGGGTGCGGAGGAGCTGTCGGGGAGCCTTGTCAGTGGTCAGTGATTGTGGCAGCTGGTGAATAATGCAGAAATTAATTGAAAGCGTGATGAAACTGTGAAACCACTGTCTTTCAACAAGTCGCTCAGATGCCTGTTCCTTGCGTGTCTGTGTTGAGTCAAGAAGCGAGAGATTTGTGCAAAGCCTGTGCCCTCTGATAGTGCACCTGCAAAACTGATACCAGGAGAAGAGGAGGGAAAATAAGCTGTGGGAAGCTAAAGTGGGAGCAAGAAATTTCCCGTGTGCTGGGGAGGCAGCTTGCTTATGAGTCAAGTAACTAATCTTTCCATTTAGTGTGATTTGATTAATGTCAGGCGAGTCTTTAGGATGGCGAATAGGCCTGATCAGGGAGATGGGCAGGTTTAAAGTGCAATCTTTACATAATAAGGGTCCAGTAAGTGTTTGTTTTCCCATTTTTTTTCCCTTTTCTCATAATTGCTCAATATTAGTCTGTGTGTTTCTGTGCTTCAGTTCTTTTCCCCTCCTCTTTTGTAAGATACATGCTTGTAGGTTGTTCTTCCCAATGAACTGTCAGCAAAACTTACTTTTTATTTCAGCTATATAAGACCTTGTCAGTGATTTCTCCACAACATCTTTGATATAAAGACGCACGTGAAAACTACTGTGTGCAAATCATATGTGTATTTGGAGTGGATTAGCCCAGTCCTGACTGCAGGAGAAAAATCTGTGTGTATTCTGGCATCTAGAGCAGCAGTTCTGTGGGTTTTTCAGCAGATGAAGCCTGATGTCATGAGCACAAAACTTTATGAAACCCTAAAAGTCTGCTCACTGCTTTGGTTTCACTCGTATTCACCGCTTTTTTCTTTTTCTTGTTCCTAACTCTAGTTTCTCAGTAGTAGAACAGCATCAGATGTTTGTAGATTGTGGATCTGCTTTGGTTTTCTTGTTTTACACACTATCACTGTCGTTCCCTGCCCTGGAGTCTCTATAAATCCTTGCTGTCCACCTGACGATTTGCCGAGGAAATTCTGCTGTGGCTCAGGACGTGTGGTGTGTCCCGTGGGCAGAGCCCGGGGGGAGCAGTTTTCCTTGGAAAGTGGTCTGCAGAGGAGGAGGAGGAAGGTGCAGTCCTTGGAGGAGCTGAATGGGTTTTAGGACTTGGTATTTCAAAACCTGAAGAGGAGAGGAGAGAGGGTGGCTATAGGTAAATGCAGTTCTAGCAAGCACGGATGTCGTGGTTTAAGCCCAGCTGGCAACCAAGCACCACACAGCCGCTCGCTCACTCCCCCCAGGTGGAATGGGGGAGAGAATCGGAAGAGTAAAAGTGAGAAAGCTCGTGGGTTGAGATAAAGACAGTTTAATAGGTAAAGCAAAAGCCGCACAGGCAAGCAAAGCAAAAGAAGGAATTCATTCACCACTTCCCATCGGCAGGCAGGTGTTCAGCCATCTCCAGGAAAGCAGGGCTCCATCACGCGTAACGGTTACTTGGGAAGACAAACGCCATCACTCCAAATGTCCCCCCCTTCCTTCTTCTTCCCCAGCTTTATATGCTGAGCATGACGTCATATGGTATGGAATATCCCTTTGGTCAGTTGGGGTCAGCTGTCCCAGCTGTGTCCCCTCCCAACTTCTTGTGCACCCCCAGCCTACTCGCTGGTGGTGAGAAGCAGAAAAGGCCTTGACTCTGTGTAAGCACTGCTCAGCAGTAACTAAAACATCCCTGCTTTATCAACACTGTTTCCAGCAAAAATCCAAAACACAGCCCCATACTAGCTGCTATGAAGAAAGTTAACTCTACCCCAGCCAAAACCAGCACATTCTCCACCCCTTATTCCATACCATTTACGTCATGCTCAGGTCTCACACTATTCAATACATTCTCATTAACCATCACCCCCCTTCCCATCCTTTGATAGAATACACATATACCATTCCCTTAGTCTATGGACCACCCCTGTAAAATGTCCATAAATATCCGCAAATGTCCACAAAATGTCCATTGAGTTCATTTGGTCCATGACTTTGGGCTCCATCTGTTATGGTGGTCACTCAGGACAGGAGAGGTGTTGTATTGCATGGAGTTATTGGGCACCACAGCCAGCTCAGGTCAGGTCACTGCTGCACTTGCACTGCTTCTTGTAAGGCTTGTCCTCCAGTCGTTCAGGTGGTTCCTGCTACAGTAATTCCTGTAACATGCAACTCAAATTATGGGTTACAACAATTTAAAGGTATTTCTATTACAATCTCTACCCCAGTCCCTTTGGACCAGACCACAGGGTTTAGCACTGCAATGAACTCCTCCCCTTGCTCCTAGCCTGGCTCGCAACAAGGGGTTCTTGCTATAATAATTCCCATAACATGCAACTCAAAGCCCGGGTTACAACAATTTAAAGGTGTTTCCATTACAACCTCCACCCCTGGTCCCTTTGGACCAGACCATAGGGTTTAATATCGCAATGAACTCCTCCCCTTGCCCCTGCTCTGGCTTGGACTTATCCACAGACTGCAGTTCCTTAGGATTGTACCTGCTCCAAGTGGAGCCTTATCTGTGTGCCACAGTCTCTTCAGGGGTATACCTGCTGCGGCAGAGAGTTATCCACAGCCACAGTCGCTTCGAGGTGCACCTGTTCCAGCGTGGCCTTATCCATGGGTCACAATGCCTTCAGAGGTATACCTGCTCCAGCGTGGCCTTACCCACAGCCACAGTCCCTTCAAAAGTAAACCTGCTCCAACATGGCCTTTCCCATGGCTGCAGTCTCTCCAGGGGTGTACCTGCTCTCTTGTGGGCTTATCCATGGCCTCACACTTTGAGGTGCTCCAGCATGACCTCATGCACAGCCGCTGATGCTTCCAGGTGTACCTGCTGCAGCATGGACGTATCCACAGCCACAGATGCTTCGAGGTGTACCTTCTCCTGCATGGGCTTACCCTTGGGCCACAATCCCTTCAGAGTTACACCTGCTGTGGCACAGACATAACCACGGCCACAGACGCTTCGAGATGTACCTGCTCTGATGTGGGTTTATCCATGGCCACAGACGCTTCGGGGTGTCCTGCTCCCACATGGACTCATCCACAGGTCACAGTCCCTTTGACTCGAGTTCACACTGGAGTTCCAGCCTGTCCAGTACAGCAGCACAGAAACAGCAGCGATGCCCTGGCCATCTGCCAGCCCAGGCGCATGGCCATTGCTGTTATCAAAATGTTCCCAGGCATAGCAGAGTAAGATGATAAGCAGTATGGCAGTACAGCAAGCAGCAAAAGCAAAAAGCAGCCACTAACGAGCACTAGACTCTAATAGACAGTAAGGCAAGCAAACCCCATGGCAAGCACAGGAGCCTGCCGATTAATAGCTAAACAGCAATAACAACTATAAATTTGATCTAGCACATTCCAATCAAACCTGTCGTTATCTTGAACCCTTCGAGCCCCACGTTGGGCGCCAAAAAGGACTGTCGTGGTTTAAGCCCAGCTGGCAACCAAGCACCACACAGCCGCTCACTCACTCCCCCCAGGTGGAATGGGGGAGAGAATCGGAAGAGTAAAAGTGAGAAAGCTCGTGGGTTGAGATAAAGACAGTTTAATAGGTAAAGCAAAAGCCGCACAGGCAAGCAAAGCAAAAGAAGGAATTCATTCACCACTTCCCATCGGCAGGCAGGTGTTCAGCCATCTCCAGGAAAGCAGGGCTCCATCACGCGTAACGGTTACTTGGGAAGACAAACGCCATTACTCCAAATGTCCCCCCCTTCCTTCTTCTTCCCCCAGCTTTATATGCTGAGCATGACGTCATATGGTATGGAATATCCCTTTGGTCAGTTGGGGTCGGCTGTCCCAGCTGTGTCCCCTCCCAACTTCTTGTGCACCCCCAGCCTACTCGCTGGTGGTGAGAAGCAGAAAAGGCCTTGACTCTGTGTAAGCACTGCTCAGCAGTAACTAAAACATCCCTGCTTTATCAACACTGTTTCCAGCAAAAATCCAAAACACAGCCCCATACTAGCTGCTATGAAGAAAGTTAACTCTACCCCAGCCAAAACCAGCACATTCTCCACCCCTTATTCCATACCATTTACGTCATGCTCAGGTCTCACACTATTCAATACATTCTCATTAACTATCACCCCCCTTCCCATCCTTTGATAGAATACACATATACCATTCCCTTAGTCTATGGACCACCCCTGTAAAATGTCCATAAATATCCGCAAATGTCCACAAAATGTCCATTGAGTTCATTTGGTCCATGACTTTGGGCTCCATCTGTTATGGTGGTCACTCAGGACAGGAGAGGTGTTGTATTGCATGGAGTTATTGGGCACCACAGCCAGCTCAGGTCAGGTCACTGCTGCACTTGCACTGCTTCTTGTAAGGCTTGTCCTCCAGTCGTTCAGGTGGTTCCTGCTACAGTAATTCCTGTAACATGCAACTCAAATTATGGGTTACAACAATTTAAAGGTATTTCTATTACAATCTCTACCCCAGTCCCTTTGGACCAGACCACAGGGTTTAGCACTGCAATGAACTCCTCCCCTTGCTCCTAGCCTGGCTCGCAACAAGGGGTTCTTGCTATAATAATTCCCATAACATGCAACTCAAAGCCCGGGTTACAACAATTTAAAGGTGTTTCCATTACAACCTCCACCCCTGGTCCCTTTGGACCAGACCATAGGGTTTAATATCGCAATGAACTCCTCCCCTTGCCCCTGCTCTGGCTTGGACTTATCCACAGACTGCAGTTCCTTAGGATTGTACCTGCTCCAAGTGGAGCCTTATCTGTGTGCCACAGTCTCTTCAGGGGTATACCTGCTGCGGCAGAGAGTTATCCACAGCCACAGTCGCTTCGAGGTGCACCTGTTCCAGCGTGGCCTTATCCATGGGTCACAATGCCTTCAGAGGTATACCTGCTCCAGCGTGGCCTTACCCACAGCCACAGTCCCTTCAAAAGTAAACCTGCTCCAACATGGCCTTTCCCATGGCTGCAGTCTCTCCAGGGGTGTACCTGCTTTCTTGTAGGCTTATCCATGGCCTCACACTTTGAGGTGCTCCAGCATGACCTCATGCACAGCCGCTGATGCTTCCAGGTGTACCTGCTGCAGCATGGACGTATCCACAGCCACAGATGCTTCGAGGTGTACCTTCTCCTGCATGGGCTTACCCTTGGGCCACAATCCCTTCAGAGTTACACCTGCTGTGGCACAGACATAACCACGGCCACAGACGCTTCGAGATGTACCTGCTCTGATGTGGGTTTATCCATGGCCACAGACGCTTCGGGGTGTCCTGCTCCCACATGGACTCATCCACAGGTCACAGTCCCTTTGACTCGAGTTCACACTGGAGTTCCAGCCTGTCCAGTACAGCAGCACAGAAACAGCAGCGATGCCCTGGCCATCTGCCAGCCCAGGCGCATGGCCATTGCTGTTATCAAAATGTTCCCAGGCATAGCAGAGTAAGATGATAAGCAGTATGGCAGTACAGCAAGCAGCAAAAGCAAAAAGCAGCCACTAACGAGCACTAGACTCTAATAGACAGTAAGGCAAGCAAACCCCATGGCAAGCACAGGAGCCTGCCGATTAATAGCTAAACAGCAATAACAACTATAAATTTGATCTAGCACATTCCAATCAAACCTGTCGTTATCTTGAACCCTTCGAGCCCCACGTTGGGCGCCAAAAAGGACTGTCGTGGTTTAAGCCCAGCTGGCAACCAAGCACCACACAGCCGCTCACTCACTCCCCCCAGGTGGAATGGGGGAGAGAATCGGAAGAGTAAAAGTGAGAAAGCTCGTGGGTTGAGATAAAGACAGTTTAATAGGTAAAGCAAAAGCCGCACAGGCAAGCAAAGCAAAAGAAGGAATTCATTCACCACTTCCCATCGGCAGGCAGGTGTTCAGCCATCTCCAGGAAAGCAGGGCTCCATCACGCGTAACGGTTACTTGGGAAGACAAACGCCATTACTCCAAATGTCCCCCCCTTCCTTCTTCTTCCCCCAGCTTTATATGCTGAGCATGACGTCATATGGTATGGAATATCCCTTTGGTCAGTTGGGGTCGGCTGTCCCGGCTGTGTCCCCTCCCAACTTCTTGTGCACCCCCAGCCTACTCGCTGGTGGTGAGAAGCAGAAAAGGCCTTGACTCTGTGTAAGCACTGCTCAGCAGTAACTAAAACATCCCTGCTTTATCAACACTGTTTCCAGCAAAAATCCAAAACACAGCCCCATACTAGCTGCTATGAAGAAAGTTAACTCTACCCCAGCCAAAACCAGCACAACGGATGGGGAGGAATTACTCCAAAATACCCAGCAAACCCAACTGGAAATCATTCGCATGACGTTATGCCATGATCATCTTGCTTTTTGTTGGGTCTTGGTTGGACTGAGACAATAGGTGTGCTTTTGTCTTGTCTTTCTCCCCTTGTAGCAGAACGATTGCATTCAGCAACGTTTAAAGGGAGGTTGAACTCCTTCGCCATCCCCCGACACCCCACGCTGCTGAGCCGTGAGAAGGAGCTTTCCTTTGGGTTCCCTGATGAACCACAACTGCACCAGCTGGTGCGACCGGCAATAGAATAAAAACTGTAATTCCCAGTAATTCAACCTCAGAAATTCAAAACAATTATTTAATTTTAATAGAACTCTCCAAGGCACAAGCAAATTCTGCTTTGCACCTTTCTGATACAAATCATGTGCGTTTAGTGATAGCTGAGCGATTTTTTTAAAATGAACTATTTCCTACAAGGAGCTTTCAGCATGAGAAGCAAAACAAATTACTCACAAATTCAGATTACTTTCAGCAAACAGCAAGGCAATATTAATAATGTAGCAATTAAAAGTGAAATTTTGTTTCTGTTTCAAAGGGGAACACATTAATTTTTCATGTCAAAATGCGCTTTTATTTTTAAAGAAGTCCGAGGAATGAAAACAAAATAAGAGATTCAGTCTGGGACTGCTGAGAACACTTCATTTTGCCTGAAACTGTTATCACCGCAGTTTTTTTTCTTTTTGCTGAGAAAACCAAACCAGCTTTTGATTGCTTCTGCAGTTCTTGTGTGTGACGGTAAATTGAAGCAAGCCCCAGCTATTCCGCTAGATCTTTATGGCAACAGATGAGGAAGCTTGATATCAGAGGTCATCTCTTTCGCTTCTCGAGGGTCTTCCTGCTGTTTTCTTCTTTGCTCTCACACCCTATTTGCTTTCCCCTTTTAGTTTTCCTTCCTGTTTTCACCCATTTGAAGACTCCTCTTTTCTTCAGGTGGAAGAGGGCTTGCACTTTTCCCTCGCTGTGTTTAACCGCTGTGCATTTGCACCAGGGCTGGGGGATCCCACAGTGCCTTTTCTAAACCCCAAAGATGCTTTTATATGTTTGGGAGATCAGTAATGGAGCCAGAATCTCTTTGGAAGAGCGACAGGCTTTCTTGCATTTTTTCGGTAGCTTTTTTGTTTGCAAAGGCATTGCAGAGGCAGTTTTCTGTGCCAGGCTGTGGCCAGTTTGAGATTGAGCCAAGAAGGGCATCCAAGAATTAGGCTTGCTCCAAAATACTCGAGGAGATGTAAAAACATCCAACTATTTTATTCCAGCGATTAGTAAACTGGTGCTGTGCCAGTCTGCCACTGGGTCAGCTAGCACCGAACCGAACAGTTTGGGACGTGTTCTCAGTTACTTATAATAAGTGGCAATTTGTTTTCTTTTAATTTCAGATTAAATTTTGCTTCATTACATTGGACTTTTCATCGCACTAAATCACATCCAAGAAACATCCATTAAACTTTAAAGACATCTTTATTGGTTTATTGTTATCTTTTTTTTTTCTGGTCTGTGTGCTGAAGGTGTTTCTTGGTAATACAGCCTGCCAGAAATTGCTTTGTCTTGTAGACACAAAGTGTGGGTTTATGCAGTGGTTTAAAAAAAGAAAAAAATTCCTCAAAGAACTTACTTTAGGATATATAGAAACGCAAGATGCAGCGTGTTAATTCTTGCTGTTTAAAAATATAAACCTAAATAAACCTTTAGGTACATAACCATATAATAAAATTCTCCAAGGTTAGAACAAGCACTTTGATCTCGGAGATGTCACCTTCAGTCCCTTCCTGTGCTACAGGTTTGTGGTAAGACTCGGGTACTTGGGATAAACTGCTCCAGGGTGGGAACAGCAGTGTTTGCCAGCCAGGCTGGGAGCGGAGCTGTACTGTGAGGACAAGTCCATTAATACCTCGGAGCAACGCAGCAGAGTTGAGTGGGGAAGAGCAAAATAAGAATTACACTGAACAGTCACAACACATTTGTAATAATGTCTTTTATAACTATTATCTAGGTTTTCACTGTGAGCAAGCTGTTAAAAAAAAAAAAAAAATTAGAAAGGGAAAGACTTGCAAATAATCCAATGTGAATTGATGCGTGGCGTGTGATAGCCTGACGGTATCAACAGCCAACAGGTCGCTTTGCTGTAGCTGCAGGAACACGCTATGAGCCGGGATGCAACACCGAGCAAGATGTGCAAGAATGGAAGGCAGGAATTCCTCCTTTTACATAAAGTTAATGTTTTACATTGAATATAATAGTATTTATTTCACAAACAAATTATTGAACTGTAAGAAAGTGGAGAATTACACGGCTAATTTCCTTTCTCCCAAGACTTTGTAAGAGTTTGGTTTCTGAAACAATCTCTTTGGGGATGGGGTGGTTTTTTTTGTTTCCTTTTTAAAGCTTTTCCCTGTGATCGCAAGTGTTTGGGTTTAGCTCTGTACAAGCTGGTTGCAATTTATTTGCGCATTTATGTCGCGTTCTCTCCTCCTTGGTGACTTACAAGGCAGCTCACCAAAAGCTGGGAACGTAGCTGTGACCCAAGCATGGCCAGGCTAATGAGAGGGACTCGCCCCGTGGTCCCGCAGGGACTTGGTTCAGTATTGAATTTGTGAACCCTGCGGCGTGGTGCAGAGCTGTGCAGAGTGGGGAGGGCTTGCTCCGCTCTATGCATCTACTCTTGGGTTGGCCCCAGCAAACTCCTAGTGTGCAGCACAAAGAAATCCTTTATTAAGCAAAGAAAAACGTAAATGCCTATTCACTTCAAATTTGCAAGTGTATTAGTAATACTTGAATGCTTAAAACTGTGCAGCCAAAAAGGACTGTGTTTCAGCCCAGTAATGGCACCGTACAGACCTTGTACATTAATTTTATTCCTTATTGTACATTAATTTTATTCCTTAGTATGATGCCAAAAGCTTGTTTTCCTGTGCCTTATTTTTTACAGATTAAAATAATGTCATTAGTTCTTCACACAAAGCCATCAGCTTGCTAAATTACCTTAAAGTGATGACAGGTAGGTGACACCAGCATGATTGCCTACTTTAGTCATGAGACTTTTATGAGGCTTTTGCCAACCCAGCACTTAATTCCACCCAAGTCGATGTTTTGAAAACATATACAGGAGAAAGATGAGTTTTAAATAGTAGAGTTTGGCCAAGATTTGAGATAGGGGATGTTTCCCTGGAGAAGGGGTCTCTGAGATAGCCTCCCATATGCGTGACAGCATCATTTTCAATCCTGATGCAAAATGTTGGGCGTTCCAAAAGGCTCTATAGATTTTGGAGGTCACAGAAAAAGTCACAGAACCATTAAGGTTGGAAAAGACCTGTAAGATCATCAAGTCAACCATCAACCCAACCCCACCATGCCCACTAAACCATGTCCTGCAGTGCCACGTCTACATGTTCCTCGAACACCTCCAGGGATGGTGACTCCACCACCTCCCTGGGCAGTTTATTCCAGTGTCTCACCACTCTCTCATTAAAGAAATTTTTCCTAATATCCAGCCTGAACCTCCCCTGGCACAACTTGAGGCCATTTCCTCTTGTCCTGTCGCTTGTCCCTTGGGAGAAGAGACCAACACCCACCTCACTACAACCCCCTTTCAGGGAGTTGTAGAGAGCGATGAGGTCTCCCCTCAGCCTCCTCTTCTCCAGACTGAACACCCCCAGCTCCCTCAGCTGCTCCTCAAAAGACTTGTGCTTCACCAAGGAGGTGATGGAGCTCTTGTAACTTTTGGGTCGTGGAAACCTCTCCTGACACCCATGAGGGATCCTGTTGGTCCTAATTTTTGCTTTTGAGGAGTGGACACCAAAGTCCGAAGAAGTCTCCCTAGCCTTCCTGGAGTGGCAAGAGGGAACAGGCAGCTCCGGGGCTGCTGCGGGTGGGAAGCAGCAGGAGATGCCGTAGTGGCAGGGTGACTCAGGAGGCCTCATGTTGGCATTACGGCACTGAGGAGAGGTTGTCCACCCCAATGAGATGTCTGGAGCAGAGCATCTTCTTTGCTCCAGTGACCAGAGAGGTGTGCAGCCATTGCTGTCTGTCTGGTGGAAACCTCTGCCCATGGCTGTGGGAAGAGCCTGACCCACCATCTGTGTAAAGAGCACGTTGCCTGTGTAAGCCCTGATGCTGCATGGGGAATGTGGTTATGTACATCTAGCGAAGAGCTAGCTTACATGCTCTCCTACCTGTTCTCCTTTCCAGAGCCACGGCCTGGCAGATGGAGCCTATATTAAGCCACTGCTTCCCTATTGCCTGGCTCAGAGGCAGCGAGGCAGTTGGCTCGCTCTCCATGCATCCATCTGTCTCCTTGCCGTCCTGCTTGAACAAAAATCTTTTGAAGCCGGGGACCAGTTCTAACCACCAGAAGAAGTGGCCTCAGGGATAATGAAGGCTTCTAGGACAATCCAGTGCTGTATAGAGGAAAAAAAAAAAGTGACATCCATGTCTCTGGGAAAGCGTTACGTGTATTTTGGCAGCAACCAGGCGATGTGTGTGTCTTGGGGCTGCTGTGACATGAATGGTCTCGAGGGCAACGAGGCTTGAACAGGGGTCACTGTGGTGGGAGGAGGGCTAGGCGACACGGCTTTGATAGCTTTGCAGCTTTTCTGGTCAAATTGTCTCGCATATTCATTCATCTTGTGGCTTAGAGAGGTGTCACAGGTCCCTATCAGCCTCTGTGCTCCGAGAGAAATTTTTTAAAATTATTTTTGGGGGAAAAAGGAAGAAAGGGAAAATTCAGTGCTACAGCAAGAAGTAAAAGCTGGGCATGGGCTTCTGCATGGGTGCTGGTGCCCTGGCAGTGTGCTCCAGTGCCTAGGAGGCTGTTCCCTGCCTTGCAGGCGAGAGCAGAATAATCTTCAGGGAAAGATCTGTTAACCTGAAAGAGTTTTGACTGACATCACGTGGGGCGGATTGTGATCCCTTCTGATATGTTCTGTGTCTTAAAACAAACAGAAAATTGCGTTAGCCTTCCAGGAGGGTTTGGAGTCCGTGAAACAGCCAGGACAAGAGGAAATTGCCTCAAGTTGCGCCAGGGGAGGTTTAGACTGGATATTAGGAAAAATTCCTTTACTGAGGGAGTGGTGAAGCACTGGAAGAGGCTGCCCAGGGAGGTGGTGGAGTCACCATCCCTGGAGGGGTTCAAGGAACATGTGGACGTGGCACTGTGGGACATGGTTTAGTGGCATGGTGGGGTTGGGGTGATGGTTGGACTTGATGATCTTGCAGGTCTTTTCCAACTGTAATGATTCTGTGAAATACTAAGAGAAAAAGCTCAGCTCTTAGTCTGACGTGGGCAGTGTTGGAGTTCTTGACTTGGCTCTGCTCTCCTGCCTGCACGGCTTTTCCTTGCAGGTTTCTAAAAGTGGGCTTTAAATGCAAGAGATGATTTTTTATTTTTCTTGCCATGTCCTGTATTAGGCGTTGAAAGCATGCTGGCACAATTCTGCTGTGCAGTTAGAGCAAGCTGTTCCTGGGACAGGAGGACTCGGGAACACTGGGGCAGAAACCCCAATGAAAAAATGTGGTTGTTTACAGGAGGGTGTGTTGTTGTCTTTTGTACAAATACAGTTGTGGGATGGACAAAGGATGTGATGTGCTTCTTTGTTAGTCCCAGTTGGAGTCACCCTGACGTTCCCGGGCAGCTGTGTCAGGGACAGGAGCTTGGGGACCCCAGCAGTGTGCTCTTCTCGCTGGGAAGCATGGTACGAAGCATGCAGAGACCCCGTGCTGCACACTGTATGAAAGGCAGTGCCTGTTGGTGAGCAGCCAGTGCTGGGGCTGGTCCTGTCCTCTCCCCTGGTACGTGCTGCGCGTGCGCTCGTGGGTGGGGAGTTAGGTAAGGAAAATAATTTATTGGGAGCTTGGTATAGGGTAATGCAGGTGTGGGGAATCAATCTAGTGAACAGGATGGGCAGTTTCTGTCGGGGGTGGGGGGGGGGGGTGATAAGGAGGCTCTTCTCAGCAGCTGGAGGAGGTGAGCCTCCCCGAAATGTTGTTCTGCTCAGTTCTCGCACCCACCCGCGATCCTGTTCCAGCAGCGTGATCCACTGCTATCGGTTATTGCAATCTGTGCGCGAAACATCTCCCAACTATCTTAACTGTGTACAGAAACACTGTCCTGTGTGGCTACTTCTGCCTCTGCAGCAACAACTTCTATTGACTACTTGCAAGTGTCTTATCTCTGTACAGTCGGATCAATTTTCTAGCAAACTGCCTGGGAGGCTCTGGAGCAGCTGGATTCTCCCCCTGGGTGGTTTATGAAGACCTTAATAAAATGGTTAGTCATCATGAAATACTTTTTAGGGACTCAGAGAAGCAACCTGGTCCACAAGCAGGATACAGTATAGCGTAAATATTGTTTCTGTTGAACCTGTTTTACAACGTGTCTGCAAATAGGCCTTACATTAGTACCAGATGTGTGAGATTAGCAGATGTTAACAACAGAAACACCAGAAAAGTATTTCTATGAGCTACTCCTCCAGCTTCGGTTTAGTCTGTATGATGGACTAAACCACGGCTGCTAGAAGGGCAATTGGTCTCGAGTTAAGAAGAGATCAAGAGCCGGAGACTGAAGAAGCAGAGCTGGTCTGGCTATGAAGGCATGCAGAACCGAGCAGGTTCCCCATCGTGCAGCATCTTCCATTGGCAGGTACTTCAACGAGGGAAAGCAGGGGTCCAGGTGTCTGAGGGCTTTGCCTCCCCCAGCTTTCACGAGAGTGATTAATTTGGTTAAACAATCACAAATTACCAGTGATGGCTGTGATAAAATGGAGACAGATGGGTAAGGGGAATATTTCTGAAAGGCTTTCCAATATCCTGCTTCAGCAACAATCAACTTCATGTCCCAGTTTAGGAAGTCCCGCTGTTGAGCGGGTGCCCAGTCTGGCTAAAACTGCTTGCGTGCTTTCCTGCAACAGAGCCAGAGCAGTTTGCTGAATCACTGTAAGGGAAGCTGCAGCTCTTCTAACCAAAAATAAAAATGTTATATTAAAAGATCAAAGAACCATCCTTTGAGTAGTCTTCATAGGATTTAGTCAGATGTGAAAATGGTATTACTAAGTGGGAGGGGGGGAAACACACCCCAGCCGAGCCCAATGAAGATGTAAAGGGAATTATATGCAAAAATTGCTCAAAAAGTAAAGAGCTAGAGAAGGCTTTTCTACCAGACGAGGCAAAATAAAATCTAGACCGCAGGAAGAGTTGCATTAAATGAGATCTGTGTGGTGGAAGGCAAGGCAATGAATCACACCACCTGCCTGTTGTTTCTAAATGAATAGCAGGTCATGCTTTGCACAGAAACGGGCATTTGGGAGGTGACACCACTTGCCCGTTGCGGTGTGTTTCTGTGGGCTGGAATGAAATCGGCAGTTAATCCCTGCGAGCGAGTCCCCTGCCTATTGCAAAGGTGCTCACAGAGTGTCTGTCGCGTTGGGTAGGGGCCAAGCGCCGCGGGAAGGGGGACGAGGGGGCGGCCGTGCGCTGTTGGGCGGGTGTGCGATTAGGGACGGGCATCGAGGGCTGGGAGCAGAGTGTGCTGTCAAGGGGCAAGCAGTGCAGATGCCCACAGTCCTCCTCTCCATCCTATTCTTGCTCTGAATAGACAGCGATAGCAATTGCAGAGAAACGTGGCAATTGCAGAAATGACCGTTTAAATTTCAACAAGCAAGCCGCAAGACAGTCCCCTCAGCCCTCTCAAAATACAATGTGCCGTTTGCATTTTACACTCTATAAATATATTTGTGGGTCTGTCTTTGCCTTTTCCTTCCCGACCTTGCACCAGTTGAGCGTTGCGCAGTGGCTGCTGCTGGGTCCAAGGCTTCAAGGCTCTGCCTGCACCGCACGACTGCTCTCCCACGGACAACTTTTACCTCTCATCGCCCAGCTGGTTTTGGCCCTTTCTAAGGGAACATGCCTGTGCAGGGCTTCTGGGCTTTGCTGTGACGATGTGATCGTGGCAAGGCTGAGTGACGCCAGGCAGAGATGGGTTTTACTCTCTTTTTGCTGGTGGCACAGAGATGCCATTGCAGGGAACTGCCGTCAAGTGTTCCTGATCCTGAGCAAGCAATGGGAAAATTTTGGCTAATGCCAAGTTTTGAACAGAGTTGCTTCTAGGCGAGAGTGTTGCAGGAAACTGTCAGAGAGGCCCTGAGATGGTTTCACCATCCCTGGAGGTGTTCAAGGAACGTGTGAACGTAGCACTGCAGGACATGGTTTAGTGGGTGTGGTGGGGTTGGGTTGATGGTTGGACTTGACGATCTTACAGGTCTTCTCTAACCTTAACGATTCTGTGAACTAGCTTCTTAGGGAAGAACTAAAGGTTTTAAATGATCTTAATGAAAAAACCAACAACAAAACTATTATAAAAAGACAGCAGGTAGTTAATTTTGCTTTGTAGACAGTCTTGTGCATGTTTCAGTAGAAATTAGAAAGCTCTTGATTCCAACCACCAGTGATTTTGGAGAAGACCAGTTATTTCCTTTCCTCTCAAGATCTTTGCTCTGCACCATCATTTTGGTAGCTCAGAGGTGTTCCCAAAGGAAATCTCTGTTAGCACTTGGAGCTGTTTCCTATTTGCTGTTGCACTGGGCGATGCAGAAGCAGACCCTGCGAGCTGTGTCCGCCCCACCTCTCCTCCCACAGCGTTTTGTGAAAGAAGGGTTTAGTGAACATCAGCCAGATTTTCCTGGGAAGGGGAAAAGGGCTGGTGAAAGCCAAAGGAGAGATGAGACCTGGTGTTAGTTGGCTGAGGCTGCAGCAGCGTATCCCGCAGGTTCGGATGCTGGACAGGCACCAGAGCTCATGTCTTTTATTTTTAACTATCTGATTCAGCAGTGATTTTCATGGGTCGGTCTGTCTCGCCATCCCATAGACTGTCTCATCAGCTACCTCTTGGCAGCGTGTATGTGTACGCAGAGCCTGCAGTCGCCTTCTCTAAGACTTACGAAATTATTATGCCTAGGTTATCACTCTGGAAACAGATTAAAATCAAAGGTTGATCCACGCCTTGACCTATCATGCCTGGGTGGAGCACCCAGCTCCTGCCAGAGGCAGTGGGGTGACTTGCCACCTCCAGCCTGAGTGTTTGGGGCTGTTACAGCTATTTCAGCAAAGGAATATTTTCTTTTGTGACATTTAAATGCTTTTTCTCGGATTTTTTGCGCTGTGCGGCTCCCTGTATGGAGGGCCAGACAAGGCTTGGAAAATGAGCCCTCGGGTTTAGCACCAGAGTGGTCCCCAGAAGGAATAATGAGTACTGTTGTCCCTACTACCCATCTATCTTGCTACAGCAATGCAATAAAAAGCACTGCATCGGGAATATTTCTCACTTAGAAAGCTGTTAACAAGAGTTTAATTAAGAGCAGCCCAGGATAAGCAGTAGACATTTGCTTTGCACTTTTGAGCTGGAGAAGGTGTAAGGGTGAAGAGCATCTCTGGAGGTGGCAAGCGAGTGAGGGGATTGCTGGAGTGGGTATTTTTATACCTGACACTTTAGCCTAGGTGTCTAGGAAAAATATGTTTTGAGTTAAATTTGTCAAGCCACAGCAAGTAACTCATTTCTCTCAACCCTAGAACAGGGCAAGTGTTTGAGGTGAGATGATTCTCCTAGAGTCCCCTTTCAGGTGATGCTTTTCAGTGCTGCCTGGCTGAAGATTGGCACCCCACTGCTTCCCTATTGAAATTCAATCAGGGAAGCCACGGGATGCCAGCACTTCTGTTCCTCACCAGGCTGCCTTGTTTGCTGCGGATTTGTTGCAGTGCTAGTGGTCTCGTCTTGGAAGCTACGGCACAAAACTACTTCTAGGACTTCGCCTCCGTTGCAAGTGGCTCACAAATTTTGGGGGCCATGCAAGAGTGTGCAGATGTGCGTGGCTATTCCTGGCTAGGCTGCAAGAGGAGCAGAGCGTGTCCCAGCTCCCTGGGAGTCACCAAGGGCTCTGCTGAAGAGGAGCCAGCTGGCGCTGATCCTGGACCACGGCCAGGAACGAGGTCCTATGTAGTGTTTACTCTTGAAGTTAGGAACTGAAATAGGAGCTAAGCACACAAAGTGTTGCATCTCCACGCGTATGCCTTTATGCAACTGCTATCAATGCTGGTTACCCAAAGGTTGTGTCCCGTGTGTTTAGGGTTGGTCTAGAAGTCCTGCAAGTCCAAGACAGTATGGGCAGTGCCTTGAGGGATCTCGGTACGGCTGCTGTTATAGCTGCCCCCTCCACTGGAGAGGCTACTTGTATGATTTCCTGTCTTCAGGAGCATTACAGTTAAGGGGACCTCTTAAGTGATAGTTGGTTATAGTGTAGAAGCCACAGACACGGGCTCGATCGAGCTGTTCAGCCTGCAGCATCCCTCTAATCCCAGAATGCCTGTGAAATCCCTGTTTCATGAGAAGTGACTACAGCAGTTACCTATACGCGATGCGCTGTAAGAGCTGCAGAGGAAGGGGAGGGTTCAGGTGAGGGCTGCTGAGTGGTTTTCTGCTCTAAAGTGCCCCGGCAGATGCAATGTCCGTAAGTGCACGGCAGAGCTGCTCCCACGGGTGGATCTCCATAGTCCATACTCCATCTCTGTCATCATCCCTACAGATGTGTTATGGGAAGCATCAGAGCTGATGGCAGCAGCTCGGGCTGGAGGTGCTCCCCGTGCCGGGAAGGGGATGTCTCGTGCATGGAGCAGCTTACCTCTTGCACTTGGGACTTAATTTTGGGTGAGAAATAGGTGTTGAGCTTTCTGGCTTTTACCCTTTTTCAGGACTGTTTTTACAGACATTTTATAGCGATATCACTGTTCAAGTACCGAAAAGGATAATTGCTTGTCTGGGTGTTGCTGATTTCTACTTTTATTAGTAGAAAAGAGCCTTTTACCAGCTCAACAATGTAGGTTATTGCTCTTCTATCAGACTAACTACGCTGTAGTGAGTCTTCTCACAGTAGTACAGCCACATTCCCGGTGATGGCAATGGGAGGCAGGGAGATGGCTTGTATTGATGCGATAGTCTCATGCACTGCAACCTGCTGTGTGTGGCTTCTGCGTGACTTTCCTCAGCTCGGTCCTCTCAGCATGGGTCCTCTGTAAGCGCAGGTAATTGTTCGACAGCTTCTCCGTGCAAGGAAACTCAGAAATACAAGGTGCCAGTTAAGTGCAGAGGACCCTGCATGTCCCCACCAGCTCGCCTGCCTGCTTTTGGCCAGGATACTCATGGCAAGACTCATCGTAAGATAATTGGAATTACCTGGCTGGTCTCAAGGGTGTAAATCACTCGATCGTTCTGCAACTTGCAGCGTTTCCTTCAGCAAATGTCCTACTTACAGCTTCAGCCTTTCAAATGCCACATTAGCGGCTGGCAGCTTGGACTCGGGGAGCTTGAGCCTCGTCTGTCACATCACCTCACAGCTCGGATGGGGTTTGCAGAAACTACAGCCCTTGGGCACAATTCTGGTGGATCGAGTTTGGATGCTTTACTCTTTTCGATTGCAGGCCTTGGATTCAGTGCAAATTCATCACATTTAAAGTTCGAAATTCAGGATCAAACTCCACCCCCCCACCCCCCCCCCCATCCTGAAAAGGGATTAATAATCGTCTGAAATCTGTTCTTTTGGTAAATGTAGATGAGTTCATTATTTTTAGCCCATTGAGGCTTTTAAAGTTAATCTGTGGTTGACATAGTTTCTATTTTAATACAATTATGAAATGAAAAAAAGCCACAGTGATGTATTAAAGAAGCTGCATGCCAAGGTTAATAGTTAATAACAAACTTTAATAACCAAACAGCCAGTTGTGGCTATATCAAAACAAATATTAATTATGCACGGAGATACTGCTGCTTGACCTTTATGATCCACTTCTGAAAATGTGATTGGTTGTAAAAGCAGGATGTTTTATGTACAATAATTTGCACTATAAAGCCTGGACCTGGTATTTCCTTTGGAAAATTGCTACTTTTCTGGAGCAATTAATACCTTGCAGCCCCTGAATTTATCTTAGTGGCCCGGGATGTATTTGCAGTGTGCCCAGGTGGCCAAGAAGGCCAACGGCATCCTGGCCTGTATCAGAAACGGTGTGCCCAGCAGGAGCAGGGAGGGGATCGTGCCCCTGTACTCGGCGCTGGTGAGGCCGCACCTCGAATACTGTGTTCAGTTTTGGGCCCCTCACTCCAAGAAGGACACTGAGGTGCTGGAGCGTGTCCAGAGAAGGGTGACGGAGCTGGTGAGGGGTCTGGAGCACAAGTCTGATGAGGAGCGGCTGAGGGAGCTGGGGTTGTTCAGTCTGGAGAAGAGGAGGCTGAGGGGAGACCTTATCGCTCTCTACAACTGCCTGAAAGGGGGTTGTGGGGAGGTGGGTGTTGGTCTCTTCTCCCAAGTGACAAGCGATAGGACAGGAGGAGATGGCCTCAAGTTGCACCAGGGGAGTTTAGGCTGGATATTAGGAAAAATTTCTTCGCTGAAAGGGTTATCAAACACTGGAAGAGGCTGCCCAGGGAGGTGGTGGAGTCACCATCCCCAGAGGTGTTCAAGGAACATGTGGACATGGCACTGCGGGACATGGTTTAATGGGCATGGTGGGGTTGGGTTGATGGTTGGACTTGATGATCTTACAGGTCTTTTCCAACCATAGTGATTCTGTCTCCACAGTTTGAGCCATGGTGCTTCTGTACAGGAGAATGCAACATAGACAGTCATATGTGGCAAAATTTACTTTAGAAACATTTTGAGGTTGAGATGATTCTGTATTAGCAAACAAATATTCTGCTGCTTGGCATTATATCCTTGCAGCCCCGACCTTTTTATTTGCTTCTCGTTGCCATTTCTTTAGTTTTTAACCTTGCTGCACTGTTACCCGGGCTGGTGCTTTCCTAGACTTGGGTGGCCCATGGCAGGAAAGTCTCTGCCATTGTGTTTGGCCCCCAAAAATGATGTTAAGTGCGAGTAGGGTGCTTCCAGAGACTGAGTTACTGTCACTATGGTGTTGGCAGAAAGTGCTCGAATGGGTTGAAGGGAGCTAAGAAACTCCCTGCACCGAGATCTGGCGAGCCGGCAGTGCATGAGCTGGAAGCGCTTTCACCGCGGGCTGAAGGACATAGGGTCATGCGGGACGTTTTTGCGAGACCTTTGGAAATCAATGTTGTCTTCAGCCATCCTTCCCGGTGCTGCAGGGCGGGGCTGGGGGAAGCAGGGCTGATCTGGGAGCTGGCTGTGGGATGGGATCGTAGGCTTCCCTGGGAGAGCAGGTCCTTGCAGCTTGCCTTCTCTCTGCATGGGAAAAGACACCATTAACTCGTCTCCCTGACCTTGCCAGACATTTTGGGTTCTCTCGAGCACTGTGGAGCAGGGGGTGAAGTTCCTGCATGCCTGTGCCTGCGGGCAGGGTTGGGCAGGGGGGCGTTGCTGCCCTCAGCCCCCCATCTCAGGAGCGTTGTTTTGCATTACCACATTGGGGAGCACTTATTTCTGCGTGGTAACAAAGCATTATTGTCATTTAGACTGGTTAGCAGCAGGAGCATGGCCCCTGAAGTCACTGTGTGCCCAGGGGAGCAGTGGTTGGCACCCTGATGCTGAAGCATCCTTGGGTGCACTGAGCCACGGGTCTGTCCAGCTTGGACCAGCGCCTGCCCGGCACCCACGGGTGGAGGAGAGGGGTGGGATCCTGCGTTAAGGTGGGAGCAAGGCTCAAGCTGATGGAGCAGAGGTAGAAGCACCCTTTGAAAGCTCGTTGCTAAATTTTGTGTCTTTGAGGGGTGGAAAAAAAAGAAAAAGCCATATTTGTGGCAGTGACTAGCCTGAGGCGCAGTGCGAAACCCAGCGATGGCAGAACAAACACGTGCAAGATGGGAATACGGCTGTCGTGGCACAACTGAAACCAGCCTTGAGCATCTTCCCGGGAGAGTGAGTTTCAGGGAGTGCAGCAGCAATTAGGGAGGCCAGAAGTTGTTCATTAGTGAAGATAGGGCAGAGAGACCCTTTTACCTTCGTGGGTGTTGAGGAACAGTTGTGGGATGCAGATGCAAAAGGATCATTGCAGACTGCTCGACTTGTAGCATTGGCTGAGCGCTTATAAGTAGTATAAGCTAGTAATTAAATAGAAGGGACTTTAAAAGAAACAATTTCTGAGTAGGACAAACAAAATACTCAGTTCTTATCAGTTCAGGACTGGCGTATTGCTGTTAGCACCTTACCAGAGAAGGCGAGTTTAAATACCAGTTGTAACTTTTTGAGCGTTTGGGGTTTTTTTGTTTTGTTTGATAAAATCAGAACTTGGGGACCACTGAAAACAGAGCTGCATGTGGAAGCACCACCAGGTCATAAGGGAGATGCTGAGTGGGTGGGATTGTGTGCAGGAGGTCTCCTTTCACTGAGATGCAATGGCCCTGCCAAATTGTCTCCTTTGCAGAGAGGTTGCTATGCTTGTGTTGTGCCTGGTATAAAAATCTCACTAAGTCTGTGTGTGTTCCTATATAATCTCCTTTGAAAACAATTAACGATATCTTCATCTGATGTAGGTGGATGCGTGAGCATCCGGAGGCCCTAAAGTGTGATTCTGATTGCGTAAGGCTTAGAGTCTAAAGGCTTGAAACCTTCCAGGTATCAAGACTGTGGTGTTTATTATGTGTTCCTTTTAAAAACAACTCTGAAAAGCCGAATTAAGGTTTTTGGGAGTAGGTGCTATTAAAGGGTGGGTTGCCAGGCTGAGCTGAATGATGCAGATGCTCGGCAGGGACGGCGTTTGCTCTAGCATGGTAAACTGGTTCAAAAGCAGCATCCTGCAAGGTGGCAATGCTGCCGGGAAGATTTCCCACCCTTGCATTAATCCTCATACCCCCCTAGACCATGGGGGACTCGTTACAAGTGCTGTCTGTGCGGTCGGCTCAGGCTGCCAGTGTCCTGGAGGGTGCGGGCTGCCTGTGGGCGCATCTCCTTCCAGAGGTGGGGACCGAGAGATCTACTCTCCGTGTCTAAGGACGTGAGGCTGCGTTTTTAACTGATTTATTAAATATCATTTGGGATTGGATTAATTTTGGTCTAAACTGCCATGCTTCATCAAGATCAGAGCTGCAGTGGTACTCATAAATCTTTTACTGAAGAGGCCTCAGAAAGAAAAACTACTTATTCCTCTTGGCTCTGATTAAGAGCTTTCTGGCACACAGGGACAAATAACTGCTGTCACCTGGGCTTGGGTGCCGGGGTGAAGGGCACGGAAAGTCTGCCCACTCCAAAACCTCCCAGTTGTATTCACTCTTAATTCCCACAGTGGCATGAGTTGTTTCCTCTCTTCTTTCTGTTCCTTCTTGCTGCATCCCCTTTTGGCAGTTTGCACTGAACAAACTTAATTTAAGTGGTTAAAACTCATTTCCCATGAAAAAACAGCACAAAGTTTTGGGTTTCATTGAGTGACGTTGCGAGGGCTAGTGAGGTACTTTGCCTCTCAGTTGTCTATAGGCTTGGATGTCGGTAGGTACCACCAGTCATTTGAAGTCGTTGTAAACCCAATGCAATATTTTTGGCAGCGGTCCGCACGTGCAGAAGGCAAGGGGGTGGGAAGAGAGTCCTGCAGTGACCGTGCCTGGTGTGTGTGGTGGGCTGGAAGCACTGCTGGGCAGCAAGCAGGGTGTGAGGGAGCCGTCATCCTCCATCACGGGGGATGGCGATGTTCCCATTGCTGCATTTCGGAGTTTGGGTAAACGTACACCTCTGCGAACTAAGTTTTTGTGGGATCCCATAGTGTCTACCTTTCATGGCTGCCGTTAAGTTCAGTTTCCCCATGGGGTATATTCCTGTGTTGTCAGGGGAGCTTTTGTCTCTTTTAAAAAAAAAAAAAGTGAAAAAAAAAAAAAATTCCCCTAATTTTTCTTCTGATAGAAAAATAAGCTTTTTGTGCTTGCGTTCTGCAAACCTGTTTGTGCGGGACCGTTCCTGTGACTGCAGGGATGCAATCTGAGATACGGTACCATGTACCCAAGGCAACAGCTCTGTGTGTGCTATAACCAGCAAAATATATGTGGGTTTTTTCACTGTTGTATGCTGAAAACCCAAACAGCTGCCCCTGTACATTTAGCAGCAAGAACTCGGATAAGAACGGTTGGACAAAATTCCCTATAGGCATGAAGAGTGGTTAGTGCTGTGCACGGCTCCGTCTTCCCGGTCAACACTACTTTAATTTAGAAATTCTTCAGTGGAGAATAAAGGAGCATGTTTTTCATCCCCTTAAAGGTTCCCATTTTACTTCGCCCTGCGAATGTAGCGAACAACCATTGCAATACTTGATGCTTTGCCCCTTGGCCGTGTGCTTTGGTCTTTGTGCTTTGGGGTGTCAGTAAGAACTGAGCCACTGGCCCGGGGCGTCCCTGGGAACCTCCTCACCTTGCTGCACGTTGCGTGGAGCTGAACTTGCAAAGCCCTGACAGCTGAAACTCCACCTGGAGAAAACATGGAGCAGAAGAATGTTTTCTGATTAATCTCTGAGGTCCTCCTTCTTCGGGGGTGCTCTGAGGATGGATGGTCTTTGCTGGGCTTAGTTGGGTTATGCTCGCAAGAGCCGGTTTTTGGGATGGCAGTGTCCAAGGTGCTGCTATTTTTAGATCACTTAAAGCTGTAAAATCCAGTTCTGTTCAACTGTCGGCACTTCAGTGATATTTTTTTATTGGTGTGAGACTGTATTCTCCACCGCCGTAGCGATCGCTGGGAAAATACGATCTGAGAAAATTGCTGGCTTTGAAAGGCAATGATGCCGTTTTGACCACGCGAGGGGTCTGCTGCTGTTAGCGAACAGTACTGAGGTCTTTATTTTGGACTCTTCTGCTGTCACCCTATTTTTATGACTTACCGTGGTAAAATCTGCGCTTGGCAGGCTTTTCAGATATTCCCGGGACCTGAATGCTTTTGCAGCCTGGAGCCTGCTAGGGAGGGAGCAAGAGCAGCCGGAGGCCCCTTACCTCGGAACAGGGCATACCACTGGCAATTTAAATTGCTGCAATTCTTCCTAATGCTGATTACAAGGCTTATTTAAGCTTTTGTGTGTTCTTTCCTGGTTCCAGTTCCCTATTTTAAAGGAATTTGTAAGCTTCTTGCTGGTTTTTTGTTCCAGCGTTGACCTGGCAGCCAGACCGACTGTCTGTGCTGATTTAGCTGCTTCTCTGCCCTCCCACTTTGCCATTCAAGATGCGGTGGTTAATTAAAGATGCTCTGCGCTATCTGAGCAGACTAATAGCCGTCCTCCCCCGCCGTGGGGCTGAGCAGCGGCTCCCTGCGCGGCAGACGTGCCGCTGGGGCAGGAGCGAGTATTTTTGCTGCAAAAGCGCCCGTCTACGTCTCCCTTGAGCTGCAGCTGTTACTTCCCTGCAAAATGTGGAATTGCAAACTTTTTTTTTCCTCCCCACAATGTTCAAATGAGCGTAACGAGCATTCAGATGTCCGTGAGTAATCCCAATCCCAGCTCTCCGTCTCTCCGTCGGAACAAAACACGGCTTTCTTGTGCTCTTTGCACTGCAGCTTGCTGAGCTACTGTGCTGCTTTTGTGAGCCTGGAGCAGAGCCGGGGCGGTGGGAGCGGGTCGGGGCCGCCGCTGCTGCCTTTCGTGCCCTGCACAATGGGCACATTCACCGCCGGTGGCCTTGGCGTGGAGGTCCATCCCGTGGGGTGGAGGAGCCCGTTTGCTGTGGGGAGAGCTGGGGCTGCCAGGAGGAAGGGTGTCGGAGGGAGCACAGCCGTTGTTGTGGGGTGCTGTGCGCCCTGTCACTATTACAACACCTTTTTTCCTCCTTTTTCCACATATACTGTTTCCGAGTAACACATAAACAGGGGTTTCTCCTCTCCTCAATGTCCTTCTTTCTGTCCTTCACAGTATATTCTTAAATCTTGAAATAATTAGCTACAAGGAACATAAAACCGCATTTGCTCCGTAATGTCAGTTATTCTAACAGCGGTATCCCCATGGCTTTGCTATCATTTATTACATACATAGCCTTCTGGTTTTGCAGGGCATTTTACTTTTCATATATATCTCTGACGTGCTTGTATGTGCATAATAGAAACCTTAGTTCCTAATGCTAAGAACGGAAAAGAGAACAAACCAAAAAATTGCAATTTAAACTCAGGATCAACTACAAAAGGAAAAGGGAGCTCACTCGCGAGATCAAAAAAAACCAAAAAACAAATGATGATGTGAAGGAGAAACATTAAATACAGGTATCCTAAACGTTGCAGAAACCTCATAAATACTTTGGATGGCAAAGTAAATTGTTTTCTGCACAAAGGGAACAATTCTTGTTCTCACTTCTATCACAGTAAATCCCACGAACATCAGTAAAATCGATAGCGTGGCACTCGTAGGAAGCAACAACGTTTTTTCTGTGATTAATAGTGCTGCATCTGGGTAAGGAAGATGTAAAACAGGTCAGGAGGCTGGCTCTTCCGAAGCCACCGTGGTGCAACCCCTTTTGTAAGGGCGCGAGGCTTTCTGCAGCCGTCAGCATGGGTTCGTTTACCCCAGGGTGGGGATGGGAGTGCCGGAAGGCTGACCCAAAGTTGATTGACTTTTTTTTGGTAGAAAGCTTTGCTGGCTTTTTAGACAAACATCCAACTATCTGGTGAAATCGTACAAAGTCCACGTAAAGCAAAGGTGTCTGAATTCCCCTGACGTTGCAGTGCAGAGGATATCGTCTATAGGTCCTCAGTTTAGTCATCACAACCAAGAAGTCTCCTTGAGTCTCCAGGATTAACAATACCTCGGCATTAAGTGCACTTCTAAAAGGCGAGGAAGGGGAGCGTTATTTTCCACACACGAAGAAACTCCCAGAGTCGCAGCTAATGCCGTCGGCGTCAGATCTGGTGACTTCTGATGGGAACAGGCAGGAGGTGCCGGGGCTGTGTCAGCTGCGGCATCCCTGCCTGCCAGACAAGCCTGCCTGCCTGTTAGGAGGTGGAAATCACTGGGAGAAATGCCGTTCTAACCCAGCACTGTTGCAGCAGTCAGGGCTGCGTGTTCGCTTGCCTTGTCGTCCATTTGTTTGTGTCACAAAGCGCTATTCAAAGAGCATGATCTTTCATTTTGTGCACAGTCCCCAGATGAAGACCTTTGTTGGTTGTGTCTGCTATGAATACATGCTGCACGATGATAATGTTACTGGTGAGTACAAAGGAGAGTCTGTCTGAGCGCAGAAGTTAACTCTTTGCTCAGCGAGAGACAAGGCAGGCAGGAGCAGAAAAGGGAGTTGTTCATGTTCCACCAGGATCTCAGACCTGTTTCTGTTCACTTAGTCATTTGGTGGATGATCAATGGATCAATGTGCTAATGATTAGTGGAATTGACTGAGTTTCTTGTCCCCTTGCAGGGGACCAAAAGAACATGACCCAAAGGGTTGGGTCATGTTTTTTCCTGGTTGACTCGTTATTCCTCTTTGTTCCAACTACTTCATTCCTAGATACCCGTCCTTCCCCCTTCTTGCTGGTCCAATGCGTTGGCAATGGGTGCAGTGTAACAACTCTCGAAGGGCAGGTGGTACCTGGGTGGAAGCTGTTGATGGAGGAAAGCTCCAGCCTGGAGAAATGGGGCGAGTAGCAGTGTAGAGAAGGTTAGAAGAGCTCGTGGAATTGATGAGGGGGCGAAGCTTCTACTGGCAGAGGTGTTCTTGGAGGCAGGGCGTGCTACTGGAGTAGAAACGAGGTGGTTGTTAAAATCGGAGAGCGGACTTGTTTGCAGTCATGCTGAGATTTCAATATGCCGTCCCAGTCCCCTGTGTCTGGCACTTCAGCAGGAGTTGGATCAGGTCATTGCTGGCCTCGCAGCACTGCTAGAAGAAGCTGTGCATCTCGAAGCCATACCAGGGTGGAGGTCTCTTGTCCCGGGGAGCTTCTTGCTTAGCATCCCACGTTTGCACCTGGACATGGTGGCACTTGAAAAGAATGTTTTCCCATAGAAATGGATCAAAATCTATCTTGTGGTCTGCTCAGGTACCTCATGAATTTGAGCAGTTTGATCAAAGTGGACAGTTTTGTAGTCCTCTTTAGGAATGCTGAGTCTTGACCTGTCTAACCAGAAGGTCATTCCCAGCATGACTGATAAGGCACTGGCTCCAGCTTTTAATAACTGGATTTTCCAGGAGGACTGCACTTGTCTTGGTAAACTATTGGCATTATATCTTCAGATGCTGACGCTGGTAAGCCAGAAGAAGGGGAACCTTCAGTTGAAGATGAATGAGATTGCACTGAAATTTAAATGAAAAGAGTTTTGGTAAAAGACATCCGTGAATCCCTCAATGTAATGTGCAGCTCTCAGACTCGGAAGTTGATTTATTTTGAAAATAGGGGAGTATAAAAAGCACATCCAAGGTTAAAAATAAATAAATAAAGGAAATCATAAAGCATCCAGTATGTGCTAGGAGAAAAATGAAAAAAATGGAAAGAAAACATTTGTTAAAAGCTTCATGCAGGTAATGCTAGGTAAACAGATAGCAGCTTTTAGTAAGTGATACTAAGATCTTTATGGAATGAGCTATTTGCACTTCAGGGCAACTTCAATGGATCCAAGGAAACCCAGCAGCATAAGGACATATTACTGAACTTGACCTATGGATTCTTTTTCCATCCCTGAAAACCATATACGAGTATAGATATAGATAAATAGATATGAAAGAATCCTGTGCAGGCACCCCGAACTCTACCTCAGAACACTTAACATTATCTGATATATCTTTGCATCAAAGGAAAGAGGTGAGTAACCCATGGGGACATAAACAGTTATAAGAAGCAGCAGTGGAAGGAAAAAAAAAAGCTATAGTCAGATTATTTCCTTTTTTGCAGAGAATAATTGAGTGCTGCTGTGCTGGAGACAGAGGAGGTTCATATCCTTAAAAGAAGATGAAAAGCCAGGGTTGGTGCTAACACTTCTGTTTCATGCTTGGTGACCTAATGTCATGGGTGACATTCAGATCTGTTGGGATTGCATAAATTAGAGAAGCAAAACATGGAACACCTCCCTGACCTGTGGGAGGAGGTTGTGGAAGGGGTTGTTTTCTCCCTGGATCTGTAAGTTCACTAGATGATTGTTCTCCCATTAGAAAAAGAGTTTATGAATGCCTGAGAAGGAAAATGCAAGCTGCTTCTCCATGATAAGCAAGAAAGACTTTTAAAGGTATTCAGAACTGGCAGGACATGGGGGATGAAGATGAGGTCTAAAGAAGAAATAGTTGGGATCTCAATGATCCGAGTTCTGCATCAACCGGTTTGTACCATACTGAGGGTGTCAAAAACCGTGTAGATACTTGACTGTGGGGAAGCCCTGGTTACCACGAAGGGACCGAATCAGCACCTCTGTCCCCTCTGTCTCTTGGGTGCAGCTGGGGGTGAAGGGAAGGGGCCAGTTGTGGTTCTTCTGCAGACCATGTCTTACTTGTCCTTTATTTTTGTTCTTGTTGCAATAATTAGGTCCTTTCATTCTCTTTAGCTGGGCTCATACCTCCCTTGAGTCTTATCCTGTATTTCTTTTGCCGGTACGATTTCCACTGTCTCCATCTAAGTTAGGCGCGTGCCCAGGACTGAAGGGTAAAAACTTCACAGTAATTTTGTTACAGAAAACACATCATTTGGTTTGACTACACCGACACAGGGAACCAGGCAAGTGTTTGGGTATTTGGGAACTTGGAAAGTGCGTGATCAGTTGGTGCTTCATTTATTCATCGGTTATTCTGTGCCTTGTTAACTGGAGAAGATGAGCTTCAAGTATGAGTACTGGGCCAAAGTTACTCCTCCTTCAAGACAAAGCACTATGGAGGGATTGGGTCCTTAATATTAAGGAAAAAAAGTCAAGTTAGTAGAAGGTTTGCTCATAAATGAGGGAAGAGCCATTTTGCCCTGTCTGTGCTGAACAAAATATAAGGGGAGGTTTTTAGAGAGAGCTGCCGGGTTGGATTCATTCTGCCTATTGTTCCTCTAGCATGTGCTGCCGTCTCGTCTCTCTTTGGAGTCTGACCTTAACAGGGGAGTGATCCTATTTAAGACAGGTGGGATGAATCATCCCCTGGCATTGCTTCTCTTTCTATGCTGGTAGTAGGCAGTGGAATAAACAGATACGTACCTCGTCAAAGGACAAGGGTGAAGTGCAACAAGTGTGCATGAAAATGCCATATTTCAACAAAATGTTGTGTGCTATTTTCTGGAAAACATCCGTAATTGCAGTCAGTGAGATGATGTGATGGATGTTTGCTTGTTCTCCACTTGACCCTCAGTCAAGGTCTGAAATCCATTTGTGGTTTCAAAATATATTCTCAAAAGATGTTCCTGATTTTGGGGAAAATGAAGGAAAAATGCCGGGGAAGATTATGGAGAGGTTCATCTTGAGGGTGCTCACAGAGCACATGCAGGATAACCAAGGGATCAGGCCAAGCCAGCACGGGTTCATGAAAGGCAGGTCCTGCTTGACCAACCTGATCTCCTTCTATGACCAGGTGACCCGCCTAGTGCGTGAGGGGAAGGCTGTTGATGTTGTCTACCTGGACTTCAGTAAAGCCTTCGACACTGTTCCCCACAGTATTCTCCTGGAGAAGCTGGTGGCTCGTGGCTTAGACACGTGCACTCTTCGCTGGGTAAAAAACTGGCTGGACGGCCGAGCCCAGAGAGTTGTGGTGAATGGAGTTAAATCCAGTTGGCGGCCGGTCACAAGCGGAGTCCCCCAGGGCTCAGTTTTGCGGCCGGGCTTGTTTAATATCTTTATTGATGATCTGGATGAAGGGATCGAGTGATCCCTCAGTAAGTCTGCAGATGACAACAAGTTGGGCGGGAGTGTTGATCTGCTGGAGGGCAGGAAGGCTCTGCAGAGGGATCTGGACAGACCTGGATCGATGGGCTGAGGCCAATTGTATGAGGTTCAACAAGGCCAAGTGCCGGGTCCTGCACTTGGGTCACAACAACCCCAGGCAGCGCTACAGGCTTGGGGACGAGTGGCTGGAAAGCTGCCCGGCGGAAAAGGAGCTGGGGGTGTTGGTCGACAGCCGGCTGAATATGAGCCAGCAGTGTGCCCAGGTGGCCAAGAAGGCCAACGGCATCCTGGCCTGTATCAGAAATGGTGTGGGCAGCAGGAGCAGGGAGGGGATCGTTCCCCTGTACTCGGCGCTGGTGAGGCCGCACCTCGAATGCTGTGTTCAGTTTTGGGCCCCTCACTCCAAGAAGGACATTGAGGTGCTGGAGCGTGTCCAGAGAAGGGCGACGGAGCTGGTGAGGGGTCTGGAGCACAAGTCTGATGAGGAGCGGCTGAGGGAGCTGGGGTTGTTCAGTCTGGAGAAGAGGAGGCTGAGGGGAGACCTCATCGCTCTCCACAACTCCCTGAAAGGGGGTTGTGGTGAGGTGGGTGTTGGCCTCTTCTCCCAAGTGACAAGTGATAGGACAAGAGGGAATGGCCTCAAGTTGCACCAGGGGAGGTTCAGGCTGGATATTAGGAAAAATGTCTTTACTGAGAGGGTGGTGAGACACTGGAACAGGCTGCCCGGGGAGGTGGTGGAGTCACCATCCCTGGAGGTGTTCATGGAATGTGTGGACGTGGCACTGCAGGACATGGTTTAATGGGCATGGTGGGGTTGGGTTGATGGTTGGACTTGATGATCTTACAGGTCTTTTCCAACTGTAGTGATTCTGTGAAACCAAATGAGGACTTGCCTTTGTTTCAGATAACACATAACAAATAAATGCTCTGTGCATAAATGCACAGGACTCTCCTGTCATACATACTTCTTCCCGTGGCACTCTTCCAGACAGCTCAGGTGTGCTGTTGGCAATAATTCTGTCTGGTCAGGGGATTTCTGGGCAGTCTGGGATTTATAACGAATTACTGTGATAGTTGGTGACAGGGAGTTTTTTACCAGTGTTTGGAGTGAGGTATCTAAATGTGTTTAGTAATTTTTGATCCGGGTCAGAACAGTTTTACAAAAGCTAGACGTTATCACTGGGGAACTGTGAAGGTGGACCCAGAAATCCAGTTGCTTCGTTAGGTGCTTGAAGGTTTTAGGACTGGAAGGTCCCAAGTTGCCTATCTATAATCACATCCTTCAGGCATAATTATATCCTGTTTGTCTTCTCTTTTCCCTTCTATTCATCGTGTACCTTCCTATTGCAGGACCAAGAAATTGAATTCCTGTTTCTGACTCATTACTTTGCTGTTCCGATTTGTTTGGCACTGTTATAGCCACCTCCAAGAAACCACTCTGGAAGCCTTCCCTCTTGCCTTCCTGCCTTACCTCCCACTCTCTCAGGTGTTATCCTGGTGAAGCATCAGGCTTATATCTTAATAGAAACTAAAGAGTAATTACAGTTACGTAGTTTGCAATGCCATTAAGTCAAATGACAAAGGCAAAGAAATTTGTAGTAAAAATGTCAAGGGAGAAAAACCTGTCAGCTACTTTTTTTAAACTGCTTTATTTGATGTCATGCTGTTGTTATTTGTTATTTATGTAGCACCAGAGCTGTGCCTGGCACTTTAAACATGAATGAAAAGACACAGGTTAGATTTAACACAAAGTAGACTGACAGAATGTGGATAGGCAGCAGTCTATATGGAAGAAAAAGATGATGTTTTTCCTGAAGCAGGAGAAGGAAATTGTGAACACGATTTTGGACTTTCTGGTGGTTTGTTTTTTGTCTTTTAAATAAGATTCATCAGCAGACTGTTATGAAGGCTTTGATTCTGTCTGTGGACCTTTAGACTAGGATTTGCAAAGTGGGAGATGAGGGATTTCTGAATTGGAGCTTGTGACCATAAGGTGTGGAAGATCTAATGTCTATAAATACCTTGCTGCGTGAATATGTGGTAGGAGAGAGAAATTTAGGCAAAAGGCCAGAATTGGTAAATGTGCAGATGGACAGAACCAGCCATAGGTAAGGTCATGCTGAGACCTTCGTAGCTGATGCTCAACCATCTCAACCACGGGCTCTGGAAAGCTACCCCAGTGGGTTTCGTAAGGCCAAAAAGCCCAAGTACCGCTCAGATGTCATGAGGAAACCTGCACGTGACATGGCTGAAGGTCTCCGGCGCTTCATCACGTGGTTGGTGTTCCTGCTGCATGCAATGGGCTGAGAAGTGAAATCGGTTGTGAGGAGCAGTGACCCTAGCAACATCTCACGAGCGGGTTATTAATAAACAGGAGCAAATGCTGCAAAGCAAATCCTGAGAGAACAGGCCTGTAGCGCTGAGATACCCTCGGTGCCTTTTTTGTTCCTTTTTGCGCTTTTGTCCCTTGTCCATTATTTCTACTGCAGGTTTGAAATAGGAGAAGAAACACCACCTTTTTCTCTTGGGGTACAGGCCTCCCTGGTTTAGGATGGATGTAGTCCCTTTTGAGTCTGGGTTCAGGCCTTGTACAGGAGCTCACCAGGAAAAACGGTTTAGCTTTGGCCGCACGTCATGGTTTTGAGTTTCATCCCATTCTTCTCTAGCACATCACCATGGAGGGAGAGATGGATGCCTGGGGAGATAAACGCTGCACAATATGGTCATGTTATGAGGTTTGTTTCAAGACTAAGGTTCAAAATCCCTTCTTTTCTCAAAGAAAAGTCCCAAACACATAACCCTCATCCAGTTGGTATCAGATCAATGGAGGAAACGCTAAAAATAAGGAAAACAAAGAAGCCATTGACATAGCTAATGGAGTTCCTTCAATACAGAGAGCCCTGAAGATCAATGCTATCGTCATACTGTGAAACTAGCCATTTTGTGCAATCACTAAAATACGCTCTTACTTTGTAACAGTCTCCACTGTGAAAATAAGTGCTATAGAGTGCTGTATGTTACGGTGTAGGCTTGCAAGCAAATACAAAAACCACATGGTATTGCAAAGCAGAAATGTTGTAAAAGATATTTAGGTGTGTCCTCAGGAGCTAATAACTACAAGATAACCAGATTTGGGTCATTCATGTAACACCAATAAACCATTTTCAGTCGCTTCACAAAACGGCTAGCTTCACCATGGTATATCCTGTGGGTACGTACAGGCAGGCTCAGGGCAAGGGGAGGCACAAGTCATTTGTCAGAAGCCACCAGGGATCCGGTGACAGAGCTCACATAATACGAATCAAAGTTCAAGGACTGGGGTGGATAGATAGCAAATAGCAGAGGTGTCCCACCCCACCCTGTCCTGCATCCACAGCACGGCCAAAGCCTGCGGCATCTTCTGCTCTTGCTGATGGAATACTCCATCTTTCTAAAGTTACAAAAAGAAAAAAAAAAAAGAAGAAAATTCCAATCTGCCCTGTCTTTGCAATAACTTTTCTCCCTTCTTCATTAATCAGGAAAGCTGTTACAGCTCTTGACAGCACTCTGGAACAAAACAAAAGGGCCTAATTCACTAATAGGACCGAATGCATAGTTAAATTCTGCAGTGAGTCAGGCTATTTATCAAGACAGTTCAACCTGAAAATTAGTCACGTAGAAAGATTCCGTTGGCGTGTATGGAGTGGGCACATTTTCCTGAAAAAGGGGCATACGTACCGTGAGGACTTTGAGAACAGAAGCCTCACGCTTCTCGGATGCGAGGAATTGATTTGAAAGTCAGGTCATTTCTCTGCCCAAATAGTTGAGGCAATCAAGGTGCAAAGTGTCTACTGATACAATAGTACAAATAAATTCTTCTCTGACCCAAGGGAAGAGGAAGGCACTTGCAGTGCCTGGGCAGTCCCTGGTGATCTTGAAGCTCTCCCTGTGGTGTCCCTTCTTAGCCCAGGTTCTGGGAGGCTTCTCTATCATTGCTGTTTAAAAAAAAAATTATGGAAAGTGTGCTTTGTCACATCTTTGTGACAAATTTTTGTCTTCAGGCCTGGAGTTTGTGCTTTCTATATAGTTGATGGAGAAAAAAGTATTTAAGCCCTTAAATTAGGCGTGCATCGAGTGCTCTAGGTCCATAGGAGGTGTGTACCTGCTAGCAGTGATGTGGAGAGCCTAGGCTTCGTGTGCAGGCACCTCAACCGGGTGATGCTCGGTGTGTGTGGCTTTCCCCCATGCACTTGCAAAAGGAATGAAACACCCGAGAATGGAAAAATGCGAGCTCTGCCTTGCCCTGCCGGGAACTTTTCTGAGATGGACTCTTACTCCCATGTGCCTCCAGAAGGCAGGTCCTACCCATTTTTGGATAAAAATGGATGGTTTTGTATCTGCCCTGTGAATGGACCCGCTGTGTCAGCTGGAGACAGTTGAAGCACAGAAACCCAAATGCTTGTGCCGGTATGATGTACAAGGCTGTATTGTACTTGTATGATGTACAAGGCTGCTTGTGTGGCAGATGGATGCAAAAAACATGCAGATGACCTTACATTTAATCTCTATGTGTATTTGGAAAAATGGCAGTTCAGGTTTAATGAGGATATCTATCGGGTGAATGAAATGCTGTTACCCGCAGTGATCGAGCCGAGATCTCTGGTTTTGGCTCCCGGGCTGCTCAGCAGGATAAACCAGAGCAGTTCTGCCGAAACCGCACTGCGATGGTCCAGAGGAGTCATCTCCAGACCGATTGCTTGACTGGTTTATAATGGCCCAGGTGGTTGAGTTTGCCTGATACATCCCGTTATAACTTCTGAGTTTTGATAGCATATAACTGAGTGACATTTTCAACTCTTCAGGCTTCAATTTTCCCTTTAGAGAGTCTTCCTAGGACTCAGGTTTTCAGGAATATTTTGGCTAATATGTTTCAGCCGTTTGACAAAATGAGGGTAAGGAAAATGACATCGTTTTGCTCATCTTAAAAGATATTCTTAGAGCCATTTCCCTGAGGCAGCTCTGGCACCTTCATACTGTAGAGCAATGCCTTGATAGTTAATGGAGGCATATGCTTTTCTTGTAGAAGATGCTCCTGTTTGACCAAGTTACAAGCGCCCGAAAATCTAAATGTGTGATCGGGGAGACGTAGGGGAGCTTTTTCTCATTCAAAACCAGAGAGAACAAGTGTCATAAAAGTCATGTTCAATGCGTCGAGGAGGGAAGAGTAGGGTGGGAGGACCCGAGAAGAAGCCAGGAGGTCTTTAGAGGATGAGGACTAGCTGGTAAGATGCAGAGCATTGTCTTGAGCAGCTGGGCAGCCGCTCGCTAAGGCTGCTGGTTTTTGTAGCCCCGTGTAGACACCCTCATGCTTCCCTGCATATTTTTCCAGAGTGAAGGCATTTGGAGCAAGGTTCCTGGTTTCTGTGAATCAGGTACTGCAAAATACAGATTTCTGGATTTGCGCCCGAAGGAGATGCACGTAGGCATGGAAGGGATTTTCAGAAGCACTTAGTTGTCCGATCTTTATTGATTTCAATGTGAAAATAGTTACTTGGACACAGCTAGGTAAGCCTTTATACACCGTTAAAATTTCAGCTTTAATCAACTACAGTGAAACCATCTGAGGGGAAAAAAAAACCACACAAGGATATGAATATCTCTGCGTGGTAGGAAATGTGGGCATGGAGTGGAAATACCAGCTTGGGCACAGGTGCACAAAGGGAACACGGAGAAATCCTCAGTAAGTTCTCATTTGCGGAATGAGAGTGAGTGCTTGTGGAAGAGCAGCGTGAGAGCATGTAATTGAAGATTATTGTGATAGTCATCCACAGCAACCAGGAAAACCTCGCTCTTGCATAACACTCAGCATGTAATGCTCATAATGGGCTTGTTTTGGAATAAGAAATTATTTCTTAAAATGAATAGATGGTGTTATTTTTGTTCCATTCTGTGGGATGAATCTGAAAAAGGTTGACCAAAGCTCAGATGTGAATTCATTCTGTGATTAAGCAAGCCTCAGGAGAGCGTTGTAAAATAAGCCTTGTGACCACGTTACTGTGGCTTAACAAGTCCCTGCCAAGCCCAGAAGAGGTTTACTGTGATGGATCAGCTCATGTGTGGCAGCTCCTTATGAATGATAACTGGTTGTGTCAGACCTCGTGACGTCTCTGAGCTGCTCCAGCCCAGCTTGGGGCGTGCTGACCCCCAGTTCAGGTGGATAAATGATCAACTGAACGACAAAAGGGACAGATCAGGGACCTGACACAGTGGGCTGCTTCTTGGAAGCTTTTGGGATCACTGTAGTCTTACTCATAGGCTGCCTGTTCACAGGCCTTGTTTTTTGTCAGCTCCAGCTCTTTCTATTTTAAGTTTCTATTCTGGTTGTGTATCTAATCAAGGATTAGGGCTGCTGGAGAGATGATGAAGAAAATGGTCTGTGTCTTGGATCCCCTATGAGACGTACCACCAACAGCTAAGCAAAGCAGTGTGGAAGCGATGGGCTTCTTGTGTTGGGGTAACACAAACCGGAGGGTGGTGGAGCAGTGGAGGTACCTGCACAGAGTTTGCCTGCCCAGTGCCCGCACTCTCCCCATCTCAAACTTGCCTGATTACACATTCCTGATACTTTTCTACTTTGCTTTTAATTACTGTTTATACCAAGACTTCAAGTAGCTGGACCTAAAGAATAATTACATAGCAGCTCACTAACACCCCTGCACTTGAAGCACTATGAAAACTGCAATATAGCTGCTTCTTGCCTGCAAGAGCATTCATTCTTTAATTAACGTCTCTGGAAGACCATTACAAATCTATTTGTTCCTCCTCTCCCTTCCCTCTCTCGTTGTTGTACTTGTTCCTCATTTTTCATTAGCGTGGTTTTCTCTCTCCAAATGAAATTGTAATTGATGATCTGAGTAATGTTTTGATAAACTTTAAAGCATTGGTGTGCAGTTCTGCCTTTGAGCGCAGAGCCAGCTGTCTCCTCCTGCAGACACCAAGTGTGCTCCTGCACCTTGTTGCCTTAGGCTGATCATTACCCACAGCTAATAATGAGAAAATAAATCTGAAAAAACCCCAAACCCTACTGCCTCTCATTCCTTCCTCTACTCCTGTAGAAGTTGTGTGCTTTTACCTGTATCTGTGTGCTTCTGCGGTTTTATAACAGTGCCCATCCCTGGATTATCTGAGTGCCTGGTCAAACAGTGGGATTTATTCTTTTTTCTCTCTCAGAATGTGAAGGAGTCCTTCAGCTGCCTTCCCTGCACAGCCATGATGCCTGCTCGCTCTTACAAGCCTGACTATTGCATTTACAAGAAAGCAGTTACATGCAGGTGTGCAGATTCAGACATGCTTAGCAGGGCAACCTGTGATTTAACTTGTTTGAAGGAGGTATAAAACTTCTTAGATAAGCTTTTTAATAGAAATGTGCAATCGTATCTCTAAAGGAAACACTTCTCCAAATTCTAATGCCATTGATCTCCTTTTCAGTTTTAATTAAACCATATCTTCATCATAATCATAAAATCATATAATGGTTTTGGTTGGAAGGGACCTGAAAGATCATCTAGTTCCAACCCCCCTACCATGGGCAGGGACACCTTCCACTAGACCAGGCTGCTCAAAGCCCCGTCCAGCCTGGTCTTGAGCACTTCCAGGGATGGGGCATCCACAGCTTCTCTGGGCAGCCTGTTCCAGTGCCTCACCACCCTCATGGGGAAGAATTTCTTCCTTAGATCTAACTTAAATCTGCCCTCCTTCAGTTTAAAGCCATCACCCCTTGTCCTATCACTACATGCCCTTGTGAAAAGTTCCTCTCCAGCTTTCTTGTAGGGCCCCTTCAGGTACTGGAAGGCTGCTAGAAGGTCTCCCTGGAGCCTTCTCTTCTCCAGGCTGAACAACCCCAATTCTTTCAGCCTGTCCTCATAGGAGAGGTGCTCCAGCCCTCTGATCATCTTCATGGCCCTTCTCTCCTCTGGACTTGCTTCAATAAGTCCCTGTCCTCCTTATGTTGGGAGCCCCAGAGCTGGACGCAGTACTGCAGGTGGGGTCTCACGAGAGCGGAGTAGAGGGGGAGAACCACCTCCCTCGACCTGCTGGCCACACTTCTTTTGATGCAGCCCAGGATACGGTTGGCTTTCTGGGCTGCAAGTGCACATTGCTGGGTCATGTTGAGCTTCTCGTCACCCAACACCCCCAAGCCCTTCTCCTCAGGGCTGCTCTCAATCCATTCTCTGCCCAGATTGTATTTGTGCTTGGGATTGCACTGACCCACGTGCAGGACCTTGCACTTGGTCTTGTTGAACTTCATGAGATTCGCACGGGCCCACCTCTCGAGCCCGTCGAGGTCCCACTGGATGGCATCCCTTCCCTCCAGCGTGTCGACCACGCCACACAGCTTGGTGTTGTCTGCAAATTTGCTGAGGGTACACTCAATCCTACTGTCCATGTCGCCGACAAAGATGTTAAACAGCACCGGTCCCAATACCCATCCCTGAGGGACACCACTTGTCACTGGTATCCACTTGGACATCGAGCTGCTGACTGCAACTCTTTGAGTGCGACTGTCCAGCCAATTCCTTATCCCCACTGAGTGGTCCATCCGTCAAATCCATGTCTCTGCAATTTAGAGACAAGGTGGTCATGTGGGACAGCGTGCAATGCTTCGCGCAAGTCCAAGTAGATGCTGTCAGTCGCTCTTCCCTTATCCAGCAACGCCGTAACCCTGTCGTAGAAGGCCACCAAATTTGTCGGGCACAATTTGCCCTTAGTGAAGCCATGTTGGCTGTCACCAATCACCTACTTGTTAGCCATATGCCTTAGCAATAGTTTCCTGGAGGATCTTCCTTCATGATAGCACACCAAATTGTTGTACTGCTTGTTGCAGACATGAGGATTTAGCCAAAACCCTTCTATGGCTGCTGGAAAATCTGAAGACTTTCATCCAGTGTACTCTAGAGTAAGAGTCAGGAAAGTGCTTCCACAGGTTGTTTTTCGTTTTTAACTAATGCAGCTGCCTACAGAAATAATATGCTGACACTCTTTGAAGCATTGTGCTTTGGGCCAAAGCTGGGAAACTGGTTGAACCGTTTTCCTCTTGCGAAGCAATTGATTGAACCGCACAAACTCCTTAAATAATTGCCACTGCATATGGGGTTGTCATTGTGGGCGCACCATGACGCGGTTTGTGTAAAAGCTGAGAGAGCATGCTTCAGGGAAAATCCAGCCAGACTAGCAATTAGATTGTTAATCATTTATTATTACAATTTTTTTAAAGGATGCATTTCCAAGAGTCTTGGGCAGGTTAGAGTTCTATAGCAAATGCTAGAGAACTGCTTGATGAGAAGTCTACACCTACTCCAAGGCAGTAACAGTGATAGAGAGACTGCCTGCTACCACGTTTTGTTTAGCAGTAAAGTAAGCACCACGTTGGACTGTGGTCTTCTGCTCTGTGGGGAAGGGACTTTTGGTCCACGGTGGTGGTGCAAATTTAAACAAGTGCTTACAATCTGGGTGCTTGCATAGGAGAGAGATTCGAATTCAGCTCGTGCTAGACTGAGCGTAATTTTCTGGGAGAAATATTTGCAACAATTCTTCCAGATTCTCTATGTTTTATTGTAAAATGCAGGCCATTTCAACAGAAGTTAGTTTTCAATTGAAGGAAACTATATTTATTTACAGTAAATAGGTACATATACACAATACCTGTTTTACTGCAGACACAATTTCTACTGCCAGTAGCTCAGTTCATCCTTAGCCAGTGTCATTAATAGAGGGGGATAACCAGTCCTTCCCATTACACTCCAGTTAGTGGTGCGATTCTGGTAGATGCAGTGGACCAGTGGTGCTGAGGAAACCGTACTAACTTCTGGTCAGTGGGTTACCCAATGCTCTGCTAGATGAAGCAATATCGCCTTTATTTCTCTGAGTATTTATGCATTTGAGTAGCTTGCGATTGCCAGGTTGTATGTGCTCAGGAACATCTCGTCTCTTGAACTGTGCATAGGAGTGCTGCCTGTCCCAAAGGTAGGTGGTCATTTAATATGCAAATGCTTGCGTGTAAAATGAGAGACATGATAGTGGAAACCATTTGTGTATATCTTTCTGGTACTTTTCTGGTCTATATTTCACAAAAATACTTGATAGCTTGCACTTAACTCGGCAGGAAAACTGCCGTAATTGGAGTGGCATGTCTGGTATTTATATTTATTTCAAAGTACAAAAATGCTTTTTGGAGGAAAAAGCAGAAGGACAATAGCTGGCATCCTGAAGGGAAAAAATTCAGTATAAAACAGCTACTGAAGTGGGTCACTTTTTAAATCTGATAACTTGTCAGTGCCTTTTAAAAATAGGAACCGTCAGGTATCCAGGTCCTCCATCTGCCTTCGGGATTTTTGTCTGAGTTCTGGCGAATTCAAGACCCCGATATTACGATTACTGAATTGACATCAAGGTGCTGTTAGTGTGCTTCAGCTTAAAGTCACCATGTTCTGGATCGAGATGCCTACTTTTGCTGAGCAATCCTGAGTATGCCCAAAGCCAGGAGGACTTTCTGGGGAGCCCAGAGATCCAGACCTTTGCTCAGGTGAGCCGACCTGGCGGTAGCCTCCACCCATGTCCCATTTTATGAACAAGTTGCAGCCGTGTTGTCGCTTCCAAAGTCATGACAGATGATCGGAGTAGAAGACACTGGTGGAAAGACCTCAACCCAGGAGCATCTGGGTTTCCAAAGCACCGGTTGGGACCTCTGGGCAGCCCCGTCCTCGTAGATGGTGTTGATGTAGGTCTTGAGATGAGGTAGATGGGGGTGAAGGGAAGGTTGGGTGATGAGTTAGTCCACGTTGAGGAAAAAGATGAAGGAGGAAGTTCTTAAAATAATGACACATGGTGGGTTTCCATTTGGAGCCGATAGTATGAGGGTGCAGCTGAATGTGAATTCCTGCCCACGACCTGAGGGATGGCCAAGGTTATACAGCATCTCTATGGGAAACTGTGTGGGATGGCTTGTGTATCTGCAGCCTCTCTACAATAATGCTGTCCCTGTCAGATGCCACATTATCTATCATTCATTGCAGTGACATAGCTGTGGGAAAGAGAAGTAATTAAAACTTGGCCTAGAACACTGTTAGGCTGGGTTAGTAGAGGCGTTATACGCTGGGGGATCTAAAGAACAACTAAAATTAAGAGCTAAGACTCTTAGCGAGCTGCTGTCTCTCTGCATCCACCCTCCATGGTCTTTATTCTTTGAAATGGGAGAGGCAGACGGGACACACGGACATCAGGGAAGGACTGTTGCTTCAGGGGAGTTTGTCTGAGGATAGCAGCAGGTTGCTCTGCTTGGCTGTACGGCTGGAGAAGACAGCATCTGGCTGGGTGCTTGGTGATGGGGGGACACGTGCTGTCGCGGAGGATGGACCCAGAGGTGCGATAAGCATGATGAGGGTGGGATCCCCCAAAAACGCAGCACTGGAAGGGGGGTTACAGAGGGGAGGCTCGCAGGGCTGACCTGGTAACACTAGTTATGTGTGAGGAGCACACACAGGAGCAGCAGCCGTCGTTCTTCAAGCAGTGACTTCAATGGCGATTGACCCCCAGAGTTGGGTGCGGAGTGAGGTGGTGTGAATCCCTCCTGACATTGTCAGCATTTGGCTGCAAGGCTGCAGATGGGAAGGCCTTTATTTATGTAGAAATACTGTCTCTGCAATCAGTTTTTCAATGAAAGCTTCTGTTCTGCAGCCCTGATTGCAGCACAATAGCCCATATGACTGCAAAATCTCTGAATTTGTTTTTTCCTCAGTAAAAACAGTGGTGCCCTTTCTTTGCTCCTCTCTAAATTAGATACTACTCTGGAGAAAACAACACAGCAATGTAGCATATCGGTAATACTCAGCGTGAATCCCATTCCGCGCTGCTTCTTTACAGGCGCGAAAGGACGTTTCTGTATTAGAGACTGAAATCTCAGTCTTGGAGTCTTGTTTCTCCATGAAGTATGCTTTTGTCTTCTGAAAAATAGCTGTTCGGTGACATGAAGATGAAGGACTGAAACCTAGATGTGGCTGTTGTGACACCTGGGAAGTTACAGTTGGAGAAAGATTTGGCATTCCAGGCTGAGGTCTGTGGAGGATTGGAGGTGACACTGTCATTTACATCCTTGTCCTCTGAAAAATGAACAAAGCCATAGTCTTGCATTGCAAACATTCGGGGGGGGGGGGGGGGGGAATGAAACCATCTATTTGTTATTCATAGCAGGGTTAGAGCTTTCTGTGCTTATTTAAGTCTCTTGTCTTTCTGTGGAGCAAGCTAATGTATGTGCTAATGTAGAAATTTGCTGAAGCTCCTAACAGCATGAAAAAGGACACACTCAATGAAAAGCTTATCAGTCATTATTAAAGTTTGCCAATGTGGGAAACAGTGCGATCATCACAGATACCTCTCGTTATCATACACCTGCTGGCAATCTTCCAAAGGGAGATTGCGATCGGAGCCGTTTGCTGGGATGGGTGAAACGCAGATAGCTGCCTCGGAGCTGCTTTGCTGCGTGCAGAGGCAGCTCGTGCCATGGTGGGCATACAGCCTGGATGACTGAGATGTCTCATGGCTGCCCAGTGTTACGTGACGACATGTAGACTGGTGGAAAATTGGGCCCAGTCTTCCCTCTTTTCTCCCCAAGTGTTTTTTCTTCTAAATTGGTTATGAAAAAAATGCTTGGGCAAATCAAACGGCATCGTGATTATCAACCAAGCCCACGTGGCTGTGAAGGTTCACCACTCTCAGCAGTCAGTGGCACATGCATGTGAGAACAAGACCAGCGCTACCTCTGTTTTGTATCTGTGCCAGGCTGACCTGCATATATCCACATCTGATTTGACTAAAGATAGTCTCTGGCATGAATTCAAAGTGAGACCAAACTTCTACCTCTAGATCCAAGGTGGGACCCCACACCGTTTTTGACCCTGGTCTCTGATGTGCTGCCTGAGGAGGTGGTGGTTGCTGTTTGCTGCCTGACCCCCATGCGGGTACCAACGGGTGTAGATGCATGGCACAGTTTGAGCTGGATGTGCCCGCTGCGGCTCTGTAGGTCAGCTTATCTCACAGCGAGGGTATAGCCATTCCCGCAGGACTTCTTGTAGAAGGCCATGTATCTCGCTGTGCATGCACAGCCTTTCTTTTTGTATGTTTCTATGCTCCTGCATCACAAAACACTAGAATATCAGTAACTTTCCAGTCATACTTCCCTGCACTAATACTGGCTAGTCAAGTTTCTGCATCTTAGGTAACCGGATAAAGTCGTTGGCCCTGCGGATCACTTTCTATTAATTTATTTTTTTCTTGCTGACCTACAGTATTCCTAATGAGTCTTACACTTCATTCTTCAGCCTGAATGCACCAAGCCTACTTGTATTGAGTGCACTGAATGTACTTTAGCCAATGGTAGGGCCACCTCCAGTGAGACGCATCAGGTCTTCCACTAAATCTGTCCGGTCTTCCACCTGCATGTTTCAACTAACATCTGCCCTTGCTCAATGCCAAAAGGGAGTTGAGCTTGTGTTGGGAGAGAAAGATACTGGGAAGAGCCAGGAGCTGGAAAACCTTTCTGTCCTGTAGATTTGGCTTCTTTAGCTTAGCAAATTGCAAGCTGAGAGGAGATCCAGTGCTCTTAGCAGGAAAGGCAAAAATGGTCATTGAGATGTTTAAGCCAGAGAACAGCAATTGTGCAAGAACAAATCAACATAAAACAAAGCAAGATGACATTTGAGACTCCAACTAAGGAGATTTATAATCATAGGGATAGTGAGGCCCTGGAACAATTTTTCAGTAGTAGCAGTGGGGTGAAAAACAGTTCTGGACTTTCAATGTGGATAGTTCATGAATGAGCTATGTGTTGGAGATAGTTGTAGTATTAAGAGTTGGAGCCCAACATCTGTGTTCACTACAAGAAGGACATTGAGGTGCTGGAGCATGTCCAGAGAAGGGTGACAAAGCTGGTGAGGGGTCTGGAGCACAAGTCTGATGAGGAGCGGCTGAGGGAGCTGGGGTTGTTCAGTCTGGAGAAGAGGAGGCTGAGGAGAGACCTCATCGCTCTCTACAACTGCCTGAAAGGGGGTTGTGGGGAGGTGGGTGTTGGTCTCTTCTCCCAAGTGACAAGTGATAGGACAAGAGGGAATGGCCTCGAGTTGTGCCAGGGGAGGTTCAGGCTGGATATTAGGAAAAATGGCTTTCCTGAGAGAGTGGTGAAGCATTGGTAGAGGCTGCCCAGAGAGGTGGTGGAGTCACCATCCCTGGAGGTGTTCAAGGAACGTGTGGACGAGTCGCTGTGGGACATGGTTTAATGGGCATGGTGGGGTTGGGTTTATGGTTGGACTTGATGGTCTTACAGGTCTTTTGCAGCTGTAGTGATTCTGTGATCTTTTATTCCTATTGCCTTTATATTTGGATGCTTATACTTGAATTTGTCTTATATACATGGTGTGCCCCAGTGTGAATGTAGGCATCTGCTCTCTTCAGCTCCAAGGTTTCCATCCAGAAAGCCCTAAGTTGTCCTACATGAAGCCACCCAGCCTGAGAGGTCGCGTGTCAGCATTTATTTTCCCCGGGAAAGGGATGCTCTGCTACTGTTCATATGTTTGAATGTAAATGATAATTCTGTCCCTATTATATGCCCTCAGTTTCCATTTAGCTGGAAAGCTTGTCTTGACTCCCATTTATCATTGTGTGACTGTAGTTTTCACACCCAAGTCTTTCTCTGGAAAACTGTAATGTTCCACTGGCACAAAACGAAACAAATACAACAGTGAAAGAGGATGTGTATGTTACTTTTTTAGTGAGAACTGGCTTATTCCTGGGAGGAAAGTGTTTACCTTACTCAACAAAACAAGACTGCATTTCCAGAGCTTCCCATGCAAGTCAGTTCATGAAAACCTGATCTCCAAGAGGTACATCTGTACCTCCCGGTTACCCACTGCTGATACACAACTCAGAGTCCATTTGGTTAAAAATAGCATCTTCTGGTATTAGCTTTAATCTCTGCTGTAGGGTAGATTTACTTCTGTTTGTACCTTTTACACAGCCTACTCCATCCCTGCCTGCTCTTCTGCTTGAGTTAGCCCCTAAATTAGTCTCGTTCTCCTGTCCTTGGGAATAGGCTATTAAAGTTAGGAGATGGGCATTTTGCCTCCTGTGTTATTAGCTGGCTATAGCAACAGGCTTGTAATCACCTGCTCGCTTCCACAGCAGAAAGTAGCTATAACCCTACTGCTTCGTAAACGGGCATCGGCTGGCCCCTGCGAAGAAGCCATACGTGGGAAGGTGGTGGGTGGTGGTGCCGGGTGCCCGACCAGCATCCTTGCCTCTCCCCAGCGGAGCCAGCCCCCAGCGAAAGCATCGTGAGCCTGCAGCAGGTCGGTGCGCTGGCCGGCAGCCCGCCAGCACTAGCTCAAGGTGTGATTAGCAAACCAGAAAGCGTCGCAGGTATTTATTCCTAAAACACCAATTGCTCCCTGCTGTGCTGTTCCTTTGCTTGCAGCAATTTCCAGGCTGCTGCTTCTCTTTGACAACACCGTTCCGAACACTCTCAGGACTCCTCCTTTATTTGCAGTAGAGGTCATTTCAGCTTAAGTTGCCGGGAGGTTTTGGGGGCACACTAATAAAGCCTTGTGGGAGGTGGTCTCATTTTTACATAGTGCTTTGCTTATTGGAGCTCTCTTTAAAAGTATACAAGATATCTGGTGTGCCCATGAAGATAGAAATGAATGGAAAAAGGTCAAAACCAGCCTTTGTGTTCCCACTTTGCCTGTAGAGGTTTTTCTCAGAGAGGAAAGGCTGTGGTCTATAATTTATTGCTTTGAGAAAGTGCTGAGAGGGCTGTGCTAGGAACAGCATAGAGAAAATATAATTATACACACACACGCTGGCAACTCAGCAAAGGAAGGACAGAAGGCCGTTCACCGTGCCAGATCATGTCTTGGCTATATGTGCACGTCTCTTACGATGGCCAAAAAGGTTTTGTGGCTTTTGTAGAGGTTTATATGTCATCTTGTGTTCTAAGTAAGATGAGCTGGAGCTCATAGGTGCTTTGCTCAAGACCTTTGGAGAAGCTAAGGGGTACGGTGAGTGTGGAATGGTAATTGCAGCAGCTGTGATGTCTCTGGGGCCAACAACAGGTCCGGAGCTCCCCTGTATGGCTGAATGTGGGGTTTTTTTGTGCAGTATGACTCTATCTTCTATGCAGAACATGTGCAACCCTTTCATCTCCCCTAGTATGCTTGTCTTTTCCTCCTGAGGAGGGTGAAAATGAAGAAATCAGTTTTCAGAGGAGCCCTGATTGAAGTCAGTGGGACTGGCTTCCAAGTACTCTGCACCTCTGATCAGATGGCTTCTCTGACCTCTCGTTCTTCCACTGTCTTATACTTTTGCAGGTTTGTAGATTCCTTGATGAGGTTAAGGTTTGATTGTAGGATTGCAACAAACTGCCTGGACTGAGCGCTACAATTTGCTTCAGAGAATCCTCCATAGGCTTAAACCTGTAGCCAACAGCAGCAGTTCCCATAAATGACTCACACTAGAGCAGGTGGACCAGCAACCTGTTCTCCACAGCTGGAAAGCATGTCAGCCAGGCTGTGGGTCCTCCTCTTTTGCTGCAGTCTTTTTTCATGCTGAGGTGTACCATTCCTTAGGGAACACAGACCTACAGCACCCTGAAAGCTGTACCTCACGGTGTTCCTACTGCATCTTATGTCGGATATCACCAAGATGGTATGGACTGAGCTGGAAGTGCTGAACAAGAATGTGGCCATTAACTTTTCATATTTAAACTGACTGAAAGTGTACAACAGATGCAGCAACCTCTGAGTGATGATCCTAGCGATGAGTTCCTTACCTTCTTCCACCCTACCAGAATCCTCTTATACCAAGAGAGTCTCACCGCCTCTTCTACCTGCCCCTTTTTTATGGCTGATTTATGTTTCTCAGGGTATCCTAAAGCACCAAATGACTGCAGATTGCAGGAACATTGTAATTCTCTGGCTTTGAGGCTGGTTTACTAGTCATGTCAGGGCTTTAAGGTGGGAAATAGAATAAAGCACAGACCAAATGCCTCAGCCACACGTGGCTGGCATTTCAGCATAAGCGTAAATTGAATCTGAGCTGGGCTGCATGAGACAGGATGCATTTTTGTGGCAGAAGTGAGCTAAGTGAATCTTAAGAATAAAAATGAAAGGGAAAAAAAAAGTCTTAGGCACGTTGTATTTGGATAACAAGCTAAAGCAAAAAGAATGCCACCAGGAAAATAGAGATGATTGCGTTATTCTGTCACTGAAAAAAACACCTTCCTGAGAAAGCATTCCCCCCTCAGGAAGATATCAGCTGGTAAAGTTTGTTTCTTGGTTTTCTCCAAGGCTTCACAGACCTTTTAATGAAAACAGAAGTTGCTGAGTGGTTTCATGTGTGGCTTCAGAAGGTCAGTTGTGTAGGTGGTGGTGTTCTTGTATATTGTAAATGCAGGTAGTTCAGCTCTTGTTTGTGATCCATGAGCCTGTAGGTTGAGAACGTGTGGGCTTCGAGGTGGGAAGACCATTACTAGCTGGGATGCCAGAAACCTTCCATGTTCACGTCAACCAGAGAGGTTGTGGAGTCTTGGGCATAGTCAAAACCTGACTGTTCCCTGGAGCAACCTCCTCTAGCTGGCCTGCTTGGAGCAGAGGCATTGGACCAGTTGGTCTCTAGAGGTGCCTCCAACCTCAACCATTCTGTGATACAATAGTTTATCCACACTTCAGTGGAAAGGAAAGCACTGGAGCTATGTAGCCCCCTTCATTTCCATCTACCTTCTTGGCCATCTTCCATCCCAATACATATAATGCCACCCAAGCTGGGAAACACTTTCATTATATTTTGGAATGTGTCCTACTGAGAGACTCTATTGGAATAACTGCCACAAAGAAGATATCAGCATAAAGAAACAAAGCATATATCCGTGCCAAATGGATTGCCAAAGCTGCATGAGCACAAAAAATGAGTGGTTTAAAAAAAAAAAAAAAATCTTGGATAGTGGTACAAATTAAATTAGGAGACAGAATTAAGCAATTAAAAGTAGATGAAAACACGTATACTTCATGCCAGCAAGTAAAATAATATGTCAAAAACCCCCCGAAGTTGTGTGAATTCAAGCCCTTTGGAAAGCGTGAAACTGTTAGGTTTTGGGTAGCTGATCATTTGATTTGCCTTGTAAGAAAACAGAATTAAGAGCAGTTAAGCTGCAGCTTTTGCTATTTCCCTGCTATTTAAAAGGCGCTCTCAATGCTGTGATGACAGAGCGGCACTACATCTGCGGTATTCCTACGGCAGGGTGGAGGTCTGTGCCGGGACTGAATTTTTCCCTAGAGTGGAGGAACAAAGTCTTCCTTCGGCTTAGGGCATTTTGGTGTTAAAGCTCTCATCGCTGCAGCTCCTTGCATCTGAACACAGATTTAAAGCTTGCCCTGAAGTCCCAAATGTTTTATGATGTTTGTGTGGTTCTTAATAAGTCTTTCAAGTAATTGCAGGTGTAATACCAGTCTGCTTTAGAGTGCAGTCTAAACCAATTAAAGGCAGCTGGTAGTCTGTGCCAGATAGAACAGTCTTAAGATGTAGGAGAAGAAAGCGAGAATGTTGTCTTCAATTTTCCCTTAGTTCAATCTCCTTTCAGTGCTGTTTCCTCCCCTCTTTTGTCAGCAAAGTGCAGCCAAGATACATCTTGGTTTGCAGGGAGCTCTGCTCAACGGTAGTTTCTGGTTTGAGGCAGGTTGTGAGCGCAAAATTTTCTGGTTTCCTGTTTGGCAAAGCTGACTATTCTGGAGGCATTTAAATTCGCAAGTGTTGCTAACAGTTGGCTTCGGTGTGCCCAGGGAGAAAGAAATTGCCTGGCATTGTGGGCGAAGCCAAGCTGTAAGGAGAAAGGAGGAGAAGAACACAATGGAGAAACACATCAGCATTGTACTGTCTTGAAATATTTTATGTCCGGGTGGTTGTGTAAAGCACTCTAGTTCATCGAAAAATAGCACAAAATCCAGCATCTTCTTTACATTTTTTTGGAAAAGAATTTGAAAGAAAAGTCTAAACGAGAAGTTACTGCAGAAAATACATGGTTGAAAATTTGCGATCAGTCTTGTGAGAGGCGATGTAGCCAGAGCGCTACGTTTTAGACCACTTAAAAATGCAGCCTTGGATAAACAGGAAGGCAGTTTGGGCATCCCAGATTTTGCCTTGCAGTGGAGTGGAGCAATCTCATGTTCAGCACTTTGGCATCTCCCTCAGCCTTGGGCACTGCTCCTGGTAGGATTAGCGGGGAGATTAAGCCGCTTCCCGAGTTCTGCATGCAAGATGGATACTTTGCTCTCTGGAGATCAGACGATTACCTTAATGCTGAACACGGGAAGCAGCAGATTGGGTTTTTTTATCCAGCAAGGAATAGGTATTATGATTCAACCCCAGAGCCATGCTGGCATTTTACCAAGAGCGATGGCCTGCAACTACTCATATATTCGTGCAAGTATGCGTGGCTTTTGTATCAGTATATGTATATGATATGGAATAAATAAAGCATGCATGAATAAGTAATTTATATTTTATATATAATCTTAAAGCTGCATCATCTGCTGCTTTCCCTTTACCTGTTTCCATTTCTTTTCCTTCTTTCAATCAATCACTGCCCTTGTATTCCTTACTTTTTTCAAGCGTTCCCTTTCTTTTCTCAAGCTTTTTCTTCCTCCCTAGGATTTCCATTTATATTTCTTCCCATGCTCGGTCCCTGTTCCCTGTGTTTCCCATGTGCTCCATATTCTCTTTGAGAAACTCTAGCGTGCTCCGAGCCCAGCAGAAGCGCAGATCTTTGCCCAAAGCTTGCACAAAACCTACTACGTAGGCTTAACTCGGCACACGAGGAGTCTCATCAGCGGTTTTGACGACCTCTTTCTTCTCCAGCTTGCCCTTCTAAATGCTCCAAGGGAAGGCGGGCTTGATAGCAAGGGGCAAGGTCGGATGGGTGTTAGCAATGATTGCAGGCAAAATGACTCGCTCAGCTTTCTGCAGCTCTAAGCACATGGGCAGAGAAACAAAGATTGAGACACAGACTCCGACTAAACCCCTCTGTGGCAGTCGTGTTTGGAGAGGTGAGGAATGGCAGGTGGGACAGTGGAGCAGAAGTTTATTTGAGTGTGAGGATGTTGCTCCCGGTTCCTCACAGGTTATATTCGGGCACCGTTGGGGACCGGCTTTATTGCTTTCAAGGCTTATTTGTTCACAGGTGGTTTTTTAGGATCAATATAGTTTGACTTATCACAGGATAATCCTGTAGTCCAGTGCTCAGGTAGATTTGTTTGGTGTATCCCGATTCCTCTCCTGTAATGCCAAATAACGTCACCTTTTCTCCCTGAAGAAGTGCTCTGAATTGTGAAGGCTTATTTCAGGGATTTCAGCTTTCCATGTTATTAAAAAAACCCAACAAACCAACCAAACAACAAACCCCGGTAAGTCTTTATGAACTTCCAGGAGCAAATGACTTTTGACCTCTGCAGGACCACTCGCTTGTTTGTCTCTAAAAACTGAAGGGTTGTCAAACCCCACGTTAGTTTTCAATGGAAACTGGGGGCCGTTCTTCTCTGGGGAGCTTTCGCATGGTGCTGTGCACCCAGACGCAGGGTCCCCTGCCCGCGGTCTCAGCTGGGGTGGGACATGTCACCCCTGAGCAGGAGAAGGTAGAGCTGGGGGGTCACCCTGAGACTGCTGTCCAGCCAGCCTGGGGAATGGGTAAGCCCACCCATTTCTTGCAAAAGCCATTTATTTTAAATGGACGTGAATAATTGTGGCAGCGTCAAGGTACGCAGTGCGTTAAGTCCACTTTTCCGCAAAATCCATGCGGAAAATTTCACCGCAAGGAGGGCTGGCGTGCTTTTCACTGTGTGAAAACCAGGGTCAGAGCAAGCAGCACTGTGCCACAGCAGCAATAACTTTTTGTCATTGTATGTGCAGTAAAATTAACAGTATTTTGAGAATAAGGTCCATAAATAAAGTGTTATGTAAGCTTTTAATGATGTTGTCTTTTTCACTTACCTTTTGGCTTTACTCAGCATCTGGTTTATTGCATCTGTGGTGCTGCTAGGTTTATAATATGTCTGTGTGAATTTAAGTCAGGGCTGAACTTCATAAAAATGTAATAATGGCCAAATGTTTAAAGGCACATGTGTGAAATGCACAATTAACCATGGCTTGGGTGAAGTAATTAAAAATCATCCTGAAATGTAGGAGAGCTCCATGTGGTATCGTGATTCTCTAAACAGCTGTTACCTACTGTCCATCCTATTCCTTAATTATTTCTCTTCTTAATTCCTTCCTATCAATGCACAATCTTGTATTTTTACAGGAAAATAGTGATTTCTTTGTTTATTTAGTGTTCATGACTGTCTGTTAAAGCAAGCCTGACTTTGAGGCGATGTGGTCAGGACTGCCTAAAATCAGGCCACAAAATGAACCACCTTAATTAAACATCTAAAGACATAGATACGATGGACCAGCAACCAGACCTGAAGGTCCCTAGAAGCGGTATTGCAGCTTGGTCCTGATGCTGGCAAAGCCTTTTGAGATCCAGCTCAACCAGAGCTGTTCTCTGAGGACACTACAGTGTCCGTCTTCCGTCTTCTTGAGTGGTTCTTCTTAGCTTCCTGCTGAAGAATTGAATTTTTATGGCACTTTTATCCTGTTACTTCTGTTCTTGCTTGTGACATACAGTAAGCATCTTGGGGGAGACAGTAAATAATCACATAATTCATGAACATTTATGCTTGCACTTGAAAGATTAGAAAGTTGGGCCCCAAATTAGTCAAGAGACTAACGTGTCCCCAGCAGAGCCTGACGGGCTTTCTGCTTCTGAAGTCAAATATGTATTTTTCTTTTTATTCTAGGAGAGCAAAGCCAGACTTGAGCCAGATACAGGTCTGATATCAAACCACTGGTGTAGAGAGCTGCTGTAAAAGTATCTTTTCGAATCTAAGAGCTGGATTTGTAAACTATTTCCAGAATATGTGCATTACAAACAAATGGGATGGCGTGAAATATGGTGCAAGAGTTACAGTATCATTAAATCTTCCCTACCAGCGAATGAAATTGCTGAAATGCTATAAGGACATGCGTAACCCTTCATTATGTTTGAAATTAATTAGTGTCTTTAAGGAGGCCTATATTTTAGTTGTCTGAATCTGAAAGGGCAACTTGAACGGTAACGTCTCTCTGCTTTTTTTCGTGACCTCAGCTGTGCTGTCTGTCCGCTTAAATGCTGCCTCAGGAGGGAAAAAAGGACCTGCTTTTCATATGTACTTCTCCTCATCCAAGGCATTTGAAGTGAAATAATAAGTTCTGAGATAAGTGCCCCTCAGGCCCTTTGGGGTGTCACGGTGTATAAGTCTTCCTGGAAACCGTACCTGCAGAGCTAAAAATAGGTAAAGTCATGTGCTGCTTTTCATTACTTTTTGAATAAGACGAGGCTGGAAAACAGGCGTTGACTTTTCCTCGTTGTTGTGTTATTCACACGGGTCTGAGCAGCTTTAGCTCTGTTTCTGGAAAACTGAAAAGGCACCAAAAAAAAAAATCTAAGTGGAAGTTTTTGTGTTTGGAGAGTTACATAGAGAAGGAGAATGAGGGGATGTGGAAGGAAATTCAGGAACATTGCTGAGGCAGTAGGAAAAGAAAAAGATTTGGTGCACTATTCAGGGTTAGGAGGAGCTGCAGGAACAAATCATGAGCAGATCACAGAATCACAGAATCATTTAGGTTGGAAAAGACCTTTAAGATCATCAAGTCCAACCATAAACCTAACCCTGCTAAGTCCACCACTAAACCATGTCCCACAGTGCCCCGTCCACACGTTCCTTGAACACCTCCAGGGATGGTAACTCCACCACCTCCCTGGGCAGCCTGTTCCAGTGCTTCAGCACTCTCTCAGTCAAGAAATTTTTCCTAATATCCAGCCTGAACCTCCCCTGGCGCAACTTGAGGCCATTTCCTCTTGTCCTGTCACTTGTCACTGGGGAGAAGAGACCAACACCCACCTCCCCACAACCCCCTTTCAGGTAGTTGTAGAGAGCAATGAGGTCTCCCCTCAGCCTCCTCTTCTCCAGACTGAACAACCCCAGCTCCCTCAGCCGCTCCTCATCAGACTTGTGCTCCAGACCCCTCACCAGCTTCGTCGCCCTTCTCAGGCGTTTCAGCCTGATGCGGTAGCTTGGTTTTCTCTCTGATAGTTAGATGATCTGGGACACACTAGACACAGACATCATGGGTAACAGCCAAACCTTGCTTAGAAGCGTGAATGCAATTGAGGTGTCATCTAGACCCATATGTCCAAGAGGGTGGTCCACAATTGCCTCATCTAGGTAGCGAGCAGCCAGGAGCTGGAGGGTGGCCCTTCTCCCAGTGGTCCATCTCTGCTGCCTTCCTGCTCTTTGTCTGGGCTATCAGTCTTGCACCTCCCTGGGATGCCCACACCCCCCCTCTGCCTCCCAAAATACCTCCCTGCAAACACACGCCTGCCTCGCTGTCCTCCTCCAGCTCCCTTCCCAAAAGTATCTTGTGCAAGTGTCTGCCAAAACTTTTAATTCCCAGAGGATTTCCCCCATCACTGCAAACAAGGCTAAGCACACTCCCCTCTCCGTTGGCTCAACATCAAGAGCTTAGGTTCAAAGGGATGGTTTCCAGCCTGTACTGTTTCAAGTCTGCTCCTTCCCCTTGGAACCTGAAGGTGGCTTGTTAGGAGGTCTTCTGGCCTCTCAGCTTCTGAAATTGAAAAAACCCAATACCTATGACTACAGCCTTTGCCTGGTTTGATGGTCTTGAACCATCCTTACTATTGTGATGCTACTACAGAAATAAAACACACACAAAAAACCCAGAGTAAATTCAGATTCGGCCACGATTCAGTAGCTCATGGCGAGCTGGGAATCAGGGGGATACGCTGACCGTTACGGCGTCATGGTTTGCTTTTGTGGTGCATTCTCTGTCTCTGCATCTATGTACTTGAAAGTCCCCACCGCTCTGGAAATGATAAGCTCTTTGGGCAGAATTGTCCCGGGGGTGTTTGAAGAGTGCTCGTGGTAGTGGATGGCAACAGTGGTCCTGAGCTGCATCCCGGACTCCCAGGGAAAACAAACCATCTTGATGAGTTTATGCAAAAGGTTTCCTGTAGCTGTTGGCTCAGTGAGTGATATCCAGGAGATAAAGTTGTGTTTGACACCCTTTTTTTTTCCCCCTCATGTCAGCTTTGTTCATATAGCCTTTGTATTTGGATAACTTTTCCGTAGGGGTACCAACCGAGGGATATCTCGCTGCCAACCGGCGTACTCAGTCTGTGTTCCTCCTCGCTGTCTTCTGTTTGCTGAATGCCCAGGCTGTAACGGATACAGTGACGGGGCAGCAGGACCCTCGGCTTTGTTTCTTTGCTTTTCCTCTTGTGAACAGTAGGTTTGTGCAGTGCCCGTGAATGGGAGTGTTGCTCTGGGGATGCCTCTACAGGTATTAGAGGGAGGAAAGAGTTCCTCATTTTCACAGAAGGGAGAACAAAAAAAAAATATATATTTTTTTTAGGCAGTGAATTTTCAAGTGGCATTTACTGATGCTGTTCAAGACTTCTGAATATTAAGATAAATCTTAATTTATCGTAATATCTTAGGGGCAGGGTGGTGCAGGGAAATCCCGGCACGTGGTGGGCTGCCAAGGAGCTGGCATGGAGCATCACACAGCGGCCAGGGAAGTCGGTGAGGGAGGAGAGGGTCAGGAAACCATGGGGCAAGCCAAGGTGCGATGGGGATGTAGAGCAGAGCACGCTGCTGAAGGGAAAGGGCCGAGAGCAGCCGCTGAGTCCTTGCAGAGTGGCCAGGGTGGCCTTCCCCAAAAGCAGCGGCTGGTGAGGGATGCTCCAGGGTTGACTCACTCTGGCAAGTGGTGACTGGTCACAAGAAGCCTCTGGCAATTAACTCCCAAGGCACGCGAGATGTTTAATAGCATAGAATTCAGGAATTTATTGTATCGGCGTGTGCTTAATCACGTGCATCTGGGATGGTCTGCTCCATAGCAGGTTTATAGGACTTAAGGAATAGAGATATCCCAGGTTCGACTAGAAAAGGTTATGAAATGCAGCACAATTGTGTGCTTTTCTCTTTTCCACGCAGTCTCTGCCTCTCTCCTGTGTAGGAGTGCTAACCTCAATGCTTTAGAAGCTGAAGACAAGCTGTGATAGAAATTATTTTTCCTCTCTAAGCTGTCTCTAGGATCATCTGAAATAGTGGGCTGATAATTTTCTACAATTATTAATCTACTGAGAAAGAGCATTAATAGTTGAAATCTCTAAATGTTTTGTTTACTCTTCAGTTTCTCATGAATGCTGATTAGAAAAGACGGTTTTTATGGATAATTTGGAGAAAATCATTTTCCGGTGCTGATAATTTAATCCACAGATTAAATTTGACCCACTTCTCTCAGTGTCATTATTTCACCTCAGGTATTTATAATCCAAAGTCCTTCCTTTATTGTACTGTGCTTCAAATCCTAGGAGGATTAAATGTAATTATGTGACAGACGCATGGGATGGGAAAAGCTAAAAATGTATGCATTTATTTTTTTACCTGCTGAGGAGTTTTGCCTTCCTCATTAAGAGAGGCGGGGAGGAGAGGAGGTTCTTCCTGCCCTTAACGCACCGGACGGGAATATTTATGGCTGTGCAGCTCTCCCAGGTTCTCCCGCAACACTCAGCACGTGTGATAAGGCTGTCAGGCCGTGGGGTCGATGTTAAAACTGATGAGCGCACCTTTGTCTGCCTCCAGGCAGCGTGAAATTTTCAGGCGGGGCAGACGACTAGACTTTCATAGGCAGCGTGCTTGTTACAGGGTGTACGTAGTCTGCAAATAGTATGTGCGTTATGGAAAATGCCTAGGAAATGGTTAATAGATCTCAGTGGGAGAATGAAAAGAAACAGTCTGACTTGGTTTTTAGGTAGCAAGTACTTAAAAGCAGCAGCAGCAAGGAAATTATAAGCGGTATTTTCCTGGTGTGTTATTTTTGCCACAGTATCAATAGCTTTATAACTAAAATGGCTCAGCAAAAAAAAAATAATTTAAATTATTTTAATGAAATTTTGCTCCCTGGGAAATTACAAGTATCCCTATTCCAGTTAGATGTTATCTTTTCAAAGAGTACCTGAGAGGTACTATTTAATATCTTCAGCCCTCAAGAATCTATAGGTAGTAACGTGCAACGTTGCTGTTAAGAACAACATGCTCAAGTTATAATCCTAGAAAACCTGCTAAAACCATTTTTTTTCCTTTTTTTTTTTGCTGTAAACTACAGAGTGTTTTTATTTATAGAGTTTGACTTCACAATATTAGGAAGATATTTGATATTGCAGCCATTTGAATAATGACGTGAAGGTGCATGCAAGTTTTTTCGCATAGGATAACTTACTGCAATTGGATTTTTTTTTAAGGAAATCAGCAATTTCGGAAAACACTGATGCCTGATACTTAAAGTATCAATCCAGGTTACTCCAAGAGCGGTCAATACTTTCGGCTTTGCCCTGAACATCAGTAGTTCTAATCTGGCTCACAGATTTTGTTGGAAATGGCATGGTTTTGAAATACCACTTTCTGATGGTGCATAACCATTAAAATAATCTAGTTTCTTGGCTGTGAGCGTATCTATAAATACACACACGTTATTTATACATAAAATAGAGCATGAGCTCATATCTGTGCACAAATACAAAAATACTTCTGGTTTTGAACCGCTGTTTAGAGAACTGCTGGGATTTATTTTTTTTTTTAGTTCTTCGAAGCGGGCAGATAAGATTTTGAAGAGTTTTTGAGTCTGAATGGAATGCCTCTGAGCTATGAAAAGTAATATCTACTGCTCAAAGTGCTGGCGGAAAATACAGATAAGCTTTCCCCTTCTTCCGCAGAGAGAGACCTGCTCTCTCGTGTGTACCTGCCTGGCAGGCTACGTCCGATGGGGCCGCGGCTGGAAGAGCGCTTGCAATGACTAAGAGGTCATCCAAGTTTGTTTGCCGGGGTTCTCCCCGCGTAGCTTTTCAGCTGTGCTGTGGTTTTTCTAAGCTTATATCCCTTTATTTGGGTGTGATGTGGAATATATTGCTTTGTCCTTCAGCAGGTGAGACATTTTAGTGTTTCACAGTCATTCGTCGTGCTACGCCACTTGCGTATTTGGCATTAATCTCAACCGTGCTCTTGTTTTATGGACTTTATGCAGTTAATTGGGTTTTTTTCTGACAAATTAGCAGCTTGTTTTTCCAAAGCTGTGCTCTGGCTTCTCTGTAGATCTGTCTGAATCTACGCAAACACTCACCATCCCAACTTAACCCTCTGGCTTATTGCAAAGTGTGTCACAGTCTCTTTCTGTGGCACGTTCATGAGAAGAATAACAGCCGACGAGCACTGCTCGGATCAGAGCTGAGTCCTCTGCTACGGCAGCAAAGATCTCTGCTCTGACCACTGCTAACAGCTTGGGGTAGAAGTACGGCATGTGGCTTTGACAATGAAAATACTAAACCAAGAAAAACAAATTATGTATTTAGATTAATTTTCTAATACTGAAATTTTTCTTATTGAAAACTTAACTCTTTCTGCTTGTAGGGCTGTGAGTACAGAACAGGACTGTGTAAAAGTGAACACCTTTGCATTATTTAGTGTGGCATTTAGCATACAACAGAAGTATTTCCATAAATCCATTGTTTGGAACACCACTGTAATTACTCTCTTTTCTCTAAATGGACCTGCTTTTTGCTTTGCTTTCATTCTACGGATATTTCTTACTAAACGTTGCTAATAATTTCTTGATAAGATTCTGTGTTTTCTGGAAAACGCTAATTTTTGAAGATGAACTCAAAGTGCGTTTGCATATGCAGGTCTAGCGTGGCTTTCCGCCAGTGAAGACGAACAGGTTAGGAGCATTATCCATGGCATTTACCTGGCTGTGGAAAAAGCAGTCTTGTCACGCAGACCTAATTTCTGTCTTCTGTGAGGTTGCAAGTTTAACTGGCAAAGCTAAATTCACCGAGACGCTGAACTTAGATTATTAGAAGCCATTTGACCTAGACTAAATATCACTCTAATTAAAAAGTGATCCCTGCAGCGTACCAAAACCTGACATACGGAAAGGCTTAAGGACTGGCAGCTCTCCTGAGAAGGAGTAGTTCATGGGGAATGGTCGCTGGTGAGAATTAGTCCTAATCACAGAATCATTAAGGTTGGAAAAGACCTTTAAGACGGTGTGACTGAATTCACCACCAATTACCATGTCCATACAATGGTCTGGAAACAAATTTGAGTACACAGTGATGAAGACAGGCTACTTGCATACTGCGGTTTGAAAAGTTTGGGAAAATAGATTTGGTAAAAATAGCAAATAGACATAGAGATGGCGAGTGTAGACCATGCCCAGGGGAGGTGAGTCCCGGGGTCATGTCGTAGTCCTGGGGGAGGTTTGGGAGAGGGAAGCCTCTTGCAAAGATCTGGCTTTCATAGCAACGGGTTAACTGAAGGTGAGCTGCCAACGCTCCGCCGCAGCAGTGCGAGGAGTCTTGGGGTGATGGTGGCATGTCCCCATGCTTCAGTAGTGAGGATAGCACCGGTCTGGTCATTTCCACGTGGTTTTGGTTGTTAGCATTTTAAAAATGGGTTTTGACTTAATAGAGAGCTAAAATGGGTTGGTGAATGTAGGAAAAGCTCCATATATATGGCTTTTAGAGATTCAAAGTGCTTGATTTGTATCCTCATTATGGGCATGCTGGGTTGGGGAGAAGATGAGCAAGTCACCCCAACTGTGGAGGCTCTTTCGGAGGGAGCTGACTCTTTGATCACGGTTGGTAGGTGCTGTTGTTGCTCTGCCCATGCTCAATGCTTAAAACTGGCCGGTAAACTGCAGTGCAAAAACAAAAGTGGCGGGCAGGTTAAAAGCTTTCAGGGAAACAATTAAAAATCTTTGTATTCATTGATCTGGGAAGGGATGTGCTGACTAGGCTTTGTTTTAAGTAATTATTACATGTCACAAGCCCGGCTTTGGAGTATAATAAGTTTTTTTTCCCCTAAGATCTCAAGAAAAGTAAAGGAGAAGCAGTGCATTTCCCCTAATATCTCCATTTTCAGCCGTATCTGTAATATCTCTTCCTTCAAATAATGCTGATATCCATGTGTTTAAGTGCGAGCTTTTTACATACTAGTATTTTGACCTGAATATAGGGCTTCACAAACAGGCATCCCATTACCTACCAAGCTGTTGTTTCTTCACGCTTTCCTACAGTAGCATATTTAAAAGGCTTTCCGTATTCTTCTAGCAGAAGACAAATGTGTTAGTAAAGGAGTAGCTGGTATTTGTTTAGTGTATAGTAAGGCCAGCTCTGTATGAGGGGATTTTCTTGGAACCTGATAGAAGACATTGAAGACGCCACCACTGAAGGTGCTTCTTCCTCGAGGCTGCCCTTTGCTTCACCGGCCCTGGGGTTTGTGGGTGTAACCAGGGCCACCCTCACAACAGCCCTGAGGAACCCAAGTATCTCCTGGGCCCCCTTGCACCCTGCCGTCATCGGTCCCGCACTGCAGCTTCCTGAAGCGATGGTCAGACTCCTCGGAGGAACAGGGACCTCCTTATTAAGCCGTTTCTGGTGGATCATTGGAAACAGTCTTGTCTTTATTTCCTTTGCTCGGATTTTCCCACTGTCACATGTTTTCATGGCTCCAGCCCAAGACCTTTCCTGCATTGCAAAGATGGGTGAGCAGCTGCCTCTCCAGCCAACATCAATGGCTTTCCTGAGGAGGTTGCACAGATAATTTGTTCATTGTGGCTGTACAAAAGCAAAGCCCTTCCTTCCTTCCTCCATCACTTCCCTGCCCCGTCCAGCCCTCGGTGAGCTCCCGAGCCACTCGGCACGTGAGTAACAGCAGGAGTGGGTAAGGGAGCGTTACGCCGGCGTGGTGGGTCATCTTTACGGTTCGCCACCTGCCCTTGATGCTTAATGGGGAAACCCGTAGCATGAACGTGAACGAGCACAGCCCCGACTTTGGGATCGAAGGATGGGCCAGCATGGTGTGTGCCAGCTTCGTGTCCTCCTGCTCTTTGCACAAACTGGGTGGCAGCTTTGGCTCTCCGGGCGCTGAAATTGCTGCAGGAGCAAGTTGTGTGTTTTAAATAGACCCATGAAGTAAGATAATATGCATAGGGATTTTTTGACTCAGGGCAAAAAAGCATGGAAGATTATTTTTATCACAGGTTTGCCTTGCCCTGTGATTAGTCATTAGAGTGTTAACATTTTTATCTGTTTTTAATACATATAAACTTTTATATTTTTATGTTTTATATATATTAAAAAAAACAGTTCACCTCACTTTCTTTGATCCAGACTATGCTGATTTTATGTGGTTTTATAGGTGATGTATCAGATAGGATTCTCGCATTCATCAGCCATGACAAGAATTGGGAGTATATCTTGGGATAGTCCTTTTTATCCCTGTTACATCCCCTTTATCCCATCTGCCGTGGTGTCCGTAAAATAAGTGGGTGATCATTAGCATTTAAATAAGTAGCAGCGAGGATTTGGGGCTTTTTGTCGGTGTAGCCAGAGCACAACAGGCAGGCGTGCAGAGCGCTGGCGGGGGAAGCAGGGATCGGCATCCGAGGCTGTTTTAAGAATAAGCTATTCTGGCAAAAATGGATGTGGTGAGCAGGACTGGTTGGAGCTCTGCAGAAGTGGATAGCAGGCGGGGGAACAAGCAAGGAAAAAACCCAAAGTGAGCACCAGAAATGGGCATCATCATAAAAAAAAAGGGTACTAATTGCTGCGTTAGTTCACAGGAGCTGGAAAAAGCCCGTTTGTCTGGAGTTGCCTGTCTTGTACCCTCAATAACACTAAGCTCTTCTGACACATTATTATTATTAGCCAGCTGTTTTGGGGCCAAGAAACTTGCCACCCTGCAGGGATATGTCACCGTGGGTAGCGTGGGGATGCCAGGTACCCGGGACAGGGCGGGATGGTCTTGGCAATGGGAGGGAGCAGCACTGGTGGCTTTGGCAGGAGCTCATTGCCTGGGTGGCCGTGGAGAGCAGTGAAAGCCCGGCATCCTCCTGCCTGCACGCTCTCCCGGCCCTGCAGACCAGTGCAATTGCTCCAGCACTGCAACTGTGCAGCTTTAGAAATGAGGAAACAAGTATCCTACTATATTCACAGAATCTTTAAGATTGGAAAAGACCTGTAAGATCATCAAGTCCAACCCCACCATGCCCACTAAACCATGTCCCACAGTGCCATGTCTACACGTTCCTTGGAGAGCAAGAAGCAGTTTCAATGGGTGTTGAGGGAAAGGCTGGGGAATACTTACAAATACTGTGTGAAAGGATCAGTCACTCAGAGGTGAACAGCATGGAAGAGCTGTTTGTGTGTTGCATCCTGCAAGTAGAGTTCCAGAAGCTGGAACTGCTTTAAAACAGAAAAAAACCACACCAAAACAAACAACAAAAAAAGAGATCCATAGCTTAATTAGATCAAACAACCTCCCATTGACTTCAAACCCCAAATGGTTAACATGCACGTGCTTCATCCAAATAATCCTATGTGGGAAAAGCAAAACCAGGCCATCTCTGGTAAACCTCAGATAGTTACGTACCTGAGCAGATGTCGGGGGAGCTGTATAAAAATAAGCAAAATATTCAGCTTTTCAGTCACATTTAATTTAAACTGTTCAGCTTGAGAAATGTTCTTAGGCTAAGCTGATGCTCTGGAAGTTGCTCAGCTGTCGATAGCGTTTTATAATTACTCCTCGTTACTCGAAATGGGCTGAAATGGATAATCCCATTAGAAGTGGTACCTTTTCAGTGCAGTGCTATTTAAATGGGAGCAGTGCCCCCTTCTGAGGCTGGAGGTGGTGGCAGAGCAAGGCAGCAAGTCCACGGAGAAGGAATTTGCAGCTTTTTCTAAATTTGTGCTGGCAGTTGTCCCTAGCAGGCTGAAGAGTAAATGGAGGTTGGATCCCAGTGGGCTGGGAACTCAACGGTGTCTGGATATGTGACTAGCAGAGCATTTCTGCTAGCCTTGCTAGCTAATGCTGTAGCTTGTCTCCGGCAGAAGTCTGATCTTTGGGCTTGCATTATTCTATGTATATATATTTTTTCCATTGGTAGTACTAATTGTTACTAACTCATCCTCCAGATGTTGCAAACAAATCTAATTCCAGGCATTTATCACAAATTTCCTCCCATGATGCAATCCCAGACCCTGGTGCGGTGGTGGGCCACTAGTCCAGCGAGTAGCCAACAGCCCCCGGTAGACCCTGCCGTCATCAGAGCATGGTGAGGTCTCCTGCTGCAGCCTGGAGCCTGCGGAGCCCTTGCTGCCTGCCTTGGTGAGATCGCTGCTCCAGAGACTTTGCGAGCCACAGGATAACAAATTTGTTTGTCAGCCGTTGACGTGAGCAGGGACTGTCGCTGTTTTGAAGAGACACAGAAAAGGAGGCGATGGGTGCGGTGGGAATGCAGAAAGCAGGGCAGGCGGGCAGAGATGCTTGCTGGCTGTCATCTGCCAGCTCCTAGAAACCATCAGCGCTGAGCCTCCCTGAGTCAGGGCAGCATCTTTGTGCTTAATAGGATGCCCTCAATAGGATTTTCTTCCATTAATTTGATGCTACATGATAAGGCATGCATAAAAATAATGTTCATCTAATAAATTGCAAAAACAGCACAAGAAATAGCAATGCTAGAATGACTAAATATTACAGAATAGTAAAATATTGCAATAAAAATTGATGCTGCAACCTCAAATCTTGATTAGGTACCTCTATAGTAAAGGAAAGATTGTGTCTTATACCAACGTGTAAGTACAAAGTAGCTTCACACTATGTAGAGAGTAGACTCTAAGTCAATGGAATTACTCCTGATTTATGCTGAGGGAGCCTGGCTCAGTAATTCTCAAAGATAAATTAATTGTATATGATATGCTTAAGCATACAAACAAACATCTCGGTGATTAATTTGTATTTATGCTTCAGTAATATATTGGGAACATTCTCATCCCTCTTAATGAAGGATTACCAGGATAAACTATCTCCAAGGTTTCTAGATGTATGTAGACATGTTTTGTTTGGATTATGTCGAGAAGTGGGATTAAACTCTCTTAAGTAATTGCACAGCAGGGTCCAGATTTGGTATTGGAGTAAAACTTGCACTTCGATAATGAAAGTTTTATGTATGAGGGAGAAAAAGAAATCAGGAATGACAGTTTATAAAAGTCAAATCAGTGTTTCTCTTCTATCCTGCCAACTGAATGTAATCAGCCATCTTAGATGTTTTTCCCTTTTATTCCTTTACTTCTTTAGAGAGATGTAAATTTTGCTGTTGAATAAGAATTACCTTTGGAAGGGCGACAAAATACATTTCAACTTGCCGTGATGGATAATAAGACCAGTAGAGCAACAACAGAAAATCTGATTTAGGGTAACCTGGAGGCACGTTGGGAGAGATTCCAAAGAAGCGTGAGCCAGGCGCCGGAGTCGGTGCCAGGTAGGAGAATGAATCCTTCAGGAAGACTGTCAGTCCCTGGCAGGTCTCTGTGTATGCACTAGGGAGGAACGAGCAGGCTGGAAAGCTGCTTTGCAGGACATGCTGTGGTCAAGAATATCTAACTCGGGGAGAAACATGGGACCACAATGGTTCTTCTGAGTTACCAAATTCTGCGACTTGTTATTGCAGGCAGCTATCTCATAAAATTAATTTCATAAACTAACCAAGCTTCAACCTGAAGGTTGTTATGCTTTTCTCTTGTGCCCATTCCCATTATTGCCACGGTATTCCAGGACCTTCTATGATGAGTAAAAACATTCCCGTTTGCATCCTAACGTAATTTCCAGCCAATAGATTATAGTTTGTTCTTATACAGTAAAGGGAATTCCTTTCAGTATACATCTCCTGCATGGATTTGTAGGCAGTAATCGTATCCCATCTTGACTGTTGCTTTGGTAGCTCAACAAGCTAAAGTAGTCAGTCTTTTCTTCTAAGGTCGTCTGTCCCTTTTCTTGAGCATCCAAATGAAGACGTTGCATTTGGACCGAGGTGACAACTATTTGTCAGCAGCAGGGAAGTCTGCTGGTCACACTGATACTGTCTCATTTTTTTTTTTATCATTAATATGTGTCTTTAGGACCTGGTTTATAGCCTTTATATAGGTCGTTCTGGATTCCAAGGTGTTTATCCTGAAGGGAAGGGCAAGCACATTTCCTTGTTGACCTCGATAGACACTGTGGTTTTTCTATGTTTGTATTTTCTGCAAACAACGGAGACTCCTAAGTGGGTCATTACATTGTTAAAGGCACCAAAAAATTCACAGCAGTTGGATTAAAATCCCTCTCTCCATCAATATCTCATGACACTTGTGTTAGCTGTAGGATTATTGAAACCAGGCAACCAGACCTAAAATAAATTGAGCCAAAGTGGAGCATGTTTCAGAAAATGTGTTGCAGAAACAAACAGGATAGGGTATTACTGATTGGGGGTCATGGTCTGAATGTTGCATGAGTAAATCTATCTCCCCTGGGAAGGGGGGAATCGAATAACCGTGTATGTGATAGTATTTCAAAGTACGCAGGACCTCGTGCGGTCTCTGAGCAACCAGATTGCCAGAAAGAAAATACTGAGATATGTCAGTAATTCTGCATGGTTTGATGGTGCCTTCCATACCCAATGTCACTTTCTACAGTTCATAGATCAATGTGAAGCTGTATGGGGAATTAATAATATTATTTGACTAAGTTTTGGTAAGATAAGCTTACCTTTTGCAAACGAATTCTGTTTGTTAATGAACAAAAAGTTACTGATTTTGCAAAAAAAAAAAAATCATTTTTGAGTCACGATGTTCTTATTTGCTTAAAAAGAAATTTCCTAATTTTAAGAAACTGTACAAATTGTAACCTTTGATTGCTTGTTTACTTTTCCTGGAAAAATCCCAGCATTTATCTTCATGTTGGGGGTGACACGTTTCTCCGAAGGAATAGATTTTGCATGCTGTTTTGGTGGGCTTCCCTCAAAGCTGGCTTTTGAAGTAAGGGTGACATCTCCTGGGTTAGCGAAGCGTCCTTCCTGCACACGGGTCCCCACCAGCAGGTGAATGAAGGGGCTGACATTGGTGCCTTCAGGTTGGTTGAAAGCTCTGCGCCTCCGTTTTCTCATTTTGGTTGTCGTCTGACAAAATAAATGAAGAGGAAGAAAGCTCAGTTAGATTTGTATTCTTCAGCCTCATTTTAGCTGTTATTGGCTAATAAACTCCAACTGAGCTCTCATTCAGAGATGTCACTTTTTGTCTCCGTGGCAGGTGATTTGCCTATGGAGCACACTTTGTTTGCAACAGCTTTAACAGAAAAGACTGAAGGCTCCATTCATTATTCTTACACTCTTTCATACGAAGCTGATTGCTTTTTTTCATTGAATTACCCAAAGTCTCGGATCAAAATCACAGCAGATACGGTACAACTCTTGGTTTGGCTGAAGTACCCGAAGCCATGCCTGGTGGAGCCTCCCTGGTGAGGTCGGGTATAATTGAGTGTGGTTTGAGTGCTGCCTCGTGAATGGAAAATGCTTGGAGGGATCGAGGCAACGCGTGGCAGTGAGCAGCAATCTGCTTTGTGGTGCTGCAAGAAGAGGGGCTGATGAAGCTATTGGAGGCTCTTTGAGGTCCCGTTGTAACTCCCACACTTCTAATGATCGCTAAGAGTTTTCAGCGTGTTGTCTAAAAGCATAAATGGAGTTGGGTGAATAACTCTTTCAGTTAACTTTGTAATAACCAACTCATTCACAGGGCCTGATCTAGAGCTTATTGAAGTTAATGAGAGCTGTTCTGCTTGCTCTTCTTTTTTTTGATTGCTAATTGTGTGTAAACAGCTTTGGGTCATCACAAGTTTGTTTATTTGAAATTACTTGCAGATTAATTTTGGTAATTCATTTCTCCTTGAGCATGCAGGGTGTTCAGCATTTGAAACAGATGATTTCAGCTGTTCACATTTGTAGCTCTCGCCTGCGCTCTGTTCCTGTATCCTGACTGAACGGAGTTGTTGTGAGCATCCTCATTCGCTTATTCAAAACTTGATTTTCCATGCATTCACGGTCAAGTTCACAGGAACTTCTGACCTGCTGTGCTGAGTCTGGTCAAAGCTCAGTCCTGCCCAGTGTGTCTCTTGATAATGGTCATATTATGGATGCTTAAATAATGAGTACACAGAGCGATTGTTGGGTTTATATTCCTAATGAACTGTAACATTGCCAATGACTAATAATTATCTTCCTTGCAACTTTATGCAATGAGCATTACAGTATAGAGTGTGAGGTTCCCAGTCCATGTAACGTGAGTGTGGAGTAGGCAATCTTGTTCAAGGCTTTTCTTTTAACTTTCTAAAGAATTTAAATATTTATTGATATGCATGTCTGCATTATTTTAACATTTTTCTGATATCAAACCATGTTTTTTGGCTTTCCTTTTTCACATTCAAAGTGATGCAGAATAAGCAAGTGACACTGGGGTTTTTGGTTTATCCTATTTCACTAATTGTTTTGTGGGCCACAGTCATTTGAAGATGGGTGAGCACTCAAGTATTGATGCCGAGTTGAAAGGAGGAAAAGTGTGAGCCGCTGGGTCAAAGTCCCTGTATCACAGAGCAGAGAGAGCACGGCGTGCTGCTCACGCTGCGTGATACAGGACCCAGCTGCTTGGCCCACGTGGTCTCATCGGGGATCTGTGGGACCCCTGAGGAGCCACACGCAGGTCGACCCCTCGCACAATCATGCCCTTCAGCTAAGGCACGTGCCTTGTGGCTCTGGGCTGTGTACAGAGTGTTTTGGCTTGCAGAGCTGCAAGGACTGGCGATATGGAAAGGGAAATTCTGCCCTTGGCTCTGAGGTCAAAGCTGGTGGAGATCGCAGGTGACAGCCAGATGGCAGTTCTCCCGTGGATGCAGAAGGTTGCTCTCTTGAAAGTTTGCTTAACTCATCCTCAGAGACAGCGTTGTTCTAGAGTTATGCAGCTCAAAGGGGTTTTGTGCCATTTGGCTTCAGCCCATACCAAAGTATCTGGGCAGAAATCCTCCTAGACTTATCTTGCCTACATAAAGATGTATATCTTCATGCGCCATATTGTAAAATATGTATTTGCTGGCACTTTCACCATTCAGATTTTTGGAGCTCTGTTTTTAAGGAGGGTAAGTTCACTAGATTTCAACAGCGACTGTAAACGTGTAGGTGTCTGAGCTGGCAGGGACGATGGGGCACAAGCAGGTTCCAGATATGCAGAATTGCTTCATAAATAGCTCTTGTCCTATTAAGGTTGTCGGAAGAGAAACCTTCAACACCTGACATTCACTAGCAGTTACGGTGGCTGGGGTACTGCCGAGAAGCACAAAAGCGTACGCCTGGATGAATTGTGAAGGTGAGGAGTGGAGGCGTTGGAAAACAGGGGTCAGCCAGAGAGCAGCGGCGTTGCAGGGCGAGGGATGAGAGGACATAAAATATCGGTGAAGTGCTGTAGGAAAGAGAATGGGCTCAAATGAATGCATGCTTGGTGATTTTAACAAAAAGAGAAGGTATGGATTTCTGCTGTCAATAAGTATAAACAGAAACACTGGATTTGAGCATCTCAAGGGTTTTCTGTATTAACACCTAATATTTATGATTCTAGTCCTGAAGGACTCTATGCTTGTGTTTTATGTCATGTGTTGTAAATTGTTCTTTGGCCTCAATACACCCAGAGAAATAGAAAGAGGAAAGGCAGGAGTGGGAGAACATCGCGGCATAAGAACAGGCTGTAGGTTGATGCCGTGTTCGCACATTTGTGTAGCATGGGAACTAAATTGTGCTGTGAAAATCTGTCTTGCTCTGGCTGAAATCATGTGGTGCTTTCCCATAAGAGCAGGATCCAGCCCTGAACACATCGTGATGCTTGGGGAAAAATAACCCACAAAAACCCCAAGAAACCCATGTAGATGTGGCTTCTCTCTTCTGCAAAGCTTTGATCCCATGGCCACGGGAAGGATGGAAAGACTCCGTTACCTCTCTGCTGAGCGTTTTCTCAAGTCCTCCACCTTCTGTGTGCAGGGGCAGGCGTGTGGGTAGGCAGAGTGTAGAGCACCCTTTGGGGAGGGGAGGGCCTGTGTCCTCCTGCTGCTGAGCTGCTCCTTGGGATGGACCTTATCTTGTATCCTTGCAGTAGTGAGGTTTAGGGCACCATCCGTGCTGCTGCCGAGGACCCTGTCCTCCCCTTCCTTGGCAGGTCCAGGCTGACAGCCAGCACCATGGGAGGGACCCGCAGCTTGGAGCCCCAGCTTGCTCATGAGTTGTGTCATGGTGAGGCTGGAGCCACCGTGTCCTCATCCAGCTTTGCGTAGCTCCCCGTGACACAGAATCACACAGAATCACTAAGGTTGGAAAGGACCTATAAGATCAAGTCCAACCATCAACTAACACCACCATGCCCACTAAACCATGTCCCACAGTGCCTCGTCCACACATGACATGTGGGACGTGGCAGCAAGTACATGGAGAGGACCCTGTTGGGTGGTGGGTGAGCGTGCACCGCCGCAGCTGGTGGGCTCTGCAGTGGTCAGCCCCGGGCTCGGAAGGCTTCGTGTTGCTGGTGGTGGGAGCGGGACGAGATGCCACGTGTGTTGTGGTGTCACGTTAAAGGGCAAGGCAATTTGGCAGAAAATAAACCCCCTTGCGTTCCAGCTTGTCCTCAGATATCAGAGGGGCTGGGGGCGGCTAGGCTTAGATTCTGAGTGATGCCCAATTTTTCTGTGTTACAAGTCCGGTCGTGTTCAATGTATTGAACTCTCACGATTACGGATACATTCGTAACACTGTACACTTTCAGTCTAGTCGTGTTCTATGAACTAGCACGGCCACACTTAAGGGATTTGGTGGTGTTCAATGAGAACTCTCACGGCTAGATTAGTCAATAGTGCAGTTTATTGAAGCAACAGATACACAAGTCCTTTTGGATTGCCGGTGATAAAATTACTGCTTGCAAAGCATGTGCAAATACCAAGAATATGAGTAATATAGCCTGGCTACAAACGCGTTAAGTTATAAAGCAACTCTATAGAGATTTCTAAGTTTCCCGGGGAAGCACTCGGTATACCCAAGTGTTCGAATCTTACCCAAAGGCGTCCCTGTGGGGGGGAAGAGAGGCTCAGCCCGTCAACTGATCCCAGGTGTCAAAGGTGGTCTGCGATGGTATCTTCCCTGGCATCCCTCCTCTCTTAAGCCATTTTTCTATTATTTGTCCTTACAGGTGGAGCTTGAGTGACTCTAGTCATACATACTTCTGTTGTGATTGGTGTAAGTTTCTCGTTCTGCTTTTAAAGGTATAGACTAAGAAAAATTCAGAGCGCAAGCCCAGTGAGGGTTGGTCGCACCTTGGAGGTGGGTAGCTTTGGGATGGAGGTGTGTTCTCTGGTATTATAATGAGATTATAATGAGCAAAGTTCACCCAAAGGATAGTATTTTGTCAAGAAATGACAGACTGTTGGCTCAGGGTGGTAAATATGCAGCTCAGGGTAGTAAATATGCAGCTTGTCAGTTCCATAGTACCTTCCAGTTCCCGTCTTACCACAGAGCCTGGCCGTGGTGTCTTCACTCCGCTCCACCCTCCGTGTAGTTTCTCTTAGAGTCAGCGCACCAAGCTCCCCTGGTGTTGCCAACATCTAAGCTTGCCCTGGGAACTTCTGTGGGATGGATTCCTTGCATATTCGCCACACTCCACCCTGAAGATTTCTTCAATGCTGTACCTTTAATATAAATTTAATTCCTAAATTACCTCCAGCAATTATTCCACATGTGGATGCGTGGTGTCCTGGTGGGTAGCTGCCCGTGCCAGGCAGCAAGGCTGTCCTGTTATGGGCAAGTCTCCTCTGTAGTGTGCTGGGACATCATCCCTGCCCCCCCTCGCCAGCCCAGGAGGCTCGAGGATTGACGTTAATAGGCCAGTGGATGTTGATCTCTTTTTCTGAGAGCTTTTTGAATGGCATCTTTATTGTAAATGTCAGGCAGGTTTTCCTTCTGGGAAGAAACACAGGCAAACACGTGTTGGGATCACATTTGTTCATCACATTAACTTGTTCAGCGTTGCCTAGAAAATCAATACTGCCTTTAAATATAGAAAGCCCTGGACAAGATGCCCCACGTGAAAGTCTGTGGAAGGAGTATTCCTTCAGAGAGACGGCTGCTGGGTGAAACGAGCACTGGTTGTCTTCAGCGCTTTGGCTGGCGAGCAGAAGCTGCTGTCAAACGAGCTGCAGCTCGATGGCTGCGTTTCCAGCCTCTCTGGCCAGTTCGGGGGCAGTGCATCGCGCCCGTCCTGCCATCCAGCCAGCACGGAGCAGAACCAGATCTGGCCCAACAGCAGCCCCAGGCTTGGGCTCCTGGATCCTGTGGAGCCTGCAGAGCCACCTCCATCAGCCCCTCGGTTTCAGATGGTTTCATCAACTGCGCTTCCTAGGCATTGCTTATGTGAGCTTGGAAATCTCTCTTACACAACCGTATTATGCGATGTAGAAAGTTTCTGCATCAGAAATATATCTTTTTGAATTTGAGTCGCCTTTTTAGACAGCAGATGTTGGTCTGGACAATTTCTTGTTTTTTGGTTTAAGAATAACTTCATTGGGTTTAGATTAATTGATTCAGAATTGATTTCAGGTAAACTATTTAAGCGTGGTTGTAGCTGCACAGATGCTTGATACAGCTTAAAAGTCACTGCCTCTTCTCTCACCTTCTCCTTCCTTTCACCTGCTTAATGGTCTTGTTCGAATACGGAACATTTTTCCAACCTTTTACAGAAGTTTCATAGAAGCTGTGAACCAGAAGTCTCAGACTGGAAGCACGTCACTTTTCCATTTTGGTTTGGGCAGGTTTTTAGGTATTTTTACCCCCTCCCTCCTCTCTTAGCACATGGCAAGTGAGCCGTTCCCAGCTGACCTCAGGCTGTGATGCGGAGCAGGACCGTGCTCTGGCATCCTCCGTTGTCCTCTCATGTAAATGTGCTTGTGCAGGTTAGGGGAGAATTTATCCTGACGGTTATACTACATATATAAGGCTGTATTTTCTTCTTGTTTTCTGCCAGTTTTACTCCATTGGCATTTATTCCTATTGTAAATCACAAAAGAGCAAGTCCTTTATTGCTAGGTAATTTAAAATAGCTTATGCTATGTGGTCTGGCCCTTACAGTAATTCTAAACTAGTCCTTCATGCCCTGCCGTGTGCATGCAAATAAAATGGTCAGGAAATTTTTCTCTTTAAGAAAAATAAAATGTTAGGTGGCTTGATTTTTGCTGTTAATGTTGGTGGATAATTTTGCTAGATTAATTATTGATATAGCTGAATATTTTCCCTGCAAATTTCTTTTAAATTAAACCAAAAAGGCATTTTCTTTTTGGTCTCAGCCTCTTTATCAGCAGAACACTTTCATCTTCTCTACTTACATCAGCAACTTCCCAATCGGTTTTCTGTTGGAAAGGAGCAGAGTTTGCTCGTGTCAGTCTGCTCCCCTCAGCCCAGCCCAGCCCTGTTGAGCCCTGTTGACACGGGGTGGGCTGAAGCCCGTCGGGGTGGACAGACAGTGCGTGTGGGCAGTGCCCTTCCATCATGCAGACAGGGCAACCTGCTGCTTTTCCCTTTCCTGCTGGTTCATTTCCATTTTGGGTTCAGTTAATGAAGAACCATCTGCTGAATATTTAGGCTTCGGAGCTGCACAGTCAGTACAGAGGTCTGGTTTTGCCAAGTTCTAGCAGGAGAATGGGGGAAGATACCTTGTTTTCCTAGGTTTTCTTGTGTGTTGAGCGGAGGTGCCCAGACTTGCAGTGCAAGAAGGTCTTGGGTCCCAAAGAAAGAGTTTGGGGTGTGGAAGTCCCTATTTTTATTGAACAACATTCCTGTACTCTGCACCCACAAGCTATCCCAGCCCTTTCATCCTCAGAGAGATGCTTGGCGTTGCTCCAGAAGGGAAACAAAACCCATTTGCATCGTGCTATTTCTCCTCTCTGCGGCTTCTTGCGTGCAAGGAGGAACCCAGCCCAAGGGTGCTGCAAGCCTGTAGCCCAGGGGGTCCACGTGCAGGGGGCCACCTTGGCCCGACCAGGGCAGCCCTGGTGCTGCAGCTCGAGCGTGGGGGTCCTGGGACGTTCCTCACTGTGCCACCACGCTAGCAGCTCACGCAGAGGGGAATTAGTGCTGCCTTTGATGTATTATTTTTCACTGCAGTTTAATATTGTTTGATCAAAGTCTTCGACGTTCGTTGAGCGATAGCTTAAACCTTTTTTTGCGCTTACGTCCTCCTCTGTGTAGATCGGGTGCTCACGTGTACGTGTGGTGAGATGTTAAGCCTTTTGGATCTTGTTCTTAATATTAAACAGACACTTAGGAAATCAGCAATAATTTAAGATATAAAACTATCAAACACTTTTGTGACTTACGAGGACCTAGATAATGAGGAGGATATTAGGTAGCCATATTTGTATTGTTTGAGGTTGGAAGAAGAATTTATGCAATCATTTTTATTACAAACATTTTAAAGCATATGTGGATGTTTTCATTATTGAGTGCTATCTTTAGCTCTTCCAATTAATTTCAAATGCTGGGAGTCCACATAATCTGACAGAGTTTGCTGTGCTGAGAAATGTATTAAGGAAAGCTTATGATACACTAATTAGGAGTGCATTTAAAGAGCCAGTTATCTAATAGTTTTGAAGAAATCTGCTTATGCTTTTTTCCATTTTCATCTCTTATTTCTTAAGCATTTTGTTTTCTGAGATCACAGAAGCAGTGTAAGGGCAAGGTTGTCAGCTGCTGGAAATCAAAGTTCTGCTAGTAAAGTTGCTTAGATGCTGCTGAATTACTCCAGCTGAGGATACGGTCCCCAAAGCTCAGCCCTCAAGAATTCATCTGCTGTGGCTTTCTACTTCTTGTGTGAAGTTCTTCCATCGCCTGCGCGTTGAAGTCGGTTCTGCAATCAGAAGTTTATTGCTTTGCCTGGGGAAATATGCAAAAAGAACGGTTAAACTTTTCAAACCAAGGCCTTGTTCGCATGAAAGTACGCTTTGTGATAGATGTAAGGAGAGAAATGTGATAGGAAGTACCTTAATTGTCACCAGAATCTGTTGCCATTGGGAAGTTTCACATGGAAATACCAATTGGTACTTGACTCTGAAAATTATTTTACATTGATAGTATCTGTGTTGATATCAAAATATAGCAGGACATCTTCTGTATCCTGATGGAAAGACCAGCAACCAGGATTGAGAACTGAAAAGGTCTTCCGATTTTCCGCCGGGGCTATTGCAGTGCTGGCATCCTCGGAGGGGGCTCGCTCTGTCACTGTATCTGCGCACCTCAATCTCGACAGAAAAATCCAGGCAGGCAGATGCTACTTACTCATTACTCCGCTGTTGCAAATGTTTTAAGTTCCACTTAAAAAGTGAAAAACATTTTGATGGAATTCCTGAAGGACAAAAAAAAAAATCAGTAATCTGACGAAGTGTAAGGTTAATGACCATGTTTTGGATTTAAAAGTCAATTCAAAATTTCTCTTTTGATGCAGAAAGAAAATTTTAGAAAGTTGTTGTTTTGGTTTCTTTTTCCGTCTGCTATTCCTTTTCTTTTTTTCGGTGATGTTGAGTGGATCTGCTCCCAGGAGGAGGGGCGGGGGAACTTTGTGATCTTATACAACCAAGCCTCAGTGACTGGGCCAAGGAAGCAGTGGAGAAGAGCTGAGCTGCTGGGGGGGGGGTCCCAGGCAGCCAGACAAGATTACAGGAGGATCCCCCTTCTTGCCTTCATCCCCTGCCTGAGCTCCTCGTTAGGAACTGAGCGCGTGGAGTGGCTCCTGGCTGTTGTTTCTTGACTCGTGAATCCTGGCTCTGGGCTAGCCTGTCCTCAGAAACCCTTTGGTGACCCAGGTCCTGCATCTGTCTTTGTTTTCGGGGTTCTGCTTCTAAACTTGACAATGGTGCAACTGCGAAGATTTGAAAACAGAGAAAAGAGAGTAAACATGGCCACACGTTGACTGGCTGAACATGCGTAGCAGATATTTTTTTTTTTCCTTAAGAAACCCACTCCTGGAAGGCGTGGATAGGTTACTGCCTCACCCTTTATAGGCTTTGTCTCTCTGCTTGGGCTGCAGCTATTGGACATCCAGTACTATTAGTAGACAACCTCATGATAGGAATTAAAAAATGTCCTCTTTTTTCATCTGAGTTGAAATGATGATAGGGAGCAGACTGCTTGCAGGATTTGCAAATTAATTGTGCATCGATGGCTGGTGTTGGCTTCCCTCTGTTCATAAATAATATTGGTTTGCCTCGTGCTGCTTAGCAGAGCTCAGCTTTAAGAGGAACTTTTAAACTTCTTGGTTTTGTTCTTTTTAAGTGAGGGAATGGGCAAAGCCAAATATTGAGTGTTTACAATAGTGGAAGTGTTTGAATTTGTTCTTGTGTTTTATTAAATAACACTAAGAGTTCAAAAATACTCTTTACAATAATTTTTACGAGACTTTTTTTTTTTTGCAAACACCTCTTGCAAGGAATATAAACCGTTCTTGGGCCGAGGTCTTCGGTGACACTGACTCCTGCATCAGCACCAGGTCAGTAGCTTTTGTGCGCAGAGTACCGCGCGAACTGGAGTCGCAGCCCTGCGATACGGGTTAGGTCAGCAGGTCAGCGTGTCTGACTGGCGTACGCTCCGGGCATGTTGCCTTTGCACTGATGAGGTCTCCAGTAAGGTTTCACAGTAGACTATAAGGTTGAAGAAATTGAGGGATAGGTTGTGTTTAAGTGTGTTACATACAGCAATGCCACATATCCAGCGTTCCAGAGAGTATTATCGACAAGAGAAGCTGCAAGGACTATACTCATCTTTTCCCTTAACTTATCTCCCCGTTTGTACTCTTAAAGCCTGAGCCCTGATGCTGGGCTTATCGTCACACTGAACCTGTGGTGACTGTGGCAGAGGTCTTCTGCTTGATAACATTTCGCTTGCATTCATCTGCAAATACCCAAACAGTGTATCGATGGCTGGGGGCTCCTATGTGCTCGTCCCAACCCCTGGGAAGTCACCGCTGGTTGACTGTAACAGGGATCAGATGTGGCATCACTTGAGTGCATGCTGCTCCTCAACTCGAGGGTTGCACAGTGTGCTGAAAAGCTTAGCAGCAGTGATTAATTTTGGCTAGGAGAAATGAGATACGTTTCCCACTCTAAATGCTTTAACGGGCTTACGCAAATTTTGCACGAAAGGAGCGACTCCGTAATGAAACTTAATGGCTAATTGCACTCTGTTAATAAAATTGGAGATGTCATCAGCCACTGAAAAGGGTCTGGTAAATCATATAAACAATAATACACAACCTAACGTTGCCTGAGTACCAAGGTGGGAGTTTAATAATTTTCATCATTAATTTTTATTGATTTGTTGATCATTCATTGATGCCTTTTCAAATACATCACAGAAATGTGGATAGCTAACTTAACTCTGAAGGCAAATTATGTATTCAATGGCACATCAATACCGAGCTATTAGTTGGGCTTCCTGAGGAACTGAGATCTATGGGGAGGTGATTTCTGTTTCCCCTGGTTTGTCTGTCAATCCAAGTCCCAATTAATGTCGAAAGGGTTGGGTCAGTTTGAAGCACACTTGATGGAGGAGCCTCAAAGACTGCTCAGCTGCTAGGTCTTGTGGAAATAAATGGTTGAACACAAAGGAATGTCCTAACAGTATTTCTTCCAGGAGAAAAATTGCAATGTGAACTTACCTCCTGGTAGACATCAAGGAATCGCAAAGGTGAGAGGGCAGGGATTGACTGACAGAGACGTTATAAATTCCCCAGTGTCAGGAGAGCTTCAGTGAGAGCTTGGGCCATGCAGAGCCTCTCCCTCGAGGTCAAGGCACTGGAGACGGGGCGTATTTAAACATCTCCTCCTTAATTCCCAGTAGCTCTTCCAAGCAGGCTGGGTGGTGGGTCTGTGCCACTCTCAGTTGGGTGTGGGCAGTTGGCACGGAAAATCGTGAGAGCATCACACATCATTTGAGGATCTCTGTCCCCTCCATTTTAAGTGCTTCTCTGCAGCTCTCTTCTCGACCAGCACAGCCCGTGATTTACTAAAGGGAAGGAAAACAGGCACTCTCTTGCTTCGGCTTATCTTGCCTCATGGCATGCTTTGGCCAAAATTTGGAAATGTGTTGATTTATGCTGTGAGCAGGCAGGATTTTCCTTGGGCTGCCTGGAAGGGCTCCCAAGCCGTCCCAGCTCAGTGCTCCAGATTCCCTTCACAGGAGGAAAAGGCTTAGGGCTGGCAGAGCCCCCACTTCTGTTCCCCATGCCAGTGCCTGAAGGAAAACGGGTGCGTTTAAGGCAAATCAGCTTGTCCATTGCAACGTGATTGAAATGGGTGTTACTGGCTTTAAATACCAGATGTGGTTGTCACTGTGTGATTGAACTGATTTAAGCATATTTGCAGCTGAAGTGGTTGGGGGGCGGAGCGCTGTGCTTTGTGGGTCCTGACAGTCGCCCCACTATCCCTTGACCAAGTGGAGGAATCTGACCAGTTGACTTGGTCTGTATCCTCCATAAGCATTTTAGTCCTGGTCCTGCTGTCGGGTTTTTTTATTTTTCCCTGGAGAAACTCAGTCCCAGTATTCCCCCTCTCCCAGGGAAGCTGGTAGGTTTGCCAAGAATGAGATTATGCTTTTGGTCTCTCCAGGTAAAATCAGTGCTGTTGCTTATAGTCTCTTGAGATCAGCCTGCTCCTGGATAGGCCCAGCTTCTGCAGCTCTCTAGCACGGCGAGCACGAATCAGTTCAGAGCAAACAAAGCATACAGGCCGTCCGTAAAGTGGAGCAGGGGCTGGTTAACTCTATGTATGCAGCTCCCCCCGAAATTACGATGATTATAAAAATACATGGTTTTGCTTAGTATAATCTTATACCAGCAAGAGAGAGAAAACATCTCTATGTTGTTTATGTTCACTTTTAAGAATGAAAATTAAAATAACCCAATCATCGTTAGTGATACAGTTCAGGATCTGGGGGAGAATCACAGTCGTGGATGTGTTGCTTGGAATTGGCTTTGGGGATTTTCACTCTAGCCTCCCCCATGAAGTGGGACCGTCGCCAGCCCTAGGTCAGGCCAGCTATGGTGTTGTCTACCAAGACCAGTTGACTTGGTTTGTATCCTCCATAAGCATTGTAGTCCTGGCCCTGCTGTCGAGTTTTTTTATTTTTCCCTGGAGAAACTCAGTCCCAGTATTCCCCCTCTCCCAGGGAAGCTGGAAGAATAGGTTGGCCTCCAATGCCTCCAAGGATGGCATTTCCACAGCTGGTCTGGATCCTCTTCCCAGGGGATATGCTGCTTTTGTATATGCAGAAAGAGTTTGTATGAAACCGTTGCTATCGTTGTCTTTTTGGCTAGTGTTAAAGGACCTTTAAAAACAAATCAGATAGGGATGAGCACTTTCTGTCTGATGACAAGTTCTCAACAAGAAACACAGGTTTAAAAGACTCACTAATAGAAAATACTATTTGTGATATTCCCTCCCAGGCCATTTTTCAGATCTGGTAGGTTTGACGTGGATTGGTGATGGTCAGGTTGTGCTGTGAGCTCCTGGACCTGCCGCCCTTGGGCACTGGGGAGCTCCTTCTTGGTGACCACTGGTACTGGTGGGTTATGTATGATGCTGCTGCTCTCCTTGGGCCATGCTTCTCTCCCAAAAGCCTCGTCCCTCTCTCCTCATGGAGCATCAAGAGAGCTCGACTCCTCCAGGGAGTGGGAGGATTGACCTGACAGCCTCTTGCACAAATAAACTGAAGTTTTAGTATTTAATTCAGTCAGTTCCTTCAAACAAGTCAGTTCCCATAAATAACGATTTTCTTTTTTCCTCTCGTTTTTTAGGGCTGAGCTAACAGAGGTCACAAGCTGTAAGGACATGCTTGGTTAATCCTGCTTAGCCTGCGCAGCCCTGGGCGGGCCGGTGTTCGGCTGTAGGAAGCCGAACAGAGGAGTTGCCGGGCACCGCTGCAGCTCGGGGTCTGCAGGCTCCCTCCCGCCCCAGCGTGCCCAGGGCTGGGGGTGCGCGCTAGCTGAGCCCGGAAAACTATTAAAATCCTGGAGTACGGGAGCTAATAGAAAAATGAGTCATTTTCTTGGTGGTTCTGCTGTCTGAGTTGTTTCTTTGTTTATCTGTGTTACTCTTTTCTTACTGAAGCTAAAAGGAATTACCCAAGTTTTGATAGTGCCTGGAATATATAAAATCTGGTGTAATAGGTTTCTGGCTTTATATAATGGAACATATTCCAGGCATTCAGCAGTTACTCCTACACTCAGTGTTTCAAAACAAAGATGCAAAAACTAGGTGTGAGACATTGAAGTACAGGAAACACAATTTTAATTCAAGAAATCATTTTTCTTCCTGAAAGGAGGTTTGTTTTCTTGATAGTCGCTGTTTACTGGGACAGATTTGTGCTATCTCACAAGAAATGCAAATTACTGTTTAAAAAGCTGTTTATTCTTGCTTAACACTATAAAGCAGCATTTTTTTCATTTGCATTCATGTAAGGTTATGTATTTTAAAATTCCTCTTTAATATTAAACTCTTTTTTCAGTCAGCAGACTAAAACGAAACCCTTTCTGAGGCCTGTACTGCATTTAGTGAAACTTTCATCGCACAGCCAAACAAGAACGGGCTCTTTTCAGGAGAAGGTGATCCCTGTTGCTGGCAGTCGCCTGGGTTTTGTAGCACCTACGGCACTTCCTCCTGCTTTGGGACACCCTCATAAACTGTTTGGTTTTTTTTTTAATTGCTTTTGCCTAGGCTGATGAGAAGTTAAACATCGCACCCGGCTTTCGGAGGAGGTGGGGGGCTGTGTGTGTGTTTGAAGTCTGATTATGGCAGTGGGGCAAGGCTGACCTCCTTTTCCGCCTCTGCAAGCCATGTGGGGCCAAGAGTCCTGTCTACCCCATGTGGCTGCCATGAGCAAGGGAAGGAGGAGCTCAGACTCTTTGGGGGCAGCATTGGGCTCAGCGCTGGAAGAGGCTGCCCAGGGAAGTGGTTGAATCACCATCCCTGGATGTATTTAGAAGACGCGTAGACATGACGCTTAGGAACATGGTTTGATAATGGTGATGCTTTAGGTTAATGGTTGGACTTGAAGACCTTTGTCTTTTCCAACCTAAATGATTCCGTGATTCCTTCTAGCCAACCCTTCTGGGCTGTCTTTTCTCCTACAGCTGGCAGTTCAGGCACCCAGCAGCCCCCATACAAGCACAGTCCAGTTTATTTGAGTTTAAGCAGTGCTCTGCACCATTTAAATATTTCCATCCTTACCCTAATGAGATGCCCATGGCCCATCTGCAGGTAGTGGAGTGCAAATATGGTCCTCCTGGTGAGGTGCCCTGGCTGGGCATGCATTGCTGGGTATCGCTCTTCCAAGTGTCAACATTGCCAAGCTGTGCTTCATGATGGCAAGCCGGGATGGGCTGGGCTCCAAGGGCTTAGGTAGCTCCAGGGAAGCTGAAGCTTGGAGCTTTTCCACCTAAACTCAGCTGACCCCATGGTGGGTCCTGGAGGCACGTACAGGTTTGCGGAGCAGACAGTGATTTTTTGGTTCGCTACGTCTTAGCGTTACGTTAAAGCATGAGCCTGGGGAAAGGCATTTTAATGTTCTTATTGGATGCCAGCCCCAACCTTCTTCTGCTTGGTTGCACTCCGTTGGTTCGTCAGCAAGTGCCCTATTATGGATGTGCCACGACGTGGACCTTGGCATGGCTTTGAGCAAGGTGTAGTGTAATAGCGGTACCATCAAATTAATAGGTCCAGGCATCTCTGCACCTCAGAGTGAATCTCAATGGATCTTGCTTCAATTGCTGCTTTGCTTGGCTGCAGAGGGCATGGGAGGTGGAGGCAGGCTAGTTCTCCGGCAGCTTGTACTAGCAGCAAATGAAGCCTTGGTTGTCAGAGTGGGACAGGGGAAGCTAGATGGACTATGGGAAGAAGGTCCAGAGTTGGCCTACTCTGAACATTCTTGGTCCTGGGCAAGGTCTGGTGCCTGCCTGGAGCTCCTGCCATGGATCTTGATTCCCTTCTGCCCGCCTCTGTGATATATCACAGTCTCAGCTTAATGAAACTTCAGGCTTCCTGAGAGGGGCACGACCATTGTCGTGTTGGGACCTGTGGTTAGTTTCTGTAGCGTTGTATATAAGTGCCCTTTCTTTAGGGCTGAATCCATCTCCTTGGTGCTGTTTGTCATGAACTGTGCTACCAGAGTTTTCTTGATTAAAAATGCATTTCTGGAAGATGTTTTGTCAAAGTGTGCAAATGGGAGTAATGATTAAGGAGTCAGGATTCATTTTCAAGAGGTGATTTTTAATGTGTTCGATTTTCATGTGTCTCTACCATTTTAGGTGGGGGAAAGCCAACATATTACTGTATGCTCAGAACAGCCAAATAAGTAAGACATGTTTACTGCTAGACTATAATACTGTTGAAACAGGTCTGGCAACATCATCTGTTTTCTGATGCCAGGAACAACAAAGTGCTGTTTCAATTAAACCCGTCACTTGTAGATAATTTCTCTGCTTATTTTAGAAGATTCATTGAACCCACTGCCTGCAATCTGTAGGTTGCAAACTGCTCAAAGAGCAGTTCAGGGAGGAAGAAGTAGTGTAGGAAGGTTTTCCTCTACACTTCTCTTTACAATTCCCCCCAAATCAGTGCGATCTTGGAAAGATGCCATGTGTTGTGTGCAAAGGATGCATCAAGCTGGCATGTTGTGAACTAACCAAGTAATCATTACAGTGTCATTCTCTGAGCATGCTGGAGTAAGAGGATGGGAAATTTCGAAATACCAATAGCAGGGGCCGCTATTTTATTACTATTTTAGAAAGCATGTATTCCGCGCTCTCTGTGGCATAGGAGAACATGACTGCTGTGCTAAGCTTTAATTGCCAGTTTAAGGGCATCAAGCAGAAGCAAGAATTACAAGGCTGTCTGTCTCAAGGACTTCCTTTTTACTTGTAGCGAGGACCCAGTTTAAAAACAAAACAAAGAAACTCCTCCTCAGAAATCCTGCCTGGAAGTCCTGTACCCGAGGGATGTTTTCTCAGCACTGATACTTCAGGCACTTCAGTTTTTATTTCCAAGGTCGAGAGAGAGACTGTTGCCATGAGTATGTCCCACGTGCTGGGACACTGGGTTGAAGTGGAGGTACCCATGTCGTCCTCAGATTTCTTTTGGGAGAGTAACTCGGCAGCTAAAATCTGTAAATCTTAGCGGAGCGTGTGCACGCTAGCAGTCCTACAGCGTGGAGAAGAGCAGTCCGTCTCCTTGAATTGAATTAGCTGACCTTTTGATGGGTGAAAGAAAGTGCAAGGGGTAAGTCAGGAGACAAATTCCTGCAAGATCATAGAGTAAATTACTCTTAATTCTTTGCCTTTGCAGGGACACATGATCGTGACCCAGCAACGGCAGTTGCAGTGGTAGCCCTTTGCTCCTGCGGGAACGGCAGCAGAGATGGTATTGTGGTGAGGTCTCTCTGATGGCTCAACTGAGGTAGAAAGAGACAGAGTTGGTACAAGAAATGTGTCTGCATCAGGAAAAGGCTTTTCTTTAATGCGTGATGGTATCTCTGATACTCCAAGACAATCCACAAAAATCCTTAAAAATAAAAATGCACTGCCATCAATTAATTCCATGTACAGGAGAGGGAGTCTGTCTTACACCCGTAGGACAGAAATACGTAGAGTAGTTGGGGTTGTACAGAAGCCTTTCAAAGCTGAGCTTTCCCACCTGGGTGGACATGGTGGCTGTCCTGGCAGGCTGAGCAGAGACTGAAGTGTCAACAGGGTTGCTTTGGGTCTTCCCTGGCTCGTTTGGGTCTTTTCAGTTCATCTATGAAGAAACACAGAATCACTAAGGTTGGAAAAGACCTGGAAGATCATCAAGTCCAACCATCAGAGCAGCTTTGCTCACCAACTTGGCTATGTACTGCTAAACGAAGAAGGATAAATGTTTAGGGGCAAATAAAGACTTGAGGAAGAATAAGTAGCGAGTTGTGGAATGTTTAGACCTAACTAGAAACCACGTTCTCGTGTTTTTAGGAACTATTTCCTTCTCTGCATTTCATGGAAAACTCACATTAAAAGAGCTTTTTGCAAAGGATGCTCTGTATTAGTGCTCCCGTAATTAACCGAAGGCTGATACAGCGCCAGTTAGATGGGAAACCATCTGCTTTGGGGCTGCTGGCAGGTATGGAGAGCCTCAGCGTTACAGTTCCTCCCAAATGTGATTATCTCTGGCCACAGTTATTTGCTGGTGAAATGTTCCACTTACACAGAGGTTTGATCGAGACCTTGTTGGAAAACAATGGTAAGAGAATTAAACTCTGAACAATATCAGAACTCAGGTTCTGTAACTATTTCCTTTAATCTGAGCTATGGTAAGATCTTCATGATTTGTGGCACTTGCAGGATTACTTAAAATGTAATTTAAAATTTTGTATATACCTATATATGCATATATATGTGAAATTTTGTATATACATATATATATGCATATATATATATGTGAAATAGGAGACCCATAATGATTCTGCTGGAAAATGTAGAACGCATTTGTCACGAATAAAATGTTTCTCGTCCTCCAGGAAAATATTTATCCTGATCCTGCTGCAGGATCCATGCAGACAAATCCCTGTGTATGTGCAGAACTCCTTGGAGAGCTGGGTGTTCTCCAGACCAATCTCTGCTTGGTCACTACTTGGTCCCTGTGTATGCATACGGCTGCGATGTCCTCCTGCATTAACGACGTGGCCCTGATGAGAGGGACGGGGACAGTGCGAGCAGATGTAGGTTCAAGTGCAGGAGCGTTTGCTCCTGCTTTACTCATCAGCTCTCCCTCCTGCTCTGCTGCAGCACCGGGAATTCACAGGAGGAGTAAATGCTTCTTTCAGGTCCTGGGTCCCATACTCTGCTTGCAGCTGATTTACCTCCTGCCCCACTGTATCCGGGCTCTGGGGCCAGAGGAGAAACGTGGTTGTCCTCCCTGGCTCAGCCCTGGGCTTTCCCCAGCGCCCGTCGTGGGGCAGCAGCGTCGGGGCTGGAGCGGGGCCAGTCGGCGTGCTCAGCCTCGCTGCCTCTCCGCCGCAGGGCATCGGCCCTGGCTGCACGTGGGCATGGCTCGCTTATCCTCTCTGCGGCGTTACGCTGATGCTCTGCATCGTGAGCCCTTCCGTGCAAAACCGATTAGCAAGAGTGAAGCCCCCAGTGAATTTCATGCAGTTCTGCAGCATAATAAGGAGGAAATAATCTTTTTTTTTCAGAAAGAGAAGATTTAAAGTAATTGCAGATGTGTTTGCAACTCTCAGAATTAAGTTTTCCCATACTCATATCAGCTCTTAATTCTACTAATTGCAAATGAAGTGACCGGGACTCTCGGTAGTATTGCCATGATGAATGCACTGCCCTATGGCAATAATTCTCATCAGTGCAGTGTTTAGAGTATTTTGCTGCAGGTAACATGGGGTTTGTGACGTCCTTTTCCAGCTGGAGGTTAGGTGATACTCAGTCCACTAATAAATTTATTATTGGACCAGCTTCTTTTTATTTTTTCAAAAGTGTAGTATCCTTTGGGGGAAGTGGGGAACGGGCAGTGTTATACAACTAGTTTCTATTAAATAAATATTCAGGGTATTGATAACACTCTTCATTTCGGGTCCCAGCTGAGACAAATGCCAAGTACCTAATACAGAAAGCCTTTGGGTAGACTGTGTGATGCTGACCTGCGCGAGGGGCTTACCCTAGTAAGGGCCATTTGAAACCAGTTATGACATTCCTGGTTCAATCCGTATAGTCCAAAGCGCTACTGAGCAAGCACAGTTCTTGTGGAAATTTTTGAAATTGTTACTTTTGGTTAAAACTCTTAAATATCTTCTCTTTAGTATTTCTTTTTTTTTTTAATATTATTTTTTACATAGCGTTATGGCTACGTATTACTTTCAGTAGCCTTAGTAAGTGATATCAGGGAGAGGTCCGTTGTTTAAAAGGTTCCAATGTATCAGTACTAAATATTTCCTACCTACTTTCACTTTATGCACGTGGTAGCATTTATCGTGTATTCTCCTCTTCCGAGCTGTCCCTGAGCTGACCTTACCCACCAGACTGGCAAGAGAAGGATGAAGTCAACTTTCTTTCCTCTTCAACTGGACTGATTTTTACCACCTTGCTTGATAGTCGCCCATATCTCTGTGCCTTAAACTGGGTTTCCGGAGCTCAGGAAGCCTCCTTGATTGATAGCACTACCATAAGAAGGCACAGAGTTAATTAAATCACACTGCTGCTTCCCAACACGACTGTCACAGGCTGACCTGATTTTGACACTACAAAGCTTATCAGCAGAGTATCTATTGAGTTAGGGGAACCATAATGCTGTTTCTAGGAACAGATAGATTTATTTTTCTTTTTTCCCCTTACAACTCATTACACTGCTGTTTATTGTTCCTCCTGCTGGGTAAGTATTAAAAACTTATGAGCTATGGCGTATGGTCTCCGTCTGTCGGTATCTGTTTCTGGAATGGTAGGTATGCTCCAGTTCGGAGAGGTACGGGGAAAAGGCTGTGATAACTCTTCAGACATGAATATGGGCCGAGATCGTCGTCTCTTTTAAGGACTTTCTTATTTAAGATTTGGAATAATGCAGTGGTCGCTGTTGCATCTCATGAGCCCGCGTACTCTGCTCTCCTCCTAATTGCCGCGTCTGAAGCTGGCAGGGACCCCGTTTTCTGCTGGTGAAGCACGAGAGCAAACTCTTGCAAAGGTTTTGTGTGATTTCTTTGTTGTTCTTGGTCTGATGCATGGAAGTCCAGGTGTGTAGATCCAAGTTCCAAGATAATACATACTAGAAGATGGAGGTGGCTGGGGACATACGGAAAAGGAGGAGGAGAAAGGCTTCACCTTCCAGCTGCTACTGGCAGACTGAGAAGCGGAGGATGCTTTTTGTGGAGGTTCAACCTTCTTATCAAAAAATGCATTTACTCTTTGGTCTGTTTTTAATCTGACAATGTCATAAAGTGACATGTAAACAAGTATCTCATGCCCTAGAAACTTTTGAGATTAAATTAGAAATCGTGACTAAATACTTTTTCGATTCTGCATGTCTGCTGTTTTGAGCCGTTAGGAAACGGCGCAATCACAAGCACATAGTCTAAAACCTTTTTTCCAATAAGAGCTGAAATGATCATTTATTAATAAGATTACAGCAGTTGAGCTTTTTTAGAAAAATACCGATTATTGTAAATGTTGTGATTAAGGTCAAGAGCATTTCCAGCACGTTAAATAGAAAGGCAGACTGGAGCACTCTGGTTGTCCAAGGTCTCCTGTTCGCACCATAGTACCACAAATGTTCTCTAAGTCATGAAGCATCTCCTTTCTGAATACTATACCAATTCTCACTTCTTTATTTGCTTTTTCTGGGTGACCAGCTTCCTTTGAAAAAACCCTCTTTTCTAGTTACTCTTGCACTGTTTGAGAAAATAAATTTTATTCTGCATGTTTCCCTTCGAAGTTCTCTAGCATTCATCACAGCATCTGGTTTGTCCTTTGCCTTTTTTTATTAAGTGCGTCTAGATACCTGCATACATATTCAACTTTGGACATTTCTAATTTTACCTTCACAGAAATTTTTATGACTTTTTCTTTTTTCCCCAGGTCTACACTGTCTGGGGAACTTGATGCAGGTTGAAACCCAATTGCTTGTGTAGGCGTGTATGTGTGTGCAAGAGGCAGGGAAGGGAAATAAATTGAAATTGCTGGAAAAGAGCAGCCAATAAAGGGGACCTATGCAACGTCAGTATAAAACGAGATATGGTGAAAGGTCAGGCTGGCACCATTTTTCATTTAAAAGAAGAAATCTCATGGCACCACACAACTTCTTTGCAGCAGAAGCTAGGCGGGGTTGTTCTTGGTTTTATTCTTACGGCTTTTCCTTCTGACCTGACACAGCTTTCCTTGCGTCGTGTGCGCGCGTTGCCGGGAACAGCACCGTGATGGATTCTTTCATGCAATATTTACTGTGTATAATCGCAAGACAAATTCTTCTAAAATGCCACAAACAAAATAAATGCCAAGTATATATTACTTTAATGTCTCGTCCGGTATTAAGTCCTTGGAGGCATATTTCAGAAGTAGCTGTAATGAATATTCCTGCAGTAGAGAGGGAGGTGGCATTTCATAATTATGCAATGTCTTCTGAACCATAAGACTTTAAAACTTAAAGAAATAAGAATCTTTTTTATTTTCCTTTATTCGTTTGATCTCCTCTTGAAGCAGTGTATTCTTTTGCCATAATGATACACAGGGGGGTGTTTTTTCTTTTCTGTATTGCCTTCCCAAACCTAATGGATATGGAGCAGTGGCATAGAGACTAAAATGAAGGACACTTCAAACGTAATTTGAAATTATATGAATAGAATATGAATGAAAATGTAATATTAATGTAATATGGGTTTAAAAGGCAGGAGGATGTTGGCATAATGTTGCTGACTCCTCTAATTTTATCAGAAGTCTCATGATCTATGCTGAACCTTGTTTTACCTTTCTGCTCCGTGGCTCTGCTTGAGCGTTTCAGGATTTTATTATTTGTATTGTGGGAGTTGATAAAAGCCCCAGTGGTGGCCCAGAGCCCTCTTGTACAGTGGCTGAACAAGGAGGATGCTCCATGTCGCGGGACATTGGACTCTTGAGGCATGTGGAGGGGAGCAGCTCCCCTTGCACAGGGAAAGCCGCAGCACACCGAGCGTTAGTGCTGCTGTTCCACTTAGGAAAAATAATAATAATTAAGAATCAACAGATTCTTTTAAGGTCAGAGTGTGACGCATGGGGCTGACTCCTAAACAAGGACATCTCTGTCCTTGCAGGAGGGACAGAGAGCTCCATGGGAAGAGCAGGCTGGACCGATGGTACCAAGGGAAGGATAGGTTTGATTTTTTTTCTTCTAAGTGGTAAATAGCATCTTTAGCCTTGCAGAGCGCCAGCTGTGTAATCGTATGGGGAGGGTGCTGGGGCTGTAGAACAGTTCTCCTGAGCAGTAGGAAAGCAAAGCTGAGGCAGCTCCTGCGTAGGGGGGCAGGTAGATAGACTTGTCTGACTAGATGCGACCATAGGTTGAGCATTGTGTATGTGTTCAGTCGTTGTGCTGTAGTTGGAAATAACTGATGCTAGGGAACAATTTCTGCTGGCCTCAGAAAACTGCCAAGAGCAGGGATGCATTGGTCTTTAACCTGTATTCGCCTTTGCTAAATAGGAGCTGCCTGCAGAAGAGTGGAGAGGGCGAGCTGATGGGTCTTTGAGCCTTGGTGCGCGGTGGCTTGAGGAGCAGAGCTCGCTGGAGGATCTGCTGGAGCTCGCTGCTGGAGTTGTCACAGCTGGAGCTGCTGGGCCACCCCTGCCTGACTGGGAGGCTGCGAGCATGGGGTGGGCTTTTTGTTCTTGTGCCCACTTGGTTAGTCTTGACTGGCCCCACCAAGCTGTTGCCTCTGCTGATCTGATCGTCTTCCAGACCTGTGTCACCTTGTACCGTTAGACTTGTGAGCACACCAGCAACGCAGGCGACATCCATTCCCTGCATGAGCTATTTGCCTGTGCCGGTGCTCTGCAGAGAGGCTCTGCCGAGGACAGATTTCTTAAACGCTTGCTGAAGAGGTTAACCTAGGCCAAGCACATTGAAAATGATCTAAATATAGTAGACTCAGATGGACGGGGGCAATGCAAGGTAGCTGGGAATATCAGGCTTAGTCATTACAGCCTGAAATAATTATTCTCTTCCTGTTCATTTAGTTGACCTGACACTGTCCTGTTCAGTGTCCTTTGCTTCAGTCTCATTTTCTTCAGCCTCTGAAGAGCGAGGGTCAGAAATTTGAATTATTAGCAGGCTTGTATCAATTCTAGGCATTGTGCAGCACTCGATAACACAGCAGGCTGTGTCAGATGGGAGCCACGTGTGGGTCGAGCCAGTGATGGCATGCTGATGGGGAGGTTCTGCAGGGGTGCCGGAGCGATGCACCCCAGGAATCCCATGAGAGCTTGACGTGGGTGTTAGCTGAGCAATTGCAAGTTTATCAAAGATCCAGTAGACTGGTGTGAGCGGGAGGTGACGTGCAGCATGGAGCCTGGAAAATGGAGCTGCAGTCTTGGGGGGGTGGTTGCTGCCGTTGCAAGGGACGTGGGGAGCAGGCATGGATGTTTTCCCGGCAGCCCGGGGCTCTTGCCCATTGGAAACGGGGCCGGGAGCTCAGCGGCTTCAAGTCCTGTTGGGCTCAGCTCTAATTGTTCTGCTTGCTGGTTGTGATTCAAGACTTCAGTTAAGACTTTAAGGCATATCCACTTATACTGAACAGGAGCAGCCCACTATTGAGCAGAGAGGGTGAAATACTGGGTCTTTAAAACTCACCAGAACTACATTTTATCTCTTCTGCTGTTTAGTTTACGTTACTTTATTTGGCAGTAGGACTGTAACTCAACTTTCTCATGGTTCAGAAATAAAGAAAAATGTAGAGCCAGGAACTCGCTTTGGAGACTTGCTGAAACAGAGCTGTGATTTGTACATGTGGTATTAGCAACGACATTGCAGTTTTCCTACATGTACAACGTGTAAAACAGCTTAATGTCCTATAGCTCAGGTTGCATATACAAGACAATTAAAGTAAGGGTTCTGCTTGAACTTAACCTCCGGTCCAAATCCTGATCCCTCTGGCAGCAACAGAATTTTGGTATCGACTTTGAAAGGAAGTAGCATCAGTCCCACTGCTTCTCCTGCTTAATTTTAATGGTTTAATTAAGGCTTCTCATTTGCATAATGAGTGTGATAATACATTTAGAAAGATATATAATAAAAAAAGAACAATAACGGAGAGTTCATTTGAAAATTGAAACAAAAATAACTGGAACACAAATGAGTTTGCAAAGGTTTCGTTCAGGGGATTGCTAGGTATTAATAAATACCGTGGCAATCTCTTCTGGCGCTGAATACGCGTATGCTGAGTAAGCAAAAGAGTGCTTTCCGCGGGGAAAATGCTCAGCTCCAGCCTCGGTCCTCCCGGGAAGGGGGATACGGGGACCCCAGGCTGGTGCCGTGGAGATGGGTCTGAGCATACCCCGGGGGGGCAGGCGATGATGCTCACCTGGTTTCTCTCTCTGGGTCTTGCAGCCCCCCCCACCGTGCGGATCGTGCACTCGGGCCTGGCGTGCAACATCGAGGAGGAGCGCTACTCGGAGAGGGTCTACACCATCCGTGAGGGCGAGACGCTGGAGCTGACCTGCCTGGTCACCGGCCATCCTCGGCCACAGGTGAGCCCCCGCCATGCCCGGTGGCAGCCCCGCCGCTGGTCACCGCACCTTTCCTCCGCCCTGTCCGTCTCTGAGCCTCTGCAGGCTGGTTTCACCTTCTGCTGAGGACTAGACTGGGTGCAGGGTGGTGGACATCAATGCAACAGGATCCGAGGCGGGGATTTGTCCAGGCTGTTGGTTTGATATTGGGGTCTTGCAGAAGAAACATCAACAGCAGAAAAGTTTATGACATTTTTTGAATGACTGGCTAGGAACGTGGTATTAAAACCAGCAAGTCTGTGCTGTGCTGTTACCTGGGGTCCTGACGTGAGAGTTCAAGACCCATGGAGATGGTGCAAGGAAAGGAAAAATAAATACGAGGACAGAGAGGACTGAACGTAGACAGTATGCATCAGAGTGAACAGCTGGAGTGGGGGCACACGAAAGCTCGGGGGAGCCTCGCTCTGCTCCTGGGTCTTGGATATGGTTGTAACCACAGCATTGCAGCCCTGCAGAAAACCAAATGTTAAATAGAAATAAATGACCCTTTTCCCAGGCCTAACTCTGTTTTATAGCATCCTATTCAAAGCCAAAGAGTTTTGTCAGCCTGTGCTACAGCTGCCCTGCTGCATCCCCCGCTCACCACCCCCCTTTGCCCGGGGTACCCCGTTAACAGGTTATTTTAGATCAGGACCTTTCAAGACCTGTGTAAGTGTAATGCCTTATTAACCCTCTGCTCTGCCTTTCCATTTCCATCTTTTCCTTCGCTCTTTGAACCGAACCTGCTCTCTGTTCCCTCAAAGTGGCCGTTGCCACTTTGTCTTCTGCTGTGTCCCCATCATCTGAGTACTGAGGGCTGAGGGCGCGTCTGGAACGAGCTGCGATCACCGCGTTTCACAGTGCACATGTTTGTATGAGGTTTTGAATGGTAGAATACCTCTCAAGGGTTTCCTTTGCAAGGTGGTGAGTTAAAGACCTCCCTCTTGCACTCACGTAGGACAGGCAGGAGCTGGGAAGCGCGGTTAGCCGGGGTGGGAGCTGGGGAGAGGGGATTGACTGGAGACCTCAAGTCTGCAGAGGAGTGATGTTCCTCCAGGAAGGAGAGGTGTGTCGATTCTCTGCCGTTTATTCTGTAGCTGTTCCCAATTTAATGAGAAGATTTAAAGACCAAGAAGTTGAAGTTTAGCCTGCGCTGATTCCAGGGAAGGCATGGGTCAGGCTGCGTCTTAGAAAACTCTACTTTTAACTGCACACAGTTGCACTCTCTCAGCTGCAGTCACACATTAAAGCCGCGTTACAGAACAAGACATTCTTCTTTTAAATTAAGTGATCTCTGTCTAGTCTTTGCCAGGTGAAGGAAAAAGAAAAAAACCCTAAAAAAATAAAAAGACTGGGCCAAGTGGCCAGATGTTTTGCTAACACCCCAAATAAGACCAGTGCTGTTTTAAAATCAGTGCCGTTATTACGAAGTTTAATATTCAGTGCCTCACAAAGCATGAAAAGCATTTCTTGCCCTGCTATTGTATCCTCTCCCATTGCTGGTTGTCCTCTTCGCTCCGACGTTGCCCACGCCGTGGGAGATTGGCGGCTCGTTGTCGGGGGAGACGCGGGGAAGATGCTGGTGGCTCCTCGGAAGAGCCAAGTGAGAGGCTCCGGATTGATACAGCCCTCGTTCACGAAAGCTGATAATGATGTTTTCATGTCGCACCGATCGCAGCGGGAAGGGAGCACCTCCCGCCTTGAGGAGACCCTGCTGCTTTTTAGGGGCTCTGTTATGGCATCAGGTGCTGTTCAACGTGGGCACGACGGGATCTGCCGCAGGCTGGCTGCCTTCTCCAGCCGCCTCTCTGAAACAAGTCCACGTCTCTCAGTGCCTCTTAGTAATGTTGGATTCATGCCGCCTTCCCAAACTGTTCTTCTCCAGGCTTATTTAACAACTTTTTAAGATGCAAAGCAGCTGGCTCTGGGTGCAGCAGTGTTTGGCGTGCCGCGTGTTTGGGTGGAGGTAAGTAGCACGTTCCTGTGCAGGCAGAAAAGAGCAGGATGAAGGTAGACTGATACTTCCAGTCTTCCTCGGAGAAGGTTTCTTTCTCAAAACCATCTCCTCCATCTGCTCTGGCAAGGCTGACCAGCAGCCTGCGAGGTTTGGTGCACCGGAATCAAAGATCCCTCTCAAACCTGGAGGCTCAAGGCAGCTTCAAAGCCAGCGGGGCTGTTATCCATCAGGAAGCGCTTTGGACCAGCTATGAAAGGTGCCGTTTCAAGCAGTAACAAAGCTTATGATGCTGCTGAACCAAAAAAAAGAAAAAAAAAAAAAGCTGTTCAACCAAAACGTCTTATCAAGAAAGCAACCACATGGCTGCTTTTTCATAAAAATCTCTATTTTCTCATCTGGGATTCAGGATGGAGAATTGATTTCTCTCCATTTTTCCTGTTTATAGATTTTCTTTGTCAGCCAGCACCTCGGTCTGCTCTCTCGCGCTTGCTCTCCTGTTACAGCTCTCTGAGACTCGCAATATTTTTTGCAGATTAATTGCCTGAGAGCAGGGGGATAGTTTCGGTAATCTCAGATGGGTGATTCTGCAGCGAAATGCAGGAGGCTTGGCAGGGCTGCGTTTGAACATTAGCCTTTTTATCACCTTCCTATTAAATTTCCATTCGGTTTTAGTGCTCCAGAAAGTAAAAAAAAAAAAGCGACTAAGACACCATCGCTTTTCGCATTGCCGTATTTAAACTTCGGCATGTGGCTCTGTGGGAGCCGCAGTCCCTTGGACTCGTTGCCCGTGAAATTTGCCTTCTCTTAAACAAGACCGCCGTGGATCTCACCACCGTTTGTGTTTCTGTCAGCGGGGCTGCTGGGGAGAAGCACCGACCGGGGTCAGGCAGGAGATTGGGGTGCATGTAAAATCAGCAAGCTGGTGCTCACTCTTACCAGCCGTCAGAGAACTGCTCTCACCTGCCAATAATTTCTCTTGGGTATTTTAAATACAGATAGTGTAAGATTTTTATTTGTTTTGCACGGTGAATACGTTCTGCTTTATGGGCCAGTTTCTTTAGGGGGAGGTCTGCAGTGCGCGTCTGTTGTGACCAAGAGGCAGTGGCTGGCTGGAAGGGGTGATACGGCATTTATTTTTAAGCCTTCCTTTTTTATATATGTGCAGAATTCATATATGGAACTTGACAATATATTGCGGTTGGATTCTCATGTTCAGACAGCCTTCAATAGGAGGTGGGTTTGAGGGGAAGTATCTGGCAGGATTCTTCCTATTCTTGCAGATGGAAGCGGTGAAAATACATTTTTCTTTTTCTTTTTTCTTCGAGAGACTTGCAGCCACGTTTTGTGGTAATTGCCAGTATTTGCAGTACTTCAATTTTTTACCGATTTTTGCACAGAAAGTTAACATATTTGGTTTGCAAATTGCATGGAAATTATTTTCAAAATTATATTTTATCAGACCCTGGGAAGTGAGTTTATAAAATATGTAATTATGTATCTATTCTAAGAACGCTCTTCAAATTGCATGTGTTTCTCAAACTTTGTTAATTATTATTGGCATACATAGAAACCCCTTTTAGTCTAAACGCTGTAAAAAGTCAGCAACTCTGTACTAGGCATTTATAAAATCCTCCATCGGTGCTCACTGTATTCCCCCCCCAGGTCAGGATCAGGCAGAAAACAGGCATTAAGTGAGGAGAAAATAAAGTGGTGAAAGTAATCACTGCTATGATAGTGGCTCATGGAGGGGGACTAGATGTTAGCAGGAGAGCGGCGCACCTCTGCAGGGATGCCCAGAGCAAACTGCCTTCTGCACGAGCTCTTCTCTTGCGTTGTGTCTCTGCTAATTGTTATTGTGTTGGCCATTGCAGGTGATGGCATTAAAGCTAAAGAGGGGCTGCCAGGTTCCACCCGTAAACACATGTGCGGTCCCCACTGCATGGAGATGAGAGATGAATTTTGGGCTTCAGTCTTCAAAAACATTGTGCTGGTTCATTAATGGAGCGTCTGCTTCCGTTTCTGCTCGGTGAGGTACGGGAGCCAAGCAAAAAGATCATTCAATACGTAAGGCTGGTGTTAGTAAGGAGCTTTATTTAGTGTCTTTAAAGTGAAACTCTGGAAGTACTGTCTGCTGCAAGCCTTCGGTTTTGGGAACAGCATTTAAAAGCGGGTGCAAACACTAAAGCAGAAAGTTCTCTTCCTGATTTGTAAGCTGATTTTAGTAATTGAGCACCTTAATAGCTAGAGGTTTGGAGCTACAGTTAATTACACCTACAAAATCTCTGTAAAATCACGCACTCTACTTAACAAAGAATTTTTTCCTTCTTTTGTGGGCTAATTAGCTGCATTCACCTGCTTTCCTGATTCTGAGCTCACAGTAGGTCTCCACAACTATTGAGAGGCAGTTTGAAAGCCAAGTATCTAATGGTTAGTAGAGGAAAATCTCCTGTGAACTCTCCTCCTCCGGGTCCTCTGAGGGTCTCGGCCAGATGTGCCAGAGCTAGCGATGGGCTGGAGAAGAGGCCAGCGCTACAGGATGGGTCAGCTTAAGAAGCTGAGCCTAGAGGAGGACCAAGCTGAGTCCTCTGGCTGGCTCTAGAGGACATCAGGTCTTCTTGTCAGGTGTTTGTCCCCTCATTGCCGTCCTGTTGGCTTAGAGAGATGCCCACGAGTGAGCCTCAGACCATTGCTGTAAATTGCTGCCAGTGGAGGTGGTCCTCGGGGAGTCTCCGAAGGCTCCTCTATGTGCTCTGCCAGCCCAAGCACCTTTCTCCTCAACCCCCACCATCCCATGGACCATCCCCAAGGAGAGGAGACCTTGCTGATGCTTTGTTGCAGCCTCCTGCACTGCGGGACTGCCGTTACTGGCACAGCGTCTATCTGCTTTTCCTTTCCACCACATTAAAAGTTCCCCTGGGATATAAAGAGAGAGAAAAAACAGCCTCTCTCAGAAGGTTGCAGATGTGTCCTTCTTTATTTTGCAAGGCGGCTCCTGAATACCCAAGTTCGTATCCAGGGCACATTTACACATAAGCATGCCTTTGTGTGCACATTAATGCCTGCAAGGGAGTGCTTGTAGCTCTGAAAACTCTTCCTGGGGAAGAGGGCAGGGCTGAGACCCCTGGAACAAGCGTGCTTTTCGGCGTGAGAGTGCTCTCAGCTTGCCCTGGGGAAGCCCCTTTGCTTGCTTGTGCCACGTGCCTGCTAGGTGGGGACCCGTATTTTCTCCTCCTTCCTTCACGGATTGGAAAAGGTAAAGGGAAAGTGCTGCTTTTGGGGTTCCTCTCCCAAGGGTACGCTCATGGCTTTAAAGAAACAAAGCTGGTGGGGCTGGGGTGGGTGTGCACGCCGTGGTGCCGGGCCACTCTGCTGCCTCTTTAAGCCTTCTCGTGATGCCCTGTGTGATTTGAGGCTGCCTGGGGTGGATTTCTGCTGCAGGTGGAAGTCTGGGAGGAGGAATGAATGTTTTAATTTTTTCTCCCCCTCTACGTCAGTGCTCTTGCGTGCTTTAGCAAAGCGCCCGCTTATGCCTTTTTGTCTTTCCAGGCATTGCTTTTAACTTTTCGATCAATTGATGTAGTTCTGTAACAGGCTGATGACTTGCATCTACCTCTTTGTGATCTGCTCCAAGTGATGTTGAAATGACGCTGCTCTATAGGGGCTTCTCTTTGAAAACGTGTCTTCAGATGTGCTCTTACTGCCTTCCCACCATGTGCTGCAAAATTCTCCCTAAAATTAGTTACGGGCAGATGGAGATAGGGAAACCTCATGTATTTGGAGTGGTGGTTGCACTTTCAAACTGGAAACTGTTTTGAAACTTTCTTTAAAATTTGTTGAGTTCTAATCAATATCAGTGAGGCCTTTGGGGAGAATAATGTAAGGCTACAGTAATTATTGCAAGGGAAGCGAATTACCAACACTTGCACACTGTTATTCCCCAAAACAGCCTCACTCCTAATTATCCAGAAAGCCCTGAGCACCCCAGCACATCATTGCACGTCTACTTGTTATCTGTGCAGTGATTGTGTAGCATTTGATATATCACCGCTATTCATAATTTGCAGCATTCTTATACACAGCACTCATCACTTGATCTATTAAATGTGCCATTAGTTGCCATAGAAACTAATTTTCCTTGATTAAGTTTTTAAAATGCCACATCCATGCTCAGGTGAGGCTAGCGGTGGGTGGGCGACTGCAGCCCTTTTTTCAGAAATTACTGCTTTCAGGATTTTGCCCAGAGGTTGGTTCAGATTTTTGAACAGAATTCTGCAAAGCCCCTTGCTGTTTGGGAAACGAGGGCAACATGATGAGTCCTTCTCTGCTCGCGGCTGGCTGAGCTGAGCCCATGGTCCGTGTCGGACTCGCTGGGGCTGGCTGTGTGTCCCGCAGGGCGAGGGGCTGCGGTGTCGGCCTTCGGACCCGTCCGTTTTCCAGGCGTTAGCCCAGGAACCGAGCGTTGTGCTGTACCTGCCTGTCAGCCCGACAAGAGACGTGTAAGGATGTACTAAGGCCACTTATCCCTATGATGCAAATAAGTTATTTGCTGTTCTGTGTAGCTACTAGGTGACATTTTATTTACACTAGTGAGGCTCTTCTGCACAGCTTCTAGAATCGTAGAATCGTTTAGGTTGGAAAAGACCTATAAGGTCATCAAGTCCAACCATTAACCTAACCCTGCCAAGTCCACCACTAAACCATGTCCCTAAGCGCCTCATCCACACGTCTTTTGAACACCTCCAGGGATGGGGACTCCACCACCTCCCTGGGCAGCCCGTTCCAGATGGGGGATGTAGCTTATCCTAACCTTCCTTGGCAGCTCTAACCTGTGCTGGGGGGGTCTAGCCGGTGGCAGCAACGACTGTGACTGTCCCAAGGTGAGGAATGGCATTTGGACCACAGGGGTCAGAGGAAGCAGCATCTTCTGAAAGAGCAGGGACTGGCTGGGATTTTGTATTCCTGGTTGTCCGTTAAAGGTTGAATGATAAAGACCACCTTTGTCAGTATAACCTCACCTACATTGGGGTTTCTTTTTGCTCTGGGTGGTTTTTTTTTTGCATGTCTTTCCCCTCCGTCTGCCGTCACACCTTGGGTTACGTCATGCTGTCACGAGTGGTATGTTCTGAGATGGAAAATGTGCTGAGGGGAGGGAGGGTGATGCCCGAGTCCTTGTCCAGTTGCTTCACTGTGGCTGCAGGGTGGCAATGGGGGCAGCGGTGGGAGTGCTTTCTGTCCGCACCAGCATGACCCAATGCTCTCTGGCAAGTTCTGGGGTCCCCACATCTGTCCCCTGCCCTGACCAAGCTCCAGGAGTCGGGGAGGGATCGGCTGCCGCTGACGCACGTTCTCCAGCCGTCTGAGGGTCCTGTGCTCCCTGCTCCCAGCGAGCTCTGGGATTTTGACTATTTTGGGGATGCAACAAGCCCTAATGAGCGCTGAGGCTTTCTTCTGCAGAATCGTAGCAGATTCCACCCCCTCACATCCTTCTGCCACCCCTTCTCCCGTGCAGCGCTATCGGACTATGTAATTTTATCCCCTTGAAATCAAGGGTCTAAGACATGCGCTTATTGCTGGTTGTGTGCGAAGAGAGTGGCAGATAGCTTGGCTCTGCTCAAAAACAACGCCTGGGAGGATCTGCATTTGGAAGACCCAAAATTTTCTCCCTGGCTCTGTTTTGCTGTGTTTTCTTTCCACTTGTAGGAGTGGAGTGCTGTGCTGGTGGCCACTCTGTCAACAAGTAGCTACTCCCCTTGCAGCTGAGAGGCTGCTCGGAGATGCCTTCTGCTTCCCCAGCTCCCGCACGCCGAGCAGAGCCGGGGCTGCTGCTCCTCCGGGGCGCGTGTGGCCCTGGGGACATGCACCCTGCCTGTTGGGAATTCGGGTGGCCTAAGGGGGTGGTCCAAGTGGAAGGGATGTTCTCCCTCGGCTGCGGGGGACCGTCAGGGATGCTGAGCTGACCCACGCCGTGTGCCGGCTTGGTCGGAGCAGCGAGGCGCTGAGCACACAGCCTATCCTGCAGAAAGGGAGGGGGTGGCTGGCAGGGAACGTTCTCGGTGTAGGCTCAGTGCTTGAGTCCCCAAAGGTGCCTGGGTTGAGCCAGGCAAACCACGGCAGGACCGGCTGGAGTTAGCAGGGCTGACCCGTCTTGCACCGGCATTGTTGCAGCTACAGTCCGCAGTGTGTGGATGATGGGGTTTGATTGAAGATTTATATTGCAGAAGAAGGAATTGTTTGAGTTTAATTATCATCCAGTGCTGAGTGGTACGATGGGACTTGAATAAAAAACCGAAAGAAGCAATAGGCAAGACAGGAAAGCAGTGGTAACACAGTGGGGGGAAAGCCTTGTGTTGCCTTGCATTTAATTTGTTGGGGTTTGGGTTTTTTTTCCTTTTCCAAAGCAAGCATGTTGAACCTCTTGGTAAGAGTTAGGTGGGATGGACGAGGCCCCTGCGGAGACATTGGCCGGCACCTTCCTGTGCGATGGGATGTCTGTGGTCCCAAGAAAAATGCAGAGCTTCTTCCGAGAAGCAGAAAGGAGCAAAGTTTTTAAATCAGAGAGGAGGATCAATAAGGAGAATACACGGGTGGGTAAAGGGCTAGCACATTTGTCCTTACCAGGGTGAAACCATGGTGCTGAGAGAGACTGAAAGGTCAGTCCAGCCCAGCGTAGCCCAAGTCAGAAGCAGCTTTTGCTCGGCCTTCTAAGTTTGCATTTAGACAGCAGGGAAGGAAGCGAAAAAAACTGGGGTAAGACCGTTACCTTTGCTTGCTTATGGGGAATTATTTTCCTATCTCAAATGAGCGGTAAGAATAAACCAAACTTCTAGAATTAAATAGTTTTTTAGTGGGTCCCAGCATGTCTGCGGAGTGGTTAAGTGCTCTTCTTTACACAAAGCAGCGCTGCCGTCCCGGGTTAGAGCGTGTCGTGCGCTTGGTTTGCGATGTGCTCAGATACACGAGGCTCTCGGGCCCAAGAAGTCTGGTGCAGGTCCAGGAGTCTCCTGCTCGCTTGTCATTCAGTGCTGTCCCTCGCTGTGGATGCTGTGATTTCTGTCCCGGACTTTTTTCACATTTAACTCTTACTTCTCTTGTAAGATGGAACAGGGGAGGGTTGTAGCGAGCAGTGAATGTGTCTGCAGTGCTCTGCAGAGGTGTGAATTCAAGTGCTGTACGTTAGGAAGAAAACATCAAATAAACTGTTCATAGCCTCAACAGAAAAATGGCACGTAAATTTTAATCATGCATTTCTTTTAATGCTGAAGAACTATAGAAATCACAGAATCACAGAACCATTAAGGTTGGAAAAGACCTGTAAGATCATCAAGTCCAACCACCACCCCAACCCCACCATGCCCACTAAACCATGTCCCACAGTGCCACGTCCACACGTTCCTTGAACATCTCCAGGGATGGTGACTCCACCACCTCCCTGGGCAGCCTCTTCCAATGCTTCACCACTCTCTCAGTAAAGATATTTTTCCTAATATCCAGCCAGAACCTCCCCTGGCGCAACTTGAGGCCATTTCCTCTTGTCCTGTCACTTGTCACTTGGGAGAAGAGACCAACACCCAAATACGTGCTCTTCGTAGCTAAATATGAGCTTTATTGAGTCAAACTTTTAGAAAGGGTTTTTTCATCATAAAATGCAGGCTAATTTAGTCATGAGTCAAGCTGGATTTTGTCAGGTGTTCACTGAACATTTGTAAAGTCTTCCCATGAACTGAGGAGTGTCATATGAAATCATCATCAATTTTTCTAACAAGACTACAATTACTGTAATAAGGACATGCAGAATGCAATAGGAAAACAGCTGTTCCAGTGTAAGTAACGCCCCTCCCCACAAATTGCTTTCTTTGGCCACATCAGCAGTTAATAAGAATTCCTATCAGTTAAAATAGAAAATGTAGCATCCACTTTACCTCAAAGGAGCCTTTTACGTTTCACTTGCGGCTGATCAAAGAGAGCATCACGTGGGGTTTTTGTTTTGTTTTTCTGAAATGCTGCTTTTTATATTTTAATGGATGGGGTGCCAGAAGATGTTATTTCTTTCTTTGCGTGCGCTAATAAGGGGAAGGTGGGATTCCGTTCTGAAACATTAGAGGAGGCTCCGCTAGTCACACAGAGTAATTAAGATGGTATGCGTTTTAAATAATGAAGGTGTTTCTATAATGTGCCACATGTGTCTGTTGATGGGGATATGTCGCTGCTTGGCAAGGAGCGTGTTTGTTGGAGCTGGAAGGAGAGGTGAGTGGAGCACCATGGTGTGCATGGCAGCTGCCTGTCAACTCCAAACGCTCGTGGGGTTTTGCCATCCCCTGTATATCCTATAGTACCACGGGTGTTTGAGAAGTTGCCTTTGCTTGCTTCTAAACCTTATTTATTCATATTGTCAATAAGTATATTTTTGTCTCAATGCTGAGTGTTACCTAGCCTCAGCTGTGGGAGGAAAGGCTTTCCTGAGGATGGATGGCTGTGGGAGCCTTGAAGTAAGAGCAGAGGTGGTGAAATAAGAGAGGAGGTGCTGAGACCCGACCATTTCTGTTGATTATGACATTGATGGTGAAGGTTCTAAGAATTTAGACTTCCCAAAAAGCAACCCAGGAGAAAACACAAACCTCTAAAGACGACATTTCCCCCAAAATCTCTTTTGGACCCTGAAGTCCTTGCCTAGTGGAAATCTAATGCTAAAAACTCCCAGTTAAATTGTACGTAAGGGCTTGTGGAGTTGACTTTGTTAGGTGGAGGTTATATAGCCTTTTCTCCAGCCTGCAGTGGAGCGCAGAACTTCTTGGGTAGCAGTAATGAGGAAGGTACAGCATCCTTACTGCTCCATCCGCCCCTCTGGCACCCAGACTTTCACGGCGACCCTGAGCTGGATGCTGTGGTCAGTGCCGGCTGGTGGCCTTCCTTGCTGGGCTCCACCGAGTGCTTTCGTCTTCGCGATGACAGCAACCTTGTTCCCTCTGTAACTATTAAAATGTCCTGAATGACATCATTTGATACGGTAGCTCAGTCGTATGCCACAGACAGCACATAGTCCCGCTGAATATTTTGTGAATATGCCACTGAAAGAAATGTAGAGCCATTCACTCTATCATCTGCAGGAAGCTGGATTAAAAGGCGCTTGGTTTGCAAGCTGAGAAAGAAATAAAAGTCCTCGGTCATTTTATTCTGAAAAATTTGACCAGCCGTATCTTGCTGATTCTTCTGGTTCCAGGTGGCTGCTGTCTCTCGACAAGAAATATGTTTTCAGGTTTCTAAAATGGGTTTGGAAGTGGTGGGGGAAAGAGGTCAGCTTAAATCAAGATAAATGCAACATCAGGGCTAGTGAAGTGTGTATTTCAGTCTCACTCTCTCGATTGAGAATATTGAGCCTAGGCTTGCTACAGCATCAGCGATCACCGAAATGAGACTATCAGAGAATCACGTGGAGTTGGAAATGACATCCAAGTTGGTGATTTTTACCATACCAGTTTCATATTGACCATTGTGGAAGCTTAAAAGCTGCCAGAAATCCCCTGGAGAAAGTTTCCTATGAACAGAGAGCATGAATCTCCCATCACTGGAAGGAAAACAGCAAAATTTTCCGGTTTACTGAAATAGGAACACTGGTCCTCTGAATGGATTGCCTCTGTCTTCTCCCCTTCCCCTGGATCTTGCCCCCAAACTGTGCTTTCCAGTCTTTGGTTTCTGTCTGTTTACAGTCAGCTTTTGTGTTCCTTTATCCTGATGGCCCTTAAAAGGTAGGACGTTGACTGAAGGGATGGAGAAATAGCTCTGGGATGCTGCGGAAGTAGCTGTTTTTCCGTGGCTGTTGAACATACTAGTCTCATAATCGAGAATGAGGTGGGTGGTTTTGGAATGAGGTCTGTTGCTGTGAGGTCTTGCTCGCTGAAAAAGAATGTGTTTGATGAGTAAAGAGATAATTTAGTAACCCAGGGAAACTAGCAGCATATGCAGATCAGGTGGGGCTGAAGCAGAAGTACATTCTGGTAGCTGGTCTGTGAAAAGATATCTCCTAAAGCAAGACTTGAGGATGCTTTTTATGGAGCAGAATAGGGAATCATTCCCATTGCTGTGGACGTAGTGAAAGACATGTTCTCCTACATCTGCGCCTAAAACCTCAGAGCAGTGAGCTCCCCATATTTTTCTCCCAGAGCAGTAAGAAGTGTTCATGGTTGGAAACCACATTTGTTTTGCTGCCCGTTTGAGTTCTTCTCCAAAAATGACGCCTGTTAGATCCAAAAGTCCAAACATATGTTAGTGCCTCTGAGACAGTGAGGTGTGACTACAAACTTGACACTGGTGCCTTCTCCGCTTGGCTCCAGAGTTTGTCTCTAGAGCTGATGCCCTTCAAGCGGAGATTTATTTAACACCAGTGCGCACTTCCATGACTGGCAGTTCAGTCGTTGAACATTAGAGGCTTGATTGTTCTTCAGAGCCTTTTTCTTATATCCCATTAAATTCAGGGAGCAGGGGGAAGATGGTTCTGTAATGCACTGTGGTTCTGTGTGCAGTCAACTTACTGTCTTGTTTTCCGCGGATCTGCATATGGTCTTGAAGACAGTGCTTTCGCAGCGATAACTTGATGGCACCTGAGGACCAGGAACAATACCTCGTCTACTGAGGCAGGCTCTTGAGATGGTTGCTTTTGCGTTTTAAGGAAAGAAACGCTGCTCACCCATCCTAGTCCAGCTGAGGTGTCTGGTGGCGATAGAGTTTGAACAAATTGGGTAGTTTCTGGTCTGACCATTAAAAGACCCCTCTGTGATCCTTCTGTGTGGTTTTATTCTCTGTGCTGCTTCCAAGTTGTTCTCGTAGATTAAAATTATATCGTAGATGGAGCTTTCCTTCAGCCTCCAGCGGCTGGGAGTGGCTCTTTTGGGCAGTAGCAGGTTTATTTTTGCTGCCATCCACCTGAGCGCTTGTACCTGGCTGCTGTGCGGAGCGCGGGTGAGCTTCTCAGGCTGGAAAAACCGTGTGCCTTTTGTTGAAGGATGCTCTGTAATTGAGGCTTATTCCCAAGTGGTGCTGAAGAGCTCTTGTTATGTTCGTTGTTGTGTTAGACTTCCCCCTCCACCCCCCCAAGCTTTTGGAGTCAGCTTAGGCACGTGGGGTTCTTTTTTTCTGTTTGTTTTTGTTTTGTTTTGGGTTTTTTTGATAGACTGTTCTGTGTGTTAGCAAAGGCAAGAAATCTGAACCTGAAGAGGAGAAGTTGAACTTTAAATAAGCTTAACTCTTTAATCTGTGTGTAAATGTTTGCCTTCCCAGCCAAAAGCAATTAAAAAGAAGACTGAACTGTCGCTGTCCTAATTCATTTGGTACGCGCCAGGTATTTGTTCTGGTACCGTACTACAGGGCGCACAGCACAGCTGCTGAAATAAAGCCAAAAAGAAGTAAAAAATATTACTGTTCTGATATGTATGGCTACACTGGATGTCTTAGAGGTAGCTAAGAAGCACAAGGAGCTTGAAGACCCCTTTCTAGGGTGAAACAGCATCTTCTATCAGAATAAGCGGGAGCAACTCCTGTGTGTTTTGTTCTGTGTTACCGTTTTCTTAAAGGGCTGTTATTCTTCTTCATAACAAGTGCATAATTATACACTAAACAGTATTTCCCAGATTATTCTTATTAGTGTTTTTTAACAGAAAAATCTCGCTACGCTGGGTGACTCTTTGCTCCTTAGTTTTGAGTGGTTTGACTCGTTCTACCTCTACTTGAAAGGTATCAACTTGGTATAGTCTTGATAGGTCCTTATAAATAATTATAGCAACATTATAGGCTGAATCCTCTTACTCTTGCAGATTTCAGGATCCAGGAGATAAAAATAACAAGTGAGATATTTTCTCTCCTCCCTGTATGTCTATCAATCAAAATGATAAAGATATTTATGACTTGCACGTTTTAATGGTGTAATTAGATATAATTACATGTTCAAATGATTACACATATGAACACTAATTACATAATTGAAGACAATTATGCTAACTAGGTAAATACATAATTAACTAAAAATCTCTTGTAAAATCAAGGACATTTGCACAACAGCCAAAGAAAGTAAAATCACAATAAAAAATAAATAACCCTTTCAGTTTGACAGTTCCAAGAGCCAGCCAGCTATGTGTGGCTGGAGGAGACCTGGCCACTCGACTTTTGGTGGGCTGAAGCTTACTTCAGCTGTCTCTTCTATTTTGTAGTCTCCTTGTAGAAGGAAGGTGAGCATTAAAGCAAAAAGCTGTGCTGTAGTTGTGTTCGTCTTGGTCTCTGGCAATGATTTTCTGACCTCCATAGGCTGGATTTTGGTGGTTCATTGGAGTGTGGGCTTTTTGTGGAGTGTGGAGGGAATTGTTCTACCTTTTTAATTGTCGGTTCTTAATATAGAAGGAAGGGAAAGCCCAAAGCTAGTTAGTTTGTTCCTATTTTAATGCAACAGTGCAAGTTTGATATACCAAGAATGGGATGGAGGCTCGTTAAATCCTCATCACCAGCCCCTGCAATGCACTTTCCTCTGATGCACCAGCTTGCCTTGTACGCCCTTTCCAGCTGCAAAACTTTGTGAAGGCTTGTACATTAGAAACGTAGTGAGATGTCCAGAGCCTCAGTGAACTCCCCAGTGCAGTACTGCATTTGGGGATGGATCATTACGGTGTGTGAGGCAATGCTGAATTAGTGGCTGTAGCCCCTCTTCCTTATGCTATCAACTTTTCCAGTTTTAAATATTCCTTGATTTGAAGCTATCTTCATTTCCCTTTGGAAATCATCTCAGTTCATTGTTGCTTAATAGTCTGACGATTTCCTTAGCCTTTGCTCTACAAGTCCTTAATCCTGTACCTTAATCCTGTCCTTTTATTTCTAGTTGCAAGCTGAACCAGGTTCTTTTTTTTTTCCTTACTATTTGCAGTTCTCTTGATAATGTGGGAACTGTTCCCAGATCCCTTTCCTTGGCACTCGTGGGAGTCATTTAAAGGTATGCCAGGAAAGCTCAACAAGACATGAATGATGCTATTTGTGATTACTGGATTTTTCATAAATTTTCTTCTCGTTGGGTTCAGAATTGGAAATAAGCTAAAAGCTCAAAGTCAGTAGGATTCAAACAGGTGCTCAGTTTCTTTTCCCTGAACGAAGTCTTGCAGAACCCTTCTCAGCTGTGCCGGGTACAGGGCAGAAGAGACTCAGTCCTTTTCCAGTGTCCTTTAATATTGTTTTAGACTTTCTCACTGAAGGAGACTTTGCAACTTCTTCATCCTCTGAAACAAAGGGGTAAAAAAACCCGTACACAGAAGCAAAAATGTGGCAACAGTGGTGTGTTTTGGTGTCTGTCACTGGCACTTTTCAAGCAGAAACCTGAGAACTTCCATCCTGGCTGAGCCCAGATGTCCCTTGTCCTGTCTCCCATCTGGCACCTGGAGCGTACCGGTAGGATGTGCCTAATCTTCCAGCCCCTGGGTGTCTGATGTTTTGGGATTGCCCGATAAAAGGTTGCATCTGATGACTGTGGTAACTAGGCATGGATAGATTTAATTCCCATGAATGAATATTCTCTCTTTCAGAATCAGTTTAGAGCCCTGGACTTCATGTCGTTGTGTTGGTTAATAATTTGTGACTCTTAGTTGCACAACACAACTATACGTTGTATTTTGAAAGAAAAAAAAAGTGGTCTTTTGAAAAAAAATTGCTGTTTTGATAATTTCAGTCAGTGCTTCTGATTTCTTATGTTACAAGAAATCGTGGGCTTGCTGCAGTATCTGTGACTTGTGCTCAGCAGCTGCTGATCTTTTCTGGCCTTAAGTTCTGTTGATAGCTTTTCATACCAAGCTGCCTTCTCAGCTGAGCTGCCAACTCTCTCTTGTCAAGATTTCTTCTCTTTTCCCTTTTCTCCCTGCTACCCCCTTCTCAATTCTCCCACCTTTCAACCAAAATAAAATGTCATCTCCTTTCTTTGTCATCACAGCTGAAACAAGTTAAATCTCAGGATCTCACTCTCATTTTTAGCTCAATGAGATCGTAAGGTGCAATTCAGCATGTCTGAGTATTGGTTCCCGTGGAAGGAAGATGAAGCACAGGTAATGTTACTGGCTCACTGAGACTTGGGTTTAATTCAAAACGATGTCTGGAAATAAGGCGGGTGTGCATCTTCAGTCTCGGAGGGATGCAGCGCAGGGTGTGCTGTAGGAGATGCTGGTAAGGTCCAGCACGAACGTAAAGGCAGAGCCTGGTAGTCACCAGCGTTCAATATTTGGAAGGGATTTTCCTCAGAGCCTCTTCGTGCACCAAGTCTGCTATCAGTGGTGTTTGAAATACAGCATAATTTTTCCGGATTACGTCTTATGAAGTTTTTAAAATGGGAACTAGTTTAAGTAAACAGACTGATATTGCACTGCAGGAAATCAATAACCTCGGTGCTATTTGCAGAAGACAATGTAGTGGAAAAAGAGCCATTTAAACCCAGCGTTTTATGATGTTCAGTTGAGTGGATTTAATTTCTTCAAGCAGAGGTGAGCCAAAAACGTGTCTGGCTTACTGTCGGGGTGCGCGGTGCGGTGTGGGCAGCGGCACCGCTGCCTCCCCACACCTGAGCTTTGCTGGAGGGGGGAAGGCAGTGCCTTGCAAGCCTCTGCGGGAGCAAAGAATTAAAGGTCCCCAAAATGTTGCACTGGAGCCCTTGGAGGTACAAGCATGCTCTGGGAGCAAAGCTGTGTGTTTATCTTTCGTGCAGAAGGAAAACAAGTGTGTTTTTCTTTCTGTTGTTGGCTCACCTGTATTAAGAGTGTGTAGGTCTCTGCCTCATAGCGTTCACCATCTGCACAGAAATAGCTTTCTCTTGCAATTCTATTTTCGCCACAGTCAGCGACTGCTGCTTTTGTTTTCTCATTTGCAGAACCGTCTATTTGTGACACTTGTCAGTCAGTTTAAAGGCTGCGTGTCTGCCCCAAAATATCTCCCCTAATGACTGTTGCAGGAAGCAGTCAAGATTCGTGTTACTGAAAGACCAGAAGAGAAACATTTTCTTCTGTCTTTATCAGTTTCCTTGTGGTAAGTCTCTGACAGCATTTTGGGTGTGCTCTGCAAAGCTGTTTCTCTTGAATACTCTCTTTCTCCCAGGGGTCTTGCAGGGGAGTAAAAAGGGTGGAGATGGAGAGAATGAGAAGCAGAAGTAATACCTGAAAGGATTGTTATAAAAGAAAAAACGCATCAATTTTAAACTGCCTGGATTTTAGGCTGGCTTTGTCACTTCAAAACGCAGTTCTATTATGAAGAGTGACTTTAAAGTAGAAAAATCCTGTTTAGCAGCCACTTTTTCCTCTCTCTGTTTAGACTCCAGTCTTCCGAGTTTAATGACAGAAACACATTTTCATGCCTTTTTGCTCTTGAGGGAGACAAGCAGCTCTGGGAACGTGGGAGCTGATGGCTTCTGGTTTCCTGCTGCTGCTTGTGCTGTGGTTGAGCAGCAGCTCCTCAGACCTCCGTCCTCCTCTAACAGCCTCCCGCATCCCCATCCCCAAACTGGACAAAGGCATCACCTCTGGGTGCCTGGAGGTGAGGCTTGTACTGCTCCAAGGCCAGCTGCGTGCCCGGACCGAATTTGGGTAAAACCGAGCTCTGAAAGGTTGCACAGGGAAGACCAGCAGCCACGTAAGGCACTCTGCTTGCAAAACGGGGCTAGAAAGAGTTATTTAGGGTGAGGCTGGGTTTTTACATCTTTGGACACTGTGAGGATGGTGCGTTGGTTGCAGTTGTGCAGAAGTGCTGGGTGGTGGAAATCCAGTACCAGGCTATGGAGCCGGTTCCTGGTGGTGAGCAGAAGGAGATTTCGCATCCCTGGGTCTGTGCTGAACCCTCCAGCACGCCGGGGGAAGTCCTTCGGCTCCGCTGACTTTCATGTAGCGAAACATCTTGGATAGAAGACGTTTTACATAAACATCTTAGGGTGAGCAAATGGAAACTGATTTCTAATCCATTTTATTACTGCCTTAACTTTGCCTTTTGTGTTGAAAATTGATCTGCTATTGAATTTTGGTCCCTCCTGTATGTTTTAAAGATGTTGCTTTTCCCTGATTTTTCGTTTGGTACTGCAGATTTGCTGAGCTTATCACTTGCACTCTTGAGCATGTTTCTGTTCTTTGAAGGAGCACTGTGGCTTTTCTCTATATCCTTGCCAGTTCTTCAACATCGTCCTGGGGTTATAACCCTCAGAGTGGGACTGTCGCCTTGGACTTTATTCCAAGGGCAGTCGTAGAAGCTTCAGGTAGAGACAATGTAAAACTCCTCATCTATCTGATTATTTTCTGCTTTATACAACCAAAAAATCTCTCGACTTTAGGTTCACCGGTGGTTCAGAGTAGTGGTGGGACTGGCATGGAGCACATGGTTGGCTGTGGTACCACCTCCCCGTCCCCAGTCCTCTTTAGCAATTGCAGCTCTCAGAAGCGCACAGAATGGTGCTTTCCTAGGAGGTAACCTCTGCAGAGCATCGCTGGCAATACCTCGTCCATGGACCCAGTTCTCTTCTTTCCAGCTCTTCCAGTGACTGGCCTCCAGGTTATCAGCTCTCTTACTGTAGTATTGCTCTTGTAACTCATGTGAGTTTGATTCTTCCAGCCTTTCTTTTTGAAAACTGTAAGGATTTTAGATCATTTACTGTACCTGTATGGCAACAATAGCAACTTATTCTGTCTGGGCAAAACTGAGCAAAACAAGAAAGTACAGTGATTTAGATTGGCCCACCGGGGAAATAAGAGTCTAGATGTGAATTTCACAGAGTTCTCTGATCGTCTCATTGCCAAGCTTAGTTCTGTGCTAGTGGTAGTAGCTACAAGTTACAAAATGTCTTGTATTTATTTGCCTTTAAACCATTTAAGAAGAATAGTGAATGAATTTCCACGCATTTAACTTAGGAGGATGTGTTTATGACTGCTGGTTTAACATGGTATACCAGCATCGGAAAGCCACCATAAAAATTAATAACTAGGAATTCAAGTGGTGCTATGTCTGCTTCATTCTGCCCTGAGATTACATTCTTTATTATAAAGGTGAAAAGTTGTATTTCATTTTGAAGCAAATTAATGCTGCTGAATAAAAAAAGCCGAGAGAATAATAAAAATACAACATTCACAGATGTTTGGATCATTTCATGAAACTCCTTGAATAATTTAGTTGATAGGCTGTAAATAATTTCCCATCAGGAAGGCATAACCACGCAAGGCCCTTGTAAGTCTTGCAGCCGTTGACAGTTTTAAAATGATAGAGACCTCAGTAGAAACCAGGCTCTGTGAAATTCATTGAACTCAGTCCTTCCCAGTTAATGCTAGAGAAGGTGTTTTCCTGCCATGCAGGATGAAAAAAACTCCATCCTTCAGTGAGACATTTATAGTAAAATGTATATTGATTATTCAGTCTAAAAGTGCTAATTTTTTGAAGCAGGGAAACATCTTAAAGCCATAAGGAAAAACATTATAGTCAAACTAGGATAAATTGCTGCAATTAATCATTTAGCAGGTTACTCAAAGAAGTTTTGAGAAAGTACGTATAGATGTTTCCCCAGACACTACCTTTTCATGAAGAAACACAGGCTGATTCAACTAAGCAAGAAGCTATAAGAAGCATCTAAAAGGAGGGTTGTTTTACAAATTTACCTAATGATTGCAATAGTTTTTGCTTCAGGATCCACTCATTAATTTCCTCTTAAATTGTTCAGTGATCACTTAAAATTTCTTCACTTAGATCCAGTTCACAGAATCACTAAGGTTGGAAAAGACCTGTAAGATCATCAAGTCCAACCGTCAACTAACACCACCATGCCCACTAAACCATGTCCCACAGTGCCACGTCCACATGTTCCTTGAACACCATTTAATCTTTAGGTTTTCAGCCTTCACCCTTTCAGAGTGTAAGAAACCCTTCTTCTGCACTTTCAAAGCCAAATTCTTAATTCTTGGTGTTCAGACATCTTAGACATGTGCGGTGCCTAATTTTCAAGAGTTTTGATGACGATATGTACAAGTCTGGGTGAAACAACTGAGACATGAGCCTTTTAAATTTAAGAACAGTGAAGTAAGCTTTGTTGCCTTGAAGTTGTAGCACTGGAGAAATTGTGTTTAAAAATGTAGTTTCCATTGAGGAAAACCTCTCTGAAAGTCAAATGGACAAAGAACCTGAAAGACCAAAATAAAAAAGAGGTATTTTCTTTGTTTGGGGCATGTCCTTACCTAAAGCACATCCTTTCCTTAAGTTATTCCACCACGCAGGTCTGAACTACCCCATCCCTGTGTCTGCTGCCTGGGGACACGTCCGAGATGGACTCTGCTCGTGAGGGACAACAAAAAAAAGCCTCAGTCTTTAACAGCCACACCGGGTATCCTCAGGGTATCCGTCCCCCTGAGCTGGATGACAGGGATGGAGGGCAAAATAGGCTCCCCATGATCCAGGAGGAAGCAGTTAACGACCTGCTATGCCACCTGGACACTCATAAGTCTATGGGGCCTGATGGCATCCACCCAAGGGTGCTGAGGGAGCTGGCGGAGGAGCTTGCCAAGCCGCTCTCCATCATTTATCAACAGTCCTGGTCAACGGGGGTGGTCCCGGATGACCGGAGGCTTGCCAACGTGACGCCCATCTACAAGAAGGGTCGGAAGGAGGATCCGGGGAACTACAGGCCTGTCAGCCTGACCTCGGTGCCGGGGAAGGTTATGGAGAGGCTCATCTTGAGGGCGCTCACGGGACACGTGCAGGTTACCCAAGGGATCAGGCCAAGCCAGCACGGGTTCATGAAAGGCAGGTCCTGCTTGACCAACCTGATCTCCTTCTATGACCAGGTGACCCGCCTAGTGGATGAGGGGAAGGCTGTTGATGTTGTCTACCTGGACTTCAGCAAAGCCTTTGACACTGTTCCCCACAGTATTCTCCTAGAGAAGCTGGCGGCCTGTGGTTTAGACAGGTACACTCTTCGCTGGGTAAAAAACTGTCTGGATGGCCGAGCCCAGAGGGTTGTGGTGAATGGGGTGAAATCCAGCTGGCGGCCGGTCACAAGCGGAGTCCCCCAGGGCTCAGTTTTGGGACCGGTCTTGTTTAATGTCTTCATTGATGATCTGGATGAGGGGATAGAGTGCTCCCTCAGCAAGTTTGCAGACGACACCAAGTTGGGAGGGAGTGTTGATCTGCTGGAGGGCAGGAAGGCTCTGCAGAGGGATCTGGACAGGCTGGATCGATGGGCTGAGGCCAACCGGATGAAGTTCAATAAGGCCAAGTGCCGGGTTCTACACTTCGGCCACAACAACCCCAGGCAACGCTACAGGCTTGGGGATGAGTGGCTGGAAAGTTCCCCTGCAGAAAAGGACCTGGGGGTGTTGGTCGACAGCCGGCTGAATATGAGCCAGCAGTGTGCCCAGGTGGCCAAGAAGGCCAACGGCATCCTGGCTTGTATCAGAAATGGTGTGGCCAGCAGGAGCAGGGAGGTGATCATGCCTCTGTACTCGGCTCTGGTGAGGCCGCACCTCGAATACTGTGTTCAGTTTTGGGCCCCTCACTACAAGAAGGACATTGAGGTGCTGGAGCGTGTCCAGAGAAGGGCGACGCAGCTGGTGAGGGGTCTGGAACACAAGTCTGATGAGGAGCGGCTGAGGGAGCTGGGGTTGTTTAGCCTGGAGAAGAGGAGGCTGAGGGGAGACCTTATCGCTCTCTACAACTACCTGAAAGGGGGTTGCAGAGAGGTGGGTGTTGGTCTCTTCTCCCAAGTGACAAGCGATAGGACAAGAGGAAATGGCCTCAAGTTGCGACAGGGGAGGTTCAGGCTAGACATTAGGAAAAAGTTCTTCACTGAGAGAGTGGTGAAACACTGGAATAGGCTGCCCAGGGAGGTGGTGGAGTCACCCTCCCTGGAGGTATTCAAGGAGCGTGTGGATGTGGCATTGTGGGATGTAGCTTGATGGACATGGTGCTGTGTGGTGTTGGGTGGGTTGTGGCTTGTTATTGTTGTTGTGTGGCGTGGGTTTTGTGGTTTTTTTTTTTTTTTTTGTGGGTTTTTTGATGTTGTGTGGTTTTTTTTTTCCTTTTTTTTTTTTTTTTTTTTCCCCCCCAGGTTGGACTCGATGATCTTACAGGTCTTTTCCAACCGTACTGATTCTGTGATTCTGTGATTTACCCGTGAGATGTGTCATTTGTGCGCACAGGGTGTCAGTTCATACAGAACTCCTGACTTTGGGATGCTAAGTTACACCGGTGGGATTTGAGTAACTCTTGGGTAACTTGAGTTTAGGTGTAAAACAGGAATCATCTGTCTAGCACAAATGGAGGAAGTTCAGAGGTGAAAGAATAGTCAGCTTAGGTACAGTTTTTCTTACCTTATCAGATGTTGAGGTCTTCACTTATTCTTCTCGATCCTTTGATTTATTGCAAGTTACCATTTTGGAGTCACAAGGCTACGGTCTTCATCCATAGATTCCAGCCACAGCGTTGCTATGACTGGTATGTTTTAGGCTAAAGTGAACTGAGAACAAGGCACTAAACTTCTTCTGTAGGACTTGATTGCTTGTAACTTTGTGGGTTTAATGATGATTTTCTCTGTAATTAATAACCACAATTTTTCCTCTGTTAGAGAATAAAAAGAAGTCCTTTTTTCCTATGTTTTATAGCAGTCAATCTGGAAAATAACAATTTCTCTGTGATCTCTGGCACCGAATCAGAACCGATCATGTCCTGCATGTTAACAGTTACTGTCACAGACTGCGTTTAGTTAGATGAGTAAAAAATTGTGCTTTTGCTTGTCAGCCTACTGAAGCATTAGTAAACATAAGCACACGAGTTGTCCCATAAAGGCAACAGCATCAGTCACGCGCCTGGCCTGGGGTCAGCGCTCAGTTTTCCCCCTCATATTTCTGTGAAGTTTGAGCGGTCCAGGTATGGAGCAATGAAACCCAGTGTTCGTAGGTGACTGCATCTTGGCTACTGCCAAAACCAAAGGCTCTCCAGTTCTGCATTTGTTTTGCACTGCTAACAGCTTTCTAGCCCTGTCCAAGGTAGAGCATCATCATTTCTGACAGTAAGCAGGGCTTGCTTTGGGTTGGCTGCTTTACTACTCTAATATTCCACGTAAGAATTTTTGAACAATGAACAGTACTTTTACCTGAAGCCATTTTCAAGCCCAGTATTTCAGACATTATCATATGAAATAAATAGGAAGAGAATTTTTCATACCACTGTTGCATATTGAGAGCCTGGAGCAATATCTATTCCAACAACGACAGACGTTTTGTACCCTCCTTCTCATCGGGCATGCTGCATCATGCTGCCTCTGGTTTGCTAAAAATCAAAATGCAACATCCCCCTCCCATTTTATTTAGCTATATATAGCTAATCCCATAATTTAGACATGTGAATGCTTTCCTTTCACGTATGGTGAGGATGACCTGGTGAACACGTGGGAGATTTCCTACAGTAAACGTGTCCTTGCGAATGTGCGAGGTGGTGTCCTGCAGAGCGGTGGTGGTTTAGATCAGTGCCGTATCTCCTGTCTTGTGGGCATGGTGCAGGAATAGCTGTGACTTCTTTTAAGTGACCATGGGAAGGATGTTTAGAAACCGTTGGAGGTCTACGTTTGATTTGACTATCCCCTGAGTCATCAAAAGGTCCTGCAGAAGCATTTGCCTGGACACAAGTGAGAGGCCACCCATTCAGACAAGGAGCTGTTGGAGTCACCCAGTGATGGTCTTTGTGCTGAGGACGTTGAGCCGTTCTGTGCGGAACCCTTGGGGTTGAACAACTTGCTCTCCGCTGTGCCCCTGTGCCCCTGTAAGTCTGGTTCAAAATCCATCTCTGCCAGTCCTGCAGTGGTGGTTTACATCTGCCTTGCAATCACTGGGCTCTGTGACTTGTCTGCAGGAAGGGAAGGGGGAGCTTGTTGAAAAAAAAGGCTATTTTGGGTCAAAGCACCTTCCACTTGTCTTATTGCACATAGGTAGGAATGGTCTCTCCTCGTGTCAGGCAATGAAAACTTGGATCCAATGCGCTCTCTTGGATTTTTCAGTTTGTTTCTTACTCTTTTGCTTGTGTTTTATAGAGTATTTTTTAATTTTTGTTTTGGTTTTTTTGGTTCGGTGTCTAACAGAGCAGCATATGGAGATCTCCGCAGGGCTGTGGCCAGACCCCAGGCTCATTTAAAATGAGCTTGGGTGTACCTCAGAGGGCACCGAGGTCTGCGGGGTGGTCATATCCCCACCGGAGAGAAGGAAGAGGTCACGGGAGATGCATATGCTCAAAACTGCTTCCGTTAGTTTCCTTAACTAAAGGAGCAGAAGTCACTTTCTCATTCCTGGCTCAAAAAGGGTCTTTTGTGTAGCATATCCTCTGTGTTTATTGTGAAGGTGACGAGTGCTTCTTGCCTTCAGTAGCTCCTGCCCCAGCTGTTGCTTCCTGAGAACAAAAATAATCTCAGAGAAAAATAAATTGAAGGGATTATTTTAGTGTTTTGGGGGTTTTTGAGGTAGCATGGTGGGTATGTTTAAGATGGCTTTTTCCAAAGACTCTGATGTCTTTAGGCCTGCAGAAATGTTCCAGCACATCCCAGTGAAGTGGTGCAGAGACCTCTTTGAGGGCTGTTTGCATACAAAGGTGGACTTTAATCTGAGGCAGGGATTTGGGGATTATAACAGTGATCAGGAGGTTCTCCTCATCCTGGCTTTCCTAGCCACGTCAGCGACCGCAATCAGTGGGATGCAGTACCAACCCCCTGTGCGGGCACTGGCTATATCGTAAGGAGCGTTTTTACTTACAGTTGCTGCGTTAGGCAGATTTCAGTGTCGTGGGATAAGAAAAAGATTGTCAAAACCTCATTTTTCACCAACTATTTCCGTGGAAGAAAGAAAAGTTTCCATTGCAAAATGGTTGGGTTTTGTTGGGTTGTTTTGGGGAGTGGTTGGTGGTGGCTATTGTTTTGAACCAAACAAAATGTTTGGTATTTGGAGTAAAGATATTTTAATGTTTATTGTCTTTGACAAAGACAGTATTTAAAAAAGGAGTGTTTCATTTTTATACTGTCAAAATTAAATATTTATCTTATTCTGCTGCTTTCTTTTTGGGCATGAGTACTTTGTTGAAGCTGAGAAAAGTTAGGCAAAATATTCTCAGAGCTTTTTTTTAATCTGCATTTTAGTCTAAAAATGTAAAATCTGTGACTCCTACTGAAGTTGCAGGAAAGCTCACTGAGAAAACTGAAGCTGTAGGGAGAAATATGGCTGTGTGTCTCAGGGCATCTGCTTAAGCCAATAAAATACTGTCAAAGATATTGATGGTTAGAGAACTTAGGGGCATATACAAATCAGACAAGTACATAGGTCATGATATGGCTAAATGGTCATGACTTAGTAATTTTTAAAAGTTGAATAATTTTTAATTGAATTGTTCATAAATCATTTTTTACTTCTGCAAGAAAAAAGAAAAGGAAAGAAAAAAAAAGAAAAGAAAGATTTTATAAATAAAGACCATAATCACATGGCAGAGCAATGATAATATACGGGTGGGATTCCCAAATGTGCATCAGAATAACAGTGAGTACTTTGGAAAATTGTATCCTTAGAAGCCAATGAGGGCATATCTGTGTAATGGATTAACATTTATGAGTCCGATTTGTGTACGCCATGATGTGCAGACATAACTTTTTAATTAAAACTTTGCATTACAAGCAAGAATGGCTTTGACTTCTCAGTGGAACAGAATTTATTTACTTCCCACGTTATCCGTACTATCTGAGTAGACACGCAGAGCACGCAGTGCTGTTTCTGCACCAGGAACTGGGAGGTTTCAAAGAGAGGAGCAGATTATGAATCGCAAACACTGATAAAATGCATCTGGGTGAGCAATTGTTTTGTGCCGAGTTATTGGAAAATACTGGAGTATCTGAACTCTGTGAATGTACAACCTAATGCTTTTGGTTTTTTTAAAGCTAGTAATCTAGAGGCTTTCTGAATCCTCTGCCATACAGAAGCGTGGATGCTGCGTTGGGATTTGAGGCTGATACCTGCCACCATGTCCCATGAGCCCGTGGTCCCCCTTTGCCACCGCTCCCCACCTTGAAAAGGGGATAATGTCAGTTGCTGTGGCAGCGATTGCTCTGAAGGTCACAGCGTTAAGCAGTAGTGAGGGCTTGGACACTAAAGCCGTGAGATGCTCCATCTCTAAGGATGGATTTGATGGTCTCAGCCTCTTAAAAGTCATTAGAGGTCACCCCAAACCATGGACTGGAGCTTGCAGTGGGTGAAACTGCTAAGGACCTCTCTGAAGAGGTTTTCAGCCTCAGACACCCGTCTCTCCTGTGCCCAATTTTTTGATTACTGCATTAGCATAGTGTTTGAGAGTCATCTTTCTTCACGGTGCGTTCAATAAATTACAATGCAATATTGATCAGCATGTTTTTGTGTGTATGTTTAGTTAAAGCTAAGGTAAATAATGAACTGAAGCTAAATCAGACCGGTGACATTCCTGGAGGGTATCTTTCAAGAGAGAATCTAGTTGGCAGTATTCCTTTTATTCTTCAGGGATCTCTGCATACACTACAAAATTAGTTAATTTGTTAAAATTGCTCCTCTTTCCTCTAAAACATACATGTTAGGGGTTTTATAAAGCTGAAAAGTCTACTTTTGTTGACAGTCAAACAGTATCCTGTTAAAATTCCTTATAATAAAGAGAAGATAGATACCTCAACGTTAAGATGCAGTGGCGGGGGAAGGCTTTTGCATTCATAAAAAAGATAAAACTCCGATAGTATCTAAATAAACTTTGCTATATTTTTTTTGTGTAAGTTACATAATGTTACCAGTTACATAGATGCTGATAATACTTACAACACGTTATTTATGTTATACGTTCCTTTGACAGGGCAGACTGCCTTCCACTGGAAACTTTTTGTGGGAGCGGAAGGGGAGGAAGAGAGAAGTCAGGCTATTAATTTTTTTCCAGTTAAAAATCAAACAGAGCTGTTTTTACAATTCTGATTACATAAAGGGAAATAAAACACGCAAGAGATTCAGTGAACATCTTAAATATGGTTTTAAAATACTTCTCAAGCATTTGAAATATAGATGATGAAATTGTATTCTGCAGCTTGCAGAAACTGAGTGTGTGTTCCAAAATTATCCTGCAGCACATTTATATGGATGATTTAAAAAGCCCCGGAGCCAAGAGTTTAGAATAGAAGTACAGACAGATTGAGACTGGTAAATATAGCAGTGCTAATAGCATCTCTCTCACATGCAGGCCGAATGTTGTAGATGTGGAGTTTGGCATTTTTGCTTTATCCCAGAGCAGCAGAACCATGTGAGAGTTATGCAGGTCACCTGGCAAGAGGGCAAAGCCGGTGAATTTAACAAGCCAGAAAGAGATGAAATTCTTTTTTTTTTTTAAGTATTGTTTGCTGTAATTTCAGCCTCTGAAGCCCATGCCTGCTCTCGTTTCAAGAGGAGGAGAATTTACATGGGCTACAGCTGGTCATGAGTTTTTCAGTTCAGTGCCCTTTGTAGAAGATCCCTCCTGTCCAGGAGAAGTTCCTGATGAGAGGAGGGCTGAACCCTGCCCACCTCATGCTCTTGCGCAAGTTATTGGGGTCTGGACCCCATTTCTAGGTCAGGACTGGGAATGGTGGAACTCGAGTGTCTCTGCACCCTGGGGGAATGATCTCCTTCCAGCCACGGCAACCCTTAGGGCCACCTTGGCATCAGCCAAGGGCCACCCAGCTCAGCCATGGGACCTTCCTTCACATGGGAGAGGGCTGGAAGCGCAGCCTGTCTATCTCGGGCTTGGCTGGGCACGTCGACAGGCACTTGCTCCTGGTGGCAGGCGGGCGCTGCCTGAGCTGCCAAGGCTGCAACACCTTGTCCAAACCGAGCCAATACTGGCTCAAGGTTGCTTGTAGACAGCCTGCCCAGCAGATCCCAACGGATCAGTGTCTAAACGCTGTTCTTCAAATCATGGCTTCATTGACTACCTTTGGACAATCCTTAGGGACCATAGCCTGGGAGATAATAGCCAAGTATTTATTATCTTGTCTTGTGTCAATCTCATTTTCATCAATGACTACAGAATTTTTGGTCTTCATCCTGGCATAGAATTAGTGGATGGGGTTGAGAAGAGAGAGCTTTGAGAAGCTTCAGAAGAGATGTAGAGTCCTCTTTATGTAAGTATCTGTCTTGTGGCCTCTGGAGGCAAGAAAAACCTACCATTTAAAAAAGCTGTGTTGGTCTGGATCTGAATGTTGCTTGTCCTGGTCATTGAATTAGCGTGAACTGAAAGAGGAGGGAGGTCCCTGGGGAGTCTCTGGAGGTCTGGTGCATTTTATGAGATAGCTTAGTCCACCGAGTCATGCAGGCAAGGACTGGGGTCATCAAGCATGGGTGTTAGCAATGTGCGTATCCACCTCTGTGCAACTGTTGGTTGTAGTGGGCTGTTACTGGCATTGTTATGGCTTTGGAACTAAAAAGCTCGCTTTAAAAGGTGTTCGCTTTTGGAAAATAATTACCAGCGTAAAGGAATCTAATTGCCGTACATTACATTAAAAAACCCAAACCACCTATTTGAAGAAATAGACGTTAGTAGTTTGTTGCATTTTCAAGCAACCGATCATTTGACTTCTTAAAATTGGATTTTATTGCTGCTGAAAGATAATCCATCACTTGTTTTGAAGGTGCTTTCCAATGTGCTCTCATCTTTAATGAATAGGATTTCAATGAGCACTATCCACGTTCAGCGCATGAGTGCAGCCGCCTTTTCTGGCGAGCTCTGCTCGTTGCCATTAACGGGGAATTTTTCTGCAGCTGTTCCAGCTGTGCGTCACTGATGGTGGCTTGAGTTGTTCTCCATATCTCTGCTAGTGGCATTTATTTTTAATGGGGCGTTTCCATCAAAAGTAATTAACTATTTCTAAGACATGATGGTAAATGCAAGATTACAATTCAGGGTCTCTTGGATGAAGTGTTTGATTTTAAGTGTGAGCTATTCAGTTTTCTGGAGAAGCACCCCGAGTCCTCCAACATAAAATCCTGGTCCCTGCACACATGGTTCTCAGTTTGGTGAAGAGATCTATACTCTGTTGACTTTTACAGACTTAAAGTAACAATCTTTTTTGGTGCTTGCTCAGATCAGGTGGACCAAAACAGCAGGAAGTGCCTCTGACAGATTTCAAGACTCGAGTGTCTTCAATGAAACCCTGAGGATATCCAACATCCAGCGACACCAAGGAGGACGCTACTACTGCAAGGCTGAGAACGGCTTGGGTTCGCCAGCCATAAAGTCCATAAGAGTGGATGTGTACTGTAAGTAAATCACTTGGGAAGTTCTTACAATGCTTTTTATTAACTTCTTATAATCCCTGGCCACAAAGAAGCGACTAGCTCTTTGTGAAGCGCGGTTTTAAACAGAACTTTAGGGTGGATCCTACAGCTTTTGGGAGCATTCATGGTCAGGAGACTTGTGGCTGCTCCCAATGAAGTCAGGTGGGGCTGCTTGCCTATGGAAATACCTTTAAACAAAATCCCAATACTGCGGTAAGAAAGACGAAGCTCAGGTACAGCTCAGCCTGCTTAGATATCAGAGGAAAATTTGTCTGCAGCTTGCATAGGATGAAGATCGAGTATGTAGCACAGCCCTTAATCTCTTGTACTTTTGGCTGTGCTTGCCCTGATACAGGAGCATGTGCAGATGTTTTTTGCTATTTTGCTTTAATTGCTGCTGAAGGATGTTGCACTTTTTTTTGAATGGCAATCTCTTCGTGTTCCTGTGATACGCAGTTTTAAAAGCTGCGCTTGGAATGTTGGGCGGTGAAAAAATATGAAGTATTGGGATTGCAACGCAATTGGTCACCGGAGCTGACAGAAAAAGAGGAAACAATTGAAAATGTCATACTGGAGTAAATACACAAAATGGGCTAAAAAAATAAATATATATAAATCCCAGTCTGACTTGCACAGACTCCAGTGTCAGTGAGTGGGCTAGTCAGACAAAGCACGGCTCTCGCTTGTGATCAGGTGGTTTATTGCTGTAGGTTTTCTGGTAAACTTTGCATCTGACTGTAAATTATTTGACTGGACTCAGCTGTTGGAAAGTGAGAAGACCTGAATGCCTCAAACAACTCTGGTTTTGTGTACACTTCAAATTAAGAAAAACCATTCAAAATCTGTTTGAAGTGCTCCAAAGACAGAAAGTCCTTGCAGTGTACATTTGGAGACTCTTCTAATGCAAGTAGTGTCGTGTAAACAACTATGTTTACATGCCACATATGGAGCTAAATAAATAGCTGGAGCTCAAAGTTAGCCCTGTAGTCTCCTGAGTCCTTCAAAAAGAAACCTGACTGTCATGACTATACAAGCATTGGGCTTGTGTTTCCCAAAAAGCACCCTCTCTCTGTCAGGTGAATCTCAAGTTGTGTGTTACTTTAGAGACCCAAGTGGTGACAGTTTTTGTGAGTTAGTTATGGGATGGGTGAAGGGGGGCAACTGCCTTCTGGGGGATTTTCTTGCCTAGTGTGTGCGCTTAGCTTCGTGATGTGCTTAATGAGCTATAACATACCAATGCCAAATCTGCAAATCCTTTATCAACAATAACTGACATAGGAATTAGTTGCACATTAACATGTTGGAGTCCAATAAATGAACAGGCAACCTTAATGACTGCATATAAGCACACCACGCAAAGCACCCGGAGTTTGTAACGGGGCTGGCCCGATGTTTGCAGCGAGGGGCGAGCAGGGCACCGGGTGCCGGCAGCGTTCGGGGCTCAGCGGTGCAGGTCGTGGTCCCAGCACTCCGGCCGTGCGGGGGCTCGGGCTGCCCCGGGGAGCCCCAGGGCCCTCCACGCACACATGGCTGCTGAAAGCGTTTCGTAGGTCAGCTCTGTGTAGCTGTTCAGTAAAAAAAACATGAGCAAACGTTTAAGTCTCTTCTTTTGGATGCCATTAAAGCACTTCTCTCTTACCCCAGCATCCATGTATTAGATTTTTCTTAATTCTTAATTTTAGGTGTGGCTGTGAAACCGATGGTGGCAGGAAAGGCAGGCTCAAGACTGGGATGCTACATGGTCCGAACAGGGAAGGTTGAGAGAGATTGTTTTGAAATTTTGATTTTTCTTGAATTGCATGGAGATTTCCTTCTGGAATATGCCTTTTTCCTTGTATCATATTTTGTTTAGCTATTAATGTGTGTTCTCGGATCTGCTGTCTGGGATTTATTACGGGTTTAATTTTGGTTTTTACGTCATCTGCTGCTTCTTAATATACCTCAAGTACAGATGATGTCTTTCTGGAACATAACAAACTTCAGGCTGATATTTCACTGGGTATTTTCATCTGTTAATGATCAAATATTTGCAGGCAGACAGTATTGCTGCGGCAAGCTTAAGGTGCCAGTGAAGATTGGATCTAGCTGTGAAAAAGATAGGAGAAAAAACCCTGTACCCCACAGAAAAGCTCGTAAGAAATCGGAGTATTGGAAATTGAAATGTTCCTGTTGAAATTTTCAAGTAGCTTAAAATGATTTTGTCTTTCTTTAGTTGAAATTTTCTGTTTTGAATTTCTTTTTGTTGAATATTTACTTTATAGGTCATATGTTGTGTGCGCCATGTCAAGAACTCTGGGCAGTGCTGAGCAGGAATATTGGGGGTGGGGAGGTTTCCTTGAATTAATTGCCCATGAGGTGTTCTTGCTCGAGACCCCAAAATGAACCGTAAAGATCACAAGTACTCAGCTAACATTTTCTATCAAAATGTGTTTTGTTTTTTTAGTGAACACATATTTCATAAAATTACATAAAGAAAGAGAGTTTTCTTACAGATTTAGGTAACTGTCAAAAACAAATCTGTGGAAACCAGATGATGCTCCCTTTTGAAAGCAAAACTTTATCATTAGAGAAAAAAAAAATGTTTTTAATTTTTTGATGAATCCTTCAAGTGTGTTTAAGGAAACTAGTAAAATGTTTGTATTTCTTAAAAACTGTATGGGTAAAAAATTGCTTTGGAAGCATCTTGGCTTGTAAAGCTAAAGAGAGAAAACAATATTAAAGTTGTGTTCCATGTTAGTTTTGGATCAAGAGCACTTCCGAAGGGCTAATTTAAGTCTTCAGCCTCTAATTTAGAATTTGAAAAGGCACTATATCTATATAGCTTGAAAGTGAATTGTTGAAAAAAGTCCACAGAAAATCTTTGTTTCCTCATTCATCTCCATTATTGACTTGCTGCCTGGTTGGGAAATTTTAATATCAACATTTGGATGGGAAATCTCACTCTCTGGTAATTTCCTGTTTTTCATTTTCCAGTTAGCTCTGGCATTCAGCATCACTTGGAGCCACATTTGCTGCTACTGCAATAATTAATTATACAGATATAAGCAGTGAATGAGCCTGAGTGTTGGTCTGTGTGAGAGAAGAGGGGGCAGTTACTTTATTTTTATGGACTTTCTGCAGTGTTGGAAATGCGTTCAGTTTTGATTTTGCAGGAAGGCTCCATCAGAAGTTGCCAGATGCCTTGCATGGATCTGCACGTGTCAGGTTCCTTGTCTGTTAAAGAAGTCTCAAAATTACCGATTTCTCATGATCTGGGATGACCGACCAAATCTTCTGACCGGTTGGTCCTAGGTGTTCAAGAGGTACTTGAGCTGGAGCACAAGTGTGATGAGGAGCGGCTGAGGGAGCTGGGGTTGTTCAGTCTGGAGAAGAGGAGGCTGAGGGGAGACCTCATCGCTCTCTACAACTCCCTGAAAGGGGGTTGTGGGGAGGTGGGTGTTGGTCTCTTCTCCCAAGTGACAAGTGATAGGACAAGAGGGAATGGCCTCAAGTTGCACCAGGGGAGGTTCAGGCTGGATATTAGGAAAAATGTCTTTCCTGAGAGAGTGGTGAAGCATTGGTAGAGGCTGCCCAGGGAGGTGGTGGAGTCACCATCCCCAGAGGTGTTCATGGAACGTGTGGACGTGGCACTGCAGGGCATGGTGGGGTTGGGTTGATGGTTGGACTTGATGATCTTACAGGTCTTTTCCAACCTTAGTGATTCTGTGATTGATGCATCTTCTGTAAAGAAGGTCTAAACTGAAGCTCTTGGGTGGCTGCAGAGCTTTTACAGAAACCTGCCTGTGGTAGGACACCAGTGGCTGGTGCCTGGCCTGATCGGTGTGTTTTGGGTCTTGCCCGTGATGTGGTTGGGAAATGAAAGAGTGAACTACACTCCTGTGAAAATCTCCATCTCTGTCTCTCACCCTGTGCTTGTTTCTGTTTGGGACCATCTGCAAAGGGTGGATGTTGGGTCTCGGTTCACACATTGCATAGCGGGACCTATATGGAAGCTTCACTCAGTATTTGGAAGTAAATAATATTAGTGTTCATAGATGCGTCTTACTGCTTCATCTCTGAAAGTTCAATACAGGCCTAAATGTTAGTTGGTGTTATTTTAGTGTGGCCTGTAATTCTGATTAACCACTTTCTAAAAACTACGTGGCTATTAGTCTCAGTTATGTGCTGCTTCAGGGCATAGTATTTTTTTTTCTGGTCTAAGAAGTTAATCAAAACCTCAAACACTGTTATAACTACGTTCATGGGTAAGAAACACAGCTAAGGAGTTAAACTAAACACATGCAATTGTTTTGAAAATAGCCAGGGGGTTAAATCTTCTGCTGGACTGAAGGGAAAACAGCGCTTCGTGAAGAATGCGTAGTTCCCGTTTTTTACAGTCAAACAAGTAACTGTGTGTCCCAGCGGGCTGGTGTTACTTGGTTGACATCAGACCTGCCTGCTATTTGACTCAGTCTCCGAGAGCTCAAGGAAAGTCCTTCAGGTGCAGCATTCCCACCAAGCTGCATTTAGTCGTGACACTCCTTTTGTGATGCACCAAGGAGGAGGGGGAATTTTCCTGGTGCATCATCTGCCGGTGATGGTGGTGGTACCATACCTATCTTATTTAAAGCTATCACGGATAATGCTGAAGTGGGCTACTGTCTCTCTTGTGTTCCTTTAATATAGGCCAATCTAAGTCTAGCTTTCGAAAAATAGCAGTCCCTTTTGGTCTGGTGTCAAAATAGTTGAATATAATAAAGGTGAAAGGAAAAAAAAAAAGGTGGTTCAGAGTTGCTGAAGTTCTCATTTCATCTACAGCTACTCTTGGAAAGACGAGGAGTCCGATCCTGTTCCTGGGCAGGCACAGAGCCTCCTTCCTTCCAACACCTTGCAAATCATCCTCTTGGTCTTCTTTGCTAGTTTCTTTTAGAAAGATCTCCTTTTTGCTTTCTGGGGGGATAGGACCATGGCAAATAGACTGGTAACCGTCTCTTCTGTAGAAGACAACTTTTTGTCCTTACCTTATGTGTCTAAGAAAAGAGTTTTTTGCTCTCCCAGCTCTGGCTAAAGATCCTCTCACATCAGATTGAAACAAATGCACTCGGTCCCTATGGCAGCGTATTCTCAGGAGGGAGGTTTCCATTCTTGTTGAGCCACCAGGAGAAGAAACTGCCGCGTATAACCAAGCTGTATTCATCCTAGACTTGAACTCTTTTTCTTCTTTCTCTGGAAGCATCTCTTTAAAGTACATCTCATCTTTCCTCTTTGAAGAAAAAGCTTTTGTACTTGACTCCTAGGAAAATTTTTGCTTGACTTATGGAGGACACTTTCTACTTTTCTAAGGAAGGAAACTTACGGTATAAATTAAGTATTTTTATTTAAAGAAGCAGAGCTCCTACAATGAAGCTTTTCTGCTTGTTCCCGAAGGACAGTTTACCAGATTTTTGACCAAAAAGTACTAATTGCTTCATTGAAAGTATATTTTTGTATTCCTTTTGCTTCACTGATACTTATGGACACAAGGGCAGGCTGCTTGAATAAAAGAAGGTGGAGCAAAAGGTCAGGTTTACGTTAAAAGATTTCTGAAATTAATTTGGAAGTCAGGATGAAACATGTTTATCAAACAGATTTAGTGCACAGATAGGTTAAGATTTTATTGCGTGGTGTAAGAGAGATGTACACTGTGCAGAAAACACTGCTTGTTGAGAAAATCTGTAATTCCAGGATTAAGAGGTTGATCTGGGGGTTTAGGGGAAACAACCATTTCTTTTGCTCAGAGATCCACTTAAATCTTTGCTTGCAGCTCTATTTCCAGAAACTGTCCCTTTACACAAGATTAGTTAGATCCACCATAGGGTATTCTGCTCGCACGAAACGTATTAAGTCCATCCACCATCGACTGCTTCTGTGTGCACTGGATTTTGGCTGCTTTTGCGTTGCCGTAGCGTTACGGCAAGGGGGAGGCCAGGGCAGCCTGGTGCCGTTTATTCACAGCACAGAGTTTATCCTATGGTGGGAATACGCCCTGCACCAATTCCAGTCCTGTGTGTGACACCAATGCAGTTACAGAAGGGGGAAGGCTCCTGCAAGCCCCTAGCTAGTCCTCCTAAGTACCTGTTCAGGTGCATGTATACTGTGTGCAGTATTTGTGGGGATCATAGTTGCCTCAGGTCTCTGCTTACCACCTGTAAGGTTTCCCTAACTCGTTCACTTCCAGGTTCAAATCTCCCATTTCAATTTTTTTATGGGTTACTTGTATGGTTTCTGCTTTTCTGATGGGTCTTGTGGCATGTGGCTGCAGCCGTTGCTTTTGCTGTCCATCATCTCCATTGCCGCAAAGAAGTTTGTGTTGTGGACAACTACAGCAGCTGCCCTGGGCTGGCTGTGGACATCGTCGGGAAGCTTCAGGACCGGTGTTAGCAAAGCCTGTGAATGCTCAGGATTACATCCTAACCTTGTCATGTCAGTGAGGAAGAGTTCAAAGCAAGATCTAGCTTTGGTCTCAGTTCCAAGCCCAGTCTTGATGCCCTTAATAAGAGGGATCATTTTATTCTGGAGGGTACCCTTTTCATTGGTGTCATGCATTAAAGACCTCATCTGGTGAGGGGTCATTAAACGTCATTAAAGACCCCTCACCAGATGAACACAAGTCTGATGAGGAGCGGCTGAGGGAGCTGGGGTTGTTCAGTCTGGAGAAGAGGAGGCTGAGGGGAGACCTCATCGCTCTCTACAACTCCCTGAAAGGGGGTTGTGGTGAGGTGGGTGTTGGTCTCTTCTCCCCAGTGACAAGTGATAGGACAAGAGGAAATGGCCTCAAGTTGCGCCAGGGGAGGTTCAGGCTGGATATTAGGAAAAATGTCTTTACTGAGAGAGTGGTGAAGCATTGGAAGAGGCTGCCGAGGGAGGTGGTGGAGTCACCATCCCTGGAGGTGTTCAAGGAACATGTGGACGTGGCACTGTGGGGCATGGTGGGGTTGGGGTGATGGTTGGACTTGATGATCTTACAGGTCTTTTCCAACTGTAGTGATTCTGTCATTCTGTGAATTCCTGTCTCAGACTGGAGACGTTGTTTGACAAAACACCTCCTGCGGCTGTACCTGTCTCCCAGGCTTTTTGATGCAACTCAGCCCTGGAGTCAGGAGGGATGGGACCTCCCAGCTTCGATGTTCGTGATGTGGGATTGACTGAAACGTGTTCAGCGTTGACAGATTATTTTAGCAAACAAGGAGCGTCACAGCTTTCCTGGCTTGGGATGACAAAAAATGCTGCTGATAATACATGTCAAATGACAAAAACATCAAACTGCTCATCTTCGTCAGTATTTGAGCGTGTCTCCTAGTAGCATGTGCAATCACGAGTCTGCAAGAGAAGTGTTATTCAGCGGCAACACAGGGTCTGTAATTCAGAGATCGTGACGCTCATTTCCCTTATCAATTCTGGTGAGGGATGTTGCAGGGAAATGCCGAGTGCTGTGCGGAGGGATTTAGCTGCGTGGCTCTCCACCTCTGTCACTAGTGTTAATGGCAGTCATACTGCTCCGTCCCCACACTCGGCGGTCCAAATTCACTCCGAATTTTCTGCCCACTGCACAAATCCTGTTGTTAGGGTGCAGAATCAAATGCGGTATCGATAATTATTTAATTCCCAATAATTGCTCCGCTGGGCCACTGCAGAAATACTCTGCATCGTGCTCCAGCCTCTGCTGCGGTGCAGTGCCACAGGGCTTGAATGTGCCTGTCGGGAAGCCACGGCTTTGCTTGGTCTCTTCATAAATGGCATATACACACGTGTGCACACAACTGGTATGGTACTTTACTTATGCAGAGAAAAATAGATGTGATAACGAAGATAAGGTACTGGGAATGGGGAGGGAAATTAGCTGGAAGTGCCAACTGCTCCTCGTATTGCTCCATGTCCTTTCAGCCCTCCCAGTTCACCGCAGTCCTAAGAAGCTGGATTTAAACTTGCTGGGATGAGAAGGAGGTGACGCTTTCTCCCGGAGTGCTATTTTTGTCTGGATGAGATAATTTTGTGCCCTTCTTGAATGATAAGAAGGCTGCCCTCCAGTTCCCTCTCCCTACAGTGCTAGTATGTGGCCAAGTCTGCCTGACACTGGGAAGGAAAGAGTGTGAGGAATTTTATATGGAGAAATATTACAAAATGAGATCTTTACATTAATTCTACTGAAGCAATTAAGGCATAAATTCATGGGGAAGATTTATAGCAATGGGCTCTCTGTTCTATGCATACAACATTGGTGGTAAAAGCGAGTGCTGAAGATGGTGCTTTCTGGTGAGTCTTAAAGTACCTCCTTGGATAGTCGCCACGTTTCAGTCTTTCAGCATCCCATGTTTTCCAGTTTCCATTGCACAAGGGCGTTAAATCCCTTTCAAAAATCCAACTCACTCAGCTTTTTGCATCCTAAATAACCTCTAGATTTTAAATTACAGGCATGGCAGCATCCACTTCTTTAGAGTTGCGTGTTACCGTTGCTGCTAGAATGCCTTTTGGGAGGGTGAGCGATGCATGTGTGTGAGCTGAACCTTTGTCCTGATCACTATGGTACTCCTTTAATATTTCTTTTTCTGAATAACACAGATGTAGCTGTTGGACTACTAATATTAGTATGACTATAACGCTTGAGTAGCAGCTTAATCCTTTTGTACTCTGGGGGTCACACGGGGAGAGTCTGATGTGACGTTGATGCTCTGGCCCCTTCCGAGTGCGCTCGGAGCGCTGCTTGGGTGCCGAACTACCGGGCTCTGTGCTTCCCGTGGTGGGAGCAGGGCTGGTGCAAGGAGCTGGTTGCAGATGTGCATAGCACACGTTCAGCTCCGGTCGAGCTTTGCTGTGGGGATATTTCCTGCTTGGGTTTGGGTGGCACCTTAATCCCACGTGTTCGTGGCGCGTGTTTTCTGCACGCTTCTCTGCAGATGTTTGTATCGGTCTCCTGGCTACAGCAATTAAGATATAATTCAGGGATTGACAGTATAGTTCAGCTGCTTCATTAGTTTCTGTGCTGCCTCTTTGACTTGTGTTTGCCTCGTACTGGCTGCAGTGAATCATGCGTTCTTATTGCAATGACATCTTTAATTTCCATCTCTGGTATCTACCGATATTCATTGATACATTATTTGATCTTTTTTGGCCTTTCATTTATTAGAAGCCCGGTGACATGCTTAAATCCTCATTCACATGTTTGAACGAAAGACCAGAAATACAAATTTAAAAAAAGAAAAAAAAAGAAAAGAGGAAAATATAAAGCAATAGTATAAGCATTGGTATGTAAGGAAAGCAAATATATTCATCTTTCATCACTTTTTTTGCATGATACAATAGGACACTTTGAAATGAAATATTATGCAGATAAGGAAAGCGTTTAAAAGCTTTCCAATATTGGTAATTGTAATCTTTCAACATGAGAGAAATACAAATTCAATTTGTAGGTTTCTGATTATTCCCTCTCTGAGGTCAAATTTGTGCAGTACAACATTCAAGCCTCTGAAAAGGGCTGTGCTTGGTGCTTGCTGGGCGAGGACCATCTCTCCGCAGTGGGCAGCCCGGCGATGGGAGAGATTAGGCTGGCTGGGGTGGACGGCTCCAGGGAGCGCGGTGGCTTGGGTCTGCGATGACGTGAGTGTCTTCATCAGACCCCAGTTCATTTCCTAACTTGGAGAAACACAAGATTTGGGTTCAATCCACACTAAGTATATGCTCTCTACAACTACCTGAAAGGGGGTTGTGGTGAGGTGGGTGTTGGTCTCTTCTCCCAAGTGACAAGCGACAGGACAAGAGGAAATGGCCTCAAGTTGCACCAGGGGAGGTTCAGGCTGGATATTAGGAAAAATTTCTTCACTGAGAGAGTGGTGACACACGGGAATAAGCTGCCCAGGGAGGTGGTAGGGTCACCCTCGCTGGAGGTGTTCAAGGAAGGTGTGGACGTGGCACTGCGGGACATGGTTTAGTGGGCATGGTGGGGTTTGTTGATGGTTGGACTTGATGATCTTACAGGTCTTTTCCAACCTTAATGGTTCTGTGATTCTGTGGAGCTGCAAATGTGTTTGGAAAGTGAGAGTAAGTTTCCCTGCGGGGAGAGGAGAGGAGTACAAGCAGCTGCTTTAGAGATGCCACACTTGCACGCACAAGACTTTTCTGTGGGAGTATGAGAGACACTGCAGAAAGCTGGATAGTAGTGTGGGGCAGTTAGTGCTAAGCCATATTACCGTGCCTTCCCGGACTGCTGGGTGTGGGTAGGTCTGTTGTGATCGTGTCCCGAGGTCTCACCTGGAGCAGCATCACTCCTGTCCTTCAGCAACGCTCAGACAGCCTGCGCTCCGTCGCTGGGACCTAGCCACAGCGGGGTTTTTTGAGTGGTCAGCAGCCCCGGTGAGCTTAGAAGCAACTGCTGAAGCTACGGTCAGATGTACTAATGCCCAGACTCGCTACCTGCTATTTTCTGATCCATCTCTCTTTGTTTCCAGCACCACTTTGAAACTCTCTTCTGCTCAAACAGAGGAAAAGGTTTTGTGCGTAGTGTCCGGGATCACCGAAAGAACATCAGCCAGGGATGCTCGCCGGCACTATAGATACCTTGTGCAGGTTGGCCACCACACAACTGCAGCTTTACTGGGAGCGCAGCGAGAAAGGGATGGAGGAGGAAAACAACTGACCCCCAGTGCTGTTGAAGGAGGTTTAAGACCATCCTGTAAATGTAATGTAAATGGGGTAGATTTCTTCTCCCTGTCATCACTTTAGCCATTACTTGTGCCTTCATTTTCCATTACCCTGGGAGAATCTCCTTACCCTTCTCTATCTTTCTGATGGATCCTTTGGCTGGACAGTTGGATCACAGAGAATTATTCTGCCTAATTATCACCCGAGGAGGTACAAGATTGCAGTGGAGGATGCATTTGGGAAGCTGAAGGGCAGATGACGGTATCTCACAAATAGATCAGCGGCTGCTGAGCCGTATTTGGCTGAAATTAGTTTCCTGCTATGCACGTGCACGTCATCCAGGAGGGTAAGGAAAGGCACCCAAAAGAGGGCGGGAGTGGTGCAGAATTTCAGAGGGCAATGAAAAATCCGTGAGCTACCCTTTATTATCCAAAAAGAGGTTTGCCTCAGGCATGCAAGCAGAAATGCCTTTTGTAAAGATTTGTCTTTGGTTTCTGCTTTTTGGTTGTGGTTTTTTTTTTTCTTTTTAAATTTCAGTGTGTGTGTGTATTTCAGGAAGCTTTCTGTAACTTTTCATCCTTTTTTTTTTTTTGATGGAAAAGAATTTATCTGAAGATTGAAGACTGTGCTTTTCATTGCACAAGACCTGGTTTATTCCTGCTTTTCGTACAGTTGTTACGCATTTGAGTAGAGAGGTTTCTGCTTCCCCTGAATGGGGAAATGTCATGTCCTTTGGCAGAGTGTTGGTGCTGGTTTCAGTTGAGGTCTTGATTCCTGGTGTGGGAGAGCAGGGTGGGCTCTCCGCCGTGGGGTTCAGCTCTCATGGAGCTGTTGTGAAACGAGGTCTCGCTGTACATTTGCACGAAAGCCACCGGAGTTGAACCAAACCATTCTTACTAAGAGAAGTGGAAATGCAAATGCTGTAAATGTGTTTCTTGACAGTCGCTGACATCAGGGCTGCACTGTCTTTGTCTAGGTTTGGATTTTTATTCTTATTATCTTGTAGCTCTAATTTGGAAATTGGCTATCAAATGCCTGGGAGCCCTGATCTAATGATTTGCCTGAGTAAATGAGAAAGTTTATGGTAGGTGACTGGCAGTGGATTTTGGATTGGGACAATTTCAGACGACGTTTTTGTTCTGCAGGCAACAGCAGAGCTGGAAAGACGGGGTTTGTGGAGGCATTAATTACTGCGTTTGTGCCGTCCCTGAAAGTCTTGTGCACGGGGTACCAGTGGCATCTCCGAGGTCGTCCTTGGTGGTGGTACTCGTCGTGGCAGCTCGGAGACTGGTTTAATTAGTACTGGTAGAAATCACATTTGCACCTCTGCTGCTTGTCCTAGCAGTGAAAGATGTTTTCTGACACAAGCGGTGAGGAGCTGAGAGCAAGGATGTTTAGGAGGGTTAAGCAAAGCCTATCACAGTCCACGCGGACGTTATTCACCACAGTGCTCCGTGGCAACAGTACAGAAAAGTAAGGAAGGACGTAGCTGTGTGTTGTGGAAGAAGTGAGGTAGCTGTGCCATAAAATATTAATGCAAATGTGAGCGCTTACAGTAATTTCAATACCTTTTTATACCCCCAGCAGACACGCTATTCAGACTGAATTAAGTAGCTTTGCAGTGACTGTTAAATGTTATCTGTTCCTTACTAGCTTGCGTGCATTTTTATTTTCTACAATGAAAATCTTTGTACAAGCAAGCGGAAAAAGAAGAAAAGCCCGATGTTGTTCGCACTGATGAAAGGTTGGGCTTAATGCTTGTAAAATGCCAACAAAATACTTGTATGTTCAGAATTGAGGCAGAATGATAAAATGCTTTGCGGGCTTCATGAGCTGCAAAATTCCTGGTTTGTGGTACACTTTCAATCAAATTTTTCGTGGTAAACTTTCTTGTTTCAGTTCAGCTCGGAAAGGTCTGCTGGGGCTGGAGAGGAGTTTCATGTGCACAGGGGTGGTTGGGGTAGAGTGAGCAACTGGGTTCTCCTCCTGGGAGACGAGGTCGTTCCGTCTGAACCCCGGGTGCAGCACAGACCGTCCCTGGTAGGCTGCGAGGAAGGGGAACTGCCAGTTGGCTTTCTTCTTTATCTTTCCTTTTTTATTTTTTTTAAGAAAAATTAATTTAATTTTATTTTAATTTATTCTATTTCATTTTTTTTAACTTCCATAACTGCACAGCTGATTTTCAGCTCTGTGTGGCAACCCCTGAACTCACCATCCTTACAGAAGAGTCTGAAACGGTACGTGTCCTTCTCCCAAACTGTATTGTAGCCCCTTGTTGCCACTTGTACGCCTTGCCGGGCAGCTCTGCACAATGGTCTGTTGTGACTTACTGATCGTAGCAAAAACTTTTGTCTTTAAAACCTGCTGGGACCTTGAACTGGAAATGCTGGGAAATGACCCTGAGCCGTGGCCTGAGAGTTGGTTGCCGCCCCAGGCGCTGCATCCCATCCCTTTGGGGCGTGTTTGAGTTCAATCCCAAAGGAAAAAGGAGGAAGATGTTGTTTTGCCCCGTGTGGTTGCCTTCAGCTTCCCCTGGTTTGTGCTGAATTGGGCTTGTTTTCTAAAAGCGTTTCAATTTAGGGTGCTTGATGGAAAGTCACGTTAAGTGTCCTGACGTAAGACCTTGTTGTCCAAAATGAGGGCATCGTGTAGGCAGTGTTCCAGGTCTGTATGTGCATTTTTATAACACAAACTGTTTGCATACCTTCTGTTTCCTGGTAAAAACCCACAATTGAACATAAAAAACTCAAATGATGTAGGTTGGTATAGAGATTTCCCGTAGGGTGCTCGTCTGAATCCTCGATGCTCCTGAGCAATGAAACTTCTTGTTGTTGTTAGGAAACACCTAACACTGATCCCGGGGAGATGGCACAGCGGGGTTGTGTAAACGCCTGTGCACTTAGCATGGGGTTGTTTGTATTTGATGTCTCTTTGCCCTGTTCAGCTCTTTCTGATCCCGTTGGGAGTGGAGTATGGTGTCTGTGTGCTGCTCTGCAGGGAAGACAAAGCTTATTAAGAGGGATGGAGATAAAACGGTTATGAAAGGGAGGAGCCTCCTCAAAATTTGTGACAGGAAAGGGGATGAGTAATATAGCCTAGGAATAAAGGTGATACAATCCTTACTTACCAAAGCCACTGAGCCTACGCGTGTGATTTGCTGGACTCGTAACATTTCCAGGATGGTTCTGTTTGCAGGAATTTATCATTGGTCTCATGCCTTCTGTCTTTGCTAATTTTATAAGTGCTAGGGAGTCGAATTAAGGAACAAGAGCTGAAAGTCAGAACCATCAGTAATGTGGCAATCAGTGCCTGTATTGCATTTTAATAACAAAACCCAGAATTTCCTGGGTGATGGTAACATAGAACAAGCAAAAGCAATTCTCACGTCTGCTGCACCTGACGGCAGTTGCGTGGTGAAGCACCCCTGTGAAAGACTGCTCTTCCGGACGTTATGGGAGGACAGTGGGATTACTGTCACAGAATCATTAAGCTTGGAAAAGACCTGTAAGATCATCAAGTCCAACCATCAACCCAACCCCACCATGCCCACTAAACCATGCCCTGCAGTGCCGTGTCCACACGTCCCTTGAACACCTCCAGGGATGGTGACTCCACCACCTCCCTGGGCAGCCTCTTCCAATGCTTCACCACTCTCTCAGTAAAGATATTTTTCCTAATATCCAGCCTGAATCTCCCCTGGTGCAACTTGAGGCCATTTCGTCTTGTCCTGTCGCTAGTCACTTGGGAGAAGAGACCAAAACCCACCTCTCTGCAACTCTCTATGGGTTTATCTGTTTTCCAGTACTTGTATTGCCAGCCAAGCTTGGGGTGAGGCTTGCATTTACCATCACCTGCAAGCACAAGAGCCAGAAGAATGTGAAACCCCGGCAGATGCTGCGAGCGATCTGGTAGAGGATGGGGGGGTGTGGTAGGATTTGGCAGAGAGCGAGACTTCGGGAGGGAGATCTGGAGAGCAGCGTTTCAGCAGGCTCTTGGAGCACAGCCTCGTGATTTCCTCGCGTTGTTACACCGCGATGTGTTTCAGGTGCTAATTGCAGCCTCAGCAGCTGGGGACCACCGCAAGGTTTTTAGCTGTCCCTCCGGTGCTAGCATGCCTGGCAGCTTCATCCCGCTTCACCTTTCACAGGCCAAGTGCTGGGTTTATCAGAACTGAATTTCCCGCTTCTCTTCTTTAAATATAATTTTAAATGCAGCTGCTATTTTAAGACTTGGCAACCTGCTGATGGCCTGATCTGAAATGATGTTGGTTTGCCTAATAGCTTGGGATTTTTATGCAGTAGGTGTTGGGACTGCAGAGTCCCTAATAGCATATTTTAGAGTTCTGATGGATTTTTAAATAGCCTTCCAGCATTAAGGCAGGCTTTCCTGTAATCTGCATTTTCCAGTAAAACAGGAGCCTGGTTACCTACTGATCTGCAGGTTTCAGGAAATCTATTCAAGCCCCTTCCCTCCTTTTCACTCTCCCCTGTTTTTTGCCTTCATCACCCCATCGAGCTCCACGCACAAGGGAGGTAGCGTGACCTGCGCTAATTAATTAATTGATGCGTTACAGGCAGCATCCCTCTGGCAAGGCCAGGGAGGAGGAGGAGCAGGAGGGGTGGAGGGGCATTACATCTGGAAACCTCAGTCCATGCAGTTCCTTATAGAAAATTGAAACTGCAAGCTGATGCATACCCTCTTTCCCTGTGGATAGCCTGCGCCGACAGTGACCCCTGTCAAAGAACACTTTGTTTGGAAAAAAAAAAAAATCTTTATATAATCCTCTCCTTGAAAAAAAGGAGAATCAGGCCAGAGACCAGCTGTGGGTGCGCAAAAGTCCCGTGTATTATATGCTTTGCTACTTGCTGACAGGATTTGGGGGGGATTTTTTTCTTCCCCAGGTATTTTTCAGTCTACACATACAAATATCTGGTAGGTCATCGGGACAGCACAACTAGGAATTGCTAATGCATGCAGAATTTCAGAAAGAAATTCCCATGTTGTTCCATTTCCTTTCCTTTTGTAGAAGTATCTGCATTGCCTATTCTTAGTCAAACTACAGTTGAAGTAAGTTGTAACATACCCTCCTGTGACGCCCTAATACTGTGAGTTGGGAATTTGGACCAACCCATAACTTCTAATGGGATGTAAGAGCATGTGTAGTGTGTAAATTTAATGTGTCCTGTTTTATCGTGCTCCGGTGTGCTGGAGGCACTGCTCATAAATTAAACAGCCAGTGATTAGCGAAAAACCGAAACATTGCATAACCAGGATTTGAAACTGCTGATGTCTCAAATGGCTTTTTGTAGCTTCTTGCTAAATGGCACCAGGTGACACCAAGCTGGGAAGGACTGCAAGGAGGCAGCTTTGACCTCAGAAACAGGTTGGACAGATTTGAAAATTGATCTGTGAAATGTGTTTTGGTAAGAAGGTGGCAGGATCTACATCCTTATCGCTCTCTACAGCTACCTGAAAGGGGGTTGCGGTGAAGTGGGTGTTGGTCTCTTCTCCCAAGTGACAAGTGATATGATGAGAGGAAATAGCCTCAAGTTGTGCCAGGGGAGGTTTAGTCTGGATATTAGGAAAAATGTCTTTACTGAGAGAGTGGTGAAGCACTGGAAGAGGCTGCCCAGGGAGGTGGTGGAGTCACCATCACTGGAGGTGTCCAAGGAATGTGTGGACGTGGCACTGCGGGACATGGTTTAATGGTCATGGTGGGGTTGGGTTGGTGGTTGGACTTGATGATCTTACAGGTCTTTTCCAACCTTAACGATTCTGTGTGATCCTTAGCTTCTGCAAAGGAAAATAGCCAGCAGTGGACCTTTGTGGGAAGGTCTGTGAGTTGCAGTGAGTCTGAACGTGCCGTAACTGTGCCATGCGGTTTTGGAAGGTAGAAATAGTTCAGTTGGAAGGAGGTGATGCGATATTGTTGTAAGGAATTGAAGTAGCCCTTCTGCTCTAGTGCTTCCTGGTCTGGGGAGTGCTGCATCATACCTTGGGGAAGATGAATCAATGGAAAAGGTCAGAGGAGTGATAGATGAGCAGGGAAGGTCTCTGATGCAGGAGTAAAATGATTCATGAGGATTGTTCACGGCAAAGAGGAGAAGGCCAAGGAAGGGTGCAGTTAATAGGAGCCTTCAGATGGGCAAAAGAAAAGCAGAATTTTTTCTGAAGATCTCCAAAGGGTAAGACAGACACAACTTGGCTTAAATTGCAGTGAGAGATCTTGGTTAGACAGCAAGAAAAGCTGTTTGATGGTGGAGGTGGGCAGATACTGAAACAGGAGCTCCAGGGCACAGTGAGCATGTGTTGCAGGGAGCTCTTTGGGGACAGGCTGGAGGAGCATCTCTCGGTGCTGGCAGTGGCAGAGCTGGTCCTGCCTCCAGGCACGGGAAAGGATGAGCCAGAGTGTACGAGGGCTTTTCTGCCCCTTTTTTCCCATGATTCTCTTCCTAGCATCAGTCCTGACCACGGTTGTGACGTGGTTTTGTTGCAAGGTGTGGTGGCGTTTCTGCAAGAAGGAAAAATGTGGAAGATCCGTTGGAACATATAGAGATTAGGTAGTTAAGTAACTAAAGTGGGGAAAAAAACCCCAAAACAACCCCACCCCAAATCCCCAACCCCCCCAAAAGATAAGCGTGCATCATATTGGATTATGTTAAGTATTATGCTTTTTAAAAATACAGCTCAGGAGAGTTGCAGATAGACTGCTGGTGTTATTTTTTGTGTCTGTGTGTGAAATAATAATTAGTCTCTTTTCAAACCAGAAAATGCAAACCAGCTCAGAGGCCATTATTTACTTTATCTTTGCATAAATTCATCAATGCTGAGAGGAATCTGTACATGTTATTTAAGCTTTGAACTTGAATTCCCATATACTTACACTGCTCATTTGCTGATTATACTCCTGCCGTATCCAGGAGATCTACTGAAATAAATTAAAACAGAGTTGGGCGCACTGTGTTTATGAAACGGCACAGCCCAACACCAGTGCAGTCTGCAAGACTGTGAATGGCATGGGCTGATTTTAAATTAAACAGATGAACATGGAATGTGTTAAAATATCCCAACAGAGGGCTTATTTGCCAGCTGTTTGATTGTTTTCCTCTGGCATTATCTGCAAAGCAATTACGCATGAATAAAAACTTCTCGAGACGCTTTCAAGGAAATATTGACCGCTAACATTTTAATTAAGGCACATTGAAGTGGAAACATTTGAATCAACAATACGGACAATAGCAAAGCAGGTTGAGTTTCAAAAAAGGAGGCTTGTTTACCATCCTCCTAATAACACATCCAGTCTGTACCCTTGACTGAAGTGCCAGTTCAAACTAGCTATACGCATTCATCCCCCCCCCCCCCCCCCCCCCAATTTGTCTTAAAAATAATAACAAAATATTGAAGGACAGGCAATTTTAAAATAAGCTTAGCCCATCATTTACATCCATAAACAAAACGTATCTGTGCATTGCACTGTAGTGCTCTTGGAGCGGTATGGGATGGCCCTCTTGAGTACGCCCATCTCTTCACTGGTGACAAGGACGTTCTGCAAGGCTGGAGGATCACACCGCAGCATTTCTCCATCGTTGCTGCTGAGATGACAAGAGGTAAATTTGTTCTTCGAGCTGCCGGAGAGGGAAGGAATAGACTGAGCGTTGTCTTTGGAGCTCATCCTGGGTGTTACTTTATGCAGAGTTGTGCCCTTGCTTCAGTTTAGCCATAGCCCAATACAGCCGACACGGTGGGTTTGGGTCTGGTAACTGTGCTGAAGAGCTAATGGGAAAATTAGTCCTTTCCTGTGCAAGGAGAGGGATGGTTTGACTGATCAGGAGTAGCCCAATATCCACCATCCCCCTGAAAAACGAACGCTTGCAGTACTGGCCTTGCACCTGGGGAAGTTCATTGCCACTAAATTTTAAATGGGTTCCTCACACCGTGGTTTACCCCAAAAAAAGAAATACGCCGTTTCCAGGAAGACTTCAGGAAATTTTCTGCCCTGATTTTTTTTTTTTCTAAGGTGTATTCAGATGCTGTGATGAGGGTACGATAAATAATAGCCTGCGTGCCTTCAGTCCTCCATCTGACTTGAGCTGAGCCTTGTGCTCCACACGTGCTGTGGGTGTTTTACCCCGGCGCTTACCTGCAGACTGTCATCTACTGCTCTCAGTCATGTCTGGGGGACCCAGTTTCTAGCAAATCCTTCTCCTTCCCTCCTGCAGGCACCTCCTCCCTTTCAGAAGGGAGACTCCCTCATTTCAGCCTTTTATCCAGTGATTTATTAACATAAACTGTGTGAACAGCCTTAGCATAGGAACAGGGACACAGATCCTCCCCTTCCAAAAGAGCTGGCTAAATGCTGAGCTACAGGCTCACGCCCTTACTCGCCATCTCTCTGTGGATCAATTGATACTGTATTATTTTCTGGCAGATGCAATCATTTCGGGAGAGTGCTGCTTCCCAGAACCACCTTTGGGCAGGCTTCTGGGAAGGGGAGGTGTAGTTCTGCAACAGGAGTCGTGAGTTGCTATCCCACTTTTTGAGTAATTACTTTAAGCAGTGGGTGTTAGATAATTGGTTTATTGCTTTTGGCACTGTCTCCTGTTTCCAGGGTTTCCAGGAGATGGGCACTGGCAGCACGGGTATCAGGAGATCCAGCCTGAAAGGACTCCCCAAACTACGTCTGTCCCCGCCGAGCCCTCTGTTGCGGTTCCTCATGAGCTTTAGACATGTAGCACAGGTATTTGAGTCTGGGTTTTGGTCTACACAAGCCAGGAGGATGTACGTGAAGCAAGTCTTGGATCAAGTATTTAGGCCTTCTTAATTAAACAAAACAAGATGCTCTTCTAAGGCACGGTAGCGTTTAACTTCTCAGCTCACAGAAAAACTTTGGGAATTTACCCACTGTAAACATGGATATTTATAAAAGAAATCTTAAAAAGAGTTTGGGGACCGCTGGTCACACACACTGTGTTTCTCTTTCATCAACAGGATCCTGATGGTAAACAGTTTTCTTGGGAGCGCTACCACACCTGGTCCGTTTGTACGTGGTGGGATACGCGTGCCCACATGCAAATGTCCTTGTCTGAACTAGTTATCTAAATCCCTTTTTTTTCCTTTAGCACTGGGTAGAAAGGAATGGGCACTTTGAGAGGGTGAGTAATTCATCCTGATGCAACAGGTATTGTGTTTAGTTATTGCTCACTTGCATCGTTCTGCTCTTGTGCCCTAACCTGTACTTCCCTGCAAGCAATGTCAGCATCGCCTAGAAAAAACTCGGTACAACGACCCTTACAGTGGCAACGGCAGTTTAACGTATAGTGGGTGGCATTTTCCTGCTTTTTCAGTAACTCTACAGTAACTCTTCAACTAAACAATTAGACACCTGGGTGTAAGAGGAGGAGTAATTCATAGTGCTTATACTTTTGTGGAGTGTCTAGAAGCAAACAGCTGTTTATAGGCAATCTGCACGACCGCTGCTACTTTGCAGGGCTCATGCACCCCGTCAGTTTGAGTCAAGCAAGCGTCACTTCAGTGTCACAATGCTGTGACATGGGAGACGTGACGGTGCAGGATTGTTTCTGGGGAAGTTATAGGCATTAAGGCGAGGTGCAGTTTATTAACAGCACGTGGAGACCACCTTCATGTTGTGTAACTCAGCCTGATAAGAAAACAGTTGTTGTGTCTCCGAGGGCATGTGGCACTGGCACAGCACCGACTCACCCCAGCCTTCCTGGGCAGGGGGTCTGCTGGATGGACAGGCCCCAGGGAGGTTTGCTTTATTGACAAGTTTGTTTTCTAATTTTGGAAGTTTGGGGTTAGCTTTTTGGCAAGCAGCACACCAGAATGGAAAAGACTTAAACCGGAGCAGGAGAATCTTGCAGCTCTGGTCTTTCATTGAAATTTATGCTGAAAATGTCAATGTGCTTTAGGAAACATGGAGTAGAAGGAGACAAATAACCACCCTAACGTGTAAATATCCCAAGGAAATCAACTACTAGAGAAAGGGTGGGGGTTTTTGTTCCGATTTTGAAAGAGGAGAAAAAAAAAAAAAGGACAGCTTTGGGCTTGTGAGAATACTGCCCCTTTAATAAGGAAATCACAAACTGCATCCTAAAGATGCTTCAGTGGGTACCGTCTGAAATTAAGCCTACATTCCCCCCATCCCTCCTTCCCGCGGTGTATGCCGTTATTTACAGTATTTTCTTCCTTCCTTGAGGAAATCCTCTAGTGTGTCAGTCCCCGTGGGATGGCAAATGGTGAGCTTTAATAACCTGCTTGAGGCTGTCCTTGGTGTGGAGATCAGCAAGGGGCTGGGAGTCCGATCAAAAGCGTTCAGCCATGCCTAATTCTCACCGGGGTGTGATACGGGTGATTTGGTGATGACCTGGTTTTTACAAGTACGGTCATTATTTTCTGGACTAGACCAGCATTGGATTTAGCTTTTTAAATGAGCCATTTTGCATTAGGTACGGGCGATGTAGGTGGTAACAGAAGCTGAAAGTGATGATGTGTTTAGAGTTAATCAGTTAACTAGGATCTTCTGGAACCCAGCTGTGACCTTCTTTATTGCTTTTTGATGGGTTTTGTGGATGGGGAACACAGGCAAAACACATACGCCATCTTAAAGAAACCTTTACTTCTTCGGAAGACTGGTCTAGAATACTAAGGATGTTAGACTATCGATATTTTAAAGGAAACACTGGCTTTATTTGCATGACCATTTGATCTCTGACTTTGCTAAAAAAAAAAGCCCAAAACAACAAAAACGAAACATCCCTCAAAAACCAACATAACAAAAAGAAACATAGTATTTTATTAACATTTCTAATTTTGTTAAATGGCATATATGAAAAATACTAGCCACATGCTTGGGCTATAATTTTATTTATTTCCATAACTTAATTATGGAGGAATTCAGTGAAAGCAAAGTCACCTTGAGGGAAGTCAATACCAGTCAAAAATACTCTGTTTTCACAGGGTTGCTTTTTTAATCCCTATAACTCAATGAAATCAGTATCTTCAAAGGAAACTGTGGAACAAATCAACTGGCTGCGCATTTGAATTAACCTCTTACTTAAATGCATCAAGGGGCACATGGCTCTCAGTGCTGCTTATTCAGCTTTTCTGCAAACCACTCTGTCGTCTCCCTCACCTCCCATTCTCAAAGTCTTCTTAGTGGCTACGCTTGCTCATGCTATGGTTTTCTCTCGCTCCTTTTTAATTGGCAAATTAGCAAATGCTGAACAAAAAATGAAATTCCATTAAAATAATGCAATAAATTCATGAAGCTTCCAGTGCAGCCCGTTGATGTTTGCTGGCCATTTTTTAGAGTATTCATTATTCTCAAAGGATTTATTAAGCATTGTTTAAACAATTTTTAAAAATAAATGAGGGAAAATATTAACCTGTTGCATGATTAATTCCATGGTAAGGGGATACATTACTCAAAAGCGTATGTGGATCCAAGTCTATTTTTCTTTATCAAGGACCTCTTGGAGCTGGTATCTTAGAAAAAGTTGGACACAGTACTGAGCAACACACTTCCAGTTTACCCGGCTTTGAGCAGGGGCGGTGGATAGGGTGATCACCAGAGATCTCTTCCACCTCAACTAGCTGGTGATTCTGTGAGGTCTTGTAATTACTGAACTACTGCAAAATGTGTATTGAACTTTCATTTTATAAACTAGACTAAAGTGTAGATTGGAAAAAGAAACAAAAAACCCTCTCGTCGGAGATTTAAAGTGATGCGATGTGATGTGAAGATTTTCTTGTGGCCGTTTTTGTATATAAGCTAGATTGAAAAGCCTTCCCATACCTTTATCTTCACTGATTACTCAGATCTCTCAAATTTCCTTGAATGGGAGGAAAGTGAAATGGCTGAGGTACAGGGCAGGTTAGAGGAACAATGAAATCCAAACTCAGCTCACAACATAGGAGTTCTCGAAAAAAATTGCTATTGACAGCAGACCAAAGAGGTTTATTCGTAACCTCCTCTGTTACATGCTTTGCATATAGTAGCATCAGCTGATCATATATTAAGTAGCTGATGGACTAGATTCTCTGATTTTTTCGTACAGCATCAAAAAGAATCAATCTTGCAACCAGAAAGGCTTGTGCATGCGTGACGGGCGCTGTTCAGCATGAGAGACCTTCTCTCGGAGTCAGCCGTGGAAGTAAGAGGAATTGACATCATGACTTTCCATCTTGCGAGACCTGTAATCGTGCAGTGTGTCCATCGTCTGTGGTGGCTCTTAGCCTGTGTAGGGGGAAAGGGTGGAAGAAATAACTTTAAAATGTACGTGTCCCCACTGTTCTGAGCAAACAGATATTGAGCATTCTGATGAAAATTTTTGTTGACTTTGATTCGGAAGTGAACAAATGGGAGTTGACAAACTCTACATATAAACCTCTTCCATTTACCGTATCTTTCTGGGAGTCATGTTTACAAGCCAGCCTGTAAAGCAGGGGCTCCTTCCTGGCAAGGACGCTGCCAGGGGTTGTGTAAGCCTGGCCAAAGTCACATGAAAAAAAAAACCTAGTAAATATGCAGTTTGCTATTTTTTTACCCAAATGAGGTGAAGAAGAGCAGGAAGCTTCATTCTGGGTCTGTGTGTTCCAGCAGAGGTGGGAGTTGCTGCCGTTGCTGTAGAACTAAACATCCCTGCTAGGATGGTGGCATAGAGGACGGTAAATTTGGGCAGCACGTGTTTCTCAAGGTAACCAGGCTAATTCTGCATGCCGCAATGCTAACATACCATGTGATAATTGTTGGTTTGCTTTTTCAGAGGCAGAAGTCAAATCCTCTACATCCTGCTCATCAATTGGACCCTTTGGTTGTGCTAATTAATCTGGCACAGCCTGGCTCTCTGGGGTCGCAGAGCTCCTGGCCTGTGCATGGTTCGACCCTGCTGCTTGAGCCATTGCTACAAAAGCAGAAGCTCATTGGGGAGCCTCCAGCAACGTTACCGTCTTCCCATGTGGATGCAACGTTGGGAGAGACTCCTGAAATCGATAGGAGGAGTGTGAGTCAAAAGCTTTGATGCTGTAGGACTTAGCAGGCTCCTTCTTGGCTTCCTTTGCAAAGACCTATATAGATACCCGTATAAGTCTTTGGATGCTCCCAGCTGCTATCCTGGGTGTTGGAGGGGTGGCTGTAGCTGTTTTGCTAACAATTCCCCCATTTCCAGATGTACAGCTGTAACTGCCCCAGTGATTTGGGGAGCTATTAGGGTAAGGGTTGCTAAACTGAAATGAGGACAAAGCAGGCAACTTCTCGTGTCTTGGGACAGTTGTCAGGAAAAAGGGGAGTCTTTCCCTGTAGTGAATGCTGATTAAGAGACTGCCAGAGCACTTGTGGGGAAATAAGTCATTCAGTTCTGTGTGTATAAAGTGATAGCCAATGGTGGTGTTGGTAATAATAATATCTGCAAGGAGAGCATGAATAAAAATCTCGCTTTTCTTCAACTTCAGTGGAGTCATTTGCCAACTTCAGCATCATTCACTTCGTTTTCAAAACTCTTGCAAGTAAAAGCTCAGTTTCATTTTCTGTGAATGATCTTTGGCCTGTTGGCATGGGTTTGGTAACTATGTGTTAACACATCAGTGTAGATAGTGCTGCTAATGCCTGAATTTGGACCTGCTGCATTTTTTTCTTCTCTCTTTGAGCTGAGGAACTATAAATGCACTTTCAAAGGCTTAGCTTTCTTGGGAAACTATTTAGTATGAACTGAGAAAGAATGGTTAAACCTCAAATTTGCCAACCTATTTCCAGTAAAGCAGTTAGATAGTTCAGAGTAAGTCCTGGATGTATAGCGATTGGAATATGTGGTTTTTCTTTAATTCTTCATCATCTGGTCTAGTTTTTTTTACATGTGTCCATTTCCATGGGACATTAAGTGTTTCGTGGCAGTTTCATAACAAGGAACCAGCTAATTTAGTCTGCCTTTGAAATTCTAGAAGGATCAGGAGAAAATGCCAGAAGGTCTGTGAAGATCTCAAAGGAGAATTTCTCTTTGACCAGCATTTGTTTGGTGGGACATCCCCCAAAATCCCTTCCAAATACTCACAGGGAAGTGACAGTGCTGTGCTTGATTGAGCCTCAGTTGCTGCCGTGCCTTTGTGTTGCACAGCAAGAACCTTCCTGCTCGTTTCCCTTTTTCTGCTGCAAATTTAGATTTATATTCTAGTATGTCCAGGCAAATAAATCTGACTGCAAGGGAGGGATCCTTTAGGTTGTTGATTTTATTTTTTCTTGCAAATAATAATTAGAGCATTGAATAGTGTAGCAAGTATCTTGATTTTCATTTATTTCTTTTTTCCTTTTCTTTTTTCTTTTTAAAGAAAGATTTAACCTGCTTTTATAGAAGATTTTTTTTATTCTTCAGGTGAGTCTTAGTCTGTCCTGTCAATTCTGTATGATCTGCACTGCACCTTTTGCAATCTGTTTAACTCTCGGTTAGTGACAGAACAGCTGAGATCCAAAGCCTCTTCTCCCTCCCCTTCTCTTTAGCTTTTTATAACACTACTGTCACCCAGGGATGGAGCAGTGATGTCATGATTTTCTTCATTAGCTTAAAGAACCGTGGAATAACTGCAAGACTGCTGACATGGCATCACTTTAGAATACTTAGGCGCATATTTCCTGAAAAAGAGGAGATTCTTTCCATCCCGTAGGACTGCTGTGGTATTTCGGTGCTTTCCAGGACTGCACTAAGCGATGTGACTTGCATCCGTCAAGTGCCGTTTGTCTGCTGATTACTTACACCAAATAACTTGTCTATAGTCCAGGGCTTGCTCTACCATGCTTTCATTTGCAATCACTCCGCTTACAAGAAGACTCTGATTTGACTTGACCGTTGATCTTGACAATAAATATGCTGCACTTTTTGAATCTGTGGTTTGCCCTCCTGAAATAACACCAAAACGCGATGTTGCTCGTTATCCGGGATTATAAAAGGTTTCTTGTGTGTGTGCTTGTTTCTTACAGAGTGATGGATATCAGGAAGACACAGAAGGCACAAACCAGCAGTAAGAACAGACATTCAAAACCATTAGAATATTTTATTAAAATTACAGCAATTTCAATAAAAGCAAGCCAAGAATAAAGCAAATGCAAGGTCGAGCCTCTGGCTCCATAAAAGGGCTCTCAAACTCTCATATTACCATTTTTCATCAGTCTGATTGCATCCCAGTGTGTTCCTGACATTTGTTATTTTCTGGAGAGAGGGGGAAAAAGAGCTTTATCAGGGGCTATTTATTTGTACGTGTTTGTAAGCATAGGTCTGGTGCCCATTGTTTATGGAAATTCAAACAAGCCTCACCAAAAAAAGTTACAAGGTGGCTCAATGGTAGGACAAAGTTTTTAGTTGCTGGAAGCTTTGTGGGCAGCCTGCAGAAGCAGCTCCGAGCGTGGTGGGACAGGGTGAGGCTGTGTCAGGAGCAATGCTTCTGTGCGTCCTTTGGCAGGAGCATGAGCTGATTTGGGGGATTTAGCAGAGACCCAAGTGCTGTTGTGGGTTTGCAGCCGGTCAAGCTCCCCCTCAGAGAGAAAGCAACATGCTACGATCCCTTCCCTGTCAAAAAAAATAAATCTGCTTACAGTGTTATCAAAAGATGATGGCAGATGCAATGAAGTCAGTAGGCATGCGTTAGTGGTTCTGTCCTCAGCTTGTAGTATCAGGAGGATCCAACTGATACAGGGAGTTGTGAAAAAAAAGGAAAAAAAAGCTTTATGTGGCTGTAAATAAAGATTCCTATTTGATTTTGCAGCTGAAGTAGGATTGTTTATTCTGGGTGAGAATGCCAGGGTCAAACCCCTCAAGGTTTTTGGGGACAGTGGCAGATCCGTCTTGGAGTCGGCTGGCATTGGCTCTATCAGACATAGGAGAAGCTTCTAGCAGCTTCTCACAGAAGCCACCCCTGTAGCCCCCCCTGCTACCAAAGCACTGCCACGCAAACCCAATACAGGGGGGATCCTGTATTTCATAGGAGATGGAAATGTGAGCTTGAAAGCCAGGCACCGCACCGACCCAATTCCCCAGGAGCATTCATCTGAGAGCAAAATTTATCACCATAAAAGTAGTATTAACTTGTTTGTTGATTTAAAAACAACGTGTGACATCATTAGGACTCATTCGATCCAACTCCATTGGCGTCCCAGCATCCGCCGAACCCCCTGCGACCGCCCGTGGAGGTGCCGACTGCTCTGGCTTGCGTTAGCCTTGCCATACTCCCGGTCATCTGCGTGTGCGTCAGCACCGACGAGAACTGGCCCTACCCGATCCCGACCCTGTGTTTGCCATTGGGTAATTTAACTAGAATAAACTCTGTTTAGAATAAATTACTGGAGGCTGAAAATACAGCAGCGGAGCTTAAGTTGGTGAGTGCTTTCTCACGTTGCTGCCTGTGCCTTGCCATGGCTTGCATTCGCGTCTTAGTTTTGGGGCTATTTCATGGAATCTGCAGTTCTGTTAAAGGTTTTGCTGGATTAGGGATGCTCTGAAAGGGGCAGTTTTTAAAAGATTCAGAAGTAGGATTATTTTTCCAGTAGGTTAAAATATGTACATGCATACGATTATGTCAATTATGAGTGAATATTGTCATGAGAATAATACACTTCAGTTATGGTACTACAACTGTGACACCAGGGGATGTATTAACGCAGAATACAGACAGACACAGTTTGCATAAAAAAAGAGATAATAGATAGAAGTAGACAGACAGAAAACAATGAGTGATGGGAATGGTGCTGGTCAGCAGGAGTGAGAGCAGCCACAGCACACCCACCCGCCTTGCTGTTTCTGGGTGTCCAAAGACATCGATCTTTTACAGTAAACATACTAAAGTAACCACCTAATACACACTGACAACCTCGCTTGTGGAAATTAAGAAGTGAAGATTAAATATGCATGCATGCAGGAATGGAAATGCAAAATTTCTATTAGGATCAGCCAAGGAAGATTTGTATTTTCATGTTGAGCTCATTTCAGTGATGTTTAATTAGCCCTGAATAGCTGCTGAGGAAGTACCTTGCAGAATTTGTTCAGTATAATACTCCTGACATAAGTGTTTTTTAACTAAAGCAAAAAGCTTACAATTAATTACAGAGTATTAATTCCATAGTATTACCTGGCTGCGTATGCAGATTTTATTTTCCTCCTTGAAAAAAAATCTACTAAGAGTGCTATAAGGTTATTTGAATGCCTTTTATGCTATTCCTTTTCTAAATTAAAACTGTCTCCAACACATGATAATAGCTGTAGTTAGATTGGTCTGAGATGAGTACGTGTCAGATGAGGTTTAAGATAATTGATGCTGTAAATATCCCTCGAGTGGAAGGATAGACCATATTAATGGCTTGAAAATTCAGTCTGTTTGTAGGAATCTGATTTGAGCTGTAATAGAAATAGGCCTAGATTATATAAAGCACTGAGTTTATGGCTTACGATGTCTTTCAAATGTGCTGTTGGTAACTGGAACACTCCACTTCTGCCGACTGTACCTATCTGAAAAGTTCCCTGGCATATGGTTGGTTTTGTAGGCAGCTTCTCCGGAAGGTGAGGTTTTGCTGCTCTTCTGAAGAGGTTTAGTGCGGGTTGTCTCGTCGTAACCAGAAATGCGCTCCTTCACTTGATACCCCTCATCTGAGGAGCAAAAGGTGCAGGGGAAGGCGCAGCCCTGGGAGTCAGCACGTGCAGGGCTACCAGGAGCACTGCAGAAGGCATCTAACCAAAGAGCTCAAGGTCTTCCACCTGCGTAACTATACGTTATTTTGTATAATCAGAGGAACAGAATGAATAAAACTTAAGTTTCTTACGGATTTGTGTCCTTCCTCCCTGCACCTCCAGCTCCCTTCCCTCTCCCTAAGATATGCTCTTCCCCGTAGTCTCCCTGATAGCTCCATGATGACAGGCTGTGCAGAGGGCACCCATGGGTGCCTCGGGCCAGGGTGCTCGCTGCACATCTGCTGGCCACGATGAGCTCACAGTGCATTGATTCCTTCAGCTAATCTGAGCCTTGCTCCCGTGCCTGCTTCTCCCCACATGCATATGCCAATTTTATATAATGTGCTGGAAGTTAATTATCTTTGGGATCTCAATCCCCATTTGAAATTTCGCTAAAAGAAGCTAAAAAGCTCCGAAGGATTTGGGGAAGGGAGGTTTGGCAGATGGGCAGTAAAATGCAATTATCTAAGGAAGCAAATCTTGGCTGCTCTTTGGGATTCAGCTGCAGTTACATACTATAATAATGTTTTGGTATTAATTTCTGCTGATGATGCAAAATCATCAGTATGGAGAGAAGCAAGATGTGGACTAGATGACCTCCTAAGGGTCCCTTCCGAGGTGGATGGGATTTTAGCCTATGGTGCTAAAATGGACTGGCTGGGGAATTTCTTTTGAGTCAGCAGAAAGACTTCACTTCTCTGGAATCAGGCATGGGCTCTAAATATTCTAGACAGGTTCATTTTCCTCTTCCTCTTTGATATAGTTTTGTTTGATTTGTTATCTTCATTTGCCTCCAAGGAGATTCTTGCGTGCCCTCCTTTTTTCATCATCCACTCACCATTATTTATTTCCTCTAGTCTTGGCTTTCTTTTTATTTCTTTTCTCCTGAAATGCATATTTTGTATTCTGTTCAAGTAAAACTGGGAAAAAAATACGGTCTTCTTCAAGAGAAGAGATTGCGAGAAAGTATGCAAGCACTGTTGAGATTTCTGTACTGACATATTTAATGGTAAAGAGTTTAAGGCTGGAAAATAAATGTGAATCTTGGAAGAGCAGAACATGTACAGAGCAGGGGGAAAGAAAGCTGGCACTTTCTGTTATATAGGTATAGACCGTCAGATATATATCTTTTTGCTGAAGTGAAATGTTTTTGTGCTCATTTTAGAACTTATAAAGTCCAGAAGAAGGCAGTAAGAGAGCAGTGGGGTGTTAGCAGCCCCTGCTCTCCAAGGCACTGCTATTTGCACTCAGTATGTTCAGAATGTAGTTTTTAACAGGGATTTAAACTTTGTGGGTAGTCTCTGGAAGAATTTTACTGAAGGCGTCAACTGGAGATGGATGTGGTCTAGGACTAGACCTTCTTAACCTAGTTTGATGTTCATTACTTCAACAGAATTAAGTTTTGTTTCTTTAAAAAATGAAGGAGAAAGCATTAATTAGGTTTGGGATTATGCAAGTAGTAATTATTACTTATCCTGTTACAAAGCCCTATTTGTAACAATCATTCCTAGTAATGTATCACGTGTGTCAGGTGGCCTTTAGTACTAGTGCCCGTTTCTCCTGGCTTGGTTGGTAAATCCTTTTTTCTTTTATATTGTAATCTTCCATTCTGTTTCTTTACAGGTACAGAGAAAATTAAAAAAACAGGGTTACCTGTTTAAAAAACAAGGGTAATAACAAGGCAGTTATTGCAGAATTCTTCCTCAAGCAGTTGTATGTATTGGGACAACAATTTGTGTTTCTTGAAGACTGTCCAACTCCTGTGTACTTATATCTGAATCTTTGTTCATAAAAGGAAAATAAATCACTGGAAAGTGAAAATCCTGTAGCGGAGTTGTACGTTATGAGTGCTTTTGTAACTGCTGTCCTGTTATCTAGCTGTCCTTTCAATCCCTGCAGTGTAAAAGCGGCTTTAACTCTTGTTTCCTGCACGCTTTGGTTATGGATCGTCATGGTTCGTCAGCATTTTTCATGGCCATGTCGGGCAGGGTGGCGAACCACAGCGTGCTGACACGCCGGTATAGTCTAATGCAAGTGGAATGAAAAGATAGTTTAAATAACTCTGTTTCTTGATTCAAGTGTACTTGATTTAATGATAATGATCTGGTATTCTTCAATCAACTCTCTCTTTAATGACATTTTTTCATAAAATTAAATACTAGAATTGACCATGACATCAGTCTAGGTTGTCCTCCTTTATCTTACAGCTCTATCCGGGTTTTTTTGGCAGCTGTTCTTAAATTGAATGTAATAATTTGTATTTCACTAAAATGCGTCTGGTCTTGGTTTGAACAGGTGAAGAATCCTTTATAGGCCCAGGTAGTCTGTTCCTCTGTTCCACTGCTTTATCTTCAAAAAAATAAGTCTGATTCTTTCCCGTACTGAATTGGGCTTCCTTCAGTTTCCAGCTATTGTTGCTTGTTGTATATATTACCGGTAGCCAAAAGAGCTCATTTGTACCTGCTGTTTTCCCACCATGAGGTGCTTACATCCTATAATAAAGTTGCCATTCAGTCTCCTTTTCTGAGAAATTAAATGCGTCTTGCTCTTTACATCTTTTACCGCAAGCCGAAGTCGTGAGTACTTTCTCTAGTGCATAAGTACTTTTATGTTGCTCTTTTCTTTGCCCTTTAATTTCTTAAATGTTGCTTAACAATGGCTGACACCAGATTAAGATCCTGGACTCAGGTCACCAATTCTATATATGAAAGAAAATTATATCCTTACTCTTGCTGCACACAGTGATCCCGGCAGTCCCACCTGGTTCAGCACTGTGCTGAGAGGTCTTTGCCGGTGTCTCTCAGACCGTGCCAGGGTACGATCTTGCGCTGTTAACCTCTATTATGAGTTCACAGATGTATATCGTTCTGTGTGAGCCTCCAACTCCTCGTTATTTGGACAATCCGCTGGTCTTTATTCATGTACGCACATGCACAGGCGTGTAGAAATTCAGTGTTGTAGTAGGCGTGGCTGTTTGCTGCTGCTTGTGCCGTAAATGCAAAACCCTCTGCGCCGGTGTATCTGCTGTCCAGGGACTCCAATCCTCATTCAGTCTCCTAAATAAGGAGCATTGGCTCCGTTCGGTGTCCTTCGATAAACAAAACAGTTGCTGCCCTCTTGCAAGGCTGTGCCATGTGCCTGTGCCATCCTGTGCCATCCTCCTCGTGTCGTTAGGGCATGCTCGTATGAACAGTTCATGCAAGTTTCAATCAGGTATATTTATAACCTCATCAAAAGAAGAAAGTAAACGTTGTCTCCGTAAAACTACATCACCGAGGGTTCATTACGTTTCTCCTCTTGGATCCTTTGTTGACAGACTGGGTAAAGCATGGGAGGCAGAAACAGTCTCGAGCTGCGCGGGGTATTGTTGACTACTAAGGTCATTTTGTTTGTCCTTTTGTGTTTGAGCATGTTCACAGCCTTCTAGCATGTGTTTGATCTTCCCCAAATGGTATTGGAAATCAATATAAGCTCATCAGGGGTCTCCCAGGGTCGCACACTTAGTCTTGTGGGAGCAAGCCAGCAAGGTTTGCTTTCTTATTGGATCTGTCCTTGTAAATGATGCTTGCTTTCTACTGTTGTATCTGTACTGCACGTGCAATACAGCACTGCAGATGCACAATAAATCTCTTTTAAAAGGCTGGAGAGGGGAAAGAATCTTCTGTGGAGCTCCAAGTAACTTAGCTCCCCTATTTCCAGCTTGTTTGGAGCTCTTGTGTCTCTGCACTGCATGTACTAATGGATGGCACGCAAGGCAGCTCATTATCCTTTCCATAAGTATGCAAGAAACACATATTTGTTGGATTTTTGTGCAATTTTTGAATCATGTGTAACTGCTTTATATCATACAGTACCATAAAGCACTTCAAACCTGCGTAGTTACTAATAGTTTGCGCTAGGTCAAGGAGGCTATAGTAAGGAAAATAGCATGAAAAACATTGTACTTTTATATTTAAGAATAACTTACGAGTTAGGCAGGCTAAATATATGCGTCACTGCTGTCTCCTCTCTGGGTGTCTTGATGAAGCAGTTTCAATCAGTTTCCCAGATGCGTGTTTTATTATTATCCTGACTTCCAAGCATAGCTTGCTTTGAACATCTGAAGACAAAGGCAGCTAATTAACAAATGAAATCAGCAAGCTGTGTAGTCCCAGCAGCTGAAAAAAGATGATATAGCAAATGCAGTCTGTGATCCCGCTCTCCTGGTTGTACGTGTGAAACTCCCCTGGAGCTCAGGTGAGGGTTGCAGGAGATGGTCTCCGTTTCCTAATCGCAGGCGGTGCGATGCCCCCAGTGCTTTGCGATTCAGCATAGAGGGGATATTAATAACATCTGCCACACTTCTGTGCACCTTCCACACCAACGTCTCTGACCATCGTGGTGCAATTCATAGCGCGTTTAGATTAGACCCATTTTGAACAGCTTATTCTGGGTTTTCTGTTTGTTTGAGAGCTTAGGGATGTGTGAAGGGAATTCTTCCAATACAGTGTTTAGCATGCCTGTGCCATCTGGGTTTTGGAAACTGTTTGGTTCAATTCAAAGATTAAAGACTGAAAAATTGAACCTAATGGTGGCATAAACCTCTGTGGAAAACATACTTCTGTAATTATTTTCATTTTGATTAATAGGCTTTAACTACATAGCAACACCCATGACTTCAGTTTAATTTAAAGAATGATTAGTCAGTTAACTCTTCATAATTTGATCAACCCAAAATGAAAATTTTTGCGTTTTTTTCCTCTTCTAAAGCACTTCAAAAATTCCTCTTGCTCAGCTTCCCAATGCTAAATCTTTCTCTGTCGTGGTAAGATCTCCCTGTCTCTTCAGTGATTTCCTCTCTTTCCTCTTCCCAGGTTAATTGCTGTGCAATACCTGAAGTCCGTAGCTTCCCTCCCAGACTGCTGAGTCCCTGACTGTTCCAGTGCTTTTAGGGAACAAACACCCACAGATACTCTCACGTATGCACAGAGCTTTAAATAGTTTTTTTTTAAAGCCTGTTTGGCAATGTGAGTGTCAATTAGTAACAATTCAATTAGACATTGAAACCCGAGTTCTGGAGAGCTTTGACAAGTGGGCGTTAATGCTACCAAGATCAGGTGACATTAAAATAGCCTGTCTACAGGCAATGAATTTGGTTGCCTGCCTCCATTGCAATAACTCTGCAGAATACCTTGGCAATATTAAAAAAAAAAAAAGCATATTTTGTATTATGTTTGCAGCTCTCACACTGCCTGAGCAAAATACAGTCTTATACAACAATCCAGTACCACATTTGTCTAACCCTGCCCAACAGCGGGGCAGGCAGTTGAGTGTTCAGCGAAATCTCACAACAATTGCAAGCATTATTTTGTCTCCTATTAGTGCTGCTTCTTTTGCTTTGATGCAGCTGCTGAGATCTTTCCAGCACTGCTGATGGAAAAATCAGTCAAGTTCTGCAGTGCAAATTTTCTATTAATTGACCATTATCAAATGCTTTGGCAGAGGACTTGCTGCATTTGCATTCCCAACTTCAATTTCTTTGAGGTTTCCTTATACTCTTACAATAATCTGTCCCCGTCATAGTGCAGCACCATGCAGAAAGAGGGTGCCTGCTCCTCTATGTTGTAGAGGAGTACCGGTGCCAGAGGGGGTGAATGCACATCCAGCATGGACCCATTGCAAGAGAGCAGGTAGCGCAAGCAAGCAGTGGCATCACAGCTGGTGATGTCATGGAGTAATTTAGGATGGAAAGGACCTCTTGTCAGCTCCCCTGCTCAAACCAAGGCCAACTTCACACTTAGGTAAGATCGCTCAGGGCTGTGTCCAGTCAAGCTTTGAATGTCTTCGAGGACGGCATCCCGCAGCCTCTCTGGGCACTTGTCTGATTGCATGGGGAATTTGTTTTCACTTACAACCAGGAGGAGTTTCTCTTGGTGCAACTTATATCTGTTGGCTCATGGTCTTTTGCTCTGCACCTCTAAGAAGAGTTTGCCTTCATCTCCTCTATAACTTCCCGGTAGTCCGTCAAAGATAGACATTCTTATCTTCTCCCTTTCATCTTACCTTCTCCAGGCTAGCCAAACCCGGCTCCCCCAGTCTCTACTTGTATGTCCGATCACCTTGTTCGCCATCTCTACACTCGTTTCAGTAGGTCCATGTCTTGACCTGGACAGGGTGCTCAGGATGTTGTCTCACAGCTGCGGGGTAGAGGGGAAGGACCGTTTCCTTGGACCTGCTGGCTGCAGTCTTGCTGTTGCAACCTGGGATGTGGTCGGCCACCTCCTGTTGAGCCACCAGGACCTCCAGGGCCTCCTCTGCAAATCTGTCTCCTGGCTGGTCAGCCTCAGCCTGCCTTGTGTCGGGGTGTTGATTGCCACCTTATCACAAGCTTTGCAATTGCCTAAAGTCCCGTTTTCAGGCTTTAAGTGATTTAGTGTGTCTAGTCTTGAGTAACTTCATCAAAATGAAGGTGAGTCAAGTCTTGGATCTCCGAGTATTTCACCTAAGGGGATGCACCTTCTCCTAAGGGTGAGAGATTCGAGGAGTGGTCCCCTGACTCAGAGCTGGAGGCTCTTGGCTGCCAGTCATCCTCGTTTGTGGCCTAAGGATCTGCTTTAATAAGCAGGCGCTGGAAAGCATTCATGTGTGAAATGTTCTGTCGTTCATCAAAATATAGGGAACAGGTGTTTTGGCCTAGAAATTGAAGCGAGCTAATTTCCTTCTTTTTATTTTCTATTGCATGAGTAGAAGAAATAACGTTTCAGCAATCTCATCCCTTTTCAAATGCTACTGTGATTTAAAATAACCTTTAAACCAAAAATGAAGTCTCATTAGAAAATGCCATCCTAATTTTGGAGCAACAGTTTTGTAATTTGTTTCTGTGATATTAAATTAAATGTTTTGTAGAGTAGAATGAAGGTAACATTTACTTAAAATCCGTGCAATATTACAAGATATTATTGCTTGAATTATTCCAAATTTTGGAAAAGGTTTTGTTTCTAATTAATCAAGAGACTCTCAAGCTTTATTCTTGTTATGCAAATCAAAATGTAAGCGTCTAAAGAATAATTTTCAAGTGCAAACTGCTTTTCAGTGTGGACGTTTGAAACAGAATCACAGAATCCCTAAGGTTGGAAAACACCTGTAAGATCATCAAGTCCAACCATCAACCAGCAAACCCCACCATGCCCATTAAACCATGTCCCACAATGCCTCATCCACACGTTCTTTGAACACCTCCAGGGATGGTGACTCCACCACTTCCTGGGCCACCTGTTCCAGTGTCTCACCGCTCTCTCCATAAAGAAATTTTTCCCAATATCCAGCCTGAACCTCCCCTGACGCAACTTGAAGCCATTTCCTCTTGTCCTGTCGCTTGTCCCTTGGGAGAAGAGACCAACACCCACCTCACCACAACCCCCTTTCAGGGAGTTGTAGGGAGCGATGAGGTCTCCCCTCAGCCTCCTCTTCTCCAGACTGAACACCCCCAGCTCCCTCAGCCGCTCCTCATCAGACTTGTGCTCCAGCACCTTTGAAAAGGGACTCAAAAGGGGACCATGATCACGTTCCCTTTGACATCAGTGGCCATGCTGAATCGTGGCCTCAAATAGATCGGACAAATTGAAATTTGGATAACACAAGACTTCACAAAAATAGGGTTAAATTTGTGGACAAGTAATTAATTAAGCACTACTTAAAGCATTATTTATATTTTATTTTAAGGAAGAAGCACTGCTAATAAGGTTCGGAAATTATTTCAGTCAGGGCTGAGGTGCACGTGGGAACGTGCTGTTGCTGTGTGTGTGCAGATCGGATCGGTGCAGGTATAATTGCAGAAGCTGTTCCTGCTGTCTGTGGGCAACAGCATCAGTGCCTGTATCGTAACTGATGGAGCCAAACCTGGACGTACCTTTGAAACGTAGGGGCTAGACTTAGAGAAGCAACTTCCCCTTGGCTGCCAGCCCTCCAGGCAGTGTAACTTCTCCCTAAAGCTCACCGGAGAATTGCTTATCACGTCGTTTGGAGGTAGAGTGGTTTTAACTAGTACTTAGTAAAAATAGCTATTGCTTTTCTTGTTTTGTTTCTTTTTTTTTTCCTTCTTCGATGCAATTGTGCCTTCAGAGAAAGCTCAAAATAAGCAATAGTAAGACCTTGCAAACAGGAATCTACTTGTTTCTGATGGTATAAAGACCAAATTAATTAATTAGGTGTACTCACATTCCAAGGACTATTGTCATTTTTGCCCTATTTAAGATGAGTGAATTCTGTTGTGGAGATCTAGTTTTCTTTGAGCTGATGTGATAGGAGTAATTATATGATATCTGTATTTTAATCAAGAGAAGTATGTTTAAAGCCTGTGATGAATTTACCTGCTTGAAGTTAAAGGCATGTATCTGAAAGAAGGGTATATGCATTAAATCACTATACTAAATTGTTGCTTTAGAGGAAAATAGATGCATGCACGTGATCTATGTCCTAGTGGATCCTACCATTAGGATGCAAATTAGTCTATTTATTTCCAAAGCTTTATAAACTATTTTGTCTAAGTGACATTTAAATTAAAATCGTACATGATAAGCAAGTACTAAAGCAGTACAGGTGAAACCTGAGTATTAGTGGAAACAACAGAAATACGATTGACATTGTCATATATGGTATCGTATATATTGTTATATCCAAAAGCATGAGTTGTAAATGAAGATCCTATTGTGCTAGGTGCTGTACAGATGAAAACAAACTCTAAAGCTGGATTCTTCTGCAAAATCCTAAAATGTATGCTTGTGGCTCTTAGAGGTGTATTGCCTCTGTTTTGCTGTCGACTTGTATACAAGGCCATGCATGCGCTTCCTGTTGTAGAGCCATCGTAGGGTCAACTGAAGCCTGACTTTATCTCGTGGTTTTTTTCCTGTCTTTCCAGATTTGGACGATCCAATAGTAACAGTCCACCAGAGCATCGGGGAAGCAAAAGAGCAGTTTTACTATGAGAGAACGGTGTTTCTCAGGTGCGTTGCCAACTCCAATCCGCCCGTTCGGTACAGCTGGCGACGCGGCCAAGAAGTATTGCTGCAAGGGTCTGATAAAGGAGTGGAGATCTATGAGCCCTTCTTTACGCAGGTAGGAATGAAGGTACAGTATTTTTTCCTTCCTTAGGCTACTTGCACCAGATTCATTGTAACTGGATCTGCCTGCATATCCCTACTGGTTTGTGGTGTGGGTAAGTGGGCATGCCCTCCAGATAACTACACCCCAGCACAAATGCACCCCTGTGTTTTTGGGAGACTTCCTAATACAAAATACGTCTTTTAATTTTTTGTAAAATCGTGAAATAGGAAATTATGGGAAGATGCACAGTGAGTGCTATCTGCAGGAGTCCCTTTGAAGTCATTTTGCTTGGACGCCGCAAGCCCAAACCTCTGATTTGACTGCTATTTCCTAATCTTTTCCAATACAATGCAAAATGATTCTGCACAGAAGTTGCAGCCTAAAAAGCTTTTTAAGAAGGCTAAACTCTATGGCAACTCCTTCTGTTGGGTTTTTTTTTTATTTTATTCTGCCTTTCGCTTCTTTGAATATAAGTTTTTGTCCCAGAATTACACACTTAAAAGATGAGGTGGCAAAAATGGGAAGAAGTGCTTTTTAAAGTCTGCCTACTCTCGCTCACAGCCACGAAGGCAGACTGGGCCATCAAAAGAGTCAGATTAGATCAGATTAATTTATTGTTAGCACATTTGCACAGTCTCAGAATAAAAAGGTGGCATATCCTATTGTCTATGGACAAAAGTGTGTGACGGCATTTGCAAAAAGGAAAAAAAAAAGAAAAGAGGAGAAAAATTGTTTTGGAACATCTCAAGCAATAACGAGTAAAGACAGAGGTGAAAACTGCCTGGTAATTTGGTCTTCATAGCAGAAAGCAACCTGCAACTTTCATAAATAATTTTCAGCTAATGATTTGAGAGCACCTTCATTTTTTCTTTTTATTGTACTTGACAGCTTTATATTGCTACAGTGGCTTGGTATTTTACTGAGAAACGTGTAGCCTGGAACCTTGCAGAGATGAGAATTAGATTACACAGTCAAGTTATTGGTTTCCTAAATGTGATGAGATTATTTTTAATTTAACATGTACAGACCCAGTTTAGCAAATCTGTGGCTTGTTTCCTTGGACTCAAGTGTGTAAACTGGAGTTTTTTAATGTTTTAATTAAAAAGTGAGAAACTCGCTTGACATGGGACTTTTTGTTTTATGTTTCAATATGGAAATGCTGATGATTACCTTCCCTATCATCTAATAAGAACATAGCTAATAAAATGCATCACGTGAAGCTAGATTCAGTATTTAAAAAAAATATTTCTGGGTTACTAGGAGCATTCTTCCTAGACCCTCTGTTTGGGTTGAATTAATGAATAAATCAGATCGTCATGTTGGTAATCGAAAGCTTATCCATAACCTTTTTACATTTATTGGAGGTCAGGTTGAATTAGTGTATCTTGGTCGGGTGCCTACAAGATCTGATAATACGTTTATAAGAGGAAAAGGTGTAATTAAAGGTTCAAGAGTCATAAAAGTCTACTGCACATCTCTGCATAATTGGTTCCGCTTATGAGGCGGTAACAAACAGTAAGAGCTTTTGTGAAGAGGGATAGAGGGAATTTGACTTCAGAGCACCAAGAAGCGAATTTGAGGTGGTATTTCTTGGTGATTTGCTTTGAAGGTGGATTATCAATCTGAAAATCAAATGAAATGTAAAGGAAAACAAGTAGAAACACAATTAAATTTTCTAAGGTACTGTAGCCAAAAAAGGCTAGTTTTTCTTTCCGGTGGTTTTCTTGTTTTATTAAATTGTAGAAGGCACCTGGAAAACTGGACATATACAAATTAATTCTTGAACTTTGAACGGATTTTTTTTGATGAGTCAGGGAACGTCAGCTACTTATTTTAGCTGCCATGGGGAAAAAATTGCATAAACCCGCACATTCTCATCTGTGGGAGTATTTTTGAAATACTGAACTTTTCAAAACCAAAATCTTGATGCAGAGTTTTTTCCTAAGTTTGCATCATCCTCGTTGCACATTGTAATCGCACAGCCTGAATGCAAGATTAAATTTGCTGTATTTACAATAATTATGCAATTAGACATAATTAGACTAATTATCCAAACCAATGAAGAAAATATCTACATTTTCATAAATCTCTGCAATCTGGGGACATGTTCCGGATACCATTGTGAGTTCAGCCCCCAGGTTCACCTTGGAGTCCAGAGGTAAGGATTGAACTGATGGGATGTGGCTGCTCTCTGTTTCCAGAACTCGATGACTTTGGTAGCTGCGTTCTACTAACCTGGATCGGGCCCTTCTGTAGCCCAGATAAACCTCCTCTTAAAGTAGGATCGTAATCTTTAGGAGCAGCCTTCCAAAGGCTTACTCTTGCAAACACTGAATCAGCATGTGCTTAATTATGTGCTTAAATCACATAATTTCTGTGGGGCTGATTGCACGTACAAAGCACTTCAGTTCCAATGCTCCAAAGCTACCAAGCTTGATTTCATGACTGTCGCTGTTCTTGTCTGGCTAGCTGTATCTTCTCTTTAGTTGATTTTTGCTAGTTCAGTACATGCGTTTTCACAAACGACCCTATTTTGTATGGCCTTATATAGGCCCGGGCAGTTGGTGGACTTGATATTGTTGAAAGAAATTCAATACGTTGCTCAAGCGGTGGTAATACTAAAAGTTGTAGCAGGATTAATAGGACACGTGATAATGAATATTTTCCAAAGTTTGCTCTTTTGATGCTTTGTAAGCCCATTCAGAGTGTCTGCCTCCCTGGGCTGGGGTTCAGCCTTAGCCTTGTCGAAGCATAATACTTTTTTTTAGCTTATCAGTATGAACACAGGCAAAGACTTGAACGCAGGCAACTGGAGGAGGAGATTGAAAGCCTGAGGAAGTTTGTTATTTCAGTGATGGAGTGAATAATGTGCAGGTGTTGATACATATAGATTTATCTGGTGTTTCCGCAGCCCTCCACGCTGTCGCGTCCTCACGCCTGACACCCTGTTGAGCTTCACTGTGCTCCCTGTGCTTTCCTCCTCCCTGCTCTGTTCCATGGCATCTCTGCGTGCTCAGGATTTTGTATCTATCACTCCTTTTGGCTTTTTGTTACTCTGGTTTCTAACAATCTTGTAAGATTTTACATGCGTATTTCAGCAACTTGCTTTTTCTCCTGAGTTTCTGGTTCTGCAGCGCCCATTTCACATATTACTGCAGTGGAAATCTCGTATTTTCCAGTTTTCTCTTGATTGTGTCTGATGGAACTCCTTCATTACATATCCCGTTTCAGGTCCCTGCTCCATCATTTACAATGATGGCTAAAAATAAAATCCATCAGCAGCTCATTTTCAAAGGAAAACAGCAGGATTTCTGTACCTTGTGATTTTTTTCATCATGTAGATTGTACCATAAGATATATTATCCCGAATAATGCTGCAACTTGAAAGACTCTGTCGAACCAATTTCCCCCTCGCTGGTCTCTTTTCTTTTTGCCTTTCATATGTAAGTGGGGCTACGGTTTTAGGTTATGCCAGCTGCCACTCTTTCAGAAAATTAAATAAAATATGTTTTCTGGACCACTTCAGCATCTGCTTCTAATTAGCCACTTCTGCATCCTCCTCTCGCCTCCTGAAAGCCAGTCTCAGTGTACCCTACATCCCTGCTTGTTCCTCTGCCTCGGTCTCTTCCTAACACTCTCTCTTGCACACGCAGGGAGAAACAAAGATCCTGAAGCTGAAGAACCTCCGACCTCAGGACTACGCGAATTACAGCTGCATTGCCTCGGTGAGGAATGTCTGCAGCATCCCTGACAAGATGGTGTCCTTCCGACTCTCTAATAAAACAGGTGGGCCTCCAGCAGCGACCTTCCCCGCTCATTTGATGTCCCCATGGTCTTTTGTGTTTCGATGTTGTTCTCTTGCTTAAAACCTGCGTGACCGTGTGCGGCCACACAGCGGTAGGAGCTATTCAGGAGCAAGTTCTACAAGCCGTTTTCAGGTGGTTTCCTTTTTCTCACCAAAGATGGGATTTGAAGAAGGGTTTTGATTTATTGCTCTCGATTTATCGCTCTCTGGATTTTATATCGGGATTTGCATTTTCACCTGGTGTCAGGGAGGCTCGTTGTTATGGATAGACTTCAAAGAAGATGCTGCGGCGAGGTAAGAGGAAGGGGTATCTCAGTCAAGGCTGGGCATAGAGTCAAAACAAATACTCAAATACTTCTCTCAATGCTTTGTTGAAATCTACTTATTTTTGGTCAACAAAGTATTTTAGGAAAAAATCAACCTTTTTTTTTTCTTACATTGATTTAAACAATTGATTTTATATGATTGATGTGATATATTCTTCCATCGATGTAAGCATTGATTTCTTACGTTGATTTAAACAAAAGTGTTTTCTTTCAGATTTAATTGGTTCAAATGAAAATATGCAAGCAGTCGAGTTGAAATGCTTTGAAGGAGGATACTTAGGTGTTTATCTGTCTCTGACCAAGCTGTCTCCATGTTGTGGCATTTCTTCTGCCTTTGCTCTTGTCTTTGGACTTGTCCCTGACTGAGCAAACAGTCAGTTGTACATCTTCCTCTCTTTGTGGCTGTATCGCTGCTGTGTATCTCAAGAGCCTCATGCCAGTGGTTGCTCGCAAGAAATGCAATTGGGAATGCTGATTTCCAGGAGGATGGAAATTATAGATTTTAACTCTCCTAAAAGCTCTGTGTCCAGGATCCGCAGAGGATGTGTCTGAAATGGTTTATAAACCTGAAGCCAAAGAGCAAAGTCTTCAGCTTAGATTTCTAAATAATTAGAAATTTCAGAGAAGTGTTTTCTGGAGAATAGTTGTGCAGCAAGTGTTGTAACATTTGAAGACTTCAAGTTAGATGACGCTGGGTTATGCCTTAATAGCGTATGCCTCGGGGCACCGCAAACAGGTAGCAAATGAAGAAAACAGTTGAGGCATTACCATGCTGAGTGAGTCTAAGATGAACTAAAAATTTTATTTTCACTTGCACATTTCACATTATTTCTGTCCTCACGGCTTTATTCCAAGGAGTTGCCTTCAGCTTTTTCTGAATTTCTGATTTGACAGCAGGGACTTCAAAACTGTGGTATGTACCATTACTGTACACAACCCACGGCAAAGCAAATTCACAGCTCAGTTTTAAAGCTGCCACTGGTGGTATGGGAATTACAGTCACCTCCGAAGGTATCTGGCAAAATAATTTAGAAGCCCTTAATTTACTCTTTCATTAACTTTGCCAGGGAAAAAAAACAAAAGAGATTAATGTGCGGTTTGTCCCTCATTAGTTGCTCTGATTTCATACCAAAAGAGGCATGAAATTTTGTCTGCCATGGAGAGGTGTAGCTGATAGTTGGGAGCAACTTTCCTCTCAAGAAAAGTAGTAACTCATCCACTTTCGTGCATGAGGACAAAGGATAAGAGTTGTTACTGCTCCCATTTGTCAGAGTGATAGTTTTGCTGTTGGAGCCAGAAGAGTGTCCACATTGGACCTCATCTGCAACAGAAGTTTATGTTACAGTAATGGGAGAACATCAAATAGCATAACTATTTCTAACTGAGGACAGGCGATCATGATCTAATTTTGCAACAAGCATGAATTATTCCCACCTTACAAATGCCTTGTTTATTTTGGGAGAAGGTTGTCTTGCTACATTAACAGGAGTTGCTCTTCTGGAGTAATTTCCAAAGTAAACAAGCCTGAAAAATGATAAAGACGCACACTTTCTCATGAAGAACTTGGTGGCAACCGTCATCAAGGGCAAGATTAAATATGTATAGTAATTACTGCAACAACTCATTGAAGACGATGGCTGATGTTTTGATGACTCTGGGACAAAACTTTTCTCATTTAGTATGACTTCATCTGATATAGCTCTTCGGCAGACCTTCACCTAGTGTAACTTCGTAGAAGTTATATAAATTGTAAATCCATCGTAATCCAGGATAACTCCAAAGTAATGAAAATCAGAACCTGAACTTGATACTCTGTTTTGGTATAGAACAATCCTAACCTTTCCATCTGTTTTTAATTTAAAGCTGGAGGCATGTAATGGAGATGCCTATATAATGGAAACGAAGGAGAGACGAACAGAAGTGTCTGTAAGGTGGCAAACACGCACAATATTTATTGTAATTAATGAGGCTACAGGGGAATTTAAGTTCAGCTGCAAATTATGTGATCATAAAGTAAAATTGCCGGCAATTTGGCTATTCTGCATTTCTCAGGTCTGTAAGCATGACTGGCGTGGAAGTTTTTGTTGAACTTGGCTGTTACTGATGACAGAGGTGACTAAGGAGAACAGCTGAGGCTTACAGCAGCTGTGGGTTTCCATCTCGTTCCAGTCATGATTTGGCTCTCTGGTTTCAGGGTTTTATTGCAGGACACGGGGACTGTTGCATGATGTGTCAGGCTCCTTTTGATTGATTGACTTGTGAGCAAAGTTGGGAAAGTTTTTCCCTTCCATGGACGTGTGCTCCAGCTTGGGTTGCTTAGGGACATCAGCTGTCCCAGCAGCCAGATGGGGTTTGCGAGGGTTTGTGGACCATCTGTGTGCGGTGGCTTGCCGTTCACCTTGATGGATGGATACGGTACGCATACGGCGGCACCTTGGCTCCCCACTGGCCCTGGTTGATTGCCACCACATGCTGATGCTGAAATGTGTAGACGTGGCACTGCGGGACATGGTCTAGTGGGCACGGTGGTATTGGGTTAATGGTTGGACTTGATGATCTTACAGGTCTTTTCCAACCTTAATGATTCTGTGACTCTGTAAGGACTTCTACATCCTGTAACGAGCGTTTGTCACACGTGATGATCGCTGGCAGATTGTGCTTGAGGAATTGTGCTCAGCAGATGTGAAAAAAACCCCAACGTAACTATTACCATATGCCTGGAAAGCCTTACTGCTCTGTAGAAACACAGAATCATTTAGGTTGGAAAAGACCTTTAAGATCATTGAGCCCAACTGTAAACCTAACACTGCCAAGTCCACCACTAAACCATGTCCCTAAGCACCTCATCCACATGTCTTTTAAATACCTCCAGGGATGGTGACTCCACCACCTCCCTGGGCAGCCTGTTCCAGTGTCTGACAAGCCTTTCGGTGAAGAAATTTTTCCTAATAGCCAATCTAAACCTGACCGCTGGTGCAATTTGAGGTCACCGAGGTTCTCAGATGACAGTCAAGTCACCTGTTGAACCTTCTGCTTGATAATCTTCCTGTATCATCAGAGAATACAGTGACAGAGGCACATGAACATAGGTTTTTTCCTCTTTCTTTCTCTGAAATGCTCTCAAGTCTCCCCACCTTCCCTCCCCAAGACCTGTAGGTGACCAGGGCATGAATGTAGATGCTTGTTTCAAGGAAAGCATTGCAGATCCAGGTGCTCTGCTGTTATTGTTAATGCCACAGGGTCTTTCCTACATCTGTATTCTTGTGCACACACCTGAGTTGAGAGGCTAATTTGAGGAACACCAGCCATGTCTTCGGGTGAGTAGTTCAGGTTTCTGGTCTGTGCTGCCTGCCAGCTTGTCCCTGTGACCTTTTTGTTTTCTGTGCTCACTCCGTCTTGCTGAGTATTTGATTGAATGTCGTGGCATCAGCAGAGTAACAATCAATTACTGTGATAGAACCAATCCAAAGGAAACTTTCTGCCTACTTCTCCTTGAATGATTAGAGAGGTAATTAAGCTGGTGCCATCAGATGAACATGCATTCATCAGTATACTTCGGACATGATGCGGGTTTAAAGTGTTACATATAGGTATAATTAGGTACGCTCACACCCCCTTCATTCAACAGCAGTGTGTTAATTACAACTCTTCCGTGTGAGTCTGAAGCCGTAGACACACCGCCATGTGTCTGTAGGTACTGCAGGAGTTAGAGTGCATTGGCATCTTTTTTCAGACACGCGGATTTCTTTGTTCCAGTGCAGACTAGTTTAAAATACAAAAAACAAAGTGGATGTTCTAATGAGAGAAGCTGAGATCATCTCAGAAGCATGTGACCATGCATATGCTGAAGCCCAAGATGACAATTAGCAGTAATATTGTACAGCAGCAGGTAGAGGCACTTGTTGAGCACAGACCCAGTTTGTATCTAAAGGCAGCTATTACTCTGCAAATTTATTATCTGAAAAAATGAGAAATTTGAAGGGAAGCAGAAACACTGTGAAGTGATTCACCTGCTCGCAGATTGCTGGTGAGTGGCAGGAACAGAAATAGAAGTCAAGATGTGAGGAAGAACAGCAAAGGGACTAATTTTGCAACTCTCATTTGTTTTAAGTAGGCTGAGTCCCTTTATAATCAGCATCCAGAAGTTAATTTGGGTAAGTTAATGCAAGCAGGAGTTGCAAAACCGAATGCAGCTGCTGTGCAACAAAATCAAGGGGTTATTCTGACAAGGAGGAGGAACCCTGACAATTTTCTTAGTGTATGTGCTGGAATCCGTGATGTTAGAAGAGGAGCAGCTGCGAGGGTGGGTGTCACAGAGTCCTGACCTCCGTATTTTCTGTCTACATTACCCGTTTTTGTTGCCTCACTATGGCCATGCTGTACCCAAGAAGAAATCCAGTTGATCCAATTCTGGCTCCTACTCTACCTGGTGGGCTTTTCTTGGGGTTGCTGCTGTCCCGCCTCTTCCCCAAGGACTCAGAGGGTTCTTGCATGGCACTTGTCTTTTCCCCGTTCATGTTTTTCACCCTCTTAGAGCTTTTAGTGTATTTGAAATTTCACTGAAATCAGCGAAACTTTTCCTCCAAACAGTCCTCGCAGTTTGAAACTGCAAGAAACACAAAGGACAGAGCTGACAGCAAAGGCTTCTGGGGTGGGGGGAGCACAGTCTTACACATTGTGTCTTCTCATAGGAACAGCTCCTTGACACCTTTCTTATCTCCTGTTCCCACTTACGAGTGTTTTGGAGTCACCACCTTGATTCCTCCACTATACCTTCTCAACCTCTTGGCTTGTCTTTAGTGAGACCTTTGATACAACCTCCATAGTTTCCTTATAGCCAGGTTTGTGAGATGTGAATGATTAGTAGAAAAGGACCCCCTGGAAAAGGACCTGGGGGGCTGGTTGACAGCCGGCTGAATATGAGCCAGCAGTGTGCCCAGGTGGCCAAGAAGGCCAACGGCATCCTGGCCTGTATCAGAAATGGTGTGCCCAGCAGGAGCAGGGAGGGGATCGTGCGCCTGTACTCGGCGCTGGTGAGGCTGTACCTTGAACCCTGTGTTCAGTTTTGGGCCCCTCACTCCAAGAAGGACATTGAGGTGCTGGAGCGTGTCCAGAGAAGGGTGACGGAGCTGGTGAGGGGTCTGGAGCACAAGTCTGATGAGGAGCGGCTGAGGGAGCTGGGGTTGTTCAGTCTGGAGAAGAGGAGGCTGAGGAGAGACCTCATCGCTCCCTACAACTCCCTGAAAGGGGGTTGCAGAGAGGTGGGTGTTGGTCTCTTCTCCCCAGTGACAAGTGATAGGACAAGAGGGAATGGCCTCAAGTTGCGCCAGGGGAGGTTCAGGCTGGATATTAGGAAAAACGTCTTTACTGAGAGAGTGGTGAAGCATTGGAACAGGCTGCCCAGGGAGGTGGTGGAGTCCCCATCCCTGGAGGTGTTCAAAGAATGTGTGGACGTGGCACTGCAGGACATGGTTTAGTGGGCATGGCGGTGTTGGGTTGATGGTTGGACTTGATGATCTTACAGGTCTTTTCCAACCTTAATGGTTCTGTGATTCTGTGGAAAACTGGCTGTGCCTTTGGGCTTGAAGGGTGGCATGGTGTCCAGCTGGTGGTCATTTGCTGATGTCATCCCCTGGGGATCAAAACCAGGAACAGTACTCTACAACATTATTAATGACCAAAACAATGGGACCTGGTGCACTTTTGGCAAGTTCTTAAATACCATATTGGGAGTAGTGGTCAATGCAGGCGTCTTGACAGGAGAAAAGGGCAGACAGGAGCCACATGAAATTAGCTGAGGGAAATGCCACATCCTGCCCCTGGAGAGGAACAACCACCCCATGTGCCAGTACATGTTGGGGCCAACTGGCTAGAAAGCAGCTTTGCAGAAAGGGAGCTGGGTTGTCCTGCAGACAAGTTGAAGATGAGCCAGCAATGTGCCCATGCCAAAAAGGCCAACAGCAAGCTGGGCTATACTAGCAGGACTGCAGCCAGCAGGTCCAGGGCAGTGATCCTTCCCCTCTGTTTTGCGCTTGTGAGACTGCATCGGACTGCTCTGTCCAGTTTGGGGCTCCCTAGAGCAAGCAAGACATGGATGGACTGGAGCAAGACCAGTGGAGGCCACAAAGATGGTCTGGAGCTAGAGCAGGTGACACGTGGGATGAGGCTGAAGGAGCTGGGTTTGCTTACCTTGGGGAAGATGCGCAAACTTTGACTGGATGAGGCCTGAGCAACCTGATCTAATTGGCATTGCTTCAAGCAGGGCATTGCTTCAGCAGACCAGAGGCCTCCAGAGATCCCTTCTGATGGAGACCATTCTACAATTCTGTGATTAAAGGAAGCGCATTAAAAGGCAAAACAGTGTTGTGGAAGTTGTTTGAATTTAGTATTGTCTCTTCTTCCCAGCATATTGTTGTCTATGTAAGAACTGATGAAAGTCCTGAAGATCTATCGCCCTGCCTTAGCCTGGACCGTACATTGGCCAGGAGGTGCTGCTTTTTGAAGATGCTTAGCGGGAACAAGTGCAGTCTCCTTTAAAAATACAGGGGTTACATTATTCCAAGCATAATTCTGCTCTATGTCAAACATGAATTATTGACAGATGATATTAAAATCTGTCACCAGTTTGCACGTGACTCACTATTTAATCTTTAGATGGGGAAAGGTAATTTTAGATACAGCTAACTCTGAATCGCACATCTGAATGCCCAGATCTAATAATAACATGAATGGATCCTTTTAAGTGTGTTCATTGTTTCAAAGTGTCAGAGAAAAGGCATGATATTTACCCATAAAGCCACTGAAATTTTGGGCTTCCTATAATATTTCTTCTAATATGATTGAATAAAAGCGAACAAAACTTTTATCTTGATCTACAGAGCATTTTTGGTGGCACAGATTAATTTGAAAATGTCTATTAGTTTGTATATTAGCAGCCAGTTCAGGCTGCTTAGCGTAGGCGATCATTAATACATAATATTGAGGCTGATTTTTGGCAGCCTCCAACATGGAAATAATCCACAACAGTAACTTTCACCAAGAAAGATGACTATTTCAATTCGTGATTTTTCAGCTGCATGACATAGTTCATTCAAATCACAGCTGAAGCTGGCGTTCTGTCTGGGGCATGTGGTGGGAAACAAATTGAAAAAGGCTTAATTCACTTTTAATCCCTCCATTCAGCAGTAGTCTGTCACGATAAACTTGCTTTGTTTCCCTTCATTCAGACAACACAGTGTTAAGAGAATTATCTCATTTTGAAAAAATATTTCTCATAGCATCCCCTGGCATTCTCAGAGAGCACGACAGCGAGATGTGATCCTGCACTAAGGAGGCTTGAAATCCTCAGATAAGAAATACAGCCAGCTGTATACTGCGAGCCGAATACTGAAGGTGGATGGTTTTAATGCTTTAGCAAAGAGGAATAATAGAAAATAAAGCTGGGAGGGACCCTAAGAGGTCGTCTAGTCCCATTCTTCATGGTGGAATGCACTAGATCTAAACCTTGTCCTACCGATGTCCGTTTAACCTGGCTGCCAGCAGCAGAGGTGCCGCATTATCGGCAGCCAGTCTGGCCCATCGCTCTGGTCCTGTCCACCACGGCACGAAGAAGAGATTATCCTCTTCCCCTTTGCTGCAACATTTCGTATACTTGAAGATGGTTATCTTGTCCCATCTCTTCTGTTGGATAGCGAACCTAGTTCCTTACTTTTTGCCTGTCAGTCACATCTTCTCTACCTCACACCATTCCTGTTGATCTCCTCTGTCCACCTCCTTGGTGAAGTTCAGTGCTTCGGGGCATGTAGAGTACTCCAGGGCACCCAGCCTCATAAGCATGGGGTTCAGTGCAGGGCTCGTTCCATGCATTTCCCAACAAAGTTCTTGTTTATGCATCCCTGTATGATAACTCCCTTTTACCGAGCACGTCTTGGTGATGTTTGCTTTGTGTCCAGATTGCCATCCACCATAACCCTGAGGGTCCTTTCTCTGCAGCTCCTCATTAGCTCCTCATTCCTTATCCACTAATTGTCTGGCCGGTTGTTGCTGTTGCAAGACAGGATTTGTCTCACCTATCTAGCAGTCTGAAAGCTTCGGTGTCTGTAGTACACTGGTTGTTCAGGGAGCACTGTACTCGCTTGGGAGAGAGATGGCTCCGAAGAGCAATTCATCCCATCTATTTTTGGAGAGTAGGAATTGTGCTTTAGGGGTGCTTATATCTCATCGAGATACGTGACCTTGGATTGCATGCCTGGCTTTCGGGTGGTTGGAATTAGCCGAGATGAATTTAAGCCTGCGTGTACAACTGTGCATCTAAATATAGTGATGAAGGGGACAGTTTCATGATCGGGTTAAGCTGATTTAACACTGCTCTGCTGCTAAAGGGAGGATCCTGCCTTCCCTTCATACCCTCTTGATAAACTGTCCACAGAATGAATAGTTCATACAGTGTGGGAGCTGTGAGCTATTGTAGTCGTCTCCAGAGCGTAACCACCGAGGAAGTGCTCTGAATAGCAAACGTATCCGCCTCCCTTCCTCCCTGTTGCAGCTATCAATGCCACATCTGTGCGTGAACGGCAGCACGAGCAAAGTGCGAGTCATCAAAGTGCTGCTGCTGCGGGATGAAAAGCAGCCAGGGAATGGAGAGATGAGTCATCGGAGCCGTGTCCCCATTGGTTAAAAAACCAGAGGATTTCGGAAAAAGTTGGAGGAGGGAGAAAAAAGCTGTTGAGAACAGAGGGAGAGCGCAGGGAGTGGGCTGCGGTTACCTGGGCTGGCGCTCCAGGCCGGCTTGTTCATGTGTATGCGAACATAAAAAGACTGAGTCCAGCTGAAAATGGACCTTGTTAAATGTAATCTCATTCTTTGCTTTATTTCTTTCCTGAAACTCCCCTCTCTGCTTCCCCTGCAACCTCGTAATTTTCCATTCTCGATAGTATGCCTGGACAAAATGATCTTGCACTTTACTCAACTTTTAAGCCTCTTTATTTTGGTGGCAGGCTCAGAGGAAGCTGAAAAAGATGAGTTGTTTTTTATCTCTGACCAGGTAGCATATTCAAATTGAGCACTGACTGCTGGTACACGGGGGGCCCATGCACCCTGGTCTAAGGCACGCAGACTAATGGGTGTCTTCAAAAATGGGGGGGGAGTAGCTGCCCTTGGTGGGGGAAGCCACCCCTTTGCGCTAGAACAGGTCCGGGTGCTTTTGCGAAGACGAGAATTCACCCCGTGTGTCAGGGTAAACCCTAAAACACTTGCAATACTGAAAGCTGGTCTGGGAATATATGACTTCAGTAATTCCATGTATTAAGTCAAAAAAAGGACACATGCCTGAAAGGATTGGGAGTTGAGAACTTTGCCTTTATTTCCTCTGCCCCTGCAAGTACTGGAATTTTAAAGGCAGTGAAAATGGAATGGCAAAAAGTAACACAAAACCCAGGTATGTGTATGGTGAGCACATCTGGTTTATGTGTCTAAACACAAAGGTGTTTAGAACTGGAAGCTGTTACAGCTCGAGTATTTTTCTGCTCTTCTGCGCTTCGATTGCATGCAGCACCTGAGCGAGACGCCACTGAAGTTCAAAGCTCTACATGACTGGTCACTACTTGACAGTGAGTATAAACCCACATTTTTACAGTGAGGGTGATTGAGCACTGGCACAGGTTGCCCAGAGAGGTTGTGGAGTCTCCATCCTCAGAGATACTCAAGACACATCTGGACGCAGCCCTGGGCAGTCTGCAGGAGGGGACCCTGCTTGGGCAGGTGGTTGGAGCAGGAGACCTCCAGAGGTGCCTCCAACCTCAACCGTCCTGTGATTCTCTGATGAATTCTGCTCCTAAGCCTGCAAAGACCTCAAGTTTAAGTGTCTCTGCATAATATTTCTCCCTTGGCTTTGTTGGAAAACTCATTGCCAAGACAAAGGTGAACCTGCCCTGGGAAGCCTTGCCCCTTTCCAGCAGAGTCCGCAGGGAAGTTTGCATGTCCTGAGAGAGCAGATGAGCTGCCGGCACACGTAGGTGCATGCTTGCTTGAGAGTTTGGTCCACTGAAGTATCTTATCCTGGCTGGTTCAATACACACTGGCACTTCCCGCTTAGAAGAGTTGTCTCTCTTCTGATAGCAGTCAGAAGATTACAGCTCTGTCAGTAGCAGCAGGGAGGAGAAAGCAGAGAGGATGGGTGTATAAGAATGATTTTTATTGGGGTTTGGTTTTGGGTTTTTTTGTTTTGTTTTTGCGTTGTTTGTTTGTTTGTTTTGTTTTTTAAGGACTATTGATGAAAAGAAAGGACCCACCATATTGCAGCATGCTATGGCAGTGTGGTCAATAAAAAGTTTATTTTTACCCTGTAATTTAAAATCCGGACCTCAGCTGGGATTTATAATCTATTCTTCTTTGAACTTTACTGAGTAAATAAGCACAGAAATGATGCTGCCAGCCCAGCAGGGACCTCAAAAGTTCTCCATTTTTGCTCTGACTTGAAAAGGACTATTCATAATGTGTAGCGTTAGGAGTATATATGTTGTATTCCTGCAAGAAATCATGGCTCTAAATTAAACGGATGCATGCACACACATACATATATGAAAGTATAATTCAATTATGTTCTATTACTTCAGTTCCGCATATGAAATAATTCACAAAACCGGAGGAAATAATGTGCTTTCATTTTTATTCATCATAGATGAGTGAGTGGTCAAGGACATGACTTTCTGCCTCTACTTTGATACTGCTATTAAAGTATTAGGTTTTTTTTGCATTTCGAGTAATCCCTAAAGCCAATTGTGACATTTCTCAATTCCATATACCAGTCTAAATACATATATTTGTCTCACTGTAATTATAACACACATTGGTGTCAGATTTTTTTCTGTACGCTATATCAATGACAGATATCTTTTTCCTCCCAGTGTAGTATCTGTCTTGGATACCCATCCCAGGCTGCAGTAGAGACTCTGCTTCTTTCAAGTTCAGTGAACATCAGTATTGGATCATTGATTAGAAGATGTTTCCAGTCTCCCTGCCAAAGATCCCATGGCAGCTCTGTTTAAACTGGAAGCGTTTTGTTGTAGAGCTAGATTGTTATGTCGAAGGTGCTTGGTAAACTGGTATTGTTAAGCGTGTATCTTGGAGTGTTAACGATGACTTAATGACTTTTAGCTTTGTGCTGGATCTGAGAAACTTTTGCCCCACTCATTAATCAAAACCAGCGTGTGTTGCATGCTGTTTTATTACTCTGTGAGGATTGGTATATGTTGTAGCCACATTTTATAATTAATCGCCATCTGTAGTTCATCAGTGCCTAACTTGTCTTGTGTGCACGCGTTAATAGTAGGTAAAACAATTGTTGCAGTTTGGGTTGAAATTCTCCGTAGTGACTTGACTAGCAGGGCCGTGTATTGTGACCCAGTGTACTTGCAATAGCACTTTGTCGTATGCACTGTTGAGTTCACAGCCAGGCTCTACAATCCTATGAAATACATTGGATGCAGAAGCAATACTTGCACACGAAAGCCTCTGAATTGAAGTCCCTTTAAAAAGGATGCAGCTGCAATATGAATGGGGACCTGAACGGTTTCCCTCGTCATGAGTAGTGCCTTGTTCTTCGCGGGGAAGAGCTCGCAGTGGCACTGCGGCTGCCTTTGTCCCCTGGCAAACTAACCATGACTTCGAAATGTGGGACTGGCGTTCAGAAAGCCCTGCTTCTAAAGGGCAGTAAAGATGCAGAGCTCTTTTGAACGCTGAGCCGTTCTCATTACGATGTCCAAATACGATGTTTGGAAAGCTTGTTCCATGCACTCACCCATGGAAATATTTACCAAAGCTTGCTATTGTTTGATAATGCATTTTATTATTCCTACCAGAGAATTGAAAGAAAGTTTCCGCTGGGCAGGTTGCCTGATTGAGTCTCTGCCGGTGCCGGGGTGAAGGTTCTGGCTGGGAGATGCTTTGCTTGCCAAACCTGGGTGGCCCAGTGTTCGTCTCGTTAATCCTGATGACTGATAGTCATCTGAGAGAGACCTCAGCCGGGGTGAAGCTTTGGAATTGGCTTTGGGGGTGATAATACACTCCATTTAGTATTGACTCCCTTTGGCAGTGATATTTTTGTTGCGCTAGGAACTCTGTATAAATTTATAAGTTTTCACACATGAGCACCTCCTGTGCCTCCGTCAGCTTTGGTATTGTGCAGTTGTGTTGGCTCTGATGCTTAACTCTCCAAACCGGTATTGAAGATCCCGTAAAACTATAAAATCCATCACTCTTCCACTCTACATGAAATTGAGGATATCAGTCCTGTATCTGCATGTGTGTGTCAGCGTGTCTCCGTGACCTGAACTGTGACCCAGGGTTTTATGGTATGAACAGATGGAGCTCTGGGGCTAAAAATTTCAGACTATTTAGTTTAAAAAATTCAGACTGTTTAGTTTAGAGAGGAGATGAATAAGAAGGAAGACAGCAGAAATAAATAAATGACATAATGTGAGATTAAATCAAATCTAGAAGAATACAGCAGTAGAAAATAATAAAATATATCTCTGAATTAAACCTTCCCATGGAATTTTGTGGGCTCTCTGCAAGATTTAAGCAGAAACTGAGGAGCTTGTCCTTATGCCAGGAGGCAGCTGTTCAGCAGAGGAAAATTCTGGGCTGGTGCAGTTGTGCATCTTTTGTTTTGATTGCACATCTACCTGCTGAGTTCTGGGGGCTTTGAAGCACTTTGATTTTAAAGTGCCTTCATGTAAGAAGAGTCCTGTGTAAACGTGGTGACCAGCAAAGCACCTTGCTTGGTGCTTTTGTAAAACTTAAGTAATAAAATCAAGTTCAGAGGCATAAATTGGTGGCTTACTGTTACTGCAGTACGTGTCTTTTCGAATGATCTCGGTTGGGACCGTGTGAAAGCTTGTTTGTGAGGATGTGAGGGTCTTCACAAGCCTCAAAAAGCTTAGGTTATCTACCTGTGCCTTTCAAAAACTGAACAGGCAGAATGTCAGTACTGGCTCCAGGCTTGTTTCGGGAAAGCAGGCTGGGCTGCAGCAGTGGAAGGGGGCTTGGCTCACACTGGTATGTCTGCTCCCACGGTTGGCGTGGATGCCATTGGGCGAAACCACTTGTATCGTGGAGGCTGAAGCCTGACTCCCCAAAGCAATATAGGTAGTAAAGGCAAAACCACCGCATTTCAGACTTGTACCAGGAACACACAATTGCATGTACTGGCTTTTACAATAGCGTCATTTTAATGAGTCAGATCTTTTGGAGATGTCTTTATCTCCTCTTCCTTCTGACTCAATTCCATGATTTCCTGCTATCTAAACAAATATCACAGCTTGAGCTGCTGGGACTGCATTGTGGGTCTCCTAGTCGGGGTTCAATCATGCTAGATGCTTTACAAATGCAAATGATGCATAAACATATGCATTGTCCTTTTGGATCCGATCTCATGTCTGTCCTTAACAAGAGCCAGCAGGAGACATTTCAGAAGGGTACATAAAAAGTGTGTGGTAGACAGATACGTGATAGTCTGCCCTCCCATTCCAGAAAAAGATACCATTTTATGCCCTGAAGCATGAGTTTTAATAATCCTTCAACAATATTTTGGTATAATCATCAACTATTATAATTGCTCTGGATCATCTTGTCATCTTTATAAATGCCTACTCCATTTTTTAATCACGCTGGACAAAAAAAAAAGTGTGGCGATGAATTACACAGTTCAGCTTTATACTGCATGTGGTGTTTAGCCCCAAAAGTTTACAAATAAATAAAAAAGAGAAGAAATCCATTTTAGAGAGAGGATTAAGCCAAAATTTCAGTTTTCTGAAAGTGCAAGGGTCTAAGAGGATTTGTGAAACACTGGGATCAATGCAAGGTTGGCACATGTATATTGCTAAAAATGGCACTTTCTGCCCATTCCCATCTATAGGATCCTGATGCATTTGTAAATCCTCCTCCTAAAGATGGGATTGATGTCACCCATCTTCTGCCATCTAAATCTTACCTGTCTAGATTAAACTAATCTTTGAGCTCTGTCTGCAGTCAGCAGAGAGACGAATACCACAGGGGAAGATTCTTGCAAGATAGCTCAAGTTAGATAAGAGGAATCGTGTTTTGGCAGTACCTCTTGCTGTCATTGAAACTAGGACAGGGAGAGCTCTCACGTGATAGCGAGCTCCATTTCCCTAGCTCAAACAGGACCTAGTCCTAAACTTCTTGTCTAACAGGTTTTTGCACAGAAAACCTGGAAGAGAGAGATTCTGCAGCAACCCTGAGCAGCCCAGTCCAGGGCTTACTGTCCCTACTCTTACGCGGAGTTTTGTCGTTGTGCCTTCGTTACTCCTTTCTGGGCTGCAGCTTCGCATTCCCAGTCTGTGGGGAGAGGCAGCTGTTTGCAGCTGCATTGCTGCAGCATCCTGTGGGGAGCAGTTGGGGGGGGTGTTCCTCCGGTTTGGGAGGGGAAAACGTTTCTGGATGGAGTCAAACAGCGGAGCTGTCCAGTAAAGCAGACCTGCAGGAGCCCTACATGCTGTTAATTAACCTAAGTTAATTAATACAGGTGACTAAGCTTATGATTTAGCCCCATTCGTTTCCACATCTAGGTCCAGGCTGACATAGAGAAGCGTGCACAAGCGCTCTCTAACTTAGAGTTAAAGCCATTCTTCTGCCTCCCCACCGCGTCTGAGCACATCACTGGAGTTATCGACCATTTGGGTTTTTTGCCATTCGCCTCCTTCATTCCCTGGCTAACTCTCCCTGCTTCTCTCTTTTTCTCTCTCCCCTTTCCTTGCTGAAACCGCCAGTCAGAGCTGTGACAAGAAGCTCCAGCTCATGTTTGGTATGTGAGCAGATGGGCATTGACTACCGCCTTTCCCCACCCCTGGCTGGAAGGAGGAGGGTCAATGTTGATGGCATTGAGAGCAGAGGTTGTGCTCTCAGAGGTGGGCGAGTGTGGGGCTGGTGGTGGGGCTGAGCGTGCTTCAGTGGTGGAAGGGCAAAGCCCAGGTGACCACTAGGAGACTTGCAATACCCCATTCCTAGGCCATAATTGGGCAATGTGCGCGTGACGATAAACCAGGCAAGCGGTGCGGTAGACCCATTTCTATCCTCAGCTGCACCATAAAGCTAAAATAAGAGGTTCTGTGTTATTGGTACATTGCAATATGGTGCAGATTACGTGTAGGGTTTCAAGCAGAGAAATATCAAAATAATAGCTCGTTGTTGCTGTGGATTCATATTCTATTCATAATAGGTATTTGACCCTTTACGTGCTACACTGAGTTTGATTTGCTGGAAACCTTAACATCCCTTCTGAATTTCTTAATATTCTTAGGTTTAAATCAGGCTTATAAGGTTAGAAGTTGAGCGTATTGCTGAATTCTTGTTTGTGTTTGTCTAGTGGGATAGGTTGTAGTTAAGTGAAACGTGTGGTGTAAGCAAAGAGAAATTGCTGTATGCAAACCATAATTTTCATGTACTTACTGTTTTGAGTGCTGTGATGAAAGGGATGTATCGCAGCATTTTTATCACATCAGCTGCTATCTTTGTCTCTCTACCTGAAGGACGGCAAAGGGCCCCCTTTCATCTGGATGATTATGAGGCCATTATGGTAAACAGCACCACCAGGTTGGGTTGACATTGTTGGAGCTTTCATCTTTTGTTCTAAGTTTTGAAGCATTATTTGTGGTTCTCTTGTTCCCTGTCTCATGACTTGATGTTTAGTGAGAGCAGAGAGCAGCTCCTTGCCAGACTTGTCCAGGAAAAATCATTAAACTCGGGAGGGAGGGAGGGAGAGAGAAAAAGGGGCCACCTGAGTGCTGCCTCCTGGTTGGCGACGACCCTACAGCTCTGGAGCTCAGTTCTAGTTGCACAGCGGGTACCTGCATCCCTGCCTCTGCCACCTTCGCCCAGGCAAAATCCGCTTAAGCATGAAACATGACATACTGCCCAGCTTCATACCTCTAGTCCCAAAACAGGGGTCCCTCAGCGGATGGATGCATCAGCTGATGGAAGAATATGAGGCCAGACGACATGAGCAAAGAGACACTGACATGGTCAGTGGGCAGTGCTGACTTGTTTTCTGCCTGTATTTTCAGCCACGCACCCAAGTTTCTTCACCTTTAAGTTGGTTACATGAACCCAGGAATTTAGGCTGGGAAGTATCTGCAGGGTCCCAAGCCAGGAGGAGCTGGAAGAGGGGACTTTGCTTGTAAACCTCTGCTCTCTTAAAGTGGTTCCCGGCTGGAGGTTGCCTGTTCTCTCTGTGCTAGGACAGGTATCAGTGAAGTGCTTCCCATTTGTGTGCTCCAGCTTCTGAAGGCAGAGAAAGCTAATTCCTCTTGGGTGATCTCCAGATAAAGAAAACTCTTGCTTGATAGTTGACTCTTGTATTTGCCTTTAGCGATTAGTGTGTGTTCCTTTAATATTGAAATAAGATTCGTATGTAAAGCAGAACACACAAGAATATATCTCTCTAATAATGAGGATAGTGATATGATTTTTGGATGTAACATTTTTATTTCCTTTCATTTCTTATTGTCACATTTTCTTGTATTCTTTGCCCAGAATTTCAATCCTTCACCTTTATGCCTGTGTTTATTTAGTATTGCTGCTTTTTCTGTGCTAGCAATATGTGTTTATATATTGGCTCATAGCTTATGCGGTTTAGGGTATGCCTTCAAGCAAAGCCTGAATCCGGCAAGGGTGGATCCCTCAGCACAAATGACAGGGGATGTCACAGCTCAGATTGTGATTTTAAATTCCAGCATCTAAAATGAATTGCCCTGCCCTGTCCCTTCACACTGAGCTTTTCTGCTGCTCCTCTTATATCATATGCAAATATTTCATGGAAAAGAAGAGGCAAGAAGAGAGAATGAAATTTAACCACTTGCTTCTGCTTTCTGAGAGCAGCGTCATCTTTCCATTAGCCTGTGCTCAATGTAGTTTGGCCGGTTTGGTCATCCTGCCCAAACAAAGCCCCTGCAGCTGGTCATAGGATATGGTATGGAAATAACAGAATCACAGAATCATTAAGGTTGGAATGTAAGATCGTCAAGTCCAACCATCACCCCAACACCACCATGCCCACTAAACCATGTCCTGCACTGCCACGTCTACACGTTTTTTGAACATAACCCAAGTCTGCACCTCTCCTGCGTGTCAGTGAGGAGATGGAGCCATGGCCACGCTGTCTGCTGGTGCTGTGAGCTGCAGGTTGCACAGCCCACACAGGGAAAAAAAGCATCTGTGCTGGATTCTTCAGTTTCTCTGTGTGCAAGGAGATGTTTTATCAAGGGAGATGGCTCCTCCTGATTCTACAGACCCAACTCAAACTCCACAGATTCATCTGAGTTGGCAGCCAAGTCCCAAGGAGTTCATCGGGGAGGTGGGTGGATTAAGAGGGCTGGTTTTCAATGGGTAGGATCTGACTAGAGGAGAAAAACACGCTTTCCATGCCAAATAAGAAGATTGTTACTCATTCCTTTCTTCCAGGGTTTAAAATCCAGTGTGCTGGCACCTGTGCCATGCATTATACATTACTTCCCAAGCACAGCCACAGTGTTGTCCATACATAAATCCTCATCTGCAGCTTGACAGCGAGATGAAGGACGATGACTGAGCAGGGTGCAGAGCAGGGTGAGAATCGTGGTGTCGGGGGGAGCATCAGGATGGGGAGCACCCTTCTCAGAGGGCACGTAGTCATGCAAAGAGCGCTGTAGCTGACGTGCCTTTGCTGATCTTAGTTGGCTTGAGTGTGCTTGTCAGGACTGAGCAATACCACAGACGTAGCCCCGCTACACCTTTCTCTTCCTATTGTGTTTTGCAGCATCCCCTTCAATTAAGCTTCTTGTGGATGACCCGATAGTGGTGAACCCTGGAGAAGCGATCACCTTAGTCTGTGTGACGACAGGAGGGGAGCCAGCCCCCAGCCTGACGTGGGTGAGGTCTGCCGGCATCCTGCCCGAGAAGACGGTCCTGAATGGCGGCACTTTAACGATACCTGCCATCACGTCAGAAGATGCTGGCACGTACAGTTGCATCGCCAATAACAATGTTGGAAATCCTGCGAAAAAGTCCACCAACATCATCGTAAGAGGTAAGTTGAGCTGGCAAATTATTGACCTTTATCTTGGAAGATGTGTCGAGTCCTAGTCTGACAGGATAGCAATGTTCACATAGTGACGTCCTATGTTTCCAAAGGTATTTCTGGTAATTTCTAATAATGTGTGAGATGAATTCCTGTTGGCTTCAAATAGCCAGTGGCTCTTGTGCTGGGCTCAAACCCCTTGGCTGGAACAAGGGTGGCGTGGTGCCCCTTTGTATTGTGAAGATGCAGCAGCTCTCCCATCCAGACCGGAGACAAAGGATTGCCAAAGGAGACCACGTCTTCTGGGCATTGCCTGTGCTGATCCCCTGCACACACTGTCTCGGCAGTGAATTCATCCTGAGCTCCTGGAGGTGTCATTACCTACTTCCCCCTTTTCTTCCTCCTCATCAGCTGAACATGTTATTGAAATTAAGGCTGTTGTGCACGCTGTGAATCTGCTGCCATCAGATGACTGCTCCCTGGGTAGGAGCTGTAGATTAGTACCTATGCTTTAATTATTCTAAATAGCAGGATAAATGTCTGTCTTAGATAAAAGTAAGAGAAGAGTGCTTACAGAACAATTACTGCCAGGTGGAGAGAAACTCTCCCTGGTTGTTTATCGCTTTCTGGATAACCCCAGGGACATGGCCAGTTGGTTTGAAGAAGGAGTTTGATTGGCTGATAGGCATCATCAGAGTGGATTAATCTACCTGAACCAAACAGTTCATCTGAAACTAATTTTCTATAATCTAATCTATGAATGGTAGTGAAACATAAACTCCCACGCTATAGGAACTTTAAATAACAGCATGTGATTAATCATGCTCAGAAGAAACTGCTGTATAAAGAGCCAGTGGTATGAATATTTTATTAGAGCCATAACCCCTGTTCACTTCTTATTGCCCAACATATCATACTTTTCAGCAGGATGAGGAATTAGAAGCTATTTCTGTTCTGGGGGTCAGGGAGAGACCGTTGCATCAGCCTAGGTCTGCAGGAGTTTATCAGGAGATGGCCACAGATTCATTTGTAATATTTTATTTCCATTTGAATTTTTGACGTTTGGCTTAGGGGTTTTGTTGTCAAGAAGCAAAAGCAGTCTTGTTTCAGGAACGTAGCATCAACATTAATTTGCTGTGATTTACAACGGTGATGAGGATGTGAAGGGGAGATGTGAGTGAAACACACACTCGGAATAAGCAAAGGGAGAGGAAAGGCTTTGTGTGAAAAGAAATCTTGATATTTTAATTGACCCAGCAGACAGCACCGGAGAGCCCAGAGGAAAAGCCAAAGTCCCTAGCTCCCTGCAGAAACAAATTTCATGAGTCATAGCATAATAATAATAATAATAATAATATGCCCTCACATTTTTATTTATAGAAGACCGTGGCTATGAGATGCCTAGGAGCTGCAAGATGTTGAACAAAATATCATTAAAGCATTTGAGGTGACTTTTTTTTCTTTTTTCCTCTCTGCTGTGTGGCCCTGTTAATTCTGAGGAGGGACCACAACGAGGAACAACCCATTAAATAAATGAAGCACAGCTCCCTTCTAGCCCCAATGCATTGCTACCTGCTGCGGTTTTCCCCTTATTATTTCTGTTAAAAGGGAAGAACTGTCTTTTAGAAAAAAAAATCTTTATTCTGGTCTTGGTTGATTTATCTTTACTAGAAGCGATGAAATATGAGAGAAATTTGTATCAGAGTTTTGATTTTACTTTGTGTATATATTTCTTAGCATTTTGCCTGTAGCTCATTGCTTCTCTCTGTTTCATCTTTTTGTTGTTGTGTATCAGGATTTTCACACAGCAGCTGAGGGGAAAAGAGTATTTACTTGAAACAGCATTTAAGCGTTGCAGGAGAAGCATTTGGTAAATGGAGTTCACATCTTCTGTCAGGTGGATTACCAACCCCAGGATTAGACAGTAATCCCCTAATCTTACCCAGAAAGAAATGTAAAGTTGTCTCAAAGCATCATCAGGGCTCAAATGAAATTTGTTCCCTATAAAATTCACTAAATTTCACTGTGCATTTATCTGAACATGACTTAATTGTATGCGCTTCATTCCATGGGTGCTACCTTACCTTCAGTACCTCTTGATTTTTTTCTGAGCATTTTCCTATCTTTGTGGTGGACTGCCCAAGTCTGTGACTACCCACCACACCTGACTTCGAACCCGTTGTGAATGGTGTCATATGACTGCAATGCATTTAATAAGACTAAATAAACCTTAAACCAGAGAGGATCCTTCAAAAAGAAACAAATAAAAGTAAATCCGTGAATAACAGAAGTAATTTCTCCTTTTTGGAAGTCAGAAATTATGTGGCTCAATAAGCAATAGAGGCAACAGATGAGGCTGTGTTTAAAGAGCAGATTCAGGCATTGAGGCGCCGACCTGACGCCGAGGTGTATTCAGGTCAGCTCTGTGCTCCTCCATCAATCTTTTCTTAAAGCGGGGATAAATACAGTGAAATGGCAAGAAGGCCAGATATGATGGCTTGGGGGAATACGTATCACCTGAGAGATGGTGCAAAACGTGCCCGTGTGGAAGTGCTGCATAATGGGTGTTCTCTGCTTCTCCAGGGTGTAAATAAGGAGTTACATGTGTTCTCCGCTTCTGCAGGTTGTGACTAACTAGTTTCTGCAATTGCCATGTGCTGCTGAAGGAGCGGTGGTGGGATAGCCGGTGCCACTAATGGTCTCAGTGCATTGCTTTCCATTTGTTAGCTCCCAGGGTTTATCTGGAAGCCTACTAATATGCATAAGCATTTAATATGTTCTCTGTTTTTCTGCTGGTACTTGATTTCCTCCCCTTCCAGTGAGCATTGGCACGGAAGGAGGTGTTTGTTCTTATAATAAAAAACAGACTAAAGCTGCCGTTGCGGCAAGGAGCCCATTTAGTTACAGAATCATGGAATCACAGAACCATTAAGGTTGGAAAAGACCTGTAAGATCATCAAGTCCAACCATCACCCCAGCACCGCCATGGCCACTAAACCATGTCCCGCAGTGCCACATCCACACGTTCCTTGAACACCTCCAGGGATGGTGACTCCACCACCTCCCTCGGCAGCCTCTGCCAGTGCTTCACCACTCCCTCAGTAAAGAAGTTTTTCCTAATGTCCAGCCTGAACCTCCCCTGGCACAACTTGAGGCCATTTCCTCTTGTCCTGTCAGTGATAATGGTCTTTGGATTTTTTTTTTTTTCTTTTATCTTTTCTCTTTCGGCCTGTGTAACTTAAAAGTAATTGTACATCCTTCCAACAAAAACAAGCTAGGTGCTTGCTCATCGGTTCGGATGAACACGGATCCCTTGCAAAACAACAGGCGTTGCACACAGCTGCTGAGGGAAGAGACTCCCTCATATGCTGCCTCCTTAAGCAGATAAATTAACACTTTCAGATAAAGCAACATTCTTTAAAGATGCTCCTGTCTTAAGCAAGTTGTGAACTGCACACTCTGCTCCCTTTGTCTCCGTTCTGCTGAGCTGTTGTGTTAGTGCCTTTCCCTTTTGGCCGTCGGATAATGTTCATGAAAGTTTTGCTGAGACGATAAAGAGAAATTGTTTTGAGTACCACAGTGCTGCTCCTGAAGAGGTACAGACATAATGCAGTGTCTTTCATTTCCTCTGTTCGCTTTCAACAGGAGCTCACCAGAGGCAAATCAGTGACCATGTGCTGTTTACCTGTTGAAATCTTAGTGAGAAAGTCTGTGAAATAGCTGTTTTAAAGAATGCCATTATCAGCTTAACTGTACCCAAAGATACTGCAAAATATTTCATTCCTTCAAAGATATTGTCGTCCATCAAGGTGTCTTGGGTCAAACCAGAGAAAGAAGAAGTGCTCTCTCATTTCAGCAAAGCTGGCTGTTCACCAGCTCTAATTATGAGAGTTTCTTTCTAAGTATTTTCTTCAGATTAATGAGTTCTTTAAATGATTGCAAGTCTGCTAGCATTTGAGTATTGGTGGGTGTTCTCATCAGTGGCATCTTCACATCCTGCTCTCAGACTGATGATTAGAATAGCTTCCCGTAACATATTTCTAGACAAAACGATTAGAAAGCAGAGGAAGCTCTAAGGGAATCTTGACTCCTCTCGTTCTAGTAAAACTTGATGTTTTTATCCTTCTCTTAAAAAGAAAAACAAACCAAAACGCTCTCTCAAGTAGCAAATCCAGCACACTCCTTCTGGATAAACAAAGTTCCTGACAACCTCCATGACTGATGCGTGGTTTTTTTGCTGTGCTTGCTTGGAGAATGTTCTGTTTTTCTGACTTCTCCATGGCAGAGCAAAAAAATGTTGCTCTGATGCTATGGAAATAATTTTTCATAAAGGCCAGGATGGGGGAAATTTGTTGCACTTCTTTCAGAGTTCTTTCCCACCCAAAAGATTTCTGTCAATTTGCTTTCATTTTGAATTTGTCACTACGTACCTCTGTTGGTCTCAACGAGGGGTAAATGATAATCAGTCTTTCTATGGATATTTTGTTAATTAAAATAAGAAGGAAACACACACACATGCATTTGTGTTAAAATCAAATGCAAAACCTTGCTTACTCACAGTCCTTGAGCCAACACGCATGGTGACAGGGATACTTCTTCACGTCCCACGCACGCACAGTTGTGCAGAGAGGACTTCACGTTATGGCCAGGAACTTGGTAGTTAGAGACCTCACCTGTGATGTGGCCCCAGGCCTTGATCTGGCATGGGAAGTTGAACATTCAGCTTATCCCATGTCCCAGGAAACTCTTCTAGCCTGAGGATCTTTTAGACTTTGCTGTTGGAGGTTATTTTACTCCTTTAAAATTCTCTCTTCGATGCGTATTTGGAGAGGGAAGCAAAAGGCATTAGAGAAATGGTAATATTGGCCTTGTAATCCTTAAGACACTACATAAAAGTGAGATCATCACAATACCGTAGAGATTTGGGGTGACAATTGGAAATGTCAAAAGAGGCAGGAATCAAGATAATCATATGTCTACGACTTCTGGAAAATTACACATTTTCAACATGACTCAAACTGGGTACTCAGAATTACGAGAGCACGGAAGAACAAATACTCCAAAGACACTGCGAAGGGGAAAATGAAAATGGAATCTCTCTGTAGCTACCAGTGTGTCAATGAAGAATTAAAGGCTTTCGATGATGAAAGGTGTAAGGTGGTTCCTACATCCAGTAAGAGAGCGAAAATGCTGGGTAGCATCTTTGAAGGACACCTGCGCATCAGATGGGGAAACAGGTAGAGCTAGAGAAATGTTTTACAGGTCTTAACATACGGAGCACTGAAATGATCCGGAAAGGTGTCAGCGTGCACCAACTCGGATCTGTCACCTCATCAGCAACTTCTCCCATTACCTTCTTTAAATAGATCGCTTCGTCTCTCCCATTGTGACTGTAACATTTTTTTAGTGCCAGTTGACTCTGACTGTGTGACTTTTCCCTTCCGTGAAGTGGAAACATAGTGTTTGGAGTTAATTTTTCAAAGGGGTGGGATTCCCTGTCAGTTTAAATATAAAATAATAATTTAAAATGACCTGTGCTCAACATTAGCACAAAAGCTTTTGCTGAACAAAAAGCACACTGGGGAAATGCATTTTAAGTCCGAGATTGCTGGAAGTACCTATTCCATTATGTCTTTAAAAACTCTATGTGAACTGTGTAGCAGTGACTGCTAAAAAGAAGGTTGGGAAAAAAAAAAAAGACCCAGATTGTGAAATAAATGAAATTTTTGTTGCTTTTGTGATGGGTTTAAAAAAAAAAAAATAATCCTGTAATCTGGTACTTCTGATGTGCATTCTCGCACATCTGCTTACCCTTCTGCTTTCCTGCAATGGCTCTGTTTATCCCAGAGCTTTTCTTAGGAATTTCCCTTGTTAGTTTAGAGCAGTTGCATGATGTAAGGGATAAAAATAAGTCTGTCTGGTTATACATCAGCACCTCTGCTGTCACCCCTCGAAGATCCTCAAGTGCTGTTAATTGAAATGTGAGCAGGGCCCCCATGGGCTGGTGCCGAGTGCCAGAACAGAGGCAAGGCTCACAACTTTTATCCAAAAGGTGGAAATTGGGTTTTGGCGGTAGCCGTGACAGTCGTCACCCGGCGGGTCACCCGGCAGCGGTGCAGCTGCTGGACGCTGGCCAGCAGCCGAGCGATGTGTCCTTCTGACACGCCTGATCGTTAGCTGGCATCATCTGTGACGGCGGGAGCGCTGGATGGGGATGCTGGCTCCAGCATGCCAAGTCTAAAATGTTGGGTTTTCTGTGCAACTAGCAGAAGGACTTTTTTTTTTTCCCCCTCCTTTTTTTCCCCTTGTATTCTGGGAAGGTCTCACAGCAGACTGATTATACTAGTGCTTATTTCATGGCTGTAGAAAGCCGAAGGCCTTGGCAAATATCCATACGCATAAAACAGGCATTACTACACCACGCAGGAGTGACGACCACTGTTAACTTCCTAATGAGGGACCGTGCAGGCACGTGGAGCTTTGTTGTGCATGGTGCTGCCTGGCCACGGGTCCTGCAGGCTGCGGGAGGCTGGCAGAGATGAGCTCCCCAGGATGCTTCAGTAGGGTGGAAATACAGCAGCCCCCATGCTGGCTTTCAGTATCCATTGATGGTTGTGCTTTCCTTGCGGCAGACTAGAAAGCAAGAGTGATTTCATGAAAGTGCCAAGGTTTTGAAATTCATATTCCGGAATATGACTGGAAGGGCACTCCTGGGTCATTGAATCCAGCTGCCCTTATTCCAGGTGTCCATCTCATCTCATCTCATATTTCATCTCATCTCATCTTTTGTATCGTCTTTTTTTTTTAAATGACCAACTCCACCTGCAATTTTGATAACTTTCTTCCAGCACCTTCCCAGCTCTTCCCAGGAGTCTCTTCCCGTGTCTCACTGCTCTGACATTGAGGTCCTCTGTTATTGCCAGCATAGCGTGTCTGCGGTGGCTTTGCCGTCCCTTGAAAGCAGCTTTGCTGTGGAGTGGCATCAGGCAAGCTCTACGAAGGCTGTGCCGGAATGGACGGCTGGGCTTCCACCGTGGCAGTTTGGCACCTTCACCCTGCTAGGGGCTTTCCCTGTCCTCCCTCTTGCATTATGCCAATGTATGTTTTTTTATCATAATCTTAAGCAATTTCCTTAACTCTTCATTTTAACAGCACTCACCACCTTGCTAAGTTTCTGCTGTGTCTTGTTGGACAAGACAAACGACCTTCCTCCAGTGGGGGGTTTAAATGCACCTTTCAAAAATGTTTGCAGAGGGGGTTTGGGAGAGACCCCTGTGCTGGATGAGGATGAGGATGAAGAATAGCTCTGTCAACTGGAGGCTGAGCACCCCACGCCAGCCCTCCTGGCTCGCCTGCGGGAGCCAGCACCACTGCAGGCATCTTCCTGGGGGCTCTTCCAGCTTTTTAAGCATGAGTATACTTCAGTATAATCATATAATCCAGCCAGTTCCGATTCTTCCCCCAAGAGATGAACCCTGTGAGTGGGATTGCAATGAGACAAGATTTTAGCCTAGAAAACCTGCTCTTACGGTGCATCCAGTGAGTTGCTACAGTCATAAGTTACCAGTGCGCTATCCTAAAAGTTTACAGCTCTGAGAATGAATGTGTAAAAAAGTTGAGCTTCAGAGTTTAATAAGTCCATTTATTTTTATTATCTGCAATAGCAGTCTCAGGCATGTGTGCTCTCCCCCAGGCTGGGGTGTATCACGGACGAGTTCATAAAATGGTTCCATATAAAAATGTAGATGGTTTATTGATTCTTCTGCCCTTTCATTAGGACTTCACAGAATTTTTGTGTACAGAAATTTTATTTTTAAATAAGTTTGTTGCTCTGCAAAACACCCTATCGGGCACCATGTATCTATAAAAATATATCAGAAAGGATTTCAAGAGGTAATATTCATTTGATCTTTCTCCTTCTGACCCTTGCAGTGTGGCTGCTTTGGGTAGCCACGTTCTTTCTTCACCGTGGGCAAGGAAAAAAAGTTATCCTCACTGTTGGTTGGCTAGCAATTATGAACTACTAATAAAAATATTAACTACTAACGCATGATAAATTTTTTTGGCAGGGGTGTGGCGTCATAGTTTAATATTCTATTAGATCTTGGCTGATTAATACATGATGAGGTCTGCGTAGTCTTAACAACATTATCATTTTGGCAGAAAAAATTGTGGTTTTCGAAGTTTTGCCTTTTCCTAAAGGGAGAGGAAGAGGAGAGAGGAGAAAGAACAGTGCACAATGTTTTGCTCTGATGTTACCAGAAACTTTGATGACCTTGAAATGTGTTTTAAGTTACGTACTTGTATTGCATCAGGCAACAGTGAACGAGATTGGTAGGCCTCTGCCCAGTCTGACAAATCATTTTGGGAAGTTTTATAGGAGCCCAATTAATTATTGAGGCATTGAACTGCGGAATAAAAACAAAGTGTTGAAGGGAAATGCAACCCGTGTTGGAATGAATCCAGGCTCTAACAAAATCCTGCAGTCGAATAAAGCTCTTGGGCCACACAAGAAGCAGGAGATGGGGACGATCCGGTGTGGAAGCCTTGGAAACTGGGGGTTCGCTCTAGGTTTTGGAAGAAAGGCAAGTGCTGTGTGCTGAGTTTCATTTGCAGTGTGTGGGCGAAGAGAAGAGTGAAGATTTGCCATATATTACTTTTGGGCATTCAGGAAAACTCAGCAAGGCTATTTTTTTTTTTGACAGCTTTGGCACAAGAATTAAACTTTATAAAGGCATTGGCCCTGGAAAACACCCAGCTGTAATGTGCAGAGGATTTATAATTTGTTTGGCAAGTGCACAGCCCACTGGGGATTGTGTCAGCTTTTCTGAATTGTTTAATTTATATCCCAATTCTTGTCTGGCTTGTGACGAGGCTTGTGAAGTTCCCCTTTGCCTGTGAGATGGGCAGTCTGTGAGCGGGGGCAGCCCTGAGCCCACAGCTCTGGCCGGGATCACAGGCCGTACGTTGGCTTGGCGAGCGTGGGGTTTCGTAGCATGGGAAATGTTTTGGTTTTTTTCCCTTTCTTCTGCTCGGGCTTTCAAAAAGTACTGAATGCCAGTGGCCAGTTTGTCTCCGCTGCTTATTGATCAGCCTTCGTTCATTTTTTTGCTATTTCACCCTCACGTACCCACCTTGATGCATTTGAATCATTATCTGTGTCTGCTTAAAATGAGAGATGAACGCAGCCTTCCACTGCCCCACTTCCATGGGGCTGCGCTGTGTGCTGGTCCCTGGTAGGACACTCCGGTTTCTGTCCCAAAATCAGCTTTATCCTGGTGTGACATCACTGGGGCGACGCCTGGTTTTCACAAGCAGGGAACCGCAGCCGGAAGGTTGCGCGGTCTCCATCCCCGGAGGATTTCAAGCCCTGAACGACCTGGTCTGAGCTCCCATCTGGCCCTGCTTTGAGCAGGAGGTTGGTCTAGAAGCCTCCTGAGCTCCCTTCCCACCTGAATATTTCTACAAACCTGTATGGCTTTGCTCTTCTGATGGTGCTTGTTTCTCTTGACTATTTACTTCTAAAAGCAGTTAAAAGAGAACCCATGCTGTGTTTCACATACTTTGATCTTGGCTTCATCTATTTAATGGATCATATACTGAGTAACTTGTAAACTGAAATCTTCATTACAGAGGAGTATACATCTCCCCTTCCTTCAAAAGAAAAGCAGGGAAAGAAATAGGAGCTAATTAACTAGAGCACACGTAAAAACAGACACCTGCCACATGGCATCTCCAGAAGAATAAATCCTTTTATTTTAAAAATTAGAAGCATCTATAAAAATAGAGACAAAACCTGAAATCTCTCCACAGTATTTGCATTTAAATTGAAAATGTGAATGCATCTGGTCTTGTAAGTGCCAAATAATTACTTGATATTAAAAAGTTTGGGGATTCTCTAGTAGAAGATGCTTGACAACTTAATTGTTCTGATAGCTACTGAAAGTTATGGTTTTAAAAAACTTTAAGCTAAAACCATGTTGACAGAAGCAAAATGAACTGTTGGTAAAATGCTGAGATGTGTCCTTTTTTAGCAAGACTGTACTTCAAGTCTGCCTTTGCATAGGAAGGTGACTAAAGGGAACATGCAGGCAGCATAATTTTCTGAAAATTATCTTGCAGAGTCCTAAATACGCTATTTAAGAAATTTGAATTTTGAGAGTGGTCAACGTTGGTGCACTCTCCCGAAAAGCTCTGTGAGTGTTTATGTAGTTATGCTGTTTTTTAATGTTCTCCTTATGACCCAAACAAGGTTCACCCTGCCCGCTCGCTCGGCAGGCGTATTTTCTGCTGGAGAGAGTTCTTTTATCTGAAAACATCAAATAGCGTTATTTGCTGCTGATGCAGGTGAAGCTAGCTCTGTGCTGAGTGATTTTATTTGTTGTTAGACTGACCTTTTAATTCTGAGCAAAATGTACAGACCTCCTTTCAGAATAAGAAAGTTTCCGTAGCTCAGCAGTGGACCAAGCAGTTACGGGGTTATAGGGATGAGCCATAAGGTAAGAGAGCTTTCCCTGCTAGAGGAGAAATAAAACAACAGTATGATGCTGACCTTGGCAGACCTGGTGGTCTCCCATCAGCCAAGAACGAATCGGAATAACAGAGTACGAAATAGATGCAACTGCTGCGCAGGGCAAGCTGGCAAGACTTGGAGTATTTAATTCAAAAAATGCTGTGGGCTGGTGCCCTGCAGAAGATGTTGAGGGATCTATCGCATCCACTTTCTTTTCATCCGGTTTCTGTATAGAGAAGGAGATGAAGCCCATGGCTGGATACAAGGTGGTCACTCTGGGACTTTCTAGGTCCTGTGAACTGGCTGGAAGACAAAGCACGTGTTGGCAGATTGCCGCAGGTTTGGTTTTCTGGGGTTTTTTTTGCTTTGTTTGGTTCAAGAATGACCAAGGAGGGTGACTGTTCTTACTGAAAGACATTGAAATGCACACTGGTACGGTCTGTACGGTGGATTTGCAGACGCTCCCAGGCCACATCTGCCATGGCATTATTTGAGACCCAGTTTAACCAGCCTGGGGAGAGCGTGCTCTGTGGTGCAGGATGGTTTTCAAGATAGTTCAGAGACAAAAAGCAAAATCTGGAAGGAAAGAGGTGTCTGTTGCCTCGCAATCACGCCTTGATTAAAAAAACCACACAAAACAGTGTGATTATTGTAGCTGAGTGTTAGAATAGCACAAGAAATCAAAGGCGAACAGTGGAAGGAGGAAACAAGGACTTGCAGAAACCTTGGCATATCCAGAGGGAAGAGCTCAGGCACCCAAGGCTGCTACTTGAGCAGCTCAGTGTGCTGCCTAATTAAAGTGCTCAGTGCAGAGTGACAAGGTGGAACTGCAGATGGAACTGTGAACTGCAGCTTTTCTTTTCTTTATCCATTTTAATTAGTGACCAGCAGATGTATGAGCCTTTAACCATATATTTTAGCCTTTCTGAAATGTATCTTCTTTAAGTAACTCTGAATTTGGACTTACTTTTCTTTTTCTTTTTCTTCTGTTTATATTATTCCCTCAAATCTATTAATCTCATTTCTCTTGCTGTTTGGAGAATTGACTTCTTAAAGCACCAACTGGACACGGAATTTTTGTCCAACCATTTCAACAACTGCATCCCATTAGTAAAGTTTCCTATTCTTTATTGTCCAAGAGTCAGACCCTGCTCCGAACTCAACACCACCAACACATCATGAGGTCCAGTTTCACTAGAGCAAAGTTTTCTACCCCTGACCTGGCTACAGGTTGCTTCATTGAAGTATGGCATGAAGCACGTGTCCAGGTTGGATCTTAGGTACGTTTGGATGTGAAGCTAAGCTGAGATACTGCTTTTCATCAGGTGTTCATGTGGCCGTGATGTTCCCAGAAGAACAGTGTGGCCTTAGAAAGGATTCAGTCTGTAAACGCGGTCTCCTGTTATTGAGATTTTCCATACATGGCTGCATGTCCGTAATGGCGCTGAGGATGATGGACGATAGTCATTCATCAGTAAGGAGCAGAAGTGATTATCTGCAGGACACTTCAGAGTAGGCTCCTCTGTGTCCAGAATTGATGTGCAGACTGTACAGATGGCACAATCCAGATAAACTTTCATTATGGAGAGCTGATATCTCAAACTATGTTATGTGGAGTGTTGTTTTGCTCTTCTGTTTTAGAATTAGGCTAGAAGACTGTAACACTGAATGATTTTCTTTCTGTTATTTTCCTTTCAAATGTTTTATTGGTTGGCAAAAGCAAATTTCAGTTTTCCGTGTTCCTTATGCACAAAATAAAGTCAAAACTTATTTTATATGTAACAGAATGAAGTTTAGCGGACTACACTGTGATGTTCACCAGTGAGAAAGATATTTTGGACAGTTGTTAAATTGTCTCTACTCAGCTTAGCTGTTGGATAATATAGTTTAAGGCAGTATCCTTTAGAATACTAAAGAGAATACAGCTTTGTTGCCCATGGCCAAAATAAACAAAGACTTTGTGTTTCTTTGGAGCTTATGATAGGAACTTTTTTTTGCTTCTATTGATTTGAAAGAGGTAGACATGTTAATGAAGAAAGAAACATCAGAGGAGGATTTCCGTGAGTGTTTTTTCAGTGGGAATGACTTCTTATTTAGTGCAGAGATCCATTTATGCTGGGCTTTCACATAAAAGTAGATAAACCAGACAATGTGGACTGCAGTGCAGTTTCCAAGGTGTGGTACTGGAGTAGGTCATAGAAATGATGCATCAGAGTGATGACATAAGTTGAAATGTGCCTTTTTCTCTGCTGTTTGAGGTTTGAAACAGATTATTTCAGGGGAGCATAAATAATTCAGAATTCCTGCAGTAAATCATCACTTGATGTACTACTATACGTTTTTGTGTGCCTTTAACAAGAGTGAACCAAGTCATTTTATTTTTTCCTTATTTCTCAGTGATGGGATACTTACGATTTAGTAAAGATCATGTGTTAGTGATGGAATCCACCAAACCAGATCCAGGTGCTTACACCCCATATATTAAATCTATCCATTCTGTATGTTGAACTTATCTATTTAACCAACTGTTGTATGTATTTATTCCTGAAATTCTGTATTACAAAGCTGGTGCCTTAAACCTGGACAGGCACACAGCTGCAAGCAAAATCAGTGAATCACTCCTTGAAGAGGAAGGAAGTTGAGTTTTTATTTTCCTCTACAAAATCTGGGAACCAGCAAAGACTGCAAGTATGAGCAACAGCATGCAGTGAGAAAAGTTGGCTTCTCAAGGTGTCTTGACAGATTAGGAAAAAGGTTTAGGTTTATGAATACACTTTACAAGTCTTTTAGGGACTATCTAAAATCTTTGCTGTAAGGCTATGAATCTTCTGAATTGCAGTTGTGTGAAAGCAGGATTGCTTTTCCCATCTCTAAGGCTCTAAGGAGATGAGGGACCTGGTGTGATTGAAGCAAGAGCTGGTGGTAGGAGTTGACTTTCTTTACTCACCGCCTGCTTTATATCTTTCTCTGAAGGACCAATGAATCATCCCAGTAATCATCTTTTGGTACAGAGATCACAGCAGTAATGTGGAGAGTTGTTTCTCAGTCTTTTAAAACAAGCAGCCTATGTCTGGATTAACAGACTGGAGTTTCTAAGGAATGAAGATGGGTTTTGCAGATCACTTGCCAAGCAAGGTGCTCCCACGGGGCTTTTTCTATCTTCTTATCCTTTGATGTGAAACCGAAGTCAAGGCAAAGGGCTTAATCCGAAGCACACAGAAGTCATGGAAGGACCATTGTTCACAGCGGTGAACTTTGGATCAGATCTTTGGTCTTTTCCTTGCTGTTTCTCTGCAGGCCATTGGCCTGAAAAATAAAGTCAATAATCTTTTCAATTAGCACAAACTCTTTTTCTTGCATGTGAAGAGGAAACATCAAGGGGTCGGTAGCATCTGAGCAGTAGGAAAGGATCGCTGCCTTGCCTCACCCAGGGGATGCAGTTGAAACATAGAACCTCCAGCAGTGGATCTGGAGTTGGAGGTATTGGTACTTACTTGATAAAATGCCGGTGCTGGGTGCTCAGAAACAAGTGGCATGCTGGATGCCGAGTTCGCCAAACCTCCAAAATGTACTCGTGGTGCTCCAGGACACATGCAAGTCTCTTACATCTGCTTGGCAGATTATCAGGTTGCATTCTCGTCTTGTTCGCTGGGAACAGGTTAAAACAAAATCGCTCACGAGCCTTAACAAAATGTGAAGGGGAACAATCAAAATTAGTCGAAGCCACTTCTGGTGAGTGCACAGAGGTTGGACCTCATGTGGCATCCAACTGCTCAGTCAAGGTTAAAATCAGTAATTTGCACAGCTCTGCTACTTAATATTGCTGTTGCCGCGGGCTGCACACAGACATAAGCATCAGCAAACACAAAGTCGAGCATTCCCCAATGTCCTGCCTCAGCTTAGGAAGCAGCCAGTGGCCAATAGTTATTATGTCAAAGCCTGCACACAGTGCAGCAGCTAATGTATTCAGTTATGGTGTTTGATGCCATTCATATGTCATGAAATGTGCATTCACGAGATATGAACATTTTGAGGCATTAAAGGAGCATTTGGGGTTGATCAGGGTGGGGGTGGGAAGATAGGACTTAACCTGATGAATGCAAATAGACCTTAGTTGATATACTGAAACGCATTTTATTACTTTGAAATGTAATTAATGAGGGAGGGCAAAGACAGTTTTGTGAAGAGTTTGAGGACAAAAATTGTTTCATCTTTGTTTATTTGATCACATCATAGTTCTTTGGGGCCTCTTTGGAGAAAGACTGGCACTTTTCCTGAGTCTCAAAGTGCAGTTACAGACTTATTTGCACATTTGCTGATCTTTTGTAGCCCTGTGTGTTGATTATGTTCTGAAATCTCTGCTGGGATGCTGCTGTGGTTAGCATGTCTGCAGCACCGTCTCCCACATTTTGCTGGTTAACCCTGTGTCTCTTTTATTTGCTATATCTAACCCCATGGAAACTTCCCAATGATGCCTCAAACATAACCAATAATACAGTGAAAAAACAGAGTCAGGATCCATTGCATGTTTCAATATACTTGACATTTTAGGAGGATGCCTGGAAATTATGGTCCAAGAACCTACACATGAGGATAATCCAAACCACTGTTTTATGGGGCTTGACCGTGCATGCAAACCCGTGTGCAGAATACCTACAGAAATCACTTTTCCCCTACCTGGTGGATTTGTACCAGGCTCAACTCAGGTGTTCCCAAGAGGTCAGTACATGACACACAACTTAAATCAGTCAGGTCTGAACTCCTTTTGGAGGCCACATCCAGCATATGTGAATCTAAGACTCTACACTTTCTTGCCTGCAAGAAGCAGCTTTGTATTCCCAAGACAGCCGAAGGCATGGTCACTCAGGAGAGGTCTACTGACCCCATGTTGCTTTGCCAAGGGCAAAGACCCTTTGCCAAGAGTCTGAGACTAGCTTCATGGGGCCCTGCATTGCTGTAATAACTTTTCTTTCAAAGACCTGAGCAGGGTCACCCCAGCCCTCCTGTCTCTGACAGCCAAGAGTGCCCTAAACTCTGACTTACGCAGTCGTCTTCTCCATCGCAGTGTAACCGAGAGCGGTTCATTTGCTCGGAACGGTTTCTGACCTGGTAGGTCAGGAAGTTCCCAGTATGTGAAGTGATTTGGAGTCTCATCAATCTGGAGTTGAGACATCCAGGTTCAATTTCCCCTTCCTACAAAAAAGCTGTAGCTTCTAAGATGCTGTAGCACGATGGCTGCTACTACCATTTTCAGGGTTTGGAAAATGGAGGTTTATTACTACTTAGGGGTGGTGGCAGCACTGCGTCTTGTGGTGCTTTCCATCCTTGAAAGTGAATGGTGGAGCAAGCCCACCAGGAATTCTCATGAGAGGCACTCTGTTTTTTGGGCTGCTTCTGGGCTGACTATTGAGCAACTCAGCACCATCACATCTAGGGCAATTCTGGCCACAGTCCTGGGTCAGAGAGAAGCATGTCTGCCCATCATGGCCCCGTGCTTCTCCCTGCTCCCACTGTCCTCCAGCTCAACACGCCTGCAGCTATCAGATGTCTTTGGGCACCTGTGGTTGGTTTCTTGGGGACATCTTCCAGGTATGGATGGTGATTTTCACGTGCTTTGGTGGCACTTTAGAAATTCCAAGAGACATAGGTTAATTGTAGACTGGTGCCAAACGAGATTTTGGATTTATGGATGTGGGTTGTTTAATGATCTTACTTAACTCTGAAAAGACACTGTATTTTAAAGTCAATTTTTTTGCTGATTTTGTTGGTAACAGAAGATAGCTGTGCAGTTTGTGGAGTCATGGATAATGGGGTTATAAAAACAGTACATTGACTTTCAACCATAGTTTGTAGTTACGCAGTTGTTGGATTGTTTGATGTGGGGATTTCATGGCTGTTACTGATGAATATAGTGTGTACGTGCACACGGTTTAAGAGATGTTTTGGGAACAGAGCAAAGAGACTTTTTCCTTCACTTCAGAATTTCTAGAAATTCCCTTACCTTTTTCCGTGTAGGGCTCTGAGTCACATCCCTCCTCTGAACTCCTTGTATTTGGATGTACAGAAAAATACTTAGTTCGGGTATGTGCTCTGCACAGTTCTTTGGAGTTTGCTGTCACTAGACATAACAAAGGACAGATGACAGTTAATGCGACTTTTCTATTAGACTTTGTTGTTCCGTTATGGGAATGAGAAACTGCTGAAATGGTCTGTATGAACACTTGAAGCAAAGCAGAAAAATTCAGAAATAAAAATAGTTTAGTGAGGTTATTAGCAACTAATTCTAGCTGAAATGTGTTGCTCATCATGCCTATCATGAGTTATTTTCTCTTTTTCCCTGTCTGAAAATTATTTGCATAATGTATTTACTGGTTTTTGTGTATGTAAGCATTGTTTGTTCTTCCGTTGTCAAACAAAAAAGTTCAGCTCGTATTTCAAAGTTACTCGCTGTGGCAGTTTCCAACTGTCATACTATGTGTGGTTCATCCTCTTGAATCAAAGCGCGTGTTCATTCTGCTTCCTGGGGAACCGGCTGCAGCTTTTGAAAGGGAATGAGAGATGCTCAGTGAAGACTAGTGCATTTTGGTGCAAATTTAATCTTGATCAAACTCGCAAAACTTTCTTAAATAAATGAAATAGTAATAAATTCTTAAAAACATACCAGCCACTTGGATTCTTGAATACACATTTACAACTACATAGCAGCACCCAGAGAAACGCCTTTCCTGCCGTGCCTGATCAGCACAGCAAATGCCAGTTTTTTCATTCTCTGATTAAAAGGGCTGGCTTCGTCCGTGGAAGAAGTTTCTCACACCGTGTGTGAGGGGGTGTCCAGAAGTAGCCAGATTTTATCCTTTTTTTCACCCACTGCAACCCCCCCTAATTATTAATTAAACGTTAATTCTTTTCAAAGTTGTGAAAGTGCTGATTCAGCACAGCGTTTGCAAGCTCCAGAGAGTTGTTTTCTTCAAGGAGCTACTGAGCTAACAAAATTGAGGCTGAGTTAGTATTTTCATCACTTGTAGAGATGTGAGGAGCTGGTGCACCGTGCTTTCTTAGCGTGCTTGCTGCCTCATACATCTATTTCCATTTGACCTTGTTACGCTTTCTGTATGCAGCAAGGGAAAAGTACATATTACCCCAAGTATGGGATCCAGGGAAATTTTCAGCCATTGCCGTTGTAACGACATCACACTTCATTGGCTGTAAGCATGCAAATACATGAGGCCGGACAGGAGAGTGCTGCGAATGGGTCCTGTGCTCAAATGCTCCGCATGTGGGGCACTGTGCGTGGATGGGGGGGCAGAGAGAGTGGGAGGGGACAACAGGGCGGCTTGGAAAACTTGGCAATAGAAGTCAGCCAACCTAAGATAAGTCAGTCACAAGGACAAGAAATGGTGGATTTAAGTATTTCTCTTCCAGTGCTTGCATTCAGCCTCGGTATTTGCTTGTAACATTTCTAACTGGTGTTTTCATTGTGGGACTTTCCATTTGGAGATAGCATATCTAAACATACATACATACTTACGCACACGTATATAAAGGGAGAGGGATCTTGGGGCTGTGTAAGTAGCGTTTTATATTCAGTACATCAAAATACATGTGTATTTGAAGGACATAATGGCTGATTCTGAGGCACTCTTCCAAAAATAAGTATCATACCAGCACTGCGGTACAGCAATCATTTTATTGATGTAAACAATGATAGTTTCTGGATAGTTTTATGCTCATTTAAAGAGTGGCAAGAAAAAAAATCAGATAAATGAGTTGCAGTATTATTTTGCTCCTGTGCAGTAGATTGGTGAGGGAATGCTAGTAAAAGACGCTGGTCCTGCCGGGAAGGCGATGGGAAATAATATTTTCCAGAGTTGCTGGGCCTCTGCGTGGGTGTACTCATCTGCCTTGGGGTTCCCATCTGAAACACTGAGACTACCTTACCTCTGCTTTGCTGTGGTTTAGAGAATTAATTGAATTTGTATTGCAAGCTTGAATAATCTTGGATGCAGATAGAGATCCTTGGGATACGCTGTGCCTCTCTAAATGATAATGTTCTTCTCTCAGTTGTGTGTGCAGCCTTCAGCCTCAGGTTGCTCCTGCGAGTACGGGATGGGTTTTCCTCGTCTGACAAGACCCAGCCGGGGAAGTGCAACCAAGGTGCTCGTGGCGGGCTGTCCTGCGTGGTTATATCTCAGAAGATCATCCTTCTGCCATTGACCGTTGCTAAGGCCTAAAGATGCACTTTCAGCCCCCTTACCTTTTAGAGCTGGCAGCAATTTCCCCACCTGAACAAGGCAGTGCGGTCGGCCGCCGCCGCTCTGCCCTTCGGTGGGGTAAGGCAGCCTGCCTCCGGGCAGCCGCGGGGACGGAAAGAGCCCTCCAGGCTGCCACGGGGAAGGAGCAGGGTGTGTAAACCAGGGCAGGCTGTAGCCTCGGGCATGTGCTTACCTCTTCTCATTTAACCAGCTGGCACAAAGCTATTTTGCATGGCTGTGTTTGTTTCCAGATAGATTGGAGATGACACTGCGGGTTGTATTAGTGATGTTAGGTTGGTATCTCTATTTTCTCTTCTCTCAGTGCTCTGATAGCATGGGGGTGAGGAAGGGCTTGTAAATACCTCCAGAGACATATAACAAACACTGAAGGTTCATGAATTATTTTGGTTACTCTTCAGTTGTCAGCAGCTCAGCCTAATTTAGGTGCTGTGACTTCCTATTTTTCATTTTGGAAATGACAAGTACTTTAGCAATGTATACTCTGTGATGATATTTGATTAAGATTTCATCCTACGAAAAATTGTGCATTGGAAGCTTCAGTGACTTCCTGAGCATCATAGAATGGTTTGGGTTGGAAGGGACCTTTAAAGGCCATCTAGTCCAACCCCCCTGCCATGAGCAGGGACATCTTCAACCAGACCAGGTTGCTCAGAGCCCCGTCCAGCCTGACCTTGAATGTTTCCAGGGATGGGGCATCTCCCACCTCTCTGGGCAACCTGGGCCAGGGTTTCACCACCCTCATTGTAAAAATGTCTTCCTTATATCTAGTCTGAGTCTACCCTCTTGTAGTTTAAAACCGTTATCCCTTGTCCTATCGCTACAGGTCCTATTTAAATCATATGTAAGCATAAAGTGAAGCATAGGTATAAATCTTTGCAAAGTCTGAATATGCAAAATTTGTACTTTATTATAGTAAACCTTTTTTCTTGCATATTTCAGCCTTAAAAAAAGGACGGTTTTGGATCACCCCTGACCCATACCACAAAGACGACAACATCCAGATTGGGCGGGAGGTGAAAATCTCCTGCCAGGTGGAAGCCATCCCTTCTGAAGAGCTTACGTTCAGCTGGTTTAAAAATGGACGTCCCTTGCGAAGCTCTGAAAGGATGGTCATCACACAGACTGACCCCGATGTTTCACCTGGCACCACAAACCTGGACATCATTGACTTGAAATTCACTGACTTTGGGACATACACGTGTGTTGCGTCTCTGAAGGGAGGTGGCATATCGGATATCAGCATTGATGTCAACATCTCCAGCAGTACAGGTAAGGAGGCTTTCTTTGATGTCAGTTTTACTTTGATGGAGCCAAGCTATGGCTTTCCTTTACTCAGGGAAAAAAGATGTATGCGCAGAGCACTTATCACAACAAGGATATCCAAGCAGACCCTAGATCAGGGGCTGAGTTGCTTTGATTAAAGGTCAGAAACCTGAATAAGTGGCACGTGGTGCACTATCCCAAGAACACACTGATTTATCCAGGCGTGTCCTACTTTACTGTCAGAAAAGTTGCTGCTTCTATAAAAGGATTTTGGCCTTTATTTAGGCATCCAGAGTCAAGAAAAAAAAAACTAGTAGGAAATTACAAGGAGAAACAGGAGGGTGTTATGTTAACTAAACCGAATCCATCCAGCTACTCTAATTGAACAGCAAGTGCCAAGTATAGAGGAAGGAGCTCTTTTTTATTGAAGATTACGCACTGCATGTTGGTGAATCGCACTATTCCCAATAGGCAAAAGGTTTATGGTATCTGTTACATTTATTTCCAGATCATCGATTGAAAACATCTCTCTCTTTGGTGAGCTAGAGCCTTGGCTATTACTTTGACTGACAACAAATATCTTGTACTATGGAGTAGGAATATGTAACACAATAGTGCCTGCTTATCTTTATCTAGTTGCTAATAGCTGGTTTGTAACCAATAGATTTCATAGACTTTCCCCCCACAAGTAGTTGACTTCAATAGCTGAGGTAGTTCGTGTTAATAAAATGAACTGGAAAACATTCTGAATGCAGAATTTTTTTCCTGCCAAAAATTAGTTGCAAAAAAAAAAAAAAAAGAATTGTTGCTTGTTGATTTCTACAGTGAAGGATAAAAAAAAGCATTTCTGTTTTCAGAACACTATTTTACGTCAAAATGCAGAGGTAAATAGTGTCAGTATTATATCTGTTATCCATCCTGTCTTTTATAAGAAGCGTTGCGGTGCTTTTCCTCAGATTGTGCTTATTATTCACTGGGGTAAGGCATGTGGTTCATGCTGTTAAGAAGTAAGACAACAAAGAACACACTGGAAAACAGTTTTAGAGCATAGAAGGAAAATGTTTAATAGACGTCTTCTGACCCCTTTTTCCCAAACACATTCAAGTATATGCTATCTACTTTTTCCAAAAGATTAAATGCGTGCTTTTGCCTCAAAGAGTATATCCACAGTTGTATTCTCCAAATTTTACAACATCAGTAATACTTTGCAAGTACATGTCACGTCTAAACAATCTGTCTTAGGACTTTCATGGTAAATTATCGTTTAGGTTTTAGTACATGAGCTTGCCCTCCATCTTCAGTACGATACTGATACCATGGATCCCGCTTGAGTGCCACAGCGCTTCTGACGTGAGTCTGGAAGGTTTGCCTACTGAAAGTGTTTCATGAAGAATATTATGTACAACAGGGAGATGAGACAGAATTGACCTGTGGTTTGGATAGGAGCCTGGGAATTACAACCATGTGATTGAGCTAGGGGCCGCTTAAGGAAAATGGACATATATAAGCCCATGGGACTGGATAGGAGGTATCTAAGCCAACTGACCAGTGTCACTTCAAGGCCACTTTATTATCTCTGAAAAGTCGTGGTGACCTAAGGAGAACCAACAAAGACTGGAAAAACTGAAGTTTTAGGCCACCTTCCAACAGGCAAGAAGGAGGTGCAGGGGAGTACAGGCCAGTCATCCTCACCTCAGTCCCTCGGAAGGTCAGGGAGCATGTTCTCCTCGAAGCCATGTCAATCCACGTGGAGGACCAGGAGGTGACTGGAAATAACCAGCACAGATTATCAGAAGCGAACTATGCCTGACCCAACCTGGTTGCCTGCTGTGATGTGCCTGCTGTAGCATCCTTAGAGCTAAACTGGTGAAGCATAGTTTGGAGAGGTGGACTGGCCATAAGGTGTGTTTGGAAAATGAGATGCAGAGAGTTGTGTTCGCTGATAGAGAGTCAACATGTGTGTGTGTAAGTCAACAAGCAGTTGGCATTTACACAGTTCACCTTTGCTGTGTCCCACCGTGAAACATAATGCACACATATCCAAACCTTGAGAGGCAGGAGGAAAACACTGGTTTTATTTGGTTTAGTTAGTTCTTATTTTATTCTTTGCTGATTATTTTCTGTTTGTGTTACTCTTCAGCGATCCTTGAATATTTTACTTCTTTTTGCTAAATTTTGTAAGTATAAACACGAAGTATTTATTTTTACTGTTTGATAACTCTTGAAATTATTTTGCGCAATTTTGTGGACTTTTAGTTAACTTCGGAATGACTGTGCTGGAGCAATGCAAGGAGCTTGGGGAGGTAGTTGTGGAGGGCTGATCCCTTGCAGTGGTACAGGTTGGGGCTGGGGCTCCCTGGCCAGGGAACAGCTCTGCGGGGTCCCGGTGGGCAATGAGTGGACATGAGCAGCAGCATGCCCTGGCAGCAATGGAGGCCAATGGATACCATGTCCAGTTTTGGACCACCGATGCAGGAGAGGCTTCAACAAACGGGGGCGAGTCCAGTGAAGATGGTCATGAGCAGATGGGGGAAGAGGGCTTGTCCAGCCTGGAGAAGAGGCAGCCCTGGGGCACCTAAAAGCAGCCATCCCCTGCCTGTAAGGGATGTATCAAGAGGATGGAGCCGGGCTCTTCACAGCAGTGTGTACTGGGAAGGTGAGAGGCATCGGGCATGAGTTGAAATGAGAAGTTCAGACTGGATATAAGGAGCAACTTTTTCCTCATCAGGACGTCCGAGCAGGAAGCAGAGACATTGTGGGATAGGACAAGAGGAAACGGCCACAAATTGCATCAGGGGAAGTTTAGACTGGATATTAAGAAAAATGTATTCACTGAAAGGGTTGTCAGACACTGGAACGGGCTGTCCCTGGAGGTTTTTAAAAGACGTGTGGATGAGGCGCTCAGGAACATGGTTTAGTGGTGGAGTTGGCAGTGTTAGGTTAATGGTTGGACTTGATGATCTTAAAGGTCTTCTCCAACCTAAATGATTCTATGATTCTATGATTCTGTCTCCATCCTGGGAGGTTTTGAAGACCTAATAAAGCCCCGAGTAGCCTGGTCTGACACCACATCTGGCCAAGCTTTGAGCTGGGGCTTGGACTAGAGACCTCCTGAGCTCCTTTCCTGCCTCAATTATCCCATGAAGACTGTAGGGATAGAAACACTAACCAACAGATTCATGGACAAGGGAACAGCCTGGCCAAAAGAAACATGTTCTTCAAGCTTATTAATGCACATCTTACTAACAGGTAAAGAACTGAGAGGATTATTATAAAGCAAGAGCTGAGTTTGGCATGATGGATGGCAGTTGCATGCAAACTTTGTTACCTGCTTGCCGGGGTGAAGTGGACAGTGACGTTTGTGCAGTCATGCGTTGCCCATCTGGCAGACAGTAACCGCTATATTATCTGTACTTGCTGGGGAATCATTTAGGAAATTGATGGGATTTATTGGTAACATCCTTTACATGGCCGTACCTATAAGCTCATCACAATTTCTGCAGGCAGTGATGAATTATGTCACCTCTTAAATTTACTGTCCCGTAACACTCAAGAAAATCAGAAAGAGGGAAGAAAAGCTAACGTTTGGGATCAGCCTTAAAAGAAAGCATCTTAAAAAGAATTCTGCCTATTTGTATGACTTCATTACCCGATTAAGTGGAAGCTGAAATAGTTCTAGTGTGCTTTTGAAGGTCATTACTGATTCATCAAGATTCATTACTGCTGTGGTAATTATGAACATAAGGCCTAGGCACAAACTCGTTTTCCAAATGCCAGGACTTGCATGGATATATTAATGTCGTGCTGTGTGTCTGTTTGCTGGTTTTGGGGAGAATTCTCTCTTCCTGACATGCATGAGGTTCCTCCTGGAGTCACCAAGTGAGGCAGGAGGGGCTGTGTCACCTCATAAGGAAGGAGGGAGACGGTTAGGTCTCCTCTGTCCCTCCAGCAGATTGGAAAGGGATGTGTGGCAGTGCAAGGGACATGCCAGCCTCTTGGCATACTCGGCATTGCACTTGTTTAGCAGGAATATTTTTCCCTTGACATTTTGTACGTTCAGCAGGAAAGGCATAGATTTATGTCCTGAATATCTTATATAAATGGACCTGAAGTAATCCCCTAGCAGCCTCCCCCCGCCATCTCCATAAAGTAGGTCACTGAATAGTGGAAATGAAGACTCAAATGTTGAATATTTGCCCTATAAAAGCCCTGTCATCCATAAAACCAACCCTGGGCAAATCTTACTGAAAGACAGGATGACTCTTCTGTGTGTGCATGTGCATGTCATGGGGAATCTCAAGGCAGAAGATGTTAAAACAGCAACAAAAAACCCGTAGTAAAATAGGCTCATGGGAAGCAAAAAAGCGAGGTAGATCGGGAGAGTGTGTTAGTCTTTGTAAGCGATCTTTTTCCCTGCCTTAAATATTGTATTCAAAGCAGGAAGAATAAGGCTTTAGGTGAAGTATGGTCTGCTCTGTTCAGTATGGGTTCTTACGCTGTCTTTATCCCCCTAAAATCAGTATCAGTACAGTAAGAGATGTAACATCTGTCACTTCTGGCTTATTCTCTTTTCATCTTCCCCCTGGAGGTAGTATTGTGCAGTGAAGTGAGTTATTATTTCAGGGGGGTTATTTTACTTTATTCTCTGGCTGAACTGCTCTGAATGGCTGCTAGAAGGGCTGGATGGAGGACATGGCTGGTAGCCTTGGGCTGGAGGTGGTGGTGACCCTTCTTTTCCTAAGAGAGTCCTTTCTACTCTTTCACTCCTAACCTGTGAGGGCACAACTAGGTGTCCTACATGGCAAATGTGTCAGCCAAATTCTTCATCACTGGGTGAACCTGAAGATGCGCTGAGCGTGTACCACCCCAGCTACCCTAGGGTAGGCATATCCCGGAGCGGGACGTGGACTTTGGGCAGGCTGGTGGCCTCCAGATCTCCTGTTCCACCTCCGAGGCTAGTCATGTCGACAGATAGGTTTGGTTTTACATACGTGCTTCCAGAGACAGGCAGAGAAATCCCTGAAGAACTAGTATATATGAGGCTGTGTATCCTCCCTGCGGTATGATAAGAGGGCTTCCCTGTTAAGCTAATCGGCTGTCTATTAAATAATGAATTAATTAAACGTCCAGGCTGATGTGTTAGGACATGTGGCCTTGTTCTGTTTGTGAAGTATGTGTCCTCTGGACATCTTGTTCCTCCTTTGATGATACATAAAAGAGACCTTCATTTTAGTTCTAAATGTTTATTAAAATCACAGTACTGCCTCTTTGCATAATGAAAAAATGCTTTTTGTGAGATAATTAGTGGTCCAATTAATATATTTGTAAACCTTAAGCACTGTCCAGAGTGATCGTTCACGGACAACCCTGAGACATACCAGAAAATAGACAGACGTTTCATTACTGCAGTAAATTGATTATTTTTGTGAGCCATTACCTTTGGAGTTTATCTTTGAAAGGAATAGGTGAACAGAAGGGACAGATAAATGCCAGATTTTGTTAAAAAGCTTTTCTTTTATGGTTTTATTTCAGTACTTAATGTGCAGAGATTTTTCTTTTTAATTCTGTCCCTGGGACCCGCCGTCCCTCCCCATCACACAGCTTGCAGCACGGCTGGCCGAGCTGCTTGGCTGCCTCCTCCTGCAGGGAGGGGGGCGAGGACAGGCGATCTCCTGCTCTGCAGCCCCTTCCCTCCCCAGCACCTGGATCCCCCCGGGAAATCCGATTTCTCTGGGATGTGTTCATCCACCGTGGATTGACTTCAGCAGGGTTTCTGGGAGCAGACACCCTCTTTAGTGGCCACGTATAGTGGAGTCTCTTTATTCTTCTCTGGAGGGCTGTGGAGTCAGTTCATCATCTCGCATTGCATATGGCTCATGGAGCTCCTCAGCATGACTCCTGCGAGATCACCGAAAGCTAATTTGGCTAATTTGCCGCTGGCTGTGTATGTTCTGGGTTTAAAATGTGCCTCTTCAGGGTCTGACTGCAGAGTAAGGTGGTGTTTTAGGCTACTAAAAATATGTTGAGATATAAGAACTGATTCTGGAATTATTTTACTGTCTAAGCAGATCTCTTGTACAGGCCCCTGCCATGAAATCTGCGGCTGATGTTCATGTCTTCACTTGCAATTAGGAGTGGCTTGTGCCCAAGAAAACATGGGCTGCGGTGCTTTCTCTTCTTTGCGTGTGGGCAGGACAGCACACAGGCAACCGGAGCAATGAGAACAGAAAGCAACCGTGAAATCAGGACATGATTTCTTCACAGGTCGCTCGGTTTACCTTCCACATGAGTAACTAGATAGATCCTCTTTCATGGTGATGAAAGGCCATGGAAAGGTTAAAGTAAATTCTCTTGACTTCGGCTGCCTTTCCAATCGTTTGGCTGGATCAGCAGTCTCCCCAGGGCTCTTTCCTCACCTCTGGACAGCCTTTCAGCATATGCTCCCCAGTAGTCCCCAACACTTCTTCTAAAAGAAACGCGCTTTAAGGGTATGCTGAGCAGTTTTAGTCTCTGTTTACAGAAGGGTCTAGAGAACCTGGATAATTATCGTATGCTGCCCTTCAAAGGCTAAATGATCTTGCTCAAATACATTTTGTGTACCAGCTCAGCTTCCTATACCAAAGCTCAGTCTGCCCTGTCTTAAAAAAACCCCTCCATCACACAAGGAGTATGAATCTTGAACAGGGACCGAAAGGCATGTCTCTGCCAGAGGATGATTAATATTAGAGAGTCAGACCTTCAAATTCATAAATATTACAGAGGAGGATGCGCAAATAATTTCACCTCTATCTCCTAGCCAGTACAGTGCAGATTCTTCAATATTCCTTATCCAGGCTGGTTTTAAATTACTTGAACAATGTGACTTCCAACACTTCTTTTGGGAGATTATCTCTGAGTAATCTCCAGTACGGATTATTTCTTCATAAGCAGCTCAAACACTCCTTTGCTCCGCTTCATCCTATAATTACTAGTTATTACCATTAGTCCGTTTTAATCAGCCTGATCACGCTAGCCCAGAACTCCTCCCAGCCCACAGCCTCCCCATCACTGCTAAGATTGGCGGTCATGGCTTGAGAGCCACGGCTTTCCTTTCTGCCTGCTTAAGGCACCTGAGGAAATACAGAAGTGACAGTGGCCCCTACTTCACCCGTGCCGTCCGTAATCCCCAGTAAAGAGCTCAGGAGTCATGCTGTCCCCTCCCAAGCCTGCCATGGGGTCATCACTTCGAGGGGCTCCTTGTCCTTCTCATGCTGGTCATCTTCTGGCCCTTTGAATGATTTCTGTGTAAGCAGATTCTTGCCTCTGCCATTGCCTCTTTGGCAATTAATTAAGCTATCTGGAGGTTCAAAACAGGGACAGTAACTTGACCCATCAGGATTTCAGAGATCTAAAGTAGACTAGAACTAGATTGTGTCTACCCAGAATACGCAGTGAATAAACGTATTAGGCTCATTTTGGCTTTTTCTTTGAAAAAGCTGCTTTGGTCCTGTCACCATTCTCCTGTAGACTGTGCTGGATCAAGGTTTCTATGGAATTACAGTAGAACTACCACAGGAGATCAGATGGAAGGGTCTAGTCTGGTTTCCTATCACCAGTAACAGACGAACACATCTGCCTAGGGAGCAGTTTAACACAAAAAAAAAGAGGACAAGAATACAGTGATACCTTCTGCCATCTGACCTTCTGGTGAGCCAGCGACTTTCAGAAGCAAAGGTTGTCTCAGACCATTTTATTTAAGAGCCAGGAGTGGACATATGTCAACAGTAGCCCTCTTGTGCGTGTGCCTCTGCCAATTTCAGAGGATAATAGTATGTGTTTTTAAAGTAGGTGCTACTTTAGTGTTACTAACGCTTTTGTTTTTTGAGCGATAACCCTCTACTTCAGGAAACAGATTTAACTGTTAAGAGTATTAACTTATTTTTTAAGCCACTTGCTACATGAATAAGGCAATGTTTGTCATTTCAAATACAGGGTTTAGCTAATTTATTATTCTGCACAAGCAGGAGCAGAGTTGACCTTTATTTGCAGCAGGCTCTGTAGCTGGTGCTGCAGGAGACGTACTGATGCCTCAGAGAGGAGGGCTGAGCCCCTCCGAGACTCTGCCTGTACCACAGCAACTCCTGCCAGGAGATGGAGGCTGGCACAGCTGGCAATACCCCAAGACAGCCAGCAGCGCCCCGACACAGCTGACAGCACCCTGGCACAGCTGGCAACACCCTGCTCACCTGCTTGGCACTTCTGCTTGCTCGGCTGGCACCCCTCTCTGCTCGCCCCACTGGCAGCACCTTTGCTAGCACACCCTTGTTCGTGCACCTTCACTCGTGCACCCTTGCACCTTTGCTCATGCACTTTGCCTTCTGCACCCTTGTTCACCCACCTTTGCTCATTCATCTTTGCTTGTGCACCCTTGTTCACCCACTTTTGCTCGTTCATCTTTGCTTCTGCACCCTTGTTCACCCACCTTTGCTCATTCATCTTTGCTTCTGCACCCTTTCTCAGGCATCCTTGCTTCTAGTAACAAGCGGTAGGATGAGACAAAGCATCCTCAAGTTGCGTCAGGGGACATTTAGATGGGGTATTAGGAAAAACTTCTTCACTGAAAGGGTTGTCAGACACTGGAAGAGGCTGCCCAGGGAGGTGGTGGAGTCCCCATCCCTGGAGGTATTTAAAAGACATGTGGATGAGGCACTTAGGGACATGGTTTAGTGGTGGACTTGGCAGGGTTAGGTTTACGGTTGGACTTGATGATCAAAAAGGTCTTTTCCAACCTAAATGATTCTATGATTCTATGTTTTGACACCTTTGCTCATGCAGACTTGCCGGGCACTCCTCCACAGCAGGCTTGGCTGCCTGGTCCCTGGTCTTGGGGCCTCCCTACGTCTTGGGTCGTAGTAAGGGAAGAGAAACATCAAATTATTATTTTCTCCTCAATTCTCTAGCTCTCCCCCTCTCCTCTCTGCCCCATCTTCCTGATTTGAGTTTCTTTTGTGGCTTTTTTTAGCTTTATTGCTTATGAAAACAAGTCATACATGATCAGGCTGCCAGTGCCTGTCAGCTGGTGTGTCGCAATCCCCCACACCCCCTGATATTTTTTGACCCTGTAGCTAATTTAAGCCAAATTTGACAGCAGAATAGACGTCTCAGAGATAATTAAGTACCTGCGAGTTTGTGAAAATAAATAGATGGGCATAAAAAGGGAAACCCTACCAAAACCCCTCCCTGAGCAAAGGTTCAGTGCTGTCCTTCCTAATTAGACAGTGGAGAGTCAGCGTCCGAGTTAAGGGGGACCTGTAGGCATAACCGCTGTGGTGGGGGCAGAGGAATACTTCATGGGAGCTCACTGTCTTGGGCACTGTCAGTCAAATGTGATACATGAAAGCTGCAGCCAGGCTTCTTATTGATGGCATTGCCCATGAAATGATTTGTTTTAATAGATGGTCTTGTCCCTCCTCTCTCCTTCTCTGTTTCCAGTAACACGAACATTAATAAATACACTAAACCATAATAACGTATTGGCTGGCTGACAATGTGACAGACACTGGTTGTGTTGCAAAATGCCACAGGAGAAGATGAGTCAGGGTATTTTAAGGTATCTTTCCATCTGGGGTACTGATGCAGCCTATCTCACCAGCCTGCCTGCAGACCTTGTAGTCTATATTCCTTATCTTGGCAGTGTGCAGTTATTGCAGTACTGTTATCTGTGTTTTTCAGAAAGAAAACTGAGTTAAAGAGAGGGTAAATTACTTGCTCACAGTTGCACAGGACCTTTTTGGCATGCATCTTCCTCCCCCCCCTCCCCGGCCCAAGATGCATGTCCTGTGCCATTCACCCTCCTTCCTCTCAAATGCCTCCAGAAGGTACATGTGACGATGAGAAGCAGGGTATATTCTTTCCTGGTTTCTTCCTTATAAGATTCATAGTTTGCTCTGAGTGTCCAAATTTCTGAATTTCCCCTGCCTCTTGGTCTGAGATGCTCTTTCTTGCAGCTGGCAGGCTCCCACAGCTGGAGCTCAGGGCTGGTGCATTCCTGCATCCCCACGGTGCGGCTGCATGGGCAACAAGTCTTCAGGAGCCCCCGGTTGCACTTGTACATCTCTGCCCACTCCCTCTCTAGGTCCACCTCATGGACACACTAAAATTGTCTGTTCACTCCTCCCGCGACGAGCTTAGTGAAGGAGTTTCTGAAACCAGAACATTGTGGCTATCAGGGGAACAGCTCCTCAATTTATTTGTATCCCATCCCTGTTTCAAGTGCAGGGTTGAGTCAGCCTTCACACATGAAGCTGGCTTTGCTGCCTCCTCTCTCATTTTTTGTCTCTCTTCCGTCATGCGTTGCCTTCACAGGCAGCGTTTGCACAAGACCGCTCGCTGTGCCGAAGGCAAGTCTTGCTCCTGGCTCAGTGCTTGAGAGGAGAGGTTACAGCCCTTGCCCCAGCCAGAAAATGGGTGATTTCTGAGGCTAAGACAGGGTGTGATTTTGTAGTCCAAATCTGTTGCTCCGATGGCAGTCTGGAAAGGATGGAGTCTGGAACAGGCTGCCAACACAACCTGTCCAGAAATAGGTCTACACGGACAACCACCGAAGGGAAAATCCATGTCCTGGACTCATTTGGACCACGGGGTTGCAAGCAGAACTGTAGACAGCACTGTAGGCTGGTATGTAGCAGATAGCAGACCTTTTCCCTCTTGATACCAGGTATTTTGTTTGAGGGCTGTTGCCCCATGGTCTTGGCCTCATGGTTTTCTTGGTCAGTGAATCCCTGAGATGGGATTTTGCATCCTGAGGGCAGCTGGAGGTACCGGAGGGGCAGGGAGCGAGAGGAGAGCTACGAGGGAGCCTGCAGCATCCGTACCAACTGGGACATGCTTTGATCAAAGCACATTCACAGCAGGGAGCAGATCCACCGCCCAGCAGGGAAGGGGCAAAGTAAATGTGGATTTTTTTACTAATCCAGACAGAGCTGTGTATTGTTTGAACTAGGCTGAGAAGCCACAAGGCAGGTGAGCTGGAAGAAATGTTCATAAGGAGGCTCCTTCTTGCAGGCAGGCAGTGCACAGTCTGCTTTCAAACCTTTCTCTTGAAGCTGTATTTTCCTATAAACATGGAACTATACGTTTTTCCCAGGTTAGTCTGTGTTTTCATAGAGCGTGGCTTTAGGAGGTGGCCGTTTGGTATCTATGCGATGTGCTCGCTTTCAGGAGAGAAGGTGGAGGAGTCCCAGCAGCAGTGCCTGGCTGATGCAGGTCCAGCACAAGTACCGTGTACTTCACAGCAAAAGCATGGGATGCAGAAACGAGGGAGAGGGAAGGGCACACGCTGGTGGAGAAACAGTCAGAATAGCTTGGAGGACCACAGAGCAGCTCTCACCTGCTCCTTCTGTCTCGTCCCTCATCGCCTTCAGCACCCTTTTCCCTCTGTATTTTTCTTCTGAGCTCCGGTAGAGCTCTGGCAAGAATGCTGTCGTGGCTTTGTAGCCCCCTCCCTTCGCTGGGATGGGCCATCTCGTGTCCTGCAGCCCTTCCTCACCAGGGGCTGTTGTGCATCTTCATGGGGTGGTTCTCCTCTGGGCTCCCTCCAAGTGATCCAGGTGTCCTGGCCACACTGGCCTGTGCTCAGACCTGCTATGGCACACACAGGCATAAGTGAAAAATAAGAATATTTTATTAATGTTGGGAATGTTTTATTAAGCAGTCTTTCTCTTTTTAACTTTTTTTTTTTTGTTTTTCGTCTGGTTTTGAAGTATAAAATAATTTTTCTTTTACTGTCCTGTGGAAAAAGTTATTTCCACTTTTGTATATCCCACCAAATCAGAAGGAGCTATTAAAGCCTTTAAAACAGCTGAAAACAGCGTTTTGGTACCTATGAAAGTTTTAAACTCTGATTCCTAGCAGGCTTGTCAGGTCCGTAGACACAGGGTAGATCCCGGGAGAAAACTGGAGCTGTTTCTCACTGGTACAAGTCTGTTGTTTCTGTCTCTGGGGGCCTGAAAATAGCCTTTGATTATTTTTTCCTGCGGACAGGAGTTACGGTGCAGGCTGTATTTTGTCGGTCCTGGCATTCAAGCAAAGTAGCTGAGGGCAGGACAGCACGGAGAGGTAACGCTCCTAGGAGGGACTCTTAAAACAGAAAGCATCTCTCTGCCTGATTCAGAACAGAAGACCCATAAGGGCAGCTGAGTTTTCAGAAGGCACAAAAGGAAAGAGAGGGCGGGCAGTATTTAAATCAGTCTTTTCCATATCTTCACCCACCACACGGCAGCCCCTGCCCTCTCCCTGAGCAAGGGTCCGCAGTGCCGAAGGCACCGTGTGTGATCTGGAGATCACAGGCAGCTTCAGAGACGGGGCTTTCGTTTGTGTTGCGCGAAGAGAGGAGTAAGAGATTGGCTTTAAACCCAATATAGGTATGATGAGATGGGAACGATAATTGGACATGGCAAAACTGTTCTTGTCGGGCCGGCGGAGCTTGCAGTGCTTTATAATTATCAAAGGCTGTCACCTCAACAACCGAGGCAGAGCGGCTGCCTCTGATGGGACCGCCGGTGGAAGCTCACTGGGATGCCCGTTGTGCAAACACCGATGCCTTTGCCAGGGATGCCACGGCATTTGTGTCCTGATCAAGCACCTTGCACAGCAGCGTCTTTTCCGTGGTGAGCTCACTCTTCTCCTCGCTCCCGAGGACTGGTGATTCAGAGCTGTGGCTGATAATTCGGAGAGGCACTGGGGACAATTAGAAAGTCTCACTCTTGCAAGACTGCAGGGAGGAGGAAGGATGGGTCCTTGGGCATCGCCAGCTCGCTGTGCGGCGGTGCTGGCTATTCCTGCTCCCAGGGGCTGTCTAACTCCTGCTGGAAACAGTTGTTCACATATTCCTTCCAGATTGATTAATGCAAATAAATATCTATGAAAAAAATACCAGTTTGAATAAACCTCCTGTGATAGAAAGACGCCAACTGCCTTTCGGTTTCAGGTATTGAATTCTGAGCTGATTTCTGAATTGGCACGATTCTTCCTCATTGCGCAACCATTAAGAGCTGGATAAAATCAGCAGCCAGTCTGTTGTAAAAAAGGGGCTTTAGTGCCAAATACTCCTAAAAAGGAAACCCATAGCTGGCAGTGATAAAGTGCTAGCTGCGACCGGTGGTCCAAATGCACTGATGTACATTGGTACGGTGTCCTAGCTTGTCAGACGCACATGGAGGCAAATAAGTGTCATAGCTGGGGCTGTTAAATCTTATTTCAACCACTTCAAGCAGCTGAGCACCTTGCTCATAAATATCGTAGCATTGCACGGTCTTCTAATATATGTAGTCACTACGCATTGCTGTCTGCTTATAAATTAATTCTTCATATGACTGTACAAGCAAGAAAGCCACCTGATGTCTCTGTAATGCTAATTGTTGAACCATCTCTTTTTCTCCTTTAAAGTCCCACCCAATTTGACTGTTCCTCAAGAAAAGTCACCCCTGGTCACCCGGGAAGGGGACACGATCGAGCTGCAGTGCCAGGTGACAGGGAAGCCCAAGCCCATCATTCTCTGGTCCCGAGCGGACAAGGAGGTTGCGATGCCGGACGGGGCGATGCAGACGGAGAGCTACGATGGGATCCTGAGGATAGTGAACGTGTCCAGGGAGATGACGGGAACCTATAGGTGCCAGACCAGCCAATACAACGGGTTTAATGTGAAACCCAGAGAAGCTTTGGTACAGCTCATTGTACAGTGTGAGTAGACCTTTGTTTTCTTTCCGTGTGCTTTTGCTGAGAAAAAGAAGTTGATTTCTTTCTCGCCTAAATATGGTCTTATGGTTGTTACATTTTTGATGCTGTGTTGTTTGGCTCTGTAGTTCCCTGAATCCATGATTTTAACGTAAATATAGAACTAAAAATTACATAGGAGACCCACTTATATTAAAAAAACAAGTGTGAGGCAGTCATTATTTTCCCAATGCCTAGTTTTAAATTTCTTGACACAGGAACAAGCACATGAGATAGGAGGACATATTTCTACAAATGCAGATCTGATACTGATCTCATTTGTTGATACTGTGTAAAACAAGAAGGAAAAAATGAGAGAAAGGGCTGTTCCATCTTAGCTGATCTGCACGCGGATCTGCATAGTCTGCTCTGACTCTGAATGTGAACCATCAGCATCAGGAATGGGAAGGAAAACATAAGGGGAAATCACTTATTTTGGAAATGCTCAGCGTTTATTATTGGAAAATGAAAAATCTGGTTTGATATAGTTTATGGGAAATAATGAGCCATTCTTTGTTGCTGAGTAACTGATCAAGATGCTCACTAAATGACTTTCATGTGTCTGTTGTGTTGTTGGTACTTATTTTCACTTTTTTATAAAGTGACTTGCGCAGCCCTCATTTATTCTGGTTTCAGCTGCCCAAATATCATGGCAGATTTGCTTTTTAACAGTGTTCTGTGCTCAGCACAACTGACCTGTTTTGGGGCCTCCAGGGGGAAGATGCTGCAATATACATCTTTATTACTAATAATCAACTGATTTGTTTTTTCCAAGGTCTGTTGTATAACAAATTATTTATGCACTTGATTGCATGTTGTGGTATCTGCAGCCCTTTCATCAGAGCTATTTACTGGTGTGCCGGCACAGCTTTTTATCAAAGCGTTCTTCTGTCCTAGCTAGCACTCACGTAGATTAATGACACCAAGAGCCTCCTGAGAGTCAAGCCTGGAGGAGAGCTGGAGCCTTCTTGCTTGGGCTTCTTCTGGTTGGGGGTTCATCTGTATTAGGACTGGCTTCATCCCACCTGCACTGATGTATCTAAATCGGGAGCAGGGGTGTCTTTGGCTCCCTCTCTACAGGTTGCAGAAAATGGCTTGAATCTTAGATCATCCTCAGGAGAGGTCCGTCTTTCCCTATAGAGCATAGAAGGATGGCGGGGGGATTAGTCGCCTACTGATGGCAGTTTTAAAGCACACGGATTGTTGTAGGGCAGACTGGCTCCTGTACGAATGGGCTGGACCAGCCTGCACGAGCTGCCTTAATTCAGAGCTGTGGTAGCGCTGGGGAGCCCTTGCTGACATGAGAATTTTTACTCATGTCATTATTACTAGGATTGTGGTCGACAGCCGGCTGAAGATGAGTCGGCAGTGTGCCCAGGTGGCCAAGAAGGCCAACGGCATCCTGGCCTGTATCAGAAATGGTGTGGCAGCAGGAGCAGGGAGGGGATCGTGCCCCTGTACTCGGCACTGGTGAGGCCGCACCTCGAATGCTGTGTTCAGTTTTGGGCCCCTCACTCCAAGAAGGACATTGAGGTGCTGGAGCGTGTCCAGAGAAGGGCGACGGAGCTGGTGAGGGGTCTGGAGCACAAGTCTCGTGAGGAGCGGCTGAGGGAGCTGGGGTTGTTCAGTCTGGAGAAGAGGAGGCTGAGGGGAGACCTCATCGCTCTCTACAACTCCCTGAAAGGGGGTTGTGGTGAGGTGGGTCTTGGTCTCTTCTCCCCAGTGACAAGCGATAGAATGAGAGGAAATGGCCTCAAGTTGCGCCAGGGGAGGTTTAGACTGGATATTAGGAAAAACTTCTTTACTGAGAGAGTGGTGAAGCATTGGAATAAACTGCCCAGGGAGGTGGTGGAGTCACCATCCCTGGAGGTGTTCAAGGAACGTGTGGACGTGGCACTGCGGGACATGGTTTAATGGGCATGGTGGGGTTGGGGTGATGGTTGGACTTGATGATCTTACAGGTCTTTTCCAACCTTAGTGATTCTGTGATTCTGACGATGGCTTTTGTGGTTATCATGACTCAGACTACTGCTGATGACATACAGCTTCTCTTTCAGATCTCCTGTACCAAGCCATCGTCATTACAGGCATTTAAGTTTAGCTGCACAGAAAAGGTGATTTACAAAAGGTAAATGTCATGAAAAGGTAGAAGATGAAAGCCATGGAAGGACAGAATGTAGGATGTGTGGACGGGGCCCCAAGTCTGTCCTGTAAATGGACATGCCACCATGGCACAGGTCATTGTCAGGGCTGATAGAGCTGGTGGTACCGTGTTCTGGGCCCTTGCAGCAGCATGGATGGTGTGAGAAAGGAAGGGTCGATGCTGGGGAAAATGCAGAGAACAGCAGCACAAAACCATGGCATGGATTTTCGTTTGCTGCAGTTTATCAGGTGTGCGCACAGAGGCCGGATGTGGTGTATTTTGGCTACCACAACTTGGCTGGGATGTGTCTTTGCTAGCCATTACAAACATGAAAAACACAAGAAAAGATTGCTCAGTACAGCTGTAAATTAAAGAAAACCAAGGTTGTGAAAACTTGCTGTGATACTCCCCAGCCTGTTGCTCTTGGGACACTGGGTTGGGACAGCTCGGGAGGACGGCAGCAGCGTGGCTCATAGAAAGGGCTGACTGAGACTAGTTCCTCAGAGAGCACCAGCGATGGGTGAGAAAGGTGATAATGTGCAAGAATTTTGGATAGCTTGGACTAAAGATTGGCCTGTGTGGTGTTGCAGGCCTTGATGATCTTGAATGTCAGAGGGGAAACACGAAATATTAAACTCAGTAAGAGCTGATTCTCAGAGTCCCCTGTGAATCTTGCGAGCAAGAACCGCTGTACAAACAGTGGAGCAATGGTCTTCATGAATAAAAAGGAGGGAAAGTGGCTTCTTTCCCCTTTTCTGTCACTGATTTGCTGTGAGAACTAGAAAAGATTTTGTTTTCTGGCCACTTAGATCCTCCACCTTAGCCATTTCGTTTATCTTCTCTTTTTGTCGGTGTACATCATCTTTTCCGTAAGTGCGTGCTGAGTCCAGCATTGTTGTTATAACATCCTGGTTTGGGTTGGTTGCGATGATGTGTGGATGATGGACATGTGGATGAGGGAGGCTTCTTCAAGTAATTCAGTTCATGTACAAATACGCGCGTGGAGGGTGTTGCACATAAAGGAAGACCTTCAGTGGGAAAGCTCTGGAGGTAAATCCACTCCAGCAGTTACAAACGGCAAACCCACAAAGTAATTGCCTGGGCAAGGCGGCCATCCCATCCCCAGCGCCAAGGCTTTCTCGTCTCAATCCTTGGGAGCGTTATGAGCCCAGAAGGAGCTCTGTTTCATGTGTTGTCAGGTAATAAAAGTAATTTTCAGCTTTGCTTGCTTTTCTATTTTTTTTTTTTTAAATCCTCAGAAGCTCCGTTCACAGGGGGATACTGGAAGAACAAGTATTCAGAAGCGCTCTTGACATGGCTCTGTATAACAGCTGTGATGTGTCCCACATTTTGCCCTGGAAGACTTTCTTTCAAATCTTTCGCGGTCGCAGAAACTCTTCTATTTATCCAGCAAGTTCTGCATCGTTTATCCCGGTCTCCATTTCAAAGCTTTTAAGCAGATGCCGTTATTTTCTTCAGCAGGGAGGCGATCATGCGTTTCACATTAGAGGAAGGGACGATTGAGTCTGGGTCTTGGGGAATGTTTCCCAGGATGTGGCTGAGGACTTCCCACGAGCTGCACTTCTTCAGGACCTGAGCTAGGTCCTGGTGAACCCAGTGGGATGACTCCTGCTGACTTCCAAAGGCTGGTGGATGCATTGCTTGGGTTGCTGTTATTTTACAGTATTTTACTGGCGGGGAAAAAAAGCTCTGGTTTTATGTATTTTTAGTGCTGCGTTAGATGCAACATTTCACATATTCTGAAAGAGATGAGAGACACAACTTGAAAATGGTCATAATAAGCAGGAGTATAACAGGTATTTACAGGAGATGTTTCTTTAATCTGTTCTTGTTTAGATTTCTATTCACTTTATTCAGATCCTAGCAAGTGACAATTTGGAGATGAATGGACAAAGCAGATATTATGTAATGCTTTGATTATTTTTCATGTGGGAGGAAAGTACGTGTGTTCTCATCGACTTCATTTCTGTAACTAGCATAGCATTTATTCAATTGTCATAAAAATCAGTTCTTTTCAGTAATTTTGTAGTGTTTATTTTAGATGCGTCTATCAGTTATAAACAGGGAAAGATATTTAATGAATCACGTTTGTTTATGTAATAACTGATTGATTTCACTTTGTATATGGCACGTGGGTGTGTAATCATACATTCATGGCCGTTGGTAGCTGGGTACATTCACATTCTCTGGGGTGTCAGAAGAGTTTCTACTTGTGAGAGTAGGACTTTCCATCTCACCAAAGTGGCGTATTACTCTATTTTGCTGCACGGAATAAATCTTTCAGTGGAAGTATTGCTCTAGGTCATATCTGTTGGTTCAAATGAAAGAAAAATTAAAGATAAATTCAAAGATAAAGGCATTTTTTTAACTTGACCCACTCTCAGTTCATCTGACCAGTTTTAACAGAGTTCCTTGCCTCTCTGTTCCTCTGCCATCCCTTCACCCCATGATCAGTGATGTCGGGATCCCAGACTGTGAGTTCTCCAGGAAAACGGCTGATCTCTGTGCTTTGTCATAGTTTGGCTTCGAGTTCTGATTTAAGATTTTTGATTTTTCATGTGTACCATCAAATTCTAAAAATTCTAATAGGAAAATGAAAATGCATGATGGGAAACCAAAAGTAAAGGAAGACTCATCCCTCCTAGCCCATGCCTGTTGGGCAAGACGTGGTCGGTGTGCTTTTTGGTACACTTCGCGTCCCGCGATCCTTGTCGTCTCCCGAGGTGATTGCTCAACAGTAAAATACAGCAAAGAAGATACTTGTTTTGAGGTGTAATGGAGTAGGCCTTAGAGAGGAATTTAACTGAAAATTTTAACCATCTGAATGTTAGGTAACTGTGTTCCCCGCGTGGCTACGGAGAGCGAAGCATCCAGAGAAAGCAGCAGAGCCTGTCCTAAGGAAAGTGTCTGGGATGTTTTTTCTTTGTCCCAGTTCCCCATCTGTAAAATAGAGATAACAGTTCCTACCCTAGAGGCTTTGGAGACGAGATTCTGAGGATGCTATAGTAATGAAAGACATGCAATATCTGATTTGATCTATAAACCCCGTATCCTTTGCTTATTGCTATTATTATCCTGTGGTGTTTTCTCTTAGGTGTGTTGGCACTCATCACAAGCTATGGGCTTTACTGACTTTGATCTTTATTGTTTGGCAGATTTTGTGAACGCTGCTAGCTTTTCTCTGAGAGATTAACTAGGATCATGGAAGTACAGCACCAGCAGCAAGAAGAGCTAAACACCTTCGGTGGGATTTGGTCGCTGGCATTACTGTAGTGTCCACCTCCCGTGGGAGATTGGAGAAGACCTCTGGGGGAAGAACTAGAGTAAAAGACCACCCTGTAAAGTGCTTGAGTTCATTTCTCGCTATTCTTTGTCTTTCCCAACAGAATAAGAGGAGGAAGCTAGTCATGATGCTAGGGACAGAGCTGAGGGAGGTCTGTCATCGTAGAGAAGTCATCAGCAGAGCCCGTGAAGTCCTGCCGGTGCAGGTTCCCCGGGAGCCGGGCAAGCAGAGACAGCATTCAGAGAGGAGAGATTTTCCCAGGACCCATGGATGGTGTCTTGGCATCTCTGCCCTGGAGAAGAGCAGGCAGCACCAAATAGCCTGGTTCGCTGCGCAGCCGGCTCCTCTGCGCCCATCTTTGGAGGGACTCCCCGCCTGTTTCTTACCCGACTCTTTTGAATGTGGTGTCGTCTATAGTATGGTCAATGTATGAGCCCTTCAGAGAATGGCGTTTATCCTTCTGTATCTTCCTTGTGCCTTTTAGAGATCTTTTTGCGTGGGGAAGGCCATTTGCTGGGTCCAGGGGGATCCCTTCAGCAGGTTTAAATGACGTGGTCGGTTTACTGGGAGGGCTGGGCTAAGCGTGGAAAATCAGCCTTCAAAAGCGGCAGTGGGAGCGTTTAACTAGTTCATCTCCCAAGTGTGGTTTGCTGCGTCCATGCGAATGGGAAAGGGAGGCTGAGTGGGGCAGAGGAGGCACGTATGTGACTGTTTAGAGACCTGTGCTGGCTCGTGGTGACTTAAAGTGCTCGTGCAACGGCACTGTTGATACTGTTGTTTTGGTGCTGCAAGGTACACTGCTCATTTCCCCCAAAGCTGGTGCTCAAAGATGAAAGGTGCTGGTCCAGACGGAGCCCCAGCTCCTGCTCAAGCTTGCGCCTGCCCTTGGGGGACCCATCAGAAGCCGCGGTGGCCGTGAACCTTCCTGCCATGAGCCCAGGAAGGTCTCTAGGCCGTGGCTTCCTTGCTCTGAGCTGAGATGATGGCATCTGAAAAGGAAGGGCTGTTCCAGACACGTGCTCCCAAAGGTGGCTTTTCCCAGTTCGGTGTCAGAAGGGCACTAAGACAGACGAGCGGGAAGCGGGAATTATGTGCGATGACAATGCTCAGAGCCATGCACCCGCTCGCAGCGCCGGCCATTTTCTTGTGCGCGAATTAGGATAAATAAAAGTTAAAATAAATAAATAAATGCCTGCTGTTGGCAGACAGGATGCGATCCAGTAATAATTTAAATGCACCACTTTTACTGCTGGAGGAGAATGCTTGGGAAATAAAAATGCCATCAGGTACAATATAATCAAATGTTTACATCGTGTACCTTATCAAGTGATGATAGCAGGAAGGACAGGATCATTTTTCACGGTGGACATTGCTGCATGTTGGGCTTGCGTTTTATATGCTCCAGTTTTAGTTCGGTGCTACATAAAATATTGTTTATAATGTAAACTGTTTTCCAAACGCATTGGTCTCCAAGTACTTGTAAAGCCTCTTAAAACATCGAAGATATTTCATGGTAACCTGGTTGGCAGAGAAGTTGGCCACATTGCGATGCTCTGAATTTTCCTTTTGGTTTGAGTTCCAGTTTATGTATGTCATTCCTACTCGGTAATAAATTCTAAACAACTGATGAAATTGTGCAGAAGGGCAACATTCTTCAGGGATTATATTTGAAATGGAACAGAGCTAATTAGTAAGAAATATGAGGCTGAATTATGATCTCAGGTGCATCATTGCAAATCTGGAGTGTATCAGTGGGGCATAAATTAGTTGTCCAGGTTTTACATTGGCAGGAGAGTTCAGAACTGGGTCCGCTTTGCTTTGATTGTAGATGCTATTTGCAGCTGAGGATGGGAAAAAATAATCTTTTACACTTTAGACAGGCAATTTGGCAGCTCAGAAAAATTGCTGTATCTATTCTGTGACTGTCTAAATATGTGCCTCATGAAATATTTATATGTAAATATTATATATTATATTAATAATGAAATAAAAGGTTGTTGCAGGAGAAAGGAATAAAGTGTTATCCATCCAAAATAGAACTAGAATTAATGAGCTTAAAACTCATGGAGATTTAGGAAAGTAATTATGAGAAACTTTTTAACAGGTAGAGTAGCTAACCCCTGCAGCAATTTGCCAGGAGACTTGCGGAGTCCGAGACCGTGGATGGGGTTTTCTTGAAGCTGGGCGGACAAAGCCCTGCAGGGAGTGGGGATGGGCAGGATGGGGGACGGGGACCAGGATTGCTGCTCGGGTTTGGAGGTGTTCACAGTGAGTTTCAGGTCCGGAGAAACTCGCCCTGTGTTTCCCAGGGCCGGACAGCAGCTCATTGCATAGGAAGCTTTTTGCACTCCAAGTTCTTCATCGTATTGCTGGGCAGAGCCAGGCACGTTAATGGTATTGTTTCGTGAGCGGGGATCAGGAGTGCAAGTAAAGCTCCCAGAGAGTGAAACCTTCTAGATTTTCAGATCTGCTTGTAAAATTTTAACTATGAGAATGTATTAAAAAGGCTGTAGTCAGGGAGTCTCCGTAGGTGAGAAGAGCAATTGAATGGGGAAAATGTCTTTATTTTTAAATAATCATTGAAATCTATTTTTAAGCAGGTTGAAATGATAAAGGAAATCAGTATTTACATTTCACATCCGTATTATTCACATCACAGTTACACTTTCTTTTTGTCCTTACGTTATGATTGAAGATTTGAGTGGAAGAAGCCGATTAGTATTCAGGACAAGTGTTATATAACCCAATACATTCCCAGGCTGTTGGGCTTATTACTTTCCGAAAGAATTCCTTCTCTGTAGATAGGATTTGATTTTGATTTAGGCTGTTTGTGGTGAGAGAGAGGGCAGGCTAAAAGAGGGCTAGAACTGGGCCTTGCTGTTTTTATATTTCTGGGCCATTTTTGATGTCTTTTTGGAGTATGGGAATTAATAAATGACCTTAACAACTTTAAAACTCGAAAATACATGTTGCTCCCATTTGCCTTTATCACTTTGGGTTGCTTTCTCCATCCTGGCGTGCGGTGTTGGAGGAACTCCGCATCCCTGGGTTGCAGGTTTTTCCCGGGATTGCTCTCATATGGCACAGATACATGCTGCCTACCTGACCCTGAAGATTCAGTCTGCCCTACGGCGAGATATATTTAGGCAGTCCAGATACTGTTACCACTGTCCTTGCGTTTAACCTATGGGTAGAGTTCCCAGCTCCTTAGTTCTTCGACTAGAAATTTTCCAGAAAGCTCTCTTAGTGCTTTAATGTAAAACAATGGTCAAAATCTCTTCTATAAAATCCTCAGTGAAAGATGACAGAGAACGATTTCAGCATAGTGCATAAGCAGTTATGGCTTTGTATGTAATTTATCTGAACGGAGCAAGGGAGGAAAAATATATGGAAATAATTGATGGCTTGATCAGCAAAGCAAAATGCTAGGAGCTTTTTGACATTTAGCAAGGTCAAAGGCGGTGTGTGTCTAGTGACCTGGAGAAGTAATGAATATGCAAACACTGGCAACATGGAAAACTGTAAATGAGAATGAGATAATTTGAATTTTTTCTTATTTAATATTAAAATGATAGTCGCTGAGAGAAACCTCCTGAGATGTATCTTTTTCTTGTTAGAAATTCCAAAAGACAGCATAGCAGCGAGTACCCCAGAACCTGAAGCATAAACATGGATGTTCTTGGAAAAAAACCTCAATTATTCATAGATGTTTCTTTTTGACAATTGGTCATGTAGAAGATAGTCTTACACCACAGAGCAGTTCACAGCAGTGTCTGAGGGCAAGACCAAAGACAGTCTTCTAGGCAAAAAGTTTTTGGTTTTTTTAAGGAGTGAGAATGAGAGGAGGAATGGGAGTAGATGTAAATGTTGCATATCTATATTTAAAATCTGAAGAATCAGAATAGGGTGTCTTTGAACGCTCTGCTTCTCCTGGAGATGGTATCCAGGATCTGAGTAGTCAACTTAATAATCTTGGGAGAATGGTGCTTTTTAATTCATCAGTATTTCTTTCAGGTTTGTTCACAGACACTTGCACCCTCCTAACCGTGGTAGCTTTTTGCTGACACTGGCGTAGCGGTACTTCCAGCTGTTTCAAGTTAGCTCCATGAAGCTAGGCTATCCCCTCGAAACTCCAGAGCGGGAGGATCAGCATGAAGCCAACAGCTTCTGCGCTCCATTAAAAACCTTCAGTGCGCATAAACAGGAGGTTGAAATGTGGTGGGGTTTGGGCTTGTTTCACGCTGATGCAAGGAGAAGATTGTCCTCCCCAGAGCACAGGGATGCTCTGATCCTAAATGCCACCCAGCTGGCCAGGAAGCCTCCGGTTTAAATGTGACCCTCTGAAATGCAGGAAGGTCTTGCGCGTGCGTCTCTCCCCTCTTGTACATCGAGTGAGACCAGCATCTTTCTGTGATGGTTCGCCCTGCTTCTTCTCAAGATGGGTTTTATGATTGGTTAAATAGTCGGTGGATGGTGCCTTTTCTAATAGTTTTATGACAAATGCAGGTGGGTAGAAAGGCTGTGGAAATTCTTGAGGAGTGGGATGGAGCCAGCACCAGAGAAGCTACGGAGGAGGGTGTCTGCACACACCGTTAAATAAGCTCCCTGGCCTTTATGCAGATTCGGTATCCCTGAAGGTTTGGGACACCCAGGGACATCCTGCTGCCCTCTGACTCATGCTCAGAGGGGTGAGGATGAGGAGCTTCCAGGGTCAGAGTGATGCTCCCTCCCACTGCATGGCAGTGCTAAAGTGCTGCAGAGTTGCGACAGCTCTCGTTGCTCTCCTTTGTAGAATACTGGTTTCACAATTTCTAGAAGGATACCCTGACGAGGGAGCTGTCTTCCTAATTCTGCAGCAGTGAGGGGAGGGGAGGTACCAGGGAGATACGGTCCTGCCTAATCGGGCAGCGCTCTGCTCCCACCTCGTCAAGGCAAGCGTTAGTCCCTTGACTCGCAAACAGGCGATTAGTTCCTCCTGATGGTGCTGTCCTTGCAGAGGGACCCTGTTGGAGATGACACAAGGGAGGGGAAAAGCTGGTAGCACCCGCGTTCATTAGCACGTCAGCTTGCACAGCTGCCAGATATGTGGCACCTCTGGAAGGAACCAAAAGAACCTGGTTGTTTCTTGGGAAGGCTTTCATGGGCTTTTGAGAGCTAAAGGGAATGCCTGCGTGGACAGTACTGTCCATGGAGCTTTATTTCCTACATGTGGTATTTGCAAGAGCAAAGGTTTTCTTCTGGCTTTGTATTGTGCATTAGGCCGTGTCCTATTTTATGAAACTATGCTGTGATATGATAAAAGAGAGATCAGCTTCACAATGAATAACTTGTTAAGAGATAGGAATCAAAGGGCAAATGTACACAGTGAGTTACAACCAAAGATGATTGAGGGAAATCCATGAGACTCTTTACTAGGGCTTGTGGCGTTCAGTGAAATCCCCAGAAATTATCATAAGAAGAAGGTAGACAGCAGAATGAGAAGGAATGTCACAGTTAGAAAAAAAACGAGTTAGGGGGGAAAAAAAACCCTAAACCACAAAGGTCAGCAAACATCGTGAAAGGACTCCAGCAGTTCTGCTGGAGGAGCGAAGGTCAGCAAGGGCTCTGGAGCTCAGAAGGCGGTGGCTGGGGAGGAGGCTGCCAGGGTGCCGTGGCCGTGGCTAGACCGAGCAGGGAAATGCCCTTCTCACAGGGTGAGAACTGGGAGTAACAAAATCAACAACCACCCAACTCAGGGGAAGGTGAATTGGAATAATCAGGTTGGCCATTCAGCTAATTTTGTTGCCATCGGCTATTTTAACTGAAGAAGATACTAAGTAAATAAATTTCCATTTTTTGTCTTACATTGCTTAGGAGACTTGTGCCCATAATTAAGAAATATGCATTTTAACTAAAGCTATGATTGCAAAGTGAAACATTAAAAGTTTAAGGCTATTTGGATTGATATAGGCACGTAACTAATTTTGTCTGTGAATGCTGCTGTGATACATCATGTATCTGGTTACATTATTATTTGTTTTGCTCTAAAAATCGCTATCTTCCTGTCTAACTTTCAAATGTTTGACTTTGTGACTGCGTCTCATAAAGTAGAGTTTTTAAAGGCAATATACATATTTAAAGAAAGATTGCCACTTTCTCTGCACTCCCTCATGGCAGACTCTTTTTAAAATATTTTTATTCTTCAGACCTGTTGTCCACTGCTGTTAATATGAAGTTTTGAAAATCATTTTACCTGTGGAGAAAAAAATGGTGTCAGCAGGCACATTCCTTTCACTCAGCAGCAGGAATGAAATTAGACCTCGATTGTGCTGGTACCTAATCAGGTTTTTTTAATGGAGCTAGTCCAGAGGATGCTGAACTCATTACAGCAGTCACCGAGATGCTGTGAAAGCTGGGAGGATCTTTGTTGCTGTAGGGAAGTGATGCTTTGTTGGAGAGCCTCCTTCTTTGGGTCAGGCTCCCATCAGGCTTTGGAAAAATCTGTGTTGGCCATGTTGCCTGAGATCCTCTTGTAGTCTTCTCCTCCCAGCAAAGAAACCACATTATGAGTTAAATCACTGAAAACGATAGGAGTCTTGCCAGCGGCATTGGTGGATGAAGGGTTTCAAAGAGCACGGGACACGTAGGTTGTGCATCTTCTGTGTCAATGCCTTAGCAGGGTATGGATTTAACCTTGTGCTCCCCACACTTTGCCGTGCTGTCCAGCTCCACCACCTTTTTGGGGAGCATCCTTCTGCTTGGTTCAAAGAGATTTAAATCATGCCTGTTGTTATCAAGCAGCAATGCCACGCACCGCTCTGACCTCAGTTTCTTGCCATGGGGACCACAGTCATCTGCCATGGAGGGTCTTTGCGGGCTGGTGGCAGCGTTAGTAAGCTGCGCAAGCGGGTTTCTTGAGGAAAGTTTATGATAGAAAATTCCTAGTAACAGGATTTCTCATGCTCTCCTTCTTATATTCAGAAGCTTTCCACGTAATAAAAGGGAAATTTCACACCTTTCATTTGTTATTGGATTGGATAATAAAAATTGTGAAGAGTAAACAAAGAGGAGGCATATCCTACATTTTTTTAGAGGAGTTGTTATTTCTAGGTAGTCCAGGCCCTTGAAAAGATATTCAAACCATGCGCAATTGATACATATTTCTCACATTTCCAGGCTCCTTTGTAGTTACTATGCCCATTAATACATATTCTTATCAATAAAGCCATTTTTATCCCTGTTTTAATCGACTGTTTCCCTCAAGTGTAGCAGCTTATTCAGATTTTTTTTATCATTCAGATTTATTATTGGCCCAATTTCTCCTTTTTACTCGGTTTGTAGCAAGTAATAGACTGTATCTGTTCTCATTTTCCTGTTCGTGGCAGGACTGGCTTGCACACAGAGGGGCAGGGGCACAAGCAGTGCCTGCTCTTCGTTAGAATGAAACGACAAGGGACTGACCTCTGCAACGAGGGATGGTTATTTTTTCTCTTGCAGGTCCTGGTTTACACTGGAAAGGCCAACAGATGCAGTGTCTTCTGTAACTTATTTTGTAAGGGTAATTACGATGTGTTTAGGCTTACAATGTAAAACCATGCCAAGCACTTTCATCGGTGAAGAAGCCTGTTATTTATTCAATGATCTCATTAGATGTGTTTTCCCTGTGTTGTCTTTGGTACCCTCAACACATACTATCGTACTTTGAAAGCTACGGAGGGAAAACATAGGCACATATCTCCTCCATTTAAATCTTTGGTGGTATGAAAAGGGAGACTGTTGGGTTTTATTATCCGTTCCAAGCTAAGCTCTGTAACTCTCAACCCAGAGAACCAAACGTCTCGCTCTGTTGGAGGGAGTTGAAATCGTAAAGCTATACTAGCAAAAAAGGTATTATTCTCAATGTGTGAATACACAGGGCTTTCTGAAATTGCCGGTGTCATGGCTGTGGTGCACTGGTGGAAGCTGCCCTAAAACAGCCCAACCTGAAAGGCATCGGTCAGAACTATTCATGTTTTTCAGCCTCCGCACGCGCTCTGTCCCATCCCTGCCCTGCAGCTCTTTCTCCTTTAAGCCCCTTACTCTTCCTCCAACCCGCAGTGGGGATGGAGAGCAGTTTATCCTCCTTAGGTTGCTCCTTACCTAGTTAGACTGTTGTCCTGTCAACCTTCAGGTTTCTCTAAATGACACGGACCCATTTCCTGCATGTTTTCCTTATACGCTGAATTGCCTAGGTGTGATCACTATTGCTGTTTTCATCCATACTCTCTGAGGTTAGCCCTCATCTTCTTGAAGTGTGTCTCCAAGCCTATGCCCCGTTGTGCCTACAGCTGCTGGGCAGAGGAGAGATGTAGCATTGCAATGTAGACCTATTCCTCCATCACAGATTGATGCACAGCAGCGTGACACTGCTGATTCCCGTTCAGCTGTGATCCATTGTGAAGCCAAGGCATTATTTTGCAGACCCCATTCCCACCTCATGGCTCTCTGTGCTGTCTTTGTCCAGATCTTTTTCTTTGTCCAAGTAGCTGGCTTGGATGGAGCCAGAGCCCAGGGCTTCGGATCTGGCCCGGAGCCTCTGGCAAGGACTCTCTGAGCATGGCTGGCTGATGAGTTTTACACCACCCTGTGCTCAAGTTTCCCCACTATACCGGCTCATGCTTCTAGGGCTGGCTTATGGCAATGTCACGGCAAACAGCGTCCAACGCCTGGCTCAGGACAAGATGCAGGATATCAGCGATTTCTCCTCAACCACCTGTCTCTCTTACACTCTCAAAGAAGGAAATTAGATTATTTTGACATGATTTGCTGTTGACAAATCCCTAGTGACAGTGACTCATTTCAGTGTTATCTTCCAAGCGCTCATAAATTATTGGATTGTTTGTTGCAGGGTGTTTCTGGGAACTGAAATTAAGGTGTCTGGGCTGTAGCTCTCCAGCTCCTCCTTCCATCCCCCCTGTTTTCAAGGTAGGCATTGGGTTTGCCGCTGGATAGCTTTCTTGTACTTCCCTGGTTCCCCACAAGTTTCCTCTAGAGGTTTCGGTGGCTATTTTAGTCTGATGCTTGTCCAGGCCCCTCCAGTGTGACTGTATATGTACTCTTTATGTTCTTCTAAACTCAGTTCTTCCTACAGGTGTGAATTATTTTTGACATTTGAGGGGGGTCAGCTCTTTTAGAAAATCTTGCTGCACCAAAGGCATGAAAGACCTTGGCTCTTCTGTACCAGATATTATTCGTGTGGCGTGGCTCTAAAATTGATTGAAAATATATCATCTTTCTAATTAACTGCAAAAAAATTGTTGGTATTTCATTGTGCCACCAGGAAAATTAGAGTAACCACAAGTCAAGTTCACATGTGCTACATGTGCTTTTGTTCACATCCTTTGTGCAGACCTAGGTTGGCTTCTTGCTCTCCAGATAGAGGTCAGAGCCTTTGAGTTACACTCTGCTGCTGGTTTTCTTCTCAAAAAACATAGTAGACTGCAATGTCGAGGTCAATTCACTCGCAAGTCCTCTCTGTCCTATTCATGACCTCTGCCTCAGCCTGATTCGAGGCAGTCCTAGCCTTTTCTCTTTAATTACGTAGAGATTAAACTTCATTCCAGTCTTTCATGGAGCCCAGAAAGCCCCAAGTTTGTGACTTCTAAGGCACAAGTCATCAGGACTTGACCTTTCAGTTCCTGGAGGTGCTAATCATGGAAATTCCCACCATCTCCCTCCTTGCTTCTACCTCTCCTGTTTCGTTAGGCTCTTCGCAGGGTTGTATTGCCCAAGTGTGACGTTCAGCCTGCGCATGTGCCCAGTTCATTGTGCTTTTTGCCATTTTAGTCCTTAGTGTCTGACTGCCTGAGCTGGAAATTCTCAACCGAAGTGACTTGTTGGAGCTTAAAGCCCACACAGCAGTTAGCCAACTGATTTCTTTTCCTAATTACTGACGTTACAAGTTGTTTTGAAGAAAGCCACTGATTTTATTCACAAATACCTTATATGCTTTTGCTGTATTTGGAGTATCAAAGCTCAACATGAAAGAGGTAATACTGGTGTGCGTTCTATTTATTGTATATTTATTGTTTTCAGCTTCTCTAAGAGAGCAGACTGTCTCCTGTCTGTAATGGATTAAAGGAGAAAGACAAAAGGACTTTATCATAAGCTCAGACATCCACAGAGGCCTCCTATATTTTGGACACATTCTAATTTTGTCCCTGAATTTCTTTAGTGTGGCCATTATTTAGTGCATCCACAATTATACTTACATAGACCAGAAGATTTATGTCTCAAAAGAACAAAGCAAAATAAATCCTGGCTGGAAAACACATCCTATTTGATTTAATATCATCAACCTAGAATGAGTTTATTTTAAGCCATCTTGTGCAGCACTGCTGTATTTATTTAAGATACCAAAAGCCATATTTTCTAGTGGTGAACATGGAGATAGTGCCAGTGATTTTGGTGTTTTGTTCATATAAACCAGAAGGGAATTTTGTCCCACAGGTCAACAGCTGAATTAATATTTTCCTGGGAGAAAATTAATTTGAATCCTCGCTGGATTTCAGACTTGGATGTTAATTAGGCCAGGTGTAATCAGATCTGCAATTCTCTTTAAAGTATCACCTGACTTGCTAATTTCTGATCTCACGATCTTGGATGTGGTAGCCCATTTGCTGTCGAATCTACATTGGATCAGACTGAATTTGTTGGTCAGAAAAAATGAAGATGTTGAACCGGTAACAAAAGCAGCCTGATCTTCTCTTGGCTGTGCTGCCTCTCACCAGGTCGTATCAGTTATGAGATGAAAAGTTTTTAGAAGATTGTTGACTTTTGCAGGGATACTCCTGCATACAGCTAGTAATCGCTGAACCAAATGGAGCTGTGAGCCTACAACCCTTTAATACTAATACTCATCTTGGCATCTCTTTGAGGCACTTGGTCTAACCCATGAGAGTTTGATCCTGGATCAAAACATTAATGTGCCGCAGTGCGTAGGCAGCATGTAGACAGGCAGATGGTGAAAAGGCAAACGAGAATAGGAACATTGGTGTTAAATGATCTACAGAAATGAATGAGAAACATCTTCCCTGGGTGGTGCCGTTTGTGCCGTGGTGGACACTCACACAGAACAATTCTGTACATATCCAGCCATATCTCACTAATCAACTAATCACACCCCTTCACAGGAGCTCATACAGCTTTGTTTCTGAAAATTGGTAATTAGCAGCTTATTCCTCTTAGATGTATTATGCAGGATGATTGCTGCGACCCATCTCAAAACTTTGTGTCCCTTAGGATAGTGCTTAGTCTAGAACTAGTCTTTCGTAAAGCCTTCTAGAAAAGAAATTTTGATAGTTGCATTTTTTTTCTTTTGTGAAAGGAGGACATTAGCAGTTTATGGCTACTCTTAAGGGCCGCCTTGAGTTTCTTTTCAAATCAAGAAGGGTTTCTGAGAAAAAAATTATCCATGTCTGATATACAATCAGCGCCCATCAGACTGAAATTCAACGACGTATGCTTGCTGATTGCTGCTACCTAAAAAATGCGCTAGCTAAACAATGCGCCCAGTTCCCAACTACCTCAGATAGCTCTGTGTGCTGATATGTTGTTATTGCACATAGATGTATGGTAATATCATCGTTATCACTTGACGTGCCTGAGGCCATACCTACGCACACTCCCTTGGGTGCTGTGCCATGTGGCGTGGTCCAGGATGAGCGTGGTTGCCGTGCTGAGCGTGCATGGAGAGGTTGAGGTTGCAGGTTTGAGGTTACAGCTTTATGTTTCTGGAAGAGGCTTATTCTGTGGGGAGGAGAGCACGTTTGCTGCTGTTTGCTCCATTTGCTGTGGGGGTGTAAGCGGTATTTTGGGGCCAACGTCCACTTTCTGTACATACCCATATCTCCATCAAGCTTCTGATTAATCTGTGGAAGTATTCTCTACTTCAGGTGTCCAAAGGCAGTATTTCCCCTTTAGTTGCAGGTACAGTAGAATCTTTCCAAGTCTGATGTCATTGACATTATTGGAGGAAGGAAAACTGCAACCTGACTGCCTCTCTCCCTTTGCACTTTAAAGAGGTGCTTCCTGTAATTCACTTACAATTAGACTGAAGCAGTCTAATTTCTTCTTCGTATGTGCGTGTTTGTGAAACTGTTCTGTGTCTGGCTGCTGTGTATCTGGATGGTATTGTTGTTCCTCTTTTTTTCCTCTTTATAAAACCTGTCTAAGTCTGGTATGCAATTCTAACTGACTTCTTAGTGTTGGAGAACTAAAAAGCTCAAGCATGCACATTAAATTAAAATAGATGGTGGTACAGAATACAGAGACTTTATCTGTTTTCCCATTTCAAAACCATTGCAGAAGCTACATTGGGCACCAGAGAATCCATGCAGGAAAGAGAATAAAGTGCAAGAGAAACAGGGTTCATTACTTCTGCTCTTCATGCAGTGACTTGCTTCACCAGGGGATTATTTTTAGGCTGACGTTGAACCCTCATGGGGTGTGGAGGAACTTAGCCCTTCTGCTGTAATGCAAATGTGCTGAATTTATGGTGGTGGTGCTGTGCCTCCCTGTTTCCATCGTGTAGTCTTGGATAATTGTGTTTGAACTGAAATCCCTCTGAATTTTGGTTATTAGGATTCTGAGGTGGGCTGGCTGCTAATCCAGTAATGGGACTTAAAATGTGGGTGGAAAGGATTCCCACCACAAGTGGGTCTATGGCTGCTTTAAGATGGCTTTGGCTCATGGAAGCAATTTATAGGGGAGGTTCAGCAAGGTAAGTTATGTCAGAGGTTCAAAATCATCTACACATGTCCAAAAATAAGTCAGTACTCGGAAATGGTCTTCAGTTTTGGATGACGCTGTCTCAGGAAGGAAAAATAGGATGGATAATGTCAGTAAGAATGTGAAAGGAGAAATTACCAGAATAAGACTCATGAAGCTTTACTTTTGGAGTTGAGTTTTGCTTGGATGAGGCATTCGGGGGGGGGTCCAGATTTCTGCATGAACTGATCCATGAGGTCTCGGGTCCTGCAGCAAAGTTTCCTAACTGGTGTTTGTCGGATGCAGAGAATGGCAAAGGTAGTCCCTGTATTAAAGGTGAAGTAAAATAAATATGATCCAAGCAAGAACAGGCCTGACCTCCAGTATCTGCAAAACTTGCGAAAGAAAATGTAACTTAAGTGAAGAAGTTAAAGGACAAGTAGTGTAAACTCTAACATTGGCTTTGCAAAGATTGATGATATAAGAAGAGTTGGTCATTTTAGATTGATAAATGAATTTTGAGGCAAGGGAGATGTGGGAAATTCATTTGTACTAACTCTACAAACCTGTGTTTTATATATATATCGTGTAGAAACAGTGAGTTCAGGTGTGTCTAACAAGTGACTAAAGAGTCTGGCTCAGAGAGGAGCAGCAAGGGATAGTTTTTGAAAGAGAAATATTACTCTGAAGGGAGGATTTCCTCAAAAAGCAGTCCTGGGGACAGTTACATTTAGTGTCTCAGTGATGGCCATGGCACAAAAGACGGGCATGTTTTGATGGAAGTTGCTAATGCCGTGCAGCAAGGTCCACATGCCCCAGGGCAGTTCCCATTACTCACCGAAGCTGTCCTGGGGTAGCCAGAAGCAATTTATCTGCACTACTCTTACACTTTACCCAGGCTTTTACTTCTGATTCTCAGAAGTAGAATTAGTCAAAGCCCAGCAGCAGACAAACGCTGAACCTACATCATTCTGCTTTAACAGAAATCTGCCTGGGAGGTATTGCTTGTGTAGAGGAAAATAGAGTTATATAGAAAGGACCTTGGTGATTCCAGAAATGCAAGGGTTAAAATGAAAGCTGTTGTTCTGAGAGACAGAGCCAAATGCATTGCTAAACTTGCGTTGTTCGTTAGTGTTCGGAATGGATGGAGAGAAGGGTCTGCCTGGCTGCAGTAGTTAGTCTGGGGATCACCGAGGTATTGCTGGCATGAAAACCTAATGTATGCCCAATGTAAAGACAAATATCCCTCTGAGCCTTCCTGTAAGGCAGCATCGAAACCTCATCTGTGCATTTGAGTGCATGTTCATGACGGCTGGACTCAAAACGGAACACGTGCAAAGCAGGAGTTGATGTTACAGGAGGAGACTGTATTCATTTGCCATGTTTCATCTTCCTGAGGAAATTGTGTTCTGAATGTACACCGTGGGGCTGACAGAGAGGGAAAATAACTGTTTAAAGCTCTAAAAGCCAATCTTGATGCAAGAACACATAGACGCAAATTGGCCGTAAATACATGCAGATTTTTAATCACGACAGCAGTGGGATTTATCGGATGGTTTATAGCCTGGGTGGCTGTGATAGCTGGGCAGTGGCTCCGTCACACAGGGTGTTCTTCCAGTCTGACATTCTCGTGTTCCTGTGTGCAGCGCCTATTTTAGAGGAGAAGCTTGTGAAACACTCGTAAGGCAGATAAGACATCACGGTTGGAAAAGCTGCAAGAAACAAGGGGCTTTCTACAGAAATGATCAGAAATATCACAGATGTGGTTCCTCCCTGCTTCTGCAGGCATGCAACACGTCTGCAAGGTACAAAGTGCATGTAAAACGCTGGTCCCTCCCTGGGAACCTGTTACACTTCTAGTTCCAGTAGTGGAGAATCAAACACTGTGGGCTAACCTAAGGTCTCAGTTTATTAGTAGGGTTTCTTTGTATTATTTAAGTAAGGTAAAGTCGTTGGATAAAAGTCCATTCTCATCTTATGACTGAGAAAGTTTACTCTTGCCCAGAGGTTTTGAGAAAAGTATCCTAAGGCACATGTTAGGATTCAGTTAGTTGATAACTGCTACACTTTCAAATTCACTGAAGTTATGCTGTACCTAATCTTTTAAAATGAGATAATACATATCAGCTGGGTGTAATGAATTGAATTGAGATGTTTTCCCCTCCAGTCACAAATCATGGAAGATAGTTGGTATCTGTGTAATGGACCTGTGGTTTGGCTGATGCATCTCTAGTGGAAAAGAGAGGCACGATCTGTGGAGCAGAATGGTGGGAAAAGCAAAGAAAACACAGGGCATTCAGGAAGGATATGCTAGCGCGTTTTTCATAGCAATGAGGTAGAATAAACCCAGCAACACCACTAACTATGCAGAGCTCCAAAATACATCCAACACAAGCCCTGGCAGACTTCAAAGAGGAAATGAAAATAGAGAAAAACATATTTCTTCAATAACTTTGAAAATTCAATTTTGGAGATAAAACAGAGCTTGATAAAATTGGTTGAGAGGGTAGATGAACTAGAACAGCAGAAGAAACAGCTGGAAGACAGAGAATAGCAATATATACACTTACTGAAAACAAAAAGGCAATTATGTGTAAAACATTGGGAAAAAAACCCCCAAACTTAGAAGAAATAACATAAAATTTTATGGAATCCTGTGGGAGAAGGAAAACAATTAAATGCTGGACTTTATTCCCTTCTGCATAACATTGCTGGACACAGAAGACAAATCTGGCTGCCCAAAAAACAGCCCCAGAAACAGAGTCTATATTCTGTATTTATGCATTTACTTATTTATTTGTGCATTTATTTATTTATTTATTCAAAATTGAATCTGATACAAATCCAGGCCCAAGTTTCACAATCAGAGCCCGTTTCATTCAAAAGGCAGTGTCTTATTAGCAGTCTTCCGAATGGGGATTAAATTATTCACAGCGATTAGCCCTAGGAAAATACAAATGAACTCAAAAATAGCTTCTGTGCTGTTGTATTGTGGCAGATCTACCTACAGTGGTTTCATTTCAGAGCAAGTCTCCGGTTTAATGCTGGCCGTTAAAGTGCAGAGTCCTTTGGCCTCGGCCACATTTCAGACGCGGGATATTGTGTGCTTATTTCTTTTTAGGAGCTCATAACTCTTTCTTTCCCTGTGGCTGCTCACGCTGCTGCCCCGCAGCTGAGGTTTGGGGCTCGCGGGGATGGCTCTGGGGTCGCTGGCGAGTGGAGAGAGGGCTCAGCCCTTCTGCTGCCTCCCGCCTTGGGTGCTTGGGTTTGGGGCGATACTGCTCTGCTTCGGCAGCATCACAGCAACCATACCCCTTTTAGGGTCCCCACGGAGGGCGTGAAGCACCATGGTGTGAGACAAGGCGTTTGGGGAAGACGCTGGCGTAGGAGGGTGGGTGTCTCGTACCTGCCCAGCTGCGCCGTTGGAACATTTGGGTTCAAATGGCATTGTTGTTGTTTCGACGTGGGATCTAATTTTTTTTTCCTGGATCTTCATAGCTCAGTATCCCTGAGAGCCACAGATGGGTGGGAAGCATGAATTTCCTTTCTCCCCATGTTGTGGCTGCCCATTTGCTGGCCAGGCTGGAGGCAACTCAAAGAAGAGGATGTCCGAAAGAGGCAGCATCCAACAAACACTGTGGCCTTAATTTTGTGCAAGGGTGTATTTCATCATAAGGAACAACTGAACAAACAAACTCAAAGAGCTCATCCCACCATCACCAAAACAACAACAACAACAACAAATTCCAGTGGCAAATCCCTCCCAGCGTTTGCACGTGAGCAGAAGTAGGGTGGAAGGATGTGGGAGCCGTGGGCAAAGGAGACAAGGGACTCCCTGGTCTCTCACAGGAGGGAAAGCTGAGCTGTTGTGAGACCGATTGCTGCTAACAACTCTGCCTCCTTCAAGGAGCAGACTAAGAAAAAGGGTTTTAAAAATAAATGTGCAGAACTGTTCGAAGTCCATTTTTCAATCTCCGTCTTTGAGTCAGGAGCGCAGTAGGCACTGACGTACAGGAATCTTACCCTGCAAGATTCATTCAGCTCGGTTTCTCTGTTTCTGCACCTGGTTCTCTCAGACCTGGTGGACCCCGGTGTGCGTGCGAGGGGCTGGAGATGGTCGCACCGAGCCCGTTCGGAGAGCCGGGGGCAGCTGGGAAGGTGCTTCACGCACCAGCGCTGGTGGCCGTTTGCTGTGTCCCCTGTCCAGGATCTCCAGCTTTCCTCTGAGGGGGCTGTTCTGTCCCATTGCTGCCTCCAGTGTCATTCGCTCCCTCCATCACTGGGGCTCTCTCTCAGTGTTTCTTCCTTTGAAATAGTTTGCTCCCTTTTGAATCTCTCAGGTGAGTAAGGGAAGGAAGCCGTTTGGGGAGGTTCTGTTGTTGTATTCCTGCTTTCTCTAGTGTCTGTGCTTTCCAAAACATGTGCGCAGGTCAGCAAAAATGACCCAAATCCAGCAACTGGTTGTTTATTGGGCAGACCTGTTGTATATACTGGTCAGGACTGATTTATTTTCCTCTTCATAGTAATGATCATTAACGGATACTGCAGTCCTTAGGACTGTCCAGTGTATGTATTGTGATTACCTTTGCTTTGTTTTATTTTTAGGGAACCTCACGTTTCATTAGAGAGGGCGGCAGATACATTTTCTGCAGTGATTGTTTTGTTTTGGTTTTCAATTGAATTATGGTATGTTCAAAATCACAAGCGGAGCTGTCATAGCCCCCAGCTCATTGGATGATCTAATATGATGTTTTCAGCGAGGCATCTTGTCACAGCAAAGACTGGTGGTGGATTAAAGTGTCACAAAAGCTTTAGAAACTGATTTCTGGGTTGGCTTTGCTTGGTTTTGTTCTGTTTTATTTCAATACTGTTCCAGAAAGACTCACACCAAACCACAGGGTAATGGTTAGGACATTTGCATGCAATGTTGAAGACTCGTATTTTTAAGTCTATACTTTACTTGGTTTAGAGAGAGGGTTTGATCTCACACAGAGATCCTCCTTACGGGACACCTTTTCTGAGTGGTGTAATCAATAAGTATTTATACAAGCTAGAACAACAGCTTCTAGTTTGGTGTCTAGATCCAGCAGCTTGTTGAACCCAGGCTTTTGTGATCTTCCAGGTCTTTTCCAGCCTTAGTGATTCTGCGATTCTGTGATGTGTACACTTAAAAGGCGGTGCCAGAGCCAGAATGGTTGTTTTGGTAAAATCCTTTCAAAAATGAAAAGAGCTATACAAACTTGAATTGCTGGAGGTGGAAACAAGTGGCTGAAATCTTCTAAAGCCAAATTTTCAGAAATAGATGCCTGGATTTTGCTCTGAATACAGATATTAAAACATCCTCATAGCTTTGGGGATCAAAGTTGTTTTATTTGTTTGTTCCCATGAGTGTTATAATCTTTACAGTGTTAGAAGGCCACCATTTTCCATCATTTTCCATTCTGATGTAGAGTGAACACCAATCTCAAGCCACAGCATTTTTTCTGGGAAGGGAGCTCTTGTCTTCTGGGCAGGCCCATTAATTAGGTGCTATCTCAGAGTCGCAGCAGCCTTTAACACAGCCTTTCCAAAAGCCAGCTGAGTGGCATCACAAAGTTTTCCTTGTCCTTAAGAAAATGCAATTACATTAAGAAATTGCTTTGAGGAGTTAAACAGCAGTGAAATCTCGAGGTGATGATTTCCTCCCTTTCAGTAAATGCCACAGTGGTAAAAATTAATTAGCGGGGACATTCCAGGAGTATGGAGATAATTGAGCTATTCCGTGCATCCAAATCTAACCTCGGCGGAGAGAAACAGGGGTAGGATGGGAACAAGGTTCACTCTGGTTTTGTGTCACTGTAGCTGGCACGGGACTAAGGCGCTGTCCTTAGGAAATGGAGGTTCAGGATAGCAGAAGAAGTAAGAGCTGGGGGGTGGGTGATGTATAGTCGAATTAAAAACATAGGACAGTTCCTGAGGAGGGAAACAAGCAGCACAGCTTCCTTTGGGTGTGTCTACAGCTTGTATTTTCTTTAATAAAGATGCTTTCCAGCTGTAGTTGCGTTTAGGGTATGGTGTTCAGTCCACCACTATGCCATCTGCGTCCTCCTGTGGCTAATAAAGCCAAGCTCACGCTTCAATCTTCCCATCAGTGAGGACGTTAATAGGATCTTGATTCTTTCTCTAGCAACTTTTTTTTTTCATTAAAATTGTATGAACTTAATATCTTTGAGGCAGCTTCCATTCTGCCCTGCTTGCTGATACCGGCCAGCGAACTGAGCGCTGGGGGCCGGCCTCGTCCCTCTCACATGCTCTCACGATCACCGTTGCTTGTTTTATGCAATTATTGATTGCAGCCCGTCCTGGAGCAGTAATCTGGTTTACCAAAGCATTTATCCACGTGCTTTGAAAGGAACTCATAGATTGCTATCATTTGCAGTGCTTGCTGTAAGAACTGAACAAGGCTAAAAGTTGATTTAAAAGAAGTTCTTTCTTCCACGCTGCCTGAAAGGAGGGGATTTCTCCTTCAGCTAGGTATCTTTACTCGCTGGCAGGCCAATTCATGCACGCTGAGCCATGCTGAACTGTTCTATATCTTCCAGATCAAGTGAAAAGGGGGGAAAAGAATGGGTTTAATTAAAGTGGTGTAGCCTCTACCAATCTGCTACTCCATTCATTTATGGTGATAAATAATAAAATGATAAATGATACTCATTTCTTAGAGCCCTTCGAAAGAGGAAAGCACTGGCAGGAAGGTGCGAGATACGGTGTGTAGGGGGAGAACAGCGTCCGTTCCTCTTTCAGGCCAGGGAACTACTTCAGCCCATCTTGTCCCTGATGTTTATTCTTTTCTCAGCACATCGATATTCTGGGCTGTTAGTAAATCATCGGTGAGCTGCTTTGACGTTCAGCGGCCAGGGCTGTAGAGCAGTGGGAGAGGGAACCAGCACGTGAGCTGATCGTTTTGCTGGATTAAGGAGGGACCCTGCAGTTTAGAGGAGAGGTTTTTGCACCAATGCATGAGGCTGCAGTTAGTCTCATCTGCCGCGCTTGCGCTTGCTGCAGGATCTGCCCCTGGTTGCTCCCCTCCGGGGATCTCCGTCGTGCTGTCTCCCTCAGCCTCCACCGTTCGCAGGACCTGCGTTGTCCTGAGGTCGCTCCGGGACCCCACGTAAGACCCTGATCTGCAGTTCATGCCCTGCAAATCCCTGTCACAGACCCAGCGCTGCCCTTTGCCTTTCTCAGAGCTGTTTATTTCTCAGTCGCTTGTCTGGAAAATTCAACTTGTGCTGCTGGAGCAGCCTAGGCAACAATTATCCCGATATTAGTGAGTGAAAGGTTTGAGTGGGGTAGGCAGTGATTTAGCTACGTCTGGAAAAAAGTTGTAAGTGCCGGTAGTCCCATGAAGCTGGATGTAGAAATTTCCAGTGAAGGTACCAGTTTTGCCCCAGTTAAAAAGAAAAAAAAAAGAAATTCAGACTAAATCCGCATGTGGGAGGAAGTAATTTTCCGTTTCATCCTATAAAACCATGTTTGAAGCCTTCATTTGCAATGCCCTTCCCTCTTCGGCCCAAGGATTTCCACCAATAACGAGTACGATCAGCAAAGCAGATGGGATCTGGGGTGTTTTGGCAGGAGTGAAAGGGGGTTTCCAGCTCTTCTTCTGACGTGCTTGACTGAGGGTCTAGGGTGTCCCATGGCCAGTTCTCAAGGAATTTTGTTAACCGGAGTTAACATTAACCTTGTCCCTAAGATGTGCTGCTGCAGTTTAATATCTTCAGTGCTCAGCAGCGCAATTCCTGCAGAAGGATTGCAGAGAGCAGATTTAAGCATCTCTCCCATGAGATACAGGCACCAAACACTATTTCTCCACCTCTTCCCATTTGTGTGCCACTATTTAAGATTTTCTAAGCATAGGGCAACTAATTCAAACAGGGTAAACACACCCAAACCTGGTCATTCTGCCTCGGCTGAGGACACCTTGTCCTGCTCTTGCTGCTGAGGAGGCACTGAGGAATGGTCCAGGGCAGAAGTGGCTGTCTGGGCTGAGAACAGGCTCTAATAAATTCCCCTTTTGCCCCTGTTTTGCTGGTGTGTCTCTGACCTGTTCTCTTCTGGCACTAATTTCTCACCCACTTATTTTCTTCTATTTTCTTTTAAACTTGCCGAAAGTTGTCTTTGTAACCTGCAAGACAATTTGCCCTCCAGCTCGGAGCCTTTTCCCTCTCATTTTCCACGGCTGTAACAGAGTCCCAGGCTGAGCTGTCTCCAGGGTTTAAATCCCTGACCTCTGAATTTAAAAGCATTGACCTTGGCTGCTTAAGAAATAGGGCCAGTTCAGTCGGCTTCAGTGCAGTTGTAGTCTCTGATGTCTGTTGTGTGTCCCAGCCTCTAAAGGAGATGAAAACCTAACCTGGCCCAAAGGTAGAAGCATAATGTAGCTCAATATTATGACTTTTGCACATGAAATGGCCCAAAGTCTCACAAGGACAGAGTCAGCCTCGACACAGAAATAAATAAATTGGCTTTCTTATTGGTAATTCTTTGCTACAGATCAACAGAAGAAAACCCCATTTGGTTATAAAGTGACCTTGTCCGCAAGAGAAATAAAGTATGTAGGTGAAGAAACTGATATCTATTTCAAGCCAAATAAAGGTTGCTGCAAACACCGTCCAGAGCAGCAGTAAAAAAAATTTCTGGGTTGTTTTAAGTCCATACACTTGTTTTATGTTCATGTTTCTGTATTTTCTGCTCTCCCTAGAACACCTATTTGCCTCCCCTGTCCAGGTAAAAAATGCTTTTTATTGCAAAACATTGTGCAGAAATCTCCCCCAGGTGTTTCCAGATGTACTCTGCTCCTTGCTCAGCATGTCTTTACTCTGCCTCCTCTCCTTGTCTCTTTTTTCGGATTTATCCCTGTTGCATTTTGTACCTGAGGTGGCAGCATCCTTCTCCGTTGCATCCCAGGGAGTCTCGCACAGCCTGCGCGACGCCTGAGCATGGCTGCAATGCGGTGACCCCGGCAAGGCAGCGGCAGCACTGCCGGGAGCCCGTGCTCCCACCTTCTTTGGGGAATGATGGTCACCCTGGGATGGCCGAGCTGCGCTAGCGTTGGACGTGGCTGGTGGCATGTCCATGGTTACGGGATCACCAAGGCTGCTGCTGGCTGCTCTGCCGGGCTGCGGCTCCCCTGCCTCAAGCTGGAAAACTGCAAAGAGCTCCGGGAGCAGTTGCAGGAATGGGGCACGGTGTTTAAAATGCACAGTTAAATCATTTAGTCTGGGTTCTTGCATACTGCTGACCTAGATGTCACTGACTGTTGGTATCGATGACTTATGTCAATAGCTCAACCTGACGATAACAAGAAACAGTGAATCCATTGCTTCCTTTGTGGTTTTAACAGTCTTACTGTTAAAATCCGTGTCTTACGTCTATCTTGAATTTGCCCATACACATATCTCACCTGTTCTTTCCTATTTTGCCTTCCCTCCTGTGTATTCGAGTGCCCTTGAAGGACGCAGCATTTTCACAGTGTGGATGTGTTTATAGAGTGCCATCCAGTCTCTTCTTTATCCCTGCTTTGAGAAGTTAAACAGATCAAACTCTTGTTTTTCTGCTTCTGCTAAGCCATTTTGTCTCTTCATCGGATCAGTTTCCTGGCTCTATTTTAGACTCTCCCCTAACAACCTTGTAAACACAGAGTGTAGGAGTGTTTGCAATTGGTGGTGCTGGCGTTGCCCACAGAGGTGCGCTCCTTTCCCTTCTCCCTCTGTCAGCTTCCCCAGCAGCTCATTGCTGCGCCAGGAGCTCACGGTGAACTGCTTGTGCACGGCGATGTCTCCGTTGCTTTTGCAGTCTCCGTTCCGTAGATAAGGCCGGCACTTTTCAGAGACACTGGGGCAGCTCTATCACCAATGCTAGACCTGATCAGCCATGACTTTTCCAGTCAAGCTTCAAAACCTCCAAGGATGGGGACTGCACAACCTCCACGGGTGCCTGTCCCAGTGCTCCACTGCCCTCCTGATTGATGAAAAGGTCTTTCCCAATGCCTCTCCCACCCCAGAACAGGCCCGAGGTTGGCAGCAGTGCAGAGCCTGGGCTGCTTGCACCGCGCCGTGTTGCTCTCCAGCAGCTGCTGGCGTAGAACTTTTCAATTCTGCTTGTGTACAGAAACGTGCAATTTGGTTGAACAAGCCCAGCTTGGCAGTTAACTTATCTCTAGGTATGACTGCATCATCTACTTTGATATTTAATATTCATTTAATCCTTCTGGTTTATGTCCTCTTCACCAATGCAAGGTGAGTCCTGCCTGGTCGTTGATTAAACCATTCAGGCTGTAGTACTAATGTCCATGGAAATTAATTGAAATCACCCTGTGTGCCGCTTCCCCAGTGACATCCCTCCTGAGGCCGCGTGCGTCCATCAGCTCTGTGGTGCAATGGTAGGGAATGCAGCCTTAGGGAATGCAGCATTTGGGCATACATCTGGCAAGGGATCCGGGTTTTCTGTTCAAGAGGTGGAAAAACTGCCTTGCCATGGGAGACTTGACAAGCTAATTCTATATAATTTATTCAAGAAAATAAAATACATGAATAGATTGTACTCTATATATAACTTTTTGAGTATACAATTTCTGAGAGTAAATAGAGGAAGATCCAGAAATGAAATGTATTTTTTCAATCACCTGGACAACTGAAATACGGTTGTGGAGTCATGTTCATTGTTACACAATTTTAAATTGAGCTGAGACGTCTTCTGCGAAAGTCTCTATCTTCCAGCCCAGAGTCGAGTTATGGGTCTGACATGAAAATACTGGAGTTAAATTCTGGAGGCATGGGACCACAGCAGCTACTTGCAATTGCCCCTTCCATTGTTGGACCCCTTGGATCTCAGAACATGTCCAGATAGTTTGTAAACTCAAGGGTCCCAGCATATTCCATGCATCTAAATATTTCAGCTACACATGAACAAAAAAAAGGTGACAAACAAAGGATTGATAGCTGGAGGATTTATTAGCCACCAGATGACTAAGATCGCAACTATGATCGCCAGGACCATGGTTGGTGACGTGAGTTCAGCAGGACTCCCGTTGAGCAGTCATGCTATTGAGTTGGATCCAACGCTATGAATGACGTGTCACCTCTGCCAATGCTAAGCCTCCCAAAGTAGTTAATATGCACTCCATTCTGGGTGTAGATGCCTCTGTATCATTCATTTCCTCTTTGTCAATATTAACTGATGTGTTAGTGATTAAGTTCAGCCAAGGCATTATTGCGTCGTCATTAATCATGCCTACATCTGTCATAGAAATCATTACAAAGAACCCGTCGCAGCTATTTTTATACCCCATTTAATTTTCATGCAGGCATTGCATTTTAATTTTTGTAATGTATCTTCACAATGATAAAAATTTGCATATCTTCATTCACCGAAGAGGATCTATTAGCCAAAGCACAAATAAAACACTCTTGCTGCCACAGGGGTTTCTGTAGGAATCGGATTCCAATGACCGTGTATTTATGCCTACATACGTGTACCACATTAAAAGGAAATGCTTCGCAGGTAGAATTACTACCCTGGACAATTCTAATTTGTTGGAAATTAAACATAAGTGGTTGATTCTGGCTGCTACATGACATAAATTACTAGCAAATTGCGCTGTAGGATTTCATTATAAAGTACACGCTGTTGTGAATGATTTGCTGCTTTAGTCCTGAACTTTTATTTGTGTGCCAGCGCTTGAAGGACAATGGCAGAACTTAACTTTTGTTTAAAGTCATACAAATCTAGAATTGATGCTATTTACTTGTCTTATTTGGCCTTTCAAATCTTCTTTCACTTACTTTTATCCAAAAGCCAAGCACAAAAGGCACTTGTTGAAATATGTTAGGATCTTGTATCAATGCTGCAGAGTATTTTTAGTAAATGCAAAGCAACATTAGATTCATGGAGCTTTTTCTGGGCTGGTGTAAAGCACTGTAGCGCTACTGGCTTTAGCCGGACAATAACAATGCTTAAATGTAGCTCCTGTGAGAATAATAGTTCTGAAATGTGATGATAGTTCCAACGGGAAGACTTTGTATTCATGGATCGTAAAGGCTGGAAAAAAACTTCATCACCATCTGCATGGAAGTTCTCTTGGCAAACCTGTTTTTAAACACTATTCCACTATGCACCATCAAATCATTCTGTGGCTAGTGAGTTGCACTAAAATTTGAAGACTTTGGCCATCATCCTAACTTCAGTGAGCAGCAACCATCCTTCCAGGATCTGAGTGCAGAATAACTCGGGTACCTCTCACAGGCAACTTTGTATTTTGGGGGTTTATCCGAAACACAAGAATCATTTTTCCTACTCCATAGCCTGTTTCTTTTTTGGCTCAGGGTGGTAAGGAGGAACTCAAGGGAGAAAGAAAGCCACAATCATCTGTTTGCTCAGATGGCCAGAGATATAAATGTAATAGATCTGGTATCACTCCTCTGCCCTGAGCTGTAGGAGGTATTTAATCACAGAGGCAAAGTAGAAGTAGCCCGGTGCTGCACTGTTCCTTGCCTGGGATGGTGCCCTTGCATTGCACCCTTGTGCTGTATTGGCCTCAAACCCAATCCTGTTGCTGTTACAGCAGCTTCCCTAGTTGTTTCCCCGCTGTGGGCACCCTGAACAGTCTTGTGCTGTTGGTAAGAGCTTGAGTTGGCTGTTGCTCCTTGCTCTGAGCAACCCCCTTGGTTTCACGCCTTCAGTGAATACAGTCAACAAGGTCAAGGACTTGCTTAGCAAGCAACAGGCTGGCGAGACTCCAACGAAAATGCCCCTATTCAGGGATGCGTGCAAGAGAGAAGAAGAAATAAGGGAGCCCGTGTTGGGAGTACTGGCAGAGCAGCCCATGCCACCGGTCATTGGTGCTACAGCAGCGTCGGGGAGCTCTGTGCACCGATCAGCAACCGTGCTATGAAGTGCTATGATATCACGGTAATGCTGTGAAAAAAAAGTGTTTCCAGAGATTGTGGGATCTGATGGAAGAGGATGGCTTTCTAACAAGAACTAGAAGATCTTTAGTCTTTCATGAAAGACTTAATCATCAGGAGATGGCCTTTCCACAAAATTTTTTTTAAAAGAGGGTGACTTCCTCCTTATTGTTTTGTAGCCTGAGATTTCGGCTGAAGCATCTAATAGTTCTGAAGAACTTTAACTAAAAGTACAAAGGTATAGAGTAGGAAGACCTTTAATAACCAAAATATGCTTCTGCTTCTCTGACCAAAATAAAGGAAATCATATATATTGACAGAGCTTCCTTTTACTGAAGGACCAGACGTTGACCAGAAAAATAATTTGGTGAAAAAAAATTGGTTTGGTGTGCATATTGGTGATGGCGGTTCCAAAGCCTGCCTTTGACCTAAATGGATTTGCGTCTGTGCTGAGCTGGGGATGCAGGCATGGGGCACGGCCAAAGTTTTATTGGCTGTACAGCACTGCGCATAGCAAAAAACGTCTCCCCGTTGGCATGTTGCTTCTTTGCACTGTGCGTATTTATGATGTGTGCCGTAACTTCCCCGATTCGTGCCATTTCTTAGCGCTGGCTTTTCCGAGGGGTAGTTTCTGGGGAGGGCTGTTGGGCAGGGCGTCCACCTCTCTGCTCTGGACGTCTTGTTCAATGTTATAGGGCCCGATCCTGCAAATGGTGAAGCGCTTCTTGTGGGACTGGGTGGCCTAAAAAATTGATTTTGATGCTAAATATTTCAAGGGAACTGGTTTGAGTCACTTCAGGAAAGACCAAGGGTGTAGCATACATGTCTGGATCGCTATGGGAGGAGAGCTGAGCTCCTGGGTTCAAAGGCACCAGGCAGAGGAAGGTCTTTTTCAATACTTAGAATTAGGCTTTTAAAAATTTTTTTTTGTTACAGCAGATGGCAAATACTAAGTGAATATTAGATGTTGTTTGCGTATATGAGTGCTAATGTGTGTTACAGTTTTCTTTAACCTTTCATGTGGTAGTTTTCTTCAACCGCTGTGAAAATTATTCCTTGCAATGAAATACTAAGGATTTTTGTTTGAAGCAGTATAATATGTAAGAGTGAAATATTTAAATCTTGTAGTTATTTTCCAGATGACTTTTAAGGAGACAAATAATATGTGTGAATTAGGGGTCTCTTAATTCCAAAATTAACATTTCTACATAGACTACCTGAATGTTTATTTAATTATCTCTTAGAAAAGCATATAGGAAGTAATGGGAGTTAAACCAATATGTTTTAATAAACATTACCTGCTATTTCCATTAGTTCTTTTATGTGGGTTTGGTTTGTTAGTTTGTTTTTCAGTGTTTATCTTAATCTACCTAAAAAAAATCTGGAAGAGAGATATTAAATTATCTTCAAAAGTCAAAAAAACATTTTTAAAAAGTCACAGTTTTGCAGCACTTGGTAGGACTTTTCCTGCAAGGATTTCTGAAAATACACCTCTGGGATATTATGATGAATTGGCCCGAGAAGCAGAAGCAGAGACCTTTCTGGTCTTTGGAAGGGTTTTTTTGAGGTCTGAGGAGAGAGTTCCTCCTAATAACTGGAAGGGCACATCTCGTAGAGCAAGGAAAATAGGTAAATAGAGCTCAGGAAATGGAGAGAGACAACGAGTCTGGTGCTAAAATAACAATAGCAGTTCCCATGTCTAATCAGGTAGTTATGTTGCCAGTTTCTTTAAAGTCACATCGAATCTTTAGTTTCGCCCCAACCCAGGAGCTTGTATTCACTGATTAAATATCCAGGAGGCCTGCAAAGAGACTTGAATAGGGGAAACAATATAGATGTAGCAGCAGGGAAGGGAATTATTTTCTCAACAGCGCTTTGGGTAGGGCTGGTCTGAAGGAATGAGATGTGACGAGACCACACTGAGATGCAACAGAAAGCCGGTTCTGGTAGGACTCCTTTGAGATGTTGCTTTGGGTCGATCTCCACGTAGGTCAGCCCTTTGGTAACTGCGGGAAGTCTGCTCCAGGGAGGAGGAGAGACGGATATGGAAATCTTTCCCCCATATCTGAATTTAAAACAAGCTTCCTGGGGTTTGACAGATCTTCGGTGCCAATTTTTTTCACAACTTGTTCACATCCACTTCTAAAACACACGTCCTGATTTATGACCGTCAGCGGCTGGTAGGGAGCAGCTCCAAGCAGAGGCGACTCCCACGGCTTGCAGCCACGCACAGCGCGATGGCCGCGCGAAACGGGGACGTTCAGCTTTTGTTTTGCACCACAGCGTTGTTGTGGGATTGCGGTCTCTTTTATGGGTCCATAAAGCACTTTGAGACCAAGCGCATGGCTAGCAAAACTAAATGCAACTCAGACCTACCTGCAAAGTTGTTTGTGTGCAGTACCTCTTCAGCTGAAAAATGCTTTAAGATAAGTGCGGCGTTTTTCCCAGCTAGCTCTCTGCAAAGCGTGCAGGCTCCAAGGGTGTCCCCAGTGGGTCCCTGCTTCTCCAGAGACGTTCCTCGGTCCTGGAGAGGGGAGAGAGAAATTTGGGTGCCACGACTTGCCTGTGCAGAGGGAGGGACAGCTGTTAAGGGTTAAGATACTGCTTCCTTCATGATGTCTTGTAAGATAAAAAGTGTTGCCACGGTACTGTTCAAGATTTATGTTTTCAGACAGTACAATTTTCATTTCCCCAAATATAAGGAAGAGCAGCACAGCCCATAAAAGATCATCAGCAGAGTAGACTCTATGGAAAGATTGTGGATTATACCCGTTTCATGGCTTTTTAAAGAAGCTCATCATTATTCAACAATCACATTCTCGCTAGAGCTAGTCAAATAAAGCAAATAATGATTTGCAGATATGTGGGAAAATGAATGTTGCAGCTTTGCTCCTAAGTTATTTCTTGTTTGTTTACTCATTTGAATATTTTTCACTTGCAAAAGTTTCACGTGTTTTAGCACAAATATTTAATCTTGTAAAACTCAGAGCTGCTATGTGATGCTTGCCGCTTGTTCAGTATTTTCAGAAAATTTATTGTCCTGTCAAGAAGCCAAACCAGGACAGAGGCATCAGCCAGGAAAATCCCAGCAAATGTCTGCAGCCAGCAGATGCAACTTGAACCGTAAAATCAAAGTTATCAAATTCTTGAGGGTGGTGACGAGGCTTCTGCGATTGTAAATCCTTCTGCAAACCACGCATGAACATGTGCTGTTGCAGCAAACGCAAAAAAAAACCCCAACCAACCATCCAAAACAATTTACACTGAAATCTGCTTAACTCAAAATCCATCTAACTTTTTTTAGACCTTGTTAGGTCTGAAATTTAGATTAGCTGGAAAACTTTAGATTCCATCGAAATCGAAGCCTGGTGCCTGCTGTCCCGTTTGGATGAAGCGTGAGTCGATCTCAGCCCTGCGGAGAAGGCAAAGTGCAAAGCCCTGTGTGCCGGGAATAAAAACCAACTCGTGTCAAGTCTTCTGACTTCTTCATGCAGGTGTTGTCCACGTCCAGGAGGAGAGATCGCCTTCTCCCTGCGCTGAAGCGAGCTAACCAAAATTATCCACTGGCATGCCTCTATACTAATGGCCCTGAATGGTAGTACGTGTTTTTGTCTCCCAGCTCGGTCAGGAGCTTTCCCTGGTGCTTTGAGGGGGTGATGGCTCACTCATATCTGAAACTCCGCTCTGGGAGACGTCCCCTGTGAGATACCTCCTCCTGGACGCTGGCTGGAAGTCGGGACAAGAATGATAAATTTCAGAGATGTCCTTTTTCACGCTGATTTTACGTACTCCAGGATGCAAGACAGGTTTCGCGTGACATCGTGGTGTCAGTGCGGCTTCCCCACCAGGCTGCTGTTATTTCAGTTTTTAGGATATTAAACAGAGTACGAAAAGCACGTGAAAAGGCGCCTGCCAGCGATTTGTGCCTCGGGTGATGTTTCACTGCTGTGAGCTCAGGCCTCCTTGTTCACCTTTCCAGCTCTTGCTGAATGCCACCATCCCCACATGCCTTGTCTCATTTATGCTGTTACGAGTCCCGGAGCAGAAAACTGCCAGTTGTTTTGCTGTGAGAATCTGTTGTTAGACCTGCTCCACAGACGTGTTCATGCATTCAGTAACAAAGAAAACTACTATTGGTTTTAACCGAAATCAGCTGAAAACTGATTAGAAACTGATAAGCTTCAGCTGGTCCTGGTTTTCTAAGAAGAAAATAGCAGTTTGATGAAAAAGCAAATTATTTAGGGAAAGTCAATTCTCCATTCAGATGGGTTGAAGACAGTTCTTGTTGACCACTACCAATGAAAACTGGTATTTGACGTTAATTTTACAATGGAGGAAAAAAAAAGGTAGTTGATATGCGCACCATCGTGTTTCCCTGGAAGGAGTTAGATTGAGGAGCTTCCCCACTTTCATATATTATTTCCCCCGGGCAATTTTCCATAACTGGCACCCTGTAGGAGCCTGGGAGAGACTCACTGCATCACCCTTAAACTGCAGCTTGGGCAGAGCGTTGCCCATCCCTGACCTCTTTCACAGCGAGGAAATGCGTGAATGTGCTCCCTAGACTTTTGGGGTGAGAGGCAAACAGTCCTCTCTGCCTCCAGAATTTGCTCAAAGGCTTAAATTATTTGTCAGTTAAAGCATCCTCTGCGAGCGACAATAAGTGTCCTCTGCAGAAGTTCAGCTTCATTAGGAGAAAAAGCTACTTTTTCTTTTAAAAAAAAAGAGAATAAATGTAGATTTTTATTTGTCTGACCCTTTGTACATGGGTAGGGCTCATAAATGTATGACTATAACCTAAAATAAATAGATCCAACGACCTGAGTGGCTGCAATATAATCCTCAGCATCCTCCTCCTGGTTTGCAGAGATCCATGCATGCTAAGGCAATGCCCCTCTCTTGTTCTCCTTTTTCCAGAGCAATTACCGCTTATAAACTGAATTTGGCAACACAGAGTATTGCTAGGCTCGGAGGAAAATTATTTTTGTACTTGTTACTGCTGTCATATTTCATTTATTAGCACGTTATCAGATAGTTGTAATCACTGTTGTGGCGGTGTCGTGCTGTGTGGATGACAGCCGCGTTACCCTGGAAAATGGGTCCTGCCCCAAAGAGTTTGCAATGGGAGGGCACCCGAGGGGGAGAATCGCAGACGGACGTGGGTGCCCGGGGGGAAGGACCCGACAGCAACTAGAAGTGCTGGCGCAGTCGATGCAGGGCTCGGCATACTGCCAAGTTTGCAGGATTTAAGTTACCGATTCAGTTTGCTGAAAGTTATCTAGTTAGTTTTCTAGGTTGGTTTGGGTCTTTTTAAAGTTTAAATGTTGGTGATTTATTTATTTAAAAGTATATCTGTTTTCTGATATTAGTCAGATTTTATTGTAGTGAAAATATACCTGACAGAGCTCTACCACAGGCAGCCACCTTCTGTTTTCCTTTTTGTTTCCAAAAAAAAGACTTTTTACGTATTTTTCGATAGTCTCACAAAAAGAAAAGGATCTCCGAAAACTGCTTCACGAGGATTTCGGGGAGCGAAAACAGAAACTGAAGAAGAGCTCAGGGCAGATGCTGAGCCGGCATCCGTAGCTGTATCTCCGAGGAAACCCGCAGCGCCCCGGCTATTCGTGCCAGCCGGGCACCTGCCCTGAGTACTGAGATGTGTCCCACGTAAGAAATCTTTTCTAAGGACTGATGGGAATACAGTGATCTGTAGGAGGTGTGGATGTTTAAAAATTGGCTGTTAGGGTATTTTTCAAGTGCCGGTGGTACGTTGTAAAGGCAATGATTGATAAACACTAAATATGGTGGGTATTCCCCCTCCATTTGTTAGTGGAGGTGCTGCCTATCCTAATTAGCTCTAATTAGCAAAGGTGTGCTTCAGAAAGGCGGCTCGTTGACTGCTATTCTGCATGCCGGTGATGGTCCCACAGCAGCACGGCAGGTCCCCAGCAGGATGTCCCCTCCCTTCCCTCGCACTGCTCCTGCCTGACCATGCCGAGGCTCCGTGATTGTCCCTTGGTCCAAAAGGTTCAGAAAACATCAGTGGTGTCACATCTGGAAAGCGAATTTCCATGCAAATAGGGATTCCCCTTGGCGTGCCGCGGGGTGTTTTCTGTGCAGAGGGCTGGTTTGTGAATGCACGGTTCCAGGTTGGTTTTGGAATTCTATTTTCATTTACGGGTAGGTGTGCAAATGATTTTTTTAATATTTCCAGACGTAACGTTTTCATTTCACTGAAATAAATCCATTACCTGAGGTTGTGATATCTGTATCTGAGCTTTCGCTGGAAAATTAATGTTGTCATTTTGATGGGGATCACAATCATTACGTACTCGAGTTCCCTAAGGCTCTCTGGCTGTCTCATCTGGTTTCCCCTGGCCACCAGGTTTCACTCGGTCACCTCCACATCCAATTCAGGAGCTAAGTAAAGCCACGAGTTTGACTATAGTATAGATTCCAGAAATACGTAAGTTCTGAAGTGTACTTTTACAATCTGGTCAAATTCCTTTGAATTTTCTCTCTGGTTAAAAGACCGAGCAGGATCTGTAAGGCCAGCACCGTAAGAAGTTTCCCATTGCCTCAAAAGAGTATTTTAATTATTCTTTTCTGACTAGCTCTTCAGCATTTTTAGGTTCTCTCAACTTCTTCACAAAATAGAGCCTATGTTTATTTTTCTCTTTTATTTACATATATATACACTTGTTTTCCACAGGACTCTGTGGGAACCAAGGGAATATTATGACCTGTAATCTCAGTTCGGCCACCAAACCCTGCACTAGTTAGCTTTAAACTGTAAAGCTATTCGTCGTTTATACGGATTTTTTTTAAACGTCTGCATATGTGATTTTTGTTTAGCTAGAAAAATACAATGTTCATTTTGCTTTAAAAAGATACAGACAGACTGGGGTTGAGATGCTCCCTCATCCAGCTGCTCCTGGAAGCTGTTAGAGGCATTTTCAGGGAGATCATGCCCTGAATATGTAAAGGGATACGGCAGCTCTAAATCACTTAAGAATTGTAAAGACTAAATAATTTACCTTTCTACACTTGTGTAGTGCTTCCACCATTCTCGTATCTGAGAGTGATTTTATATGGCACCGAGAGAGGACTGACTGGTATAGTCTTTGCAGTGCCCGAAGCAGAGGCAGCTCTCCCGCAGCTCCTACCAAAGCGGGTGGGCAGGCGAAGGTGCTTCTCCTTCCCCGCCTCCCCAGGCAAAGGGTCCTGGGGCTTGGGGGCGTTTGGTGGTTTCATCGTCGGAGAAGGATGGCGGAGGAGGGCTGGCGGGGTGGATGCTGCAGGCAGAGCCGCCCTCGGCTCCCAGCCACGCTTGGCGCATCCTTTGCCATCAGAGGGTTTTTATGGGTAGTTTGTTTTAGCAGAGCTGGGTCGAGAGCAGTTTAATGGTCCCAGCTGAGTATTTCTGCAAATCTCTGGGAAGGGAAGGGAGCAGTGTTTGAGCGGGTATGCTCTCCAGCCCTTGCCGTCGGTCTGGCTGCTTCTCCACGGTAGTCAGGAAGCTGATTTGAATTTATTTTTTGGTGTTGTTTTGTTTTCGACTGCGTTAAATAAAACCAAGTCAGGACCTGGAAAGCTTAAAGTGCCATTTCATTTTCGTTTTCAATTGCATATGAAAATAATCCTCAGAATAGCTGGAGGCGCCGGGAAAGAACAGCTGGAGGATGGAGAGACGTGGGAATAGCGACTGCAGAGGGGTGGAAATCGTGCAAGGCTTTGCCAGCATCGTAATGAGTCCTGCAGTGCAGATGAATAGAGCGATCTTTCCCCAGCATGTTTCAGCATCCAGTGATCTGCTGGAGGCTGTATTCCCACCACCGGCTTTAACAGCCGCTCGTAGGCGTATCGTGCCCGGCCGGGCCTGACTCTGTTCTGACTTGAACCTCAGGAACGAAAAATGGCAATGAGTTGTCCAAATGGCTGCAGTACTTTGTCTAAAGGAATAGTTCCTGACATTTGCCTTAAACCTGCTGCACGATAGCTTCACTGGGTCTCTTCCTTTCCGTTAGCTCTGGATATCACCGACTGTTTGCACCGTTAATGAACACCGAGCTTTTTTCAGATAAATATCCACAGCAAGCTCCAAGAGCTCCTTCCTGAAAGGCACCACTTGATTAGGCTCCATTAGATTGGACTTCATTAAGAACCGAGTTTTCCTTTGCAACTGATGAATTAATTAGGTGCATGGGTTTTATTACCGATTGACTCAATAGTGCAGTAGTCTTCTGCAGCTGCTCTTAGCCAGGTTCAGATTTAAATCCTCAAAGATGCCCCCAGCATTGCAGTCTGCCGTACTGCCCGTGAAGGTGGGCATTGTGTGTCTTTGGGTGCCCACCCCAACTTCTGATGGCATCCCAGGCACTGGGAACGCAACAGCTCTTCTCTCCCTGTATCTCCTGTCTTTTACCAATACACAAGAAGACCCCCCCAGCCACACCTGTGCACCCTAATCCGTGGGAGCTTGGGGGGTCTTCTTTTAAGAGCTTTTGCTGAGGTACCTTGTTACAATTAAAAAAAAAAAAAGGAAAAATAGAGCTTTACTCTCAAGTCTACTGACTGTCTGCTACGGGGGCTGCAGGAGCGCGGCTTCTCTGAGCAGCTTTGCCAAAGGAAGGCTGCAGAGCTGTAGATCAAACGGAAGCGCACAGACTTCCTTTATTTTTAGGTTTGGAACAAGTGGTATTGGAGGAAGGTAAACCCCGTTAAAATATTTGAATAGACATTATATATGGTATATTAACTCTATTGATCTATGCAAGCACATATCAGACAGCAGACTTCCGTGCATCTAATTCTGGTATATTTACACGTACATCCCAATGAATCATTTTTTGTTATAAAAGCACACAAACCCCATCGCCAGCAACATAATGTGTAATATCCTCTTTGTAACCTATAAAATACCCGCTGATGTGGCCTGGGAGACGAAGTGCTGCCTCTGCTGGAAGTTGAAGAAATGCCACACCATTTTCCTGAGAGTAATCTTCAGAGCCTGGGTGTGATATATCAGAGGCACAGGCGTACACACAAAGCAAAAAAACATAAAATTGACTGCCTAGCCCAAGCCTTCATTACCAGGCAGGATACAAATCCTAGCGAGTAACTTTCCCTCACAGGCAAACATGCCCTCAATAACTTAAAAAAAAGGAAAAGGGAAGAAGAAAGGCTGCCTTTTTAAGCTACACTGACTCTGACTTTCCACTGCGTGTCCCTCAGGCAATAAAATAATTTACAGTATGTTTCAGTCAGATATTGGAAACAGCACTTGCTTACATCGTCTCGGCTTCGCTGGCATTTTAAATACGCGGTGATTTAGCACCATTCCCCGGCTGGGAGGGTGTGAGTCCCACCTCCCGCGCTGCCCGGTCCATCACGGGCTGGTGTGCCAGGCAGCGGGGTGGTCCCCTGCCCGCCTAGACCCTCAGCCCCCTGATGAGGTGCTGTCACCCGACCTGATTTATCATTTAACGGTCTTGTTTTCTGCGGTGCAAGTCCTACCCCAAGAGTATTTAAAGTAGCTGACATGGATTGCTGTTAGAATAACATTCCTATTGGGTGAATCAAATAAAAAGTGGCCACAAATACAAGAGAAACTGAAGCAGAGACATCAGCTTTTCGTATTTATTCCCGTTGCTAGAGCTGGGAGAGAGAAACTAATTAATTTGCTTAGGCTAGAATGCAAATTGGAGAAACCAAATCAGCAGGTAAAGTCTCTGCTCAAGGCCACACAGTCACAATAAATTCACTGAATGGTATGTTTTCTCCTTAACAAATCTTACAGTAAAGACCACGATACGATCTGCACCGTGAAGAGCAGCTGTCTGGTTTAAAACAAGCAAGCATCCTCGCTGTCATTTCTCTTGATAGCTGGGAAGCCTTCATTTTCCATTTTATAATCCTTAAGACATGAATGTACGTAGGCTAAAAAATTCATTAAACATTAATATAAAGCCTGTTTTGACTTCAGACTGTGTGCTTCCCAAAGATAATTGTTTAAGAGAATGAACTGTACTCCCTTTGTGGCTTTTCCGTATACTTTTCAAAAACTACTAGTAGAATTATGAAAGATAGGAATAAGTACAGCAAAGTAAATTAAATCAAATTGCGAGAGCCTTGGGGAAGAGCTAATGCAAATGAATTAAACACATATAAGTTCCAAAGAGCTACAGAGTAAGTTTCCTTCAGAGCATCATTACTCTCAGAAGATGCCTGAGACGCTAGCACCTTTGCTAGCTGTGAAATCACTATCTTGTAAAAACAAAACCCAGAAAAATAAACTGGCTACTATCATATATTGTAGTTTTTAGCATCCCTTTCCTCTTCCATTAAAGTTATTGCCTGCAAAAGTGTAACTCTGAAACGAGTAACCCAAGTTAATTTTCTTTTTCTGTCATTGGGTATCATCTGTTCATGGATAGATGGAAAGTCTGTATTTTAAAGACTATCTTGACCTTAAAGGCAACGGAAACTTTCATTTAAAAGTTATTTATAAGGCTAAAGTATCTTGTAAGGAAATAAACCAAGGGAAGAAGAAAGAGGGGGCTGAATACCAATGTATGCTAAAAGTCATTAAAGCAGACCTGCCATGGAGACATGAACAGAGAATTACTGTTCACTGAATATGGTGCATCAAATGGAAACAGCAAAACAAGCAAAAGAGGAGGACGTCATTACAAATAGTAGGCAAGTTTTCGATGTTCAAACATTAAATGGGCTTGTAAGTAACGGGAGAAAAGAATAGCAAAATCATCCGTTAAAGGCGGTTTAACACACCATGCGCACAGCTTTCAGAAAGTTCCCGTCCCAAAGCTCTCCAGTGCCCTCTGTGCTCTCCCTCTCCCCCAGGCACTCAGCACCAGTGGAGGATGCTGGGCCAGGAGGGTCTTCAGTCAGATGCTGTTTGAGAACCCTTACGTTGTATTATTTTATAGGCTAATCTGTGTCTGGCTCAAAGCTGGTGATAATTTTACCTGCATTTGATAGTATATTATGGTGCTGGCTGTGAGGGAAAAGGCAATAGGGTTGAAGATAGGGAATTATCACGGCTGAAGTGGAAAGAAAACCTGGAGAGCTTATTTCTCAGGGCAGAGAAATGACTGAACGATAGTAAATATGAGTAAATTTGATTAGTAATTTCTCTGATATCCGTTATATATCATGATTTAGAAGGTATTTGGAAAGTACGAACAATTGTGAGATGGGGCGGTAAGAGGCAAATATGAGAATCTCTGAAAGGCAGATCAGGCTTGACTAGCTAAACAGCTCATCCTTAGAAGAAAGCTGAGATCTGGCCCATTTTTCTTTCCCAAGAATAACTCCTGTCTTTAAGTCAACAATTGCCTGCGAAGCTACTGCCTTGGGAAACTATTAGTGAAGCAGAACAAGGTGGAGAAATTGTACAGTGAGGGCAGGTGAAGATGCTGTTGGGTTGTGTTGAAAGGGCAAACATCAGACTGGGGAGAGAGACTAGTGGAATTTCTTACGAATTTGTCTTCTTTCATGTTTTTTATCCTGTACCTGGGCACAAAGAATAGTCATGCTGCGTTGAAATTTTCTGATGACTCAAAATTGGGGGATATTATCAATGGAAAGAAGACTTGCGGTACTGAAGATTTAGAATTTCTGGTCTTTTATTTGCAGTTATCTGTGGCTGTACTGCAGTCCGTGTACCAGTCAAGAATCTGGCTTCAAAGTTGTACAAAGCCATATGATACTTAATCTACGAAGAGGAAAGGTCAGGCTGGGATCCATGGGGGTTTGAATCGGTAGTTTCCACATCATCTCTTCTTCGTCAGTCATTTTCTGGGGAATCTCAGTCAGGGACAATTGTCCTTAGAGTTAATATCTGCCATTTCGTCATCCTGTACCACTGAGCCCCGTGGCCCACCTCTGATGCTATTCACCACCTCTGCCTCTCCGCTCGCCTTGCTGCCAAATCGTGGTAGTCCTCTCCAAGTAATTCCAAACTTGGATCATGATACAAGATAAATGGTGATTATTGCAATGAGCTACAAATACGATAGCTGGATGTCATGAGCACCAAGCGATGTTGTCTTAATATGACAGTCTCCAAAATTTACCTTAATTTCAAGTTCTCTGTGTTTAGCTGGATTCTTGTCTAAGCAAGAGATGGTGAGCAGCAGTACATGTGCAAGTATGGTTCCTAATTTACAGGAGTGGAGGGAATCTGTTTACAGCTTCCATTAAGTAGGGAATTAAATATAATGAGTCTGAAGGTTACTGGTATCTGTGATGGAGATACCAACCAATGAAGAATCTGAGAACAAGATGCTCTTGGAGAGATAATGGTAAAAGAGAACTCCTCCTAAAAGGAGCGCGGCGTGGACTCTGTGAAGATCATTCTCTTGCAGAGTTGTCAGGGACTTTATATTTTTATGGTTTATGTCTGTAAGACAGCCCTCTTAATATGGATGCAAAGATTTCATGTGTCTTACTGGCACAGGAGGCTTTCAGGATTTCTTCTTTCTCATGGGCTGAAACATGAGCTGTGTTTTTTAAAGAGCCAGAATGTCTTATCACTCACTGTTTTGCATCCAATTGCAAACACATGCACATTTTTCAAGCACATTACCTGATGTAAATAGCTGTGCTGACAAGAGCTGAGTGCCAACATTAGTCTGTCCAGGTTGCCCTTATTCTTCTGCAATGATTAAGTTATCAAAAGGCAAATGGGAGCGTGAAGTTAGGTTTTTGCATACACTGTATACTGGCTATATTTTATTTATTTTGTGTTTTGCTGGAATCAAAAGTCTGTCAGAGTTTGTAGCTGCAAATCTAAATTATTTAAAATGCAGTTTAATTCAAGTTATGGGAAAATGGCCCATTCTGTGCTGGCTGGAATATCAAAACTGCCACCTGAGTGGATAGAAAAGATTAGCATATGATTATATGTTTGCTGAAGCCTGAAGGCAGCTGTCAGGATGGGGTGTGGAGGGGTGTCTGTGCTGCTTCATCGATCCGTCCTCTGCCACTGCAAAGTTAGGTCCCCCACTGAAGACAGAATCGTTGCCTCAACTCTGTGCCAGGGTCGTTGTTGCCTTGTGCGTTTTATCTAAACCAAGTCACGGCTTTTATCTCTTTTTCCCCCCTTCCTCTCCCAGAAAGTCCTGTGTGTCGGAGTCTGTGCTTCCTCTGTGAGGCTTAGGAGGGCTGAGCCTCCTGGGCGGCACGGGCGCGGGACCTCTCGCTGCATCTCGAGCGATAACGTCGCTGAAGCAGCACCGTGTCTTTAAGTGCTCAGCAGAAAACATCAGTGAGGAGAATGCAACGCTTTGGATGTGTACATTTCTGTTACTAGCTGATCGGTATCTATCGAGGTTGTATACTTACCGTTATTGAGTTCTCCTCTCGTGGATGCCGGGTTATGCTGCGGTGCTCTCGCCTTTCAGCAGTGGCTGGTTAACTCCATCTCTCACGCTAATTCGCTTACGAATCTCCCGCTCTCCCTTCCTGTCTCCCGCAGATCCCCCCGCCGTGGAGCCCGCCTTCCTGGAGATTCGGCAGGGCCAAGGCCGGAGCATCACCATGAGCTGCCGCGTCCTGAGGGCATATCCCACCCGGGTCCTCACCTACGAGTGGCGCCTGGGCAGCAAGCTGCTGCGCACCGGCCAGTTCGACGTGCAGGACTCCACCGAGTACACCGTCAGCAGCCTCTCTCGGGACAGCTACGGCATCTACAACTGCAACATCATCAATGAAGCAGGCGCTGGCCGGTGCAGCTTCCTCGTGACAGGTAGGCTTGGCGGCATCTTGGTGCGCCGAGATGACGGACTGAGCGCGCTGCAGGTTTGCGTGTCGTTGGGTAACGCTATTCCTGCTTCAACTAATGAATTGCCAGAGAGATATATCCCTCGAAGTAGAATCGTGGCTTAAGGCATCTGGTTTGGATTCTGGGGAAGTTGGTAACAAAATAGGAGATCTAGCTTATTTCAGTGGTGTGGCGATAAAGATTTTTACGTGTAAAATGTAAATATGCCTTCTCTGCAGGCATCTGTCAGTATGCTTTAGAGAGAGGCCTGAGAGAGTCATCAGGCAGCAGATTTCTTCTATTTGAAGTTTGCAATAAGGCTTGAATTTCCTCGTCTCTTTTGGTACGCTCAGCGTGCTCGGAGACTGGGGCGGGCAGACCACAGTCTCAATCAACTTCAAGCTACCCAAGTACAGAGGGGTGTTGAAATTTGTTCCTCTTCTCAAAAAGCAAAGGACTTTGTGAAGTTAGTACACGAGATCACAGACTCAGGGAGGATGTGCAACCCCTGCCATGATCTACCCATGTTGTATAATTAATGCACTGGATTGAGACAAACTTGATATGTCTTTTATCTTTAGCATCTTGGATCTGAATGTTAAACTGGGTGTTTAGACATGCAAGTCTTGATTCTTCCTCTATTGGAAATTAGTTACCATGACTTGAAGGATCAGCTGCCTGATCCTGCAACACCCCGTGCCTGCAGCAGATGTTGTGCCCCAGCTGAGGTCCTCTGGTCGCTAGAGTCACATCAGCTGTAGGTTCCCCATCCCTCTAGGCTGGTTATCCAGGCACTTTTTGGAATCACTGGAGGGAGAAAAGCATCTCTGTTAAGTGAACCATCTCCTCCCAAGGTCTGCAGGGGTCAGGAATTCCCTGTTCCTCTGCACCTACTGAGAGGGGTGTCCAGCCACCCGCCCTGTGTGGGATCTCTCCAGAGGTCAGCACGAGCAGCCCCAGCCTCCCTAAGGATGTCGGAGGAGTAGCCCCATTTCAGCTCAAAATCCCTCCCGTCAGCTGCTGGAAAAGGGATGATGGGAAAAGAAACCAACAAACAAATTCAGAATATGTAGAGGAGAGCTATCTACAAAGGAAAGATCCTCCATCTTAGTTAGGATCTTATTCTTGTTTAACCAACTTGGCTCCAGCTACCATCAGATGTAAACGAGGCTTTGCTTTTGGGGTTGCTGGCAGCCTGGCAGCTCCCTGATCCCTGCCATTGTTTAGGAAAATGGGCATTATTATCAGCTTCACTGCTACTAGCAGAAGGGGCATGGGCTTAAGGGATGAGCTGCAGGTCCCTCTCAGGGACCCTGCTCTGCTCAAGTCCTGGATATCAGGGTAGACCCTCCATACACATCTGTCCTGGGAATAAAGGAAACAATTCGGTTCAGCTCCCCAGTGTTTTTCAGTAAAAAATGGTTTTATAGGAAAAAACGTGGGCCTGCTTTCACAGAATCACTAAGATTGGAAAAGACCTGTAAGATCATCAAGTCCAACCATCAACCCAACACCCCCATGCCCATTAAACCGTGTCCCGCAGTGCCACGTCCACACGTTCCTTGAACTGCTTCTTTCGAAATGTAATCAAGACTTTGGCTGACTTATCATTCAGAGCCTGCATGGAGGTATTTTCACAGCCATCGACTTCTCCAAATCTTTGGAGTTTAATCCAAAAGGTGGCTCCCAAGGAAACCAGAGAAAACAGTCTTTTTCTTCAAATGAGTAAATGCAGTTCAATTCACTGTTCATCATGCTTTGGACCCGAGACTGTGGAAACCTATTCTAAGGCAATTATTTTGCCAGGATTGGGGCAATCTGAGTGGCTTTCTGTGATTTATTACCATGCCAAAGCAAGGCACATAACTGAAAATTAGTACTAAAATGGTTTTATGATATACTATCTCGCATCCCTCCGTGTGCCTTGCTCATTTTTAGTTTATACCATTATGCGAATTTATGCTGTATGGCTGTGTAAAGGATGCTCAGAGTAACACTTTGGGTTATGACTTCCGTGCTTCCCTCAGTCTTTTAAGGTTAAAGCAGACATATTTAGTAAATATATTCTTTGACATGTGGAGTTGAAACTGCTCTCGGGGAAGAGCAGCAGCTGCTCTCTGGTCCCGAGTCTCATCAGGACAGATGAAGTTAAAGCGCTGGGGAACTGAAAACGTGTAGAAGAAAAATGACGAAGTGGTTAAAAAGGAGGCTTACATTTCACCAGGAATGTGAATACAGAAGAGAAATGGGTCACTTCGTAGACACAGGCATGGAGAAAAAAGCCAAATAAATAACCCAGCGGCAGGAATCTGGTGATAGTGGAGAGCTTTCCTTTTGGGTGGAATAATGGGAGTTGTTGTAGCCCATTTTAAGTTGGGTTTGTTTCCAGGTTTTCATGTAGTAGCAGTGTGCTGCAATGCTCACGTTGCAGGGGCTGCAGAGAAGCATTGGTATGCTAAGAGGAAGGTTTTCAGTACAGTATTAAAAACAGCCGGGATGAAAAGATTTATACTGGCCCTAGAGTTTGCAAAACCTGTTTTTACCGCATTTGTATTTTGAGCCAGATTTGAGAAGGTGCAAGCAAAATAAATCACATGTGGAAAAGGCGGTTGATTTATATCAGGTGGGCCAATCTGAGGCAGATTTAACCTGCTGCTGTCTTAAAAATAAGTAAGAACATAGAAGCAAAATTGTATTGGTGGGAAAGCGAACTTGAGTTCATGCTACTCACAGCTTCACTATCTATATATTTTATTCAGTGGTTGCTAGTGCACGTCATATCCAAAGGGCAACAAAACGTACATTTCAGGCAGTGTGTCATTAAAACCCTGCCAAGGCTGGAAGCAAACAGGAAAAAAAAAAAAATAGATGCACAAAATGTCATCAGTGGCACAGAAGCCTCCGTGCAGGTGGAGGAGGATTGGAGTGCTGGAGAAAGAGGCTGGGTAAGCGCAGGGGGGGTCCCCCTCCCCGGAGAGGCCGCTGCTCGAGGGGCAGACCTGGAGCCCTCCCTGGGTCGCATCCTGGCTCCTGCCAGCCCAGGCCACCCCGGGGACACCTTTTCCACAGCAGCTTGGGTCTCTTCAAGGCAGGGGTGGTTGAACTCTGTATTTTCTAGGTTCCCAGTGTGCAAGAGATTGATCAAGCAAGCCCTTGCGTTGCTGTCAGAAGGGCTGGTGCTACAGCGGGGGGTGTTTAGCAATATTCTGCACACCTGGGGAGCTATTTAGGATTAAGATTACCTGTAATTGAGGTTGCCTGACGAGTGTCAGCATAACACTTTATCTTTGGCAGCTTACAGCTTTGGCAAGCTTTAACCACTTGCGCTGAAATTTGCTATGCTGGTGGCTGCCTCGGGTGGAATTGTTCACAAAAGTTGCTGTCCAAAGAGGTTTTTTTAAGTAAGGGAAGCAATATTTTGTTTCATCCACATTAAATTCTTGCAGCTCTTTAATCGGTATGTTTGAAAGGGCCAGATAACCATCCTTGCATGGTTTCTTGCTTAAGTTACTTCGTGAAATCTGTCTGTCCATAGTTTATGGTGCTGGCTTGACAATGCTATATATAATTTATGACATACTATTTAAATTCGTAATCATAACACTGGGTAGTACTAAACAAAGCTACTAATGGCATTACATTGATGTGGTTACTTTTACCAACCAACTTCTGATTCCACCATTGAGCGAAGCCATTTTTGAATATTGATTTTGTGTTGTTCTGTTTCATGGAGTTTTTTCACCGTAATATATTGCATTAATTAATGAGACAATCTAATTATTTACTTATCCAGTCTTGCGTCACACTTTCAATGCTTCTGGCCAAGGGCAACGTCAAGTCAATCAACCCATAATTATGTAGATTATAATTGTTAGCTACCAGTGTGACCACAGCTTTCCCTTTCTTTGGAGCTTCGCTGGTGTTACTGAATTAAAGACGGAGCAGAGCAAACCTGGGGGCATGCATGTACCCACCCGCGTCCCCAGTCTAGCTGGGGTTGTCTGCTCAATCTGCCTGAGGACCTCCCATCTCCTGCCTTCTTTTCCCCCATGCCTTAGGAAATTGGAATCCAAGGAGCTGGACACTGAATGATCCCTTCTGTATGATCCCAGCGTCCATCCCCAGTAGGAGCTGTGTGATTGCTCGTGTAGCCTTGTGGGAATGTCCTCGCTGGAAACCTGTTCAGCAATTTCTGCCTCAGTGTTTCTTCTTTGCCCTTGGTACCATCCGCGGTATCGCTGTGGTCTGTGTGGCACCGAGCTGAAATCATAGCAGAATTACTGCCCAGCCTTTTGTGAAAGCTGGGATGCTTTTGCTACAAGGACATAATCTTAAAATAAATTGCAGACACTTGAAACTGCAGGATATCGGGTTCTTCTCCATGGCCCTGTTAGCTGAATTAAACAGTGTTCTGCCATTTAAAGTTTTATGGCTTCGTTAATCCTTTTTTATTAGGGAAGCCTTTTGCACTGAACTGAAGGACAGAAGTGTATATTATTTGTAGCTTCCCATTTTAATTTTTTTTCTTAGAAACTCTATGGGATTCATGTAAAGCAACAAGCAAAAATCCTGTTTTAGAAAGTTTGTTTGGAAGCAGATTTGTTGTACTCTTTTTACCTGCACAATCCCAAAACGTCAGGATTTTACCAGTGAACTGTTTTCACTCTACAGTGGTTTTTTTCTTAGTGTGAAGGCAACTTCCCAAGCAAGTAACTCAGCGCAGTTTTCACAAACTGAACTCTAAGTGTGTTGGCTGGAAGACATGGCAATGCCTCTAATGGTTCCTCACTGCGTGGTTGCCCATCGTGGAACAACTGACCAGCATCTGAACTGGTGGAGGGACATGCAGGAGCTGTGTGTTGTATTTCTCTTTACAAATGCTTCGAATTCAGCAGTTTCCCTCTCCATTTTCCAGGAACCTGTAGCTGTTAGGGCCAGACACCGAAGTCATTGCGGCAGGGTAGTTCCTAGCAGCGGCCAAGGGATGCTGGGCATCACTGAACCCTTGCTTGCAGTAGTTACTTGGGTTTTTTTCTGAAACTAGTTGTAGTTCCTCATTGTTCCAGCCAATAACTGCTAGCAGTTGTTTTGGGTTATTTGTGTGACTTTTGGCTGACCCATTCGGTTTTTTGGTAAGAGCTCTTGGATGAGTAGAATGACATGGACACTTCAGCAAAGGTCACTGGCAAGTGTGGAAGTAGAAACACAGGGATCAAGAATAATCTGCCTATCTAAAATATTTCAGAATAGTCTTCCTAAACTACTGACAGATTAACTAGCGAGTTGAAAACAATTATTCAGTTTTTTTTCTCAGAGAGGTGTATGCATGCACAGTTTAAATGAATATTTTCATCACTTTGGTAAGTTTTAAAGCTGTAAGAGACCATCCTGTCTTTCTGGTAGCATCAGCTCTTCACACACTCTCAGTTTAAGGGGGCTGCCTAGGGAACTCAGTAATCATAACTTAGGGGTAAAACCAGGTCTCTGGCAGAAATACCAAAAAATAAGATTTTGACCCATTTGAGGTGTGTGCCGATTCATTTGATGGTCATTTCCAAACAAAAACATAACCCAGAACTGGAGCAAACACCCACGGCCTGAGTATTCCTCCTAACACCGCCGCGTTTATCAATTCACGTTGTAACGCTGCGGTCCTCCCCGCACGGAAGGGCAGCTTCTGCCAAACAAACCTATGAGCCTCCCCACATGCAAGTGGGGAGTAATAATATGATTTTATGCTCTAATTCTTTGTCTGGAGAGCCTTGCAGTAATCATGCTGTTAAAAATAACATACCCAGGGTATGAGCCTCGCTAGCCGGTAGCCTCAGGCCAGTGGTCAAAGCCTTACCTAGCCCTGTTCGAGGACGGTGGCTGGGCTCCTGTAGTCCAGGCTCTGCTGGCAGCGACTGCAGGCGAGCTCCTTGGCTCTTTGCTTGGAGACTTTGGAGGAAATTATGTCGGCTTGTCGATACAGAAAGGTTCGGTGTTGCCAAACAGGCTTCGTAGCTTCCCGAGCGAGGAGGTGGCAGGATTCCTGCTCCGTTCCCTGCATCCTCCAGCATGGATGCACCCGCCCATGCTGAAAATACCCGACCCCTCAAATCATCGACTGCTGCCTGATGGTGAGCTAAAGGCAGGCATCCACCCAAAATCTAATCAGGTTCAAGAATCAGATTACAATAATTTCATCTACTGAGGCCTGTCCCTCACCCTCTCTCATTGATTGGAACATTTCCAGTTATATTTTTCAGGCTTAAAGCTGCGTTTTTCTCTCTCCTGGCGTTGTCCTCAATAAATAGGGACATTGACTGCATGGCTGGCCGTCCTGGGTCAGTTAACACAAGGTGCTGATGAAAAATGAAATCTGGAAAAATATTCTTCCTTTTTTCTCTTTCCATTCTACTCTGTGAAGTGTTCCTATATTCGCTACACTAAAGCCCATTTGGCTGGGACAAAAAAGTGTGCGGTTCAATTGGCAGCGTCCCTTTAATTATAAAAATCAGAGCAGAATGGTAAATGACAGTCACAGGCGTGTTATTGGGGCAGGTTAGGGACAGCTGTTGGTCTTTTAGGAAGCTTATATGGGAAAGGCAAGTGCTGTGCTGGAAATACAGACATTTTCTTTTCTTAGAATAAATATTCTCCTTGGTAGATACACTTACGTTTCTCTTACACACATTTCCCTCAGTGGGAATGAAGGAATTATGTTTGCTTTGTTCTTTTAAATATTTATCTTTTTCTTTTAATATGTGACATTTTTCCTCCAAACCGTTTACTGTCGGTATTTTTGGCAGGGTAAAAGCCTGGTTCGACTGAAGTCTGGAGAAAACTGATCCACTTTGGTGAATTCAAAATTTGTCGTGTAGGGTCAGCACCAGAGGGCTTGAGGGTTAGTGTTTTGTGGGTTTTTTTAAAACAAAATCTTCCCTGTTTATGCTATCTGCTTCTCTAATACTGTGACATCTCCCCAATGCTTTCTTGCATCCATCCTCTGCATCCTCTCTCTTCGAGCAAGTCCCCGCACGGGTATGCGGGAGCCCTGCAGCGATGAGCCAGTGCCCCTTAGCTAGCTGCCATTAATTTTTAATCTAAAGATCCTCTCTTCAGTGTTATTATTCCTGTTTGTTTATTTCAGCTTTTTTTTTTTCCTCTCGGGTTTGTTTTTTGTCATTTTATCATCTTAATGCAGAGCAAGGGTTGTCTTTGCAGCTGGGTGCCCCGGGGGCCGCTGCTGGAGGGCAGCGCAGAGCGGCAGAGCGGGTCTTCGCCAGCTTTCTGCCACATTATGAGAAAATTCAATTTAGCCATTTTCTCCCTTAGAGTATTTGTTAGGCACTTTATATCCCTTCCTTCCAGCTTAAGCCAAATTTAGTACTCGAACAATGGGAGACACACGAGGATGAAGAGGGGAGAGGGACCGTGGGAGGTCATCCTCTTGTCTCCCCGCTCTCACCCGTCTCATGCTCTCCCTACTCCGTTCTGTTCTCCCCACACAGCCCACGCTGGTTTCAGAGCATGGAAAAAAAGTCACATGAGGTCAAAGAACGTCCACACAAATATACCAACGACATAAGCAAAAATCGCTTTTAAAATGGGTGTCCTGCACTGTCAGGTACTTGGGTGCTCCTACCCTTCTGCAATTCTGTGCTCCATCTGCTCCGTGCCCCCAAATCCTCTATTTTACCCTCTTTGAGTGTTAGACAAATTATTTATTTTCTAATTCATTATCCTGTCATAAAGATTGCTTTAAATAAACCAATTTAGTATTACTCTTTAACGTCCAAATCGTCTTGGAGGATACATGCGTTGTCTGAGGACATTTCTGAAACCAAAGTGATGCTTGGACTCTCCATCCCCTCGTGCCTGAATTTGTGTGGATCTTTTGTGACTGGCTGCTGGCTCCTGACCACGGAGCAGTAACCTACTTATTGCTTTTAAGATACTTCATCTGCCTCGAGATTAGCCATGACATTTTCTTGAACCGCTGAGATACTTCTGGTAGTTTGGCCCTGGGTCGTTGGGCCGTGCGTTCCCGTCTGTCAGCAGGCACTCAGATACTTCGCTTTAATGGCCAATTTTCTGATGGTTATCCTTTTGAAATCTGCCGGAGTGCAAGGCTGAGACTGAGGTCCGATTCCCTTTGCTCTTTATCTTCTTCTCTTGCGTAGTGTTATTGAGAGCCTCAGATTGAATTTTCATCTCCTTACTGCTGATTTACAGCCTGAACAGAGATGCTATCGCAGTGATGTCTGTTTTGGAAAATTGCTTTCAAACCATGCAAAAGTGGAGAACAGTGCATATTTTTTTCTTCTTTGTCCTTTTCTTTCGTTTTTTTTTTAACAATTCAATGCCAGCAAGACCAGCTGTCTTATTTTCGTGGTTGCCAGCAAGTGCAGAGCCCGTTGACTTCAGTGGGATGTGTGAGTGCTCAGCAGCATGGAGAAGTCAAACCATCGACCGACGCCAGCTGGTACAGCCCAGCTCTTCCTCCTGAACAGGACTGCCTGGAAGAAACTGGTGTAACACTGGTTTGGAGATACCCACATGCTCTTTTGTGCCTCTCGCGAGATGGCTGAGCTGTAGGGATCCGCTGTAGGGATTGCATCGCTGCCCTCGTCTTCTGTTCAGGTGAGGATCCCCCTGAAATGATCATGTCTGATTATCAGCCTGGATTTGGATGTGTCTGTTCCCCAGAAAGTAAATGCACTTTTAATAATATCATAGTGACAGAGGGACTGTTTCTTCCATGGGCTTTACTGAAGAGGAGAGTCATGGCCATGGTCAAACCATGCCTGCAAGTCGGTGGTCTATCTGAGCTGTCTTCGGTGCAGCCAGGACGGCTAACGGGAGCAGTGATGAAGGCACAGTCTCTCCACCCAAACTAAACCCAAGCATTCGCACCGCTCTCTGTTCAGTCTGATTGCTACTTAAACCGTTAAATCCCAGGTACGCTGCCTTTGCCCATGCGTGCCGTGTTCTTGAGAAAGTTGACTTCCAGCACGCTGCAGAAATTTGGGGTCTATCACTGCAATGTTATCAGCCCAGTGACCTCATCGTTGTGTGATGGGGGAAGCTGATGTCTGACGTCTGTGAGCTCCTGAAAATAGGGTAAGTTTAGAGACGGGTTAGAGAAAAGAGTTCAGGGTCAGACGCTGAGTTATTCAGCATCCCCAGACTGGTGTATGGGCATTTCCATTTTTCAAGGTGTTGCAGCTAGATTTTCAGGCATGAAAATGTCCCAGATTCTCTTCCCTCTTTCCTTACAGTGACACAATTGTATTTTGAAAACAGTTAAGAGCCAATGCTGCTTTGTTTTGATGTTTTAATATGTGACTGTGAGGGGAGCTTTACTGAAAACTCACCTGTATTTAGTGGTGCCACTTTGTCCAGAAAATGGAACTTAAAAATCAAATCTGATTTAAAAAAAAACCACCCAAAAAACAAGTATAAAACTTCTGTGCCGGCTTTCTGGAGAAAACGCTGTGTTCATATAGCTAGAGAATCTTTTTTCTTCTTCTTTGAGGAGTAAACGTAAATGAGTGTGTTGTCGAGAACCTACTTCATGGCTGATATGTCAAATATATCAGTTAGGTCAATAACTTTGGGTAGTTTCAAAATGCCATATAAAAAGGAAGGATATGGGGCAGAGCACGGCCCCTTCTCCTCCACACGGACCAAAGCAAAGTCCTTTTCTCCATCCCACGGCTGTTTTGCTGAAGGAGCTGCCAGCACAGTCCTGCTATTTATGTGCGGTATGTTTAAATGATATAGGTAATCCAGAAGGTGGGGGGGTTTGCAGGTGAACTACAGGAACATTTTTTCCATGAATATTTATTTTCCAAAGCTTGCACAAATTTCCAGAGGAAAAAAGTTTCAGATTTTAGAGTCAAAAAGAACTGCCACCTTTGGTCATGATGCAGTTCATGCCTTGACCAAAATCTGCTGTTGTTTATTCTGTTTTATTATTAGCTGTGGGGTAGTATCTGCTTTGTGTTAAGCATTTCCCACTTGTACAAGAAGGAATATTCACTGTCCTGAAAAACTTAAAAATATTAACAAAAGAGAAACTTTTTTTTTTTTAAATCAACCAAACTCATCCTTATATGGCATACAACAGAAATGGCTTTTTAACAGAATCAAGAAGAAACAGGGGCCTTCAAAGATTAAGTCAGAGAGGTTAAACCCAGTAAAATGGAGTATGTTTTCTGAAAAATTGCCGAGTTCAAAGAAAACCTAATCAAACATCAAAACAGCTTCTTTAGTGCAGTAAAACATAGGTTTTTCCCTGAACTGCAGAATTCATGTTTGTACTGATCTAAATAATTTATATGAACCCAGAAATGAGGACCCATTAAATCTTTTAAAACAAGGTTATTTTTTCCCTCAATCAATTTTGTGGCTAGTAAGAATATATGTGTACTCTGGGAAGAGCCCTCTGAATGCAGGAACATTACTTTCTGAAGCAGAGGGTTGGATGAGTGGCATAGTTATTTGTTAAATCAGCCTGAAATAAAGAAGGATTAGGGATAAAAAATAACTGAATAAAATAAGGAGCTAGATCCAGGGCAATCAACAGGTTCATGCCTTCATTTTAGGAAGGACGAGGCCGTGGAGCGCATCCGCCATGGGAAGCACAATAGAGGGAGGTTGAGCACGCCCGAACATCTCTGTCACTCTAGAATTTCCAGTACCATATACAAAAGAGAAAACAAAATCAGCAGGAGAGGATGAAAGTTTCTCCGCCCTCATCCTACCTTCTCCCCAAAGCCAACTCAACGCACATCATAGCACTGGAATTAGCTCATTGCAGAGCTCGAATAAACAGAGACAGGTTTCTGCTGGGAAGGGCGGAGCAGCAGCATCTTGCCCCATCATCAGCACTTCCCTCTTTTCCAGGTTGAGTGTTTTGGACTTTATCCTTTGGATCTTGTCTTCAATGCTGAATCATTTCAGGATTCAGTTTTTAAGAGCAAAAGCAGAGGGAAACATCAATTTTTGTTTTATTTCAGTCAAAATTTGCTTTTCATTTTCAATTAAAGTTAGAATCCACAGTAAGTTGTTCACTTAATCCTTATAATTAACTTTGTGCATCTCTTCTTTTCAATATGCCAGTTTCTTTATTGCCTCTTTTATTGTGGTTCAACTCCACTGATGGCTTCTGTTTGGTAGTATCAGGGTGGGTAGATTACCATGCTGCGTGCTGAGACCCCTCAGAGGTGGGTTCCTTGTCCCCAAGACTGGCAGCACTGTGGCAGCTGGCCACGTCTGCCTCTTCTTGGTTCTTCTGGACACGCTGTGGCAAGGTTCCCAAAGTGCGTTGCATCAGTCTTCCGCTGTGGTTTTCATCTCGGGGCTGTGATGTTTGTCTCCATAAAGGGCAACTCCTGGCTCTTTTTGAAGAGCATCGGTGATTCTCAGGTGGCCGCGTCAAGGGGAGCCCCCAGGACAGAAGTATGTTGCACTGGCAGCATCTGGCACGTCATGCGAGGGTTGTGCTGGGACGGCTCCCTGCTGCTTCTCCAAGCGGCTTTTACCTCCCTGCAACTTTATAGGCCAAAAAAAAAACCCCAACCCTCCCAGGAGGAGGTTTCTGAGAAGCAATCTGGGACTGAGCTTATCATCCCCATCCCTCCAACGAGGTAGATAGAGATGGTGGCACAACGAGCCCTCTCCTCGGCGCGTGAACGGCTGCTGAGGGCATCTCCTGGTGTTTTAAAGCCTCCCCCTCCTCTCCATACATTAAAAAAAACCAACCCCAAATAAACAGACCTATGGCAGCAGGATGTTAAATAAGCGCATGGGGCTCAGCTGTACCCTGACTCTGTAATCATTAAACAGAACAGCAAAGCAAGATGCCAAATCTCGCTGTCCCCAAAGCCCTGCGCAGTGCTGGGGGCATTTGCTTCTCCCCCCTTCTATTTTTCTTTTTCCTTCTGTGGTGTACAGATTTCTAGAGGCAGCTCCCAGTGCTGCTCCGCTGAGGGATGTTTTAGGTTTACCAAAACTTGTACGAACTGTTAACAGCTGCATTGAGGCAAGATGGGAGGGACGTCCCCATTCTGTCTGGTGGCAGGGTCTGTGCAGCCTTGAAGGCTGTTGGCTTTTGGTCCCGGCCCAATCCCTTACAGAATCATGGCAAAAAGGAAAGAAAATTGTTTAAAAGATCTGAACTAAACTTTTTTTTTTTCAATGCCAAAATATGGTGTAAAGTCACTGGGTGTATACTGAAGAGGTTTTGCTTTTTCTACCACAGTTTAACAAAATCACGTAAGACAATTCCAAGCCTCTGGCAGATTATAATCAATCAATCAATGTAAAAGATTATCCCAACAGAGGAGAACTTTTTTGGCACTAAGAAAGTACCGACAAAACACCTTCAGACCTTAGCATGTCCTAGTATAGACAAGTCATAAGGCATAATCCATGAACTATTAATAAGACACTTTTCTAACCAAACAAAAGGTTTATGTCCTTTCCTAAACTGTTTTCCGCCTATTTTTTACAGTTAGAAATTGAGAATTAGTTAAAAAATCTCACTAATGTACGACTATGCGGCAGGGTTGGCTAGAGGAGCGACGCTGTTTTTCAGGGCACCTACTTCCAAAAATGATTGAACTGCTTCAGAGCCTGGGCAACTCAAGCACAGTTTTACACACTTGAAACAGGAACAGTACAGATTGACACAGAAACGTGGCAAGAAAGAGAGGCAATAGAAAAAGAAAAAAGTGAGAAAGGGAGTGAGTTGGAGATTCATGACCTAAAGTCCTGTTTGAAACCACACTTCATCTTTGGGTAATGTACTTTACTTTTCTTGGATAGTGCAGCCAGACTCATGAGCATTGCTACAGCCCTGATGTTTCAGAGCAGTAACAGTCAGTTTAAATTAATTAAACTCCTCTGAGACCTTTTGTCCACACTGTATCATTGACTTCTCTGCTGTAGTAAGACTCAAGACCCATTTGACAGTCATGTTTTTTACTGAATCATGAGCTCTGATCTCAGGGATACGCTCCTGCCCATCATCTGGAGCGCAAAACAACCCTACCCCTTCTCTGGTTGCTTGTGCTTGACGAGGAAAATAATCTGTGTAAATTATCCAACAAGCTTTGGCATTAGCAACGAGAGCCAAAGAGTGAAGACATTTTTCAGTGACGTGACTCCTGTCTTGTAGACTGTCTTGTGAGAGGTTACTGGGTACAGCTGCCTCCAGGGCAGACAGTCTTTGAGCACAGCTGAACCTCTGAAGAGTCAGAAGCACGGCAATTGAGATTTAAATTATCTGTGCATACAGAAATTTTAAGTAGCATACTTCTTTTTTTTCCTCTGCCTGGTTCTTAAGTTGCATAGCAGTTTTGAGAAATCACCAGCTTGTGATGGATTACAGCAGGTTATCCTCAACTTTGAGCATAAACTGCCTTTTTTTGGAGCCCCATTCCCTGAGTGCAGGACTTCTGATGCCAGGCCCAGGCTTTCACTTGCTCACAGGTGAAATCCAGGGTTTAGCTGAAGAAAAAACTAGTATACGAGGATCCAGGGTTCTTGAGGGCAAGCTGGCATCTAGCCATGGACCAAAGCCTGCCACACGCAGAGAACTTCTCAAAGCCTATTCAGGGACACAGAAGCAACACGTTTAAGTATCAGTAAGGTTCGTTCCCCTAAAACAGATGCAATATTCACAGGGGGATTTGAAAGGATGGAGATCTTTGCCTATGACTGTGACTTTAGATAGGGCTCGCATTGTCCTTGTGCCTTCCTCCTTATTTTTGGGGGACCAGGCTGCACCATGTGCTACATGTGGATGCTTTGCAAGTCTGGTGGCATTGGGAATTGATTGACGGTGGTGGAAAATTACCATGGAGAAGTTGAGGGAAGAAATGACCAGGTGTTTAACATCGCTGATAGCTCAGTATGTTGTTTTCCCTTTTCTCGGTACAAGCACGTATCATGGGCTGGGTCCTTCCAGCCTGGTGGAAGAAGCTCTCGGTTTTGGTGAGGCACTGTGAGTTTGAGATACAGGACCTCAAGAGCCTGTATGGAGCTGAGGCTCATCTAGCACCCACGGACTGTTAGATTTAAATATGGAGAGAGCTGGTACAGCAAGTGATTTGAATTACTGTTAGAATTAATTTATTTCTTTACAAAGACACCCATGCAAACTACCTGTAAATCCTTGCTGTCTGTGGCACTATTTTTCTAAGGAAGATTTGATTACAAGCTGACTATAAGTTATTAGCTGTAAGTTATTAGCTTTCCAGTAAGTCTAAATGAATGTTACAGGCTATAAACTGACTATATAAATTACAATATCTCATGTAAGGCTTAATGATGGTTGCAGTAACATTTATATCTTTCCCAAGGACAGGAGAAAATTTCTTACTGTGTCATTGATTACAGTAGTCTCACATCCCAATTTCATGTCTCGAGTGAAACTGGCAGTGTGTTATTTCATTTTTTTCCCACCACCTGGTGTCTTTGGTGTGAAACTTGAAGTGCTTTCCTACGTGCCTCGTTCCCTTGCGAGCATCACCTCACGGCAGCACTGTTTCCCGGGGAAAATGCACCGTGGAGCAGGAGTTGGGCATGGACCATCTCTTCCTCCAGGAAAAGCAGCACGTGTACTCTTCAGGTTCAGGTTTGGGTTGGGTTTTGTCTCTTGCAGTGCTGTTTGCTCCTCGTGAGGAGGACACATCTGTCCTCCACATCTGTGTCTTCCCCCTCTTTGGGAGCAGCAGCCCCTCCGTAGTCCCACCGCAGCTTTCCCGGCTGCAGCAAGAGCTCTGCTGTATTCTCAGACCTTAGGAATAAGAAGTTAGGCTCTAGCTTAGTTAAATGTTAACTAGGCAATGCTTACCTTAATTCAGAAACATATGCAAACATGTCAGAATAAGGAATTAATCTCCCCACTTGTTTAAATATTTCTCAAGTTTGCCAATGGAGGTAGAGTCATGGATGGCTGGGAACTGTAGGAAGTGGAAAAAATAGTCAAAGACCATATGTCACCTATATTCTAACCTGTCTGCTCTTAAAATCTCTAGTGAAGTATCACTACCATTTAAAAAAAATACTCTTCATTCATCTGCTAGGCACAGTAGGTGTTTGATTTTAATTGAAGACCTTGGAGGCCATGGAGATTATAACAGTGCTACTGAGCCCAGTGCATCTAAAAATGTCCAACAGGAAAGAGCATTTCCAAAACACGCAGAGTATTGATGTTGTTTTGTTTCCCGCTGAACTCGGTCCTGCCCGTGGAGAATCTGAATTAAGAGGAGCTTTGCCAGAGCTTTGCCAGCCCCCTCGGAAGCAGATTGCTGCCCTACCCCACACGCTTGACCAGGGCAGTTTAAACTGTGGGCGGTCAGATATGAAAGACGGTTCTTACTGTGTTAACAGGCTTTTTTCACCGTCTCCTGGTCCAAAGCCCAGTAAAGGCAGTGGACTCTGAGCCAGAGACTGCCTTCTTGACAATTAATTTCCAAACTCGGCAGAGTTTTGAAATTTGGGATATTTACTTCTCACAGGTCATCAGTGGAGCAGGCAGTGCGAAATGTGACCTTTTAGCAAAGGTGACAAGGTGTTATTACTGCATCTCAACCGTGCTTTTGCTGTCATCTAGTAAGAAGAGAAAAATGAAATTAATTAATTCCATCCTGAGGCTGAAGTATCTAATCTGAGGAGTGGAGGGAGAGGTTACCTGAGGTTTTTCACTGTGCTTCAGACTCACTCATTTTTAATGCAAGTCTGCCCTAGGGGAAGAAGGAAAATAAAGTTTGTTCACCCAAAAAAGGAAAGGATTGTGAATGCAGCAGTGGATTGCACCACTTGAGAAACATTTTGGGTTTAGTCGTGTTTCTGTGTGTTGCTGCTTGAAAGCCGCAGAAGGACCTGACGAGCCTGGCGCGGTTCTCCCTTCGCTGTGCAACGAAGCCGATAACGAGGGCAATCACAGCGCTAAGCCGGGTCCTGGGCACGTGTCTCTGGTTTTCAGCAGTGACCGGTCGCATGTGCTGGGCGTGAGCCTGGAGCCCAGAGCAGAGGCATTGCCACCTCCTGCTTCCCGGTCCGCTGGCAAGCAGTACCGTAGGTGGCTACTGAGCTGCCGTCCCAGGGGATCACTGTTTCTTGGGCACTGGTGGATGTGGCCTCCATGTGTCTGAACTTCTGATGTCCTTTTGGTCTCCGTGGTTTGCAGTGTTTCGGGATACTGGAGTCTGGCCCCGGGTCAAGGAGGTGAGCTGCAGCCAGACGTCCCCACGTGCAGCACCGCTGATGTGTCTCTGCTTCGACACTATATCCTGGGCTATCTCAAAGTAGCCTCCGGAGACTGATAATTAAGAGTAAATGCATCCCTTCTCATTGAGGATGCTTTGTGCAACTAGAATAATAAAGATGAATGGTGCAGCTTTTGAAGTAGAGAGCTCGTGGTAGCTGAGCCGTAGGGTGTAGGTCTATGTCCGGGGCCAAATCGGTGACCCCAGGAGTTAGAGAACATGCAGCTGCCTCCCTGCGCGATGCAGGTCCTTGAGTGTGCGATGCTCTGGGCTGGTGATAGGTACTTCGTGTCGGATAAACAGAGCAATGAGTGATCTGGGCAAAAAGAAGAGCAAAAGGCATCCCTTCCATGGGCTGGCTGCTCTGTTGCTGGCAGCCCTGAAGGTGTGTTTTCGGGGAGACTGGTACATGGGAGTGAAGAACACGTCCCAGTTAATACCGGAGCTGAACCAGGCCCTCCCCATGAAGAAGCCTGCCCGCTGTGGTTGCTGCAAATAATTTCAGCAGTGTTTCAGTCCCACAGAGCCTGAAGAAACTGTACTAAAGAGCATTTAGCAGGGAGCCCTCGAGCATCGCCGCTGCAGAGCTGACCCGAGAAGTGCCCAGGGAGGAGTAAAGATCTGCATTTCAATATCGCTGGTGCGAAGCAGGGGCAGCTCATTTGCTGGCTGGCATTTTGTTTAGTTTCTTCCTCCAAAATTCTTGTTTGCTTATGTGATGTGAGAGTATTGTGTGTTGGTTCTGGAGTGGAATGGAGCAGCCACGAGCTGTTGTATTTACCAGGAACTGGGGAGCCCGCGGTAGGGAAGGGACGGGGGTAAGGGAGCTGCATGACTCTGAATGCCAAGAGGGGAGAGCTTACAGCTGCCTGGGAAGTTCTGGTGAGCTTAGGAAGCGTTAGAGGAGCCTGGCCGAGGAGCAGGACTTGAGCGGGGACCGATGGACAGAGCCGCGGGCGGGCACGGCCACGGGGCAGGCGTGCAGGAAGACCTGCGGTACCCGGCAGCGGGGGGGATGCTTGGGGACGGCGTGCAGCGCTGGCCCCAGGCTCGCCCATGGTCTGGGGGAGCTGCGTGGCCGAGCAACGGAGCCAGCCCAGTGGCTGCTGCCTGTTGGGTGTGCTGCTCCCAAAGGATGGCACGGAGCCGCATCGTCTCCCAGCTGCAAACGTTTCTTCTGTGACTCAGTGTTGCTCTCTGATCCCGAGAGATGTGTTTTGCCAGGCACTGTCAGAGCTTCCCCACCTCACCCCCTTCTCAGAGGCCACAGTTTTCTTTAGGTGCACATGGTGACACGTTATTATTTACGATTTCGCGACAGCATCCTGCCCTCTGCATGACACCGCTTTCGTTTCCCTACCCATCCTTCGTTTATCGGGTCTTTAGCATTTACTGGCAAGTGACACTGCTTCCCCCTTCCACGCCTGCAGTTCCTGGGGGATTTCTGTGGAGTTCACTTCGGCGACAGGTAAATTACCGCCTCCACCTCGAGCAGAGGCTTCGCTTTGTTTTCTGTTGAGCTGTATTTCACCTTGCTTTAGTAACCGTTTTCTAGTCAGGCACAGACACGCATCTGCAAACATGCATGTATGCACTTACTTACGTAGGGTATATATAAACGTGTGCGTACGTGTGTACCTAGGAAAATTATGACATGAAATTATGGCAAGTATGTATATACGTGCATGTGAGCTTGCAGAAAGCTCACCAATAAAAAAGGGGCAGTGGGTGTGAATTGCCCAGCTTCAGAGACTGTTCTAAACTGGATTAATTATCCCTCAAAATGTCATCGCACAGGTCACGTTTTATCCTGACCTGTTTGAAAGGAAATACAAATACATCGTACCATGTTACAAACCTTATTTCAAATTGTATTGAAGCTTTTTGTCCACAAACACGGCCGTGTCAGGCGCAAATGAATTGAAATTCGGCGACACATGGTGTTGACTTCTCGGTGAGATCTGGTCTCGCTGTGTCAAGGAGCAATGGGTTTTTACCGTGCATCCCGTGTCGGAAGGAGGAGGAATTGCAGAGAAGAGCAGTGCGAGCTCTTCCAGGGCTCAGCCAGCAGATGTCACGTTTGGTTATCGCTGGCGAGGCGTTCGATCGCAGCGCTGCCGTCCTGCAGCTGCAGGGGCACGGCCAGGGATGGGTGCGGGAGAACCGGGGAGGAAGGGGAAGGAATCATTGCGGGACATGTGGAGAAGGCGTCCCATGGATGAAATGTGTAGCGTACTCCGTGGCATAAACTTATATCAGTTTAAGTGTTGACTGGGATGTTGGTTTACTGGTTCAAAGCAGACCTTTCTGTACATAGAGTGTACATTTAAATCATTTGGGATGGGCAGAGTACGTATACACTTAAGTTTGTGCTCCAATTAGGCATTTGAAAGTTCAGTTTGATTCCCAAATCATTCCTTCCCTGCAAGCTGCAATATGTAAGCAAATCTATACATCCCTTGGGAAGAGACTTTTACTGGCAAGTGTGGGAAAGTGTCACCCCCAAGTTCACGGTGTTGGGAGCAGCAGGCACGTACGCGGTCGTCTGTTCCTGCAGTAAAGAATTCCCTAGAAGAGCAGCCTCATCCACCTGCTTTGTGGGGATTAATTATTATTAGTGTTCACTCTTGATTAGCTTTAGTACTACTGTGCAATTAAGCGCCTCTTCAGCTGCTCAGCCGAACTGTTCTGTTATGGCTTAGACTGTCCTTTCCTGGAAACCAAAGCCCAAAGATCTTCCCGTGGGCAATCCTGCTTTTGGCAGGGCAGGAACCCCAGCTTACGGTCGGGTGCTCTGGGCTCTAGTCCGGGCTTTGCTTTGCAGCCTGCTCTGCCTCATTCCCATCTGACCAGCAGATATCAGTGTTAATTTTCTCATATACGGATAAATGACTATTTCAGAGTTTACCTGGGTCTCACAGGTGGGGCTACAGGTACAGACTGTAGAACTGCGACTCTCAGGCTCTGTATTTGACTCCGAACAATACCAGTCCCTAGAATTCACTCTTTAGGAGGACTAAAGGAAGGCCGTGTCTGCACTATCTGCTGTCAGTCCTCAAGTTTTGGCCAGGCAATATCTCAGCGATGCTGTGCGGATGAAACGCTCCATAGTGCAAATGGAGAGATTTGAGGCTCTACAGAAAGTTCCAAATGAAAAATACCATCCAAAAGCAAGTGATGTGAGGATGATGGTGGTTGCAAGCAGGCGAAGAGGGGCTCTGTAGCTGCGTGGCTGGAGAAAGGAATAAGCCAAGCTTTTATTTTGGTTACAGCTAGACTGCTATGGAAGAAAAACCACTGTTAACTTCTGGCGTGAAGCTGGTAGCGTATGGGATGCAGAATATTGAAGAGGACTGTAGGTGGAGCCTCTAAATGGTGTAACAGAGCAGAGGACCCTCAGAAAGCCATAGTGGGGACTGATCTGCGAAGCACAATCAGCTTTCAATAAGGAGGAAGCTTGTTTAACTAAAGCTGTTGTGCAAGTTGGGGAGAAGAAGGGTGGGCAGGTGGTCCTGGCACCTGACCAGGTGGGGTTTCCAGAAGGACTGAGGCTGTATAAAAATGGATGTTCACCTCTAAGAGCAGTTTTGGCCAAAAAATCTTTGGGAGAGATTTTTGCAAATGTTGAAACGCATTCCTTTGTGCTGTTCATCCTGAACCGCTGGTGTATCAGCTGCCTTCCAGCCTGGATTGGGGATGGATGGGCACAGGCAGTTGGGTCAGTGATGGTGGAAGGTCCAAAAGAGGGATGCGGAGAGCTGGAAGGTGTGGGATTACAGGGAGGCTGGAGGTGACGGGGGTGATTCAGCTGCAGGATTGGGACCGTGTTGGGAGGAGGAGCAGATCTAGGAGAAGACGTATGTTCCCTTTCACATGTGCAAATAAAGAACAAAGTATCTTCTCTTTCTTATTGAAAATCCTTCATAAAATATATATCCTGTAATAAAACAGAGCACAGTAATGGGCAGCATTTTTCATAAACTCTGTGTCTTCCAGTATTTTACACAGTTAAATATATTGTTTTGTTTAGGATTTATACTCTTTTTGCATTTTAAAGATAGAAAGGTCTGGAACTGAATTTGCCAAAAGGGGAAGCATTTGTAAATCTCTGATTTTATTTTATTTTTCCCTAAACGTTTATAGCTGCTGTTATAAAGTGTGAGACACCCTGATCATCGCTTATACTGAACTCCTTGTCATGATAAGCTAAAGTGCGTATGTGCTACCAATACGGAACAGAGATGGCAAAGATGCTGCATTCGCAAACAATCTAACGCCAAGCAAATTAGCAGAAATAGATATGAAGATAAGGGGAACATAAACAGACAACGCAAGGAAATGATTCCTTTAGTGCTCTGTCTGCGTGTCTACTGAAGCTGTCACTGTTACTGGTGCTGTGCCTGCACAGTTACTACTGTTTGTTTCTGCATGACGAGCCAGCATAAACACCAACCCGTTACTCTGAAACTCCATCTGGGGTATGTAGTCGGCTGCTATAATTAGGGAGAGAACGTCGCTGTTCAGTTTATTGCCATTGCTTGAAATCAGTGGGTTGTGTTTGCACTCATTACAATTTAAATTTGCAGTGCATGTTCTTGATTTCTTACGTTACTTTGGAAACCACTTACTGGCAAGTGAAATGAAACAATTCTTTTCGAAGATTATTTTATTTTCCTAAGTTTGTAAGGGGTAAACGACGGAGTGATCTGAAAAAAAACCACAGGAAGATCTCCTGTGCCTGGTCGAGCAGTTTCTCTAATAGGTACCGTTTCAGGACTCATTTAAGTAAGTGCATCAATCCACTTCTGTTCAGGACAGTGCTTCGGCATTTGCTGAGATCCCAGTGGTGCAATGGGATGTAGCATGAATTTAACGGTAAGCAGTTGAAGTGGCTTTTCTGTTTGTTTGCTTGTTTTCTATGAATCAGTTCCATATTGTCTTTTATACCATTTTTGACCTTACACAAGTAGAGAGTCGGTAGATGATATTTTGGATGTAGTTCCTGGAGGAATTCAAATGCTGCCTGCGATGTGCTGCACAAGGGATGCTAATGACTGCAAAAGGGCTCTGTGAGCGAGAGGGACTGTTACTGGGGAAGAGCACTGCATTTGTTCTGCAACACTGGGACCAGCGAAGATGATGCTTGTTCCTCTTCCTGATCCAGCCTCAGATTCATTGTAAAATAAGTAATTACTGAAACTAGGCTTGTAACTTGATGACTCTTATCCATCAGAAAATAATGATGTTTTAACACTGTCTGCTATAATACGCTCTTTACTACTGGTGAGCTGCCGTCACCTCATCCCTACATCAGGAAATCATGCGTGTCTGCTTATGGTTTGGTCAGCTGTTGCACATTAAATGAAAAACTAATTACTGTTTAGAAACTTGGATAAATGCATCAGAGCAGCTATATTCACATAGGCTGTACCTCGTTGGGCATTAGTGAGTGGCTGGGGAAGCCCTGCTGTAACCCATGCCGTGCTGGCAGGTATTTCTGTAAATCCAGAGCAGAAGTGATCAGGGCTCAGGGTTGATGATGGTGCCAGAGCTGCTGAGGCCGTTTTGCAAACTGCTTTGTGCCCTGTTCTGCGGAAACCCGGGGATCCTCCCGTTCGTCATGGGAAGGCTTCGTGCTGGGAAGGAAGAAAGAAGCAGTACCTCTACGTGGCAGGAGAAGGGTGTTCCCACTGCCCCCCGGGGAAGCAGCTCACTCTTTCGCCTCTGCAGTGTGCACTGCATTCCTCTTCTCCCAAATCCCACTTTTTCCATGAAACCTTCGCTCCAGGGACTATTTACTTCCTGGCCAGGGCTGGGTGCGTTTCAGTGGGGTTTAGGCTGAGCAATGCAGCCAGTCCCCACGACGCACGTGTTCAAGGGGAGTTTCTGCCTGTACAGTGGCAAGCAGTGCTGGTACAGCTGTTACTGACGAGAGTGCACCTAGAACAACTGCAGCCTGTCACCAGAAGAACAAACTTGAGATAAAACACTTAGGGATGTATTTTCCAAATTCATCATTGTTAAATATATTTTTGTGGGGGCTTTCTGCGCTTTGCTATACAATGAATAGTTTCTTCCTCCTATGAGAAGCTGCACAGTGCCCTACCTACTGCTTGTCCGCAGGTGCGTGGTGCCAAATGGCAGAGCAGTGCTGGCATGTCCCTGTTGGCGCTTATTCCCGAGACGCTGAGACCCGACGGCGAGCGCGGGGAGATGCTCCGCTGGACCGCATCATCCTCCACGCTCTGCCCGAGTTCAGAACTGATTTTCTAGCCACCACGTTGGTTTCTCCTGCCTGTGCGCATCAGCGGAGCAGCCACACCGCTTTTGGTACAGATGCTGTCTCATCTGAAGCTGGCTCAAATAACTGCTACTGTCTGCGAGCAGGAAGCTTTTTTTTCCTACGAATATACCTGTTTTAAGTTGTCCCTAGCTGGCTACCCACTATTTGAAGTACTCTTCAACAGAGTAAGTCCTTATGCTCAATGCATCTTAGAAGTGAGCGTATTCTCATCCCACCCAGAAGACACGTTTGTTTGGGAACTGCTACTCAGAAAGGACCTTGGGACATACGTTCCTTTGTGCCACACTAGCTAGTCATGTCCCCAGATCAGTATTTCTTGAGATCTGGTATCGCATCTCCCTGCAGTCCTATTTCAGACTTTCACAGAAATTAATATGTAGCAAATTTTAACTACAGTGATAGTGGACAGAGCTGGGGACTCTCTTTATCTTTATCTCTCACTATCACTACAGTGATAGTGGACAGAGCTGGGGACTTTCTTTAAAAGCCTGTGGCTGCTGGAAGAGGGTCTGTGGGTGGGATGTTCCCCTGGCTGCTGATCTGCTGGGCATTAAGTAGAGATGCAGAAAATGCACCAATAATGCCCAATAAAAAAAGCCATTTGGCGTCCTGAAATTAAAGGCACAGGAAGGAAAACCTGCTGCTCACTGCCAATAATCACAGACCTCTGCAGTGTTCCTACGATTCAGAAGCTTCGCAGGGCTGGGACTTGCTTTGAATCCAGGTGAATGGGAGTGGAGAACTAGGTGCTGGGTTTTTTTCCTTCCCCCTGTGCTAACCTGAGGAAGGAGATAGCTAAAATCCCAAACAACCCCTGTGTGCCCAGGAGTGCAGTTAGCCATAATTGGTAATTGTAGGCTTCATATGCAGATGCATTCAGGTTGATGGAACAACAGCGACAAGTGCAGCAAGATGTGTAATTGTGCTGCTCGTGCTGGGTGGCCTCTGTAAGCGTGTTGGGGAGGAATTCACACTTTATTTTAGCCGTCAAACACAAACATTTGGTTAAACATTTATGCATTTTTGTCTCATGCAGGGGCCAGCCCAGATGAGCAAAACTGCATTTGGTATTACCTCTCCTTACCCCGCTCCCACCCTCCCTGCACACGCAATCCCAACCGTCCTTATTTTGCGCATGCTACGTATTCAGAAGGTGAAAAAAATCAATGTTTTGCTAGCGATAGAAAGGAAAACAAACAATATACTCCACATCAAACTGTGTCGTGTATCCTCTCCCTGGCAGAGCCCCAGGCATCACAGTTACTCCGATTCCAGCAGCGCGAGCACAGAGGGAGGGATTAATTAAAACTAGTACATGTTAATGGAGCTCTAAACCTGACTTCAGATTGCTTTAACAGACACAAAAAATATCACGGCACTAAACTCTCCCCCCTCGGGACCTGCTGGAGCAGCGTGTCAGCGAGAGCATGCCCTTGCCAGGGATGCGGCGCTCCTGGATCCGTAGAAGCTGCCTGGAGAAGCTGCCCTGCCTTCAACCCCTCCACCAGTGGCCGTGGCACGCTGCTCCGCTCGCCGGCACCCTCCCCAGGACCGAGAAGAGAGAGTTCCACCGTTTTCCCCTTTACAGCTGAATCGGCACAAACCTGGGGTCCCTCCCAGGGCACCAAAATCCCCTTCGATGGGCAACAAGAGGGGTGGTCAGTGGGTCGCGGCTCCCTCCAGTTAGCTGACGCCTGGCCAGGGCTGGTCCCAGGGGCAGGCTGAGCTCCGCCTGCCTGTCCGGAGATGTTTTAATAAATCCTTGAAGGCTGCGAAAGCTGAAGGGAGTGAGGGGAAGGTCAGTTTTGCTGCCTGTCCTTAAAAAGGGCAAATGAGACGAGCCAGGGAAAGGTCTCCTGTACTCGGAACAAAACAGGGGGGTTTGCTTTTGGAAGGGGAGGCTGACATTGCCGCAGGAAGGCAGGCAGGCGCAGGGAGAGCTGGCGGCCCCAGGGGATGCCCAGTTGGGGTATGAGGGAGAGCAGCCCCATGCTCTGTGTGCTTGAGACATCTCTGCAGGTGGTGAATATGTGACAACCTCTTCCAAGCACAACCAGGGCTAGAAGCTGGCTGCTGAGCTAACCTGTACTGCAGGTGGTTTCCTCTGAGTAAGCTGCTGCCTCCCCACAGTCAAGTCGTGCTCAGCCAAGGGCTGTTGCTAGATCTCTTACGCTCTTCATCATCTCTTGATTTCTCTAGCGGAGGATAATCTTTGCTGGACAGCATCACCTCTGGAAGCGGCACGGTTGGGTGGTGGCAGGCTTGGGGTGTTTGTCCGGAGTCAGAGCAAAAGGTCGCGGTGAGGGGGGACACCAGCCAAGCCCAGGCAGACTGCCTACGTGTCCCATAGCTCCTGCTCCTCCAAAGGCGACGTCTGCTTTTCCTGTACTCTAAAACACTGCCCAGCTTTCTGGTACTTCTGAAGTTGCAAGTTAAGGTCTTAATATTGTGTTGTTAAATTTTCAGCATCTCCATTCACACCAGAAAGCTCTTCTGTTCGGAGGGATTTAGAATAATGCAACTCTTCATGAGTCCTCATTATTGCTCAAAAGGTAACTGTGTTGTTCAAGTGCCCATATTGTGACAAGCATCTAATTATGGATCCTTTCTGTAGACCCCCAGAGATGCCATTATGTCCACCTGCAGTAGAAGGGGGAAGATTATAATTTGCATTCAGCACGAGCTTTTCTCCATTATTTCCACTGCACATAAATAAGGAAAACAAATCTTATCAACCACTGGTCTTCTTTTCATTTATCTTACATTTCACTTTTTAGAACAGCAGTTCTGCTTTGCTTCTTTTCCTCGGAGTATTGTTGTGTGCCACTTCAGCAGTAGCGTATCTGCTCCAGTCCCATCTAATTGAATGTGCACCTTCATTGGGCAATCTGGCAAAACTATCTTGGCTAAAAGGGCTTTTCATCCTTTGAAAAGAAAAGCATGGCTGGAGGGGATGACACACCCAAAGATAAAAGCTTGATCAATAACCACAAGATTGGTATATATTCACATGATTTTTCCTTTGTCCCTTTACATTTTTTTTCTTTTTTAGTGCTCTTTTCCCCTCTTCTCACTACCTTTCTGATGACTGAAATTCTCAGACTTCTAGGTCAAAGTGCCTCCCCATCCATCTCTATGTACACCTGTAGATAATAGTTTTGAGGAGAAAATACCTAAATACAGTATGCATTTTGGCACAAGCTCCTAATAGCTGAATTAGAGGAGGTGAGTAATGAATGCATACCCCTCTCGCAGGTCGACACGAGCAGGCAGACCACGTCTTCCCATGAGACTGTCCTGTGTTTTTCATTGCGTTTCATAATTACTCCCACTGAAAAAATCCCTGCAGAAATAGAAGGACAGAGGTATAAACTTTGGGAGGGGAAAGACCTCATTCTGCTTCTGTTTTTCTCTAATGACAAGTCTTTTTTAGACCTTTGCAGGAGAATAACATCTGCAAATGTTTTGGTTTCCCATGTTTCATCTCCTTTTTGCATAATTCAGGTGACAAAATGGAGCATTTAACACAGCAGAGCCTGGTTTGCGTTTGCCCCCTTTCTCTTTCTAATAGCATTGAGCTCAAAGCATAGAAACTCCAGAGAAAGGAGGCAGAGCCGGGCAGGGCAAGGATGGACCTGTTCCGTGAAAGACGGTCAGTCTTTGAGTTGAGGTTTTGTTCCTGTTGAAACAGATCCAGGGGGAAAACTGGGGATTAACAACTCTTCTTACAAATCCAGCTGTTAAAACTGGTTTCAAGTCAATCCAAACCCTTTTGTTTTAAGAAACAGCAGCAATGCTGCCTTGTTGGTATGGCGTGCTAAAGAAAGAGCAATGCAAAATGACTTAAAAATGGAAAACTCATCTATGTCTCTTTGGCATGTACTGCTGTGTGCCCTGGTGTTGTTTGACTTTCCTTTAGGACAGATCCACCGAGATGTTTTGGGGTGTGTTGGAATTGCATATTCCAGTGGAGCGAAGTTCCCGCAAAGGTTTTTGGGGCAGCTCTATTTGCAGACACCTCTGTCCCTACCACATCTGCTCGTAGGCTTTTATGGACTCAACTTATTTGCCTGTACAGAGGTGCCTGGTGGTACAAGAGATGCTCTCGGGTGGTGCACGCAGCTCCAGCTACGGCTCTGCCAGGTGCTGGATCTCTCATAGCTCTCGTGTCATATCTTCCGCCCGGTCTAGATGGCTCAGCTACCCTACAGCATCTCAGATGCCACTACATGTCCATGGCTAGGCAAACAGATTGGGCATTCTGTGTGGTTTTTGCTGTTAGCCACAAATCACTCATTATGGGATACTCTAGAGGTAATTTGCATGTAAAGGTGTCACTGGTATTTGTGGGTTTAAGTCAAAGGGAACTCAAATTTAGTGAATTCAAGCAATGTTTTGTCATGTGTTCGGAAACTTATCCTTAGGTTTTTCGTATTTATAAAGGATAAAGGCTATAATAACATTCTGGTGAAAATACTCGTGTACCCAACTTGCACTGTGAGGTGTCATTTCCTTCTGTGGTGCAAATCGCTATGTTCAGCTGAATAATGTACTGTAACAGCGTGCACATCTGCAGTGTTAGGAAGGACGGCTTGTGTGCATTTTCACTTGGGAAGGAGATGTGATGAAGGCAGCAGTCGCTGGAAATATCCATCTTATATTTCCAGCTCACGGATGTCATTTTGTGTTATTTGTGCCAGGTACAGCAGCTGTCACTGAGTCTTTCTCTGCTCAGCGTAGTGCAGATTGTTTTGATATCTCTATTTTAGTTAGCTGGGCCATGAAAAATGAGTGCAGAGGCATGTTACATCGCTCCAGCTTGCCTTTGCTAGGAGCTCAGGTAATTTTTGCCCTCCCATGCCCACACCTGGGCCACGGATGCCACTGAGGAGTGAGGTACTGACAAAGGCAAACCATTGCCACGAATCCTTTAAAAAATAACTGGATGGAGGCAAATAATTCCAAAATACGTTTCTGGAAGAAGAGTTTTAACAAAACGACTCAAAACACAGAGAGTGGTGAGACACCGGAATAAACTGCCCAGGGAGGTGGTGGAGTCACCATCCCTGGAGGTGTTCAAGGAACGTGTGGACGTGGCACTGTGGGACATGGTTTAATGGGCATGGTGGGGTTGGGGTGATGGTTGGACTTGATGATCTTACAGGTCTTTTCCAACCATAGTGATTCTGTGACGGGGAGAGGGCGGTGGCAGGCTGAGCATCAACACTTGGCTCCCAAGCTGGCTGCCCGATCATTCTCTGGTTTCTTTGTTTTCCCCCTTTTTGTTCCCATCTCCTGCAGGCAAAGCCTACGCTCCCGAGTTCTACTACGACACCTACAACCCCCTGTGGCAGAACAGACCCCGCGTCTACTCCTACAGTCTCCAGTGGACCCAGATGAACCCCGACGCTGTGGACCGCATCCTTGCCTATCGCTTGGGGATTAGGCAGGTGAGGAAAGAAATTTGTTTGAGCAGGACGTGCCTTTTGAGTCTTCTGACCTCTGTGAGGACTGCCAGGCCTTTATTTTACTTTATTATTTTAAATTAAATTAAATCTATTTTTATTTTATTTATTTTATTTTATTTTATTTTACTTTATTAATTTTAAAACTTATTTTACTGTACTCATCTTTTTCCTCCCTCTTTTCATCTTCTGTGAGTCGGGGTTGTTTCTCCTCCTTCTGGAAGGTTTGCTGCCATCTTGCAGAAGTAGTCCTCTGCCACTGGCAGATCCTGGAAACTAATTTGCACATTTGCAATGCGAAACGCAGAGATTAAAGAGCTGTTCCTCAGAGGGTTTGCAGAGGCTGTAGCTCAAGATATGCTAGAAAGATTGCGTGAAAGAAACTTGGGGTGAAATTAAACTTTTTATCTCTCTGCATGTATCTATGTATCTTTTATTAGACCTTCCATGTAAATAGATAAATATAAGGATAGCTGTAGCTTTCCTACGAAAACACGTGGTGATCCTCAAGAACCGAGACATCTTTCTTGACCACATTAAATCCGATCACACTTGTGTCTTCACAGATTCACTGTGAACTTTTCAATGGGAACTGGCACTGTTAAGGAAGGGTGGGACCGACACACTTGCAGAGGAATTGTTAAATTAACACAGCCACCCCCATTAATTTTCCCTTTAACAATTTTAGAAGTAAAATATCATCAGTCTTCTTAGAAGGTTATTGCTACAAAGCTTGAGTTTTAATGGTCAATTAAAGTGAAAGAACCAATCTGCATAGCTTAAACTCTCGTTAAATGGCAATGCCTCTGCTTACTCCCCTTCGTGGGGCAAAGGGTTCTTTGTTTGTGCTTGCACTTTCCTACAGCAAAGCCCATACAAAATCTCACAAATTTATGTTCTAAAGGCCGAAAATTGTTGTGCCGTAACACTTGTCTAGAGTCTGTCCATGCCAAACACTACAAGTGTGCCGGAGATTGACAGCTTGGGTTCTGGCACTGCTGGGCTTTTTCAAGGGAACATACATGGGTTGAAGACAACGCTCCTTGCTGTGAACACCTCCTTGGCCGCCACGTCCACAATATTGGTTTGGTCTTGTTTTACACTCTCCCATTGAGCTTGCTTTTCTTTAAATAATACCACAACTGATTGATTTAGAAAGTTTATGTTTGCTTATTCCATGCCTGAAATAATAGTGCAGGGAGAAAGAGATTGGGGATTAAGACAGATTCTTGAAGACATGTGTTTTTGAAAATATGAGTGCAGAAAGTATTTTGTTATCCCTCAGATCTCCTACTGGGATGAGCTTTGTAAGCTGCAAAATACATACACAATTTGAGCATGTTATTTATGCTGACTGGATGGGTTTTTTTGCTTGTATAACTTCCATGGTAGTTGTGGAGTTGACTGGGACACGTCCAGGGAAGGGCTTTCATACCTGGAGGGTGCTGGCTCTCCTTCACTCAGAGTTTGTCTCTGCCTGAATCTAACTAATTTGAAATGAAAATTGGTGACTTTTAATACATGTTTATGCAACTGTTTGCATCACTGGGCACAAATCAGTTCCGTTATTGCCAGTACCCGAGAGGAATTATTAAATTAAAAAAAGAATTTGCTGAAGTAAAAGAATATATAATGAAATTAATTGCATTAGGATTTTTAGCTTCTTTTTTTTCCCCTTTCATTTTAATTTACTTTTAATTATCTATTTATATAATTATCTAGAGTTACTTTACTCTAATTTCCTTGACAACACTCTCTGTCAGGCTAATCAAAATATTTTCCTTTCGTCTATCTGAAGCCACATTAAAAACGTGGGTGATTTAGAACCTAGTGAGCCATCCGGGCACGCTCGTCCATTATTGCAGTAATTCCCCCTGAAACAAGGGTGATAATGAAACTTCTTATTTTTTTTGACACCTACCGGTACTAGCTACCAGCAGATTCCCTTCTGAACTGTTTGTGTTTAGGCAGTTTATTTAACTTAGCAATGTATTTTTTACTGGGTTTTGCTCTGGTTTTTATTTAACAATAAAAGGGGGGATGAGCATCCTTCGGGAGTGGCAGAAAACACCGTTCACTGCTGTGAATTCCTCGCAGAAACAGGGCGGGAGGGTTTCCAAGTCGAAGCGAGGGTCTGAGCTAGAGAGCAGCCTGCAGCCCAGCATGCTGCTATTGTAAAACGTGACTGCTCTTCATCTCTGTTTTGATCTCCTAATGCATCGCAAAACACTGCCAGTGGGCTATGTAGTGGGTCAGTGTGTTGGTATCTGCTTCTGAGTCGATTAACACCATTACCTTTATCTGATCGGTAAATCGCTTTTGTATTAAGAATGCTAAAATCAGAGCGCAAGCGTCTCTTCCTCTTCACCTGACCTGTACGTTGCTGCTTCACTCGAGACAGAATCCAGGCAGTATTTTGGGAGTATTTAGCTGATAGCAGGTTTAGGCTTGCCGAATGTTCTCTGGAATTGTTGAAGTCTGTAATATTGACAGTATTTTTAATGCCATTTTATAATAACAAGAGTTTCTTATGAGACGCAGAGTGGTGTAGCTCCATTTCTAAATTTGCCAGGTGGTTGTAGAAGGCAACGCAAAGGATGTGCTTAATAATGAAACTTTGAAAGACCAAAGGAGCCTTATAATAGAATGTGGCAAACTAGGGATTTTCCTTAAAGACAAATTGTTCTGCTAGGATTAATTAGATTATACAGCGCTATAACAACAGGAAAGTATCTCCTCTGGTTGGCATATAGTGAGATTGTAGAGCTGGAGATGTCTCTGCCTTGACCAGCTCAGGCAAGCAGAGTTTTGAAAAGTTTTTCTGGCAACAGGAACTACTGGAGAGACACGTCCAGTGCCAGAGGTGTAGTGCAGGCAGAAAGCAGGTGGAAGAGAGATGCTGAGGCAAAGGAGCCGTGCCATGCTGAGGGCAGGGTATGCAATGAAAATAATTCAGTTCTCTTTACGTCGACGTACGAGCAGGAGGAACGAGCTGTTTCACTGCGGAGGCCAGGAGCAGCTGTTGTGCTATCGGGACCTTCAGGATTCTGTGGTTGCTTTGTGATGGTGAAAATACGTGTTTCAAGAACAAAACTAATCAATTTAAGAAGTGCATTGAAAATCTGTAAGAATCCCTGAATTTAGATGCATGCTATCTATAGGTCTTTCATTAAGATCCTTGTATAGCTCTCTCCCCACCCCTATATTTAAAGCTACAAACTGCACACACCGATGGTGAGCAGAAGTTTCTTCAGTCGTTTGTCCTGCTGACGTGGTAGTGTGTGACGGATGCTCCCTCCTGGGAGAGTCAGGGAGGAACAGGAATTATTTAGAGCACTTTGCTTTATGCTTAAGCCCAAACACTCCCGTTGTTGCCTTTTGGGGCTTCATTCTGTGCTTAACATTATTTTTTAACAATTTTTTTTGTTTGCAGTGAATTAGGGCTCAGAGTCCACCTTCTTCTTGGTGGTGCTCAATAACCCAGACCATTGCATGCCTTTCTGGGAGCATCTGTCTTTCCAGTCCTCTTTCTCTGGAGCTTGCTTTAATTTTCTTAATATTCATGGAACAGGGCTGCCAGAATCCACCCTGTATGAATCACCAGAACAGTGTTACACATTCCTGTCAGGTCCTGCTTCTTGTCACCTACCTTGTCACTAGAGTTAAAATAAAGGCATATCTCAGGCAAAAGAGGATGATTTAGTGGTAGGAAAGCAGGACACGGGAGAAACTTGTTCGGCATTTTAAGCATTGGTTAAAAAGAAGTTGAGAGAAACTGGCACAGCAAATGCTAGAAAAGTTATTTGAGAAAAAAAGTGGGGCTTGGTTTAACGACATACCAGGGAAGCCAAGAAAGTCAAAAAGGAAGAGGGAAGCGCCCATCAGATGAAGAGGGAGTAACAGGAATAGAAGAGTGTCATTTTTCTGCCTATGGAGTGAAAATAGAAATAGATGAATGGAAATAATTATTTACTGAAGTACTGTATTTAGAATGAAAGTCACTTATGAGGAATGTATTTATTTTAGCACACTCAAGGCCCCCACCTGATGGGTAGTAATTCTCCAGATGTTCCTTCTATCAGGATCACGGTGCTGCCATTACACAATCTACTGCAAAGGGATAGATGTTTGCAAGCTGGGTGCTTTCATTTGGTTTGCTACAGAACATGTAAAATAGCTATACATCAACATGTATACAAAAATCCTTTTCAGAACCATTCAAAAATAATTGCTCACATCTGTAGTAATTAATTCCAGGGGATGAAATGAGAGAGTTGAAAATTCACATGTATATTGGAATATTTCTAATGTCGTTTTCGTGAAAAATTTTGAGCCACCTTCTACAGAGGGATATAAACTGTCCCGAAGATTTCACAGCGGGCATTTCTTTTTGGAAGTCTGAACAAGGCTTTCCTTTTTTCCTGTTACGTCTGCACTTGTGAAATGAGACAGAGGAAGTTTGGCAAAAAAAATGAGTGGGACATGCAAAGGCACGTTTCTTATTGATTTTCTTGGGTTTGGTAAATTGAATTAGAAAAGCAACGCTTCTGTTTTACAATTTTCGGTTTGCAATACTGATACCTCCTATGCTTACTCTTCACAAGACTGAGGCGTGAGTTTCAAAATAGCAAGCTGAGGGCTGTCATTTGATATTTGTACCACGTGCTTTTAATTGCCATTTAAAAATGGTTACGTCTCCCAATCTTTGGATAGATTAGGCAAATGCTTATATATATTTTTGATAAAAACCCACTCCTGATGACATCTTAAGAAATTCAGAGGTTAAAGTTGTACACATAAATGGATATTTTGCTGTCAGGTGTCCTGACGTTCGCACTTTGATCCCACCGTATCTTCATTACCAAGGATGCTCCTGACTGTAACCACAGGCCCTGGTTGGGGAGTTGAGCTGTATGCCTCCAGAGGGGCCAGCTCGCTTGTCGTGGAGGTTGTGGGCTGTATTTTCCAGAGATGCGAACAGAAGACATCCCAGACTGAGCTGTGCCCATTCACATTACCAGGAAATGTGGACCCTAAAACTAAACTCCCTTTCTTCACCAAAAAAAACTTACAGGCAAAATTTAACATATTCATGTGATCCAAGTAATTACTGCCTGCTGGGATTGCCTTGGTTTGATTTTCGTTATATAAGCATAAACTCCTGCTATTTCATTGCTAATTTTAATACCTAATTCATATTAACTTTCTTAGTCTGGTTTCTTAAGGAAACAAGACACACAAGTATATGTCCTGAAATTACTGCCTGTGATTTCTGAATCCAGTGCTTCATTTTGGTCAGATCGGGCGGGGAACAGAGGTGCAGCAGGCAAGGAGGGTCCCACCAGTGTGGTGAAAGCATGTGGACCGGTCAAGGAGAAAGACGTAAATATGGACAAAAATTGAAGGGTAGGATCACATTAATCAAAAAGAAAGAAACATGGACCGCGTATGAATTCCCTCGCCTCACAGCAAGCTCTGTGGAACCCCCTCCTGGGATACCTTGCATTTTGGGGCAATATCTGATCTTTCTCTTCAGGATGCCTACATGTGTATTTTTATGCGTTGCAGGAGGCAGAGGTCTCTACTGCCAAGTGTCCATCTTGACTTTTGCCAACAATGGCCAAGTAGTAATTCCCTAAAGGACAAATCCTGCATGAGGAGGAGCCCTTGTGCTTGAAGCATTGACGTTGACATAACCTGAAGCTTTTGTTGCGCACTTCCCTTCAGTGAAAAAAAATACAGGCTTATTTGTACTCCGGAGGATATGCTCTCACCCAGTATTGCCGAAATCAAGTCCCACACTGTAGCCTCAGCCTGTGCGTGGTGGTCACACTCGACTTTCATTTATTCTGTCACAGCAGAAAAAGCTGCAATATGAATTGATTACTGCTGACAAATGCAGTGTATCAGTCGAAGTTTAGGAAGGACGCAGGAGAAAATGGAGTGAACTGAAGAGCAATTTAGTGAGAGAAATTACTCAAGCTGGAGGAATTTGTTTTAGTAAACAAGTTATTTGCTTTTTGACTACATTTAAACCCCTGCGGTAGGGTTGAGACTGCCCTTTGTGTGCTGCAGCCAGAGCCTCAGGTGGAGTGGCTGAATTGCACGTATCATCCGCACCGTCCAAGCAAGGGTGTGCTTTTCTCTAAATTGTTGAGCCGTGTGCGGGCACCCCTCCAGCAGAAGCTGGGCCCCTGATGAAAACATGCTCCACTTACAGTACAAACAGCAGAAGAGCAAATGAGGTGGGATGTGTGTTTTCATGACTGCTTTTTCACCCTGCTGTGTAGTTGTCCAATGAATGCAAACAGCAGGCTGTCAGGATTTCGATGCTGATCAGATCCAGGGTTAAAATGAAAAATATGATTACTTAGAAATATTTTTCATTACCCTGCCTTATTCTTTATATAAATTCCTGTAATACAAGACTGTTAAAAAAAAAAAAAGATCTGTAAATGACAGCAATAGTTTTCTTGTTAGTGTTGACTTCATACGATGTCATACAGTTGTTCAGAAATATTAAAGGATTTGCAAAAATTAAAATTAACAGAGAAATAGAGCAATAGAACTTTGAAAAGTGAAGATCTACATAACAATTACGGCATATGTCGTTAGGCAAATGCATGACAATTAAGAGTTGTGTGTCTGGCATGCAGCATGCTTTTTGTCATAGTAAAACATAGCAGAAATAAATATTTGAAAAGGCCTTTGAGCATTACAGAAATTTAATTCTGATGAAGGATGCATCCTTTTTAGTGAAGATAGTTTCAGAGCAGCATCAATGCCTAAGATTCATAAATAAATTGCAGAGTATACTGCAGGTACCCTGTTAAAATATATTGGGATATCAGGATGAAACTTCGCAATAGCTGCACTTGCTCAAGGGATAGGTCCATTATCCCAGGAGTTTATCTGCAGCCCAGACAAGTCCTGGGTGCTGAAGGAGAGGTGCAACCCAGAGGGGAATGGCGGTGGAAGGTGTCTGAGCCAAAGGTTGTCCCTCAACTGTGACATTTTGTCCCCTCATATACCGTTCTTCCCTGAATTGGTTCAGTTCCCTTTGGACTATTTGCACTTTTGATCTTTGTGTCATCCCACATCAATGAGTTCTCCACCACCACTGCCCCTTGCATGGCAAGCGGGCATCTCCCCTACCACGCGGCACTCATGCATGCAGAAGTGGCTTGAAGAACACTATTCCTGACACCATCAAGTGTCCCAAAATTAAGTAATGCCAGAATAGAGGTGTTTGAACCACTGAATAAATGTTGTTCACTGAATGAGCTTCACCTTTTTTCCCTGTGACTGTTCCATATGTGTCCTTACATCTTCTTTGCTCTCCCACCTTCTAAAGATAGATTTGCTGCATTCTTCCTGTGTCAGTAGGATACATCCATGCTTTATTTCATGGGCTGTAATTAACTTATTTTCACTGCCTTCTTTTGAGATAATTTTATGAGTCTGAAACATAGAGAAAGGTCAGAAATATTCACTGCTAGTAGGGCTCACTTTGGGAAACGGATTGTACCTCTGCCTATTGAAAGGCAGCATCAAGATTCACGCTCAGAGACGCTTCACCTGAAATCTGGACATCCCACGTCACCGACAGCAGATGCTGTCACCCTCACACTGGACTTTTTTGCACAGTGTTTCCCCTCACCAACCTCCTGAGATATCTCTCCACTTCTGTAGGCTTTGCGTCTGGGCAGGTTATCTGCAAATTCAGCGCTGTGGCCATGTGACGGGAGGGCAGCGACAGCTTTTGGTAGAAACGTTCGAGAGCGTGGCAAAAGAGCTTAGACTCCAAGGGAGGCAATGGTCTTCACCAAACTCAAACAAGAATGTGGAGTTTCACCGCACAATGCTTCACGGTGAAAAACGTTCAGTTAGTGTTTTTTCTGTCGGCCAAGTATTGAGTGTTTGCTGTATTTCTGGTCTTTGGTAACAAATGGAAGCGCTCTTGTGTGGCAAAACAAGCTGTCACATCTCTTAGCATCTCCCCTCTGCACTGGGATGAGCAATTCTGGCAACTTGTAAAGGGAATATTTATCTTCTGAGCTTCCTGACCTGCTTCTAAGGCCACTCAGGTTGAAGGAAGTATCTGCATGTCTAGACGGTGCAGGAAGTGAAACTATTAAATCTGTTTGAGGTCTGCCTGGATTTTCCCAAGCGCTGTTAATGAGTGCATTTACAAAATAAGCGCTGCAGATCTTTAGGTGTAAAAAAAAAAAAAAAAAATGAGGTGAATTGCCAACTTAACCAATGATCAAAGCTGAGATTTCACCAACGTTGCTCCCCATGAGCACCCTCAACGACTGCGTAAGGGCCAGCCGGTGCAGGACAGACCGCAGCGCTGCGAAATGCAGACCAGGGCTTCCTCTTGCTGGGATGCTCCCTTGGCTCCTGCCTCCAGGTTTCAGCAAAACCAGCTATTACCTTTGTATAGGCTTACCTTCATATTGGTCTTAAGCTAATAGTTTAGGAATCCCAGATGTCTGCTAGACACTTGGGTATTTTTTGCTGGGCATAGTCTCGCTGTCTCTCACCATAAATTCTGTCCTTTCTGAACCAGATATATATAATTTAGGAAAAAAAATCATTGTAAAAAAATACATTTTGCCAAAAAAAAAAAAAAAAAAGAGCCGTGCCATTACGAAACTAAACCTGTTTCTGTTCTGCAGTGATGTATTGTCTCCGTTCATCCACATGAGGCCAGGAGGATTTCTTTGTTTTTAAAAGTCCTGTGCAAGTTTTAGTTGCATTTTGAAGAGAAGAGATGGTAAATAAGAATTATCCTTTTTTTTAATAATGCAATTAGTTTGGCAATTCCTTATACACAGATTTTGCTTGCTCCTAGGTGAGGGATGTTTGTAGCTAGATCAGAACATACTAGCCAACGTACATACTAAGTAAGCGCTTTCGTCAAATAATGTACATTACAAAAATTATAAATTGTTGGGATGAGAGTGATTTGTCCCTAAAGACAACTGCTTCAGCCATTCTTTTGCTGTTAGAGAATTCTTTATTGTCTGAAACATGCATATGTTTAAATTGCATACAAACCATATTGCCTTTCAATAAGCAAATGAGCACCCTACTGCAATGCATCTGTGTTTTTGAGCTGATTTAAAACATCACATTTACATTTTGAGAACTTCATTAAACATCTAGTGGCTATTTCCTTTCCTTTCATGCAGCAATTGTCTAAGTATTTAAGAAATGTTTTGTTGAAACATTCGTATCTGACAGTTAGGCTCTTATTTATTGGCAAAAATTCATTCTTACTTAAAAAGTTAAGCAAAATCAGTATAATCAGTATGTTCATTTTCCTTAGAAATGCACTTCAGCATCATGCGCTTGTCTTACTGCATTATTACTCGTTGATCTATTTATGCAGAGACTCATGTAGGTTGCTTAAAATGCAGCCTTGTTTTTCCAGTTCATTTACCAAGACAACCTCGCTTGTTCACTGTATTGACTAAGTAGCGGAGCTCCAGCGTGCCGTACTTTAAAAGGGTTGGGTTTGTCATCTTGATTACAGCTACAGTCATTAATTGTCACTGTGTAATTATTTTCTATGAAAAAATATGGTCATTTGTAAATAGCTTTTAGAAATCAGAAGAAAATGAGTTAGTTCACTAGTGGCGGGAGTGCACTGTCGTTCGAGACCCATCTGGAGAAGCTTGTAGTGTTGTGGGATACTCACTAAGTCGTCACCCCTGAAATACAAAACGTGTCTTGGGATAGATAGTTTCTTGATCATGGAAATGTAGTTGTTGGTAGAAGCATGTGCTGGTTTTGGCTGGGGTAGAGTTAACTTTCTTCATAGCAGCTAGTATGGGGCTGTGTTTTGGATTTGTGCTGGAAACAGTGTTGATAAAGCAGGGATGTTTTAGTTACTGCTGAGCAACGCTTACACAGAGTCAAGGGTTTTTCTGCTTCTCACCACCAGCGAGTAGGCTGGGGGTGCACAAGAAGTTGGGAGGGGACACAGCCGGGACAGCTGACCCCAACTGACCAAAGGGATATTCCAGACCATATGATGTCATGCTCAGCATATAAACTAGGGGGAAAGAAGAAGGAAGGGGGGGACATTCGGAGTAATGGCGTTTGTCTTCCCACGTAACCGTTACATGTGATGGAGCCCTGCTTTCCTGGAGATGGTTGAACACCTGTCTGCCAATGGGAAGTGGTGAATGAATTCCTTGTTTTGCTTTGCTTGCGTGTGCGGCTTTTGCTTTACCTATTAAACTGTCTTTATCTCAACCCACGAGCTTTCTCACTTTTACTCTTCTGGTTCTCTCCCCCATCCCACCTGGGGGGAGTGAGCGAGTGGCTGTGTGGTGCTTAGTTGCCAGCTGGGCTTAAACCACGACAAAGCATGAAGTGTTTAATTTAAACTTCGGAACTGAATCTTGATGAAATGTCAATAATTTTATCTCTGGTTGCCCTCATAAAAATAGTGGTCTGCCTGTTGCAGATAAACCTGCTGCTTAACACGCAGAACCACGTCCGTGCTGTTGGCAGTAACGTTGCTGGCAGTGCCCAGCTCGCCCACGATGCGGCCGTGCCGTCTGCTTTGAAGTGTGAGAATCGCCGCCAGCCCGGTTTCCCAAGACGTGAGCTTCGAATTTGATATGCCACTGAGAAGGAATGAGAAAAGTTTATCTGAAAACGAGCTTTAACATGGGTTAATAATTAACCCGCCTTTTGTGAATGCCTAACAAAACAGGGATTAAAAATTGAAAAACTCTTTTGGTAGATGTCTAGCAGTAGCAAAAGAGCAGGAGAACCTGCACCGCTGGGACTGGGAACAGTGCAGCTCCTGTTTAATCCCACAGACTTTAGTGAATTCATCTGGGAGCCAGCCAATTTTAAAGTCTTAAAATGGATTCTATTGGTTTATGTCACATTTTAGCCTGTCTTTAAGGAGGAAAAAAAAACTTACTTGAATGCAGTGTCATCACGTTCAAGGTTGTGACCAATCTGAGTCCACACATTAGAGAAGTGCACGTTGTGACCCTTACCAAGAGGAAAATCGTACTGCCTACTTTCAGTCAACGGGTGTTTCCCCTGTTTCCATTAAAATGTGAGCAGAGAGGATGCATCTCCAGTGCGTGAAGCCCAACATGACCTGGTAGAACCTAACAGGGTCAGGACTTCGTGGGTGATGGTAGTGATGAAGATACTCTTTGTGCTGTGGGGAGATCAGTTCCACAGATTGTAGCCCTGAGTGCATTTTTATTAACAAGTTCCACAAGAAGAAAGATAATTATTTTTAAAAACGTTTTTATACTTGACGTCTTAGTAGTGTTCACGTTTTTATTCAAACTGCAGATAACTTTGTTTCAAGAGGAGTTCCAGAGCAATGCAGAAAACAATAGCCCAGACGGACAATAGATAGTAAACATCAATATGATGATCAGAAAGCATTAGCTTTGCTGTACTGCTCAGGTGAGCTTTGATCCTGGAGCAGAACAGACCTCAACCATGGAGAAGGGAAGGCGGCACTGGGGGTGCTGTGGCAGGCTCTGGGAGCAAGCGATTGCCAGTCCTGAAGTGTCGATGGGGAATACGGTCAGCGTGAGGTGCAGCCTCCTGTCTGTGAGACCCTTTTTGGTACTGTGAGTTGAGTTAGCTGATGGGTGCAATGCTTCATCTATCATTAATAGCAGACTGGTATTTGCTTTTTTGGTGTAAATCGTGGAGTGAGGATGCCTTTGAAATAATCAGCAATTAAATTGACGTGTGCAACACCTGTTTTGTTTCACAGTGTAACTCAGGAGACTATAAATCCTCCTGCCTGTAGCACTTACGGAAAAAGCAGAGTAGAGTACAGGGAATTTCCATTTCTCAGGGTCACTGTTGCGCAGAGCCTTTCATTTGTAACTATCCTGCTTAGCCCTTGAATTGAAGGATGAGGACAACCTTGTGTGTCTTTCGTCATGGTGACTGCATAGATTTGGTCACCCTCTACTTGCTTCTGAAGGTGCTGAGGTCTGCCAAGACGTTGTCTGCACATAAGGAACATTTTTCTGTCTCATTAATAGCTCTCTGGAGAATATTTTGACATTAATGTATTTCAGCTTTGTATTTGGCTTTGGAATTAGTCACCCATATTCTTCCAACTTTTTGTATTTCAGAGCATCCTTGTACGTGTCCCCTGGTCAGCCTTTGGAGGTGGCCAAGACTCCTGTAGTTGCTTTCATTAAATTTTCAGTGATGAAGTGGAGTTCAGTCACAGGGGTGCCTGAAGTTCATGAAATAAATTAGCCAACTCATATAGCGTAGCACGCATCAGGTTAGGATCATAGGCAAATTCAGAATTTTGTGCTCAAAGGCTGTGAAACCCTACATGTTGACTTGCCTTGACATTTTCTTGTATGTTTTCAAAGTGCATACAAAAATGGTCCCAAACGTCACTCAGAGTGTTTCTACACTCCTGAAAGTTTACCCACCCAGAACAAACCCACTTTTGGACCTCACCTTCAAGCTCTTCCTTCACTGGGCACATGCTGAGTTTTGACTGGGCGGCTGCGGATGTTTTTGTGCTTTTCCATACCAGCTCCGAAGTGGGTTGGCAGCAGTGGCTTCACCTGCAGCTCCCAGTGCAGCTCCACGCCGGCAGCCTGCCGCTGCTCACAACAGTTCTGGTGCCGTCTGGGCATCACGTGGAGGTGTTTCCCTTCCAGAATTTGTTTTTCACCAAAGACAGGTTCAGGTAGTTTTTTATAAGTGAAAACAGTGAGCCCCAAGTTGCACAAACATTCAAGTGGCGATGAGCGCGTGCTTCCAGCTCTCTGATATTTACTGTCAGGAGCATGAAAGCAAATGAAACGTGAGACTTTCCCGGAGCAGAGACGAAGGATCGGCGGCTCCGATCTCCGTGGTGGCTGCTCTGCTCCTCAGCGGGTGATAGCCACATTCCCTGCACCGCCAGCCGTGATGCAGCCACGGTGACCTAGAAAACGAACGACTCCACTTTAAAGAAGTAATAAAAAGTCAACCAGTACCTGTAAACCAGAGAGGAACTTGTTCAAGCTTGTCATTTGAAAGATTAAAGTTCCTACCTTTCCTTTACTTTCAGTCTACAGATGTCTGCGGTGCCAGTCAGTTGATAATGAGAAAGTCTCTTCAAACAGCCCGGAGCAGGTCACTTCTCTGTACGCTTCCTTCTGGTCACCGTTTGGCTTTATTGTATTTGTAACGTCTGTTTTCATTCAGCAGTGTACAGGGTCAGATGTATTCAAATACATATTATGTGCTCGTGAAAGGGATTTCTCGGAAGGTTGCATGGTCACTGGCTGCAAACGGGAGCGTATCATTTTCTGTCCATAGCGCAGTTCTCGTACCCATGCGGGTACAGGTATGCATCAGATTTGCCACAAAGGAAGAAGTGAATGGGGATAAATTTTATTGCTGTTCTGATTAAAGAAAGTCATACCTATTACAGATCCTGAGTTTCCACTTTGTCCCTATGTGTAACGTTGTTACAAGCAAAGAAACGACAACCACCTTCCAGCTATGAAATACCCTAAATTACAGTTTACTTAGCAAATGGACTGAAGTGTCCTAATCCATATCTGAAAATATGTTTTTATTATTGTTCGTTTGTATGGAAAACCAGAAGGCAGTGTATTTTATCTTCCAATTAACAAGCTTTTAGCAGATATTTGTGCTGTATTTTGATTTTACTCTGATAAAAATGTCTTCTCTCTTTTCTTGAGTTACCATTTTCCACCCTGCCTTTAAAACCTGAGATGTAATACGTATTTAAAGAGGACTTAACTGTTGGATTATCTAGCTTCCAGCCTTGGCATACCAGCTTTCCTTAAATTGTTTCTGCCTCTTTCTACTTCAAGTATCAGGCCGTAAATTTGGATCATGGACAGATGTTTCTGACATCTGAACCATTCATCCATCAATTTGTAGCCCGTAAAAACTGCGTCTATAACATTCTGCATCTTTGGACCCCAAGTTCCTAATTACTGAAGACTTAGAGACTTTTAGTTCCGAAAAAAAGAAAAAAAGAAAAAAAGAAAGGGAGAAATTTTTATTTATGCTTTTGTGTGTACCAAATAAAACCAATTATACAATGTGGTAAACACAAAATAAGTAAAATGAATGGTAGGAGCAAATACTGAAGGATGGTTAATGTAATCCTGCAAGAAGAAAGTCGATTACATGCCTGCGATTGTTCTTAACGGATTAGAAGTTAGCTAATTGAAAAAGATTGTGCCCATTGTTAAATGTGCTTTAGCTACTGTGTTTTCCAGGCAGAAAAGAAGAGGTACATTGTGTAGCTGGCATTTCCATATGCCTCGTCTCCTGGTGAAGGGAGGCTGAGCACTGGGTGCTGGTAACAGCACCCGGCAGCAGAGGCAGGTCCTGCCCGGCGGAGGGGTGGCCACGTGCTCCTCCAGCAAACATCTCCAGCCCCATAGCGGTGTCCAAACTCACTCAGGGCACTTACGCTCCGAGTATGTCCCTGGCTCCAGCAAGCAAACCCTCCCTCTGGGCTGGGTTTGACCTCAAGTTGCACCAGGGGAGGTTCAGGCTGGATATTAGGAAAAATGTCTTTACTGAGAGAGTGGTGAAGCATTGGAAGAGGCTGCCCAGGGAGGTGGTGGAGTCACCATCCCTGGGGGTATTTAAAAGACGTGTGGATGAGGCACTTAGGGACATGGTTTAATGGGCATAGTGGGGTTGGGTTGGCAGTTGGACTTGATGATTACAGGTCTATTCCAACCGTTGTGATTCTTGGTCCTTGTTGCCTCAAGGGCAGCTGGCATCCGCGCTTGCAGGAGAGCAGAGAGCAGGTACCAGCTCAGCGCGGACACAAATGTGAGGTTTTGGCAGCTCCACTGATTGTGTGTGAAAATATTTAAAAAGAGATGCCATCAAGAGCAGTATCGCATGATGCACAGTGGAAAATAAGCTGATGATGAGCGTGGCAAAACATGCTTTGCAGCTGGCCTTGTTGGTTTTGCCTGAATTACAGATATTTGTCACTGTGAGTCATTTCAGGGCCGTAACTATCCTTTGAAATGAAGATGACACAGGAGCCACCTACCTCATAAGGTTTATGTTCAAAACCAGATAGCTCTGATGATATTGCTGGACAAAATTGACAAGAAGAGCAGCCACTGGATTTCCGCAGCAGAAATAAGGCAAACGCTAAATGGGAGTTTTCCCTCTGCAGTGCCCATGAACTGAACAGTGCTATTTTATATACATAACCGCTAAAGAAAACTCTTTTTTTATTAAGAAAAATGAATTGTCATTGTTGTTATAAATTGTAAAGAAATTACTTTAAAGACTGCCACAGTTTTTTATGGGTGTATACAGTAGATTAATTTACATTGCATTTAGTTGTCATTAATTAAAGAGATGCTTGTCTGACTTTTTGAGTCAATGAAGAAATTTGTGCTTGAAATCAATAAGCCAAGTACAATGGACTAAGGATGTGTTTATTTTTCATAAACATAACTGTGCATATAGGCAATCCATATTTAATCATCCCATAGGATTAATTTCTCAGGAAATCTATATGTTCAAGTCTTTTAGAGAATATAGTGTTTCTCAACAACGGGCACAGAATAAGCACCCTTTCGTTGACAGCATAGAGGAGATGGTTTCAGGCTGCTGCAGTAAAACAGTGCCACACTTTTATAGTCACCTTTCTCTGATGTCAGGGAAATACATTTTGCTTTTCTGTTAGCTTTGGGGAATAAAGATTTCTAAATATTCAAAGGTAACCAAGAAAAAAAGAGTCCCTGTGAAGCCTTCTGTGCTCTGGATTGACGGAACGTACGTATGCTCTGCTAAATTAATTACAGGTTAGGCACATGATAATGCTAATAAATGCTCCAGAAACTAATGTGATTTTTCCTCCGTGCTTTACAAATATTGGCAAACCATTGGAAAACTGTTGTTTCAGCTTGGTCAGAGTAAATTTCCCAAAATGTATTTCACCCTTATCTTTGTAAAGCAAAGGGCTTTGATTAGAAGAATTTTTCTCCTTCAAAGATTCTTTTTCAAGCAAATCCTGATTGTTACTAATTTTAAAGCTCTGGACACATGAATTGACATGCAGGCAGATGCTTTATGGTTGTGTCTGTTTGTGTATTCTCTCTCTGAAGCATCATTCTTGACGTTTTAATATAAAAAAGCACCGCCTGAATGCTAGGGAGAAGCTGTACAGGTGATTTCGAGGAAGTGGGTGATGTGGATTTGGCTCCTTTGCATCCGAGGGAGCTGGAGGAGATGCCCAGACCTCCGGAGGCAGACAGACAGTGCTGCAGGGGCAGAGGGCTGGCTTCTTCTTGGTGTTTTAATTCCGAGCAGTGAGTGACCAAGAGCTTTAAGTGCCTCCTGCATGGGGTCTGGCTTTGCAGAGCCTCCCAGGTTTTGTGCGAGGAGTTTGAACCGCCCTAAGGCATTGTAGGAATCTAAATCCTGTTTTTAGGGTGTCTGGGGCATTTCAATGTTGGTGTTAGGTGCCTCAGCATCCTGCAGAGCCTTAAAACCGTTGTGCTAGAAAACCCTTGTTCCTCCAGCTGGTTGCATGCCTTTCCGACTCCATATAGATCTGACCTTCATTTTTTAATGTGTCCCATCAGCAAGTAAAGGAGATCAACTGCTACGCTTATTTTCAACAGTTTTAATATTTGTCAGCCAAGGGTGCCGTGGCTGTTTCACACCAGGGCTGGGAAGCAGCTCCGCGGCGGTGCCCCGGCTGCTGGCAGAGTCCGACAGGGATGTCCCAGGCTCCGGAGTGATGGCTCCATGCAGCCACCTCGCTTCCAGCATGACTGTCGGGCTTATTTTCCTAACAGAAAGAGAAGGTTGAAAGCTGAATGTGGCGAAAGCTGTGCGGATACTGGTTTTCTTTATTTATTTGTTCAACAGCAGAGCTGAAAAATCAGGCAAGGGGGTGTTTTATGTCAAAACCAGTGACAATTTTGAGATGTTTGGGTTTTTTTTTTTCTGGTTTCTATGGTAAAAATAAGACTTAGAACAGAGCTGGTGTTGATTGCAAGGCAAAAAGATGTGTCTTGCTTCCTATGGAGAAATACCAATATCCAGTGCTGGCTTAGGATGCGTAATACTGAAATGAAAGATCAAATTGTTTTGCTTTCAGAGTGAAACGGAGCTTCTTTATTGCTTTTGTTTGGATGGGAAAAAAAGGGTGATAATCCAAAGCAACAACTGAATTTGATACAAATTCATGACTAGTTTTGGTAATTGTAAACTTTAAACATGCAGTATTAATTATTAAAATTATTTGCTGAAGTCTCTGTTTCAGTATTTCCTTAGCCAGAGACGAGGTGCGATAGGGAATATTTTTACAGTAGAGCACTGTGAGGAATCAGAAGTACCTCTAAGCCACGGCTAGCTAACCTCACACCACTGCCAGAAAGTCCGTATTAGCTCACACAACTGGAAGCACAGTTCTGTTGCTACAGTACTCACAACTGTAATTGGCAACCAACATGATGACATAAAATATGTGGCTTAAAAAACCACTGGTGACGTCTATTTAAAATTATTATTATTATTTTTTATGTTGAAAATTAGGAAATTTCCTCCAGAGTTTTGTGTTTTTCTGATTCTTAATTTTTGTGAAAGGGACAGACACGATGATGGAATAATGTGTGGTAGTATACCGCTCACTTTTGGGTCATAGCCAATGGTTTTAATCTTCCTTGCAAAGATTGCGTGTATTCAACTTGCTAGTTTGATTTTAAAAAAAAAAAAAAAAAACAAGAATTGGAATCCATCACAAAAAATAAGCAGCAATAATTACAACAGAAGTAAGATCAGGGAATTTTTCTTTTGAAGGACCAGCAGCCTTCGTGAGGTTTCTGTTCCAGTATATTAGCATCACTTAAATTTTTGGGGGAGCTGTTTGGGCAAAATGAAAAGAATATATAGAGCTTAGGTTTCCATTTTGGGCTGAATTAGTTACATATAAATTTGTTCCCCATTTGTGAATTCTATAAATTGCTGCTTGTCATTTTCATTTTGAAATCAAGTACATACTTCAGATAAAACACTCAGTCTTCATTATAAAGCTTTTGAGAAATTGTGCCAGGAACTGCACTAGGTACCTTGTTGTAATCACCACCTATAAAGATACAGTGAGTTCAGCTCCTACCACAGTTTGGTATGGTCAGAAATACAGGGTAGAATGGAGTTTCTCAGGAATTTTTTTTTTTTTAAATTTTTTTTTCCAGTATGGGAGCAGGGATGTGTGAATGAAAAAGTTTCTCTTTGAGAAAAAAATTCTCATTTACCTTGGTCATTTTTGCATTTTTAGATGTACTTGAAGGACATTTCAAAATAACCATGTTGAGTTTCGAAAATTTAGAAGTCGTCTTTAAGAAATACAAAACCAGAAATACTTGCATATTTAAAACACAAGACCATTTAATTTGACTGGCTAAGTAACCTGGAAAATTTACAAACATTCAGAAAGGCTTGTTTGCAGTTTTTCCCCTGAGAGCAGCAGCTTTCCTTCGGAAGCACTTCCCAGTTTGACCACGCTAGGCATGGCGAGTGTCCGTCCACACGGGTCCAGCGAGAAGATCCATATGGGCAAATTCCCCATGCACCACTTCAAAAATACGGTCTATACCTTATCATAATTATCCTTACTACCTCCTCTGCAGCACACTCATCACTTTGCTTTCAAGGACATCACTGGAGGTGTTCAAGGAACATGTGGACGTGGCATTGCAGGACATGGTTTAGTGGGCATGGTGGGGTTGGGTTGATGGTTGGAGTTGATGATCTTACAGGTCTTTTTGTAGTGATTCTGTGACAATGGTCTACTCGAGACAAGGCTTATCCATTACTGGGAGGGCTCCCTGACAGCCTGTGAAGGTGCACGGTGCCTTATGCATTATTCAATGTATATGAAAAGTCCTGGCACCCCTTCTGTTTGTTTCTGCAATGTTTTAAATAATCTGTGCATCTCTGTTGTGAGCGTTTAATGCGGGTCGGGATTCAATGGCTGTTTTACTTGGCGTGCATGAGAAGCAGAGCCTGGTCCTTGCACCTTCACGCACTTTTCCACACGTAGCATTGACCATACGCAGCGTTTGTCACTTTTCTCCCGAGCACTCGGGTTTCAGCGGTGCCTGGAAGCTTTCTGTGAGATGGAAGCAGGAGAGTTGTGCGTGGCATAAAAACAGGGCTGCTGGTGGGAAGGGCAGAGGACTGGAGGAACAGTTGCCCTAATGTGTGCTGGAGTTCGCTTTCTGAGCTGTGGATGTCAAAATAACACACTGCAAAACCTGGGTGAAGCAGGTATCTTGGCATGTTCGTGGGTATCAAATGAAGAGAGACGGAGACAAGGCTGAATTTCTGTTAAACAACCCGTGCCTTGGGTTTCATCGTCTGTTTTGTTGGTCTCAGTACTTGGGTACAAACTGCTGTGAAAGAGTTGGCATCTAGCAGAATCTGTCAAATTGAAATTTTTCATGAACTCCACTGTATCATTTAAAGATACAATATAAATGCATATATTTTCAGTACCTTTATTACCTTTAATAACTCTTTGTAGTGTAGTGGCCGTGGAAAACCACTAACAGAAGCATTGCTCCACAGTTCCAGGCTGCGTACAAAGTAGTGGTGGACATTTCATTAATGTCATCTTAGGAAGTGGGTCATTTTAATGCTTGCCACAGGGAAAAGGTGATGCCCCTTGGGGTAAGCACTCAGGTGGTGCTGCTCGGGGCAGACACTGTAGGTTGCTGCGGGCTCCGCAGCTCGCAGCTCCCAGCCCTGTGCTGGCATGCCCCGGCTCCTCAGCAGTGCACTTACCTCTCATCCCGCTCTACACCCACACCTCCATCCGAAAGCTTTCTGGTACAAGGGCCGGGTTTCAAAGGCAGATTGCCACCCTCTGCTTGTATTTGTATTGACCAACGTGCCTCTGCCTTGCACGTCGGGCAGGCAGCAGTGTGGTTTTTCCGTAAGGTAACTTGTTTTTCCATTTCTAACCTAATCTGAGATATTTTCAGTAGTGTTTCTCCTATGCATCACTTAACCCCTGCGGGACCAGCCCTGAAGAGCCACCTGAGCCTATAGCATGGCTCACCCGGCAAGTGCAAGAGCAGCAGCCCTGAAATAACATCTCAGGTGCACTCAGCGTTGGTCTAACTCAAGCCCTGCAAAGGCTCAAAGCGCAGGAAAACGCACGCTGACTTTGGTGGCAGCAAAGCGAAGCTGATGTCTAAAGCTGTGCCATCATCCTAACTTTCTTAAGAATTCTTCTTGCTTTTTTGCTTTGCAGTTTGAGTTTTATTTAATGGGCCTATAGCTGTACCTGTGTAACATACTTTAGCTATAAAAGTATTGACATCCCTGTCCCACTGCTATGAATTTGAAGCTTGGAGTCTGTTAATATTGCTGCAAATGTAGTTTATTTGGATGAAATGTGGTAGATTTAGTACTAGATTTCAGCGATTTCAGTGTACATTTTTATTGCATCAGCGAATTAAAGTTTTGGAATAACAGGTTTTCTGTCCTTAATTAACTCCGTATTGGTGAACGTGTAATAGGTAAGAACTTCAGTGCACTGACAGGTGTAGTAGGCGTAGTGGAATATCTCATTTTAGCATCACTGCACCTGTACAGTTGTCTTGGGATGTGTGGTAAATATTTAATGATTTTTCCTTTGTTTTCTGCAGATAGTGTCTGTAATAAGGCAGAGTATCTGCAAGTAATATTGCAATGTCAAGTCACTTTGGTACCCAAAATATGTATGATTTCTGCTTGTCTATAAACTATTTAAAGTAATGTTAGAGATAACGTGGCACTCTCTTCTTGTGATGCCTTCTTGATTTTTTTTTTTTGTTTTCATTTCTTGATAGGGCATATAGATAAAAGAAGCTATAGATTTTGATGTTGAAAACACTGTGCAGTCTGTAAAGCACAAAAATCTATGCTTGGCTTTTTTTTAATAAAACAGACTCTTGTTTGCTCATATTGACTTTCATTTTTCTCTGAAACCCATCCGTCTTTGAGGCTACAAGGATTGCTGATAATTATGCACTAAGGCCATTAATGGCCTGCCTATTTCTTTCTCACTCATCAACAAAAGTGGTAAGTGCTTGGAAATCAAACTGTATCTCGCTTCACTATGCTCTTATTAGCTTCAAATGATGCCCCAAATGACAGCTGTGAAACCTCATCACCTCTAACGAGGAGGTGGCACCCAGCTCACGGAGCCGCGGCTGTCCCAGCCCGGTGTGCACAGTGACAGAAAACACATCTGCCACTGCAGTTGGCCAATATTGCTTTAAAATCGTGGGGGGAATGGGGCTACTAGACATGAGGAGCCAATTTACCTCATCGGGTTTGAAGGGGTAGCATTTGAGAGCCGTTGGGCTGCCCGAGGTTCGGTGCAGGACCTGCGCGGGCAGATGGTAGGCAGGGGTGGCATCTTGATAAAATGGGTTTGCAGTCTGTCATCTCATCTGTCTGTTACAGAAATGCTCAGTAGCGCGGCTTGTTTCAGGGGGGTTCGCCTTCTCACTGTATCTCCAATCCTCCTGGGTTGTTTGAAGGTTGAAGGAAGCGCCCGGGGTTGCACAGGTCTGCGTGTGCTCCCGTTCATTTCGAAGGTGAAGACAACATCAATCGCAAAAGCTCTGACATTTGCATCCTTCTTTTGATTTTAGGCTGGACAGCAGCGTTGGTGGGAACAGGAAATTACAGTGAATGGAAATATTCAAAAGGGAGAATTAATTACCTACAACCTAACTGAGCTGATCAAGCCAGAGGCATATGAAGTCCGTCTAACGCCCATCACCAGGTTTGGGGAGGGCGACTCAACTATTCGCGTCATCAAGTATAGCGGTAAGAAGACCTTCATGTACAAGCAAATGCGTTGCGGTACATTCTGCACAATTCGGTCTGCTGTACAGGTTATGGCCGCACTGGGTTGCACTGTGTGAACTTATTGCCAGTCCTGCAAATAATCACAGAATCACAAAATAATACTGCAAGGGACGAGTGTGGGCTTCCAGGATGGAGGGTTCTGGGTAGAACGGGGTAGAAACGATAGTTGCCACCTCTGGGAAGTTTCACAATTAAAAAAAAAAAAAAATTAACAAAAAAATTAACAAATTAACGTTAGCTTCATGAAATAGCTCATTTCAAGAGTTTGTTCTTACTTTGAAGGACAATGAGTTTTGAAGAAAAATCTACAAAGGTGTCAGTTCAGTGTTTTGATATCATCAAAATACTCCCCCCCGCCCCGAATGAGCACCTTTGAGAAGTTTTTATTTGAATGTGAATGATTTAAAAAAAAAAGCCACCGTTTCTAGTCCTATGCAAGTGGAAAAGGGCATTTATACACTTTCCTCTAAAAGGTCATGCCGTGACAAAGGTTTGTCCACTTTAATCTAACAAGAAAACTATAGCATTCTTACATCCTTCCATTCAGTCCCCCAGCGTTACCAGGAATTAGTTCCTAGAGCTTTGAAAAATCCCTCAAAATACCTTTCTTAGGGTATTTATTTAATGAATAACTGAATCACTTCTTTGTTTTTCTTCTGTAGAAATTACAATGAATGGGCAGGAGGTACCTTAGAGAGAAGGTAGCTCTACTAAAGATATCACTGTGCAGTGTGCAATGGGAACCTGGTGTGCTGAGCAGAAAGTTTTTATAATTGAAAAGGGGAAGTGTCTGCCAAGGGGAGATATTTGTAAACATGGAACCGTGAAAGTATGAGTTTATCATGTGGGGACAGACTTTTTAGTAGGGCCTGTAGTGGTAGGATAAGGGGTGATGGTTTTAAACTACAAGAGGGCAGATTCAGACTAGATATAAGGTTGAAATTTTTTACGCTGATGGTGGTGAAGCCCTGGCCCAGGTTGCCTGGAGAGGTGGGAGATTCCCCATCCCTGGAAACGTTCCAGGTCAGGTTGGACGGGGCTCTGAGCAACCTGGTCTTGTTGAAGATGTCCCTGCTCATGGCAGAGGGGTTGGACTACATGACCTTTCAACACAAACCGTTCTATCATTCTATGATTCTATCATGAGGAACCTTGCCAATCCCGCAGGACAAAACCCACGCACAGGTGAAGTCACAGCTAGCCACGTAGGTCCAATTGCTCCAGGAGCTGGATCCAACAGTAATTAGTGCTACACCGGTACCTAAGAGTGCCCAAAGCAGGAAATCACGTGCGGCAGAAGGTCCAAAAGCAACCTGTAGATCAAGAATTACTTTCAAAAATCCTTATCAAATAATTTAAAATAGCGAACAAATCTGAAAAAAAAATTAAATGTCTCGTGCATTGTATATGCAATTCTTCATGACCAATGATTATCTCAGCCCTACTCAGTCTCATCATAAATTATTTTTATCACTGTATTAATATCAAGGGAAAAAAATTACATTAAGCAATCTTAAACATCAATTTTAAAGAACGTAGTTGCACATTTCATTCAATGCCGGATCTGGTAACGATGGCGATGGATGAATCTTAGGTTTCACCTGTTACAGGAAAGTGTTTGCAAAGTCTACGTTTCCCAAAGCTCATGAAAACAAAATCTCAATTAAAAGAAGGACCTGTTTACTATAGCTATGAACATACAAATGAGCAGAAGACGGTCATTCTGCTGCTATTCCTGCTGGACTTTGGCTCCTCGTTGGGCCTCTTAACCAAGCAAACACCTAGTTTCTGACACTAGCAGTAGGAGTGTGGTTCCCAAAGGTGGTCAGGAGCAGAAGCTTCATTCAGACGTTTGGGATTTCTCTGTAGCAATCCCAATCTCTCCATGCTGGCTGCGATAGGGAGACTTGTGTGCTTACAGCCAGCTTGTGCCAGGCAGCCACTGCCCACTTCCGTGGACCTCGAAATTTCTCCTGTGACTTAAATACTTACCAGTGCACCTACTAAGGAGAAAACACCATTTAGGTCACTCAGTCACTACCGCTCTTTTTTGGTGGTCGCTGTACTCTGGCAAGTCTCAGGAGGTTGATTGAGGTCTCGGCTATGGCTCACAACCATGCTGAGTTTGAGGTTTTAATGAAACATTACGTGATTTACATTTCTAGCCCCTGGCTGGCAGGAAGAATATTCCCATGCAGCTTAAAAGGCGTATTTTGTCTACTGCAAATTTTTCTGCTAGAATCTGCCATTAGCGCAGATGTGAATAACATCCCGTTTCAAACGTGCTGATGAGTTGCCAATGCAAAATCCAGCCGCCCAGGAGAGAGGGAGCCGTTGTCTTGTGCCCCAGATGGAGAGATGCTTTTGGAGCAGTACTCAGTGCTGTGGCTCTGGTGCCGACAGATTCACCACTTCAGAAATCACGAACCAGAAGCTAATCAATAAGATAAACCTAACGTGACTCCCCTTTGAAGAGGGATCCCAGAACTGCTGAGGCTTTGTGTGCTTAAAATATGCATTTTATCTCAGCATTCGTCCAATGACTATAGTGTCAGCAAACTGTTAGCAGGCTAATTTTAAGGATGTAATAGCTTCAGCTATCAAATAATGATGTCACATACATTATTATAGTGCAAATCTGATACTTATAATCCAAAATGCTGGAATCTTAGAAAAGTGGTTAATGGGTTAGCAGGATGCACAGCAGCAGGCCTGCATCAATATAAGAAATAATTATAAACATGACCCAGAAAATAAAAGACATCATGCGAATGTTTCTTAAAAGGAGAGCTAAGATAATTTTTTACATTTTTCTCCCATTACATTTTTTTTTAATTGTGTGATCTCAGGCAAGGAGGAAAATATTTGAATTTTCGTATTTTCAGTGGGATTTTGTGTGTGTGTGTGTATGTGCACGTGTGCCTCTGTCTTAGTTTTGATCAGTACCCCAGAAGCACACTGGCCCATGGCAGTGTCAGTCTTTCTTTCTCATCCCACCACTTTAGGAATACCCTTTTTGGAGGACCAGGACCCAGGACCATGTCCATTCAGGTCTTGAATATCTCCAAGGGCGGAGACTTCACAGTCTCTCTGGGCAGCCTGTTTGGTGCTCAATCACCCTTAGAGTAAAAAAGCTTTTTTCTTAGGCTTAAAGTGCACCGATGTATTTGTATTGCTGGTGAGGATTCCCATTGCAAACATTTTTTCCCGTATTTTTTTAAACTTTAAGCAGGCTAATAGGATTTCACCCTATTTTAAAGAAATGCGGTGCGAAAAGCAGATCGAACACATCGTAGTTAGAATTGCTAAAAATGGTAGCGGTGTTTTTTGCCTTTAAGAAATGCATTAACTTTTACAGTTGAGTTTCATTTTTGTGCAAATAGAGGATAGATAGGCCATGCACTACCTAGATTTTACTTTGACAGCTTAAGCTTGTCTTTTGTAGTAGGACAATCTTGGTTAGGTACCTCACAGAAATGGTTTCTCAGGATAGTTGTGAAGTGTGTAAGGATGACCACGACATTTCTAGTGTATTGGTTGTGTTTGCTACCTTACTAGAGAGGAGAAGGTTTCTCCAGATTTCTTCCAGGGGATGAATCACCCTCTGGACATGCCCATATCTCTCCAGTGACTTTAGAGACACTCCAATGACACTCTTAGATGAGGTGTCTAACTTCTGGATCGCTAAAGTTAAGCCACATTAATCCTACCTGTGATGTCATTTGTGTTGGGTTAGACTCCTTTCTACGTGACGCAGAGCACCTTTTAAATTTAAACCCACAACTGGAGATTAACGTGGGAATTGCTAATATATAAAAATAACAGCTTCCAATGTGCTAGCCTGCTGGTAACCATCTGAATGTCCAAAATAAGGAGACTATTAAATCAGGAAAACCTCAGTAATGAGCTCTTTGCAGTATACCCTGCCATCCCAAGTGGGAGCTGTAAATATGAAATAAAAAGTCTGCATTATCCAATCCCATGAATCAAAAAGTTACCCATGGTGCAAGCATTTCACAGGGAAATCCCTCGCCTGCCATGAATTATTCGCTCCTCTGCATGCCGAAAAGACGGGAGAAAAGAACAATCATCACAGTAGGAGCGACATTGATAATTACAGCCAAACATCCTTGACAAATTCTTTGGTAGATACGTATGTTCTTCTGCTAGTGAACACAGGCTGTCGAGTAAACACAAACAGGGCAATTTAAGTAGCACTAACGACTGTTTTGTAGGATAATACAAAACAGGTATGTCTCGTAGTAACAGCAGATATGTCTCGTAGTAACAGTTTAAATATTATTTCCATCACTTTACATAAATCTGTGTCAGCCTCTTTGGCACAAACTGGCTGTAAAGTCCTCCAGCAACTCCAGTTAAAACTTCAGCACTCTCTGTTTTAGATACGTGCTTACGTTTAAATATTTTTGAAGTTAACCAGTGATTAAAGAAACAAGTTTAGCTCCCTTCTATGGAAAAAGCCAACAACCCATTACTACTATTGGTATGTAGAGTCAGCCCCTGGCGACAGTGGCAGATAGATGATGGTGGCCAGTCACTTTGTAGTCCAGCTTGCTTATTTTCATATGGGGTTTAGACACTCACCAGATTCTGTTTGGAAGAGGAGTATATAGTTGTGATTATTATTTATTGCTATTATTCTTGTTGTTATTACTATATTTCTAGCCCCAGAAAAATAAAATTGCTACCAAATAGGGCATAAATGATAGGATTTGTAAGTTTGCACAAGCATATGTTTCCAGTATTATCCAGTGTTATAAATAGTAAGTTAGGATAATCGCTATTACGGGAGGAAGAAAGCCTTGTCCTTGTACAGTACCAATATTTACAGCGAAGATTGCTTTTCCTGTGCAAACCAAGTGCTTAGAGGTATGGACTCTTGATCGTGATTAAAGCTTTTAGGTGCTGGTTGTAATTACCACAAGTAACTAGTTGCCAGTGGTAAAAAACATAGCAGCCGAACATCTAGCATGCTTCTACTTACCTCTGGCTTTATGTTTTTCATAGTTAGGAAAGGTTGGTTTGCAGCTGTGTTTTTAAAGGAGGGACATAACGTTGCAGTCTCTGAAGGCCACCTCACTTGTAAGCTGAACAAGTGTTTGTGTGGGAAGTGTAGCTGTCTTTCCATATATGCACTTGCACCTAATAGAAGGGCAAGCATTAAGAAAACCCATTCAGCCCACATTTTTCTGCACAAATACAGTTCACCTAAAAGTAAAATCATCCCAACAAACTGAAATCCCAGCAGGTTTTATTCTCTGCTTGCTGGAGGTATGGCAGGAAGATTAAGGGATCATCCGTCTTGGCTCTAACCAAGCTCAAACATTTCATGACACTTTGTTCTCCTCCCGAGATTCTCTGCCAGCAAAACCGTCCTCCCAGCACGAGCCAGGGTCAGCTGAGCAGAGCAGCGATAACCCTCTGAGGTGCACAGATTTTCCAGACATTTCAAAGTCAGCCTTGGGAATTTACTCCCTCAGTCATCCGTTAATTTCCCTTTATGGCTAATTTAACTTGCTGTCTGTGTGTCGTGCACGCAGCAACCTTCCCTTTCCGCAGTGAGAGCTAGAGCCATTACACGTTGTCTTACAGCGGCGTGCCGTATTACTTAGAAGAATGAGCTTTCTGGGTTTTCTTCTTTGGTTGTGGTGGGGTTTTTTCCTAGTTTATGATGTTAGCTAAGTTCAGCCTAACTGCTTTAATTTGTTTTTCTGCTTTTGTCAATCAGTGGAACTGAAGCTAGTTTGGCAAGAAGCCTTTTTTGCTCCACTGTGTACAGTCTGAAGAGCGTGACTCAAAGTTACACGCTGATGATAGTTTCCATAAAAGCCCGCACATTTAGTTACAAATCAAGCATCAGTAAATCTAGTTCCCAGCAATTTCAGCTAATTCCAAGTTCAATCACTCAAGGATTTCACAAAATGAATGTTTCTTGCAGAATGAAAGGTAATTTGTTGGTAAAAGCTATGAGGTTATCTAATATAATGTAACGACTAAGTTTCTTAAGAAGATTGCACCGAGGTAAATCACTGTCCATTTGTTTCAGAAAAGGCAAGATAAAATGGCAGAGTTGCTAATTTAGAGCTGTTTTGAAAACTTCGCATTGAGTCTAGAGCTACGCAGAATCCAAGGCTGGGGTCACAAACCAAGAGTTCATGTCTGTAAACATGGCATGGGAAGGGCAGCCAACAAACGCGGAGCAACACTCGCACTGAAGTCTGGCATTACCAGATGGACCCATTATTGGGAGATAAAATTTTATTTCAAATTTTCTGTTAATAACATGCAATTCCAACTGTGAGCTTAGCATCCTTCTGTTTCTCACATGTGTAAGGGCTTGTAGCAGCACGGCCCTGTTTCCTAAGTCATCCATCCTCAAATTCACCCTTCTGCAAACAGGCAGCACAGAACTGCGGACTAATTTCTCATTCAAACCCCATTTCCCATGTTTAGCATTGTACAGGTTACTCTGGACCTAACCCTGGGTAGCCATTCCCACGGTTAAGATATCTGTAGGCACTGTTGAGGCTGGACATTCATTCTGTTTCAGCCTATTAAGGTATTAAGTAGGTGAACTTCAATATTACAGAATTATGGTTGTAGAGATTTTTGTAATTTTGCCAAGGGTCTGGGAAATAAGAGTGCCAGTTTTATCAGTTTCCTCAAAGATTCCCAATACCCAGTAGTCCTGCCGTGTCATGCGGGGCATTGCACAGACCCGTAAAAGAACAGACAAATAATATTTTTCAGCAAACCTGTATCAAGGCTTCCCTACGATGTTGGCAAAATTATTTTTAATGCCTCCCAAGGTGAGGGGTCAGCATGGGCTGCTCCTGTCGTGGGATGGGGAGTGGGCAGAGGTGGGATGCGGAGAGGTGGGATGCGGAGAGGTGGGATGCTGCACTGATGGTCCTCTGTCTCCAAGAGCACAGCCCCAGGAGAGCAGCACTTAGGACCCAGCTATGATGGTGGGTCCCTGTCCTCATCACTGAACATGGCTCCTCCAGCAGGCACGGGGTGTGCTGGCACTGCTGGCAGCTTTTTAGGATAGCACACTTCACCTTCCTTTGTCGTCGTCTTAAATGTCTTTAAAGTATAACGTCCCTAGAAGAGGGTTTATGTGCCAGAAGACTCTCATGTTTTTTCTTGATTGTGTGTCTTGGTCTAATGAGATCAAACCTCTTTTCACAAACTTGCTGTGCTTACGCTTTCTGCTGTTTAAAAGGAAAATTGGCATTTCTAAGAAGAATGCAAGTGCTGTCGGTTTCTTAAGACTCATATGTACACAGACATCTTAAATTGAAGAATAGTATTATTGACTGAGTAGAAGGGTAATTCATTATGTTAAGTGTTCTTGAACAATGCTAAAAGGAAATCTTAAGTGATGAGCAAGGTCCAATGCAGAACCCCTGCTTTTGATGAATTCATCCTTTCTGTAGTTTTTCTTGGATTCCTGTACAAAGGCATCATCACCCTGGAGTTTTGCTGTGCGGCCGTCCCCATCCTTACCATATCTGCGCCCATAATCTAGGCTTGGTGCTTAATTACAGCATCTTGTTCCCCAGGCTGCAGGTACCAGTGACGGAGCGTACACGTCGTGGGTGGGAGAGGCTGTCGTTTCTCACTGAAATCGTTGCCTTTGGATTGCCAGGGAGCCACAAAATTTGCTCAAAAAGGAAGTTACCAGTTGTCTCGGTGTAGGCGCCATGATCAAGGTCTTGAGGGGGAGGGAACAACGGGAAATCTAGGGTAATCTGAATATTGATAGATTAGAATTTCTTCTTTGTGCTAATTTTATTTTTGCTCTGTCTTCCAGCTCCAGTAAATCCACATCTACGTAAGTATTTCTTTATCTTTCTAGCTTTTATGTGTATGAACAATTGTCCTTGCACCTGTTGTCCCTTACAGTTAAAAAGTAAATGATAAAAATATTTCACTTTCAGTTCAGTGGATTGCAGGGACCGCCTTAGTTTTGCGTGCAAGCTGGGCCGGCAGCTGAAGGTGCCATTCCTCTTGTTCTGCCAAGGCGCTGAACCAAGAGTAGATGGAGAAAGGAAAAATTATAGCTCCGGCTCATCTTTCTTTCCCACTGCCCAAACAATTCATCTGAAGGAAAATACTAATGTTCTGAAATAACATCCATTTGTGGGCGTTGCAGCTCAGTGTGTGCAGGTGATGCTGTGGTTTAGTCATGGGAGTAGCTAAATACTGATAAACGAAATAGCTGAAAGTTCGAGTACAGTGTAGGAACTGCGTCTGTGCCTCAACAGGTATGGTAAAAATCTTGCAGGAAAAGTCAGGTTATGAAGTTTTCTGAATTCATTTATCACAGAATCACAGAATCACAGAATCACTAAGGTTGGAAAAGACCTGTAAGATCATCAAGTCCAACCATAAAAAAAAACAACAACAACAAAACACACACACAAAAAATACCAAAACCACCCACAAACCACAAAATACACCACAACCCACACCAAAACAACCCACCCACACCACACAGCACCATGCCCATCAAGCCACATCCCACAATGCCACATCCACACGCTCCTTGAATACCTCCAGAGAGGGTATCCTTGCATAAGAACTACATTTGCAGTTCTTGAGTTATTTTGATGCTTCCAAAGGTAGTCAGCAGCTCATCTGCAGCTTTAAAACCAAGAGAGTTTTTTCCTGCAGTGCATACAGGAATCACGGACCTCATTTGCACAGAGAAATGTGGAGACCAAAAGTGTAACTGCGGTGTGAAAATGTGTAGACAAATGCGCAGGGGACAGCTCCACAGGCATGACTGAAAATGCAGACTCCGACTACGTATTCGCTAATGTGCTGGTGCTCGGGCACGGGGCTGTTGCAGGGGAGAAAGGACTTCTCCGACAGTTTGTTCTTACACTTTTCCACGGGCACTAAATCCCTACAAATGTCGCTGACAGGAGGCTGGGCTGGAGCTTTAGTATGTCCCAGTAAAACCACCCTATTCCTGACAGTCCCCAATCTATCTGCTTCATGATTTTCTTCCATACCACAGCAAATGAATGTTTTGCTGTGGGAACGTATTCTGCCATCACTCTTGCTTTTAATAACATACGCAAAAAACAAAGGGAACGGGATTCTGTCTGCTGTTATTACTGCTGTAGTGCAGCCATAACCGGGCAGAAAAGTGGCACCGGACTGTGCAAGCAGCCTCTCTCTCCATCTCTCACACAGGACGGCTAAGTCTTTCTGTAAATTCTGAATTTATTTGCGGAAGATCTTGTGCAATGCATTAGCAATTAATCAGGGCTTAGTTCAAAGCTCATGGGAGCTGAAGGAACCACTCCCATTGACTTAAATGAGCAGTAGATGAGACCCTTGCTAATTAACATATTAAATATATACTCCATCATGTTAAGAAAGAAATGCCTTGCAATCCCAAGTGCTTCACACTGCAGTCCTCTATGATTTTAAGATCTGAAACTGTCTAATTTTCAAAATTTTCAGTTAAAAGCAGCGGCTCTAGTAGGCGCGTGGTACAGTGCAGGTGGCATCCAAATGGCCCTTGCGATAGGGAGTGTGTTAGCCCGAGGGAGGGAGGGCATCTCTGGCAACCTGTCCACCGTTGCCTTCCTCTGCGTTCTAGGTCTGCCTCTCTCTGCAACCGGTGGCGATGGGGAAGTTTGCCTACGCGAACTGTAGGGTACCCGGTGTAGTTTCTTTCAGAGGAGCAAAGAGAGGGTAAAATTTTAGTTTGCTTTTTTCCCCAAAGACTTTTTGAGTGAAATCCTTTGACGGGGAGGAAATCTTGGTCTGCAAATGGGTTCAAACCAGTAAGCTGGAGAAGAGAGGTTCTGTGTTCCATAACAAATTCAATCTCAGTGTTATCCGTTCTTTCTACAATCTCATTTTATTTCACTGAAAATACAGGATGCATGATGATGTATACTATATAACATCGACCAAGTTTTGTTTTTTTCTAAAACTGTGGGGCTGAATTCTGATTTTTTTTTACACCATTGTGACTGAAGAACTGTATTCAACTGGGACAAGACACCTGTACTGGAAACTGAAGTCACGTTCTTCCTACTTCAGTTCTGGAATAATCACATTGCCTAAGTCCTTCCTTTTTATAAGAAGTCTGCAATATATAAGCAAGTAGCATTGAATGACTTAAACACTGAGATGTAGCCTCAGATCTACATTTTATTTTGTAACATATAATATCAACCATTTAATGTAAACCATAAGGATTTCATATCAGTTAGTGCAACTAGATGTTACACCTGAATAATGGAAGAGATTAGATGTTAGGGAGTCATACTCAACTTGAATTTTATGGAAATAGATGACAAAAATTCATACTACAATGTTTCACCTTGAGAACAATTTCAGATTTTGCCCTAATTGGCAATGAAATTATTAATAACCTGAATCTACTTCCAGAGCTGGCATGTGCTTTGACAAAAATTGTCCCCTATCTTTAATAGGAATTAGCACCATTGTTAGTGCTTTCAGCTAATGAACAGGTCAGGACTGTCCAGATCTATTTAAATGCTCCTACTTCTTGCATAAGAAAAGTACTGAGCTATTCCTGGGGAACTATTTCCCATTTTTATTCTTCTGTCATTTTTTAAAAAGTGTTTAGTGCCAAGAATATTTAGCACTAACCTTTTCCAATGTATTCCAAATGGCGGAGTCCCACATGAAACCAGTGTTTTCCTATTAAATAAATGGCAAACTTTTACTTACCTTTTTGCATCTGGGCTGAATGTTTTATTTTTTTTAACTTGAAGAAAAATCTTCTGTTCTGCTGATGTGGAATTTCTTAATGAAGCTCGGAGGGCATGGTGCGACATGCAAATGCAGCTCTTAAGGTACTGGAGGGGCAGTGTTAGAAACTGCTGAATGCCTGAAAAAGATTTGTGTTAATTCACTTTGCTGCAGGACTGGATCTGGTACTCGGAACTTTTCTCCTTTAGTTACTGTTTTGCCCTTTAATTTCATCACACTGTGTAGAAGCAGCACCGTTTTTGCTATAGGAAGGGCTGGCAAAAGTGGAGGTGGAAATCAAATGCACAGAATATAGTGTAAACCAAGCAAATTTGGAGCTCAAGTCGTGTAAAAGGTATTCTTGGAGATGAGAGGCACAGCTGGCATTTTGTTCAGAGTGCTTCATTCGAGCCCTTGTGTCTTTCAAGAGCTTTGTCAGGGTCCTTGCGTTATCTTCCTGGTCTTCAGGATAAGGATGGAGGTGTCCATCTGCAGCTATTCACATGCTTCTCTATTGAAGGATTTTGGATGTAATCCACGCATGTGTATTCCTTGTGGCCTCGTTCTTTGATTTGCTCATCTCTCAGGAAGAACCACAATCAGGCCTCTACTTGTACTCCTTCTCTGCAGTGCTCACGATGGTGCTCCTCTGTTGAATGACTTTCTATATTGCCACTTCTTCAACATTCAGAATCCAGAATTCAGAAGACCTTGCTTCCAGAACCAAACCAAGGCGCAAGGTCCTGAAACTGGCTCCTGATCATGCCGATGGTTATCGGTCATGTTTGCCAGTTAAGGAACTGCAATTTAGGAAATTAATTCTCTTGGAGGATCTAATAAAGTTGATGGATTTATTGAGAGATCCAGTCAATCTGCTTGAGGTGCTAATAGCCGAGGAAGTTCCTATGGACTCCATTTTTGTGATAACCTGGTTTTAGAGAGTGGTGTTTCATGCTGACCATTGTGGAGGGGTTACAGTTTGTGTTGCTCTTTGGATGGGCAGAAACAGAATGAGGAAGACTTGGAAAGCACTTCTAATGCACCTTGTGGTTTGGAATGAATTTTTCAAGCCTGTTTGTTCAGTCTGCAGTATTATCTGATTTTAAGTACGTTTCAGACCAGCATCCTTGCTTAGCAGCACATATCCAAGCTAAGCTCCAGGTCCCTCTGTCTTCACTGATTTACAGTGAAGCTCCAGTGGCTTAAGTGGATTTATAGTTCACCGAAACCCCAAACCTGCAAACATTTATATACCTTCTCAATTTAACACAGATGAATAATCCCGTGACGCCTGGTGTTAGAGTTCCTCATAACAATGAATATAAATTGCACCCCTATAAAGAAGGCCGTAGCTGACACAGTATGCAGAGGGCTGCATTCTCCCTAGAGAAGAGAGATTTGCTTGTTTTCTCAGATAAATCAATTGACTTTGCTGGAAGAGTAAACTCAGCGGGAACTGTTCATGTGCATAAAATTAAGCTTTTGCACATTTTACTACATGGGGCCTTATTCTGTTCTGAGATGAAAACCGAACCTTGAAGTTTTGATTTGTTTTGGTTCCTAAATGTCTGACAGTAGAACTTTCCCATCCCATCATAACCCAGCAGGTAGGATCACTGGACTGGTGTGTCTCACAGATCTCTGTTTCACAAAGGAGATGATCCCAGTAGTCCTGTCTGGGGTTCTTGGCATTTTTATTCTTTAGACCTAAGCTTTTACCATTTGATCTCAAGTCTATAACAGAAATCTTAGTGAAAGTCTAGGACATGTCTTCAGGACATGATGCAGTCACCTGTCCTGCCCATATAGGTTCAGATAAACCTAAACCTTCCTCCTAGGTATTTGTCCAAATGGTTATTATAATCCAGTGATGGGGACTCGATGCGCCTCCTGAGCAAGCCATTCATGTGCCTCCCTGTCCTGATTTGTAGAGATTTTCTTCATGTCTACCCTAAAGCTCCTTTGCTCTCATTTTAGCCATTACTTGCTTTCCCATCCCTATTGAAAACCAAGAATAGTTTAGGAGATGTCACTTGGAGATAATGTTTTCATTTTGAAAAGTTGCTTTCCTCTTTTCCCTAATGTTCTTCTCCCTAAGCCAAAATAACCCACTTTTCACTTTTTTTTCTCATAGTTTGTGTTTTATGGACATGCTGCCTGTTCTTCTCAGCTTTTTAGAAATGCTAGCTGGGTAAGAAGAGGCAGTGTCTCTAAGGGCAATTGTATACATGTGAATATGTGAGGAGGAGCTATACAATAAGATGTGAATGTAACTTCAGGTAACACCAACACAGATTGATGACCATGATTTTTTTTTCATTGAGGTTACTGCAAAAGGAAACATACACTGAACACTGGAGACTGACGTAAAATAAATGTATGACTATTTTCCAGTGCTGTTAATAAGCATCATCCCACAACGTGTTTGTTATAATTGACAAGTACTTTGACAAACAAGCATAGGATGAATAGTTTCAGCCACTAAACATCTGCTCGTTTACTGCATTGGCAGGAGAATTCCACTGTGGGTTTGAGGACGGTAACATTTGCCTTTTCACTCAAGATGACACGGACAATTTCGACTGGACAAAACAAAGCACTGCCACTAGAGACACAAAATATACCCCGAACACGGGGCCAAACGCAGATCGGACTGGCTCCAAGGAAGGTAAGCTCCAGCAGTGTCCCTGGGCCCCCGGCCCTGGGAGCCCTGCTCCTCCATTGGGGTGAGGGACCTGTCCAGGACAGCCAATTCAGGCAGCTACATCATTTTTCCTAATCATACCAAGAATAAGCATATTTCAAGGACTTCTAAAAGAAATTGCCAGTGCTGAGGCGTGCAGCTGGTCCCAAAGCACAACCCACTAACAGTGCCATTAACCATCTTGTATTGTTTCTATTGTGCCATTTTCAAAGCGATTGCTTTCACGTTACAGTCTAGTGGGGAAGTATTCTGGTACATCTTGAAATATTCTTCTCTTTTATGTCATTTAATTTCTAACTTGGACTCTCTCAGACTGTCACAATGAGATTTTTTTTTTGCCCCTTTTTTACTTTGGGTGTTGCTAAAATGTGTAATTTTCAATCTGCTACCCCACGTAACAGAAGCATGCCATCTTGACTGCAGTGTCTATTTGCATTTGAAAACTCAGACATATTGTGCTGGATTTATCATGTACTGCAGTAACTCATGCTATTTTATTGTATGTCCCCTGCTTGCACTACCAAAGGGGGAAAAAATTCATACTGCATTGTATTTGCTTGGTTGGATTAAGTAAATACTATCTCTGTTCTTGGCACAGTCCAGGATCAGAATAAATTAATATTGTCTTCTTTTGTGAAATTGAGCTTTCAAATGTGTGATTGACATGGCCAGTTGAAAATGTTCCTTGAAAGGTTTCCATCAAGATTTTTTCCCTTTATTTTAAAAGTCCTTGCCACTCACTGCTTATAGGAACAAATTGCAACCTTGAGACTGAAGTCTGAACCCCATTGTAAAGATTTTTTTTTTTCTCTTGTGCATATACGATCTTACATCGATTTGAAGTTGTTTACGAGCACTGACCTGCTAGCCCTGATGTGACTCTTGCTAGAAAACATATCTTTGAAGCAGTTGTGGAAAACACAGGGGCTTAACGCAGAAGAAATATGTCCCAGAAACCATGGTGATGTCAGCTGAATGTGAAAAATGAATCAAGATGCTTGATAGCCCTGGTGTCTTCCTGTATGTATATGTGTTGGATTTTGAAGACTGCAACCTAACAATTTCCATTTGGCCTTTCCCTAGGTTTCTACATGTACATTGAGACGTCACGCCCCAGGCTGGAAGGAGAAAAGGCCAGACTTGTTAGTCCTGTTTTCAGTGTCGCTCCAAAAAATCCTTACGGAGCTACGAACACAGCCTATTGTTTTAGCTTCTACTATCACATGTATGGACAGCACATAGGTGAGAGAAAGCCAATGACCTTGTCTTTTCACTTTGGGAGAAATAGCAGGAGAAATGTCCACCTGTATGAAAGAAAGGCACGGGAGGACTGCCAACACCTGCAAGGGCCAGTTGCAACCAAAGTTGGCAAGAGAGGTGCCTGATAGCGTCCTAATTGCTGTAAAACTGTGTTTTCCACTAATCAGCACGCTAGCAGAACCCCTCTTATGGATGGGAGTTCTTTCATGCATGCGTGAGGTTTTGAGCGTGGGAACTTTAGGGTGTGAAAACAGAAAAGGTGGTATTTGCAAGGGCTTTGCCTGCTATAACAGAGTGTTTTGAGTCACTCCTCGCTAGATTGGGGATCAAGCAATTAGCAGCGGCACTCCTCACGTGCTGGCAGCTGGAGCGGCACAGCCTGTGCGCCATGCAGCAGCACACGGTTCCTTTGTAAAAGTCATGCACAATTCGCTCACAAGCTGTGAGAGTATATATTTTCAAGGTGTAGCAGAAAGTCTGGTTTTGGTCATAGCTCTTTCAACGCACGCGTTTTAATTTCTTTGCCTAGTACGAAAAAAAGGTGTAGGAGAATATAAAAGTATAAGCGATAGGCAGCCAATTTTTCTAAATCCTGTAAATCCCTGTTGGGTGCTCAGTGCTTACCAGTGTGTCAAGAGGCTTTCCAGTGCCAGGCTGACCTGACTTGATGTATCCTCATATATATTTCAAGGGCAAACACATCCACACAGTGCATTCTGGTGGTTGCTTCGGGAAACCTTCGCCTGCCTCCAGGCAGAGTTCAGGTTTTAAACAGAGCAGACAAGTTGACTTAGTTTTGTTAGTGGTCTCTGCACTGCTGAGCGCTTGGACTGCAGCCCCAGGTCTAAATTCTCCCGGCTCTCCGTTGCAGCGGGAGTTTGGCTGTTTGTTGGAGGGAAGAGAATAAGCCGTGCCATGCCTAGTGAAAAAAATATAAACCGCCCTCTAAGACTATTTCTGGTATATGACAGTGAAAAGCAAAGTTACGAATGATGAAGTGTGAAAGAGTTTTTCTGGAATATCTTGGGGTTGGGATAAAGTATAAGAAAACCAGCCATGGAGGCCGACATCTGTCCACAAAGCAGTGACCTCTCATTGGTGCAATTTTGGATTTTTTTTCCTGGGCTACCTTTTCAGCAAGTGTCTGTATCCTTAGCTTTTTTGCTGAGATTGCTCGCTCTTGTTTATGTGTAATTTCTCAAATCAACATGTATAATGCTGGCGGATGAAGGAGCTGACCCACCGGTGAATATGGGGACAATGATGATTAGTGATCATAGTTACGTAGGATTTGTTCAAGGCAATGTGGACACCTAGTTGTTGAAAGCCAAAAGTGCTCAATATCACTTTTGTTCCTTAATGTTAAAAAATACAGTTACCATCATTTTAGCTAACGTTCAAAATTATCTACTTTTACATAGCTTTGTACAAAAGTACTTACTATTCTGTCTTTAAAGAGTGGACTGACAGAAAAATAGTAAATTAATAGCAACACCACGTGTTTGAATGCAGGCATATACATGTCTACTAAATTCGATATTTTAATTCCTCATAATGAAAAAATGTTAGCAAACACATGAGAATTCAACATGCATACAAGAAAAATTATGAAATGAGCAAATATATATCATTTGATTCCCTGGATGTGAACTCTATCACTGAAATTGTTCACGTGAGGATAATGAAGAGAAAAGAAAAACCTAATGAGTGATGATATTCTAAGACTTCAATGATTTAAGCACATGATTATTGTATGAATAGTTGTATTGATGAGGTAACTACTTGAATGAGTTTTTAAAGGTTTGTGGTCTCAGAAATTACTTTGGGTTAGGGAAGGGGTTATTATAATACAACGATTTGCCCAGACGAATCAAACCTTACCATGACACAGGGTTTCAGATGATGTGTCCTTGTGGTAAGGATGGCCACCAGTCTCCTGGAGAGAGTCCAGCTCAGGGCCACAGAGATGATGAAGGGACTGGAGCAGCTCTCATGTGGGGAGACGCTGAGAGAGCTGGGAGTGCTCAGCCTGGAGAAGAGAAGGCTCAATAGGATCTCACAGAATCATAGAATCATAAAATCATTTAGGTTGGAAAAGACCTTTAAGATCACTGAGTCCAACCATTAACCTAACCCTGCCAAGTCCATCACTAAACCATGTCCCTAAGCGCCTCATCCACACGTCTTTTAAATACCTCCAGGGATGATGACTCCACCACTTCCCTGGGCAGCCTGTTCCAGTGCTTCGCCACTCTCTCAGTAAAGACATTTTTCCTAATATCCAGCCTGAATCTCTCCTGGCACAACTTGAGGCCATTTCCTCTTGTCCTGTCACTTGTCACTTGGGAGAAGAGACCAACACCCACCTCACCACAACCCCCTTTCAGGCAGTTGTAGAGAGCGATGAGGTCTCCCCTCAGCCCCCTCTTCTCCAGACTGAACACCCCCAGCTCCCTCAGCCGCTCCTCATCAGACTTGTGCTCCAGACCCCTCACCAGCTTCATCGCCCTTCTCTGGACACGCTCCAGCACCTCAATGTCCTTCTTGGAGTGAGGGGCCCAACACTGAACACAGCATTCAAGGTGCAGCCTCACCAATGTATGTGAATACCTGAAGGGAGGGGGTAAAGAAGACGGAGCTCAGAGATGCTCAGGGACAGGACAAGAGGCAATGGGCGCAAATTGAAATAGAGGAAATTCTACTGAAACATAAGGAAAAATTTTTATTTTTTTTTACTATGAAGTTGATCAAACACTGGCACAGGTTGCCCAGAGAGGTTGTGGAGTCTCTGTCCTTGGAGACATCCAAAACCTGCTCTAATCTACCATGCTTTGAGCAGGGGTTAGGACAGTACGGTCTCCTGAGGTGCCTCCAACCTCAATGATTCTGTGTGAAATACTGATTTGGTAGGTTTTTTTAAGAAGAGTTCCATTTTGTTAAGGATAAATCCCCTGTGGATAATTCTAAATCTTATTGCTAAAACAGATTGTTTTACAACAAGCTGTTAGAAGCCTTGACTGTTCACCACGGTAGAAGGTGCTTCTCATCCCCATTTGGGAATGAGCGCGGCCAGTTGGGGCAGCTCTCGGCTGTAACGTGCACTGCCAGCTCATTGATTTCTTCACAAGAGCCGGATAGGAGCTGCTAACTGAGACCTCGATATGATCTCTGTGCTGAAGGCTCTCTCTTTTGAATAACCTCGACCCTGCTGATTCTTGACCTGACTTCACTGAAAATTTGAAGTGTCTTGCAGGGGAGTTTGGCTTAAATAAATTCCAGCCTGTTCCTTCTTTGGGCCTGGGGACAACGTGTCGAGGGAAGATACATGGCCATTAAACTTTGATTTTTCATCCAAAGTACTGTAGCATTGTGCAAGAGGCTTTGGTGCTGCAAGTCAGCATTTCCGCTGGGTTGCTTTATTCTCCCTTGTTATCAGTATCCCTAAGATTTCCAAGCAGTATTAGGGTTATTATTCCCATGTCTCAGGGGTAAAGTACTTCGTTTCCAAAACAGTTTCGGTGCTTATCAAAACGTTTCTGCATTTCTGACAAGGTTTTGAAGGATCCCTAATAAAATGGAAAATCATCCTGGAATGATGCTCTGTTGCTGCTGCGGACTGGTCTTGGAGGCTTAGGGGAAAAGATACTTCTTCCTCCGTTCTTAAAAATGAGTGAGCCCGGTGACATCAATTTGAGAATATGGCTGCTGCACTATATTGAAAACAAACAGCCTACCAGTTTATTCAGCTCAGCTTCTGTGCCTGCTCTTCAGGTGTTTGCTGCCTCTGGAGAAGAGGCTGAAAATTTCTGTAGCGATAAGGAGAGGTGCTTGGGAGTCTTTGCGGAGAGCAGAGCACAGATCTGAGACCAGCACTTACACTACAGCACAGCTCTGATGAGATAAACAGGGACCTACATCCCATGCCATGACCGTTAGATTCAGAAAGATAAAGTGTTTTTTTACCTGAAATAGATGGCTCTTACTTACAAGTCAGATTGTAATTCCTGACGGATCACAGAGAGCCAACTCTGAGAGTGCTGGCTGCTGGAGAAAGCGCGTGCGCTTCGCTCCACATCCTTCGAAAGGAGAAGGTAGATTATCCCTAAAGCGTAAGAGAAATAGAAGTTCCCATTATTTGATTTGCAGCAAACAATAGGCCATTGTGGGGGAACAAGAAAATGAAGAGTCACTGTCCTTACTGTGTCTCTATGTTGAGAAAGAAAGAGGCTGTAATTCCATTATAGTTGTCACCATCTTTTAAAACAATCTATATTTCCGATTTTTCCCTCTACACCACAAAATGGGGCATTTCTAATTGACGCTCCAAGAACAATAATTTTTCTTATCATTAGAGAGCCATCACAAGACAAAAAGTGGAAGCAAAGCATGCTGTCAGAGCACGCTGTGAAAGCTGTTTGTGTTGGCAGAGCCACGAGCGCTCAGAGTGTCACCCCAGTGTTGCAGCTGGCGACGTCTCCGGAGCACCCTGCGCTCTCCTGGCAGGATGCTGTCAGAAAGTAAACTTTCTTCCTTAATTCACAGTTGTGCTCACTGTTTCTGTCTCCTACTCAAGAGCCACTTCGTTATCCATTTGTCTGGAGTTTGGAATAGTTTGAGATCTGTCGATGAGTCCTTGCTGGACACCCCTCAGTGTGAACCCTGTAGCCAACCCATCCTCCCCACAGCATCAGCTCTGCAAAGGCCCTGTAACTTTTCCAAAACCTTACTGGCAGAATTTCAAGGATAAGCATGCGGTGCAGATGTCATTAGTGAAGTTTTCAGCCACGTTTCGGGCAGGTGTGTGTGTGCATATCTAGCAATGAGGGTCAGGTGTACTAACCAACACGCCGGGCAACGACTGAGCGTATCTGGTACAGAAATGGCTATTTTGTACTTTAAGTAAGAGTACTCTCATTCTGCTATTAATTTGAAGAAATTATGTGGCGCAGAGAGGCTGAGTGTGCTATGAACAATCTTAAATCTCTGTAACCTCAGCAATGATGGAATTACATGCTTTTGGTACCTAAATGACTCAGTTATTCCAAACAGCTCTGCGGCATGGGCTGTATCAGCCTGCACAAACAGGCGAAACAATTAGCCGGCTATTCATCTCTTGCTTGATAGGGGCATTGATTTTTATCTTTAAGAAAAGTATCATTATATATAACACTATTCTTTCAATTTAGGTAGTCTTCTCTGAGACCCTGCCTTTTTTTCACACCGTAGACCCAGCACAGTTGTCGAAAAAAGTCTTGGAGAGAAGCAGATGGGAAGGAAGGGAGAACTGTTTAAGCTGAATAACATAGACCTTGCCCAAGAGCTGTTGTTGCTGTTTGGAAGAGGGCTGGGGCTGAGCAGCCGCTCGCTGTGAGCAGCCCCGCGACGTATTACTGGGCTGAGCTGCGGGGCTGCTCCAGGGAACCCTCCCGAGCATTTCCCTTCTTGCAAGCCCTTTCTGTTTGAGGTCTTTCTGCTTTACCCAGTCGTGTGCGTGTAGGCAGAGACAGACTATCCTTGTTAAAAGCCGCGATGCCTTTATGCTGCTTCTGCACCCTCCCCTGCATTTGAAAAATAAAATGCTGCAGCGGGAGGCAGGTGGGAGACACGGGGCCGCCCAGTCGCTCCGGCGAGCATCGCTTCCCCCACCTCCTTCAAAGAAGATGTATGGCCTCATTCTGGGCACCCTGGTGAAACAGCCGTGATGAGAATATTTGCTGCTCCATTACACGTTTAGCCTTATGTTTTTCAAGGCACCGAGTTCCGCTATTGCTAGAAATAAGAACTTTTTATTAGCAGGAGCTGAGTCACTGTGCAGCTGCCTCAGATCTGAGAGGTTTCATTGCAAATATAATTTGTATGAGCTTCCCAGCTGCCATTCCAAACTCCCTAAAAAAAGTGGTTTTGCGTGAACTTGACTGTCTGAACTTTCTCCACGGAAGGCAAATGCAGTGATTTACACAGCCCAAAGAGACACCTCTGCAGATAACAGCGGTGAGCAAGAAGGAACAAAATATACAAACTACGTGAATTACTGAACCCTGCTAAACGAAGTCAGTGCATTTGCTGTCTTTTGGTTCACCAAGACAGTCTGGCTTCTGTTCGTGGTCTGAGGCAGGGATGTTAATGGGAGAGAAGGGCTGCCGAATGCAGACGATCTGTTGTTACCTATTGCAAATAATGTCTGTTGTGGAACCAGTAACTTAATGGTTAGTGGTGGGGAAAGACCCAGGGCTGTGGGGTATTTCTCCACAGTGAGGGACAACTTTTCCGACATTATTTGAACTTAGAGGATTATGTTGTCCTTCGAAGATACTCCTTAGTAGTAGTAAGGGCATCACATCTATCTCTGAGATAGATTTGCCAGGCTCTGTGGCACTCCATTAGAAGTTGGACAGTCTTTATAAGCGAGAGCTAAGCGTAAGGCAACCAAGTTGCTTATTTACCCTTGGGTTAGGAGGTTATAAATGCCTCATTTGCACCAAAGCACAGAAAACTCTTTTTTTTGCCCATCTCACCCTGGGAAGCCTCGTGTCCTTCCTGAGCTGCAGGGAACAATGGGTGCGACTGCCCTGCAACGGGGGGGCACGCTCCCTGCACACTCCCTTTGCCTCGGCTGTGAATTCACGTCACCAGTTCATGGTGTTCCTAAGATTTAAACTTTTCAAATATCGGACAAGAAACTCTCCACATCCACTCAGACCTAGCAGAGGTCCACGCAAAATGGGAAGGGGGGTGAGCAGGGGACTGCTGCTGTACGCATCCCAGCATCTCTGCTCCATCAGAGAGCCTAACCAATTCCAGTTCTCCGCCTCTCTTCTAGGAAGCTTGAACGTTTACCTGCGGTTGAAAGGTCAGACCGCGATAGAGAACCCGTTGTGGTCTTCGAGTGGAAATAAGGGACAGCACTGGAACCAAGCCCGTGTTAATATAAACCCCCCGACTTCATTTCAGGTAATGGCTTGTGCATCGCACACCGGGAATGGGAGTATTTGGTTTCTGGAGGGGGGGGCCTGTGTACGCCGACCTTTTCCTTCTGACACAGGATTCCACAGCTTCATTTCAGCTCCAAAAGCTGCTTTATGGACAGATAATTGCTTTCCTTCCTTTAAATAGGTGAGCACCATAGAGCTTAATAACACACACTTTAATCGCAGAACAGCAGCTATTTGCTTGAAGACAAAATGACTTTCCGTTTTCAGAAGATGCTGTTAGCCGATATAAAATGTTGGGGTTTTTTTTATTTCAGATTAGCAACTGGAATACAAAATTACTTCCTGTGAAAAAATATTCAGAGTCTATGGTGTAGTGACTGTGTTAGAGGTCTCTTGAAATACATGCATTTTCTGCAGAGAAAGGAACGATCTCTGAGTCTTTGCTGAAAGGTAGCAAAGCAGCAGTGCTGCCTGCACAGAGCTCCGGGTACGGCAGAGCTGCACGCCTCATTCAGTGGGCGCATGCAAGTTATGACAGGTTTTCACACATTTCATTTTTGGTTTGACAGTGAGATGCTGATAGACTATTACGGGCAGTTCTCATTCACGCTGTGAACTGTTTGTAACTGGAACAGATCCAAAAAGGCAGCTGCCGCGAGCAAGCCTGCGTGTGTTTGAGGCTGGGAGTATCGGCACAGAAGACGAGAGTCACAAGCTGTGCAATGTTCTCCAGGCTCCTCTGTCCCCTCTCTGTAACCTCCAGGTCCCCTGAGGGAGATAATGGCTTTTGGGAAAAACAGCCGTTCAGTGCAAGTCAAAACTGCTATCTTAAACATGCAGATTGGGATTCACTGTATGGGTAATTACTGACGCTGACCCTTTGTTTTTATTTCCATGCATGAGAGGCAATGACAAGAGAAATGATTTGGCATATGTGATTTGCCCAGGGACGTGGTGGAGTCACCATCCGTGGATGTGTTCAAGGAACGTGTGGACGTGGCCCTGCGGGACATGGTTTAATGGGCATGGTGGGGTTGGGTTGGTGGTTGGACTTGATGATCTTACAGGTCTTTTCCAACCTTAGTGATTCTGTGATTCTGTGATTCTGTGATCGCAGAAGCATTGCACGGGGGGAAATTAGAGGCAAATTGAAGGAGAGGGGTATGCAAAGTATAGCGTTACATGATGTTTAAGTGGAACAAAGTGGCAGAATTGGGGAACAAGAGGCAGAGAAAAAAAGGGATACGAGTGTTGAAATACACTTGGAGCATGGGGCCAAGTACGAGGGAGCTGATCAGAGTGGGTAAGTTTTGCAGTGGTGAAGTCAGGATAAACCCAAGAAATCTGAACAGTGAACTATAGAAGAATGATTTAGTATCTGAACATGACTGGTAAGGGGAGAGAATATGTGGCTGGGGAAGCTGAAACCCAAGTGATCGCAGTTGTGTCCGAGAGGGATTCCTGAGACCTGGGACAGGCTTTAGCAGAAGTAGGGGAAGGAGGAGGACACTGGCTCCAGGCAGAGAGATGCAAAGGATTTGGCACCAGCAATGCAGAGGAGTGGAGGAGGGTGATGGGGCGCAAAGCTAGGGTCACCTCATCAGCATGGAGAGGAAGGCATGGGTTTGGGTGGAAGGGCAAGGTGGGGTGCCTACCTTGCACGGGGTCAGCCAGGGTGAGGCATCGGCAGAGCAGCCAGCAGCTCCCGGTACCCAGGTTGCTGCTTTTGCCGTGGAGTCTGAGCATCGGCCCTTGCACAGGGCCATTGCTTTCAGAGAAGTTACAGGAGTCGCTTCTGCTACTGGTGCACCTCACTCGCGTTGCTTTAAAACCATATCCACTGGTGCCACTAGCTGGTACACAAGACAGAAGCTCCTCTGCTTGGCTATTTTTCACCTTTTACATTGTTGTGTTTAAAGGCTTCAGCGTAAAATGAATGTAAAGCCATGAAGCTCTGCACAAATATAACAAATAAATGTCAGAGTGGTTGGAACCTTAAATTACTTTTTTAGCAGCTCTTGCATCAAGTAAACTTTATTTTCCATTTAGGAGTCTAAGTAGGAAAGAATATAAACCTCACAGTTAAATTTAAGGACAGTGAATTGAAGTGAATCTTTGCAGTAAAACAGTACACTGACACAGAAATTAAAACTTTTTATAGGTTAATTTATATGAGTAAAAGTGCAGCCCAGATTTGTTTTATACCTTCCCAGTCCCCGTGATACATAACAAAGCCTCTGTCATGAAGAACTGAGAGAACTACAGTGCTTTGAATCAGAAAAAGTATTGCATAAAAGCTATCTCAGTAAGATATTCACTTATTAAGTATTTTCAAAGAATATACACAAAAAAAGGTAGCACGTGGAAGTGACACATTGCACGCTGGCATCTAGGAAGGTGTCAATTTTAGTTCAGATTTGAGCAGGAGCACAGCCACCGCCTTCAGCTATCCTTTCCTTGACGCGTTCTTGTGTCAAAGACATTTTTTGCAAAGGAGGGGGGTTTTTTGCATTGAGGGACTGGTCAGCCCTTAAGTGAATGACCTTGCTGGACCACTGAGGCTTTCAGCCCCTTACAGCGAGTGTAAGGGGCTTAGACCCTTGTCATCATGCTGTCCAGCTGGGGACGTTCATGAGGCTCCTCTCTACTTCTTATTAGGAGACTGGCCAGGAAGGTAAAATCTGTCTGAAATCCTGTTGAAGAAGCACAAGCTGAATCCCCTGAAGGCACTCAGGATAACTCTGGAGGCACTATAGGGGCTTATTTACATTTCCCCTGTTAAGAGAGCAGAGTGGCCTTTGCTGTACGCCTAAGCCCCTCTATTCTTCAGCTAAATGCAGAGTTTTTAACAACAGCTTTGTGAAGTCACGGAGATGCAGATAATAGGTTTTGCAGGATAATGAGAGGAGGTTCTGATCATCTGGCACCTCCTGCAAATCGCTGTGAACTGCAGGCTGGATTGTGCTCCGTGCCTTGCCAACGTTTGCCTGCGGTGATTTGTTCTGAGCATGTGGCCAAGCTGGCTAATGGCAACCTGTCTCTGGGGCCCATAAAATGCACTGCCAAATGCAGATTTTAATTAAATGCTGGCCGTTGTATTTGTATAGAGTCCTTTTGTCTGGAAACAGTGTTTTTCATTATCAGGAAAGATTTGACTTTAAACTCCGTTGACTGGTTATATGCCTGCTGCCAAGGAGCAGGAGGGCAAGCTGTACTTTGGAGGAGAAGAGAAGACACTTTCCTCTCGAGCTGAATACTTCCCATCATCAGAGGCAGAGTTGAAAAATTGGCAGAGGGATAATTACGTGAGACACTGTTTTCAGACAACAGAGTAAATTGGGGAAAAACTTACTGTTTTCCCAATTACAGTTCCCTGTTGCATTAATATCCACCCTGTTACAGTAATTAACCTACAGCGTCGCACTTCAATAAAATAGCGATGGAGCCTCCTGCCCCAAATGCACAGCTTTCATGTTTATTTAGTGCTCCCAGCACAGACCTTGCCGCCTGGCTTAGGACACAACAGGCAGGCTGTAAATACATACGTCCATATCACCAGCTTACCGCTGCAGGGTCAGGCACCTCCCGGGGACGCTCGGCTTAGCAAAAGGACGAGATGTGTCTGTGGCCAAGGTTGAGGGACGTGCTGTCCGTGGAAAGGCAGAGCGGAGAATCGCCTGTGCAATGCGACGTCTGGTGGCATCGTGCACTGTTGTGATATGGCCCTTGGGTGATACGCATCCAGCTGGATTAGCTGCCAGACCCCTGTGTTCTACAGGGTCATCTTCCACTGCCTTGAGTGCTTACTCATCATTTATAATGGAAGGTACTCATTTCAGATGAGCCGCTCTGGTTGAACTCTATTAATGAGCAAAGAAATGTCGGAAGCTGCCAAAAGAAGAGGCTCGGATCTGTGTCCTGCTGAAATCAGTGACAACAGAGAGACCCCATCCGAGTGCCCCAGACATCTCCCTGATGCAGTTAGATCATTATGAAGTGTAAATTAAGTATTTTGCTCCAGATGGAATTATTTTTTTTTTCAAACTGACTCTACCCCCAAGAGTTAATGTCTCCATTAGTGCCACAGCATGCCCTTATAAAATTCATTTAATTTAATGCATATATTGTTGCAGATTAAAGTTAAAAAACTTGTCATCTAAGTTAACCAAAAATATTTCAAAGGACTGAGAGGGGGGAAAAAAGGGAAAGGAGAGATAACTGTGCAAATGGTGCTGCTTGGGAAATACATCCCTTACATAATTCCTTCATCTCTTTAGAAAGGCTTTGAAGTTTTCTAGCGAATAAATTTCTCACAACACAGAATGAGTCCACTCTCTGCAAAGCTAATTAAGCAGCAGTGTGGCAGGAAAGCATCACATTGGGTTTGGGGAAGGAGAGCGGATAACTTTGTTTCTTTAGTGCAAGAGTAATCCATAGCTAATAACGAACATTACGGCAAATAATATTATTGACCTTGCAACAAGCCACCCATCTGCATACAAGCACCGTTTCCTTCTCCAGCTGTAGCAGTTGGGGTTTCAGACTAGGAGTATTTGAAAGTGATTAATAGGACCTTGAAATCACAGGCATCCATTTAGCGGAGGTTAAAGCATTAAAGAGGAATAAAGTCTCTACCCTGACCCTCTCTGTGATAAAACACATCACGATGTCCTCTGATAAATACAAACCCATTGCTAGCAGGAATCAAAGCTTCTAGACGTGATGATGAACCACTAAAAGGGGCAGGAGAGAAGCGGGGCCGTCACTGTCATCAATTCCTGCCACGGCAGGAGATCTGGGAGGTTAAAATCCACCAAAGTGTTCGCAGGAGATCACTGTGGGACCTCAGGGGATCCGAATCAAAGGTAGTCCCTTCCTGCCCCCTTGAGATAGATAGCTTTGTGCTATGGGTGGAGGGACACTAACCTGGCTCCTGAGAGGTTTCTCCCAAGCTTTCATGAGCCAGGGGAAGGTTGCAGGGGGGCAGCTCCTGTCCTCCTCCTGCCCGCAGGAAAGTGCCCCCAGGGTGCAGATGAAGGAGCCCAGTGTGGGCGATGGGGTGGGAGGGACTGGTTGGACCACCTTCAGGAGCCAGAAACCTCATTTTACTGCAAAGTTTTTCTGGCTCCTGTGTGTCTTCATGAAGTCTATGGTCAAGTGGGTGCTCAGTCCTTCAACACGTCGCAGATGCTGTTCTTCAAGCTGTGCCTCTGCCTGCCACTCGCTTTAAGTGGCAGGACTTTCTTGGAAAAACACCCCAAATCTCTTTAAAACTTCTCTTCTGTTTCATCCTGCTCTTTGCTCCAGCAATATCATACTTACATAAGTACACACGGTACAGTAGCACAGTGGTGAAGCTGACCTGGAGACACCAGGTAGACAACTAGGCAGATGACTAGCAGCTCTGATATTTTTCAGCTCATTCTGAAGAGTAAAAGCCTCCACAGCTCACACGTCTTCTGTGTTCACCTTACAAGTATACGTGAACTCAGTTGTGGTTTTTTGCTCCATAGAAAGTGTTTGTAAATTATTCCAAGCCCATCGATGTAGTTTAATGCCGTCACCCTCTGATCTGCTGCTTCTTTATTTTTTTTGCAGCTCATATTTGAAGGGATCCGGGGCCCCGGCATCGAAGGTGATATTGCTATTGATGATGTATCAATTGTGGAAGGAGAGTGTATGAAATCAGACCAACCGGCCAACAGTAAGTGGTCTTCCACACATGGGGGAGAGCAAATTGTTTCTCATGGTTATAAATGTGAGATACCTTCTAAAATGGATTTTCTCCAGGAGAACAGCGTATCATTCAGTTCGGTTGGAGAGGCTTGAAGTGAAACGTTTTGCTTGGAAGCAAGCTTTGGAGTCAAAATGTCTTTGTTCAGATAGGAAAATGCTGGTTTAGCAGAGATGCAAGTGAAAGGCTGATGGGCGCGAGCAGTGGGCTGCGCTCCACGGTGGGGCTGGGCGGCCGTGATTCGAGATGGGCAGACAGATAAAGCAACATTAAAAAAATATTCAGGGGGTCCAAACAATATGAAAGTAATGAATATCAGCGCTGCGATTCCCTGTGGACCTTGTTTCATTCCTCCACCCCCACGTGTGCATTACAATACAGACCTTAACTACACAGCCAGGTGGTTTTTTATCCCGACGTCTCCCTCCTCGTGCAGTTGGCGAGGGCTATCCTCGTCCCCTCTTTGTAGGAGGTGACCTCGCAGAGCGCTGTCCCTGCAGAGACCAGGGCTCTGCCAGGGGAGGTCGGTGGCACTCGGTGTGACAAGCGGAGACAGCGCGGGTGAGCACCGCCCCGTTGGCCTCCCCGGCTGCCTCCGCGACGGTGTGCGGGACAGGTTATGGTGGCTGAGCCCTTTGTCTTCTAAGCCTTGTAGCAATGCTGACTGTGTCTGGGCAGCTCTTTAATTCTACCTTTTTCACCCCTTTTTGTAGATTTACGATCAGGTGCTGTTGGGACATTAGCGCATATACGACTTATCCCAGTTATCATCCTCATGTCTGTCTTAAGTCATCAGAGGTGACCTTATCCTGGCAGAGGCTACAAAAGATTCACCAGGCACTGGCATGAAGAAAGAGTCTTTGTAAAATGGACATTTAAAAACAAACTACCAAAGATTCCTCCACTGACTGACTCAAAAGTTAAATAAATACATAAATAAATAAAAAAAAAAATTATAAAGCACTGGGGACATAAAAGGCATCACGGGAGTGTAACTCACTATGAACCACGCGTGAGAATGAGATCTGGCCTAAGTAAGGAAGAGACCTTCAGGTGCTTTTGTGGTCAATAATGAATACAGCATCACCTGGTTGAACTCTCGGAAAAGAGCTATAGAAACCCTTGTCAAAGCACAAAGTCATGGCTGGTTTTGTTTCAAATGAATAGTTTGCTTGTTACCATGGAAACCTAATGGCCTGCCAAAAAAAAACAAAGAGAGGAAGGAGAGAGAGAGGAAATAAAAACAAAAACAGAGAGAGAGAGAGAGAAACACCTCACTGTAAACAGGGTATGTGAAGAGCTGGCATTCATTTTCCCTTCCAGAAGGTTTTTAGTATAGCGTTAAATAAATGTAGGCCCTTTCTACTTTGGCTGTCACCTCCCCTAGAGAATAACCCTAAATCAGAGCTGTTTTAAGACATTTATGTTTCATTTCTCATGGCTATGCTTGATAACTGTATGCTGTCTCCTTTTGCATGCATTACTATCCAGGATGTGCGACCTGGGCTTACATATTACACAGGCTTATCGGAGTTTGCTTGCGGCCACTCGAACACCCCTCTCCCCTCCCCAACTAAGTCATCTGTTCTAATGAAGTGAAGAAACCAAACCACCGTCTTTTATAAATTGCCATGGAAACCAAGTGCCTTCAATGAAACAAGCCTGATTTAAAAAAAATAAAATAAAAAAATAAATAATAATAATAATTTCAACACAGAAGCTTGCACTGCTAAAATGTGGTTTGTGCAAACTATTTTCTAAACAAACTACGGAGCCTGGGTGTGCAGACTGCAGGCAAGGAGACGAAGCCGCTTCTGGAGATGGATGGACCTAAGCTGCTGCGTAAGCCCTTTCGGATGAGATATTTCTTGTTTAACCTTCCAGACAGCCATGGCCTCTCAGCTTATTATCCATTAGAAAATAGCTTCCGTTGGTCCTGGAAATGGGAGCAGCACTCTTTTTTGTTGTCGTTGTTGTTTTTTCAGGTTATCAAGTGGGTCAACCAGAGGAAAAGGTTGTTAAGATACACTTAGTGCAGAAGGTGGTAAAACACAGAAGTGATTTTCTTACTCTAACCTCCATTCGCAAGGCAGTCGGCCCCAGCGTTAGCGGGACGGGGAGGCGATGCGTGGGGGACGGCAGTGCGTACCGAGACACCAAGCAAACCGCAGAGCTCTCTGCGAACCTGGCGCCAGCGAAGCACCGAGGGTGCAGTGCCTCTGCCCTGGAGCCAGACTCTGTGCAGATCGCGAAAGATTATTTTGTTATTGTAGCGAAATTAAAAAAAAATAAAAAAACAAAAATTCCACTTTTACAACAGAAAAATAAAAGCTGTACAAATGGTTTTGAGCTACCCGAACACGTACCGTTAGCCAGCCGGTTTTCCACTGCATTGTAAAGTTCCCTTACAGTTGGTTATGACAATTTGAAGGCCTTTTTCCTTAAATTATCTCAGCTTTTAGCTTCATTTCAAAAAAAAAAAAAAAAAAGACTTTTGTCTAAAGAAGAGTATTATTATTATAATTATTATTATTATTATTATTCTGTGTTCTCTCAACACCCTAGGATTAAAAAAAACTGATATGCAAGTAATTGGAGTACAAACATGAAAACAAACAAACGAGTATAATATTTGCAAATATGAGTATAAAAAGCACAACGAGATGCAGTAAAACAATGACAAGGCTTGATTTTTTTTATTCTGTAGAGAAATGTTTGTGCAAATTCAGTAATTCAACTGAAGAGATAATTTTACAGCTATGTTCAATAAAGCCTCTTTCCAGGTAAGGTACGCCAAGTGGTATGTGTGTTTGTTGAGCAGTGTGCCCCTGCGCCCCGGATGGGTGCGACTGGGATGGCTTGGTTTTTCCCCTGATAAACTGGTGTTGTCTGAAGCTGTGATGATCCATACTGGTGCTGCCTGGGGGCTGGAGCTTTCCGAGGATGCTGCCAGCTCCCTGGATTGTAGGCAGTTTGTGGTGTCTGCAATCCCCCGCAGTGCGGGAAGACTTTGGGAGCTCGGAGTCTAGATGGACTGTGAGGTTTGACACCCTTAAAAAAACAAAAAAAGCAAATTTCCCACTGGCAAGCACTGGATTTTAATTGCGGATGGAGGACCAGGTCAGGTATGGTGAGAGCCTGATGCCGATTTTTGCTTAGGAGGTTGGTGTGTCTCGTAATTCAGGATTTGTGGAAACCAAACCTTCACATGTATCCTCCAGCTGATCTCTCTTGAAAGCCACAGAACTGTGGGATCGTCCAAGAGACTTCTCTGTGGGCGCTTTTGGCGTGACTGTCTTCGGAGGGGCTGGCTTTGGCCGAGGCTGCTAGGAGCCCTGCCAGAAGTGGATACGTAGGGTTTTTTGCAGCAGACTCTCCTGTTACGTTTCCTATTCTGCCTCTGACCATTGTGCGATCTGGGCGGCTCCTTTTTGCTCATTTTCTGGTTTGAGCAGCAGCTGCAGTGATGCTCCCAGCTGGAGCTGGGCTGGAGCCGCAGCGGGCGCTGCATGAGGTCCCCAGCGCTCGGGGACGGGCACGCACGCTCTCGCTTCGCCACACTAAGCTGATGACAAACCTTGCTCTGCTGTCTTTTATCACACCTGATTTCACTGTCCTGAGCAGATGAAACGGGGAATATAGAAAAAAAAAACAAGAGTGGTCATCTGTCAATCATTTTGAAGTAAAACGTGAAGCATTCCATTTCCTTTAAAATGTTTTTCCCTCGAATTTATCCCTTCCAAAAATAGACTCAAAGTAAACTGAAATTCGGACGCCCGTTGATCAGCACAGGCCAGGAGAAGCATCTTCGAAGCTCCGGGCAGAGCTCGGGCTGCAGGGTTGATGGCAGCGGCGTGACAGGGGACTGCGGGAAGGGAGGACTTGGAAAGCGCCCTGCGATGTCCTCTCGTGCTCGGGCAGCTGTGATGAAGACAGCCTGAAGAAAATGAAATGGAGATCGTGCTTGCTTATTTAGATCCCAAGCTAAGACTGCAAACTGAAATCCGTATTTCCTCTTTGTATTTTCATTTTTCTTTCCCTTGGTCAAGAACCACGTTCAATATTTGATAAAGGTTTTTTTCAATTGACAGCCAAAGACCACAGTTGTCTTCTTTCGAGGCAGGATAATCTGTTCGTCCTGAAAAGCCCACGTCTTTGTGTGAAAGGAAATTTATTTCCCATGCCTATGTCAGTTTTATTCTGCTTAGGTGCAGAAGAAAGTGCTAAGAAAAGCTGGTTTTCTCTTTCAGATGTTGATTTAGGAGTAGAATTCTCTTCCTTTACTTTACTAATGTAAGCCACAGAAAAGGCAACGGGATTTTACTTTGTCTGGGCCGTGAGCAAGAAGTACAAACTGAGATATGTATGTCCTAGTCTTGTTATTTTTTTTTTCTTTTTCATTTTGGTGTGAAAATGAATGTAGTATTTGTGGAAATTTTGGACTGACAGTCAAACAAAGGGAGTGTGAACTGACGGCTCTCCTATGAATTTTGCTAAACGCTATGATTCAGTTCTTGGGTATCCGATCTAGTAATGTTTCTGATGGATTTTAAATTGAACATCAAATACATAATAGTGCAAGTGTGGACTTTGCAGCAACTACACCACTTGGCTGTTGGGATCAGCGACCATGATTTGTGTGGGGGTGGCTGTGGGAATTAGATGGGTGTTCCCAAGGCAGAGGTAGGTGGGGCCCATGATAAACTTTCACATTTTTTTTAATTCTTTCTCAGGATGATCTGGGAGAATAAGGACATTGTTAGAGTACTCCCCTTTCATTGTCTCCAACAAAGCCAGGCAAGTTCATTTCTTTCACAAAGCACGTCGTTTGAATGTGAAATCCCACATAGAGCAATGAAGTACTTTGATCTCACTGTGCTGCCAACCCACCACTTCTCCAGCCAGCTCCAGCCAGGCTTGGATCCTGGATGAGGCACAAGGGGAGATAAAAAAGCATAGACTAAACGGGGGCAAACACATTAGAAATAACACTACAAATGCACGATTACGATTTGAAGGCAGGAGCAGCTCTTTGAGAGCCCATCAAAATGGCGATGGCTTGGGTGATGAAGGTGTTAACTAGTGGAGGATCTTTACACTGAGCTCATTTCATATCAGCCAGTTTTTGGAGACTATTATCTAAGGGTGTGCTACTGTCAGGCCCTCAGAAATCCTTGGAAATGTGAAATTTCCTCTTAATTTGGGAGAGGAATTGCTGGTTCACCCAAACGAGGTGGAGCTGCAGCTGCCAGTCCCCAAACAGCTGTGGGCCCCATGCACAAATACCAACCTCCACTGATGCCGGAGCGGTTTCCTTCTTGACACCCAGCGTTTGAATCTCTGCTGCATTCACCGGTACAAATGGCATAATTGAGTTAGAACAGCTTTTTGGGGCGATTCGGATCCCCAAACATTAAAACAGATCAGTTGATCAGTTAAAACATCAGCTTATGGTTCAAGTTTGGTTTCTCTTTTGCTGCCTTGTAAGGTCGGTGAACTCCCTTTGTAGTGAGTAGTTTAGTCAGAGTGATCAGATTTTTTTCCACCCTTGGTGGAAGAGGCTTACCTGGTTTTATTTTTGGAGAGTTTACTCACTAGTATTGCTTTTTCATGTATCAAAGGATATTGAAATGCTCTTCCTCCCTGAGAAGAACTGTGATCCATCAGAAGAATGGCTTTCTAGAGTGGTTAAATAAACAAGATACGATTTGGTATTATAAGCACTCTCTGCCTATATATGCTAATAAAGAGATTGGGTGCCATCTGGATTAATTCTTGTATTTTCCCCTAAAACTATAAAAAGCTATTTTAAAAGCTTATTATTACATTTCAGATGTTTTTTTTTTTCCCCAACAAAGCAACACCACAGGAGCGTGCCCCCTCGTTTACGGCTGCCCCACCACAATGCCAGTGTCGGTCCTCAGCAGCACTGGAGGAATTAAACCAGCACGCACTAACCATTTGATTTTCCTTCATACAAAGGAGCTTAGCAACCCACCGCTCATGCAATCCTTCAGTCATGGGACCTTTGGTCTTCAGAAGTTTTATGTCATCTTTCCCTAACGCCCCAACCCTGATGTCACCCTGTAGATCCGACGGGAACACGCCCCAGCACGTGTTGGCGTAGGCAGGGAAAGGAGCTCTGCAGGGCTCGGGCTGGGGAGGGATGCGCTGGGCACACCTGCTGCCGGCAACCACCCACCATGCCCCTGCTCACAAATTCATCAATCTTAAAACCGATTAAAAGGGAGAAGAGGGAGGATGTGTTGTTTTTTGCCCTCTATGCTGCTCATAAGGCTGTTGCAAAACCTTGCTGCTGGGCGGTTTGCCACCCCCATTCTTGTTGCCAGCGTAAATGTGTTCATGGCCAGTTTAGCATCATCTGTTCTTGTGCCAGCAATGTTAAAACATATTTTCCTCCCTTCCTGTTGTTAAGCTCTTCTCCCTCTGTACCCCCAGACCACCTTCAGGTCCCCCTTTTGGCTGTTTTTGGCCAGGCTACACTTTTTGTATCTCTGGGTTAGAAAAGATAGGTAATAAAAAATCGGAGCTATCATTAACCCAAGTACAGGATACTTGGGATAGTACATCTGATGTGATTTACTAAAATACAATATAGTTTTCCTTTGTATCTGTCAGATTAGGGAGCTTGTACTATGAGCTTTATATTATGGGAAGGATGTTGTATTTTCTCCCCAGAACACTACATCCAAAGTCTGTGAAGATGTCATCCCACTTACACTTGAGTGCTTCTGGAGAGCAAGTCTTTCAGAGGTTTCAGTGGTGACCCTAAGACTTTCCTTTAAAAAATATCATCTTACCCATACCTCTCAGAGAAACAGTTGTGTTATGATGAGACTACTCAAGTGAGAACAAACTGATCAAGTCATCATAGAACACAATGACACTGTACATGTGGGGAGTAATTCCCTCCTCCCTGTGTGCCCCTCTTCAAACACCCAAAACCACCCAAGTTCAGCCATGAGCTCCCGGTCACACGGCACATTTCGTAACTCACGGAGAGCAACCCTAGTACTTTAATAATAAAATCTGTGTCAGATACCTGACAAGAAACTGAAACATAAATAGGACGATTATGTTTGCATTCCCTCTGTAGGTGTGTCTCCATGCATCCTGGTAGCCTCACCTAACGTGGGCTCTCCTAGGTGGTTCTTTGTATGACATCGTCAGGTTGAATGTCACCTTATCAGAGCCTACCAAGGACCTATGACAGGTGACTTGAAACCAATTTCCTTCCGTTTCTATCCTCTGTAGATTTTTTTCCATTGAGAAAGAGACTTGAATGTTGGCAAGTGCTTGGACAAATGAATATTAACGTAGCTTTGCTCACAACTAAGGTCATGGCTGACAAATGGAGAAAAGTCACCACCGATTCCTCGCGATCCAGGATCTTTGCATGCCACAAGTCTTTGCCTTCTGCAGGTTGGAGGTTTGCAGTCCTCCGCCCATAGGGAAGAAACAGGAACACTGCAGCAACCGCGACTGTAAAATCTATTGAATTGTTTTTGACGGATATGACCACAAAAGAGATTGAAGAAACACACGTTACTGCGAGTAAGAATTAGCAGCCTCCGCACCTTCTCAGGAAAGATCAGATGCGCTTCTGCTTGCACACTACCAACTGCAAAGGGAAAAAATCTGTGTGTTTTTGTGTGTAAATATTATATAAATAACTGTAATTGTATGTATTTAATGTATATATAATGATTATTACATTTTAATGATCTCGAGTATTGTATATAGCCAAAACTTGGTCTCTTATTTTACTAGCACACCCACTGTAGATTTATTTTTTGTCATTGTTGTTAATGTATCTGGTTAAATTACAAACTGGTCTCACTTTTACCTCGAAGGGTATATGTTCTTTATGTACATTTTATAAAGAAAAAAAAATCATCCAGTATTTTTGGTTACCTTTTCAATTGCCAGCAGTATTTTCTATCTTTTCCTCTTCGGCTCCATGCTGCCTTTGCTCCTGCCCCCCAGATCCACCGCAGTGAAGAGTGGAGGGCAGTTGGGAGGGACTGGGGTTGGTGGGCAATATTTCTCGCTCAATGTGTCCCTGCCTTCCTGAGAGATGTAAGAAGGGAAGACTGTCCCTCCCCATCCCATCCCATCCCTCCACTGCTTGCTAGGTGCTGAAAGGTTTTGATTAGACCACGAAGAGGCCATGCCACCTTCTTCTCTACTGGGGCCTTTCCTTCCCTTGCTTGGTGCCAGCAGAGTAACGAGGTTTTACCCAGCTGTACGGACAGTTGAGGGTTGAAGTCCATTTCTTTGACTTTCCGTAATGGCCAAACACTATCCCCTGGAAAACAAGAGAAACCTGCATGAAAATGTGTGTGCCATGCCAGACCAGGCTATTTCAGAGCACTCCTCCCCATGCCAGCCGTGGGGGTATAGACGTGATGGGCACACATAGTCCAGCGTATAGATCCAGGGTATCTCTACCTTTGGGTAATGGTGTAGTATCGCACAGTATCTCCAGATCCAACCTGGACCTTATTGCTTGATGAGTTTGGATTCTTCAAGTTCAGAGGCTACATGGTCCAATGTGGAGGTTGCCCATCTGGACCTCGGTAATCGTGGGGTTGATGCCCGTTCTCCGCTGCGGGCATGACCTGGGTATTTCTATTTCTTGTCCAGTTCTGCTATTGAGACTCCAGGTTGGGGCCAGGAGCTATCTGCAGCTCTGCGCGTGTACAGCACAGACAGGCACACTTGATCAGGGGGTTTCCAGAGTGCAATTGCTCACCACTGGCTGACCGATGCCCAGCCAGTTCCCGAGCAGTGGCCATGCCCCCTGGCCAACTCCCCCCTGGTTTTTTTTGTTCACCATGACATCATATGGTATGGAATATCCCTTTGGCCAGTTTGGGTCAGCTGTGCTGGCTGTGTCCCCTCCCAGCTTCTCATGAACCTGGCAGGGCAGTGCGAGAAGCTGAGAAGTCCTTCACTTAGTGTAAGCACTGCTCAGCAACAACTGAAACATCACTGTGTTATCAACATTATTCTCACCCTAAATCCAAAACACAGTAGTATACCAGCTACTAGGAAGGAAATTAACTCCATCCCAGCCAAACCCAGGACAAATGTGAAGAATTAGAAGAGTTACTTGTTCCTGAAGGATGGTATTAGCTCATTTAAGAAGGTGAAGGCTCCAGGTTTTGACTGGCTAGCTACTAGGTATTTTGAAAAAGGCCTAAGCAGACCATTAAACTTCCCTGGTGTTTGGTGCAAATCAAGGGTAAGGTGCTGTGCTCTGATTTGGCCGTGTTGTGTGTCCGTGTCACACTGGTGGAGAAATAAACGCACAAAGAGCAAACCAGTGTGCAAGAGGGAGCCCTCGCTTGTGGTTCCTTTCGCGGCTGTGTTGTGTTGGTCTGTGTGGAGATAAACTTTTTTACAACCTTTCAGAATTAGCAGTCTTTTTTATTGTAGATGAAATGAGACTACAATCTACATAAATAAAAGCATACTTTGTTTCTTGTTAACATTTTGCAAACACTGACATTTCTTTGCCCTTTTCAGGTATGGTGGTTGCCTCCATCATTTTCTTGATTAGATTTGTGACTGTCAGCTGCCAGCTTCTAAACACGTGTTCAGATTAATTCACAAGATAGAACTCACAGTTTCCAGACGAGTCTTGCTCTCCAGTGGCCTCCACCACAGTGACAAACAGCAACACACTGAAATTCACAGCATAAAAAAAGAAACATGCTGGTCTCTTATTTTTCAGCTTAAAAAAATTCCACTCTCCCATTGGCTCTCACAACCTGAAAGCCTTTCTACATGCCCTCATCCAATCCTTAGGGTATTCGGTACTCACACTGATGGCCTGAAGCATTTTCTTCCCTTCATTTCAGACACATTGACCTGCTCCCCCTTCCCCTCGTGGTTATTATGTCTTAGCTCCACATTTGGCCAAGAGGAGAGCCAAGGGCACCTACCATGTAGTATGACCAAAGCCAGTATTATATGTATGACTATTAGAAGTATTATCTATATTGTATTCGCACCCCAGCTGAGTAAGCTATCCACTGTCAGAGGTGCTCTACATCCTTGCCTGCAGTTGCCCCCCTGTCTCCAATCTGCCTCAGGGACCAAGACTTGGACCTCACTGTCCCAATCCCACCCGGTTCCGTAAAGGTTTGTGGAGGTTGGTAGACTGACACAAACATCTATGCAAAAAAGTTTGATTTTGGCATTGTTTTCCTAACAAAAACACCGTTAAGTTTGTTGGATAGATTTTACCTGACTTTTGGTTTCTGGAAACATTTTATCCGCGGGAACAGGACCGTGTTCCAGAGTAAAATTAGCTAGGACCGAGTGGCAAGCCTAGCCTTTAAGACAGACTGCATGTACAGGTCAATGCCTACTCCTAATCAGTTGCTTATTTTTGTGGAGTTGGTGTATTAGTGCTCCGGACGTGTGGCACAGCATGCCAAGCAGCCAGGACTGTCAGACCTGGCTCCCTAAGGAATGCCTTTGATTCTTGTTGGAGTTTTTTAGTATGTTGCTTATTTTTTTTTTTTTTATGACAGGAAGACGGGGTGTATTTGCAAGGATTAAAGCATTACCGTAGTGGCTCTAGGTCTTTCACAATCCCCACTATTTGCTCTAATCCCACCAGAGCACAATGCTTCTTTCATATTCCTTAATTACAGAATGAAAATTAATAAAAAATAAGCTATAAAAAATGACATTCTGATGAAGGATGCAAATCCCTGTTTATTCTGGGTGCAGAAAAAATTTGTGGTTCTGCTGTGTTCAGTAATACTTGACATTTTCAGCCTAACTCCTTAGGGAAGGAGGCTTACACAATTCTTCTGTGAGTCGTTTTCTGTATCTCTGTCCTTCCGTTTTATTAAGTCCTGAAATATTTGTGCTATTTCAAATGGGCTTGAAGGGCAGTTGAGGTCACAACAACAGTTTGTCTATTTAAAGGTGGGGATTTTTTTGGAAATGAGCCACCAGGTAAGGTCATTTTGTTACTGCTCCCCGGGGAGGGTGAGGCTGTAGTGAATATCTTCTGAGTGCGGGGAAGATTTAGTGGCCAGCAGAAAATCCAGCCAGGGAAAACACATTGAGAGGAAGTCATGTTCTTGCAGTGGCCTGAAAATACCAGCAGGTCCAATCCTGCAATAGCTGAATTAAGGCACGAGGTACATTAAGGAACAAGGACTATGGAAATGTGAGAATCTCTTAGGTGGTTATTATTATTATTATTATTATTATTATTATTATTATTATTATTTTAGTTTTTTCCTTTTTTTTTCCTCCAGTCTCCTGGGGTCAGTGTAGCTACCAGCATCAAGTTCTTCCATTAGGGGCTGAGGACTAGATGCTGAAGACAGGATCAGGCACTACCTAATACTTACCCCACTAATTAGGTGCTAATAAGGCACCCCAATGACTCAAGCAGCCAGAGTTTCAAACAGCCATGCCATGCTCCCAAGCACTGAGCCCTGGCAGGGCTCATGGTCCGGAGACTTTCTGCCTTTGCCATCTGCACAGAGAGGGGCAGAAGGGATTGTGAAAGGATTCGAAGAGGTTTTGCATGGGGAGAGATGAAGTCAAGGCTCTTCAGCCTGCAAAAGAGGGACTGAGAGAGAGTGTGACAGAGGTCTGTTAAATCTAGCAGGGTCTGGAAAAGAGGTGGGAATGAGTGTTCATGTTTCTCATAATACAGAAAGAACCACTCAGCCTTACAATAGCTTTTCCTCCCAAGTTTGTCTCAATGCGCAACACATACCATGTGCTGATACAGTCCCGTCCTGTGTTGCAGTCTGGCTGCCTTGTCCTGCATTTTCCCACCGATTTCCTAGGGGAATCCACAGGCAAGCACCTTCTGGTATGAAATGTAGAATAGAATAGAATAGAATAGAATAGAATAGAATAGAATAGAATAGAATAGAATAGAATAGAATAGAATATTTTCAGTTGGAAAAGACCTACAATGATCATCTAGTCCAACTGCCTGACCAATTCAGGACTGACCAAGTCAAAGCATGTTATTAAGAGCATTGTCCAAATGCCTCTTCAAGACTTGACAGGCTTGGGGCATCAACCACCTCTCTAGGAAGCCTGTTCCAGGGTTTGACCACCCTCTTGGTAAAGAAATGCTTCCTAATGTCCAGTCTAAACCTCCCCTGGCACGGCTTTGAACCATTCCCACGCGTCCTGTCTCTGGATCCCAGGGAGAAGAGATCAGCATCTCCCTCTCCACGTCCCCTCCTCAGGAAGCTGTAGGGAGCAACGAGGTCACCCCTCAGCCTCCTTTTCTCCAAACTAGACAAGCCCAAAGTCCTCAGCCTCTCCTGACAGGACATGCCTTCCAGCCCTGTCACCAGCTTCGTTGCCCTCCTCTGGACGCACATCCTCCCCTTCCTGGCTTTCAATGAGCAAAGGCAAACAGTTACTCTTGCAAGTGCAGTCCGGGACTCGGACCAGGACATTCACACTTAGAAATTTCTTCAGGAGCTGATGAATGTCTGGTAGCAGGGTTTTCTACCCTTTATGTCCTCCTATTCTTCCTCTGGTTATTATCTCTGCCAACTCTCCTTTGATGCTATTCTTCCAATTCCCTTGTGAAACATCCCTGATGCTCTCTTACACCTTCACCTCATTTCATTAGCCTTGGAGAGATTCCTCCAAGGGGTTAATAATGGCCTTAGACTCACCTTTCCTTACAGAAAGTGAGAAATAAGACAAATACAAATTCTGTTTCACTTTAAAGGACAAAATGTTCAAAAACTAGCTAATAAATTGTCTTCATTGCTAATAGGTGGTAATTGCATGCTGTGTGAAGGCACTGAGAGAGACTGACTGAGGCTTAAATAGCCTCTAAACCTCTTTCTAATTGTCATTATGGGTCCGGCTGCTCACTCAGCAAGGGGCTTCTCAGTGCAAGTCCCATTCCCTGTTGGGTCTGAACACAGACGAACACTAATATGGAGCTAATGCAGGGGAGATTGACCACTTGAAAGAAAAGAAAGTATTTGATTTGATTAAAAAAAAATCAAGAGCTCATTTTAATTAAAGAGACTTATTTAACAGGATAACTGGCTGAAAGTGCAGTCTGACATTTTCCGTTTGATTCAGTCTAGGGAACATCTGGGACAGCATCCCTTCACGTGGCAGGGAATGTGCGTCCCTGGGTATTTGTTCAATACTGGGTATAATGAGGCTGCCTGATAGGAGCACTGGATGCAAATTTGATATTAGTACTCTTACCGGTAACAACAGCATTATAATAATGATAGCAATGCTCTGTGGGACATGGGAGCTGTCAGGAAGAGAGGCAGCATCTGTCTGCGTTAGGTTGGACACTGGATAATGAAGTCTTAATCCTATTTCAGAAAATAAAGGAAAATAGGAGGTTGCTGTAATTTTTACCCATCATTGAGTCTTAGTGGGTAGAGACAATTCTTTAAAGCAGGGACTGACTCTGTGGACCTGGGTACAGCGTGGGCTGGTAAGCGGCTACAGGTCTCGTAGCTGTCCCTAAGCTACCTGTGACAGCTGCCATGCCAGGAACCGACTGGGAAAGCACTGTTTTCAGCAAAAAGTGCTTTGGATGCTAGAGGACCACATGTTCCTGCACATGTCAATGTTCCGAGGGTTTGAGTGCCAGTGATAGTTATGCCATCCAGTTTAAAGGACCTGGGGGTGTTGGTTGACAGCCGGCTGAAGATGAGCCAGCAGTGTGCCCAGGTGGCCAAGAAGGCCAACGGCATCCTGGCCTGTATCAGAAATGGTGTGGCCAGCGGGAGTAGGGAGGTGATCGTGCCCCTGTACTCGGTGCTGGTGAGGCCGCACCTCGAATGCTGTGTTCAGTTTTGGGCCCCTCACTCCAAGAAGGACATTGAGGTGCTGGAGCGTGTCCAGAGAAGGGTGACGGAGCTGGTGAGGGGTCTGGAGCACAAGTCTGATGAGGAGCGGCTGAGGGAGCTGGGGTTGTTCAGTCTGGAGAAGAGGAGGCTGAGGGGAGACCTTATTGCTCTCTACAACTACCTGAAAGGGGGTTGTGGTGAGGTGGGTGTTGGTCTCTTCTCCCAAGTGACAAGTGACAGGACAAGAGGAAATGGCCTCAAGTTGCACCAGGGGAGGTTCAGGCTGGATATTAGGAAAAACTTCTTCACCGAAAGAGTTGTCAGACACTGGAAGAGGCTGCCCAGGGAGGTGGTGGAGTCACCATCCCTGGAGGTGTTCGAGGAATGTGTGGACGTGGCACTGTGGGACATGGTTTAGTGGCCATGGCGGTGTTGGGTTGATGGTTGGACTTGATGATCTTACAGATCTTTTCCAACTGTAGTGATTCTGTGATTCTGTGAAAAAGACTCCAGGTATGTGTATGAGAGTTTAAACACCAGACCAAGTCCACTTTACCCATAAGCAACAAATGCAGGTGTGCCCACTTTTGGATACTTGGGTTCAGTGTCTGTCAAAAAGTTGGCTCAGTTTCCGGCTTAGTCTCACAGGACATTAGGACGAGGAAGAAAAGTTGAGAATACAAAAAAATCTTTTATTAACTACGGCAGCCCTTTCCTAGTAAAATTAGCAAGTTGGCAAGAGTGATTAATCTTATAGTCTTAGTATTCTATTGGAAAATTAAGAGGTTACTGGAGGAGGAGAACCAAGTTTCCTTTGTCTGACCTATAAAATAGGGCACTGCCATAACCAAGCAGCAAGCATCAGGCTACTGAAAATCCATGGAAGTTTATTGCTATGCTGCATAAGGTATCCAACCCCTCCTGGCCTCCTTTGGGACTGGCACTGCCTCCAAAGGAGTTGTATTATTTATGTTAATCCTGGAAATAGGACGCAATTTGCTAGCAGTGCGTAGATGTAAATATTGAAACAGCTTTCCAGGAGAAATTGTGAGTTTACCATTGGTTTGGGCATGTCAGGTGAGATTAGATTTCATTGTAAAAGATCATCTTTATCCTGGGAAGAGAAATCCAGCTGCGATCAGCCGTTGTGGTCCTCTCTGACTTTGGCGTCTGTGACTCTCCGCAAGTTCCCACCCACCCCTCATGGGCGAGAGAGGAAAGAGGAAAGCCTGACTTGCCCTAAGCATGCTCTGAACATGTGAAGACTGTGATTATAATCAAATCTCATGTCTCCTAGCTTCAGGCAATTGCTACCAGGTGCCGGGAAGGAATTCACCTCCAGACACAGCTGCTTTCACTCGCTGTGGCTGTATTTGCTTGCTGTGAAGCTGAAGCAACGGAGATTTGCCACAGTTGGAGATGGATGGGGTGGCTGTGCACGTTGTACTTGTGGCTTCTCTGTCTGGATGCCTGCTGGATGGTTCTTGTTCACATTTGTAGGATAAGCTGGCATATTTGCAGGTCACGCAGGAATTTTTGACCAGGTGGAACTAATAGAGATTGTTTTGTTTTTTCCTGCCTTCCTCCACAGGACAGTCTGGCGCAGGTCATCTATTCAATTCCCTGCCCATGCATCCACAGCGCGTTGGTCTCCTGTGGCACAGAACAGCTTACCCTTTTGCAAAGAATGAAAGATTTCCATTTACTGACTGCTATGAGAGTGGATATAGGGGTTTCCAATGAAGTTTAATGGTCTGTGACATTCAGGTTATGATCCAGGTGATCTAAGAATTTCATCTGCACTTAAACCATATGAATTTTTTCTTAGTGTGGACACTAGCCTCACAGCAGAAGTATATTTTTCAAATGAGTAATCAGGCAGGATTTTATATTTGTTATGTGTTTAAAGGCAGAAACAGTGCCAGACAACATGTGGTGCCTTCCTGATGGTACCTCAGTCTTTTGTAGACCTGTAAAATGAGGCCCTACCTATCTTTGACATCTCTGTGTATCTAATGCCAGGATTTAAATCTCACAAATCCATCATCCTGCCCTGGGAATGGAGAGATACATGGGACGGGTGTTTGTAGGGTGGTTGGCAGAACTTGGCTTTGGAGATGACAATGTTTAAGTCACCTTGTGTGGAGAATTTATGATTGAAATTCATCTGTTTCTGTGAGCTGCTGTCATCTAATGACCAGTACGTCTTATCACAGCATGGTCAAAGCTGAGCATATGAACACTCTAAACAAATATGGCAGTGGCTGTCAACTTTATTGGGACCAGCCCCATCACTGCATTCATCCTCCTTCCTCCACTCTGTCCCTGCAAGACCGCTCTTTCTCTACCCATCCACTGTCTCCAGCACTGCTGCCACTGCCTTTCCACCTCACTGGACTTCGGGTGACACTGAGGCTTGAAGCAACTTGAAGAAGAAGGAAGCTGAAGACACTGAGATATTTTTTTGAGCAGATGGAGGCTGTGAAACATCTCCCATAGGACCTGCAGTGAACAGTCCAGGGAGTCTGCAAGTCTGGAGCTGAGGGCAAGGACAGGGGTGTGGAGATAGGAGCTAGGGTTTGTATTAGGATGTGGTCCTGAAGGGAAAGGAAGGGTTGGCCAGTCATTGGGTCCAAGGACGGCACGAGGTGATCAGGCTGCTGACTGGCACTGGTGCTGACTCTCTCCTCCTGGCTAATCTGCCCTTGCTGCCTGTGAGAAATGAGGACCAGCAGCAGCAAGAGGCTAACCCATACCTTAAGCCAGGATGGAACGAGACTGGCTGCATTCCTGCTGTCAGCTTGTGCCCTGGTCCAGTGAGGCTGTGGTGGTTGAACGCTCAGGGCTTTATCTGATAGAGGTTTTGGCACAAGATTCCAAAATTGCCATGAAAATAACCTCTGGCCAGCTACCACTTAGTCCTGGAGTTGCCTGCACACTCTACCACCATCCCTGGCAGCCTTTGCACACCACATATAATTTCTGAGCATGCCAAGAACTTTTGGAGTTTCAGCAGGTTTAGCGAGGCTTTTATCTCCAACCCAGTCCTCTTCAGGGGATCTGTGGTGTGCAGCCGTAGTCCGTACCAGCAGGACTGTGCTCCCTGCAAATGCAGCTCTAGCCAGTTCCTTCTAATGAATACTTTTGTATTGTACCGTGTTGCTTCTCATCATGGTCTCTGCAATGGAGAGGTCAGATGAGTCCAGATGGTGGCTTTTCCTCTGATTGCATTTGACCTGTTCAGCAAAAATCACGAAATTCACGGTGTTAAAGAACGTAACCACAAAAGGCAGCATGGCTGTGCTACCTCATTCATAGCAGCTTCAGCTGAAGAAAGGAGAGCTGCACACTCCGACCTCCTCCTGGAGCCAGTAAAGCGGTGTGGGTGCTTCAGCGCAGAGGAGGGGAACAAGCACTTTGGAGCTATGTGCCTCTTGCAGAGCCCCTCCTGAGCATGTTTACACAGCCTAAGGAAAGCACAGGATCTGGCTCATTCTGCAAGATGATTACATGATTCTTGGACATACTCCTTGGGACAATGATAATCTCTTCAGAGAAGGCTGAAGAATTGGTACCTCAGTAAAACTTCCTTCGATTTTACTAATTGAATTGAATTCTTCCTTTGCTGATATGCGGAAGACCATATTTTCTTGCTTTGTCATTCCTAATGAAAATCTTCTCACATCTGGGACATATAATATATATACCTAGCTGGCATATTAAATGCATTTCCTCTGTAATATAAAGATCTTTTTAATTTAAGATGAAAAATTAATTGAACAACTAATCTTCCTGCTTATGCTGTTGCTGTATGTAGTGAAATTTAATTTCATTACTAAAAGTACATGTTCCATTTCACTTTTTAAGTGGTATATTTATTTTTCTAATAAACTTTAATTTTAGTCCCTTAAGGAATGTGATCGTATTGTGATCCAGACTAAATTCTGCATTTTGCTTTGAATTGTAGACATTAGTCAGAATGTATTAGCTTTATTGGTTCTTTTGATCAGCCTTAAAGGAGACAAGACTTCATAAGTAACCATCTCCGGAAACATTTTTCTTTTTCTTTATGTATGGTAATCAGTATTGCAGGCACACCTCCATGTGCTGGCTGTATTGTTCAGGTTTCTTTGCATCTTGGTTACTGTAATCCAATGGAAAGCTCATGTCAGTTCTAATTATTCCAGCTTTGGCTGAGTCTTCAGAGTCTCACCAACACCCATTATGCTCTGCTTTGAAATAACTTGGAAAATGCAACTGAAGTTTTTAATCCTGCCAAATTTATGCATATGCTCAGTTTTGCTCAAGTGAATGATCCCCTGGAAGTTATCACGTTCATGTACTCATGTGCCTAAATCTCTGGGACCTGGGAGCTTAAGGGCATCTCCATCAAGCAGCACACTTCAGAGAGATCCAAACTGCTGACCTGACCCAACACAGGTCTAGAAAACATAGTACAGCGTAACTTTATTAGAGCTTATATTTGGATGCCGAAAAAGGCATGTTTCCTCTGTTGTGCCCCTGAGCCAACAAATCCTGCTTCTTGGCTGTGCTGGCTTTTGCTCTCAACATCCCTCTGCCTCCAGTTGTGAGATGAATCCTTGCTGAGAAACTCCGGCTTTTGCTATCCTTTCCAAAGACATCATGAGCAGCACTCAAGGATATCCACCATTTTCCTGGCTTTTCTTTCTATATATTTAGGACCAGATGCCAGCTGAACTTTGTGGTTGGTTGGTTTTTTTTTTTTCCTCTCTTACTTTTAAGCCAAAAGTTATTGCATATTCCTTTCATCTAGGCAGAAATTATCTTAAATTCTTTCCAATTGCTCTATTTGAAAATTCATTCAAATTGATTATGATTGAGATCCAAGATTTTCATTTCACATCTGAGAAAAGGTAAGATTAACTCCTGCTGAAAATCACACCTGGCTTCAAACTTCAAAACTAGTAGGAGCCACAGTTCATTATAGGACACGCAGTGAACGGTGGGAGGGAAATATGGAAATACTCTAGTGAGGAATTGTCATGGAATTCCCGGACTGAAATACTGGGTTTAGGTTATATCTCAGCATCTAGCTAAAAATTTATTTATTTGCTTTTCCTTGGGGGAAAAAATCCCAAAACAAAACCAAAACAACACTAGGTTTAATCTGGAGAAGAAAAGACGAGTCAGTATGCTCTCCTTCAGCACTGTGTCCTTTGTTGAGCAGGCGGTGTAAGAAGCTATAGTGGGACTCAGGAGAGGAATAGATGCTTATTCCACTTACCAGTAAAATGTGATTTCCCAGCAAAGCAAAGAAGCCCAGTGAAGAATGCATTGAATTCCTTCATGCAGAAAGAAACTACGATTCATGTCCTAAAAATGCTCTGGGATTGTTAGGAAATACAGTGTCAACACAAGATGGATGAATAGGCATGTAGTGCATAAGGCCAGGGAAATAACTACTGTGGTCTGCCCGGCACTGATTAAAAGTGGTCTGGAAAATTGTGTCCAGCTTGGGGCATTACAACTCAGGAAATATCCAGAGAAGCTGGATATCCTACAGGGCACTGCCATGAATGAAAAGGTGTTTGAACAACTTGGTCTTTCTTCTGAGGAAAGGTGAGAGAATGGGCTCTGTCGTGCCTGCAAGAGAGATGATGGAAGGGGATGCAATAAGCCTTTTTGGTAAGGAGGTATCAGCAGACATCGATGTGGCACACTGATGAGCAGGGTGACCTGATAATCACCTGAGTAATGGTGATCAGTTGTCCCGGATCGCTGGAGAACAGAGATTAGTAAGGCTGTGAATCTTGTAGCATCTGAGAGCTTGTTATAAAAAGAGTCATCCCCTTTCTCTGCCTGGCTCAACAGGAAAGCACGGGGCAGCAGGACTAATGCGAGTGCTGGAGGTAAGGTTGTGTATCACGAAACCGTTGCCAGCTGTGGCAGTGAAATCACCAGGATGCCACCTCTATGGAGAAGTTTCCTTAGGAGCAGCTTAGACCTGGCATGGTCCAGAGGCACTTGGCCAAGCCTCAATGCAAGAGCTGCGGCAGATGTGTTTGCAGGTCAACTTGAGCTATGTACCCTCCACCCCAACGGGGCTTTTAGCTGTTTTGACAATGCTGAGGTGTATGGCCCTTCCCCAAAAGAGGTTTGCTTTGACGAGATCAAGTTAGGAGTCTTCTAAGAGATGGGAAGTCAAGGGAGAGGGTTGCTGGAAAATGCTAGTAAATAGTATTGAATTATTGCTTGGGCTGTATCAGTTCTAATTCTTTTTAGTGAAAAAGTCAGTCTGGGTTTCCCAGCCAGGTCCTTTAAGGGGATTTTCTCGTGCCCTTCTCCAGGGCTTTGATTAGAGCTCTTTAGGAGGTTTAGTAATAAATCTGCAAACTAACAAATTCTTAATGAAGAGTTCAATGGTGGTATCCTAGAGGATATATGGTCCGTGAATGGAAACAGTTTGGTTTTCCTCAGTATAAATCAAGATACCTCTTTCTTTTGTGAAAAATTCTCCATTACTCCAAGAAAGAACAACAAGAAGCATTGTCAAGGCCAGTAAGGCACTTACTTAGAGAGACGAGCAGGCATAGCAGCTCATAAAAGATGCCCTGCATTTTTTGCTGATCTAAAGATCTTGGGAACCAGCCAGCCAGCTGAGCAACAATTATTTAAGAAATTGAAGATATGCTCTTTCTTTTACATATTTTTTCCTTTCCTGAGAGTCATAAAGGACTAACCATGAACAAAAGGGAAACCCTCATTCAAACACACCATGTGTCCTGAGGATTTGAGGAGTCACTCCTGTGATTTCCTTCAGCTGACCACTAACCACTTCCAGCTGTTCCAAATTTTGTCTGGAATCACTTCACTTAAATTAAAGTGGAAAAGAAAGATCACCTTCTTTATGTGTGTGCTTTCAGTTTCACTAGGGCTGAGCTTCCTGAAGAGTGAGTCCTCCTTGTGTGATGTTTTAATGCAAGTGGGGTAAGTTTTAACGAGAAATATTGTAACTTGAAGCAGAAATTCCAAGCGCTCTAATTCAGCAACCTTTCTATCAAAGGTCTTGTATTACCTTTGAATTCTGCCTTATAAATTTTGATTGATTAAGATTTGCCTTCTAGAAAGGCATTTAGGTTTGAAGATTTTAAGATACATAAACCAAACATTTTCCCTGGCAGTTGATATTGACATTTAATGAGTCTCACCATTAAAATGCTGTGATTTACTTAATTTCCTATTTTGTCAGATTCAGGTGGGAATATCTCACTATGCTTTATCTCTGCTATATTAAAAAGATCACTTCTATTGTATGTTCTCACTTACCATACATGCGAATCTTAGTATGGCTTGGGTCTTTTCCATTTCAAGATTATTCCTGGGCAAACTAAACCATAGTCTGTCATTTTAAGGTGGCTTTGGTACAGTGAAATTATTCTATCACTGAAATACAAAGAGTCACACAGCCGTAAAATCTGTACAAATCAGAGCAAGACCAAAGTCTCCAAGAAGGTGAATGATTTAGTAGCCATGAAATACTGATGAACATGTGAAGGATATGGTTACAACTATGTCTGCCAGCTTCCAGCCACTCTATCTACTTGCAAATGAAGCCAACGTAGTTCTGAATGTCTGTATTATAAATGAGAAGACTTTTAAATTACTTATAGCTCTTTGTTTAAGAAACCATTGAGCAGTTAAATCTGGGGTCTTTTCCCTTGCCCTATATCTCTACTCTATGGGTAGAAACTATGGTATACCTTTAATCAGGGGACAGGCATCTCAGCTATAGCCCAGATCTATGCTGTTGCACCTTAACTTTTTTGAGGTACCCAAACTGGCTTGCTTAAAGCTAGGTGAGGTAACTTCTGCTTCCACTGTCCTGTGGACATAGGCAGATTTCTAAAGAAAAACTATTATTGACCTGCCAGATGAGGCTCTCTATAATTTGCCTATAGATAAATTCCTTTTCCTTTATGCCCAGGACAAAAATAAGCAAAAATGTTGTTGAAGAACAAAGCTGTCTTTCCTACAAAAGCACATTGTGAATGAGTCAGAAGATGAAATTCTGAATTTAACTGATGGACAGCTAGTATCAGTTTCCTATATTATTAAAAAGTCCTAACTTCATCAAAGCCCCCTATACCCATTACACCTCAAATGAGAAACTATACATTTGTGAGCCAGATCTAAAACTGATAATCTATTTTATTGTTTCAATATAGCTTTCCTCCCAGGCAAGAACTGTGCACTTCTGCATGCTGGAAATCAGATCGGTGTCTGGTTTCATATCCTGTTATAAACCATAGGAGATATAAAAAGAAATGCATTAGGGGTAAGCTGAGGTATGTACAGACTAGATCAAATCAGTTTAAAAATACCAAACTTTTTTTTTCTTTCTAAGGTAATACATATACAGAAAGAGAAGGAAAATATTCTGGAAAGCTAAACACACCTAGGTAAGATGCAAGTTTGAAACTTAAATACCTTCTTTGACAGAAGAACCTTTTCCAATGATTTGTACCAATTTCAAAACACAACTTTTGCATTGAATAAGCCATTAAAATCCTCCAGCTGAAAAACACGTTAAAGAGATTTCTAAAATATTATCACCATCTGCAGGCTAGCAAAGAGAGCAGTGGAAGGTCAGAGACCTGAAATGCAAACGCTCAGCCATCAAGTGCCAACCAGGAGCAGCGTATTCCTGCTTCCCATCGGTGCCCACCATGGCCGTGGGGCTGTAAGGGGGCAAGGGTTAGGGGAGAGAATGGACAGCTGGGTAAAGTCCTGCCCTGTGTTATTGGGACAGAGGAAAAGAGCACTTGAGAGCATCCCTGAGAACTAATTTGGAGTGGTTTTGTGGGTATTTCTGCAGTAAGACCTCAGAGAAGTGTATTTTTTATTTTTCTTTTAAATTCTCCATCTGCAGCCCAAACCAACTTGTCAGGGCAACTCACGAGGCTAAAAACATTTAGTGTCCTTTTTATCAAACAGTTTGAATGGCAGGGTCAGTGCTCCCAAAAGTGCCCTGAGACAGGAAGATCCCTGTTTCCTTGCAAAGTCCTGTAAGTGAATTAAATGTGTTACAGACGCTTTGGATGGTCCCCTGCATCTGACAGCAAAACTTTCATGGTAATGGCTTGCAAGTCTGCATGTGAATGTTCACTAAGTGCTGGCAACATTTGTTTTACTTATACTTAATAGCTGAATTGTTAAAAACACAAGTACGTGCTTCTCGGCAATTTATGTAGTCTTACAGTTCCTGGGTGACTGCTTAAGAATACCAGATTTCTGTTTTTTCTCTCCAAGGTGAAGTTGACCTGAAAAAGAATTTAGCTTAAAAGTAGTAATCTAGTACTCTCCAAACTCTGAGCGGTGATAACTTCCATTTTATCTCCTTCTGACTATATTGTATTTAGGAATCTAGCTAACTTGATTTAGTTTTTAAAATTTAACTAACACCTTGGCAAAGTTTTTTTTTTTTGCTCTCAAAATAGCCATTGGGAATAGTCTACCCAGCACCACCATGCTTTAGTGTATAAAACACATTTAAAAATAAAGTAATCTGTATTTCTTTGAAAAACCCAGGTGTATAATTAAAGCACAGATTGCATTAAAGACAAGTTCAGTTGGTGTGACCTTCTGACTAGAAGAGGTAGAAAATGTATCTATCTCCACATCTTCCTTCAAATGTCTCCTCAAGTTTCAGCCTTTCTTGTTGCCCAAAAGAAGCTGAAAACTCAATAACAGAAGGGGAATGAGCTGCAGGCAAAAATGAGGCTCTTTGTATGACTTGCCCACATTCTCTGTTGATAAGAAGGATACACGTATGTATTCCAATACACTTATAAATGCCATAGATTTTTCTTTACATAGCTTTTCCACTCCATTTTTCATTTTTGACTTTTATCATTGTCAGTTAGGTCTTTAGTCTGTTTTTCCTGCCTATACATACAGAATCTAATATAGCTGGTTCTGGATACTGAATGCCACATGAAGAAATTTTACTAATGTAAATAAGCAGCGTACAGTGTAAGTACAGGTTGCCCTGTAATCAGGCAGACAGTTCATTAAGAAGTTTTTCATTGTTTTAAAAAGAAGCCAGTAGACAACGTGACAGCAATGTGACACAAGCAACATGATCAGCAATCTCATCCAACCTAATGAAATTTCAAAAAAGTTTTTTGTCCAGAATATGGTCAGTCTGCTTCAGATTTCTCTCCAGTGGTCACCTCTTTCCTTGTTCTTTCCCTCTCATCTCCACCAAGTGGTTTTGTACACATGTGCTGGTTTGATTTAAAACCATTTATCTTCTGGTGTTGGACAATGAATTAAGTAGATTTCTTTCTTTCCTTCTACCCAGTATTCTAGTTGACCGATACGGGCAAAATGTTTTATTCCTTTCTTTTTAAAAGTTTTTGGGGTTACAACTTGGTTTTAGCTCTATGCTTTTATTCCCGTGAGACAAGCAGACAGCAGCCTTGTGCTGTGTGGTCATCAGCATTGCTGATGATATGGTAGTGGCTTAACTGTGAACTTGACAAATCAATGCATCAGATGAAAAATCACTGCATTGAGACCACACCTGGAGTGCTGGGTCCAGGTCTGGGCTCCCCAGGACAAGAAAGATGGGGACATACTGGATAGAGTCCAGCAGAAAAGGACCTGGGGGTGTTGGTCGACAGCCGGCTGAATATGAGCCAGCAGTGTGCCCAGGTGGCCAAGAAGGCCAACGGCATCCTGGCCTGTATCAGAAATGGTGTGGCCAGCAGGAGTAGGGAGGGGATCGTGCCCCTGTACTCGGCGCTGGTGAGGCTGCACCTCGAATGCTGTGTTCAGTTTTGGGCCCCTCACTCCAAGAAGGACATTGGAACGTGTGGACATGGCACTGTGGACATGGTTTAGTGGGCATGGAGGTGTTAGTTGATGGTTGGACTTGATGATCTTACAGGTCTTTTCCAACCTTAGTGATTCTGTGAAAGGGCCATGAAGATGATGGACTGGAGCATCTCTCATCCGAGGAAAGGCTGAGAGAGCTGGGACTGTTCAGGCTGAGGGGGATTTATCAATGTGGGGGCGCAAAGAAGATGGAGCCAGGCTCTCCATGTGGTGCCCAGGGACAGGGTGAGAGGCAAAAGGTACAAACCAAAACACAGGAAATTCCGCTTAAAGTTTTTTTACTGTGAAGTTGACCAAGCACTGGTACAGGTTACCCAGGGAGGCTGTGGAATCTCCATTCTTGGAGATATTCAAAAGGTGTCTGGACTCATCCCTGGGCAACCTGCTATAACTAATTCTGCTGGAGCACTGGGTTGGACCAGATGACCTCCAAAAGTCCCCTCCAACCTCAACCATTCTGTGAAAAATGGTTTATGACAGAAAAAAAAAAAGTCAGCTGTTGATATAGTTGATGTAAACTAAGGAAAGGATAAATTCCACATAAATTTAGCTAAAAAATAATCTAGTTTACCTACGCTTACAATGCCATTGGGGAGTGTAAGAGGCATTGCCAAGACGACCGTTTATTTTTCTGTTTTGGACAACTATGGCAATGTGGAATGAGCTGCCCAGAGGTGACTGTCGATCCTGTTGCCTCTAGAGAGAATCCAGACTAAAGCAAATTCAGCCAAAGCCAGCCTGAGGATTTAGCCGGGCTGGTCCGAGGGCGGCTCTAGTTCAAACCCCCAGCTGTGCTCACACTCTGCCAAGTTCTGCAGTCTGCAACAGGCCTTGGGAAAGCTGAAAAGCGCTAGGAAAATCTCACCCTTTATCTATTGTTAAATATATGCACCTTAATTCTTGTTTAATAATGATTTACTGATTCAAGTACATAAATAATTGACTGAATCCTAGTTGAGTTTGTAATAGCTGCTGTGAAGCATAAAATAGACCTATACTGGGTACCTCGCGTGAAAACTGGGTCCTTTGGAGAGCAGTCTGTGCTTCAGTGAGGCTTGTTCTCTGTTCTTGTAGTAATGTTAAGAAGTTATTTATCAGTGTTCTTTGGGTGCATTTAATTGTGATTTATCAAGTTCACTGACACTAATGTTGATGTGATAATCTGTTTTCAGGTATATTTTTTTCTATTCATTCTTGAAGTCCTTTATCCTCCTTTTTTTCCCTACTTTCATCATTTATTTAATGAATTGAAATATTTAGATCTTTTACACTGCAATTACGTCAGTGCAAGCTGACATTGCTGTCTCTTTCAGCAGAGCTGCTAAACATTAGTCAACAAAACGACTGTGGAAAAATGGAGATTCTCATGTTTAATCTCTGAAAAACTTTGTTTCCAAGTACATATCGGTATGAACAGTTTTCCTGACTACTTTTCGGTATGGGTTGAATCAGGAAGATGGATATGTCATTTATAAATATGTCATATTATAATCGTGGCAAGCTGGATTCACACACTAGAGCATTTATATATTCTGGAAAGTTTCCTAGGGGCAGTTTACTAGTTAATAACAGCCCAGTTCCTGTCCTGACCAACAAATTGCCTCTATTTTGTCGAATAGTACATGTGTACGTATCGGACCTGGATTCTTTCCCTATTCATAGCAGGGTTGGACATGGGCAGGTCAAAAGCTGAAAAAATTGTTCTTTATTGTTCTCATTTTCAAAGGGGGATGCAGGGTTACACTCTTGGTCTTTGTGGGCTGTGTAGAAGTACAGCAAGCTTTTGTGTGGCATGGAAAGAAATTCTAAAGAAATTATAGACTCACTCTGTGAGTCTGTTCCCCCACATGTTATTTTTGAAATGAGTGGCTCTATTAAGTGAAATGTGTGAAATTACTGTGTAATTAGTGAGAAGTAACTGAAATCCCTTGGTGATGTGCTTTAAGGTGACTGCTATCTTGAATACCCATCCTTTGTTCAACATGGAGCTTTGCTGTGCAAAAACAACTCTCTCCCTGGGCTATTTGCCATGTCCCTGGGACAGTAAATTTAGTGTTCAGGCTACTTGGTGAAAAGGCAGAACTTCATTCATGGAATACCAGTTCACTCTACCCATTAATTGGGTTCATTTAAGATTAAGTGTTTGCTTTTTTACTAAGTCTTTAAACAACATGCTCCTATACTAAAAAAATAAAAAAAAAAAGAAAAAAAAAGAAACACAAAAACAAACAAACAAACAAAACGCCAAAACAAAACCCCTTCAGGCTTAGCTCTTCTCTTTATTGAGCTAGTATAAACGTGCAGTGATGCTGCATCCGTGACAGGAGACTACACCTCCGTGCCACCAGTCAGTGTGAGAGCAGAATCAGACCTGCATCTTGTCTTCTGCAGTATGCTGTTTTGTTTTCCTATATATTGTAGTAGGCAGTATAAATTGCTTTCCTTGTAATATATTTAATAGTCTGCAGCTAAGGAGCAGGAGGAAAAAAGGAATGTGTTGAAGTGACTGCAAAAACTAAAAATATTCTAAAGCCTGTGGAAATTAACTCACCCACGCAGTTATTGAAGAAGTCCGTTTAAATACCATCTGGTGGTTAAAGGCCTTCTAGTTATCCATGACAAAAGGCCACAGCCCTCCGCTATATGATCATTTGGATTAATTTTATTGATATTGACTGATGGCTTTCACCAGTGGGAAGAAGTGTCTAACCTGCCAAACAAGCTATTTAAAGAGAATTTGTTTTGACACTGGGATATTCATCCTTGAATGTGACTCCATGTGTTGCTAACATCATGCAGCATACAGCTGAGGTTATGTTACTGTAATATGAATTAGTGCCTTGAACTCCTTAAAAATAATGCATCCATTAAAATTAGTACACCGTTAATACCAGCATGCCTTTGAGGGATGTGGCTGTATCTATGATCAGCTCATTATTTTAAGCCCAATATAACTTCTAAATTTTTGGAGGTCAAGAATTTTAGAAATAAAACCAACAACAGAATACACTTCTCATTTTTCCTCTGTTTTTTTAAGACCTGGAACAAAAAAGCAAGAATTAGCTTCAAGTGTATAACTATATATAAGCTACAAATTAAACAGATTTTCCTTTCTTGGTTGCTTCTGCTGCTTTACCCTTCCCACTTGGCAATGTCTTTCAGAGTTAATCTGAGGGTCAAGGTAACTACAAATGCTCTGTGAGAAGTGTAAGGAGTAGCATGTAGAAAATGAAACTTTCCTGTGGAGAGTCAAAAAGGAAGGTCATCTTCTCCCGTTGCCAATGAGCCTTCAGAGGAGGTGTTACAGGAGCACTTTGGAGAACGCGCCTTTGCTTGCACCCCAGACAGAAGAGATAAGGTCTAGGAAGAACTATCATCCGTGGTGGCTTCTTCTGGTGTAGTTGTGTTGATTTGGCCCATAATGCCTTTGATATAGCCCAGACATCACTATGCAGAAGCAATAGTGATGCTTCAACCTGCTTGAAGTGTTGTTTCTCTGGTCTCATTCTCCTGGCAGGCAGCATTAAAACAGATGCTGTGTCCTGTGGGAACAGCACTGGGACACAGAGACCTTCAGAGGCCACAGCTCTGTTTTGACTGCAGGACACAGCAAACGATTAGATTTTGTGGAAAGGAAACCGCTCCCTCAGCAGCAGATCCCCAAACCTAAAACCACACCAACTACTTTACAAGACCACAATAAAGAAATATCAGGCCTAACATGTTGTCCTCAGCAGTGTCAGTAGGAAATAACAAAGAAAGAAGTGAAAACGGGGATCGCACGGGCTCCTATTGCCTTAGACTACTGCCTTGGGAGCTACAGCCAAGAGAGTTCAAGTCGGGTATCTCTCCACACTATAGCTCTCAATACTTTTCTTCCTTCATACATTTATCCAATTGCTTTTTGAGCCCATGTTAATATTAGCATCCACAAGAACCTGCGGAAAGGGATTTCATGGATTATCTACGCGGTGTGTTAAGATGAACGCCCTGTGCCTGCCGTGACTCTGCCTCTCATCTGATGCCACTTTGCTCTTTTATTGGAAGTGACAGGAACAATTATTCCCTGTGCAGTTTCTTCAGGCCATTCGTGACTGTATAGACTTCTGTCATGTGCTCCCTCCCAGGCTGAGTTTAGGCTATTTAATTATTGCTCACACGAAAGGCTGTACATACCCGATTTCATCTTTGTTACTTTCTTTATGCATTTTGTACCCTCCTTTTGACTCAATAGGTTGATCGAAATGGGCCTGAAATTAAGGTGTTTAAGTGAGTCTGCATGTGAACAGGTAAAGATGATGATATTTTTGTGGCTGATATTTTTGTTCCTTAAAAATTACCTAAATAGGTGGCATAGACTTGACACCACAGAAATATTTGGCAATCTGTACAATGACCACATGGACTGGTAGAGGTGACAGGTTAAATCTCCACCAAAAGAGTGGCACCCAGAGGTGACTCTATGCTGCCCATCTTCCCCTGCATGTATATGGATCAAGTAAATAGTTTGAGCAGTGGATATTTAAACTGACGTATAGTCTTCATACAGAGCACCCCGAGAGTGATGAGGTGATTTACGCCTCTCAAAGCCTTTCTTCTCAGTGCTCTAGGAGCTGCTCTGTTAGATACTCTGTCTTGGGAACGGAAGACTATTTTCCTTATTTCCATGCCAGAACTTTCAGCCAATTAAGCAATTTAATTAGTTGAACATTCTTCAATGGGCTTGAATCCTTAGTAGACAAGTAAATAACAGTTTGCTTGAAATCTTGAACTTCATGCAAGTGATGGAGATGCTGCTTTGTTTTGCTTCTTTTCCTCTTTTACATCCTTAAGAAAATCACTGTCTGATCCAAGAAAACTGGTCTGAAAACTGATCAGAGAAAATGATGCTGTTTCTCTGTCGGGTCCAGGGGACATTTGTGCTGTACAACAGCAGAAGAGCATTGATGGGAGATGCAATAACACGTTCTCTCTGACTTGCAATGGTTATGGGCATTTCCAGCAGTGTTTCCTTGGAAAGCAGCGGTGCTGAGCCGTGGTGTGCCCATGTACGAGTGTCCTAAGAGCCATGTCTGTTGCACAGTACCAGAAGCCAGAGCAGCATTACACCAGCCCTTGCTTTCATTTACTTGCGTTAAATGTGCCTGAAAAAAGTCCTCTCGTATCCCTTTTAGCAATTTTTCAGATCAAACGGAAGAGAATTTTTCAGTTTTTCATTTTAGCAAGAAAAAGATATTTCATTTTTCTTCCCATTATTGATGTAAACTGATACTTTCTCCTTACTATTTCCACATGTCTCCCCGAGAGACAGAAATATTTTCATCATCCCAATCCATAGATTAGAATTTGGGGCTCAAGTTTTGTCTCACAGGCCGTGCAAGGGTGGCAAACATCAACTCCTGTCATCCCTATAAAAAAATATTCAGAGTTATAATTGAAACAGAGATTAGCAGAATTGAAAGAACTTCCAATACCACAATGTTCCACTGCATTCCTTTAGAATGTCCTTATAATTGACTGGGGACAGCAGAAAGTTATTAATTAAAAGAACGCCAGGTATTGATTTCAGCTTCTGCCACTTCTGAGCTGCTTCAGTGGCAAAACCAGTTTCATGGAAATGCCGGGGAGTTCGTAGCGTGCTCCGAGTTTGCCATCGGCAACGGTGCAGGTGCTGCCTGGCGGGTGGTCAGCAGTTCCATCTCAGGCGGGTTTGTGTCCACAAAATCCTTTAATGCATTTTATGCAAAACACACTCCAAAGTAGATGTCTGACATTATTTCCTGGTTGCCTTTGTTGGCGCTGGCTTTACTTGCGTAGCCGTACTCAGAACATCTTTTAACACGTTTTCCAATTTACCAAATGACAGATTGAGTGGTGCGTTGAGAAGCCAATGGAAAGTAAAAAGGATCTGAACTAACACTGAAAAATACCTCTCCCATCACTGCCCTCTTCCTCCGCTGTTTACAGCAGGGCGATGTGTCAGCCTTGGCAATCTGGGTCATGTTCACAGAACTGTAAAATGCCATCTTTAGCTTTTTTTCTTTTTTTATCCACCCCCACCCCCCACCCCTCCCCCCGGGATGAGGTGTCCGGGCTAAGGCTCATGAGCTGGAGCACTTTTTTTTTTTCCAAAAGGCTCCTAGAGTAAAAAAAATGGGTTCAGGAGATTCGTATGACGCGCGGAATCAAACTTCACAACTCACACACAGTTATAAAGCAGGCATGTTTATTGCGGCGCCGGGTGCAAGGCGATTTCTCCACAAAGCTTGCACACCGGGTTAAAATCATGACAGGTATTTATAACAGTTAACAAAGATAGTTACGCCTACTGGTGCTACTCCTTTATAACTATTGGTTAATACTTTTCTTACTTCATCTTAAAGTTACAGTTCTCTTTTAATTCACCACGCATGCTCAGAGAGTAGGGGGCTAAATTGGGTTGGGGCTTCTCTAGCTAGGAGGTGTGTTTTTTAGTATTAAAATGAGATTATAATGAGACAAGTTAACTCTAGGGCACTATTTTGGCAGTCTTTTCTATTTTTCTATGATTCGTCCTTGCGCTAATCATTATTGCTAGTTAGCAGAGAGTCAGTGAAGACAAACTTTATCAGCAGAGACTCAGTGGAGACAGTCTTTATCTCTAATATGTCTAAGTACCAGGTGCAGTTGTTACAAAGTATCTTCTCTAAACTTTTCTTTCTTACTTTTAACCCTTGTTTCTCAAAATGCCCTGTAACAGTATATGCAGTTGTAATTTTCCACCTGTTCAGTTGGGGTAGCATGGCTCATCTTCTTGTCAATGTCCAGGAAAAAACCCTGTAAACCAGAGATCAATTAGATTCTGATGTTTATAAGGGAATGTCTACCTGACTGGCCTAATTTTCAAAGGAAAATAAATGCTTTTTAAAAATGTACTCAGTTTAGGCATGATTTCATAGAACACAGTATACTTGTTTCATTGATTTTTTTTTATTATTATTTTATATTTTTTTGGAAAAAATATGCCCCCATGTTTTTGGGTTCTTTGTTTTTTTAAATGGGAAAAAAATAAGCTGAAGTTGGAATACACCATTTAATATTTTTTTTTTCCTGGAGGTTTTTCTTCATTAAAGGATCTAAAAGAAAAGGATGGGTAATTTTTCAGGAATGTGTCAAGCAATTTTATGGAGGGGAAAGGTGTCTCATTCGTTCATTCAAAAAACCTCTCATTTGGTCAGCTTCTAAAAGAGCTGTGTGACAGCAGTGGGGCACAATGGGCACAAACTTGTTCACTTTTCATAGTCTGAAGTTTTGGGAAACAACAAATACAGGCCTGTAGCCAACTGTACATATTTAGGGAACATCAAATATAGACTGTCACAAACTCTGTTTATTTCTGTTCATATTTCATAGTCTACCTCTGGATGCTCTTAGTATTTATAAAAATTTCCACCCTTGTGTGACCACTGCTATGTTCTACTATATTTTTCTAGTAGATTTTATGCGCAGTGCAATATTAAATATTAATGGTATAATTGATATCGATATGGTATGTAATGCATATATTTATTATGAAGCTGCCACATATTGCAATGCAATGTAATATAAAACAAGACAATATTCTCTATTACAAAGGTCTCCTTTTATGAAAGAGACCGTGGCATGCAGGAATAGGTTTAACAGAGCACTTGGGCATCTCACATCCATTGATGTCAGTTTTGGGTTCCCAAAGTGGTTTTTCAAAAGTAAGTCATGTCTCAAGATGCACAGGTGGGATCTGCAATGGTCAAGAGAGGATCTCCCTTCACTACTGTTTACTGAGACTTGGAGACCCAACTGGATCAAGCCCTTGTGCCCAGCAAGACCCAAATCCTCATATGCACTTAATGAAACAACTCTCCAGTTCATGCGTATGCCTGTAGGTCTGCCTACATCTTTCCATGCCTGAGTTTCCTAGAAAATATGGCCTTTAGGAACTTAATCCTTGTTCTCTTCACCACTTCCGATCAGATTAAAGAGGATACACTGGAAAAGCCTGTGTCCAACCTGCTGCTGCGAGTGCTCACTTGCACCCAAGCCCAGGGAGCTGAAGTGAAGTGGGGGGGGGTCTTCATGCCAGAGGATAAAGTCATGAAGAGCGGATATCTCTTGATGCTGCTGAGGCTGCCTCCACCAAGTGATGAGGACATCCTCTGCAAAGGCCAGCACATCTCCACGAGCGGGTGTTGAAGCCTTTGCAGCGTGCATGCTAACGCACTGGGGTTTGACCCTTTCTCCTGGCTGGCACTGTTTCACTGCTATATTTATTTAAAACAGTAAGCTGTTGCAACAGCCGGCACTTTATATAAATGCAAGCATTAATAAATAAACCACCTTCTCTGTGAAGTTGCTTTTAGGAGCTCAAGATTTATGTATCTGAGTGGGATGCTTGTTACAGAGACTTTAATATACTTCAGTGGAGCAGAGGAGCAGAATGCAAACAGAGGTCTTGCATCAAGGACGTCCTCGGAGCTGGGAGCCGCGAAGTAATGCAAGTAGCATGCCAATATGATTGCATAGGCCTATGATTAATGGCATTAGTTAGCACATTGGGAGGGAGCAGCAACATGTCTTTTGGTTGTTTGGGTACAGATTTGGGTTTGAGCCGGGAGTGGAAAATGCAAACGAAACCTCAGGGACGTGTTTTGGAAGTCAAGAAAAATTCATGGGTGTGACCCGCTGGCAGGTGCTGCCCTCCACCAGGACTTGCTCCTGAAGGGAAGGCAAGCAGAGAACATCTTCACACGTCTGGGAAAACCCAGCAGCGTGTGAACACGGGCACTGCAGGCGTGAGGCAGCCCCACAGTCCCTGCTCTCCTCTGTGCTCTCCCTGGCGCTGGCAGCACCCACCAATCTGGGAAGGTGTCAAGGCAGGGATGGGTTGGGTATGCAATAACATTCAACCTTGTTTCCTCCGATTGCTATGAATTTCAACCTGCTTTATGTACCAGGCGTGAGGATTTCATAATCCTTGCAAAACTCTGCAATGAAGGCTCTGCTCAGATTTTGTATCTTCACTCTTGTAACTTGAAATCTTCTTATTCTTCCTAACCATATTTAATCCTTTCTCCCAATGAGTCTCTTCTGACAATGAATTTCTTAGGATGACTATGCATTGTGCAGGAAAATATTTTCCTTTTATAAAAAGCTAGTTTTCAGGCTAATTCAGCCTCTCCACATCTTTCAGGGGTACTTGCAAGAGCCACAGTGAAAACCCAAGTGGCTCTCTGCCTTTTCTCCCAAACTGGTGGTTGTTCATCCTGTGCCATTGTAAGCAGCGAGACAGCTTCGTCGCAGAGTCTGAGTTATATTTAAATATATTTGGACTTTCATTAATTCACTTGCCTCACCGAGTTGTTTCCCAAACAAAGCAGTAATGCCAAACAAAAAGATCCATAATTTATAGTGAAGCATTAGAATGCGAATAGTATCTTTTCCTGTTCTTTAAATTCATTCAACATATCTATTTTTCTTTGAATTGATTTATAAGCATTCTTAGCAGACTTATATATAATTCATAAACAATTTCTATTTTTTATATTCCTTAAGCTGGTTTGATTACTTCTTTCTTATCTTTTGATTCTTTCCTCACTTTCTCTGGCAAAAGTGGTGCTAGTTACTATGGCAACTTCTGCTTCTTACCAGGTTTTGGATATTTTTTTTTCTCCTCCCCTTCCCTCCCAGAAGAAACTTTTGGTCTGCTTGCAACAGGCCTCTTCCCTGCTCCCTCCCAGCTTGGCCACATCTTTGCGCTAAGCAGAGGCTGCAGGAGACACCTGGAAGCAAACTGCAAAGAGCATTTCCCAGGCTCTCTGCAAGCTTTGCCAGCCCCAGGGACACCCTCCACCCCCGTCCGGGTACCACTGCCTCTCTGCAGTGGCTGCCTGCCATGCACCTTGTGCTGTGGGGCCAGCGGGAGCCGGGGCAGACCCTGCAGCTACATCCCTATCCACATCCCCAACCCCATCTCTCTGCCAGACTCACCCTCCATCACCCTCCAAAAGAAGACAGAGGAAGAAATGCAATTAATGCTCTCAGCTTTGTATATAGCAGCTTTCCCTTGTCCCACCAGCCTGCTAGGTCCTAGCCCACCCTCCTTGGAGAGCTAAGACATGGGGGCAAGAGGGTGGGCAAGGGACCAAGCTTGTAAATTCAGGTCTTAGAGGCCATCCTGAGGTGCGTTAGCTGATTGAGGTGGGTCAGGGAGAGCTCTGGGTCAGCACTGTCCTCTGGGTCCTATAGGGCTCTTCTAGCATTTATTGCTGGGGAAATCTCTGCTTCATAGTGTCCGTGCTGGGGGGCCTTGCAGCCTCGGGAGAGGGATGGGATGAGGGATATTTCAGGTGCTGCTTGGCTCTTGGTTCCCTGTGTCACTCTGCAACCTGTCCTGGGCACAGGGTGGGGATGCGGGAGGGTGAAGGGAGGGTTTGGCAAACCTTAGGGGGAAGGGTGATGTTTGGGTTCCTGCTGCTGGGGTCCACAGGGACCCCAAGCTCTCAGGGACCCACCTGCGCTCGTGGCATGTGCTGTATCGATGCCTTTCTGCTCGAGCTGCAATGAGTGCGTACAGTACAGGCAGTGTCTCATGGTCACATCAGAAAGACAGAAGCGGTAGGACAGAAGTGAACATGCTGTTTGTGTAACTGATTCACTGAAATATGCATTTAAACGTAAATAATTTACAACAGCAAAGTGAGTGGAAGGAGCACATGAGGTTTAGCATTTTGATTTTTTTTTTTAATATATAACTCTGTAATATTCCCATTACACAATGCTCCTCATACTAGGAGGTCCCATCCAAGGTGTCATTTGTAGGAAGCTTCATCTCTTTCGCTGGCTTTGCTCGTGCAGTGGGAAAAATGGGCCATTTGGGAGTCCCCTGCTCTGCCTATCTATCACAGCTATAGTCTTCTGCTGAATTGGTGTTTTTTAGACCAACACATACAAATGACCCCAGGCACAGCCCAGTTTCCCCCCTATCCCTTTCTGCACTCACTAGAAATGATGGATCCCTTGCAGGGGAATTACCACCGCTACCTGTCTGCTGCAGGGAAAAAACTGCTGGCTCACATATTTTAAACCAAATCAGAGCTGAAGTGGTTTATCGATTTATTAACAACACTTAATTAACTGGCAATCAGTGAACTGCACCGTCAGGATCAATACCGGTGATACAACAGGTAAGCCACGATGCTAGGTGCTCACAAAATGGTGATAAATGCCTACAAATTTCTGAACACCTGTCTTTAATCCTAGAAAGTTGTAATTACACATGCACGCACAAAACCACAGAGGAGGTGTGTACAAACACCCCCCAAATGTGGTGTCCTACAGGAAGGCTGCTCTGTGTGGCCTTGGAGAGGTCGTGGTGGCATCTGGGCTGCTTCTGGTAGCGTCAAACCAGCTTTAACCTCTTTCCACCCCAAGGTCTCTTCCCACTGTTACGAGTGTTAATGCTTCATTACTACCTCTTCTCAAGCTTCTCTATTTCCAAATTCTTTTTGTGATCACCAGCTTACTGTTTAATCCAGGTGATGGTCATCTTACTCCATAACATGGTCAGCTTTGGGCCCCAGTGCGCTCCAATTTAGTGCATTTGCCCACACCCATGTGGTTTGCACCCGTGTTCCCTTCGTGCAGGTGTATCCACGTCATTTGCTAAGGGTGGGCCGGGGAAGCCCCCTCCACCACCACGCTCTGCACCCAGCTACACGCTCTTTGGGGTGGAGGTGGACATCCAGCAATGGTGAAACCTGCTCTGCAAAGCACTCTTACCTCCAGGGAAAGTCAAAGGCGTAAAGCTATTCCCTGGTGAGCCTTGCTTCGGTAATGGCCGCACGCCTTTCTCACCTGGCAGACAAGGTAAGCACAGACATTGATGCTCATCAGCACCTTTGAACCAGAAGTTTCAGGTTGTTTATGTGTCTCCACCGCGGCAGAGGTCCATGAAGTCACAGAAGTGTAAGTCCATTGGGAACTCTACCAGTCTAGCATTTGGTTTGCCACTCAAGGTACTGCTTTCAGGTGAGATGTACCTGGAGAACAAAATTGCAAACACTGTGGAATAGAGCCAAGGTAACTTGTTTTTTATGTATCTTTTTATTTTGTTGCTGCAAAATTGCAACTAGGCTTGAAATAGAAAAATTCTGCTTAAATTAAAAAACAAAGCCAAACCCAATAAAATAAAACCAGAAGAAGCCCAACCCAAATAAATGTTTCCAGTATTAATTTGATCGTGAGGTTTCCACAAGTCTCTGGTAGCAGCCAGTGGGGGAAAATAGGGAACAAAGTATGTTCTTTCCCACATTATGGAATCTCAAACCAAAATGCGACATAAAATAATCACACTCCACCTTGCCATGTGTGTGAGGAATGCTAAGACATTTCAATCTGCATTACCAGCCCACAGAATTAGCACATAAAGCCATTCACTATGAAACAGATAATCTGCAGCATGACCTTGCTTTTTCCAGCTTTGAGAGAGCAGGCTGAGGGCCAAGTTCTTTCGTGCTGTGTGCTGTTCTTTAACATACATAAATAATACATATTCAGAAGGAAAAGAAAAGCTATTAGCAAACACACAGGCAGCAATAGGAGCCTGCAGTAAGTGCATAATTTATTCCTCCCATTTTCCTTCCAAACTAAAAAAGATGGGGCGGGGGGATGAATTTGCTCCAATGTTTAGTTAATTACCTCAAGCATTCCAAAACATGGGCTTTACAAATATTTGTGCAATACTAATTCGATATATCTAATTCATACCCTATTTAATAAATAACTGTTCTAGTCTCTCATGACCTGGCTAACAATCTGACACATGTTGGATGAGCAGAGATTCTGCTTTCTCACCTTGCTGACTGGGTTTTTGGGGAATTTTTTTGAGTTGCTAAAGCGGCATCCATTGGCACGAGTCCAGCGGTGAGAATGTCAGCTTTGTAATTTATTATATTTATTATTGTTATCATCATCTTCATTACTACTACTTGCACTTCTGCAGCCATGGAGGCTCTGCAATGCCAGGTGCAGAATGCTGTTCTAATAAAATAATCCTGATTCAAGGAATTCACAGCCTAAAAGGGTAGATAGAAGGCAAGAGAGGAAGAAGAGACAATATGCCATGCCCAGGATGCCCATGACACTGTCTATATTCAAGGGAGCAGTAAACTATTGGTGCATGTACCCCCGGAAGCCCTGGCTCCAGCTTGGTGACGGGAGCCAAATAATGGCTGGAGGTCCCGTCTTTCCCAGAGTGCCACCCAGTGCCACCGCTGCGGGCACCCACATCCCAAAGCAAAGCTGTGGCTGCTGCTCCCTCCTGTCCTTCACTGCTGTGTGCCCCCCACTGCAGGTCCCCATGCAACGTTTTATACAGCTCCACTGCCAACTCGATCATGGAAGGGCAACTTCCTCAGAAAACAGGGATATTTGCTCGCTCTTATCCCGGATTTCTGTGAAATCCATGTAACCAGCGTATGTAATTTGTACAGGTATAATATTATATACCTGGAGCTGTATTTCTGGGTTGCTTGAAATAGATTTCTGTGAGTGCATAATATTTCGTGCTTAAAAAGGCGCTGAATCTGAGACTATTCTTGAGCAAGCATGGTTTATTTTGGAACAGAAATCTGTTGGCTGTTGCGTGATTTCGCTTGCTCCAATTTAATTAATGCAACTTTAATCTGGCTTCCTAAAGAAGTAATCCAGCCCTGACAGCAGCCCCCAAACTCCTTTGCATCTCCTTAATATATTTTCAAATTCTTAGTCAACTTCAAAGAAATGTGGCCGTGAGGTACAGGTGTCAGGCAGGTTTATACGCGGTTCATGGAAATTTGTAGCCTACTTGCTCCTCAGTATTGCTCCAATAACTGAGAAAGGGTCGCTTTTTTATTTCACCCGATATCAGGCATCGAAGAGTGTGCTCGAGGCCTTACACATTCATTACATCAAGCCCAACTGCAACAGTTTCTGGTGTTCACGGAAGTATTGTTTCTTGTGCTCTGTGCTAACAGCATCAGTCAGGCGATCCCATTCCTCGTGGATCACTTGAGTTGACAGGAGTTATCCCTGCCAGGCAGGTAGACCCCTTTGCTTCCCATTAGGCAGTTTTTCCATTTTCTTGGCTTGACTGATGGTCAGACCTGTGTGTAGGGGCAAAATAGCTTCTAGGGTGACTTGAGTCATTCATGAGCCTGCAGTGCTGGTTGGGCTGAGCTAGACTCTCAGGTCGCGGTGCCAGCGGTTTGGGGACGCACTGCGGGAGCAGGACATAGGAGAGGTCCCTCTCTCAGCTCCTGCCCAGGGAGCCCATGAGTGTACCTCAGCTCTGAACAGAGCAGAGTTAATGTGTCTACGGTCTCTTTGTAGGGAGACTCAGAAGAGGTAAGTTGCTTATAGTTGACAATGGTTATGGGAATTTTAATTTGTATTCCAGCGAGTGCAGCGAGAATTAGCATTTAGCACTGTTCTGAAAATGTCACCCATAATGCACTTACTCCTTCTGGCAGCAATATTCTTTCTTCTACACTTCATTTGGTTTTGCGGGCTGGGGACAAACTCCTTCTGCAGGACTAGGGGTGAGAATGTTTCCCTACTAAGATCTTTCAGTTTTGCTGTTATTTCTCTTTCCTTCATTTAATTTCATACGTTCAACCTCTTGTGCTTAAAAGTTAGCATTTATATCAGCCCATATAATTTAAAATCATTCTTTCTCCTTCCAGACTCCACCTGGGGACCTGCAGGTAAGTAGGTTTGCCTCATTTCTTTCCAAGTAATGGAAAACAAAGGAATAGCTGTATATTAGAAATAACCCATATTCTACTCATCATAAAACGTGCCCATCATAATGTGACAGAGCATACCAAGAAGTACTGGACTTTAGAGAAAGCTGGCAACAGCAAAATTATCCCCGAGCATCACGTAATTCAGCAATATCTGCAATAACAGATTTCAGCATGCAGCAAAAAGCTTAGTTGCTGGACACCGCTGCTGCAGCAAAGCAAGATGTAACAGGGAGAATTGCAAAGGACAGGGAAACGTATGATTAACTGATCTCAAAACTCAGGAACTCACCTACTGTAGGATCAAATAATGCAGTACGCTTCCATGGACTTGGGCAGCTTACTTTAAAGTCAATATGAGATGATTTTACGGGGGAAGGCAGGAAACAAGTAATCCATCACATGAAAAAATATGAAACTGCTCAAAATAGTTCTATGAAAGATGATGGTTATTTTGGCGTTTACTGGGAATTCATATTGAATTAATTCTGTAGTAGGCTTGTCAGGATATACACCCTGGGAGAAATGGGCCGGAGCCTCCTAGCCACACGCTGAAGTCCACCTCTGGAAAGAGACCGAGCTGCTGGGTACTGGGACCAGTTGCTGGGTTGAAACAGAGAGCTCTGGAAGACAGTGGAAGGACTGATAATTCAAATAAAAGGTGTACGGAGGGGTACAAGTTAGAGCTGCCTAAGGTTTTAGGGAAGATAGCAAAGCACACAGACTGTTATAAAACCGTGTGTCATGTGTTTAGGTTGTTTTATTGTTGTTAAGGTGTGGCAGTACATAGTTTTACAAAAGACTGCTTTCAAATGCTGTATTTACAACTCATTTCAAGACCTGAAGGGGAGAGCTGGAGTAAAACAGCCCAGTCTGATCTATTCAACAAGGACAGATACGCAGGTAAGAACAACCTTCAGGCCACCAAGAAAATGGAAGGATTCCATCCTTATGGTGATCATGGGTCCTCATTGCAGTTGCCCACAGCACTGACCCAAGGGGTGGGAAACGCTGACTGGAAGTGGGGAGGTTGTGCTCCAGCTTTTACTGGGAGCCTAGCAAGGTCGTACGGCTTCTAGTGGCCAACCCATAGCAGCTGCTGTGCCATGGCAGAGGAGGGATGTGAGTTAACAGCCAGCCTTAAAATCTCAGCTCTTCCGTCTAGGGTCATTGCAATTCAGATGAATCTCTCCTCTTTTCTTGAATGGCAAGTTCCTGAATCTTAAACATATTAAATTCGCAGAAGCACCTACAAATGGCTATTTCCTCCCCACACACCGTCATCACCTTGTTCTCCACGTATGACCTTCCTTTTGAGGAATATATATTTTGATGCTTGGGCTTTATGTAGACAGGGAGCAAAGTGGTGCTGGATTCACTATTGTGCCTGTATGTTGAAAAATATGTGCATACAGAGAGTTAATGGATGAAGAAAAATATTCTGTTGCTTTAGGCAATGGCTTTGTGCTCTGGAGAGCTGGGCTCTGCCCCGGCCTCAGCTGGAGATCCCTTGCCATCCCGGCTACTGAAGCAGACGTGCCTCGGTGACTTCTCTGACTTCTCTCTTTGAACCTCTCTTTGAGGCTGTCTGAGTACAAAGCACTTGAATAACATCTCGTACAGTGCAACACCAGCCATGGTTGCAGTTCAATAAGAGGTTTGGGTGTCTGTAATAAGCAGTTGCTCAAGCAAAACTATTTTCCTTGAGATCTGATGTCTTTTTGCGTGGTATGCCAATATTTTGTGGGTGAAATGCAAGGCGTAACTTCTTAAAACTGTAGAGGCTGTTTTCAGAGATGCCAGGTTTCTGCCTTTTCCACAGACCAGAAGGCAGAGAGGTTGCACAGGTCTAACACATCTGAAAAGCACAGCAATTCCCCAGGTGCCCAACTACATGGTTCTTAATACTTTAACTTTAATACTTTTCCTTTTAGTATTGCAAGACAAACACAGATCTTGCAAATTTATATCTCATGAAGGTTTTGCATTGCTTATATAGGTACTTTGAGTCATAGTTATTTGTATCGGATAGTGCTCGTAAGAAGTAAGTCAATAAGAGTGAAGAGTCCACGATGACTGTTGCATACTGTCACTAGCGCTTCAGAAAGAAGTGGAAGCGTGGCCTCTCCTAGATCTTCGTAAAAATTTCCTAGCTGACAAGAGAGGAAAAATTAGTATTTTTAAATTAAAACTAAAACCACTGTTATTTGTATTTCAGTGCAAAACAGGACATTATACATGGAATGAAAATTGTAAACAGATGTTGCTTAAAAAAACACCCACCATAGGTTGTTCTCTGTCAAAAGTATTTTACAAGAAATCTTCTCTTGGCCATAACTCTAGCACTAGCTCAAGATACATAGTCCATGCTGTAATTACTCTCAAAATATACACTTACCTTACTTACAACATAACAATTGTGCTATTTTCCTTTACAGATTACGAGAAAATAACGCTGACATTTTGCCATGTGCCCGGATGACATTCAGCATCTGATAGGATTGGGCTGAAGAGTAAGTCTCAACATTCGTCTTGCATTGTTCGGTTTTTATAATGCTTTTCAACATTCTTGATTGGCATTAACAGCTTGACACCGTTAGGAGGGAGAGAGGAGCTTTTCATTGTCTATAATTATGAGACAGTAGATTTGATGCTGGATGAATCAATAATTCTATTTCAAGTGAATGCTCAAATTTGTAGTCTTTTATTCCAAGAAACATGACATATATTCAAAGAAGGCATCATTAAATAAAAGTAGTGATAATTGCCTGCCTCTTTTAAAAAAGAAAAAATAGTTGACCCTGCATATAATTTTTCCCTTAAGGAATACATTAGTCTTTTTAATGTTAGTTAGCACAGTTGGTAGTAATGATTCAGAGAATAAATGAAGTAATAGCTTTACACATGATCTGGGGTGACAGAAATGAAATGGCTGGGAAGAATTCATATAAAAACTGGTATGCTTCATTTGCTGTCAAATGCTATTTTAACTTTTATCATAGAATCACAGAATGGTTTGGGTTGGAAGGGGCGTTACAAGGTCATCTAGTTCCAATCCCACTGCCATGGGCAGGGACATCTTTCACTCAATCAGGTTGCTTAAAGCCCCATCCAACCTTTGAACACTCCCAATGATGGGGCATCCACAACTTCTCTGGGCAACCTGTTCCAGGGTCTTGCCACCCTCATCTTCCTTATATCCAACCTAAATCTACCTCTTTCAGTTCAAAACCATTGACCCTTGGCCTTGGTAAAAAGTCTTTCTCCATCTTACAAGCCCCATATATATTGAAAGACCACAATAAGGTCTCCCTTCTCTTCTCCAGGCTGAACAACCCCAACTCTCTCAGCCTTTCTTCATAGGAGAGGTGTTCCAGTCCTGTGGTTATTTTTGTGACCCTCTTTTGGACCTGCTCTCACAGGTCCACGTCTTTCTTGTACTGGGGACTCCAGAGCTGGACTCAGTACTCCAGGAGTCTCACCAGAGCGGAGTAGAGGGGCCAAATCACTTCCCTTGACGTGCTGGCCACACTTCTTTATATGCAGCCCAGGATACAGTTGGCTTTCTAGGCTGCAAGCCCACATCGCTGGCTCATATCCAATTTTTCATCTACCGATATCCCCAAGTCCTTCTCTGCAGGGCTGCTCTCAACCAATTCATCCCCCAGTCTATATTGATATTGGGGATTGCCTCAACCCAGGTGCAGGACCTTGCACTTGGCCTTCTTGAACTTTATGAGGTTATATGGCCTTTGTTCCTGGGCATATAGATCCTTCAGTTCCTAGCACAGGATCCTGAGGTGAGAAAACACTTGTGCCATTTATTGCCTTGAGGACTGCTGATTGCTTGTAGGCTGCATTTCATGGGTGAGCCATGAGTATCTGCTTCCGCTGCTTTATCCCCATCAAAACAGCTTTGCAGATGACTGGCACAGAGACTGGGGGAATGTTTTATTATGGCAAGATGAATTTCTGCAAGGTGGATGGAGATTTAGGCACTGTTTAAGATTCTGTCACCATATTAGACTGCAGAATGGACATTGGAGGATTGCCACCATATGCCTGCACTCATCAGTAAGGCAACATCCTGCCATGCTAAAAATTGTTGATATCTTCCAAAATTATTTTCCTTCTTTTTTGATCAGCTGTACTGCAGGACTGCTTAAGCCTGGTCATATCTCTGTTTCCTGGAGAGTACTCTTCCATGTGAGTGATAAAGCAGATACTGTGAAGGCTGGAGCCACGGTACAATTGCTACATCCACATCTTTATCAGTCAGCTCCTTCGAGGTCAAGATCTTGTCACAAGCTGAAAGAAGTCTTCAGAATAACAGCTTTGAGGACATAAAAACTGCTGCAGAAATCATCCAGTTGATCAAGGTAGTCCTTCAGGATGTTTGACAGAGTCCCCAGAGCAGTTGTCACTACTATGCACTTTCTCCTCCCTACTCTGTGTCACCCTCTTCTTAAAGAGTAGAGGTTACAGACTCTTTTCCTATTGTCTTTACCAGATGCTTGTCTCAAGGAAAGTTATCTGTTATAATGGGTATATTTGGCTAGAAAAGATCCTGAGACTTCTGAATCAACTAGATTCCCTCTGTTGCACTGAACTGTCCTGTCCAAATGTTCAGTTTGCCATTTCTTTATCCTGGCGTTTATTTTTTTCATACTGTAGACTCTTATGTTCCATTCTTAAACAAGACAGTGCTGGTAACAGCCTCCCAGGGAAGGGCAGCAGCTCCAAGGTAGATGGTCCTGGTATCATGGACCAGTTCAGCAACTGCAGCCTGTATGCAATAGTTCCGGCGTGGGGCATTGCATTTTCTGTATCTGCTGCTGGTTTCATCAGCATTAAAAGGAAAATGTCCAACACACGGTTGGGCAGTATCACGTGCAGAAAACCTAGCTCTGTCTGTATGCGGACAGGGCAGCACACCAACATGGCACTTTGCTCTGGCTGGTCTGCTCTCGTGTGCCCAGGCTGAGTGACAACTCTGCTTTCCAGCTCCAGCTGACATCTCCATATGGTTGCACTCGGTGGTGAGTGGATCAGACAAGGTCTGTGGTAGCCAAGCTTTTCACAGCCCTAGAGGCATCAGCTTACACAGGAAGGCCCTTCAGCCCTCCAGAAGCCAGTGTAAAGCACCAGAGTGCTTGTTAGAGCAGAGGAAAAAAAGATATTTGTTGTTGCTGACATACCAGATAAATATACTACTATCAAAACTGATTCAGCAATTGTTCTTAATTTGCATTCATGATCCCTGCATTCAAATGATGAAATCTTTCCACTACTTGTCCCCCACTAAAATACATCTGTTTTCCTTTTCCTTCTCTGATTTCTAAGCCTTTAGAAATCATATTTTCCATCTTTGTTTGGCAATTCAAGAACTAAAAGCTTGCTTTATATCCTAAATGAGAGTTGAAAATATGATGCTAAAACAGACCCCCAGGACCCCCCATGTCTTTAACACAGGGATCAAATATAGCTGGCACTGCTGGGTCCGGTCAGAATGCCGGGGAGAGTTTCTCCCGGCCAGGACCCAGTGCCTCCCTCGTCCCCTGGCATGGCTCAAGCTTTATGCAGTTTTACAGACTTGTCTCGGCTCCACCGACATCTCCAGGCCTTCTGAGATCACAGTAACTTCTCTGGATTGAGACATGCCCCATTAAATACAAAAATAGCTGAAGGAGATTCTGAAACAAGGGTGATTGAATGATGATATTCACAGAAGCAGAGAGGCGTACAGAGGAATGAAAGCAGATCATTTGCAGATTAACAGTAAAACTTGTACACTTGAGGAATATCGCAGTACTTAGTCTGTCGCAGAGCTGAATTCTCCACTAATTAAAAGCGCAATACTTCAGACGAAATTTCCCTAAAACCTAGAACTCAAGGAGTCCTTATTGCAGCCTCTGCAGCCACTCAACCCCACCGAGATGTCGGGAATGGGATGGAGAGATGGACACTGTCGGTCTTCAGCTGATCGGGTTTTCAGCCCAGATTTGTCCTGGTTAGCACCTTGCTCTTTAATGGTTTCTAAATCTAGGTATGCTACAAAAAAATTTGTAGCCATCAACCCTAACTTCATGTCACTGAGGGAAGGAGGAAAACGCCTCTTGGATTAAAAGAATAATTAAGTATGAAAGAATCAAGTTCTTAGAATAAGCAGAGGCAGTTCAAAATGGTATTTTGGTATGGTATAAACCACATTGCATTGCTGGCTGAATTCATAAAGAAATTAATGTTTTGGTAGAGAGAATTTTAATATTGAAACATTATCAGCAAGTAGGTCCTACAACTTCCTTCTTAAATCTCAGAGCAAAGGGATGTGGAATCTAAAAGTCTTTTAATGCCATCAAAATGTATCTGTGACCACTGGGAAGAGAGTGAGGGACAGATCTGAGGTTACCTGTAGAAAACTAAGTTCAGCACCAGGTTTAACACCATCTTCTTTAAGAGATTCACCTGTATGCTTGTTTGAGTACTGAGAGACACAAGCAGAAACATGTAAATAGCGAGAAATTGATCCCTGTCTCTCTCTTGCTCTTTTCCTCTGGAAATTCATTACATTCATTAATTCATTATATTTCAATGGACTAATTCTTAAATTAAAGCACTGGTTTTAAAATACTTTAAGTCACAACAGCCAATGACTATGAATGTTTTTCAGCTAAATTAACTATTTTCTTCCTTCAAAGTTGAAACAATTCTCTGTCCTTATCTCCCACATGGAACAAAGGGTGTAATCAGAGTGGACCCTCGTCTGACCTACTGCTGATGTTGCTGTATTCCTGGAGAGTCCCTTTCTCCCGTGTCTGTTATCCTGAGATGCATTTACATGTAAGACACATTGGATTTGTCATGGCAGACTACACAAAGTGTGGGAGTGACCACAGTTAGAGTATCATTACAAGGTGTCTAGAGCAGTATCGATAGGCTGGGTATTGTCAGAGCAGAAGACTAACAATGATTAAGGAGCAGGGTAGGTTACCTTCATAATGGCAAAGGCAACATCATATCTCCGGCTATCTGGGATATGCAGATACCAAAGAAGAAGAGAACGGATCCCTGAGGCAAGGAAGGTTTAGCCTGAACTAAAGCCAGTTAGGCTGTGCAATGTCCCAAAGTTGCTGCTGTGTGAAAGTTGGAGGCATTTGCAATATTGGCTTTCTTTCTCAACAAGAAAATGAATCATTGAATATTATTATTGAGGAGGAAATGACACAAAATAGAAGTTTGCAATAAATCACTATCTGATTGTATTTACTGGAGCCAAAAAATTAACCATGGGGGATAAAATTGCTCAGTGCTGCAGCTTAGATGGTGGATTCTCAGATTTTTCCTATTTCCTTTTAGTGAACTATGCTCAGTCATTATTCATTTCTAAGATGTCTGCATCTCCCATTCATAAATTTTTGTCAGGCTGTTTGATGTCATCTGCTGTGCTGAAAACATCCACTCTCTCCCCAACCTCCAACCAAAGAGAAAAGTTAATAAAGAAGAAATTTTAGTGCCAGTTGGAGGGATTTTGACCCAGACACTTACTGCACAGACAGAGCTGTGCTGTGAGCTTACGCTTATCAAAAACCTGCCCAGGGAAGGATTTTAAAAACACACAATGCCTAATCTAATAGATAACTCCTTAGTAAGCTTTACGCACTATGGTGAAGAGATGCATTCACTTGTCAGATGTGTCTTTTTCTGGAGCTCATATCACTTGTTCCACTCTTGCAAGTGCTCTTATTCCACACTTCTGTAACCCTGCATTGCAGTTAGAAAATCTATATGTTTCCTCCAAATAGTGTAAATGCTGAGGGAGGCACTTGCATCCTATTATAAATGGTCAGTGATTTAAAGCAGTAGATCCTCCTCCAGCTATTACAAGGTGCATCATCATCTCCTGACTGAAACACACCTCCCGACTGGGGAGACGGCAGGGAGCCTGTGAGAGGATGGCAGACAAACGCCAGTTGCCAAGAAGGCTCAAAATGGATCAGTAACAGGTTTCGTTTGGCATATTTGCAAGCTAAGCCACCTTCTTGAAGATTTCAGCAGTGAAAAGGAGGGACAGGGAAGGGAGGGGAGAATGAGCCAAGGGTTCTCAGTGGTTGCCTTTCAGAGCTCTCACTTGACCAAATCTGTTTCCCTCTGGTCTTCTTGTTTATCTCTTCCTTGCTTTTTCACTATCAAGTTTGCAGAAAAAAGCAAGGCGGTCAAAGGCCGAAGGTGCTCCTTTTTCTGTCTCTGCTATGATGAGCAGCAAAGTCATACAAACGATTGGCAGCACTGGTGTGGAAGTGCTGGTGGAGAAGCCAGCCATGTGTCACGCTCGTCAAAGTTAATATGTCAAGATTCAAACAAAGTGTTTACAGAAAAAATAGGTGATTTGATTCATCAGCTGCAGCTAAGTCTTTTTTTTTTTCCCTTTCCTTTTAACATTACAAGAAAAAATATGTAGGAATATTGTTGTTCCTTTGGTGTATCATGAAAATGGAGAGGAGAGGAGAGGGAGAGGGAGAGGGCTTTCCCCAAAGGCCATAACTGTTGTCAAGAAAGATAAAAGTGATGAAAGATGAGAGTCATGGGGCAGACTTGTTTATGTAATACAGATTTCTCATTTCTCTCTCTGTGACACACTGCCTCCTCCATGAGATTATTTCTAGATTTGATTCCCATGTTCCCTGGTCTACCATTTAAATATAAAGATTGTATTTCCCAGGTTTTATTGTCATGGGTGTGTAGGTTTTTCTCTCCCACAAAACATATACCTTCCCAGAGTTCATCAGCTTTTTATAACCTGTCAGGATTCTAACATAATGTGCATTCAATATATTTGCAGTTTATTTTATAATGGTCAAGACACTCCTGGACTACTCTTCCCCCTTTTAATATGCTTTTGTTTCTCATCCAGGGCAACTTCCCTCTGGTGTAATTCTTTCCTCCTGGGGGATAGAGGAGTAGGATGGGTGTATGTTACACCGCAGAAGGTACTGACATTTCTATTTCATTCCTAAATCCTTTTTGCCTCAGATACTGAAGGGGAAATTCTAATTGTAACTACTCAGCAGTGGTAATTTGTGACAGAGGAACGATCTGGCATAGAGGGCAAGGAGGTCCAACTGCAATAAGGGGTTAACCTGGCTGGAAGCAGGAATGCCAGAGACAGAAGGGAGTGAAGTTTCCCCGAGGGGATGAGATAAGAAACAGCCTCAGCATTGACTTGTAGCCATCCTGGAAGGGGAGGCTCGGGGGCACCTCTGGGCAGCAGAGCTGGGCTGGGGGATGGAGCCAAGGCTGGGATGAGGTGCCCCATGTTGGTGCTCACAGGATGGGCGATGGTGCAAGTGGATATGTGGAATCTGCTTGTGACGCATCTTTGCAGACTTCATGTAGAACTGCGTATTGTGGTAGGACCCTGCCCAATGCATGTTTGTTAAATCTTTCTTTTATATTTAAGCACAACCCTGTATTTAATTCACCTCGAGGGGTACCATAAAAATTCCCTAATAATATGTTATGACTAATTCCTTTGATTGTTAACAACATTAGTAATTGTATCGTTGTCCTGGGTAGGACCAAAGAAGTCTGAGACACCCACTGATTTTTTTGAGACAGGGACACACAGTCAGGGAGCTTAAGAGTTGTTGTAAGTAGTTAGGCTTAGGCTTGAACTTGAAGTCATTGTGGTTAAGGTGGATAGGAAGGAAAGAGTCCTACAGTATCCACTCCCAGGGTACCTACACAGAGAACTGGGAGAGGTGAGCATGAGGGCCACTGAGAGGAGAGACAAGGGAGGTTGCAACAGCAAAAAGGCTATTTCTGTGTATTTTTGAACACAGCTGTAAGGTTACAAAGGACAAAACTGTTTTCTGGGCTTGGTGTGAAAGAGATCAGTAGAGTCACTGGGGGTTTTTTTGACATGCGAAGGCCTAATGTATACTTCTGTCATGCAAACAAACAGCTAGAGGACAATGAGATGTGAAAGCTGAGAATAATAAGGGGATTAAAGAGGATATGAGGAAGATTGTGAAAGGGTGGACTGGTGTAGGGTGAAGGGACCAGGAGGGAAAGTAGAGGAGAAACATCAGCATCTGTGAGTGCGAGAAAAGAGAGACTCATACCTGGTGATGAGAATTTTGTTTACTACAAGAAACAAGACATTCAATCTGTTGCACTCAGCATTCAAATCTGATGCACAAATCTGAATATTCAGTAGGGGATTCCTTCCTCTTACTATTGCTCTTCATTACCTCAAGTTAGGTCTGGACCCTTAGATAATGTCGCGCGATCTACTAAGTCTGTCTTTTCTCCTACTGCTACTAATAATACTATATGAGGTTGTGTGATGAGCTGCGGCATTTTGTATCCTTGGACCTCAGGGACCCAGCTCCCAGCTGACCTCTTTGTCAAGTATCTCAATTATTTTAAAAGCAATCACTCTTTTTTCTGTCAGCGTGTGCTTTTGTCCCCTGCCGTGCAACCCAGCACAGCACGTCTATGTCCTGGTAGAGACCACACAGAGAAATTACTTTTCAATTGCAATGGTATTCTCCTCTGATCTAGCAGATACTGTTCTTAATGATGTATTAAGTGTGGGCTCTAATAATTTGTGATCTGCCATTGCAGCTCTGCGAAATTAATACTTGTGGCATTTTTCTTGTGCTTTAAATTCGATTCCTTTTCTACCTGCAGAGTTCTGGCCAGCAGAAGTCGGAGAGCTTGTTATAGGAGCTCTGAAGGACTTTGTTGCAATAGGTATCTTTTGTTTGCATTGTGTCATGCCTGAGTTTGAATCATTATTGTCAGTAGCTCAAGGCTTCAGAGATTGTTAAACATTTTAATGCTATTTTGCAGTAACTCTCTTCTAAAACCATGCAGTATGTGTACACAGAGCAATGCACACCGAGTAGAAAGTGTCTTAATTCCCAGTAAGCAGTAAAATACTTTTTTACCTACAAAAGAAGAGTACTGGTATTGGTGTCATGCTTTTTTCTTGATCTGAACTGTGAAATCTCGAGGTAGCCCATGTTTGCAACCTTGCCACTTTGCACTATACTCTGCTTTGCTGCATTTGATGTTCAGATCTCCTTCGTTCCCCAGCGTAGCACATCTAGCCCTGCTAGCAAGCAGCGATCTGCCGGGAGCTCCTGGGCAGAGCGAGGGGCTCAGCCGCTGTCTGGGGGCAGGATGCCCTGGGACCAGCCACACTCCCTGCCCACAGCACAGCCACCACCTCCTGCCTTAGCACCATCACTGGACAACCTGAGGGTGGGTAATAGCAGGATGGGTGAAGGTTTTAGATGGTACTCAGCACACCATAAAATGCATTCCTCTCAAGGAATGAATAATTGCACTTCGCCATGACCAGCATGTCTAATCACTGCCTGGAAGACTGGAATGTCACAGCCTGGCTGAATTGCAAATACGGGTTTACAAAACCAATATATATTTTAAATCCCCCAAAGGCAGCACCAGGCACGCTGCTGCAGTTCACTGAATTAGCGTTATTCATGTGTGTAGCGTTCCTTACCTTGAGAACATACTTTTCCTTTGCTTTCACGATGATGTTTTTCTACTATGTTTCTTTGTACAGCAGGTTCAGCCTCCACCGGCGTTCATGCTGAGCACTGACTCTCTCCTCCCTGACAATCATTTTGCTTTTTGGAACACACTGATCACTGATAGCTTTGCTCTCCGCACGGACTCCTGCTGTTCTGCCCTGAAGGCAGCTCTAAACTGGGATACCTTTTCAAATCCATAGGACAGCATCAGACTTCTGCAGCAGTGCCTGTTTCAGTAACCCCTCCTATCTCCTGCTATTACAGTTCTCTTTATTTCTGTCTCCATCACAGCACTGGCAAATGGCTTGTTTATACCCATTTATTTTAGTTCTCCTGATGTTTGTTCCTCCTCACTGCATCTCCCAGTAAGGATTGCTGGTAGGGAATAAACTCATGGCTTTCCTCCCTCTACTGCAAACTGTGCACTTGAGCTGAAGAAATAAAACCGGTGGTGAAGTGTTATGCATCCATGTGAACCGCTAACAGAGGAGCATAGAAAACTAACTTGCTTTGCCATGAAGCATGTCCTTCCCAGATGGAATGGCTCCTGCAGTTTTGGAGAGGCAGAAGGTCTCCCACCTGCAATGAGCAGTGCCTTTCTCTGTGCAATGGGACAGCCGTGGTGGCTTCTCCCATGGCTGTGTCATCTGCATTTGTCACTGCTTGCTACAGAGCTCCAGCAATTGCTTCAGCTTTATGCACCTTATGGCCTTACAGCCCAACCAGCGCATACTCTTTACCATAAACACAAATAGGTTCCTCTGAACGGAGTTAAATGAATTACTGGAGCAAACTGACCCTGCAACTGGTCAGCGCTACTTGAGAAAATTGCATACCCAAATGTTAGGAAAAAGTGCCAATATTTAAAACTACTCGCATCAGAAAGCCTCCTGTTAAAGATGAAACAGACATAAATTGGCCTAGTGGTTTTATAGCAGCAAATTGCAACAATAAAAAAAATCATTAAAAACTTATTGGATATGTCTAGGGCCACTGGTGGGCGATTGCTTGTCTTATTAACCACATTAATATCCTTTATGTAACAAATTTCAGTTTCAGCGACTCTAATTCATGTACGGCATACAAAGATGATGATCAAACACTAAAAGCAAAGCGTGGTTATTCAGAAGCAGCTACTTCACTGCATTTCCGACTGTGGCAGCGGTGGGACTTATGCTGGATGGAAGGACAAGCCCGGTGCAGTGAATCCCTTGGTGTCCCAGCCCTGCTGCCCTGGGAGCCTCGTCAGAAGCAGCACAGCCTCGGCAAATGACAGGCTCCGCTCTCAGGTCTCATCCAAAACACAGCCTCTATTTCTACTGCCATGTGGATCTTTTTCACTAGGATGTAACACTGTGATAGGGAGAGATTTCCTTGTAGAGGAAAGTCAGCACAGAGAAAATATAAATATATATCTAGCTGTGTATCTAGTGTAGGCAGTGGAATTAGAATAATTTAAAATAATAGCCTATTAATTTCTCCTTCTTTGACCTTCTTGTTCTATTATTTATCTAGTTCTAATATTTCTTCCCTCTATTTGCTGCCTTTTTTCAGAAGTCTACCTCATCTTGCACAGTGAATTCATCATTTTGGTTCAGGTGATTAATCTCTGCTTTTCCTTCAAAAGATAATACATGTTTAATGGCTGGGTAATGTAACAGGCAGTAAGACAGAAGGATTTGACACACTTTTGAAGGACGTTAGAATAATGTTTCTCAAAATTTATTTAGATCTCGATATTTCATTTGTAAGATGTTCAATGGTCTTTCAATGATTTAATGGGTTTATATGGTCCATCGTTATTTTGGGAGGGGATATAAACCCACCTTCCTTAGGAAATAAGTCAACAGCTTGCAGAAAGGAATGAGAAAATGTCTTTTTCTTATTATATTTCTTATTTATTTATTGCAGGACTTCCAACATTTTCTTCAGTACCACCATGCAGTAGCTCCTCTCAAAGCTGGCAAAGCTCTTCTCAAACCCCTCAAAGAGGGGGTTCCCTCTGTGCAGCCCTCGAAGTGCACAGGACACAGCCGGCATCCCACGGGCTACGGACAAGTGAGATGGGCAACATGAATACAGAAGGGACATAGAAAGCTGGTGACGTGAGCCACAGTGTGTACATATATACTGAATGTATATATACACACACACACATATAGATATAGAGTGTAATGTTCTGGAGCATTAGCTCTGCTCTGCGCTTAGATTTGAGTTCAGCAGCACAGGTTCTCCTGTAGTGTGTCCTGCAGGCCACTGAAAGGGATGGTGAAGACCTGCTTGAAGGCACACCAGGGCGAAAGTTTTGGATGGGGGTGCTCTGCCCTCAGGGTGGTGGGTTGGAAGGTGGAAGCTGGGGTTCCTCCTCTCATCCCCCCAGCAGACTGCCCATGCTCTGAGCATGCCACTGCTCTCCAGACAAAATCACCTGTGCAAGCTGACTGGGACATTGGCACAGACCAGGAGATATCTCTGCCTTTATTGCCCAGATCAGCTGGATGCTAGAGGGAATGCCATGACCATGAGGATTCAGGCTGTTCTGGGGAAAAGTAGGAGCACTCTTTGTTCCTTTCATTGAAGCTGTGGCAGCTCAAAAAACACAAAAAATGAGAATTCACTAGGACAGAAAAATTTCTATCTATCTGATCACTAGCTGGCTGTCACTAGGAGAAGGAGGGAGGGGTGCTTCCTTTTCAGGGTCATCTTATATTTTACCCAAACGCTACCTAAATTTCACAAAAGAGCCCGGTTGCCTCAGTAAATGATTCAGGCTACGTCTGGGGTTAATAGCTAATGTGTAACTATTAATAAGCTTTCATGTTATTGTGCAGTTAAGCAACATTTGAGGTTTTTTTTCCTTTCAATTAAGGTCCTTAAAGTTGTGGAATAGCCCTATGGTTCAGAAACATGGTAACTGTGAATCTGAGTCTTCTCTCACAGGGTAGGATCTAGTTCTTATCTGCATTTGAAAAACAAGAAGAGAGAAAGAGAGGAATAATTAATTGTGAAATAGGTTACATTTTCTGTCCTTTGTCTGGGAGAGAAGAAAAATGTTTTCTAGTTCTGCAGATGTACCTTGCTCCCACGTGGGGTGGTGGCAGGGGACAGCAGTGTCCATAGCAAATGTACAGAACTGAAGGCCAAAGGGTAATTAGAAATATCATAAAAGTAATTTGTATGCTGAACTTGCTGTAAGTCCTGGGCATCTTAAGGAGCAAATATTACCGTGGTTATTTCTCCTAAGGAAAACAACTGTAAAGGGAGGACAGTTCATCTATGCGAGGTCTCCACTGCTACTTTGGAAAAAGCCTGTAGCTAAATCTTTAAATCTGCTGCAGATTTATAAGCTGAAAAGCAAAAGCCACTATTATTGTCACTGTCCAAATGGTTTACAGCTTAGGGAAAACGGAAAACTGTAGGACTAGTTCATTAGTGGGGAGGTCTGAGACACAACAGACCACGGCCACATCCTCATCCCTTGGAGGGACCCACTCCTGCTCCTTGATCCTTCTGTGTCATACAAGGCAGCATGGTCTCATGCTTCTTCTCGCCCTGGCCCTGGAGTTTAAATGCCTAAAAGCTCTGCAGCTGAGTGCGGGACTGGTATGTCAGTGCTCTCTGGCTCCATGTTACCAAACAAGGTGATGCCAGCAGCTCTGCTCTTCTCCCAGCCCTCGTTCAGGAATGGTCCCCAGTGACCTCCCCAGGGCTGGTGCGGAGCGGTCCTCCTTCTCTACCACCGTTTCCCACTTCCTCATTAATTAAATTTGAAATCCTACAGATTTGGGGCTGGAACAGATCTTGGGAGTTTACCTTTGCACTTTGGCAACTGAGCTGATCCTGAGGGAAGTTCGGGATAGTGACTGATGACTTGTCTGACGCAACACCTGGTGCTGGACCAGCCTGGGTGAGGGCACGTTCTGCACCACCTCACCTGGTAAAGGAGCATCATCCTGGTTCATCCTCTCACTGCTGAAATTTTACTCCAGTAATGTCTGTCTGCCTCTGAGTTGGTAAGTAATGAATTTGGCTGGCCAGCAGTTTTTTTACCATAAAAAATACCTAGTGAAGAAATACTTTTTTTTCCCCAAGTTTCTCCAGCACATATCAAATTTTCACTTAGATATGAAAACCTGCAAGAACAGCAGCAATAATATCATTTAGTTTTCCATAATGGAAACCAAAACAAGTGCCTGACTTGGCAACCTACTACAGCCCTAACATTTTTCAGAATTTAGTTACCCAAGACATCCTTCCATACTTTTGATTTCTTTTCTTAACAAAACACACTTCTTTGTTGAAATGGTCATTTTTGAAGAACAATTTTAAATGTGAAACCAGCCATTTTCCCTTTAAATTATTAGATGGAAAGATATTCTAATAATAATTGATACCCTAATGGTGTTATCCTGATAATACATTGCTAAAGTAAAAAAGACAGATATTACTTACCTGGTCTGATGAGTGGTTTTGCACATCACTGGGAAAACAGAGACATATCACTGTGCCTATTTACGAAGGTGAAGTGACCCAGCAAGCTAGTGATGGTATGAGAATTATCACACTTCATTTCTGGCCGCTTCCTGAATTCTCATTTCTATACAATATATTGCGGTTTTTTATCTGCTTGCTGTAAGAGAGTTTACAACCTTTTAAAGATCAAAAAAGCTTTTCGCCTTCATCTTTTCATTGACTGAAGGTGGACGGCTGTGGTTGAGGTTTTGGGCACCCTCCCTCCCTGCCAGCCGATGCGCAGGTTTGTTTAACTGCACCTCTGAGCAACCACAGTGGAATTAGAAGTGATCTGAAATTTTTTGTTATGCTGCTTTACGTATGGGTCATTTAGAACCCATAGAATCATCCCCTCCTTTCTCAGAGGTGCTTTAACTCAAAGATATTCTACTAATAACATGCCCTGCCCATCTGCTCAGTAGGGCTGCTTAGTTGATTTTTATGTGTGTGTATATAAATATATGGCATTCGATTTTTGAGGGACAGGTGGAACAGACCTTGAGCAAAAGATATGGCACAGCAGGGCCTGAGACAAATTACAGAGTGTGGAGGTAGTGGAGATAGCGATGCTGACATGTGGCAGGACTCTGACAGTGAATCCCACCTTACCAGCTCCTCACCATGAGCAACTTTGACTCACAAGAATGGTTTAAACCTCACAGAAATGAGTAATAAGAAGAAGGAGATCAAATATACGGGGAGGAAGAAGAGTGATGTTACAATATTAGACAGCAGTGCTCGAGCCAGCAACATGCAGCTGAGGGAGCTGGGGTTGTTCAGTCTGGAGAAGAGGAGGCTGAGGGGAGACCTCATCGCTCTCTACAACTGCCTGAAAGGGGGTTGTGGTGAGGTGGGTGGTGGTCTCTTCTCCCAAGTGACAAGTGACAGGACAAGAGGAAATGGCCTCAAGTTGCACCAGGGGAGGTTCAGGCTGGATATTAGGAAAAATGTCTTTACTGAGAGAGTGGTGAAGCACTGGAATAAACTGCCCAGGGAAGTGGTGGAGTCGCCATCCCTGGAGGTGTTCAAGGAATGTGTGGACATGGCACTGCGGGACATGGTTTAATGGGCATGGTGGGGTTGGGGTGATGGTTGGACTTGATGATCTTACAGCTCTTTTCCAACTGTAGTGATTCTGTGATTCTGTGTCCTTGTGGTAAGGCTGGCCACCATCCTCCTGGGCTGCATCAGGCAGAGCGTGGCCAGCAGGTCAAGGAAGGGGATCCTGCCCCCTGCTCAGTGCTGGTGGGACACAGCTGGGGTGCCGGGCCCAGTGCTGGGCTCCCCAGGACAAGAGAGACATGGGCTTACTGGAGAGAGTCAGCTCAAGGTCACAGAGATGATGAAGGGACTGGAGCACCTCTCATAAGGGGAGAGGTTGGGAGAGCTAGGACTGCTCAGCCTAGAGACGAGAAGGTTCAGGGGGATCTTATCCACTGTATAAATGGAAGCAGTAAATGAGACAGAGCCAGGCTCTTCCCAGTGGTGCCCAGTGACAGGAGCAATGGGCACAAATTAAAAAACACAGGAAACTCGTCTTAAACACAAAAAAAATCTTTTTTATCATGAGGGCCTTTGAACACCAGAGCAGGTTGCCAAGAGAGGTTGTGGAGTCTCCATCCCTGGAGACAGTCAACACCTGGTTGGACACAGCACTGAACAACCTCCCCTTACTGCCCCTTAGACGAGACGGTCTCCAGAGCTGCCTCCAACCTCGGCAGTTCTGTGTGATTCTGTGATTTATTTTTTTTTCCCAAACCAAATTCAGCCTAACTTTAAAATTTGATAGCCAATTACTTTCTGTAGCTCCATTTTGGTCCACAGAAAGTATATCCATGTAGATGAAAGAGTCTGTGGCTCTTCCTGGATTTATTAATCTGTCCATTTTACACTAGCTATCTGTGCAAAATGATGGGCATTTCTTATTTCAAACTTCTTATGGTGAAACATATGGTCTTGTATGTGATGTGAGAATAATTTCAAGTTTCTAAATTCTATCTAGACACAGACGTGAATACCCAATAGGAGCAAAGGAAATTTGAAAGCAGTTTAGACTAAGCCTCGGGTATAATAATCTGCAAATGAAATGCAAATTCTTCTCAGCAGGAGTGCAATATACTGTTGTCTCAACAGGGGTACTATTTACTGTTGCTTTGGAAACGCTTAGGAGGGGAAGCATGGACCATGGCTTAGACAGAGGGTAAAAGGCAGCTCAACCCATCATTCTGCTCAACTTCCAAACCTGGTTTTTGGAAGTGGGGTGTTCGCCCTTAAAGGCTGGGTTGTGCAGTAATTAATAGTAATTCTATTTGTACAGAGTCCTATAGAAGCCTCTGTCTGCTCCTGGATCTGTAACAAGAATCACAACCACCTTTCACATCCCTGAGTTAAAATGCTCTTAGAGATACCCTCACAGCACACGTGAACTGCAACGCTGACGAGTGATACGTAAACACCACAACAATTATTATAGCCAAACTATTGACTTCTATTTGCCATCATTATATTGCTGCTGGATTGCTGGTAAGCAGCCTGATAGCTATTGCATCCACAAACATTCAGCCCCTTGGCCTTTGGTACCCAGTACTCTGCCTAGGAACTTTTCACCCTGCCGTCTTTACGGTTGTATATAGTGATAATATATACAAATTTCCTGCATCAAAATCTGCAGCCTGCAACAGCTATAGAGCAAAAAATGTAACTAGAACTGTAATCTGCAGCTTATAGCCCATAAAAAGGAAATTCTTACCCTCCATTTAATTAATATTTGTACCAAGAGAATTGTTAAAATCTGGGTATCTATTATTGTCCATAGTTTCATTACTTTAAATGTTGATAACATTTGTCCCAGATACTGCAAATACTTCAGATACCAAAGCAGCTATAAAGATTCTGTCGCTGTTAACGTTCACTTTTATCGTTGCTCAAGTTAATGTTTAAATCTATGCTTTGTGTTACGCATGTTGGCAGGATGTGTTTCACCACTAATTTAGGTGACCCCAGAATTTCATCTGCTAATCAGAAGACTTTAAAAAAAAATTTCAGCTATTTGGTCAGCAGCAGCACATTTTATCAGTAAACAATCTTGACTCAGAAGAAGACAGAACTGAGGACATGCAGTGTATGTGGAACTTTTCCCTCTGTTCACCATTTCCGTGCTAGATTTGAGCGAAGTTGTTTGGTCAGGCATAATGGTGGAGTACAAAAGCTCATGGTTTAAGGACATTTGACTCCTTTTCCTTAACCTGCTTCAGTAATGTGAAGAGATACAGTCATGTTTGTGAAGTGCTTTGAGACGTGAGGAGGGAAACTGGGAGGGATTGTTATTTATTATGGCAGTGAAGTGACAAGCCCTGTGACTGTGGACAGGACTAAGGTCTACCATCTCGTGAAAGAGAATCAATACGCTGCATTCAACATTCCAATATTTTCATAAATAATCGGTTTAAGCATTCAGGGCAATCAAGCTCATTTCTTAAGTGTCATTAATCATCATTTCTTAACTGATCAGGCAGTGATGTCAAAAGAATAGTAATAACAAAAGACTGTAGGGAAATATGCTGTTTTAAGCATGTGGAAGATCTTCTGAAGTTAATTTCAATTTAATTTAATTGCTTTAATGAATGTGACTGCCAGAATGGAAATAGAGTGCAGTTTTCTACATTTTATTTCTGAATCTCCTAGGTACCATAAAAAATATGACATTTTTCATTGTGCAGTGCTTTGCATGGCAGCAATTTTAAAATAAATAAGTGTGTTATGCCATCAAGTGTCATTAAATGTCATAAATCATGAGGATTGCTGGTTGAGGCTGAAAGAAGTAGGTAATATTCCATAACACTAATTTATAAAAGGCCAAGAACTCTACCAGTCTCCTGTAAATGACTCTATCGACACAAAATACTTTGTGTGTAAGTTAAACAAAATAAGAAAAATAAATGATAAAGCAAGTCCCAAGGAGTTACAAAATAGCAATGGAGTTCAACATCCTGAGCCTAAATTTCATGCTTCAGAACTTATTTTCATTTATGCTAAATAGCAATGTTTTACATATAATATCGATAATTATTATTGCAATTCTACAGATGCCCTAGCCAAGACTACCGACTCATCACAGCGGACAGTGAAGCTACCCCTGGCACCACAACCTCTGTTCTGAAGCATTGATACCCTTAGTGCACCAGAGAGCCAAAGGCTGAGAGGTAGGAAACACTGCTGTTCTCATTACAGGGGTAGGAAATTCATCCAAGGTCAGAGAAAGGACATTTTAAATAGAATTAAAATTAAACTATGTTTCCAATATTCAGGCTAGTATCAAAATCCAAGACCATTATTTCACATCTGATTTCAGAAACCTTAAATATTTAAAAGTTCAAGCTAACTAATGAACTAATGTACACCCCATGAAAGGAAAAGTGAGGCTGCTTGGGTGAATTAGAAATGAGCACACAAATAAATTCTTTTACTGCAAATGTGTACGTATTTAAAAAAAAAATCCCTCCAGTGCTTTTTACCAGTCCTGAGATTTTGTTAGCACTATATCTTAATGGACGAGCAGGAGAGGGAGAGAGGAAGAGAATGAAAGCGCTGCACACAGAGGAAGCCAGAAGCTCAGAGCTGGGTGTAGGTTGCCCTCTCCGTGTACAGGGGAAAAGGTGGAAGAAGGTGAGTGCTGATGATAGATATTTCTCAAAGCCAGAGACAATGGGGAAAAGCTGGCTTTTTGTGCCAGACTGGAGGAGGGATGCAGCACCTCTAGGACCGACTTTGAAACAGGAAGAGTTTAGTGCAAGTCAGATACATCTTTTTACTAATGTTTTATGAATTGTTGAGGTGAAAGCCTGCAGCTGGGGTACGAGAATCCCGACAGCGCAGTGGGGAAATAACAACAGCTCCTAATGAGGGCCCCGCTTGCAGGGAGTGGTCCTTCCTAGTTGAGCATTCTGTTACCTCTTTGAGTGATAATCTAGATGCCGTTTCACCTTCACTTGGAACAAACAAGAGCCCATTCCTTGTGACCGTCACTGAGGAGCTCCCACGAGCTGGTAGCAGTGCCTCTCTTTAGGGAGGCTCAAAATATTCCAAGCGGAGCATCCAGTACATTTCTCACCCTATAAAAATCAAGGTTGAGTGCTTGCTTGTCTGCATGTTCATACTGTGTTATAGTGTGACAGGTTCTCCGCATTTTTCCGCTGCACAGTGGGATGCAGGCTTGAGCCAGGACAGGCAACAGGGAGCCGTGACGCTGCGGCCATGCAGAGCGGGGGGACCCCGGCGTGGGCTCTGCCCTCCCCGGACCCGCAGCACCCTGTCTGCTGAAAGCTGTGCTGAAGAGACGCTAACAGGCACGTATGAAGTGTCCCGGTCCTCCGTAGCAATGAAACGTCTGGAAAGGCCAAAAGGAAGGAGTAGTGGCTGCATTTAATTCAAGTACAAATACCTAGGGACATAGTCCAAGGACAGTTTGGAAAAAAAAAAAAACCGTGGACCAAAATTTGCATGTGAGGAGGATCTATTTCTTGAATAAAATAACAGAGCGATTCTGGGTGTTATCCCATTGTCAAATGAGAGAGACTTTGGTATGGGTGGAAGGAAAGTAACCAAATAACTGAAGGAGAGTCCCTTTGGAGAGTCAAGGAGTTTGGTTTTCATTTATTCCCTTGTAAATCACAGCCACCTCACCACCCTTACGCTGCAGCAGCACCCTTCCAGAGGCAGCACTTTTCTCTCTGTCCTTCCAGTATTTTTCCAATCTTTTTCCCTGTGTCTTTCCTCTTCCCTGGGCTTTTCTTGCAGTGCTGATGGTGAGCCAAGACCCAGCTCAGCTCTTCCTCCCCAAGAGGAGGATGCTGATGGAGGGGGACCACCCAGACATACTAACATCATGGACCAGGAAGGGAGCAGGCGTTTTGATTGACATGTGCTCAGGTCCTTTGGCCACTCCGAAAACTCATCCGTGAGCAGAGAGATGCTATGCTTCCCCGCTGGTATGACCATTTCTTTACATCCTTTAAGTCTGCTCTGTTAAAGCCAGATAACAGTGACAACTAGAATCACTGACAGCTCAGAATGAAGTCAGAAACTCTTTCCATTTGACTAACAAGTGGCATGAGAAAACAGAAAACTTTGGTTAATATTCTTAATAGAGAGCCTTTGAGCAGTGCTGACTGTTCCTCTGTATAACCACTCGATTTTGACTTTAACTATTCCTTGTGTCTTTCCCTGATTCGTTTTCCCTCATATTTATTAGTCAATAATTTCCAGTTTGTTGTGCATTTCTTACCACATCTATCAGGGTGAGCATGCAAACTGATGCCTCTGTACTCGTAACCCTGTTCCCACTTTACAGTGGTAGTGTTATTGGAATGTATCCATCTCCTTAATATCATCATTTCCATAAACATGAGCAACAGTCTTCCCAAAAGCAGATAAGACCCATCAATGTAATGACAAGACAGACTTTTCTAATCACTTTAATAAATTATCAAAGCTCAAGAGTGATATGGTCATTGGAAAATACATCTCAAAGGGACCTCAGGAGGTCATCATTCCCATCTCCCTGCTCTAAAACAGGATCAAAATCTTCTAAGCAATCCTCAGGATATTTTTGTCAAACATAAAAAAAATTCTTTAGTATCACCACTAACAATGGTTTTACAGCCACAGATTAGTGTGTCCCAGATTCTCTGTTTCATCGTCTGCTTACTAAGGAAAATATTTAAGAGTGCTAAATCCAGGGCAGCCCTTTACAAGATGCATTTCACATGCGCTAAAATAGACCACTGATAACTAATCTCTGAGTGTTTCAGCTGATGGCCCATCACTAATCTGGTGATTTCACCTTCATCATATTTCATTCATGGGAATGTTGGGTACAACTATGTAAAAAGAGCTGCTAGAGCAAAAATAGTGACTCTTTCCTCTCTCTCCAATTACTCTTTTGATAACAGAAAATTTGTTGGCTTGACACTACTGCCTTTGAGAAAATCACATTGGGTGTTTTATTGTCTTACTCTTCTCCTAGCACTTATAAACAGATTGCTAAACAATGTCTCAGTGTCCTTCTTTACAGAGGTTATGCTGATAAGTCTATAGTTCTGTCTCCTTGTCTTTTCTCTTTTTAAAAGGAGGTCCTGTATTTGCTCTTTCCTGTACCTTGGGGACCTTACCAGCCCTTTCTGAGTTTTCCAAGGTAATCACTAATAGTTTAGAAATTGCTACGTTTAGTTCCCGAAGTGCTCAGATGGATTTCGCCAGGTCTTGATGAGTTGAATATTTATAACTCAGATAAATAATGTTGCACTGATTCTGCGTTGTGTTGTTGTTAGTTACATTAATATTAATTCTCAGGAGAACCTAATTAGTATTCATATATTTTTTCTATGAAGACTGAGGAAAAACAGGCTTTAAGAATTCAAGCCACCTTCTCGTTTGTTGGTTCTTCTTGCCCATGAGATAACAAAATGACATTTTTCTGTCTCTCATTACTTCTAGTGTCTTTACTGCTACTTTGTCTTATGCTCTTCCCAGGTGTGATTCTTTTTCTCCTAATTCCTCCTTGCTCTCTGCCTTTTTGCTTTTGCTCCTCCTTTATTCTTGTCCCAGTGCTGTGAGGTGGTGAATGACTGCTTGCACAGCTGAGCGTTTTCCAGACATCCCGCGGCAGCACAGAAGGCAGACCGAGGAGGATGGCCAGGGACCGGTTTGTCCCTTGGGGTGCGGAGGCTGTACACATCCAGCATGGGCCTCCATCTCCACCATCTCACAGAGGATCTCCCTAGGGCAGGACCAGCCTTCCAGATGAAATCAAGCTCTTTTAAAACAGGCATTTGGGTGAAGTAACTGTGGTTTTTCTGGACGCTCATCTCCTCGGGAAATTTTACTTAGTAAGATTGTGTAAATCCATCTAGATGAAAAGGACTTCGTACAATGTTCTCAGCATCTTTCTTCCCCCCTTTGTCTCTTTTCTTTCCATGATTAATTAATTAGAATGGATAACTCCATTATACAAATCCAATAGTAAATATTTCCATAGGACATTGTTGCTCTATTCCCACAAAGTCATTGAATTTGGCTTTAGAAGTTCATTTGGCTTCTTACAGCCTCATCTAGGTTGAACTCCAGCAGCAGATGCTTTTCCACTAGAAGGAGTCTGGCTACCAGCACTGCTCAACAAGCATTTTTATTTAACTGTGGAAGGTTTCTCCAGCCGAACATACTTGAAATTCATACGAAGGGCTCATAGTTACCAAGCACCCTTTATGTAAGCTGACTGAAGAAATACTCTTCCCCTGGGCAGGTTTTGAAAGCCAGGCCTCCTAAGACCTAAGCTTGGGAGAGAGTTGTCATGCCTCTTGTATCAAGACTATATGATATTAAAATATAATTTAACCAAGAATCTAAGTGTTGCTTACTAGTCTCAGTAATATTAGTAGTGCCGTGTTTTGCATAAATCTTTTCTACATTTTAATGCTACGGAGGTGGTGGAGGAGTTATTATGTATAATATACTTTGTTTTGTATGTTTTAACATTTAAAAGATGAATATGCTTCATACCCTGCAGGCATTCATCTATTAAAATGCCAGTGTAATGGATCTGAAAGCTGTGGCAGGGAGAAGAATAGGAATTTTTTTCCTTTCTTTGAGTGAGATTGGCCTATCCTGAAAATGATGGATCGTCCAGAACAGAGAATGGGAATTGATACCTAAGATACAGCTTTGTTACGGTTAAGAGAAATTTATCATGCTCTGCAGCAGGAGAAATTGTTGTATTTTTTCTCACAATGCATTTAATGCAGCTGGTAATTTAGGAAAGTAGATATGAATTCTTCCGGAACATGGAGACAAAAATCTTCCCCTCTGCAGATGACTGGTGACTGTGGTTTCCCCCAAGCTGAAAGCAGACTGAAATGTTCACTGTAGTGAAACCATAGACCTTCTTAGGCAAAGAAAACATACAGCCAGAAAGCTTAGATGGATTTTCATATTATTTAAGTTTAAATTTTGTCTGTATATGATCATATTTGGACCTCTGATTAATTTAATTCTGTGCATTTCACATTAATTTGGTGCAGCAGTAACCTAGCTGGCAATAGAGATATCAGTCTGTCATGTTTCTGTAATGACAGGGGAACTACTCCTGATATAGATAAAGATTATGCATTCAATCTCAGAAGAAAAGAACAGCGTAGGTAATACATATTCCTTATCTCCAAACCCTGGAGGTACTTTTAACTATTAATAGAAAATTTTCTCAGAGATGTAACTGGATAAATGTGGGAAGTTTTCAAATCATCTTTCCTTGAAAATTATGGAAAACTGTAGCGTTTTCTCTGTGCCACTCCTTCCTTCTCACTCTTTTCTTCTGCTGCTCCTTCCTTCTTACGCCTTTCCTCTGCACTGGCATGAGTTATCCCTGGGCCACATTACCTTTGGGGTTGTACCTGCTCTGCCATGGAGCACCTCCTGTTGCTCTGACCTTGTTCAGTCTCCCTGTGTCTCCACTCTGGACACCTCTTACTGCACTTTCTTAATTATTTTTTTTTTTCCACAGAGGTACCACACACATTGCTGATGGTCCCCAAAGAAAGAAGCATTTGTCCTTCTGAAGTTGAGGGACATCAGGAAGAGCCCATCCTGCCGGCTTTATCTGGAAACACAAAATATGAACTAACAGCGACCGTCCCTGAGAATCAACACTCTCATGTGGAATTGTATACATCAACAGGAAAAGACGGTAGGAATGGCAAAATTAAAAAGTCCAAATTTATCACATGTAAGATCTCATGTCCTGAAGTGAGAGATGAGAAAGCCTCTCTCTGCTCATACTAGAAACAGATGTTTATGGTCCCCATCAAGAAGGAGATGCTTCTGTTCAGACATCTTCTGAAAAGATATCTGAACAGAGATATCTTCAGGAAAAGATGAACAAAAAAGTCTACATAATAAGCCTCAACTTGCCACACCTAAAATTTCCCTCTCCAAAGTCAAGCTTCCCATATCTCACATACATTTCCTCAAAGTTGAAGCTGACACTACTATTCCTAAAATAGAAAGATAGTGATGATAATTTTAATGGACAGTTGAATTTTATTTGACATGGAGTATTAGAAACAGACATTGAAGGTTGGTAAGAAGCAATGGGTACATCATTGCAAATATAATCATAGCACTAGCTCGGACAACAAATGTCAGTATTTCCCAGGCTTTGGCTGTATAACAAGGTGTCCAGTGCAGTTCCTTTTCTTCAACAGGAAACAAGAAAACAAGTGATAAAAACTTTAATATAATAAAAACTGTGATACCACAAATCCATAAAAAGCAATTAATTTGTGATGGCATTCTATGCAAACTGGTGGTTCTTTATAACTAACAATCCATTCCTAGTTCATCCTAACTCAGACCTGTAAATTTTATTCTTAAATGTTTGTAATTGTCTATTTTGTCGCATTGATGTAAAGATTGTTTGTCAATAAAATAGCAGGTATTTGTTCAGAGCGTGTAAGTTATGACTGCTTTCATGTTTCGAATATACTGCATAATTCAAGGATTTGAGAAAATGCAATTTTTAAAAGGACTGTTTAAGAAAATACATGATTACTTACAACTCAGGTTTAATATATTGTTCTGTTTTCTTTTTACCCTTAGGATAACTTCACTCTTTGTACTGTAATTGGGTACTGAGGAATGGAATGAGCAAAGATGAAAGTTACTTAGCTGTTCAGATCTGCTAAATGAAAAATAATCACTTCCAACAAAGAAGGGATATTATTAGCTACTCATAACATATGCTTTTATAGATTATTATCATTCCAGCAACCTTTCCATTAATTTGTTTCACTGACTATCTGGGCAGAAAGCGATGTCTGATTTTCTCCAAATTCATCAAGGTGCTCCTGCAGTAATCATTTCTCATTTACACTTTGAGTGCTCCACTCAGCTAGCACATTTGTCATGAACCGACACCAGGCTATGAAACCTTAGAGCTCTCCATGAGGTGCCTAAAAGCAAGGAGAACTTCTGCACACCGTGAAACACTCAAGGAGCTACAAGTCTATGAAAGTGCATTAACTCCTGCACTGTCATAGGGAGAGAGACATTGTAGACCTCAACAGTGTTCTATTGCCTGTGGGCTTGGGTGTTTGCTCTGATACTTGGACAGTATTTGACAAAATGGACATAGAATCACAGAATCACAGAATCATTAAGGTTGGAAAAGAGCTGTAAGATCATCAAGTCCAACCATCAACCCAACCCCACCATGCCCACTAAACCGCGTCCCGCAGTGCCACATCCACACATTCCTTGAATACCTCCAGGGATGGTGACTCCACCATCTCCCTGGGCAGCCTCTTCCAATGCTTAACCACTCTCTCAGTAAAGACATTTTTCCTAATATCCAATCTAAACCTCCCCTGGCGCAACTTGAGGCCATTTCCTCTTGTCCTATCGCTTGTCACTTGGGAGAAGAGACCAACACCCACCTCACCACAACCCCCTTTCAGGCAGTTGTAGAGAGCGATGAGGTCTCCCCTCAGCCTCCTCTTCTCCAGACTGAACGACCCCAGCTCCCTCAGCCGCTCCTCATCAGACTTGTGCTCCAGACCCCTCACCAGCTTCGTTGCCATTTTCTGGACACGCTCTGGACACTGGACACCAGAGAGTATGGATAATCAAAATTTCTCTTCCAAAGCTTGGAGCAATCTTTGGCATGATCAACCCTGCCAATGTAATGCAGGGAATATTTATGAAACTTAGGAAATATTCAAGGACATGTGATCACACACAATAAAATCCCAGTGTATTGGGTTTGTGTGGCAGCGCTTTGGTAGCAGGGGGGGCTACAGGGGTGGCTTCTGCGAGAAGCTGCTAGAAGCTTCTCCTATGTCTGATAGAGCCAATGCCAGCCGACTCCAAGACGGATCTGCCACTGGCTAAGGCTGAGCTAATCAGCAACAGTGGTAGCGCCTCTGTGATAACATATTTAAGAAGGGCTGAAAAACCAGGAAGAGGCAGCCGGAGAAGAGAGGAGTGAGAATATGTGAGAGAAACAACTCTGCAGACACCAAGGTCAGTGAAGAAGGAGGGGGAGGAGAGGCTCCAGGCGCCGGAGCAGAGATCCCCCTGCAGCCCGTGGTGAAGACCATGGTGAAGCAGGTTGTCCCCCTGCAGCCCATGGAGGTCCACGGTGGAGCAGATATCCACCTGCAGCCCGTGGAGGACCCCACGCTGGAGCAGGTGGATGCCTGAAGGAGGCTGTGATCCTGTGGGAAGCCCATGCTGGAGCAGGCTCCTGGCAGGACCTGTGGAGCCGTGGAGAGAGGAGCCCACGCTGGAGCAGGTTTGCTGGCAGGACTTGCGATCCCGCGGGGGACCCACGCTGGAGCAGTCTGTTCCTGAAGGACTGCACCCCGTGGAACGGACCCATGCTGGAGCAGTTCGTGAAGAACTGCAGCCCGTGGGAAGAACCCACGTTGGAGAAGTTCATGGAGAACTGTCTCCTGTGGGAGGGACCCCACGCTGGAGCAGGGGAAGAGTGTGAGGAGGAAGGAGCGGCAGAAACAGCGTGTGATGAACTGACCGCAACCCCCATTCCCCGTCCCCCTGCGCCGCTCGGGGGGGGGGAAGAGGTTCGGGAGTGAAGTTGAGCCCGGGAAGAAGGGAGGGGTGGGGGGAAGGTGTTGCTTTTTAAGATTTGGTTTTACTTCTCATTATCCTACTCTGATTTTGATTGGTAATAAATTAAACTAATTTCCCCAAGTCGAGTCTATTTTGCCCATGATGGTAATTGGTGAGTGATCTCCCTATGTCCTTATCTCGACCTACGAGCCTTTTCCTCATATTTTCTCTCCCCTGTCCAGCTGAGGAAGGGGAGTGAGTGAGAAGCTGTGTGGTGATTAGTCCGGCTGGGCTTAAACCACGACACCCAGAGATGCAAGAAAAGCAATGCAGGGCAAACTGCCCTCATAGTTAAAAGGGAATATGGGAATGATGGATAAGGGAAGCCAAACGGAACAAGGACGAGACAGTGCCCAGTGGGCAGTGGTAGCATTTCTTAAAATTTAAATATGAGGCCTTTGCCGGAGGTAGATCACATGGAAAGTGCAGATGTATCTAGCAAGTATCTTTTTGCTGTTGTAGGTAGAATGAGAGTTTTATCTTTGTCAGCAAGACACATGTGAGATAGTATCTGCTAAAATCAAACGTCTCAGATGAAAGGATACAAGCATCCCAAAGGAAAATATTGTGGAGGTTTGTGAACCACTACTTTGCTTTGAAGCAAAGCTGGGTTAACACTTAATGGTTAACTGTTTTCCAGTATTGTCCTAATGCTTTAAAAAAGATGGTGAGATGATCCAAAGGAAAATAGAGAAGACAGCATGATTAATAATAGGACAGTTTTGGGGTTTTTTTTCCCCCAAGACCAGCAAGGTAGGTCTAAAAAGAAAGAATGAATATATGTTTAGACAAAACAGTCTGGTTTCATGGGAGGCAGCTTTGGTTGTGTTCTTCTGTTACCTTCTTACGGGGGTGGGGGTGTGTGTGTGTGTGTGTGTGTGTGTGTTAATGAAAACCAGCATGCGAAGAAAGAAGTATTGAATTTTTCAAAGGAGAGAATTCCCTGCTCTGGTGTCTCCAGCGTCAGCAACACAAGAACCGTTCGTGGACATGCAGCAGCTAATGTACCTCTTTTTCCTCAGATAAAATAGAGAATCGCGGGTTCACACAGTAAGTCTTGCCCAAAGAACTGCTGGTCTTCTCCAGGAGACCTGCTGAATTTCTTGCTCTGGGATCAAGGATTCTTTTTGCTTTGCAGTCTCATGTAGCTAAAATTGAATAACCCCATTAGGAAAGAATGTGAGAAAGGTATATTGTGATGTGTTTACAATAGCATGGTTATTAGAATCATTAATTATATATCATTATTAATATTAAAAGAATATGCAACGCCCATGTAAATTAGAAGAGGGACAGTTTGTTGACTGTAATGGACTGTCATAGCTTGGGAATCTGAATTGCTCACTACATTCATTTCTTTCTTTGGAAAGTCTTCAGATAAAGAAGAGATTTGTCTGTTTTCCTTAAAAAAAAACCAGCTTGTAATACTGGGAAATGATTGCAACAACCCTACTTTCAGGCAATGATCATGATCAAATGTCAAACCCAGAGTTTAGCCATTTGCCAGTCTGTACTGGAAAACAATGTTTGTCCCCAGTGTTTGTTGCCAGATTATCTGCTTTCTGCAGATGTCTGAAGGGCTTTAGAGGGTAACTAGAGGCCAGTAAAGAGGTGGACATTCCTTAGCAGACACAGGTACTGCGCCCATGGTGGTATTCATCGTCCTACCAGGTGCCAGATTCGGGACCATGAAGAAATATTCCCTGCTGAGACACTGAAGAGCTCGCTGCTCCGACCCACCACAAAAGCTCCTCTCTTCATTAAAGGGCGTGTATAGGGTCCAACCAGCTACCTTAGCTCTCTGCATGCCCCAAACTGGTTCAAATGTGGGTCTTACTTGCATGAAGGAGAGAAGACTGCATTCCTGAAATTACAGAAATGCCATGATTTATTACTCTGTTTTCAGCAGGATAACAAACCAGCTCTGTAGCAGGCAGCACCCACCCTAGCACAGCTTTTTTATGATCACTGTTTCAAGGCAAAACATACTCATAGGTATTATGTTTGGGTTTGTTTTGTGTCTTTTTTTCCAGAAAAAAAAAACCCAAACCAAAATTGATTTATTTACACATTCATGCAAAAGTTACAGATGTGGGATTTAAAGAATAGTGCAAAATGTAGGGGAAATCATAAACAAATGCATCCTGAAATAGGTATATCTGAAAGCGCTTAGGGGAGCTGAAGAAGAGCTTTTAGTGGATGTGATGCCATAGAGGTTGACATCAAGGAGTTTGTCTGTTACTCTTCGCAAAGAAGCAGAGAGAGTGTCCAGAGCTTTTCATCTTCCATCTGGCGAATCCATGGAGCAATACTCAATAAGTAGATCAGTGAGCTAAAGGTTAATACTTTCAAAGGCTTTATTGGAAGCTAACGATTGTGTGCTTGAGGTATTTCAGCATCCTTCCTTGCCTACTTCTAATTCCCTAATGAAATCGCTGAAAGTAAAAGCTGGGTTTTAGCCAACTTTCAGTGGGACTCAGCAAAACTGTTTTAATGACAAGCTCCTGATTTTTTATATATATATATATATATGAGAGACTAAATGTGGCTGAGGCTGGAGACACATATATGCACGTGGATCAGTAGGAATTGCATAGTTCATAAATAAAAAAGGAGTGAATGTCATTTTTTTAAAAAGATATCTCTCATTTTTACTTGCTTTAGACTTCCTTTTTAAATCAAAAGGAAGAGGATAAAATCATCCAGTTAATTCAGCCAGATGATGACTTCAGCAGAGATAGTTAAAAAGAGCGCCAAGAAGCCCATCAGAAGAAATGTGCTTTTTCCTCTACATCCTTCAGACTTACCTCATTCTTTTTTAGGCTTCCTAAGGCTAGGCTTCTGTGTTCAGTTCATTATACTCTGAATTCGTAGCCTTTCCTTATCACTCCACCCTACCCATATTAGACTTTGAACAAATAAACAGATGGCAAATAGAAAATAGATGGATAATTCTTGCTATTTCATGTTGCTGCCTGAAGCAACACAAATTTCTCCATCCAGCACATCAAGGACCAGAGTGCCCCATAAATAAAGGACCAAGTAGTCTCTCAGTATTAGACAGTTTGCAATATTTCTGCCTTCTGGCTTTGTGTGGTATTCAAATCACTCCCTCAGCAACAAAATACCCAAGAAATGATTTTGCCTTCATGCCTCAGGACCATCACTAGGTACCAAGCTTCTCATAAAACAAAAATAAAAGAGCAAGACAAAGGAATATGAGGAATGATCAGAAGAGAAATGAGTAGTTAAAAAGCACAGGCAAAAGGCAGAACAGAAGTCCTTTCTAATGTCTCAATTCAACCACGTGTCAGTAGGTAGTATGCGAGGACAGGAGGAGAGTCCTATCCATATTCATCTTGTTTGATCAAGGGAACAAAAGAGACAAAGTTTCTGCCCTGCTGTGAGCCACAGTTCATGTTTCTCCTTGGCTCTGCAGTTGGTCATCTCAGAGATGCCACCTAGGCATGTGCCAGGACATGGAGAAATGAAGTTGGCTTCAAAGTTGGCCATGTTTCCCAGCAGGCTGCTTGCTCACCATCAAGATATCCAGGAGGAGCAGGAGCCACAAATGCATTCTCCATCTCTTTCTCCTGGGTTGCACCGAGCCCCCTTCATCATCTGATTTCAGATGCTTCATCAGCACTACAACATCCTTTGCAGAAAGCAACTCTCCCATTAAGTGATGGAAGCTGGGGCCAGATGGGTAAGTCTGCTCTACAACTTCTTGTGCTTGACCTAGGTCTTCATACAGTTCAACTCTTCTTTCTACTAGGCTGCACTCAACCTCCACATCACTTCGTCTTGTCCTAGTAAAACTAAAGAGAGGTAAGTTGTGCTTTAAAAGAATATTCAATAGCCTTTTAAAAAAATCATAAAGCCATTAAGGAGATGGCGATAACGTAACATACTGAAACGATTCACAAAAATCATAAAAATAAGTCCAAGAAATTTTTGTGTCAGTCAAACACAGGCAGCGTGTATATTTCCATGAAAATACCAACATAATTCAGCCTGAGAAGTAAATGGTTGCAATATTCTTACTTTGTGTTTTAAATACCTTATGCAATCAGAAATCAACCTTGTTGATTGATTTAGCTAACTGATTACATATAAAACATAGTTTAAAAAATCCTCCTAACTCTACAATTTCAGTCACTTCTGATTCAAACAGCTGCCTGAGTTTTTTTTCTTTAAAAGAAAAAAACCCTCACATTTTCTCCTGCTACTTAAAGTGGTAATTTATTTGTATCATTTTTGAAAAAAACCCCACAAACAAACAAAACCAAAACCCAAAATAACCCCTACAACTCCAATAATATTTTTCTATTTTGTGCTCAAAAGTAAGCAACACACACCCACATTTTACACACTTTTTACACTGCTTGCCAAACATTTATTTACCACCTGGAGTAATATAATAATACAAGGATATATTTTTCTCCATTCTAAACTGTGTGTTAAAATTAAATGAAAATCTAAAAATCCTGAACTGAAAAATTAGGATTGGCTAGAAGGATATGTTTGGTTTTTGTATGCATTTGGAATAACCACCCAAGCTGATTAGTGACTTCACTAAGTTCTTCAGCTGCTTGCAGGGTTGGTGAATACAGAGCTGGATTTGGGTTAGTCATGTGCATAGTACCCTGGAGCTGGGGACACAGTACTGTCAGCCGAAAGCCTACAGCAGTTTAGCCCAGCAACTCCAGCTCCATGAACCCATCAGCTCTTCCTAGCAGGGCCGAGGAAGGGTACAAGATGAGGACCAAGGCCACAGAAATTAAATGTTGTCTCACCTCATTGCAAAGGAGTGAAAAAAATAGGAATCATATGATGGGGCAAAATTAGAAGGTTCAAAGCAAAAGATGAGATACTGCAGACAGAAACATCGAGGCTAAGAAGAAATCACTCTGTTGAGTAAGTTAGTAGTTAAATAAGAACAAACTGGTCCTCCAGCAATGGAAATGTGAAAACTTATCGTCTGATAATGCAGGGAGGGTCAAGATTTGTAATGCTTTTTTTATAGTTCAACCTCCACCAACTTGAATTCCTGCAAAAATACTGGAACATATCCTGAAACAAGGCGTTGATAAAGAGTTAGGAGATGTCAAGGAAGAAAGTAAGTGCCAATATGGATTGGTCAGATCATGTCACGCTGATCTAATTTCTTTCTATGACATTCTCATGGGCTCTATGAGAGGGATGGGGGGGAGGAAGGAATATCTTATAATTTGATTTAGCAAGGCTTTTGACCCTGACTTTTACGATGCTTGTGTAAGTAAAATGAAGGAATGTGGTCCAGGGGAAACTACTGCATGACAAGTGAAAAAATGGTGGCAAAACATACATGCCTTATCAAAGTTTCACCTGTAAAATGGAAAAAACAGTTTCCAGTGGGGTTTTGTCTGGTGGCATAGAAGAAAACATAAATAATAGCACCACTTCAGTTTATCTATCAAGTACCCAAGTCTATTTTAACAACCATTCCTAGAAGTGTCCCATTTCAAGTTCCAGACTGTCAGATCAGGTCTCCCATATGATACATTACATGCCGTTTAATGTATACTGAGATTTCCACAGCTATGACACTACTCTGACTTAATGGCTGCTCCGTAATGCATTGCTAGAGTCTTTTTAGATGTAGCTAAGGAAAAATAGATGACAAAGATACAGCCAGTAGAGATTAGAAAAAAAAATAGACCAGTAGATAGTCTCCTGGGGAAAGTACGGTACTTTCTGCTCTGAATCATGAATGCTTCAAGGATAAAGTGGGCAAGCTTCACAAAGTAGCAATACGTCTTTTTCTGTATTTCTAATTCTCATTGCAATAGGAGAGGATGAAATTGTGTCTGGTGACTTCTCTCTTTGTAACACTTCACCAAACCCAGAGCACTAGGGAGTTTAGGTAAGGTGCTTCTCCAGACCAGGCTTCCTGCTCCTTTGGAGACAGTTTCCCATAAAAAAGCATGAAAAAGGCAACTATCTGATTATTCTGGAGTAGATCCATCTGCCCGTCTGTGCCAGATCCCGGTGATAAAATATCATAAAGGTGATCAAGTCCAGCTTTCATCAGAAAGGAAATTAACTGTAAATGCTGGCCAAAGAAGAAGCTTTGGTTTTATTTCTGGAAGCTAAATCATTCCAGGCATTGTGTCTTGCAGCTGGAAATGCTAAACTATTTGTCTCATCTTATCAACATCATCGAGGTGTGAAAGGAAACACCAGTGAATTATGACTATAAAGTCAGGTCCTCACAAATGCAGAAGGTAAATAATACTATTTTATAGCCTGCAATATCACTGCACCAGATATGCCTGAGAAATGTGTCTGAATAAAGTAGGAACTAACCAAAGTACAGCCTACTTTCAAAATCAGGAAAACAAAAGAAAAAAAAAAAAAATTGTTAGTTTCTCTCCTGAATATTTCTTTACAAGCTTCTGGTGCTTTTTTGTGGCATCTACTTGTCAAAAGAAAATGAAAACACCAGAATACTTTTTTTGTTCTACCTGTGTTGCAAATGCTTACCTTTCTGATCCATTATTAGATGCACTTAAAAAAAAAAAAAAAAGAAGTATTTTTGGAAGACATCAACATTGGTTTGGTTTTGCAGAATTGGGGTAGATCAATTCTTTCAATTTACAACATTTCTAACAGCATGATCAATCCACATGTTTAGGAAAACCGTTACAGTAGTCAGTATAATATATTTATGGAATTGCTTTTTGAATAATTAAAAATGTTAGTAACGATTTTAGCAGCATTCTAAGTAAAAGTGTGCATTCAAATAAAATGAAAAAGAGGAAAAAGTTGATCATTTTCTAGCTATATTGTAAAAGGCACCATTTTTATTCTCTTTGTTACAGTAGCACTTGCAAATCACTGCAGAATATGAAACCCAGTTGTATTAGGCTTTGTACAAGCATGCACTAAAGCATGATATGATGCCATATAAATTTAAAGGATTTTTATTAAAAAAACAACACCAGCATTTAGTCCCTCTTATCCTCAGCTGAAAGTCTTTTCTATCAGATAATGCCATATCTCGTAAAAGCTAAAAATGTACACAATAACAGTTCTTTAAGGGCATCTGCATCCGTGTTCACAGAAAGCTTTTAACATAAAACCTGATACCAAATTTCAGGTGTTTAAAATTGGGGTTTTTTTTTTCTTTTATCTCAAGAGCAAGTGATTGCTTTGGCTTTGGAAAATACTGACTATTGCCATCAAATGGTCCTGTGCTCCCTGTGTTCTTCATTTGGAAGAAACTCCTTTGGTTTTGTTTCTAAGGACACATGGTGATTTACTTCCTTGGGCAGTCATTGGAACAACTTTATTAACTTCCTAATTATGCCATCTTTTTGAAAGTCAATGGTGATATTTAAAACCAATAAAAAGAAAGTAAAAAACCTACCATTTTTGCAGATTAGTTTTAATTCCAATTTTTGCTACAGCTTTTTGGTGGATGCACGTACAGTCTTGTAAGACATTCTTCAAAATCTGCAGTAGCTCATCAGGTGAGGAGCTGTCATCTATTGACTCACAGGAGCAAATGATGTGCCCAGGAATTCATGAGCTTCCAGGACAGATAAACTGATGAGGCATCCAAACTAAATCTCATTTTCTGCAGGTGACATACACTAGATCAAAAAAAGCAGAGTATTTCATGGGCTTGATATGAAAGGGGCCAAAATGAGCCAAAGCTTGGAGCAATTGCGAAGACGATGCAGCGGTAGGAGCCTTTTAGCAACTGCTCACGACTTCTCCTAGTTGAAAAGTTCATCGGCAGTAACGGCAATACGGTGACCATGTTTAACTTCATCCATGCTCCCATGGGCTTGGCAGTGAGGTATCTGCGTGAGTTTCTGCCTTCTGTTACTCATTTGTTTCCTCCCCTGACATTATAGGGGCCCTGGGAAGAACATGGCCTAAGCATTGCATGAGCAAGAAATGCCAGTGCAAAGCAGAATGTATTCTGTTGCCTGACACTTGCTAGAAAGAGCTAATGTGGAGAGCCATGACCACCAGGCAAGGCAACCAGGCAAGGCAAGGGGAAACCCTTTGCCTCCACGGGGACACAAGGAGGGATGGCAGGTTGGGATATTCCCATATAAACTCTTGATGGGGAGTCTGAAGCTCATTGTCTACCGGGGGCTCAGCAATCTTTCTAAATGGTGAGGCATGCTCCTGTTCACCATTTAAAGGTCTACAGGAGTATAAAAAGCAAAAGAGCAGAGGGACACCCCCACGAGGTTATAGGCTTAGGCTCATCAACCCTTGCAATTCTCTGGGGAGATCACACGGCTTTCGTGACACTGTGTAAGGCATGCCGTGTTCTGGGTGTGCAACTGGCTTCCTTCTCCCTTCTGTCCTGGATGGTACATCTCGTTGTTTTGGTCCTGGAAACCTGACGGAGGTGGCATGCGTGGCTGGGTTGATGTCTGCAAGAGGGTACTGCACGGGGGACCCCAGCTCAGAGAGGGGTGCTGGCGGGGCAAACGTGAAGCAGTCTGAGTGATTCCTCTATATTTCTGCTCCTAATGCAAATTCCTACACAGATCTATTTTCTTTCATTAAATTGCCTAATCGATCCTTAAACTCAGGTCAATTTTTATCATCCGCTGTGTCCTGAGACCAAGTTGTGCAAGAGCTGCGCGCTGTGTGAGGAAGAACTGCTTTTTCTCTGTCCTGAAAACAGCATTTGCTGGCTTCATGCTGCTACGGATTTCACAGCAAGATTGGGCCAGGCTGGTAGAAACACAGCATACGAAAGTGAAGAACCACTCCGCAATCTGCATTTCTGGTGCAGCATCACCATGGGTAATACTTTGCAATGGAGTATGTCCTTCCAGCCCAGGAGCTGCCTGTGTTGCCTTCATGCTGCCTCTAAATGTCGATTTGACCTTAATCTTTTGTCAGGAGACAATCTAGCTAATGATTACCTGCTTTATCTCCAGCCCTTGTCTTGGTCTGCTATCAGGACAATATTTGCAGCTTTTCATGTCGGCATTGGTTTTGTTGGTTGTTACCCTGGGGGGTGGGGAAGCGCCTGAGTCCGCGAGACCTCCAGCCCCCCCCAACATGTCTCAGCACAATGAAAACACTTGCTTTAAACAAATCAAATCCAGCACCCTGCTGCAATCAGACAAGAAGACACAGGGTTCATCCGTTCTCGTCGTCCTGTTCGTGACACACAAGTAGGACTCCTCTATTTTCTTTCAATCCCATAGAAATTGAATACAAAGCAAAACACAGGCTCTCCACTGTGCATAGTATTCTGTTATAAATCACATGGAAAAAAAATCTTCCCCTCCAGCTATGCCAGCTTTAAGGATGTCTAGAATAGAGTGAGAATGGGTTTTAATACTTATTTCTCATTTTGCATCAGCTAGCAACAGTGCGCACCCAGCACATGAGAGGTATATGCAGCAGCCCGGCTGTCTGCCATGGGAGATGAGCTTGACTCTGCCAAAGGTGGCTGGAGTCTTTTTACTTACTGCTGGGCATTAACTGTTTTTCCAGCTTACATTAAACCTCTATATTTAAAGGAAGAGCAATATATTCAAGAGGAAAAATTAATAGCTTGAAATGTATTGCAAACAGCAACGAAAAAAATCCACGAAAAGGAGTGTGTGTGTGTGTGTGTGTTTGTATGTGTGTGCGTGTTTAGATCAATGCAAATGTTTCATTTACTGCCAGTTAAAAAAAAAACTTTGATTTTGACATTTTTGGGCATGTTAAATAGTTGTTTCTTTTTAATGCATTTGTGGGCTATTGGTTGAAACCAGTTGTTTCCCATCAGCTTTTTCAGTTTCTGGAATTTGGAATTTTCTGGTCAAAAGTGTTTGGTTGAAAAATAATGAATCCGCTCCAGTCTCAGCGGGCATTAACAGGACTGGGTATCTCTAGATCACAGTGGTAGCTTCCCAGGCCTGTAACACTTTTCCTGCTGTTTCTAAACCTGAAAAAATAAAGCTTTAACCAACATTTATTCCCTTTCTTTTATTAGGAAACTGGGAAGAAGTCTGCAGTGTGGATGTGAGGAGAGGCTCCTTCATAAAGACAGGTTACAAGAAGTAAGACTCAGAGTTTCTGAGCTGTTTTTTATTATTTTACTTCCAGCTGAAAGAATAAACTTTGCTTTGTAACTTAAATGAATATTTATAAATGAATATTTAGAAATTTCTATCTAAAGCTGGTTAGAAATGAAATTCTTAATGGTTCTCCAGAATCAGTTTTATGCAATTCTGGTTTTAGCATAACTATGAAATCTGAAATAAAAATTAAGATGGTTTTCCTTGGGACAGCCAGGAGCTCTCCTTCGCAGTGTTGGTATAAAAAGCTGTGGAATTAGCATGAAAAATATAAAGCCAGGTTTCTGAATGATAAGTTTTACATTTTTTCACTAATAAAATAGGGAAGGCTAATATCAAAATTGTAAAAAAGAGTTTTCCAAGGACTTCAATGGAAAATGAAATTCGAGTTTAACATCACTCTACAGGAACATGTGCTGTAAGAAACTGATGGGGAAACCCTCACGATAAACACTTCTCATCAGAAGAAAAAACTGGCAATAACTTTCTAGAAAATTACCTCCGAAACCTCTCAGGAAATTGATTTCTTTATTTGGCGGTTCAACACCAACAAAATCCAAATAATAATAATAAAAATGCAGACAAAAACTTAATTCATTTTTTAACCATTTAGCACAAGTAGTGGCTTGCCAACAGACCCTGAGAGTCCCTTCACACAGTTGGTTATGCTTCATTTATATTTCACACTTCCCAGTTTGGAGTACATTTTCCAAGTCATACAGCAGATAAGCAGCACTATACTGGCCAACAGTAGAATGAACACTATACTATACGCATACCTAAATGTAACATCTTGGTAGGATTTTTTCATTTTTCCGACATAAATGGAATGGCATCAAAAGTAATAAAATAGCTATTCAAATGGTTGCAAGGGTATTCCTACAGAGTACTTTCTAAACAGGGCAAAAGAAAGCCCAGTAGCAACAGAATTCACATCATCGACTGAGGAATAGCAGGAGAGGAGGAAGAACTGATTTTTTGGTAGCAAATGAGAGGTGGAAGATGAGAATGACGGTTTTAGAAAAACCTGGGGCAGAAAAGCATATCCAGGAGAACTGCATGGTTATGTTGTAACAGGGGAAGCATGAAAGTCTTATCCCTGTAACAAGTACGTGACCAGCAGAATTGTTTTCCAATTTCCAACCAAAATAATATAATTCTGCCTGCCTTTGCCTTTATCATTCCATGCATCTTCTAAATTGATCATAATCATTGTGGAAAGGCAAAGAAACCAGAAAGAGAGTACAAGGTCTTGGTCGTCAACAATCAGGCACCAGTGGAATGTAATACGTGTTGTTATACTTTCCTATTAGAGGTCCTAATGTGTTTATGGGCAACATATCTATTGCCCATTGAAAAAGATCTTTCTCCCTTGGTTGCCTTACACTGGGTAAGAAGACCACCGCCATACGATCTGTTAATGAGAACTATATAGAAATTTCCATATTGAACAAGCGTAAAAGAAGTCAGGTCACAAAAATTCAGGACAGCAGGTTTTGACGGACTCTGTGCTCCTGAGAAGACAATCTTGTTCTTGTGCCTTCCTCAGATATGTACACACTTACCAGGTCATACATATTTATGTGTAGGTGTTCAGGGGTGGATGTCTCTACATAAATTTAGTTCCTGCAATCATCATCCCCATATCAGTGGTAATTATTCAAAAGGCACGTAGCTCTGGGGTACTCAGGTATGCTTTGTGCTGCATTTTCTTAGCACATAAAAGACTCTCTTGTTGCTCAGTCTGGTGGCACCGTATAAATCAGTGACAGACTAATGATATGTGCCAGAGAGGGGGGCAATACATCATCAGAAAATTTCAGGTGTCTGTGTTTCTGTGCCTGAGAGCTAGCTCTAGTTACTCCTACAGCAGCAGGCTGTTTAACGATCCATGCAGTCCAGCCTTTGGTCCCAAACTGGGCAGTATTTGCCCCTTCACCTCTCACTGGTGCTCGGGCACTCGGTGAGATTGTTGTCTTGTATCCCCCAGACCGACCGGCATTGTCAGGGCTCTTCTGAAGCAGTCAAGTTGATTCCCAGTCCGGATGCAACCATGCTTCTGCTTGCATGCTTCAGCCAGTGGTAGTTAATTAATCATTGGGACAATTTAGCGAAGTCACCAGTGAATTCTCCATTCTGTTATTTTGGTTTTCCAAGCCTGTTTTGCTCTATCCTGTGTTCATTTGAGCTCCAGCAGTCTGGGCTATGTGGAAGGACAAACCATAGGACTTCAGTGGTCACCTCAGGTTTTATAACCTGTACATCTGAACTAGTGCCAGGAGTCTTTGAAACTCTTCTGATTTTGCCCATGAGTCTGTTACAGCTTCTTTTCTGCTTATTCCTGTCGGTCTCTTGCTCTCTAGTGTTTGTCAACAAGATCCTAATCTATAATTCAATTTAACCACTTTGATTTTCCCTCTTAATGGACAGGCTGGTGAGAGACTGTGATGTATCTGAGACTGGACTAAAATGTCAATTAGCTTAACCAAATCTTTCCTTTTAATTAGAATAATTGTTTTGCTGCATTTCTTACATTCATGAGGATATTCAGCCTATGGGTAAGTAAATTAAGTTTAAGGGTATGTAATTCACATTGTATTTTTATTGGACTCTGAGCCATAACTTGTTTTTAATCTTAATTAGAACTGCAGCTCCTCTAAACAAGCAAAACGTGTCATAACAATTTAACACATTATGGGATTGGCCGATAAATCTGGTGCTCAGAAAACAGTGCCATGATTCAGTGCAGTACAGCCTGGGTGAGAAGCTATCACCCTCTTAATCAGCAATGAATTTGTGGATCTTGATGTGCCAGGAAAAACAAAGCTGCTGTCCCTGCGTAATGGCAGTGGCTCAGCTGCCGAGTGTTGAGTTGCAATGGTGAAGGGTCAACGACTAGAACTGGCATAACAACATGCCAAGGTAGATCTACATTACCTGGAGATACCTTGTCGCATCAAGCCAGTTTAAAAAAACTCAGATAAACCGAAAATAACTTCATTCTCTTTTGGCTGCTGCCAAAAGGCAGGAGGGCCAACATTCAGGCTGCTCTGAGTGTTCAATCAATGCTCCCCGTGTCGAAGCAGAAGCTAAAGGCTGAGCTGGAACCTGGGTGCTCAGTGAGATGTCACAGTTTGAAAAATATGTATTCCTTTAGAGCTGCTGGCTGTCAGTGTTAGGGTTTAACTGGAGACATGACAGTGGGAACAGTGAGGGTCACAATACCGTAAAGACAACGGTGAGGTTTCTGATTTCTGGGGAGGGTTTTGGTAGGTGGGAGTATGCAGGACCAGAATATTACTTAAGCAATTTGGAGGGTGCCCCTCCACAGTCATCATGAGTAGACACCAATCGTGGGCAAACTAGTTCTAATTATAATAAGTAATCCTCGTGTTCTCCTAATGCTGGACTGTCCCCTTTAGCATCGTGCAGGAACACATAAAGTCATGACAAAGCACAGCACCAGGCAACGGCAGAGCTGAAACATCAATGTTCTTTGATCCTAATGACATACTTTTGTCCTAAGGCTACATAGGAAGTATTTACCCTGCTGTTAATAAGGACAGATTCACATTTTATTTTGTGGACTGGATGTATTTGCAGCTCTATGTGGACTTGACAAAGGTTGTGCCAGAGGAGTGAAGCAAAGCTTGAGGAAATCCCTATAAGAGCAAGCTGGAGAAAGGAAGATAGGGTGTAACCAAAGGACCCAGAGGAGGATGGACATGTTGACACCTCTCTGACAGTGTGAGCCCTAAAAGTGGCAAAGAAGAGAAGGAAAAGAGCTAGAATAAGCACTCTAAATGCCAGGTCTTCCAGGAGAGAGGGGGTTTAAATTTATTAAGAATTTTGTAAAAATAGAAATCTTAAAAAAGTTTGGTTTGCATTTTTTTGGGTGTTTTCATTTCCCATTCTTATTGTGTCATTAGAATAAAACAAAGCAAAAGGGAGAAAAGAGGAAAAAAAAATGAATAGAAAAAAACAAAAAAAGGAGAAAAGTGACAAATAATAGAAAATATGTTAATGAACTATTTAGTAAATGCTTTAAATGAAAATGAGAATGGAACTTTAATTTCTTTTTTTAACACAATAAAGAAAACTGATTTTGAAAATTCTTGTTTTCTATGGTAACTCATTACAGGTGGTTTGTTTTTTCCCCAGCTCTTATCATACCCTGGAGGACATAATGCTGTGCCAGTTAGTAACCAGAGTCAAGAATATTGAATTTCCCACCTGTTGGTACAGAGATGCAATGCAGCTTTTGGACAATTAGAACAATAATCCATCTGTATCACTTACTAAACAATTTTGTTCTTTAGTAAAGAAATACAATTTTCATGTAGTACAGACAGTTTTTTCCCAAACTAACTCAGAATAAGCATTCTGCAAGAGAACAAGTGGCTCCAGAAAACAAGGTAGCTGCAGTAAAGGATGGCAGACATTGCATTGGATAAACTCAGAATGGTAAAAAAAATAGAAACATTGTTTGAATTTGGTAACAAAATTTCAGATTTCAATTCTGCTGAAGCCTTTCTGCAGATTTAGAGCTTAAATTCAGAATATCCACATACACACCAACCACTCCCAACAAAAGCCTTGTGAAATGCCTGCTGCAAAACATAAATTCAAAGGATAGAAACAGCGCAGATCAGATGTGGATGATGCACAACAGAAAAATGGAGCATTGCCAGCCTCATTATTTGAGCAGTGCTGCTCTGGGCACCTGTGGGGAGCATCTTCTGGCTAAGGTGAGAGATGAGGGAGCTGAGTCCAGGTCAACAATAGTGTTGTATGTACAAGTGGGACCGCTGGATGCTGACAACATGAAATCTCTTATTGCTCATGACCTTTCAGTGATAGGGGGGGGAAAAAAAAAAGAAAAAAAAAAGAATTTGTTGCTGTCTTTCAAGTCGAACACAAAGCACAGCAGAGAAATCTTTTTTAGGAATGCCAAAAAAACCCACAACATTTTAGGAAGATGATCAGGAGAAGAAAATAGCTGTAAAAATAACACGTGTTTGGTTTCTATATTACAGCAGTACAATTGTTGAAGATCACAGTGAATATATCCATGGAGGACCATATCTAAAATGTTGCTAAGCAGCATCACAGTCTTAATCCCTGAAGTGGCATTTGAAACCAGGATCGCCTCTACAAATTGTAAGAGAGCTTTCTTCCCTTCTCACCTTCCCAGCTCATTTTCATTGAAGGTGGTGGAGGTCGCAAACTTTAAGACTTCCTCCTAAATGGACCTTTTGAGCTGTGTTCCCCAGATGATTGCCAATGGGTTAAAACATCAGCAGAGGTGAGCTGTCGTGTTGGATGATGACTAATGACTGACTGATGACCTATTCACAGACAGAGCATCCTCCGGTTGGTTTATCCCAGCCAGTACTCATTAAGAGAGAACTCAGGCAACAGCAAGTAGGAAAAAGACAGATACATTACAAGATTTTGCACAAGTTATTTTAATTTGGAATTGAATTTGCATGAGAAGGGTATGAATACCTGAGCAATTTTAATATGCAAATCCTTTTGGGAGTTTGGCAGAAGTGCTTTCAGGCAAAGCTGGAAATTAATGTTTTAATACACTTAGAAGCTAATGCAAAAAATACATACTAGACACATTACACTGGTGGGTCTCAAGTGTCTTCGCTCGTGGTCCCAATTCTGGAACAATTCCCCTCTTGTTACCATCTCCAGGCCCATGACACTGAGCCCCTGCTATAGTACGGGAAACCCCTGCAATAATAGTTTTTCATTTTCTTTGGTTCCTTTGCTTTTCCTTTTGTGCATGTTCCATGTAAAACATATCTTGGGAAGTGAGTAACCCTGCAAAGGCTGTGTCCTTCTGTCAGTAGCTCCAGCAAGTACCATGGGTCAAGGGTGTCCAGACAATAGCCACTGTGGCATCATGTACGTGTTGCCACACATCTCCCCAGATAGATCTGCACTTTAATCTCAATGTTAAATCCTCTAACTCAGCAGCCTGTACAGCACGCGCTCTTCGCACAATAACTGCTGGAGGGATGCTCCTCATTGCTCCTCTCCACTGGAGTGTTGTGCCACGTTGCCCTGTGCCATGTGCATGTCCCCACGCTGTGGCAGCTGTATCCCTTCTGCAGGAGGGGACACACCACAGCAAGGGAAATTCTGTACATGTCCTCATATTCTTTCCCTGTTGGTTGTATAGGAGACAAAATACAGAGCTAGATGATTATTTGATCTGACTCACTACGGCAGATCTTATTTTTAATGAATGGGTGAAATGGTCTCACAAATTCTTCGCACAGCACTAAGCATCTAAAATGTCTGGGCTAGGAGGAAGGGTATCTGAAAGTATCTAACAGGGAGCATAAATAAAGTAGTGAATACTTCCCAGTGATCCCACCTCCTGCAATTGGTGTTTGGGTGACCAAGGAGAGGACCCAACCTTGCCAGTGTGCAGTACCCTGGTAACATTTGGTAGGTGTCTGGTCCTGACAGGTGAACTACCTCCCCTGAAACAGAGTGTAAGTGGCTTCTGAACTCTGTCTTTCCCATCTGAGCTAGTTGACTTGCATGCTGTCCTTCATCACATCTCACTGCATTGATCTACTGAGAGGAAAAAGAGATGCAGCAGCTCCAGTGGATAACTACTTTATTCAGGGCATGGATTTTGCTGAGCTTCAGGTTCCTACAGGGAAATGAAAAGCCTTACAAGGACCATCTTATGAAAGACACTGGCAAACTGGCTAAAATGACCAGCAACCTGAGGGGTTTGTGCAAGGGCAACCGGAGATCGTGCAGTATTTTTTTCATCTGGCAATGAGAACCTTGAATGTTCCTCTTGAACATTGTGCTGCAGTGAAAGAGGTGAAGGAAGGGAATTACAGCATTTCAAACTGTAAGAAAAGCAGACTGAAAAGATTAACTAGGAGTCTGTAATCAACCCTACTGATCAAGCTTGCTTGCAGTTAATGCAGCTGTATTTGCTTTATAGATCTCAAGTAAGGCCATGGAAGAGCACTCCCAGGAGCTCTGATGGGTGCTTTTGGCCCATGCCAATGTCAGATGATACTGAAATCATAATAACTGGGATTCTTCAGCCTTCAAAGAATTGCATAGAAACAGCTTTTCAAAATTTAATTCATTGAATATCATGGCCTTACTATTGCAGTTTAACTCTCACCCCTGCAATGGCACATCATCAAGCTCTTCTAGGCAAAGCACACTATAAAAGAGCAATATTTCATGTGCTTGTTTTATTTCTTTACGGACATACTCTCCATATGCTCCAGGTGTGGTAAGGACAATATACAGACAAGAAAATTCATGTTCAAACATAACCAATATGCAGCAGTGAAACTCAGGCTAATCCACTACCAGCACACCAGAAAACAGAATAATTCAATTCCCCTTTCCTTTCTAACTGTTATAGTCCATATTCATATATATGGGACCACAGTTGATTTCAAGATGAGCACAGACAGTTCAAGGACATCATTCAGATACTGGATTTTTTCCCTCTTTTTCCAGAGAAATGCATCCCGACAGGTATGAAGGTATGAGCAAAATGTATCGATATTCAGTAGGTTGAATAAATGCTGCCGAGACACATGGTCAGTCCGGCAAGCTCCCAGCCTCTCGAAGGGATCACAGGTCTTGGGCGCATGCCGGAGTCCCTTGTTCCTGCAGCCAATAGCCAGCCCATCGCTGCTCCAGGCACCGCTGAGCAGGGCGTGACAAAGCAAACGAGGTCATCGCAGAAATAAGGCTGTTGCACGGTACTTTGTGACCTTGATGAAAGTCAAACTCCAGCTCTGGAGAGTGCGTAATCGAAGAGCCATGGTACAGGCACAGCTTTAGCTTTAGTGCACTCCCCCATCACTTCCCCCGTGGAAGCCTCCCTGCACCACCACGGTGACCTGAGCAGATGTGGCAGGATGCAGCGGGAATGGGTAAAATCTGCTCCTCACCTATGTAGGAAAACAGATGAATGCTTATCAGTGGGTATCAACTGCTTTCTACGTTAAAAAAAACCCCTGAAGATCCTCCATCCTTGTGTCCTGTCTGCAGGTGAGCAACAGCAGATGCTGGGGAAGACTGTGTATGAGGGATCACCTCCGCCCCAAGATATTCTCCCTGCTGCCAGCAATAAGCAGTTTAAGTATTTCCAAATCAGCATTTTTAATACGCTATGAAGGACCTACCTCCTGTGAATATGGCTAATCCTTTCTGAAAACATTTCTATTTTGGGAAACTCACTTTGACAATAAAGTCGTAATTTAATTATTTACTGCACATTTCCCTGCTTTCAGGAGTCTGAGTTTAGCTGAGCTCAGTATTTCGAAGGAGAGTCACCAGACGATTTCAGCTTGGGAGCAAGACTGTTTTCTTTATATTTGGGGGTTTTTGCTCTGTTTGCCATTTACCGTGCCAGAGCTGTGGTAGTTTTCTGTGCTTATCTGTGAAAGCCTTGGCTTGCGGCAAGATTTACCTGGTAAAAAGTAAAAGTTTTTTTTGCTCCTAAGTGCTCTTTCCTCATTCTTGGACATGTTGCTATAAACAAAAAATCATGATGAGGATGCAGCAGGATATTTATTTGACGTATGTAATTTGTGCAGTGTACAGATCCCTCTGGGGAGATGGGAAAGGGGTTCAGGCAGTTATTAATAAGGTACCAAACCGCATTCACTCAGTCCCCGGGGTGCCAAAGTGAGGTAGCTAACTGCTGATCCCCAGCCCAAAGGTCCTCCTGGCCGGTGAACTGGAATAAAGAGATTATCCTTTTCCGCTGCTGAAGCTCTGGGATCAGCTTTAGAGAGAGCGAGACAGGCAAGGAGTGCTGCCCTGGCCTCCTGGATGATGGCCAAGCCACCGAAAGCCATCTTTGCATCTCTACTGCCTCCAGCGGGACTCCAAAACCAAGCAAGGATGCAGCCAGGAATAACCTCAGCGAAAGGAGAATCCTCTCTTCCACCAGTAGAAACACGTTTCAGCCGAGCACTCAGCTTGAAATCCACACAAGCCTGAAATCTAAGTGCTTGTCCATCAGTCTTCCACCGTGGATTAAATTCGTATCTTTTAAATGAACTGTGTTTAAGGAATGGAGATGAAATGGCACTAACAGCACAACATTTTCTGGCACTGTCTGCTGCTTTTCATTACAAAAATCTAGGTCAAGATTATTTTAAAAGTAGCTTTCCGGGTGAGAAGTATCAGTCAGACATAGAACATTTGCCTGAAAATAGCTAATATAAAATAGGTACAAAACTGCCAGATAAGCACAGGGTGCAAAAACATTGTTCCTACTCTCAGTAATGTCTCAGCAGCTTCCTAGCACATAAAAACTAGCTGTAATCACACATTTTACTTTACTTCTCTCTATCACACTGATGGCCAATTTATCCACAACAGCATATTTACAGGCCTGTTTACCGAATTGAAATTCTTCTCCAGAGGGGATGCTACATTGCCTCAGAGCGCGATAGGATTTAATTGAAGCAGCATGAGAGAGCTGATGAATGGGATGCTTGCAAGGAAGGGACTGGAGCTGGGGCAGAATTTCAATGGAGGAATTAAAAAACTGCATTAGCTATTCTTAGCAGCTAGCAGAGATGATTCAAGATCATCTTCCAAGTGTGTAGAGCCAAAGCTGTTTACTTCAAGCTATTGGCAGACGCCCTATTTCCAATCATGTACTAAAGTTCTCACAGTTTAATTTGGTGTTGGACAGTGTTACACATGTGCACATGTGATGCAGGTGATGTATAAGACACATTCAAGATACTGACGGAGAATACCAAGAGCTTATCTAAATTGAGGAAGACGGGCAACACAAAGAATCTTTGGTTTTGTGTTTCTTCTTATGTATTCCAGACATGCCATCTTCTGTACTGCAGTTCTTAACTCCGCCCTGTAAATGCCATAAACCATCTGTGCTCCTCTTCGGGACCAAATAGCATGCGGCGTAAGGGTATGGTCAATTCAGATACCCTTTGTGGAAGACGTACTGCGAAAAGGAGTACTCTGATGATGCTTATCCCTTTGCAGAGGTTTTTCTCTTAGGGACCTGCTGTTTCATCAGGTACCAGGTTTCAGGGCAACCCAGGGTGAGCCTGAAAACATCCCTACCCAGTGTGGTTTCTGTGAGGACCACAGGATCTGTGGCCACAGATGTGCTCTGGTTTGAGACAAAGCTATTAGGTCCTTTCCCATGGCCATGGACATCATATCACTGTATTCTTTACACTAATCCTGTCTTCTTGAATTTATACTGTGATCTCCAAATTGTCTAGTAATGTGTGGCTGCAGTAAATGTTACGCTGAAATCCCAACATATGGGCCCTACCATGTTTTTGTTGCCTATAAAATTAGCTATTACAGGAAAATCTGTCACATTTTGCTGGCATGAGCTACGTTTGGCAATCACCTGTCGCACTCATCTCATTTTGCACCTGTCTTCATAGTTTCGGTTATATTTTCTTGCAGTTCTAAAGCAGTGCTAGTCTTCAGATTAGATTATTTCTCAGAGCACCTGTTCCTCGTGTGGCCAAGTGATTCAGACAGAGACTTTACCACTATTTCTTCTTGTTTAACCTTCTAGATAGGAATATATTTACTAATCCTGAAGAATCAAACACACACGTACAGAGCACCAGTCATTCTTGCCAGCTTCTAGATAACCATCCAGGCCGGACTGAAAGGGGTTTACTCTCCTAAACTAAGGACCGGATAAGGACCACATCAGCTTTGTTGAAGCGCTTGCTTCTTGGAGACCTTCCACGCCCGGCACAGGGGGTTGCTAGTTTGAACATTCACTTGGGTCATGTCTTTCCTGCCAGAAGTTGAGATCGATTCTTGATGAGTCCAAACCTTTGCTTCACTCTCATTACTGAAGTAATTATGATCAATAAAAGAGTTTTCTTACTTATTCCTAATCTGGAAACATGTATTTAAAGTATAAATTAAAAACCCATTGGACTGTACAGCCAAGAACAGTTAAAGATACCAATGGATTGAAAGATGGAAGCTAACAGTTAAGGAACCTGAATGTCTCAACTCTGCCTACACATTAATAACATTCATTGCAATTGAGGCATTTCACTTTTTCTGTGAACACAACCTTCCTGGGTTTTTTTTAAGAGCTATTTTAAAATATCTGTGTATTATTCTATCTACTTTTCTTATCTGAAAAGCCTGTTCAAGGTACACCCATTCCCATCAGATGAATAACAATTCTACATTATGTGACTATTCTGACTTACAGTATTTATTATTTCCCATTGTGTATTTTTCTATCTAAAACATTTACATGGACATTTAGCACAATTATTTATTCTGGAGTATGTAGCAGAGAAAAAGCTGATCTATTTATCTAAATGTTATTATGTGCAGTAGAGAAAATAATTTTCCCAGCCGAAGTCTGGTTTCATAAAAGAAAATTGGTCATTTTATTTATTTAATTTTTCTTCTCAGCAGTTACCAGAAATTTAAAATGACAAAACAATTTATAGTACAATAGACCTATTATTATGCTTCTGTAATAATTTGTGGCAGTGGGTAGTTTATGGACATCTATGCTTTGGAGGTGTTTTTTGTAATGGCAGAACATCAGAAATTATTCTGAATTTTGCCCACAATGTTGTCTTGAAATATACTGAAAGTATCTGTGGATTGAATCAGAGTTCTCCCAGAAGAGTCAGAAAATGCTAATTAAAATTCAATAGTTTTTTCATTACCTTCGCAAATGCAAATAATGTACTCTAAACACTTGCAAATAGGTGTTATTGATCCTTCTGAGTCAAAGCAGCTTCAGTGCTAACAGGACTCTTTGGTAGCCTTTCTACAGCTTAGAGATTAATTGTACTCACTGAGATCCTGGTAGCCCTCAGCTGTCCAAGCCTGGGGAGTGTCCATGCTTCGGAAACCTTTCCAGTCTGGGTTGTGCTTTTGCACAAAGTTAAGGCTGGAAATATGTCCTGTGTTTTACTGCATTGCTTTAGAAAGGGATGCCCCCCCGCGCAGCACTCCCCTGTAAAAGCAGCTGAGCTGGCACTAAGCAGCACTGGGCGGGAGCTGTGTTTCTCAAGAAAATCCGGAATTTAAAAACTGGCTGGTTTTGAACAGAGCACAGAGAAATCTATTGAAGCAAAACCATCACAAGTGTCTTTGGAGTAGACTGAAAATTATATTTCAATAAACCAAAAGCCTTTATTGAATTTTTTTTTTTTCCTGTTTAACTACATATTGGAACGGTCAGTTTGAAACAGAAGATACACAGACAAAACCACTTCATTCTTGTGCGTTACCTTGTTTGTCTTCCAACAGAAAGAATAACAAAAAAAATCAGCATATATCCATGAATTACTTTAATTTCTGTTAACCAATAGGAAGACAAAAGCCTACTGGAAACTACTGATGTAAACAAACATTCTCAGTTTTGTCCCATGCATGAGTGAGGTTGGAACTATTTTATATCCACTCCTAAGCTACCCAAGCTGAGAAGCTCTCGAGCAAACCCAACACTGGAGTGTGACTCTGAATGCAACAGCATATCCAGTCGTGTCCATGGAGTACTTACCCTTAACACTATATACTACACAAATGTTTTCGGGCTTAAAGCCTGACCTGAGAAAGCTGTAAGCACAAATTTGGCACCAGAGATGGTGGGAGGCTGGGGACAAAACACAGATGAGGTCCTGCAGCCACATTTGGGAATAGGTGGGGGCAGCGGTGTGAGTGCACGCTCGTGGATAGCAATTGTACAGTCTGAAGGTTCCTGATACTCCAAAATGTTTTACTTTTAATTGGTTCCTGATGTCCTTACTGGTAGACAACCAAGGGGCAGCCAGCCAGATTCGTCTTGTTGCAGCAGGGTTGGATCTCCGGCACAGCTCGGGGAAGGCTGCTTTGCACCACGTGTTTCCATGGATCAGGTCAGGCTGCAAGGACAGATGGACACGGCTGTAGGACCGGCGGACCCACATGCAGTGCTGATTGGCAGAGCAAAAGTGATGGTAAATGACAAGATCTGCTGGGCCAGTGAGGGCAGAGAAACAAAAGGCTTTAAAAGGAATTATAGGGTGCTTGCTTAGAGGTTGTTTGCAGCCTGTAACCATCTGGAAGAGGATGTCACCACCTGGAAAGGCAGGGGTAATGAGCAGGACTCAATAAAGATGGACCCTCCCAGTCCTTTCCACAGGATTAGCTTTGTTGCAGTGGAAAAATATATGTATTTCTGCCAGAGCTAGTTAAAAGTTGGGGAAATCAGAACTGACTGCAGAAAGTTGCTACTCATTGAAGCAGAGTTGTTAATGGGACTTGGAGTGATGCATACACCTTGCTGCAGCTGCAGATGAACCCCTGTATGTCAGCAAAGGCATTTATCTGTCCCAATGGTATTTTTTCAAACATGCAAAATAAATACTGAAGTCCGGTGAGCTACAAAAGGTTGGGGGAAGACCAAAACGAATCTTTTCTAGTGGCAGGAAAAGTCTCAGTAAGTTTGTGGGGAAAAAAAATCACAGAAGTAAAGAAAATAGAGCTTTGAAATATTTGACAATCTAGATACAGTATATAAAAAGGTCAAAATCATGGAAACATTTATAAAAAAGGCCTGACATATGCTGCTGCCTTGAATTACCTTGCTTTAATTGATTGGAGAATTTTAGATTCCTGGTGGACCTCGGAGGTATTTAACAGTATTGTGCCGTACAGGAGATGTTAGTAAGTCTAAAACATAATGTTTCTCCTCTGGTTCACAATTCACCTGATGCTCTAGGCTTCCATAAAACCAATTTTTTTTAATTAAAAAGTGTTCTGTCACTCTAAATTGCTTTCCTATGTGTTTTCATCTTGAAAACAGCAGGTGGATGTGAACAAGCCCAAGCCTATTTTTATTTCATAGTAATTCCCACATGTACGAGGTTTGAAAGGTAACATTCAGGAAACATGCTGATGCTGGTGTGCAGGAGACCTGTGGGCAAAACTAGACAGACTTTGGGAGAACAGGCAGAGTTTTAATTTGAAATTAAAACATAGTTGGCACGAAGACTTCACAGTCCAACACCAGCGTAGTTCTCATTACAGTTGGTAATCCTGGTTTCGATGGACTAAACTTTCTTGTTCAATCTTAGATTAATCAAGTCTAAAATGAAGTCACACAAAAGTTGGATGAAATGATCCTTTTTTAATAATTTCTGCCTTCCTGCAACTACTTCCTTGTTGGATAGTGTAGGATAGACATTGAGCTAACTAAAGAAAAAAAGGGTCATTAGACTCTACTCTCCGAACTAAACCAAGTTATTCTAACGACGACTTTCATAGTTTGCGTATCAACTCTTTTTAAGTGGTTTTGTTGGTGGTGTTGGTTTTGTTGCTTTTATTTGTTTATTTTGAAGAAATAGATATTTTTACCCAACATATTTGAAATTGCAAGACACTTTCTTGACGAACTCTGCTCCCAGCCCAGGAGGTTGATAAGCACCTTCTGTCAGATAAAGCATCTTGACCTGTGCTTGAAGCTGAGCAGAGCGTTCAGGCCAGCCTAAGCCTCCACAGAGCAGACGGCCAGGGATCAAGTAGTTTGGAAGTTTTTGTGAAATAACCGGTTCTGAGTGAAGCACCGAGGGTGATCGGCAACAGTGCTTTGGCTTTGCTGGAGATTTGACAGATTATTCCACAAAAAGAAGAAACTGTATCTCTAGCTTTTTTTCATGGGTGTTTTCTTGTCTAAAATAGCTATATTTGCTATTTTGGGCAATGTTCTGAAGGGCTGAGGTGCTGCAGGGCCTGGGGTCATTCAGGTACTGAGCTGTGCCTGCACGCCCGGCATCTGGGCAGCTGCAGGGATAAAGCCCAGGGTGCTGCAAGCATGCCGGCACGCATCGGTCCTGCCCGTCCCGCAGAGCCTCTCCAACTGTCCCTCAGGTGCCGTGGGCGAGGAGGACGTGGAACCGCAACTCTGCATAACGCCAGTCGTGGGGTGAGGTCACTTAAATAGGCTGAGAAAATCTACCAGGCTAGCCATAAAGTGACATGACTGCATGTGTCCTTATTTTCACTTGAGTCAAGTAAAACCAAGCATAACTACTCTTATAGGTAAGGATGGAACCAAAGCCCTTAACTATTTTTCCCCCAGAATTTGTTTTGACTTGCACAATAAAGACAGTTAGCCCCGCTTTAAAACAAAAAGCAGATTGATGGGTTTTAGACACCTTCACCACTTAGTAACAGCTGAACCATTTTCGGAATCACAGTTTTGGACAAGAAGGGCTAAATTTCCCCTGAAAGCTACTTGCAAACTGACGGTTGCTCTCTTGCTAGCCCAGGGGAGATATGTCACTTGCAGAGGAAGGTATTACTGGGGATGAACGCAGAACACTTCAGGCATTCAGGCTAACATTACAGTTTCCTATGGCAAGTGTTTTACTCGATGAATGTCTGCTCTATCCATCCTCAGAGGGAAGGAATAAACATAGAGAAGTACAAAAAGTGCACTCAGGTAAGGTAAGAAGCTATAATTCTTGACTGACCATCTAAAAAGAACATTTTTCTCCTGAAGATACTGCACTCAAAGAATACAGGCAGAAAATGAGACTTCTGCAAAGACATAAATGCACCTTTTCAGCTCAGTGCTGAATGATGGGTCAGAGCCTCAAGACCTCTTCTCCCCTGCAACACAGCCACGTGCTAAGGCGCTCAGGGACGATCAGGCAGTCAGAGCACTGGCCGGGTTGAAAAACCGTAGCTAAAAGTGAAGTCAATAGCAGAAGGGGAGCAAGTCAGAAGAGCCAAGCTTTGCGCTGTAAGTTAGGGAAGCAAAGCAAAGCGGTTCCAGGAATGATGAATTGCTGAGAAAATAACTTCAAGGCACCATAAGCATTTGTAATGAATGAGCACAGTAAGAAGCAATAAATATAATGAGTGAAATATAACAGTTCAGAAATTAAGGCTGTTTCCTCTTCCTCTGAGCGACCTGAAGAATGGCACAACCCAGCATTTAAGAGAGCAGTGTGTTTTGCTGGGCGAAGCGCTGCTCCGAGCAAGGTGTGGGAGCTGGGGCCCTGCCACCCCACAGCTCGGGCTGATTGACCTCCCCGGCGTGCCGGAGAGCACGGCTGCGTTGCAGGGGAGAGGAGGTTTTCTGACTCTGACCCATCACTCAGCATCGAGCTGAAAAAGCGCCGATTGCACCTTTGCAGGCTTCTTGTTTTCTTCACGTCTTTTTTTTTGAGTGCCTTATTCTTAGAAGGAAAGCTTTGTGGCTGAATCGCTTATTCTACAACCAAAGCACGTGCAAAGTATATTCCTCTCCCTTTCCTCAACAGATTTATAGGACTGCATTTCTTCTTTATTTGAAAGTTCATTTTTCACGGCGGATGCAGCACATGGGAGCCAACCCCGGCAATTTACAACCGGGGAGGCTCCAGGAGGTGGCGGTGGGCTCCTGGCCAGCTCCACAGGACGATAGGCCTGGGGTGAGGGCATGAAAGCAATGCAGTGTCTCACCCTGCAAGGCTACGGCAAGTCACTAACCGCCAAGATAATCAAAGGGCTATGGCAGGTACGCTTTTGGCCTCCTGCCCTGGCTGGTGTCCATCTCCCTCATCAAATCCCAGTTAGTCCCTCGCATAAAGTCGCTGCACCTGAAACATAAGTAGTCAGAGGATGGGGACAAGAGACTGAGTTGTGCTTTAAGCATAGATGTTGGTTAAAAACAAGCCTGTCTAGCATATAATTTAGAGAGTAGTAAGGCTGGATTCAATGCTTCAAGTAAGTACAAGGAGCTGCATGACCATGGCTGACTGTACTGGTCCACAGGTAGCAACCTGGAGCCTTTATGCATATAAACCTGCATAGTTTCTATGACTTCATCTATTTATATCTTGATTGTGCCCCAGAGCAGAGCACAAGGGACCGCAGCTGACCCAGGAACTGGCCCCTTCTTTTACTCACTCGTCTCAGGTGCAGGACGACCATCAGGAGGTTTTTGGTGTAGCTGACAACTTTAGAAATTAGTATTTTTTTGCACATAAATGTAAACCTTCCCACCCGGCCCTTGCAGAAAAGTAAGCCCATCCCTTTCTGGGAGATATACTGCAGCATGAAGTTGGGTCAGAGTCCAGAGGAGTTCCTGCTGCTCTCCCTGCTCCACATATTGACAATATGGATATAGTAGTTTACTATTTGAGCATGTTCTGGCAGTGTACCGGAATCAACAGGAATGCACTTGTATTTATTGCTCTCCCTCTCCCCCTCCCACTCAAATAACTGTGTTGCAATATAAATACATCCCTGCATGACACCAAAAGTTCAAGAAACCATGTACTGGTTCAGAGCAGTAGTTCACATAGCGCAGTATCCCATCTCATCTCAGACAGAGACCAAAATGGGTACCCAGGGAAGAGAACAACTGCTGCACTTCTCCAGGCTACTCATCCCACTTCCAACAGCTCACTGAGAGGCAGAGACTTCCTTCTTGTCAGTAGACTTGTCCAGTTTCCCTTTCCAGATTCAGAATGAATTTGGGCTTAGGCAAAGAAAGCATGAATAAGTACTTCAAGTTTCCTGCAAATTTGATGTCCTGATTCTTGATGAGCTCTCTGCTCATTACACACACTGCTGGTGCTCTTCTTGCACTTGTGTGGGATGGGACTGGGTCTCTTGACCAAAAAGCATCCCACAGGGACTGATGGGGGGGCAGCTGACAGTCAACAATACCAGCCTTTTCCTAACTGTTCTGCAAGAAATTCTCTCTGCGGAGAGACCATGCTGATACCAGCCACGTATGCAGTGCAGTAACCCTGACTTTAAAATTTATATAGAGTCTGCTTAGTCATTTTCAGGTGAAAATGGCATTTGAACACATTCAACACAACCAGCGAAGCGCCTTGTGAAGCCATGGCTGTCAGGGGACGTGCGCTGTCTTCCTCATATCGCACGTGGTGGAGAGCCCACTCCACCAGCGCCTCTGCAAGTGGATCACAGACCTGTTCAACAAACTTTTTTCCTTTTTTCCCCAGAAGGTCCAAGATGCTTTGAAAACAGATGAGCAGCAGCAACGCACATTTTACACTGTCAAGAATGAGATCACATGAAAACAGAAAACTGACGCGTTAACATTAACTGGTCTGCTTTTAGCTCACACGTCCTCAGAGCCAGTGAAGTGATGCATGATCCACAGATCCTTGTATACAGTGCTGTGTTTTCAGGGGATATTCTCAAAGATGGGATTTCTACCCTAATGTGTGCAAAGAGCAGCCTTGTGTGCAGATGTGGCACCCTGGCGAATGTTGCAGAATACATCAATGAAGCCCTTTCAGGTCTTGGAGAGGGATATCCTGAATAATTCAAAAGTAGACAGTGTATCACTGGGTTTGGCATTTTCTAACTGCTGCAGCTATTTTAGCATTTAGACAGCTAAAGAGCCAGCTAAACCATCAATTCAGCAGCTCTGGATTTGTGCGTTGCATCAGCTTGTGATGCAACGCCAGCAGTTGAATGCGGTTCGGTGCAGCCTGGCGTAGAAATCCTATGTCAAAGGCAGCGAGGCATGTTTCCCTGTCACATACACACTGCGCTATCTCAGAAGCGTTGTGGAGGGGGCTGGCAAAGGAATAATGGTAGCAGATCCTGCAGGATTTCAGAGCTCAGACCTTCATAAAAATTTGCAAGCAGGATTGTCAGGCAGCGTAAATACGCATGGCTCCACTGAAGTCACAAGTGCTACGGTGAATTATGTCGGATGAGGCTGTGGAGCTGCAGTGAACAGCTGCAGATATAAACTCCCGAAGTCCTACCACTGATCATAAAATACAATAAATTGTTACTTAGGAAAGAGAACAAAAATGGTGATTAATTTTTGGAACACTTTTTGTCCTTCTTTAAAGAAATGTTGGCTCTAGACACCGGATGTAAAACTTCAAACAGCAGATTGGTCAGAATTTAATTAATAATTACTTATTAGATTATTTTTAATCTCTGTTCTTTATCCATTTATTATTCTTTTCTCAAATGGACAGCTCAAATTGAATAATTACATAAGTTACAATATGCACTAACTTCAATGGACAATTGGATTTGGGCTTCTCCACCACACCTTTCCTTTCCTGTGTCACAGTGACTCATATTAAAAAGGAAATAGTGTGGACAAACTGACTTTTTTTTTCAGGCAGAGAGACATTTAATTTTCTGCATTGTGTAAAACAAAGCAAACTTAAGAGTCTCTGGCATTTTCATGCTGAATGTCCCAATACTGTCTACTGAGACGGTCTAAATATCTTGGTTTAGAGCAGAACTACTCAGTTCATTTTAATTGAAGTTCACTGGATAAATTTATCAAGGTCACCTGAGTGGAAAGCAGTCTACTGGCTCCAGGTCTGCCGTGAGGACAGGCTCTGCATACCAATCTCGCAGCAGGCAGGAATCGCTCCCCAGTTGCCCGCAGAGGGGCTGGGGGACCGGCAGAGAATATGGGCTCTCCTGGAAGGAAAGCGGGAAAAATCATGTGTCTTGGAATTTGATGAGATTTTGGCAACTTGGTGTCGTAGAAGCGGTGCAGAAAACACAACTGGGCTGAAAAAATAAAAACATTCTATTTCAGTTCTCAGTGACCTGAAAGTAAATATCTCAATAAGATCATCTTTTTTATTAGGAGGAGGGTAAAATTCCCAGAGACAATTTCAGTTCTGGAGAAACACTTTTTCATTCAACTGAAATGAAATGCCTGAAAAAAAGCATTCAGTCAAAGAAAATTATTCTTTGTAGCTGCCATGAGCAGAGCATAAGAAGGGAGTTAAGCTTTAGGGCTGTTGTTGTAGTGGATCAAATGTACAGCCTGGTTCTCTTCAGCGGGGAGCTTAATTTTAATATTGCTGTTGTTTTGGAGTTCCCTATACATTTTTCCAAAGTATGTTCATGCATTCAAAGGAAGAAGGCTGTACTGATGGAAATGGCATTTTGTGCATTCAGACAACCACCATTAAAAGCTTGAATTTTGTGGGTTTACCCCAGTATTAGATCGTGGTTCCAGGCAGACTCCTGGGCTGTAGTAAGAAACAGCAAGAGCTGTGCAAACCTCCGCTCTGTCCTCTTTTCTTCAGAGGTGTAACAGGGCAAAAGTTGTTTCGGCTTTGGCGGGTCCCCTGTGTTGGCATGGTAAAGTGCATTTTTCCCTGTATGAAATTTGTTAACTAGTAGAAAAAGGAATCATTATAATTAGCTTTTCTTTAGACCATATTTTGATTATTCAAGATGTGAGGAATTTTCCCTTGCACATTATTTGCTTTTACCCCCCTGAAGCTAATATTCTACTTAACAAAGCTGATACATAAGCTACTTTGAATGGCTTCTCAGCTGTTAACATTGAGAACAACTTAATTAGGCATGGTGAATTGAAAATGACCTTGTGGATCTTGTAATGCCTTCTGTAAGGCTAGTGCCATCCTGCAGTAGCCACGTGTTCCTCAATACTGCTTTTTCTTTCACCTTTAATAGCCATGAATATAATTTAATATGGAATAGCTATGTAATAATCTAAGTGCAGGCTGTGACTTGTTCAGTACAGTGAGGTGATTATGCCTTGGACTGTAAGGCTTTTTATGTAAATGCATGATTTAATTAAGAGATGTGGAAGTAAAAAAAAAAAAAAAACAAACCACACCAGGAAAATGGTACAACAATATATGCATAGCTTCTCCTCCAAACAAGGGTGATTTATAAGCATGTTCTGGCTAGACATGTCTTAGCAGTCTGTGGTCTGAGCAGTCAAAAAAAGCACTGAAGAGTTGAAAACCTGTGTTTTAGGAGGAGAAGGAAGTCTCTTAACTTTTCCTTCCTAAAAACACACCACGGCCCTTCTCTTGACTGGGTTGCTTCACTGTGATTCTTGTGCCATTTGACCAGTTCAGAATTTTGATCATCACTTCAAAGCTCCCGCAGTCGTTCATAGCTGCCATCCACAAATTGTGTGGGTGTGTTCTTTATTCCATCATCAAGCTATTAAGAAAGTATTGAATAGAAGTGAGCCCAAGAATAAGTCCTGCGGGAATTCATTTTAAATGTCCCCTGAATTTGACAAAAAGCCCATTGATCGTGCTTACCATATGGTGGTTTCACATAAACTCCCACTTTTCAGCAGCTGAAAATGTCATGTGAGGCAGCATCAGAGAGATGCCTTATTAAATATGCCTCACAATACCACAGAAAAAAATACAACATAGACACCCTTTTGGTATTCAGAAACAACCTTGTCATAATGTCTCTGAGTCAAGATTTCAAAGGGAACGGTGCGCAGTGAGGTCTCCTTTGGCAGAGCCATGGGAGCAACTCAGCTTTTGGCAAGATCGTGGCGTCTCTGTGCACACATATCTCGGACATCTCCTCATGGCCTGTGTCTCAGGCTGAGGGCTCCCAAGTGTCTTTAATCCATAGATTCTTGGCTAGTGGTTGATGGGGACCTGTGTGATTATCTCACCAGATTTGACCCAAACTCAGACCACATAGACTTGTGCCTTCCAAAAAACAATGGTCCAAAGCTTATGGAGCTGCTGGCAGCATAAGCTGGGGCATATATTTAAAGTGAGAAGTGTAAAGACAGCAATTTTTTTATTATATGTTAAAGATTTTAAAATTGGCTGAAAAACTGTCCTAAGTTAAAAGAATACAGAGTGTTATGGCAATATAGCAAAGGAAATACAAGTTTGAAAAGGGAAGCAACTGGCTTGGAAAGCTAAGTTAGCGATGAGATGGAAATCCCTAACAGGATTAAAGATAACAGTCATTAAATATATTAGGAAAAAAAACCCTCCCGGCCAGATTTTGTAGATAGATCATTGCTACATACGAACTGTAACCCTTTAAGTGGTGATGTAGAAAAGGAAGAATTGTTCAGTAGATATTTCCATTTTCCATTTAAGCATTGATAAGGTAGGAGTTAGCAAAGGAAAATTAAACTTTTTCGTAGCACATGTGAGTCTTAAAGGAACTAGCTAAGGATCACTTTCAAATTTCTCCATTTTTCAGACACAGCACCAACAGGTGTGGGGTGCTCTGGGGTGGCTGGCCATAAACAAAATTTCAAAGTGATGTTCCTGGTAAGAATTTTACCAGTGTCATTTGTGTTGATAGTGGATTTTGCCTTCCTCTAAGTGCGGGTCCTATATCTCCTCATATCTCTGTTAATCATGTCTCCTCCAGAGTCTTCAGTACTGGTACACCTCTGTGTCTCTTGTTTAGTCTCATGAGAGCAAAACCGGTATGTTTTACAAGACTTTGCTGCGCTCTGCATAGAGGTATCTGGGCAAAATCTAAAGGCTGTAATGTATGGGAGGTCAGAGGAGATCTGACCATGGACAGGGACCACGTAAAACACAGAGTGCCTCCATGCGGGGATCCTTTTTGAATATTCATTCCAGTATGAGTGTGTCTGTTTTCACATACTCTATAAATTGAAAACGGAACATAGGACATACATAGGACAAAAAGAAGCCTAAAAGGACACGCATTTACCAAAAGTACTATTTCTTTTTCTATTCAAAAATTACTGCTATTGCTCTTCTGTGTCCTTGGCCAAGTGGTGATTTTCTCTCTCACAAGTTATTGAAGGGAAGCCACTGTCCTATGCTTTGGCATCCATGGATTTGAGCTCACACCCAGCCCCATGCAAGTAAATGGCAGACACTGAGGGGCAAGGGCTCTTCGAGAGTGCTGTTGGTGTTTATATCTATCTGGAAAAAAGATGGGTGCAATTGGGTGTCTGCCTTTCATAATTGCTTAATAGCACTTTCTTGTCTGTGTATCTAGCATGGTGTCACTTGTGCGGTCTTTGCTATTATCAGAATAACTTCATGTACTCCCTAGGGATCCCTGCACTGGAAGCTGGTACAGTTCTTTGGAATAAACCTTTTATTCCAATATAACTCCTATCCATGTTATGATGAATGCAGAAATGGAGACTAAACTAAGGATTCAGAAGATATTATTGAAGCCAAAAAAAAATCAAGAAAAGACGTTTGAAGAACTCTCAGGCTGATGTGCATAGGGGATAGCTATTCAGCAAGATAAAATCTGAAATTCTGGATTGTTATATATAAAATAGTACTAGAATATAAATCTTGACAAAACAATTAGTCTTGTTTCTAGTATGAAATGCAGTTTGCAGTATATTAAAATTCCGACAAGCTCCATCTGCTTAAACTATACTTCCTTATAATTTAATTACACAAGGTATCTGTGCCTGAGTCATTAACAGCATTATGAATAATGTGATTCATTAACAGTGGCCTACATGTGCTGTTTGTTTCTTTTTTCCCTGAGATATATATCAGTTACTTACAAAGATTTATATTTTGACAATCTCCATCTGGGCTATTCTAATACAATTTTCCAGGACATATTTGTTCTATTTCAGTGAGTGAGGCATGTTGCAATCTTTCTCTGAGGTATGGGAACAGCTTTATAAATGCTTAGACAGATGTGTAGTTCCACAGTGTTAGCAGAGTTGCATTTTCTCCAGATAAAACTGCCTTTTTACAACCATGAACAATATTCTTTGTGTTGGTGATGCTTCAGTCAATATTTTTACTCTTTCTTTTCCCGAGTTGGGATTGTATCTTTGCAGACAGGCAGTTAAATAAATAAATAAGTAAATAAATAAATAAATAAATAAATAATGAGATTGCATTTTTGGGGACAGGCAGTATTGAAAAATAGGAAAAATCAGAAATTTCCTAAAAATGTTTCATGCCAGGCACCCGGATAAAACAGGCAAACAAGTTAATGGTTTCAAGAAAATTTTACATCGTTCAAAACATGACCTGTCCCAGTGGCATTAAGTTTGTGTGTTTGTTTCTTTTTGGAGTTATCTCTTCAAGTAATATAAATGTATTTATGTTAAGACCTCCAGGGCTTTTACAGGAGAGCAGGGCATCACTTAACAGTGTCAGTGAGGAACAATTGCTAACTAAAATCTTGTCTTGGTATTAGGGTCTGTTCTCACGCACATCTCCTAATCCATTCAGCGTTCTGTATATGCCCAACCTCATCCAAGAAGACAGGTTTAGTCACTGGAAATAAGAAAAAAGATGTTTTCCAGCAAGTCTCACTGCATATTCGCACTGTTACAATTTTACCTCTTTCTGTTGGCTGTGGTTGAGGGCAGGATGATGCAGTAGGTGAAATTTTGGACTGAAATGCTTCAGCCAAGAAGAGTTTTACACAGCTAATCTGATTTTCTTTTCCGTTGCTGATTAGAGATAAGATAGTTGGCAATTAATACATTTTCTAGCACCATGACTGAATCATTGCAAGTGTAGTTGACACCACACCGAGCAGGGACGACCTCTGGCATTCCCTCCCAGGTCTGTTCATGATGCCATGATGCAGAGCATAATTCTGTCCATACAGCAGGTATGCATCTAACAAACCATGTGTCGCTGCCCATAGTTCTCATTTTTTAAATGCCAATACCACAACATACAGAACAGTTACATGAACTGTTTAAATTAAATTTATGTTCCACAAGAAAAAAATAGCGATTCTGATAAAAATAATGCTGAAATCATATACTTCCAAAGTAGAAACCTTGATGCCAAAGATATATAAGGCTACAAAATGATTTATTTTTATTGTTTAAAGTTGAACAATCTGGATATTAGAAGCCTTCCCATTGACAAAGCCAACAGCGGGTGGCACAGAGAGGAATAAGTTCCATGGAGACTGGGGTTTTGGTCTAGCCTTGTAAACCAGGGTGAAAAAGGAAGACAAATAGTATTATTTGATGAAAAAGGTGCCAGAGTTGAAGTTGGAGAGAATTTCTTCATACAAGTAGAACCCATTTTTGTTCGTGCAGCTGGTGGGGAGTGGGATGCCTCATGCTTTGGGGCGTAAAGGCATCTTAAATAGAACTTTAGCCTGAGTAGATGCAGCATATTTTGCTCCTCACAAGGTAAGTTTCTCAAGAACGGTGACAAATATCTCGTCAGGAAGGCTAAAGTAGCTGGCAGTCGAGCCAGACTGATGTTCTTATAGTGTCTGCTGCAAACATGCCCCATACTCTTGACACAGTTGAAAGCTGCTCTCTGTGGAGACAGCAGAACACATGGACAGCCCTGTAATTTGTCCCTGAGGTCCCCTTTTCAAGGAGAGATATTGGTATTGCAAAAGCAGAGTGGATCTCTAAGATCCTCATCAGTCTACGGTCTCAAGCAATTTCATGCCTATTAATCTCCGGATATACTTATTAACTTCCACGGGAGGTCCCAAGCAGTCGCATGGTCAGTTTGGGGATCATTGCAAGAGGCAATGCTGCTATAAGTGGTTTCAGGTGGAAGCTTCTTCCTTTCTGGAAAAACCTAGACATTGGAATTGTTGAGGAATTAAGGGGTGACAAACTGGGTCTGAATCATCACAAATAATGTATTTGCTGTGTAAATGCAACACTTGTTTCTTGCTAAAATTAGGCGGTTTCTGGTTATTGTTTGAAATAGTAGGGTCCTTTCTGGAAAAAAAGAGCAGGTAACTGAGCTTTCCAGCAGCTGTCACATGATGGACACCAATGACTTGGACCCACAACCTCTCAATTACTCTAAGTCAAATGTCTTGGCTGATCAGATGGTTTTCTTACGTTTACCTGATGAACACAGCATCTGTACAGATACTCTTCCAAGAACATTTCATGTGTACGTGCTTTGAGAAGCAATGGAGAGAATGCAATAAATATGGTAACTAGCAGGTGATGAGGAATCCGATGAAAATAAATTCAATACGGCTATGAAGAGTAAGTGAATGTCTTAGTACATACATAAATCTTCTGCTCTTTATTAAGTCCTGCAAAGATTTATTAAATTTTGTATGGCTTAAGAAATACAAAAGAACTGTAATAATAAGAGAGAGGGGATTGCATATAATTCACATTTTAATAATGGTCAAATGGGTTGATTATATCTTTTGTGATATGAAGAATATTACAGAACATTATATAAACTGATATTTGTGGAAAAATTATGCAACTCAAAGATGTTCAGATTGTTCAACTTTAAACAATAAAAATAAATCATTTTGTAGCCTTAAATATCTTTGGCATCAAGGTTTTTACTTTGAAAGTATATGATATCAGCATTATTTTTATCAGAATCACTATTTTTTTCTTGTGGAACATAAATTTAATTTAAACAGATGCACTTTTACAAATAGTGTAAAGTTTTGATTTCTTCCTGCACAGTGTAAACGTAACTCTGTCATGTTTATTCCCAGAGTGCTAATGCAGGGTAGGGACCAGATGTGAGCAATGAGCATCTGATCACAGGTACATGCAACAAGGGCTTCCCTCAAAGCAAGAGAAGGTGACACTGACTGCTCGGCACCCTGAGAGAGACCAAGGCAGTGCTCCGCAGCCAGTGCCATGAAGACCACATCCAAAGAAATCGCCTATGAGGCGGCAGAACGGGGAAACAGCAACACAAATAACTAGCCACAGTCAGTTAAGGTGTAAGGTAACGAGCGTACAAATGGTGGTGAAAATAGGTGGATGAATAATGGTTAGATCTTGTAGGTGTTTTGCTTGGAAACATCTCATAGAGTCCTGTAGTAGAGCAAGATGCCATGTACATCATGGCATTCAACTAGAATGTGCACTAGAGCTGCAAAAAAATAATGCTGAAAAGATAACATAGAACTGTAAGGAAAAATGACTACTTGAAAATATCTCATTGAATTGAAAGAAAGCAGCTATCAAGCTGCTTTTCCTGTGTCCTCATTGTTTTATCTGAACAAATGGGGAAGAGTCAGATTCTGCCCTCAGACACGAAGTACCTGGACAGATCGCTTCAGCTGGACCCTTCCAGCTGCTCCTGTGTGCAGGCTTAGCCAGGACTTTTGAGGAACCTCAGCTGAGCTGGCAGAGAAAGAGCAGGTCACCTTGCAAGCCTTTCTTTGCTGGAGGGTAGGAACTTACCAACCGACATGCCAGGCCCTTTGATATACGGTAACACTCTTGTCACCAAAAAAGATTATTTCAAACCCTCACTTACATCACAAACAGCTTTGGATAAAAAAATAACAGTTATTAAAAATTTCTAGTAACAAGAAAGTTTACTGGATGACTATGGGACCTCTTAATAAGGAAGAGGAAATGAATTGATTGAAGGATGGTGAATTAGCTGGAAAGTGAAATGATGGGGTTTCGATTTGCCTTTCCATTTAAAATACAATGCAAAATTTCTTTATCCAAGGGCACTTGCGATGGGAGCTTAGAATGAGGCCGTGACAGAGACTGAAGTCTCTGAGGAAGCTATGAAAAAAACCCACAAGAAATTCAAGAACAGTAAACCCTCAGGAGTAAAAATTCTGAGGGTTCTGAAAGAAATAAATTGTAAAATAATAGGATAATAGGAAATAAAGTCACATTTCTTTGCTCTGGTGAGATATGATACACATGAGGACTACAATGCTAACTTCTTTAAAGAGAAGACATAAAATAAGCTATGGATATTAGCATATTACGTTAATATCACTGAATGCATATTGCAGAGTTATCTCTGTCCAGCACAGATAACTCTATATACACTTGTTATTTAAACATTTGAGAAAAGTGGTTTTCCCTGTAAGATCTGAAGGTCATTCGTATTCCTTTCTTCCTCAGAAAAGCATGAAAAATCCAAAATCCAAGAGGAGGTCGCTGCTTCTCTGCAATATTGATAGATGGATTTTCCAAATGTGATTTCTAGATTTGAGTATATTTAAATGTGTGATTTTGGCAACTTGTATACCTGAACAATAAAATGATCCAGTAATATCTCTGTGTGTGCTAATGGTATGTTCCTGTAAAGTATATTATGCATGAACAAGTTGAAGAGGCAATTTCATAAACTCTTGGAAAATTGCATTATTTTTGTCACACAAAGAGATTTTGAATGCAAGAGTGTCCAGAAAAGAAGCCAACAACAACAAAAAATCTTAGTGAGGACAGCTTCTCTGTAAGGTTACAAGATCATAGACCACTCCAGTGGGAGCAAGAACATGAGTTAATTTAATCAACATGTGAACTGTTTGCAGAGTTAGACTTATTTTCGCTGAATTTACCATGAAAGACATTTGCAAAAGATTGCATGCTCACAGATGGAGACAGGGATGAAGCTCCACTGACGATTTGGCCAGGTGGCCTAATCCACGAAAGAAGGTGCAAACCTTGTCTGAACAGCTACTGAAGTTTGTGAGGCTAGCCAAGAAAAATGCTTGTGAGGAGGTGATTTGGCTTATTGCAAAGTCTTCTAAAAAGTTTATGGAAAAACAAGGATCATGGCAGTGGTGCCAGGGACTTGATGGATGATTTTGCACTGGTATTTCCAAAAAGCTGGACATGGTTGGTCTACAACCTCCTCATCTCCAGGAGGGGAGACATATGCTGGCACTATGTTGTATTTGTTGCAGTGATGGTACAGACTGTGGTTACTCTGTGTTGAATAAATTTATAGAAGGGATTTCACAATGAAGTGCTAAAGTAACAGGACATTAAACTCGATGCAGGAGTTCATGTGACACCTGTGTTCTTATTATTAATGCCAACTGCTAAGAAAATGCGGAGAAGACATAATTTGATTGTGCTGTTAGTGCTTATCCCATATGAGCCTTGGAAGCTGCTTTTGCTCCATTGTTCTTCTATGCTTTGGCATAACTGAGTTTTATAATTGTCAATATTAGTGTTTTCCTATCCTCCTTGGCCTCTGCCATCCCCAATGGACTTTTTCTGGGGCTTGGCATGACAGCCAAATATATTAGGTACATGGTGTATCCTGCCTACCTTCTTGATTAAAATCTGTTGATTAAAAGTCTTTACCCTAATAGAGCTGGAAAAATGTGGTTGTTCTCTCCCTTCCCTATAGGAGGAAGGACATTTACTAAACACACCATCAGAAACACCAGCTTTCCATGGCTTGACAGCCAACAACCACAAGACTTTTGTAAATGTTTGCGCATGAGAATGAATTAAAGGATCTGTGGCAGGAACTAGTTGCCTTGTTTCATAATGAGAAATTAAGAGGAAGTGCTGGATGGGAGCATTGGCTCCACCGAGGCCGGCTGGGCAGCAGCAGGGAGGGGAGATGCATTTGTGCATCGAACAAGCCAGCAGTCTGGCCTTTTTTGAAGCTATGAAAGTCTTTAAATCCCAGTGATCATGGTGTCTGCAGCAAAGCTGGGAGTGACAGCTGACAAAGAGGAAAAAGAAGCTTACAGCTTTCCACTGCACTTGAACCATTCGCCGAACCCAGCGTTAAAACGCCTTGCGGATGGGCTGCTTATCCCTCTCTTTAATGCCAGCCCTGGATCTGACTCATGGAGGTGTGTCACCTACCCACACCGCCGGGAACGGCTGACACCAGGCCCTTCAACTGAGGCAGCTGAACACGTTCGTGACATGGATTACATTGCAAACACATCTCCCCACCACCCAGTGTTTTCCCCGGGTGTGCATATGGCTGTAGGAAGAACTGCAAAGCCCATGAGCACCACTGAGGCTGCCGTCTTCGGTGCAGACCCCCGACCTACTGACCTGTTCTCGGCGCTGAAGACTTCAGAAGAACTGGTTTAAGAAACAGGTCTAGCCTGCTCCAGGAACAATAAGCATCACTGCCTGTAGGGATGTGACAGCTTCGCTACATCATCAACCAGCGGCCAAGGTTCATTATATCCTGTAGACAGAGAGAGTAGAGATCTGGTCATAAAACCCCTCTTCTACTAAGATAAGAAGCTATTTTAACCTGAGACTTGTACTTGGTTTCTTTTCACATCATCAAATAATAATAAAAAAAACCCATCAGTATTAAGTATTTAAAAATCAAATGTGGAAAGGAAAATATTTTTGTTTATAATAATTTTCAGGTTTATATTCCTCTTCATAAGATTTTGGAAACTGATACTGGTTAAATGTAATTCTTGCAATGAAAATTCATCCTTTAAAATGAAGCTCTGATTAGGAGCTATTTTTCTCCAAGGCAGACGGCAGCCTCATGAAGATTCAACTTGGCCTAATGCACAGAAACAGTGCAGGACCTGAGTAGAGTTTTCCAACTGTAATGCTGAGAACTTTCTCATTTATTATCTGTTATGCATTTTTTCTATTGTTATTACTGCTGATTACAAAGATTTTTAACGCCTTCTTTGTAATCAGCACTCTTTCCTCCTTATTTATTCATTAATGCTACAGCCCATATTTGTGATCTCAAAATTGTTCCCATGGTGACAAACGGGTAATGTCACAAAAACTTGATTGTAACATAACTGCATGGACAGGGCAGGAGCTCTGGCTAAGTGCAAATGGAAGAGCTGCTGGTTGCCCACAAATATCCCAATAACCAGTAATGGAGGCAAAGGAAACGTAGGCAATTCAATATGTGTCTTGAATAATGAATTGTAATTTTTAATCTTCCGAATGTGGCAATGCTGTCTCTTCATGTGGAGAAAAAGATGATATGGATTGTGAGCTGTAATTCTGGTGCAAAAATAATACTGAGAGGCTGCAAGATGCAAAGATTTCCATCTAGACCTGTACCCTATGTTTCTTGTTTGTGGGTACATGAGCCAAGGCCATTATCTCCTGGGTTGGTGAAGGTTTAGGCAGTAACTGTTTAGTGGAGTTGTACTCCGTTGCATCAAAATACAACTTACTTCCTCCTTTATTACTGCTCATTTATCCATCGCAGACCTCCCCGGAGCACTCCAGACACAAATCAGACAAAGCCGTCTCAAGCAGGTACAGGCTCCACCTTGGCGGACCTCCCTTTGTTGCAGTTACAAATTTTTCTACATGACTGAAATGGAAACTACAAGGTGAGCTGAAGCTAATTAAAAAACATTGATCTGCTCAAAAAATCCTGTGGATGAAAATTGTAAAATTTTAAATTAAAATTGATTTTATGGGGTTTTTTTCTTTGTCACAGGAAAAGCAGTAAAAGAGGAGGATTTTTAAATAGTTTTATGAGTGCATAGGCAAAGGAACTGTTTTTTACAAAAAACAAAAAAAACTAGAAAGATCTTTGTGTTCAGGACAGCAGAAAAACACAAGCTGTAGCACATGAGAATTTTTTAGATCCGGCACTTTTTTGGCACTGTAGCTCTCATGAGCCACCGTTTTCAAAATTCACTTCTGATCCCAAGTCTGCTGCATGTCAAAGTGGCCACTATGCACATTCTTGTATTTCTCTAAAAAAAAAATAAAAATACAGTCAGTATATTTCAATATATTCATGCTTGGTTATTATAAACTGCTTTTGCAATAGCTTTTTTCCTCCTTTCCCACTTCCCAGGAGGACACACTCTCAAACACATGGTGGTGAAACAGTGGGTTTCCTTCCCATTTAAAGATGAGGATCTAATCCTTTGCTATGAATGTTCTGACTTGTTCAGGGATTCAGCTCAGTTGCATCAAGCTCCAAAAGGGATGCTACAAACACACCTACATGGCCAAAGGGTGGTATTCTACGGGTACTTTGTACAAAGAAGTGTGACTCAGTGGGCACAGAAAAATGAGCTATCAAGGGCCAAAGCAACACCAGCGGATGGCACTTTTTAAATATTAAGTAGCAAAAGCAAGCTTCATGCCTTTGCCTTTATGCCAGAACTATTAATTCACTGCTACTGAGGAAAGATGTTGAGTTGCCCTTGGCAGAAAAATTTAACCTAGAGTGTTCTGCCTGGAGAAATCACTTGTGGGTGGGGTGTTTTGCTTTGAAATGTCTTCTCCTTTGATTTTTTTTCCCCCTATGCATCAATGTCAGCTTCCAGTAATTAATTTTGGAGCATTCACTGTGTATCCTTCAGAAATCAGCAGCTATTGATCAGCAGAATGCTGACTGCTGACAGCCTACCTTACAGTTTGCACTTTCCCTCAGCTGTGTTTGAACAGTTGATATCCCGTGTCTTGGCAGCAGGTCTTCTGATGCTGCTCCACCAAAGTCAGCAAAGGAGACAGGCTGGGGAGGCTCCAGGGGAGCCTGAGACCTCTTTAAGGCGAACGCAATGCCAGAGTAACCGTAATGCAGGAATGAGGCATCTGGACACAGTTATATCCCCAGTCTTCTGCATCAAACCCTTGTGATCTAATAGGTGCTTAATTACCTTATAGAGTATTCCTGAATAATTTGTTCTAATCACAGAGAAATTACTTTCAAAAACTGTGTCTATTTCTATTTCCTCATTTAATATTCAAAATTACTCAGTATAAATTACTATGCATTTTTACTGGAACTCTTCCTTTCACGGTGGAAATTCCGGCATCTTCCTTGTGGGCCACAATTTCCACTCAGCAGCAGCACTGATGTAAATCTGTATTAATTTCCACGAAAGGAACGGAGCTTCTAAAATTTTATACTGTTACAACTTTCTCTAATATTTTCTTTTGTAGGAGGTGTTTTGTGTTTATGAAGCATCAGATAAAGTGTGTAAATATCAAATTCAGTGAGTTCTGCATAATGAAGTGCTACAAATGGGAGCTGAACGCGATGCCTCCAGTGTTCTTTATGTTACACCTAGGAAAGCCCAAAGAGACCACCTGTGCAAACACCTAGGAGCACAGCGCTAGCTATGCACCTTTCATACATGATGGAGATAGTTAAGCTGTGCCGAATTCCTCTGAAGGAAACCTAAGAAGGAAACACTGGCCCTGCTGCAGAGAGCAGAGTTATACTCACAAAGACCATGCAAAGCTTGCAGAATTATGGTTCTTCAGAAACAGCCTTTTCACATCCCCCATTGTCCCCAATATCCACATCTGGAACACGGGGAGGCAGCCTGGGAACCTGGCATTAGATTTCTTTGTCCTTTCTCCCACACTGTCAATCAGCTGGTGGAAAATTTAATAGTGGCCAATTAATTACCTTTTTGGTAACAATTTTCCATCTGAAGCTGCATTGCCCTCATGAGTCATGCTTCTCAGACTACTGGGATTGCCTCTGCTTCAGGTTCCTTCCCTCTCTCCCAGTGCCCTGGGAGCAAATATTGATCTTTCCTATCCCATTGACTGAGACCACTGATACTTTTATGCATGCTTTATACTATGTTTGTGCACTAGATCAGAAGAGGAAAAGGCTCCTGCTAGGCTTTTGTCCCACTGTACATGTTCCTAGCCTGCTCAGCATCTCAGAGGACTGTCTCTCCCTAAAATTGCAGAGGCATATTTTAAAAATAAGACTCCTGATGCACCCAGAATATTACCAGAGACCTTTCTCACTCTTGTAAAAGAGCCCATAGAGTGTGGTGTCTTCTTCAGTTCATCTTGTAGTTCAGCTTGACTTTTCCACTCTAACCCAGGCATGTCCTGTGCCAGTTCCCAAGGACAAGTCAATGCATTTAGTTCATTTGCTCCTCAGTACCTCCCACACCTGAGGAACAACTCTGCTCTCCCTCCCTTCTCTGGTAATTGCTCCCTCCACTGAAGTTTCTCCATCACATTAATTTATCTCAGCAAAACACCAAAAAAATTTTAAAGCAATTTTATTTCCTTAGTAATTTTCAGTTCATCATTCTACTGTTGAGCCCTGACCTAGTGGAAAGCCCTCATTAGCCCACCTTGCTCCTCTTCTCTCCCTCGTCTTGGGACAAGATGGCTGACACTGTCTTTGTAAATGCTAATTTCCAAAACATTACTATGTTAAATATTAATTCATTTTAAAATATATATTAATTTTGCAATTATGATAACCTTGCCTTTCTAAAAGATCAGCAAGTTGAAATAAACTTTATTTTGGTACACGTAGTTACTTGACACCTGAAGAGCAGCTGGTAATTAACATCTTGAATGAGCCAGTATCACTCCTCAGTTTTGGATGGACCATTCTGTGATGTAGGTCATGATGATGCAGTTCTGTACATTTTAAACTCATAGTTACTAAAATATTTTTGCTGCAAAAAAAGTCACCACCACTGGCCAGCTGTCAATAAAGACTGTTTGGCCTCGGAATTACTCTTTCTTTAAGAAAGATATCAGTAAGCTTCATCTATTGTCCAATAGCTACGTTGCAACATTTTTGTGGTGTATAAAGTGTAGAAATATCCATTTGTTCCATGGTAAAAAGGAAAGTCAGAAATTAATACAGTTGCTAAATTCTGACATGGATTTGGAAGAAACCTCTTCTTCACAATCCCATTTTTGTGTTCTTGCAGCAAAGCATTAGTCAACACCAATCTACACAGGACTACATCACAGGCTGCCTTAGAGCTGGAGAAGAAACTCATGGGCTAAAGAGGACCTCATGGCTTTGGGCAGCTATTAAAGTTTGTAAATTAATGCTGTAACTGCAGAGGCTGCCAGAGCTTGCAAACAAGAAAGTTTGGCTTTAAGTGGCTTCCCATTTTTTCTCATCACATCCCTCATTCCTTACTCAAGATTTTTTGCAATATCCCTGACAATTTACATGAGTAAAACTGTGGAAGGTAATCAAGATCTGGTTTTAATTTTCATTGTGCTAACAGTCTTCTTAACTCCTATCCAATAAAAAACATATGCACTCACAGACTGTTATGGGAAAAATATGGGAAACGGAAAAAAGTGCTGAAGCCTTACCAACAAAGCAATTCTGATACTTGCAGATGACGACGAGAGACTGGTCCTGATTCTGTCACAGTTAACCTTGTTATTGTCCCACTTCCCCACTTTCTAAACTGTTCTTCTTGCCATTTTTTAGATAAGTTTATTCGGGCTTTGGCAGGCAACAAACTGGAAGTCAAACAAAATTGCAAAATCAGCGACAGCTGAAGCTGTTACCAGGACTGTAGGAACCCATCTGCTGGAAACTTTGAGGCCACCAAAATCTGTGATCATTTGGAGGAGACCTTCTTTCCACATCTATGCTGCACCTGGGTTCCTTTCTTTGATCTACTTATTAAAATAATGCCTCGGAGGATTAACTGGCGTATGTACCCACCAGCTTAAGGCAGCTGGTGGTAGTTCTTAGTATACAATAGGCAAATGAGCCAAGTCCTATATTGTCCAGATTTTGTTTTATGTCCAGATTCTGTGTCCCTTAACATTTCCTCTGACTGTAGGAATAATTGACCAGCTGTTCTTCCATCAGATGCAACAGTGTAGGCTGCAACAACAACAAAACTATTTAGGAATATAAAAGATGGCAGTTAGCATAGAGAAATCATTAAACCCCTCACTTTCTGTTATGACTTGCATCCCAGTGTTAATACCAGACTATTGAGAGTGTTCATGGCAATAGCACTATTGGTTCTAGAAGCCCTTTGAGCACTGATGGAGATCATAAAATGAAAACTGTTTGAGAAACAAGTAGGTTAGAAAAAGGGGAACAAGAAATGCAGGATTCATCCACATCATTACACCCACACCATTTTCTCTTTAATGTACATCTTGGGGATGAGTCTGTGAAAGAAGATGTCATCTAATGAGTAAATCCTGAACACTGAGAGGTGCTTGTCATCCCGTGTGACTTTGTTTTCCTCGCCCTTTTCATTTTTCTGCTGTTTCCAAAATGTTGGCTTTTGTAGAATAAATAAAATAGGCAAAACTAAAATTTTGAATTACTTATTAATACATTTGCCTAAAGCAGTGTTAAAACTCAGCAGAGTTTTGGTTTATGGTCGGGGAGTTTTTTAGGAGTGCTGCTTGTCTCTAAACAGCAAATCTGACACCCTTCTAGATGGGTGGCACCACAAACAGAAGTCCTTGCCTCAATTCCTGCCCCGATACCTTTCCTCAGACATCCCCATGGAGCCCACCTGAAAGCGGGAGCTCAGGTTTCTGCTGCCTGCAGGCAGCATCTGGCAGTGAAACAATGGCATGAGTCTTGGAAAGACCTCCTGCCCCCCACGCTTTGTTCTTCAAATCCAGGGGAGAATTACAGATCAAAGGAAAGCAAACACAGCTTTGTCTAATCTTGATGCTTTTGTATCTCTATCAGCTTCTGCCAAGCCCCTTAGGACTCCCGTTTGCCACAGCAGTTAGAGGACTAAATATATCTTTGAGGAACAGGGCTTAATCTTTCTGTTCTATGGGAAGGATTCTGCTCATCACCATCCCTTTCCCCCAAACTTTTCTGCTGCCTAAGCTGCGAAGTCTCCAGGGTGAGAATCCTCCTCAGGGTGGATGGGGGCTGCTCTCTGAAACAACTACAGAGCAGGCGGTGCCTGCGTGTGATTCATCCCCTCCTAAGGGACCTGTCTCAGGTAGATGGAAGGACATTTATTCTCTAGAAGCATCTTTCCTGTTGATTGTACTGGGGAACTACTTTTAAACTATGTGCCTTAAATAAAGTCCAGTGCTATGAATCCCACTACTTGCTTTCAAAAAAATGAGGATACATGAATATTTATACCCTGGCCTTCCTGGAGCTGCAGAGGGATGCAGGTCTCCAGCTCCTTTTGAGGAAATAGGACATAGCTGCAGGCGGGTTTGGTTACAGCCAGGACACACTGTGCAGAGGCACCGGCCCACCTGCACCACCCAAAACCCTTACAGGTAAGTGAGCATGAACGGGTCTGAGCAACAAAAAGGAGGTGAATGTTGTACCTTCTCATTTGTCCAGGATCTGCCACCACTAGCAACCTCCTCGTGTACACGGGAACAGGGATGTTGGAGAAGCCCTTGCAATCTTCAGGGGTGAAATAATTTCATATTGAGAGTGGTGAGACACTGGAATATGCTGCCCAGGGAAGTGGTGGAGTCACCATCACCGGAGGTGTTCAAGGAATGTGTGGACGTGGCACTGTGGGACATGGTTTAATGGACATGGCGGTGTTAGTTGATGGTTGGACTTGATGATCTTACAGGTCTTTTCCAACCTTAGTGATTCTGTGATTCATAAAGAGGATGCTGCGTAGTGTACCCAAAGCATCCGCTGTGCCGTGTTGAAAGTCACCATGGAGAACATGCAGTGGAAAGTGGAGGAAAAAAAATGGATGACACGAACCTGCGGACTCATTTGCTTTGTTCCAGGCAGTAATCTGAAAAAAACCCTTCGACATCCCGGGAGACCCCAAGGCTCTCTTTGCCAGCCGTCTTCAGTGAGGCTGGCACTTCCATTACCACGTCCTGACGGACAGCCCTGCTAACATGCTTGGGGGAATTGACTGCAGCAGCTATGGCAAAATAAGTTGCTCTGCAGTAATTCTCTCGAAGCAGCTTCCCATGTCCTGCTGCATGGATACTCCTGGCTGGGATAAATTCGCTTCACTATGAGCAATTAGTGCACTTGCTACCTGAATGAACAGAGCACTGCCAGGGGTTCTACCCCAGAAAGCTGCACGCCAGAGCCTCGACGGTCTGCTTGCATCCCAATGAGCTCTGGGCAATGCTGGCAGTCGTATAGGACTATATATGTCGCTCTATACTGACTTTACATTAATGGTCAAGCAAGTAAAACCACACCTATCAATTACTTATTACACAAGACAAACAGCGCAGTGTTTCTGCAGAGTCTCCACCACATGCCCAGTACAGGTATATTTAAAGCAAAAAAGGTTATTCCCACACTGAAGTGCTTTCAAGCCCAATAGATATGACAGAAGCTGGGAGAAAAGAGCAATTATTACACCCATTTTTCCCTTACAGAGTCGAGGACTAAATAGACTAAATAACATGCCAGGCAGCCAGCAACAAAGCACAAATCCTTCTGTCGTTTACAGGCCCAAAATGGGATGCTGCCAGGATCCTCCTTTGAAACCAGTCCGTTTACAGACTGTGAATCGCTGTTTATTCCAAGCACACGTTTTTGCCCAATATTTCTTTCTCTGAGATGCTGGAAAGCAGACCTCAGAAAGTGCCCAGTCAGCACTTCGATAATGAAGGTCACTTCTTTTGCTGACTCCTGTTAAAAGCATCCCTGGGTACCATTTCAGTTACAGGCAGTTCGGCGAGGAGACATGCTTTTCTTTTTCCCTTTTCATTCGGTTTCTTTTTTTTCTTTTTGCAGTGTTTCGTAGTCCAAAGCACCTGATTAATTCAGTACTCTCTGCATAGCTCTCAGGCAGCTGTAAGATTAGCCTCTGAATGTATTTTAAGCTGATATGTTGTGAACTACTGTGGTCTTCCCTAAATTCTTTTATTACTATGAAAGCAACTACCCATTTAATAAGGACAGTCTCCATTAATTCTACGATCTCACAACGCTCCGATACATTTTTCAGGAAAAAAAAGATGCACCTTTCACCTTGGAATTTTAATAATCAAATTATTTTTGCTTTTCCCACCCTTACCTTTGTGTAGACCCTGTTTCACTGTGATAGACGAGACATGATATGGTTTATCTCACATAATGTCTCAGCCCTGCTTCTGTCATTTTGTGTCAGGCAAATAGATTTCAGTCAGTCCAGAGAACTGGGTGATCAACCTACTAAACAGAGAAAAACACAAGTACTGATCCATCAGCAGATGGTTCAAGAAAGGAGATACTCCTTCATGACAGAATGAACATCTAAACCAGGCAGAAGAGGGAACTGAGGAAGAAGAGCGCAAGAGCGCAGCCAGGTTAATGTGTTCCAGAAAGACCAAAATCAATGAGAGGAGACAACGGGGAGGCAGTTACTTTAACCTCTTCCCCTCTCCTCTCCAAACAATTGCTGCTGGAGCTCCCTGCTTTGCAGAGGAGTCTGCAAGCTGGACCTCTTCCGCTGGCTTTGAACGTCTTCATGGTGGGTCTTAGTTACAACACAGCTCCCAGCAAACCATGCTTGCAGTTTGGTGCAATGCGATGATCCAGAGCCCAGGAAATCACTCAAGTTTCTAAGCTGAAAGAAAAGCACATGGTAAAGAACATGAAAATTCTCGGAAGTCCTGAAAAGCAATGCACCTTAAATCCCCTAAATGCTGCAAGAAAACCTTGGGAGATCTGACGACTCAGCTGAAACCTGGCTTTGGACTGCAGCATCTCCCAGGAGAGGAGTGTTTGCTGAGACACCATGAGGAAAGACATGAAAAGAACACAGCTTACAACAAAGCTTTCAAATGAGGATGAATGTGTTTATCAGTGGTCAGTGATGAAACTTTGATGTGCCTTGGAGGAGCAGAGTTCTCATGTGTAAAACATAATCACTGTCCAGGTCCCTGATCTGGAGCCATCATTAACATGATGCATTTTGCATTTGCATCAAGGCAGGACAAACCTGCTAGTTTTTGTTCCAAAACACAAAAACAATCTTGCATCTAGTTTCCAGGACTACTCTGCTCACAGCCTCCCTCATACAGAAACCATTTGATTAGAGTGAATAAAGTATTCAACAAAGATATAAAGTATTCATACAGTGCATGTAGAAAAACAAGGAGTAAAGACATAACAGATTTCACATCTGGGAGAGGTACAGGTTTAGATTTTAAAGAGGTTTATGCATAATTTGTAATATGTTAGTGTTGCTAGACCTAAGTCACATTTGCATTGTGCTGGGCTTCTACATACACAGGTGAAGGCAGAGATGACCTGAGAAACTTATGTTATAAAAAGGTAAATAATACAAACAAATAAAGCAAAGTAAAACCTGGTAACGTTCCAGAATTAATCTGCAAATTGAAACTCTATCCTCCAGAAATAGTCTTTCCACAATTTGAGGCTTCCTTGCTTTTGAGCCTGATTATCTGTCTTGATCTTTTCTGGAGACCTGGATATGCAGTTGCTGCAACATTAATCTGAAGCAGCAGTCTACCACCCAACCAGCACAGATTATGTTTAATCATCACTGTGCTAGATGATTTTTTTCTCTCTTTTAGACAGGGGGCTTTTATAAAAACAAATCCTAAGCTCTGGAGTTGTATTAACAAACCGGCCAGGCAGTGGGTCACACTTTGGATGAGCTGTCACTGCAGAGCCCTCTCTGCACTCTTGGCTAGTTGGCCTGGATGGCTGCTTGCGTTGCATGCTGTTAACATGGCAGATTGATAGCATTTCTGCTCTGCTGTCTTCCTGCTTTCACTCTCCTCTCATGGACAGTTTTTTGTCCTAAATAATGCTTCACCAGCTCTCCAGCTGGCAACAGGAAAAGATCAAGGAGCTGATCCCTTCTTCAATGATTTCTCATAGGACTTCGCACTTGAAGGTTCCGTGGCATCCAATACCTCCAAGTGTTTGACCCAAGAGTTGACTCCCAAGACATCAAAGTGCACATGGGTAGATAATACAGGTAATCATCAGTATTCTTGAAGGGTAAATAGTGTACGCACACTCCAGGTCTGTAGTGGCTTTCCAGCTCCCTTCCAGATGCAATTGGAATTTGCCCTTTTGATCTTTCTCTTGCAGCTACAGTTAACTTGGCCATGGTCTCATGACGCGTGGGTCGCTGCCATGGTTGAGTATCCTGTGTTAATGCTCCTCCAATTTAGTAAATCTGAGGCAAGAGGCTAAATAAAGAGGATTTGTCTACTGGAATTGCCGAAGGCTTTCGCTGAATCACATACTGTTAGCTGTAATAATCTTTATTATATAATAATAAACCTATAATCAGGTTTGTTGGCATTTATGGATTTTTTTTTTTTTTTAATTGAGAAGTGCATTTCAAAAGTATGGGCAGTGTGATGGATTTCTTGATTCCTGTAGATTTATGAGGGGAGGAGAGGGATGGAAATGTGATGGGATAGAATTATAGCAGATGTAGGAGGAAGAGTGAGGACATACATGTTGCTCTGTTGTTCATTTGACTTTTATGAGTGTTTTTATTGCCTCTTTCTATGCATAATAAGTGAAGAGGTGTTAGAAATAAAAAAAAGCAGAAAGACAGCCAAAACAGGCATGCTGAAATGCTGCAAAATATGAGAGAGAAGCAAGACACAAGCACATCCATCAAGAAATTAAAAGTGTTTATCATGCATAAGGTAAAATCCTGGCATTGTCTTTGGCTTGTCCAAGGCCCATCTTGTGGGTGTATAGTTGACTATAGCCTAGCAGCTCAGCAATCAGAATGAGAGTCATCGTTGGAAATCTTCAGCTTTTCCACAAGTAGGTTCCCTCTTGCTTTAATAGAAATCATCTGTTTTGTCCTAGATAAAGCTACTCTGATGTAAGTGAATATCCAGCAAAGGATGCTCTCCAAAAAAAACTACAGTAGTGGTGGGTTTTTTAATTTAAAATCACTCATAATAGAACTGAATCAAGTGAAAGAAAAATGGCCCTACACTTCTTTAGGAGTTTCTTTAAGAAAGCTGTCAGTCTTCCTAAAACATATCATTCAGCCCTTCAAGAAAGGTCTGTGCCCTTTCCAATAAAATGGTAATTTTAAAGTGCTGACACTTCCACTTACTTTAGGATATTCCCCTAAAAATACTGTTTGAACTGTTTAAAATGTTCCACCAGAATCTTATATTTCCCCAAACGATATTTACAACATAGTGATTTCTTTGTGCTTGGAAGAATTACTCTTGATTTATTCTGATTGATTCTGATTCTGTTTTACATCTCATAATGTTAGAAATTGGTCTTTATTATTGGTAATTCTCCTGACAGTGTTGAGCTGATTCTTATTGCTGTTAACATCCCAATGTGTAACACGCTAATGGTCCACGGCTTTGCCTTAGGAAGGCCGACTAATGAACCGGTTGTTTATGGCTGGTAATGATTGATTTGTCAGTGATTATATTGCTTAATTCAACAGCGGCATGAATCAAAGATGACACTTCTTTCTTTTTAGGCTGTCACTTAGGCTTTAGTGCTCTTCATGGTAATGGGTGTTGAAGGGTATTTATTGTGATGGCCTTTCTCCATGTTTCCTTCTCACAGCGTTGCCATAAACTATTTTTTAGTGCATGTGGCTACGAACATAAACAGCTGATGATTGAATTGCGCAGAGGAGGAAAAGGCCCCAGATATTAACCCCGCCATGATAGCCAGCTTGGATGCAGCATTACTCGTTCTTGGAGCTCAGCCATGGGGTCAGGTTCAACATGCTGCCGTATGTCAGTTGAGCCAGAATAGCTGTCCATATCGGTGCACATCTAGGCAGCAACAACCACACTATTTCAACCTCGCTCAGGCTGCAGCAAAGTGGGTTAAAACAAGTCAAATTACTCCATGGTGAAAGCTCCTTGGTGAGCTCTTGAGGCTCAGCTGATGTGTGCCTATCCATTTAGCCTCAACAATGCAATGAGGCTTCTTAGCAGACAGTTATGTCAAAGTTGCTTTACACAAATTTGGCAGCATGAGGGAACCATAAAAGAGGTATAAATTATGGGTTTATGCAGTCTCAGTCACTTTAAGGATCATTTAAATGCTTGTGGAGGTGTAAAGAAATCCCAGTGTAGCATCAGGTCAGGGACCCAAAAACAGCCTTACAGTAGCCTGTTACTGTGTATTAACCAGTGAAAGTCATTCTCCAAAATGTCCCCAGTGATCACATGTAGACGCCTCCCCAGCGACAGAGCTCCTGCAGAGCACGGCGTCACAGCCCTGATTTGGTGGGGGTGCTGGCATGCTCTTCCCCAGCTACACCCACCTCCAGAAGACCAAAGCCCCCTTCCTACAGCTCCCTCTGCACATTTGGGAAGAGAGCGGGCAGTGGGGACAGCCCTGCCTGCAAGGTACGGCTGCAGTGCATGCAGCGTTGTGCACAAGTGATGTGCAATACCCAGTATTAATGCATGCAGCGTGGTGCACAAGTGATGTGCAATACCCGGTATTAATTCTGGTGGTCTGGGATTTCTGTTCTCATGCTGCTCTGCTTTCTGGGCTGCAGACCAATGGAGCTGATTTCCATAAGAAACTGAGGTTAATGAAGACACAGTTCTGTTACTTCATCATTTACAAGCATCTGGACTCATGGAAGAATAAGGATGTGTGAAGAGTGACAGCCCTCCAATTTTCATCTCCTCCCAAATCTTCTCAGACACATCTCCCCATGCACAAGAACAACGCTGCTATCCAGGGCTACAGAGCAGCCTCAACCCTTCACTCTGGAGAGAGGGACTGCCAGGAGCCTTTCGGAGTGCTGGATCTGTTCACATCTCCTTGTCAGCCCCACGGAAGGTATGCACAAGATTAAAAGAAGACGACAGACCCAGAGTTTGAAAACTTTGCTTCACTGTTTTCAAAGGGCTTTGCCTTCTGGACAGTATTACCCAAGTCTCATGATCAAATGTCATTAATTTTCCTCCACATGACTGTAGGCAAAGTGAAATGGCTTATTCACCTCTTTGACACACGAAACCAGCCATTTATCTCTGATGCAAGTAGATAAAAGACACTGCCACCTCCACATCACCAAATCTGATGTTCCAGTGCTTTTGGAAAATTTCTTTGCTGAAGTCTACAAAAAAGCTTTTTTCCAGTAAATACAAGCCCAGATATACAGCCAGAAATACTCTTCACCAAAATAGAGACCACAATACTACCGTTTCAGCTAGCCAGATTCAGTGATTCTGTTCTCAGCTGTCTCTAGACATATAATTGCAAGATGATTAATAGCACAGTAAAAAAGACAGAGTCTTCATTCCCAGGGTAGCATAGCCACTCGTACTTCAAATACACAAAACCGACAGAAAATAAAAATCCTTCCGCTGCTGTTACTTCACAGACCAATTTAACTGACGTGTTCATGAATTAACCAGGACAGAATTGCTTTGGAGACAGCCTGTTTGTGGAAAAAAACAATTTCTTTCAGGCTTTTTTTGCCAAAAATCCTCTTGTGCCTATTTCACAAACTTCCAGATTTGATGCCACATAGAATATTTGCAGAAAAAAGTTATTTTTTAAAACTAACTTTCAGCAATGATACCACATTGACCAGTGCTAACCGTCTAATAATATGACATCACTAGTGAAATCACTATTTTCTGAACAAATCTCTATCTAGGAGTGAAATACTACATTTTCCCACTTGTTGCTTTGTTCTTGTTTCAGCAACACATACCTTAGAAAACAAGGTTGCACATTTATAAGCCTCAGAGACATGTGATGAGTTCAGACTTCACTCCAACCTATTTCCCAAAAGAATATAACTGTAGACAATGCGAAAGCTCAGCATATTCTTAAGACTTGGAGTCTGGTGAATATATATATATCACTTTGTTTTAAAGAGGAATGAGATCGCTTACAGGTCTGTGCATATAGACTCGTATATCAAAATGAACAACTTTTTTTAAAAACCCATGTAATTAGAGTGGAAATGATGGGAATTACTTGATACAAACTGATTAAGTGCTGTGGTCAAACCACAGATTAGTGATTTTTCTTTCCTGAACATACTCAAGATCGCTTAAATTCAGAGAATTGCAGTAGGAACCCAATTTCAAGCTGCTTATTAAAACTTATTAGAAGGGAGGAGGGAAACAAACACCTCTCTTCCAGCTGTGCATTTTGGATTGGTACGTAAGAGGATTTGGACAGGGATAGTGTTCAGGTGTTTCTTTAATGAGCTGTAAGCAAGCATGCACGATGTGCAGGGTGGGAATGCCAGGAGAAAAAATGATACCAGACATGTGCAGTGGCAAAGTCCCATCTTGTTTTCTGCTTCACTTTCAGCTACGTTTACTTCGCATTGACATTGCCTAGAGCAACTTCCAAAAAACTCCACCATTCTCCCCCTCAGCCAAACCCAAACTCATGCAGTACTTGCAGCTCAGCTCAGTTTTGCAGTGAAGTGAATAATTAACCCTGCCTTACACAGCAGAACCAAATGTAAATGGGTTTTCAAGGCCAGCCCTGACGTGGGACTTACCAAAGTTAGCATCCTGCCTTGGATTTCTTTGAATTACTTATGGCTGCATTTGTACCAACTTCAGTTTGAGGCAGCAGTAAGACACTGTGTCCAATTTTAGCCATTTTAGCTTCAGAAAAGCCCACCTGACCTGCCTACAGCAAATCCCAACCTTTCTGTTTATGCTTGAAAGGCAAAGGGGGAAGGCAGGAGTGTGCTGAAAGCCAACGGAGTGAGGCTGCATGAGAGCCGAAGCGAAAAGAGCAAGAAAACAAAATATGGTGTATTGGAGACGTGTGAACCAGAGGGACCAGCAAAGACAGAAGGAAAGCTGGGGAGCCAGAGGGAGAGACAAGAAGCAGAAAATCAGCAGGAAGGCAACCCAGGGAGAGCATAAGCAGGAAAAGAGCAGATCTGTTCTGGCAGTGACAGCACACCGCATTACCCAAGGCATGAAAATAGTCCAGACAAAAATATATGCAAACCCAAAGGAGGGAAATGAGGAAAGACTGAAGGATCTGCCCTGCTGCTATTTTAAAGGAGACTAAGACAAAAGGGTAAAGTCCAGATCACATGGCAATGGTAGATTGGCTCCATGATGCATTTCATTGTTGTCAGGGCCCTGGGAGCACTAATATGCTTTAATGGCCCCTGATGAGTTACCACCATGCTCATGCCCATGACCAAACATGGAGGATGGTGCTCCAGACCCTGGCCTACAGATTGGCTTCTCAGCTTGACCTTGGGCCTGCCCCATCACCATAAACTTGTCTGATGGTTTGAACTCTTGGTTAAACCTCACTCGTTGCCTTGTCTTTGCCTGACGATCACCAGACTGTCAACAGGAACTGTTGGTGTCAACCAGTCTGCTCACCTGCCCCATACCATGGTGGGACGGGCTCCGGCTGCTGAGCCCCCCACCCTGCCCACCATATTGCACTTGGCTCCCCATCCTTTAGGGAGCAGCCAGCCCACGCTGCTCCCTCACACCGATGTAGGAAAGGTCTGAGAGCTGCTCACCTCAGCCCCGTTGGCCTTGGGGTTTGAAACTGCGAGTGTCTGTTTGCTCTGGTGGGTCTATCACTTCTCTTTGCCTTCCTCACGAGCTAATAGGAGCTGTAAGCCTGGATGCAAGAAAACAGTGAAAAACATAACATAAAACCACCTCTCCTGGAGTTAAGTACCAAAACCAGCCCTCTCTCAAGAACACAGCAGATAGCATATACTTCTGTCACCCACGATCAAATAGACAGCATTTACCTTGGATCTGAAGACTGTTGGGGGTTTTCAACCTTTTGGCTACAAGTCTCTTCATCCTTCCAGTTAAATCTCTTCTAATTTGCAGTTCAAGGTTCTCTAAAAAACGTCTTCTGGCTAAATCAGTCAAAGTGTGCGCAGTAGAAATCTCTGGGTGCTGCAGGAGGCCAAAGACTGATGAGCTTGGGCAACCTGTGTCAAGAAACATCCTTCCAAGCGACGGCTTTGCTTCAGACCAGCTCTGCAAAACTGGTATCTATTAAGTTGAAGCAGTCTCTGCTCCCTGCATCTGGAAGCTTGCCTGGATGGAAACTCTCCTCTGCATCTCAGTGAGCAACAACACAAAATAGTGAAACTGAAATAAAACTTTTGGAGCTATTCATTTCACCTTCTCCTTCTCCCGCAGAACCTGCGAAAAGACTGCAACACATAAATCCTAACACAGAAATCCTAAATCTGTGAAGTTCATGGAAGGTGGGCAAGCTCCATTCAAGCCCCTACAGAATTTGACTGTGGAACCAAATTAAAATGGGAAGTGATCAATCCTTGCCCATAGGTACAAAACTCCCACTTACCAAGTAAATGAGCTCTCTCTCCAAGCACATAGCTTCTCCATTGCTGAGATAGACACCATGGCTTTTGACCATCAATCCACACACTTAAAATTCATTGACTTCTGCTGTAGAAATAGGACAGATAAAATATAGCCTTTGATTTTCAGGCTGTTTCCCTGTTTTCCTAGGACCCTGGAGGCCTCTGCCTTTCTCTAAAGCTTTTCGTTGTCGTTGTTTGGGTTGGTTTTTTTCGCATTACTGTTTCTTCAAAAGTCATGCTTTATTTATAGAGGACTAAAACAAAAAAAAATAGAACCAATGTGGAAACAAACATTGAAAGGCTCAGAGAGGGAAACAGCATGTGCTCCGTCCTAATCATTAGGCATACCACTCCTTTGTTTCTCCTATTTTATAAAAATACCTCTTTCATCTCTTTGACCGCAGCCACTGAACTGAAACTTGTAAAATGTCACAGGAGTTTGTTTGGGTTTTGGCCCCCAACACTGTAATGTTTGATGTCTAGAAATAACTTGTTTGTGTCATGGAGGATAATGTCATCCAGGAAAATCATGAGCAAAGACACAGGTGGAGACAGGAAGGTCTGGGGCACGAGGAAGCGGGGGTATTAGCTCGGAGGCAGGAACACGTAGAGCATAGCCATCCCGTTCAAAACATGAGCAGCCCAGGCTGCCAAGGATGCTCATGCTGCAGAGCAAAGCCAGCTGTTTCTGGCTGCAGGACCCAAATGCGGTAGGGAAAGCAAGCTGGACTCCTGTCCTAAAACCAAAGGGACTTTTCCTCCATACAGCCCTGGGAAGGATCCAGTCCTGCAGTCTGTCTTGGCTCTGTCTGAGCACTGGTGGTGTCAGACACCACAAATTCGTCCGGCATGGCACACGGCACTGGGAGCTTACCAGAACTGGATAACTTAAAGTAAAACTCAAAGAAGCAACACAGCCTCACTTTGTGAAAACTCGGCGACCATCGACACAAAAGGTCAGGACTGCACTCTCATGCAGCAGCGCTAGCAAACATCCATTTACATGGGTCCTCAGCTGTCATTGTAAAGACCAATATTTCTTTTCCAACTACTAACCACACAGGTGGCAGGGGTGACACAGTCCTGGAGACATGAGAGCAATGGGGTGCGTGTGCTCCCAGGTCCGAGAAGTGCTTCTTACCCCAGGACAAAGGTCCATTGCTAAACCCAGCTGTGATGGCTTTGGGTAAGAGGTCTTTTGGTTCCCCTGGCTCCCCTCTGGCTTCCTCCGGCATTGTCTCCCAGCAAAAGTCTTATGGATAATTCAAGTACTCCACAGGAGAAAAGTCACGTTATGTCTCACTTTTGAACTGATTCTTCACCAGAAAAGGTGCCCCCCAACCATGCTCAGATCAGATCCAACCCCTAATCCATTTTGAGTCTGTATATAGGGTCAGTGGCATCCAAAGCTCACTTAGTGAACATTGGCTGTAGTCAAAGGAGCTCTAAGATTCTAAGACTGTGCTTTTTGTTCTTCATTGACAGGCAGGAGCTGCAAGCTTGCTGTGATGTAAAGCGTCAGACTCTGGGTTAACCAACAGTTTTACTTCATATCTCTCTGTGTCACTGCATCAGCCCATTTGCTCACACAGGTAAGATTTGCTATTACTCTGAAGGCTCCATCTTCCCAAGAGCACACCTAGGGGAAGTTCAGATACTGGACAATGAGTAAAAAATCCAGAGTAATGCCCGAATTGTGAAAATTCTGTGTAATTTTTCTTACCTTCAAAGGGAGAGGGATAAAATCTGAGAGTAGGCTTATAGAGCTGTAAAAACAGACAGTATTTGGCTATTAAAATATAAATTACTGCTAAATCCCACAGAAAAAGGGATAAAGCCAGGAACACTAGAACTATATCTAATCAGCAATATCTAATTAAAACTTATATGTAAGGTTTCAATGGGCATTAGCAACAATTTGAATTCAGTCTGGCATTAACAAGCTTTCATCAGTGTATCCTTGTGCATATGGAGGGATAAGTACATATAAAAATTTACTGAATGTGCTGCATGTACTCAGAGCAAGAACAGAAGGATGTTAAATAATTCTGATCCATTGGATTAGCTCAGACAAACAGAGCTATGGCTTCTGTATCGTTCCATCTAAATAAGATCAGCGTTGGGGGGGGGAGGCAGGAACGGATTAGATGCATGGTTAAAGTGATGCTCAGAGAGGAATTACTCGGATGACAAGCTCTGGGATAAGGACACTCGAAAGATGGCTGCACGGTGGAGGTGGTGACAAAAGAACAGCCCCGATCAAGGTGCTTTGAACTACTGCATGCTGGAAGTACCAAAATTGTCTCAAAATCTCTGCTTCCTCTCTCACTGACATTAATTTTATATAGCTTCATCTTTTCAGAGCTACGCACTCATACCCTTAACAAAAATCCCATTGTGTTTTATCATTTAAATCTATTAAGTCCATCTCAAAAAGCTGTTCTCACATCTATGCTCCCACGAGGCAGGCTGGAGATGGCACTAAGCACATGGCAGGATCGTGCCGGCGGTGGCTGGGGCAAGCCAGGGGCTGGGGAAAGGGAGGAGAAGGGACCAGCAGAAGCTGTGATCTGAGCATGGGTGCTAAACTCTCTGTGAAACCAGGACCATGGCATCCCAAACACAGCACCCAAAATTAGGGGATGCCTTTCATTGGATCTCTTTGAGTCTCTGGTTTTTTCATGTGCAAAGGAGGGAGAGTATGTTTGTTTTCCCACCTCAGAGTTTATTCAAAAAACACATCTATGAAGCACTTTGATCCTGTAGCAAGTGCTCAAACCCTTCCACCCCCAAGAAATTGTGACCCTTTTCCCATCCAGAGCCAGGTTTGAATTCTGCCCAGCAGATGAATGCTGAAGCCATGGACTATGTAAACAGCATAAAGTAAAGCAGAGCACAGATACTGAGTGAGCACTGCCACTTCTCTGCCCTTCGCAGGGACTTTGGTGGAGGAAGAAGGGACCATGTCCTTAAATACTGTGCCACAATGCACATCCCTCAAGACAAATGAATAAACCCCCTTAACTCTGCTCATGCTTCCTGAGGGACTGTCTCTGTAACTTTCACCAATGGTTTTTAAAATAGCTTCTGGGTGGTATACATGCACACATATAATCAAAGACTCCCAGTAACCTAGTCTGTCCTTTGCGAAAATAACATTTCTTTTATTTTCTGTTATTTCCAAGGAGCTCGAACCAGCTAACCTGCTCAAAGACTGAGTCCGGGGTCCCCAGACAGCCACTGCTTTGTGTTCATCAGGCACAAAACTCCTGGGCTCAGGCAGGGAGAATTACAGCCGTTAGCTGCTTTTCCACAAAAAACCAGCACAGAAAATGTTAGAGCTCCAAGTCCTATTGATTTTACCGAGAGACTTGAAACAACAATTAACCTTTCTAACTATGCGTCTTTCTTTAAAATGCATCTTGGTTGCTTTTCAAAGTTTGCTTTTAAAAATTAATGAATCAATGCAATTTTACATCTATTGACCAATTTAAAATGTCAAGGTTGTAGTAGGAAAGAACACTAAAGAGATGCAAATCTTGTTATGCAGGCACATGGGCACTGTTTTGTTGGACACTTGACTCTGAACACTCAGCTCTCAGCTTTAGTTCCTGTCTTTTTAAGTTTTATCTCCTTTAATTCTCTTTAGGGAACATAGTAGATGTCATATGCATTTATAACACCTTGGAAAACATCCTGGTCTTATTTAGAAATATGTGTGCTTATATGCATTTCCAGTTACGGAGACGAAATCTGTCACACACAGCATTTATTATTTAAATAGGGGCTCAGCACTTTGCTTTTATTCAGGGATGTGAGTACAGCTATTTAGGGCTGAGCTCTACAAGCTCCTCAGCAAACTCAAAGTCCTACCAGGATTCAGTACTTACTTAGATCTCTAGCTTGAATCAGCTTTTTTATTCCCTAACCACTCATTAACAGTGTACCAGAGATTTCTTGCACCTTTTCTTCTTTAGCATCTACAAGAAAGGCACTTTACAGAGAGAGGATAAAACACTACTCACCCCAAAGACACTGCGGTATCTGAGCATAAGAGAAAGAAAGGAAGCAACAGAATATATTCATGTCAATTTTAACTGGGGATTTTTTTCCCCATAACAACATGTAGTTTCCTTCTACAGGAGTCCCCTTTGCTGAAGCTGCCAAACAGCTGGAGCAATTATCTTGTTTAAAAAAAACACGGGGCAACAAACTGGCTTGGGTTTTTAACCACCGAAACAGAATGGCACAACCAAAATACCTAGATTACTTGAGGTTAGAAGCATCTATCCACGTAGATTTGATGCCAGAAAATAGCCATGTTTTAAGACTTCAAATTAGCTAAATTACTGTTCGCTTCACTGGTAGTTTGCTTAATTGAAAGTACAGAAGCTACCGCTACAGTGGTAGTTTGCTTAATTGAATGTACAGACTGAAATTCTTAATAAAGTCCAGAGCGCTGAGACTCAAGACTACTCCGCTGTGTTTGTGTTGGCTCCTGGTTAAAGTTGGTAACGCAAAGGCAAAAAAGAAAAAAAGCCCCCAACTCCCATCTTTGTTGTAAGGAACAATATCCACATTAGCGGTGATGAAACCACCACTTCAAATCTCTATATTTTTTGAATTGAAGTTAAAATAATAATCAGGATCCATTCAAACTACCAATAAGCCAGTGAAAAGATCTCCAGAAATTCAGGGAGATGGAGATGAAGGCAAAGCGGTTTCAAAGAGGATTTTGTGATGCAAAGAGCCTCAAACCTACTCCCGTGCTCCAGTGACTCTCCATGTCTTCCCCCTGGAAAGATTTCCTCTTGCCCTCTCATTCTCCCCGATCTCCCCAAGTTTTTGCCTTTCCCTTAGCTGCTTTCTCTCCCTCCACTGGACACGCAAGGGACATCCCCGTCCCGGGTCACGCCTGCCTGCTGGCCCGGCGAGCCTTGCTGAGAGGGAACTGAGCATCTTCAGTGAGCAAACACCCTTCAGAGACACAGGAAACCGCACACAAAAGAGCATTTTTTTCTTCCAATAACACATTAGCCACACGCAAGTGGCTTTTCCTGGAGAACCGGAACCCAAATCTCTTAAGAGAGGACCTTCCAAACTTGAACTCTCATCTTGAAGGCATGAGACAGTTAGCTTATTTCAAATTAAATTTCCCCTCAATATAAGCAGTACTGGTACTTTAATGGAAACTAAACAAAATATTTTCCTCTAGGCTCATTCCCGTGCCCCAGAAATAACAGAGGGATGTCCTGGCAGTGCTGGCCAGAGGCACGTTGCATCTACCCGCTGGGCTCCGCAAGGTGAGCAGGATACAGCGCAGAGGATACAGCCTCCACGCACCGCTCTGCGTTTCCTAAAGAAACATCTGGCTGCCTTAAAGTATAAGGACATGAAAAACTTAGCCTTCACAATGGAGAAAAAAAGTCTGTGTGCATCTTAATAACAGGCTAAAATGGCTTATAATTAGCTCATACTAAGCACTGATGAAGGAAAAATCTTAAAGAAAAAGGAAGACTGAATTTTAAATGAATTAAGGTGATAGGAATGATCTGCATTTACTTGTCCTATAGATTAGTTTGCTGACTACTTTTTTTTTTTCCTGGAGGGCCTTTTAATTATGCATAGAAATCTCATCAAATACAGATGAAGAAGGTCAGAACAATTAGTATAAAACAAACACTTCAGCATAATGCACCATAATGATTATTTTCGCAACAATCAGTTAGCAAGCTCCAAGAACATTTGATGCATTTTAAATTAAGTCATTATCAGATTTCCAAATAATCATAACAACAATTCAGCAAAGCACCAAGCTAAGCTCCCTGTATAAGGCTGTATTCTTTTAAGTGGCTGTTCCTGGGGCATTAAATCTGCTTCACACACCAGCCTCACCAAAGAAGCTGCAACCTGGCACAAACCATGCTCAGAAAGGAGATACATGTGGATGAAGTAAATTGGTACTAACGTATAGATTTAGTTTACTGTTGCTGCCATTCTCCAATCTTTATGAGCCATCTCAAGTTCAAAACCATCATATTTTCCTGGTTTTGTCACATTACAGCTGTTCACATAAACCTGGCGTGGCAAGGTTCTGATCCTGGAGGATCTTCTGGAGGCAGAAAAGCCCATCTACGTGGCATAAACCATGGCATCTCCATGCCATGTGCAGGGTCTGCTCAGCTTAGCCCCAGCTCTCCGCAGTGCCAAGGAGCCGGCGCGAGCGGTCTGCAGGCTGCTGAGCAGTCGGCAAGCTGTGTGCTTGCTCTCAGTTGTAGCCACACAGTGCAGAACGAACAACATTTGCAAACGTTAAAGCTGCTCTTATTTTGGGATCGTTTTCTACTACCAGGTCTAGGTCAAATTCCTGCAAACCCAAATTTCCTCATATGGGAATTTTGGCCTTTCAAGGGCTCTGTTGCCCACCTGCACAGATAATTTAAAACCTTCTCTGCCATCCCTGCCTGCCTTCATCCAATGCACTCTGAAGTGTCAAATAGGGCAGTTAAACAAGTAACAGCAAGAAAGAAAAATAGGAAGGAGGACTGGAGAAGAGATAAAACCTTATATTTCAAGCTTTAACCTAAGTCTTAACTTCACCAACTTTATGCTCAGTATTTCTGGAGAAAGGAGCCCTCAGCCCATGCTGATGAGAAACTGTGTTCCTAAAAGGTTTGTCAGGTTGCAGGCTGTCAAGTTTTACTTAATTTTCAAGGAATGGTCATGGTTGTTTTGCTGCTAGCTGCCTGACCACCACGCTCTCAAGCACAGCTAACACAACAGCCGTCCTTCTCCTGGTCACAGCTCCTTTTCCTTTTCCATAGACACACTGTTGCTGTCCATGCATCCTACTTGAGGGTCAGCATTTGACACCACCCTGCTGTAGGGGCAGCTTCTTGTCCATGGGAAGCACTCAGCAGATCGGTGGTGACTGCATGTGGCTCGAGGCAATCCCAAGCACAAATACAATCTGGGCAGAGAATGGATTGAGAGCAGCCCTGAGGAGAAGGAATTGGGGGTGTTGGTTGATGAGAAGCTCAACATGACCCAGCAATGTGCACTTGCAGCCCAGAAAGCCAACCGTATCCTGGGCTGCATCAAAAGAAGTGTGGCCAGCAGGTCAAGGGAGGTGGTTCTCCCTCTCTACTCCGCTCTCGTGAGACCCCACCTGGAGCACTGCGTCCAGCTCTGGGGCCCCCAACATCAGAAGGACAGGGACCTGTTAGAGTGGGTCCAGAGGAGGGCCACAAAGATGATCAGAGGGCTGGAGCAACTCTCCTATGAGGACAGGCTGAGAGAGTTGGGTTGTTAAGCCTAGAGAAGAGAAGGCTCCAGGGAGACCTTCTAGCAGCCTTCCAGTACCTGAAGGGGCCCTACAAGAAAGCTGGAGAGGGACTTTTTACAAGGGCATGTAGTGATAGGACAAGGGGTGATGGCTTTAAACTGAAGGAGGGTAGATTTAGGTTAGATCTAAGGAAGAAATTCTTCCCCATGAGGGTGATGAGGCACTGGAACAGGCTGCCCAGAGAAGCTGTGGATGCCCCATCCCTGGAAGTGTTCAAGGCCAGGCTGGATAGGGCTTTGAGCAACCTGGTCTAGTGGAATAGTGGAAGGTGTCCCTGCCCATGGCAGGGGGGTTGGAACTAGATGATCTTTAAGGTCCCTTCCAACAAAAACGATTCTATGACTCAGGAGGAAGCATATGTAAAGATCTCATGCAATAAAATTCCAGACGGAAGATTTCAGAGACAACAAGTATCAGGGAGACCTTGGAAATGGAGTCAAACCTCCCTAGCTCCAAAGGAAGTCGACATCTACTTTTGTGCCATGCTGAATTAAGGGCATGCAGACTGGGGAATGGCTATGAAAACTGCCTTAGCTTTTTCTGTCAAAACATGATTCCAGTAAACTGGAGAACTGCAATACCGCAGCTGCAGTTCAGTGGCTTTTCCTAATGACACACAAACCCCTCGTGACCTGCCACCATAACCGTTACCTCCCCCCGACACTCACAATGCTGCAGGTGGTGTTCTCAGTGCTCGGGCATTGTATTAAAAGTTATTTCCCTGGAGGAACCAGTGTGTGTTTAATGCCTGGTCATCTGAAGTCCTTTGCATGGTGGACTCGAACTGTGCATGTGTGGGATCCATCACCGGTGCTGTGAGGTCGGTGGGTGCACAGGAGTCGCTGAACATTAAAAGAAACAAGAAAACTTGTCAGGAAGGCAGCGTTCCCTTGGTATGATGGCTTTCACTCCCCACCCACCTACCATGCACACAGGACATATTTAAAATATCTGAGTATAACAATGGAAAACGTCTCTGCAATTCAAAGCAAACGGGTATTTGTATGTTATTGGTGTTACAGGAATGACCCTTTTGTACAGCAATGTTAAGAGAGAGATCATGCCTTTAGGGCCTACTCCAGATCATACTGGGAGTTAACAGGAGTCTGTCCATTAGCTGTAAGGGATTTCATTGGGCCTTTACAAACAGGGCTGCACATTGAAAAGGTGAGGAGGACAGGGGATGGAGGGAGGGTGGGAGGGAAGGAGAAGGAGGGAGGACATGTGTGGATGCTCCCCAGATACAGCCCTATACCTGTGTGCACAGACACACCCCAGCAGTCACCAGAAGACCTGCCACTTCTTGTTGCCTGTTTTTGGAAATGGCCAAGGCAATGCCTTATGCAATCCCTGGACGTTTGGAAGGCTGCAGTTGCCGTTGCCCACATGTATGTTCCAGTCACCTATTTGTGAACTGCTTATGACTTGTTATAGTTCGTACAGTCTTGGAAGAGTTTGGAATTAATTTACTATTGATTTATGCTGTGTTAATAGCAAGTCACCAGAGGAAATGCAAATAATTTTTCAAATGGATGCTGTAAATCTCCTTGACTAAGTCCATACTTAAATTTTGGGAATGAGCTTATACTTTTGCTTATAACTGGCTCGTTAACCTTTATCTCGATTTTCATTAACTGTGCACCAAAACCCCATGGTGATGGTTTTCTTAAAAAAAGAGAATAAAGCAACTGCCTACTCCTCTGCCCAATGCTCGAGAGGGAGCCAGCTACAAATCCTTCCCTTGTGCTTCAGGAGGAAGGGCAAAATCTTCTTGACCAATTGCTAATAAAATATATGACATTGTCTGTGAAGGTTGACTTGCTTCTGAAAATCTGGATCGTCCCTGCAGCCTCTTCTCTTTCCTTCTGTGATCCTCACGTTCCTTCCTGAGCTCCACCTCTGTGTCAGGCTGCTGCCCTTCACCTTTGCACCTCCTTGACTATGAGCAATAACAGGTAGCAGTTCACATATCGAACCTTCTGGCTGGTGCCCACTCAAAGATAATGTACAGCCTTCAGCTTGGAAGACCTCTGTCCTTTCCACAAGGTGTGGCATAAAGTGTACTTGGAGGATCTAAAGCTGAATCACAATTTCCACAAACAAGCAAAGCATCAAAGAGACATTCATGTTGCCCTAAGGAATGTGAAGCTCCATCAGACCTGGGGAAAAGTCTTAGCAAGTACCTCTCTTTCCATGAGCGCAACATAGTCCTACTCTCAGAAATGCAGCATAACACAGATGATTTCTGATCTGCATTATATGCAATATATAGTCAACAGTAAATAATTTTGGACCTCCTTTAATGCTCTTTACTATCAAGAAGATAACTCCTACGAAGTACAGTAGGAATCAGATTGGAGGATGACACAGCAGCTTACAAAGCAGACCACCCTTGTGGAGACCAAGTCATTCCCCAAGCTTGGACATTCTGCATGTTTCATAAACGGTCTTTCCCCTTGCTCCGATTTCCTTCTGACCCAGAACTGATCCCTAAACTTTAATTGGTGGAAGTTTAGTCACCCACATTACACCTGCCTGGATGATGTGACACGACCAGCCACGTAATAAGCAGATTTTTATTAATACAAATAGTACTTAAAGCACAAGCCACCAGCTATGCAGGTTGATAATGATTCTGACCCTGCTGAGAACTCGTTACTTTTTCCACTAAAACATTTAGTGGCAGTAAATCTCACACAGCCAACATTTGGCAGAAGTACGGCCCTTCAAGCTTAGAGACTGAACAGTATGCCTGTTCCTCTACAAACTATGTATGTCTGTGTGTGTCTATATATGCGTGTGTTTTATATATACACATAATCTACCTCTACATATATATACATATATATGTGTGTGTACACTGTAGATTATGTCTATATATAAAACCAAATCAAGAAAGGAACTAATATACATGTTACATGGAGTGCCATCACCAACAGCTGTATCTGTAAATGTAAACGCTCTGCTCATTGCTTCAGAAGATGGATTTTATAGACAAGCTCACTGGGTTAATGCCTATATCATGTTCTTTTCTTATATTCTTAGCATGTTTTTTGTCTCCAGATCTCAGCCATCTCATTGCTTTGCTTGTTATTTTTGAAATACAATAACGAGAACGCTGAAAGGAAAGGCGAGCAGAGGACACTGACAGCTACTGAACAGTGCAATGAGGAAGTGATCAATCCAGGTTTGGTCCACTTAATTTTCAGTCAACATAACGAGTACATTTGTTTTGCTGTTCTTTTAAACTTTGTTGTCAAGGATACAATGATATCCTCTATGTCAGAAGATAATCTGTTATGAAGAACTACTTTCTGTTGGCATTTACTCAATCAAACTTGACATGAAGGCAGCATCTGTCCAATAATTTTTTACTTAAAGTAAAGTCATTATTTATAATATCCAGCTCAACAACAAAAACCATGAATCTTTCTGAAAGCTAGCTAGAGTGACATTGAATGCTACTTATTTTTTGTCTGAGAAATGTCAGAAGGAAGGGCTCTGTTGTGGTCATGCACTGATATATTCTCTTATGATTGAGGTGAAGGGTTCAAAGGCAGCATAGACAACAAGGGAGAGAATAAGTTTGATGATCTATATGCACAGGGCCACCATAAATGTAGCTACTGAAGCTCACAGTGAAGAGGTAGGATGGTCGTAGCCAGGCCGCCAGCAGCACCTCCGTCATGCAGGCTGCATATCCAAGCCCAAAAACTCTTGTTCCATCAGCTACATCGCATAATGAGGTACATTACACAGCGTTTCTTCCTGAATTTATGTATGGTCTTGCAAGCTGCTTCTGCTTAAAAAACAAACAACCCCATCTACGAGCTCTGCCCAGCACAATGTACTAAACATATATCAGCTACACAGCAGAGCTATAATCTTTCCATCATTCATTGACCACTTGTTTGAAAATGAAAATATTAGCTGTTCACTCCCTGCTCTCTTTTGAAGCACAAATTGAATTCTAAGAAGAGGTTTTTTGGCAAATATGTGTCTTGGGCAGCATTTAACCTTCTTGCTCCCACAGGTGACAGCACAGGGAGGCTGATACACTGTCAAGACTTTTTTCCACAAAAACATGTTTTTTGAGGCAGTGTCTCTCCACACCAGGAATGACTGAGATCTTTTCATTCTTAAGTAGTTCAGAAAAGCACTGACAGTAGAATTTATCAAAAATATATCTTGCTAGCCAAACCTGACTGTTTTTTTCAATAGACTTATCAAAGCAGATTCAAGGAATCTGTATTATATCTGGAGTGAAGTGGCAGATATTGTCTCAGAGAAATTCTACCTTGAAAACTAATTAAATAGGCTTAGATAGAAGCACTTTCATGTGGGCTGGAAATTAATTGAAAGGCAGCTTACAAAAGGTAATGATGAATATTAATGTGTGGAGTTGGTGGCAATATCTAATAGGGTGAGTTTTTATCTACTGTGGACAGGAAAATATTACAGAAAGACATTAAATCCATGTGATTTCAATTAAGAAAAAATCAGACACATAGGTTTGGGAGGAAACACATTCAGCAGAAGTGTGAACTTTTAAAGCAAGTAGAGATACACTTACTGTGAGCAGCCAGGAAACAGCAGTAAATGTTCAGAGTGAGAACTGACCACCCATGGCTCAGGTCTCTCCTTCGTTTGTGGCCATGTGCTGCCCACACCACTGAAAACAGAGCTGTTGAGGACTTTGGTGGGTCCTGGAGACCCCACGGGCACTGCCCACACTGCAACCTGGAGGCATGCAAATGCCTGGTGAAACTTGAGTCTGCAGATAGGGATGTAACGCACTGTAGGCATTCAGAAATATCGCTCCTTCGCCTTTTCTTTTAATGCGGTACACCTGATTATGCATCACATAAATTATTAATATAGACAGAAAAACCCGTTCTTTGTGACAGAAGCTATAGTCAATTATTTCCCCTTCTTCAGAAGCTATTAAAGAAAAACACAAGACTGAAACCATTTCTGTTTCACTCAAGGTTTCTTTTTTCAGTTACTCGGCTCCGTATTGTCACATGCACATATGTAAGTTTCCACTGAATGAATTCCAGAAAACTTAAACATTATGGTATGAGAAGAAGTTCCATTTTACTATTTTGCATTAAGAACTTATAGGTCAGTGTACACTTGAGTGCAGAAACCTTCATCCCTCAAAGATAACTATTGCAAAACACTTGAAATCTTATCCTGGAAGATCTGGTAACACGGATTGCCCTGGAGGGGCAAGTGATTTCTGAGAGGTCGCAGGTAATGGCAGTCTCAGGTAGCAACTCATCTTACAGAATGTGGGCAATTCCCACCTATGAAGCAGTAGTCGGAGAACATGCCTGGCCTTGCCAGGACAACAGCTCTTGGCTGCTCTTCCATGACGCCTCATATAAACAACCATTCAATTTTCTACAAAGCGAATGACAATAAACTCCCATAGCTGTCACTGTAAGTCTTAGGCTCGGTCTGCAAGAGCATGCATAGCACAGGAGTCTCAGGGTTGTGTTCAGCAGCCCATCACCGTAGTATCTGTCATGGTATGGACCATCTCTGGGGAGATGCTTGGACTGGGCACACAAAGGATGGCCAAAGGAGCATAACCTGCACAACCTTTTCCATCTAGAAACATCCTCAGATCAACTGAGCTGTGCTTGGACTACATTAATAAAAAAATTGGCCAAGTGCTGCTCTTAAAGTATGTACTCACATGCCTGCTTGGGCAGAAAGACTGTTTCTTTCACTTACTGCAAACACTGGTGGAATAACTAAATTGTTATCAAACAACTTCTGCCCTAAGACAAGCACATACATTATGGGAGGGTACAAGAAACACGGTGGCCAGAGATATACGTAACAGAGCCAGCCCAGAGACCTTTGCATTCATTTTGAAGTTGTTCCAGTAAATTGGAAAAGCATTTTAGGTAATAATTAAAGATCAGAGCAGTCTCTTTGGCAGAAGATGAGGGAAATAAAACAGGGCAACAAGACTCATCAGTTCTCCAAACTGTTGAGACTTTTCTTTGAGCCAAGATTTCTAAAAGGGAAACATACAGGCATTCAGACACCAGTCGCAGGGAAATAAAAATTTTGCATCTTTTGGGTTATGCTGGTACTACTATGGCTGAAAAGTCGAAGCTTATTCTAATGGCTTGAATCACATTCAGTGATCATGGTAAAAAATATAAGCTAGCTGTCAGTCAAACGCAGAAGGTCAAGCAGTTGGGGGAAGCTTAGAAATAATTTTCTAAAGCTGCCTGAAAACAAGAATGTTATTCTCAGAAAAAAACTAAAATATTACCACTTGTTTTTGTCTGAGCCCAAAGATGACCTGGGTTTTCCGGAACTCCTCATCCAGCATGGACAAGGTCCTCAGCTGAGAGGTGGAAATGTGGCAGCACGTTCCCTGAATCGCTGGGGAAGAACGCTGAAGGTGGCAAGGGAGGATGAGAGCCTCCAGAGCAGCTCTGTGACGCACGGTCCAAGCAGGTTTGCTGCTGAGTGCTTTTTGCTGGGTTGTGCACTTGAAAACCTGGTGTTTTGCATACCTCCGTTTGCTAATTACCTACCTGACGGTACTCCAGCCTGCTTGGGCACACCTCTGGCATTTAATGTCTTTAAATATTGACAGATGGATCGTTGTCTCCTGTTACTCAGGAAAAGCTGGGAGCATAACACTAAGCTCATTGAAAGAAAGGGGATCACCAGCTAAATCCATTTCTTCCTGACTTCTAAATGTGGAAGTACCTTCTCATTGCTTAAGGGATATATTGTTGTAAAAGATCTGGCTGCTGAACTAGCAGCACAAACACTCCCTGCATGCTCTTGCAAGGAGCAGACTTTCTTCTTATTCTGCTCAAAGAGTTTTTCCCCCTCCTTATCCTGCTGTGTAAAAAGAGCACTTTTTTGTCTCACCTTGTAAAAGAAAGAATCAATTTTGTTCTTTCATTGAAAAAAAAAAAAAGCAAAAGAATAATCGACAAAGCCTGCTACTTAAAAGGAAAATTTTTTACCACCTCAAGGTCCAAACTTACAGCAAACCACGTTGTCCAAACCATTGCCTGTGCCCAGACTGGCTATTGATCTGAAGAGACAAAAGAGAAACACAGACCCCAGGAAATAAAAAGGCTGTTTGAGCCTCACCCAGCAGGTAAGTGGCAAAGCCAAGAAGAGCAGCCAGCGCTTCTGCCTCTGTCATGTCGTGCCTTGTTCCCTGGGCCAGATCAAAAGGGTATTTAATCTGGGTTTTTAGAAACCTTTCTTTTTATGCCTCAGAAAACACTAATCAATTGTAGGGTTGTGAGACTAGAATTGCCACTGAAACAACATCCTTACCTGAGAATGGGCGATGCAAGGAGAAAATTTGGGAACTATTAATTTTCTTTTCCTATTCACATGTCAATATTATAACAGCAGCTGATCATAAGACTCTGCTATAATCAAATGCAATTTGAGTGTAAATACACCTTAAACTGGAAGTTTGCATCTGTTGATCTCTGCGGTGGGCTCTATTAGGCCCAAAGTGCTGAGCTTGGCAAGTGCCCGTGCCCAATCTCACCTCCCCTCTACCAGCAAACGCCTTTTCACAGACATTAGTATGTTCCTAACTGTTCGCAGTGTTGATCCACTCTTAATTGACCTAATAACAATTACCAAACAGAAATCTCCACTTTTTTTAAACTGGAAGCTTACAGTGTGCAGGTAAATGAAGATGGAAAACAAGTCAAGGGAAGCCAAAATTAACATCACTCTTCTAAGAACATACAGGCATGAATATGTATGATACATTATAGATTTGACTGATGAATGACCCGTAACTCATCAGAAGTAATGGCTTACACTGAGTAATAGAGGTTCCTCTTTCAAGATGAAACATTAGTCACTTAAATGCCTTCCACATCACACTGCAAAAAAACCTTTGGACTATTTAACTTAAATACTGTTTTCTTTATAAGAATTTCAAAAAAACTGTTCCTGGTTTAAATATGGTGCCCCATTAGTCAAAATAAACCCTCCAACCCTATTTTCTTGCATCATCCTTGGCTTTGCTGTCATTGCTTTGTCAGTGTTTGGCAGTTATTTGTTCAAAGCAGGGGACGGGGGTCCGTTCCCCCTTAACCAGGAGAGAGATCAGAAATAAAGCAGGGTCCCCCCACGCAGGCAGAGATGAAGAGTGGGCTCAGCCAAAGGAGCGAGTATATTGCTAAGGCTCGGTTACTACTGTGAATGACATTGCTCTGGTTAGTGAGATGCTCTGGGTGCTTGTGGACCCACAAAGGATGAAGGACCAATGGCATTGCCTGTTGCATTGTATGCATTTAAGAAGTTGCAGGCTTTTTCACCCATATTCAACCACAGGCATCTTTCGGCAGTGGCTCAGCCAAAGCAATGAAACCAGAATTGCCTGGGGCTTTGCAAATCAACAGCTTGGATCAGGTCATCAGTAGAAGTGGTGGTTCCTCCAGACTTGTTCAAGCATTGGTAATTGGTCAAATCCAGACTTGTTTTTTCTGATCAAAAAGTATATAGGAAATTTGTCCATGCAAAACCTTAATGAAATATGATGCATTTTTCTGTGTTTGCTCTGGAAAGTGATGACTCTGTCCCACACAGTTTTCCTACACAATTCCACTTTTGGCATTTTAATTTAATGGTTATCTTTTCTTTCTATTTGCCCATTAACTTTACATAAAGCTATCCACGTCACCATGTCTACCTGCCATCCACCATTACTAGTGCTTCAAAGCCAGTATCACGCTCCTCTTGAGCTGTCAGAGGAGGAGGAAAACAGGCAGAGAGCTGGGGTGTCTCCTGCCTTCTCCGTGCTCCATACTTCCGAGCTTCTCATGAACCCTTCCCTTCTAAACTATTATGATTAGGCTAGAAGAAATAAAAAGGGCCCTGTGTCGTCGCTATCATTCATTAAGTAAAACTGATTTTGTAAAGGTAATTTTGCTAAGGAATTCACCCCAAATTGAAGAAAATGCCATCTGAGGTCATCCTTTCTACTCAGGTTTACAAAGCAGCACTGGAAAACCAACCTCATAACGGTTTATGCTGCATTGTATTGCATTTGCTATTTGATGGTCTGGTAACACTTTAATAGTCTTGAATGAGCATTTACTTTAGATTTAATGGGGCAGCTTCTCTGTTGTAATTAAATATCAATTGATTGTTAAAGGAGCACTTGCTAGATTTAATATATAAGAGATAAACCTGGTTTGCTATATAATTAACTCAGAACACAACAATAAAAGTGCAATTAAATTCCTAGAACACAGAACTTGTAAAAAAGTTTATCAAGTTGGTGGACATGAGAGGAATTAAATAAAAAATATGTTAAAAATTGTGTTTAATAATGATCCTGAGAGCTATTAATTAGTTTGGTTAACTATTGATGATTTTGACCTTTGATGTAGAGATTCCTTTGAGGTGGAAATCAAACAATGAAAGGGACTGTTCCCACTAGGGGTGCATGGTATCAAGAGGCAGTTTTCTTCAAACAGGTATAGAAAAAATGTCAGGCATCTAATGTAATTTTAATGTTTTTTTTCTGCATTAATAGTTAGTGTTTATCATATCTGCACTTTAAAAACTGAGCCTTTTAAATATTTAACTTCACTATAATTTACAAATAGGTAATTAATCCCCATTCTGTTTTTCTTCTGTTTGGTTTTGCCATTACTTTTAGAGATTTTGTTAATAGGCTCAGTCTCTTAAAAATGGAACAACCAAAAAACCAGGCAGAACAATGGTTTTGACTGTTAACCATGAAAAGCCATCCATGTGCAGAACATTAATCCTACATCAGAATCAGCCTCCACCAAACTAGCTAGAGGAAGACAAAAACATAAATGATGCAAGTATCTTAGAAATTCACCTCAAAGCACGTTCATATAGCTGGATCGCTCTGAACTTCCGTGACACATGTAAGACCCCTCACTACTAAATTAAGACATTTTCTCGTTACAAGACATCACCAAGACTCTCTTTGCAACTATGCTGCCCACGCACATCTTGCAATATGCCTATAAAGCAGTGACCGTGCCTGCAACACGCTTTCCTCCCCCCACCATATGCTGCACACCGAAAACAAACAATAACACAGCAGAATATTAATATCTCTCATTCTGCCCAGGATCCACGGCACAGACAGCCTGACCCACTGCCTACCAGGCATCTTCAACCATTTTTCTTCCATTCAAATCTAAGGAGCAAAGTTTTTTCAATAAATGCCTTTTAAAATAATGCAGTTGTGATCCCATTCTGGGATGCCCCCCACGAATTGGCTGCATGTTTGGCGGGACATGGGGCAAGCAGAGAGAAGCAACGCCTGCATCTGCTCTCCATGACCTTCGCAGATCATAGAATCATAGAATTGTTTAGGTTGGAAAAGACCTTTAAGATCATCAAGTCCAACCATAAGCCACAGCTGAGCTGCATGCAAAAGCTACCTGGTTTCATGATGACAAATCCCAGATGCAGGCTTAAGTACACTGAAATTTTTATTTATTTATTTATTTTGGGGTGGGACTCCTTTGTCATTTTCCCTGAAATTACTTGTCAACACCCTTCTAGGTGTTTGACAAAAAACCTGAAACCAGGACTGTTTTTTAAGTCAACTCTTTGCCCAAAAAAGACCAAGAAGGGAGGGTTTTATGCAATGGAAAGAGAACTGCTAATAGCAGGAAAGTCTTTTGGGGTGCTGGTGCATCGTGCAAAGGATGGCAGAAGTGGAAAGAAAACTGAGATGGATGCTCAGGCCAGCACAATGGGCAAACAACACATTAATGATGGCTCTCGTCACACAGCCCCTTTGGGTGCTGGGACTTTGGGAAGAAGGGTAGGACTTCCTTTTAATTCACATTTTTTCCACTGAACATGAGAGAAGCACAGGTTAAAAAATAACTCCAGCGAAAGGACTGCTGAGCAGCAGTAAGTGCAGAGAGGACAGCCTCTTCCATCACGCCGTTTGCTTTTGTCTGGCTAGTGCTTTCTGATGAGTCTGGGTGGTGGTAGAAGTGGAACACAATAAGTTTTCTCGCAGCCGCCATACCCAGAAGAGAGAACTCCGGTTTTATTTATGTTTTAGAGGTGTAACAAGCCCACATTTACATCGCACTGGAGCCAGCTTGGAGGGCGTGGATAGACGTAGTCTTACCCGAGGGCTGACTTTTATTAGAGCTTGAAAAGCCAGCGAGCAGGGAGCCGGGAAGCAAATACCACTGCCTAAGAGACAATGGCACATTTCAGACCACAGTGAAAATAATGGAGCAAATTCATCACTGCTCGAGCTCTGCCGGCACCGGCAGCTCCTGCTCCTCTGTGCCCATCTGTTCCCAGTGGAAACTCGCCTTTAGGAGTGTTTGTATGGCTGGGACATTTGAGATGAATCGAGCGCAGCAGAAAACATGGTAAATGTTGGTAAATCAGAGGGCTGGCTGCAGGCAGACATTGCAGTGCCGGTCTGCCTGATTTACAGTGCAACACATTTCAGCGTGTGTGCGTCCGTGCACACACACCCACCTCCTGTGCACCTCTCTATCTGCTGGCCTCTCCGGCGGCGGTGCTGGCGAGGACCAAAACATCAACCACTTCTGTTTGTTACTGTTAACCAGCCATCAGGAAGGCACGATTTATAGAGGTCATTTCTATTTGGCCAAAATACCTGGGAGCAAAGAGACAGTTTCTGGACCTCCTGCTACAAAGATGGCTAAAGCTTCCCTGTATCTTTATTTCCTATGACAAATGTGCTTGTCCAACCAATCCCTAAAAGCCTGGTCCTTCAGCACACACACACTCTTAGGGCAAGTGTCTTGCTAGAGGCTTGTACATCTCCTGCCATGGTGAAGCCCTAAACTGGATAAAGCCTCTAAACTCTATCCTAATATAAACATTGAATAATAAAGCGAAAATCTTCATTAAGGGCAAAAATATTCTATAATTACTCAATACAGACAAAGGCAGAACTGATTAATGTCCCTCTCGATAGCTGGAGAGAAAAATCTGACAACTCATTCCCAAAACTCAACAACAGCAGCCACTAAATAACACAGGGGACAACTGCTGTGGCAGGCAACTTGTTCTGCTTACGCACACGAGCTTTTTGTCCTAAATCACTTCCCAGTCTCAACTATACGATGTAAAAACTGAAATGAAACGAAGCACTCACCTGGCATTGCTTTCAGCACAACAGCAAGGATACGCTTGGATGTTTATGTTTGATTTTCAGGTCTTACTTGCATATCTTATTTCTCCCTGATGCTTGTAGAAAATTAGCACCAACCTTCTGTAACTCACAGGGTACAATTTACCAATATGTAAATCTTACTTTCACATAGCTCAAAAATAGCAAAGCTTAAAGGCTTTGCAGCTGAGAACCAAACTGATCCAGCTCTCTGGAGAGTTAATGCAAAATCTCCCATTGACTTTTATAGGCATTAGAGCAGTCCCTCGGATGACTTTATAATCTACAAAGGGAAAATAATTGAGATTTCCAGAAAATTGGCTCAGCATTATTTTAACACTATAAATGTTTCTGCTCGGAAACAGTAGAATTTGCATGTTTTTCTCCCAATCCAAAGATAAAAGTGTTCCCATAAAAAATACTTTGTTAAAATGCTTTTTGGAGAAGGTCCCATCCTTGAAAGATGCATTTGCTAAGGATATCTCAGAAGTGACTTTCTCATTTGAGATCACCTCATTTCCACCAGAGTGGTAATTGCTCATATCATTACTTTCTAAGTAGGCAGTAACTTTCTCCTTCCTTTCCTCCTGCCAAAAGCCTTCCCACTCCTGTCTTTACAGCTACTTTTCTCCCTCCCCTCAACTTTTTATTATAGCAAGGAAGTAATTAAAACCCAAACATTTCTAGCATTAGCACAACAGGAAGGATATAGATCAAGAATATAGCATAAAAAAATATAAAAATTAAGGTTGTTCTTGCAACTTATCTGGTGCTCCTTTTCCCCAGGACCCAGCCGTGGCTAAACCCAGAAGCTTTAGCCCTTTTAGCAGGACGAGTTGTCCTGCTATTCGGGCTTATCTGCCGGCAAGTGGAGGGTGACGAGCCTTTCCTCCTAATGAAAGGAAACACACAGTAATTTGTTCAAATGTTGCAACTGGATTGTCAAGCTGAAATTTTAGTGAGAGGAGACAGATTAAAATCTTAATTTTCAGAATATATGCAGGTATGCAGGTCCTCAGCCTTCACAGGGGACTTGTGTTATTTTAGTAAATTTTTTTGCATCAGCCTTTGTTTATTTTATTTATTTTTCAAGATAGAAACATCACAATAACCAGGAGAACTTTTGCTGACCAAACTTCAGGAAAACCCTCTTCCTCACCACCCCCAAAAAAATCATTTACTGTGAAAATGGGTTATTTACTTATTTGAATACCTTCATTTTGATAAGGTAACACATCCTCACTGAAGCATTACCCCAAACCTGTGGCATTTTCCCTTTCTGATTGAAGTTCTGAAAACACACGTGTACAGCAAATGAGAGCCTTAGAAATCAATCGGCAGCAGGATACTCCCACTGCCGCTCAGATTTCCTCCCTCACCTATTTAGAGCTCTGGAAAATTTTTGTAAGTGGAGAGCTTGGCTGCAGCCTCTCCACTAACAAGCACCTTCATTAGCATTCACTTTACATCAGCAGAAACGAAGCTTCCTTTTTTTTTTTCTTGCAGGAAGAACAAACAAAAGCTTTATTATTCTCCGCATTGTCTGCAGAAGTCAGACAACTCTTGGGCTTCAGTGAAGATCAAATATTAATGCCATATTCCAAGCAGGATTTTTGAAGCTATCAGCATCTCATGCTTGTTGAAAACAGTGGCTGGAGAAAACTCTTTACAGAGAAGTCCTTTAAAGTGTGTGATGCTCGCAGATGAAAAACAGTATGTTGTTGAATGTAATTTTTGAAGAAATCGGGGAAAGCTATGGTAGGCCAGTCAGAATCCCCTGCCGAATAATCAGCATGGAAACCAGCAGAGGCAGGGATTCATTTTCAGATACGGAGCTTCAGAAATGAGCAGGCGGAAGAGGCTGGGGTTTGCCTGGCCCTGGGGTGCGCCCGCCGCGGTGCCAGGCTGGTGTTTCAACCTAATCCCATCCCACAGCCACCGGCTTAAGGCAGACAAGATGTGAGGAGCAGTGACAGCATCCTCAGCTCTACTAAAACCTCCTCTATCAATTTACCAGCTTTAGGCAGTGGTTACAGTTATTGCCAGAAAATAACAATTTCTTTTCTGTTTCTTTACATTTTGCCATCTCTTAATCCTCGCGGGTGGAGGCAGACACTTGTCTGCCTATATTACTTATATTATAAGAATATATTACTTATATTCACACCGAGCCCTGTGACACATGAGGGATCTGGGGGACGGGTAGGAGGGAGGAAGGATGAAGACCAGAGTGGGACACAGTCCTCCAGCCTCAGAGAGGAGGTGGAGGAAGATTTCCTAGAGAAGTGGGAGCATTTTCATGCTTTTGACCGAGTGTTTTTTGTTGGTTGACTCCTGGTCTGTTTTTAGCAGGAGTGCCTTCTTAGGACAGCTAAGTGCTGCCTCTCATTGGAGAAGTGGCATAAGCTCCAGAAGAAATCTGCTGGATCCCTACAAACATCCCCTGAAGCAGAAGACATTGCAGACTTCTACCAGGTGCTGAGAGAAAGGGGAAGAGCCTTCAATTCTGGGTAAAGTTTAGTTCTTATCTGCTCCCACCACTGCCGGAGGAGACCGTGGGGTGAGTGGCCATGGCCCAACTGGTGACAGCATCTGATCTGATCACGCAGTACCCCAAAGGGACAAGCCACAACCCTCCCTCTGAACCAGAGACTCTGGCTGCACCATGTGCTCAGAAATACAGCCAGACCCCTCAGCCTTTGTTCTTGTAGAAACTATCCCGAATGGAAGAATTTCACTTATTTGAGAGACCGTGAGGAGGTGGACATTTCCATTTCCTTTTTTAAAAAAAACCCACAACATCCAATAAAAATTCCAACTGGACTTTTCTACTTGTATACAGATTTGGGAGCTTCTGTCAGGAGCATCTTTCTGAATTTCCAGGAGCTTGTGTGCCTAAACACCTGACCGCTCATTTTTTTCCGGTGTCATCACCTAGTTAAATCTACTGTCTAAAACCATTTTGCACAGAAGAGTAAGAATTCATGATCCAATTAATGTGTTATTCATGAAACAATCATCCTCAAAATCTTTTTCAGCCCTGGTAGAGTAAGCATGGCTACCCAGCTGTTCACCACCCCACCCCCTTCCCAGCCTGCCCACATCAGCTGCTGAAAACTCTTACAAAATATTACCTAAAGGTGATTAAAATGCAAGAATGACCATACCGGCTCAGACCAAGGGTCCATCCAGGCTAGACCGCTGTCCCCAAGCATGGCCATGGCTAACCCAGCTTCAAGCTTGGAGATCTGCTGCGCAGGAGGTGTGACAGAAGCCGCTGCATATGCTACAAATCCTGTTCAAAGGACATGTGTTTCCCTGCAGAACTGCTGGGAATAATAAAGACTACTTAAACTCTTTAGAGAACAGTGTTATAATTTACAACAAAAGCACCCTCAAAATCTTTCAAGAAGGGACCATAAACACAACATGTACTCCCACTCAGAGGTAGACCTCTAGATGTATTTTGTTTCCGAAGAGGGCTACTTTCATTAGGTTGGCTGCTAATTAAGGGGTTTTTTACATTGCTGGATTTACAAAGAGATTTCTTACTCCTCCTGCCTTCATTGTACATCACAAAGAAAACAGAATGTGTTCTTTCAAAGTCCTTAACAATTCCTTACAGCTCTGCAACATCTGAGATTACAGAGAAATAAAGCAAGAACAAAGTTATAGTGAATGTAAATATTAGCGAGAGACCGCACTTCATCTTCCTCTTCCGTGGGGCTCCTAAGAGCAGACGCTGAGCAATGGATATGCTGCTCTCAATCGTCAAAACCCTGCAACTGCATACACCTGCATAGCAATTACCTGCATGCTGCACTGCATCATCCACAAACTTGCAGTGACAAAGGAGGCAAACAGGACTCCTCTTCATTTTTCTTCTATTGTCTCAAAAAGTAGCCATAAAACGTGATGAAATATATGCTGGAAGGGAACTGCTTAGGGACATCTGATGGCATTAACGCTTTACCAACCACACCTACGCAAAACTCTGTTATGCTTTTACGCGCAGGCAATGGCCATTTTATACTCCATTGACGGATATTTTGTTCCAAGAACACAGTGGGTACAAGAGGAATCACAGCTTTAGCAGACCGAGGAAGAAAATAAACGTCCATTTTCTACTCCAAAGCAGTTGGGATGACTCAATTGCTCTTCTTCACCACCAACACTCTGTATCTGGGCTTAGCTTTTTTGGACCCGCATGGCATTATATGAGCCTTGGAAATGTGAACAATGTGGTTTTGCAGCATGGGATCCCTTCATTTCTGCACGACTCTTGGTAAGGACACTGGGGCACCCAGTCATCTCTACAATGGCCAAGATTTTATAGGAGTCAGGCTGAACAAACACAGGACAGGGAGTTATCTCCATCTCCAAGCACTGACAGTGCAGGATGACCCTCAGTAAGAGAAAATGCACCTATTTCTTAGAGGAAGCAGTATGGCACAGCGAAATTAAGGGCCTCTGTCAAAAAGGAATACCATTTGTGGAGGATATAGGTATTTACCTTTCACAAAGTGATCACTAAAACCTGCTTTATTCCATCGAGAAGTCACTAACGTCATACAGGTACCAAAGATTTTTCTGTCTCCCATGCCTGATGTGCTGCCACTGACATCTTTGTTTAGCAAATAATAAATAATGTTCAAAATAATAAATGAGTCTTCCAGATGGATATACACAACGTGGGCACCCTCACCCTGCCTCAGAGAGATGTCTCAGCGAGACATCTCAGGGTGGGGAAAAGCCATAGCCCTGTCTGCAGCATTTCCAAAAATTCCCATTACTAAGATATGCCCTGTGCTGTGAACCCCTTCCCTGGGTCTTCCCCTCCCATCACGGTGTAGAGACCAGAGTGACATCTGCTTGTGAAGGCTGTTCTGGAGCATAGGCTCCAAAAAATGAGAAATGCAGACGACACTGTGAAAGCCCAAAGCGAGATGTTGGCACAGGGACCTGCCCATGGCTAGGCAGGGACCGCACCGCAGAGTGGGAGCTGTGGGCAACCTGTGGGGCCACCGCTGCCGCACGGTCCGTGGCACGGGGGCTTTACGGTGGCCCTGTCACCTGCCACATTCCCATTTACTGAAAAGCTGGATCTGCACAGCTCCATTTCCAAACGTGCGTTGGTGTATAGGTAAGCAAAGGGCATGATGAGGAACTGACATCTCCCTCCCACTGCCCCTATCCATTTTGATATCAATGTTTTATCCTCTTGGATTACACTGAATCCACAGAGATACCCTTGTCACTCAGAGCCTCCTAAAATAATCTGTAGCAGTGAGTGATCAAGACAGAGCTGTATTGAGCAGGGAGATGAGAGGGGAAGAGCAGTCCTCCAAGGCACAGTCCTTTTGGGAATTCCAGTGGATTTACAGACTTTAAAGCATCTCTCCATCCCTGCATTAGTAAGATGCCTCACCCCTTCACAAAGAAGCAAAAGTATATATATATGTCAAATATATATATATTTTAAACATATATATAAAATATATATAAATTCCTCTGTATGGGGAGGGAGAGAGAAGCAGAAGGAAGAGGAGAATGAAAAACCATAGATCAGGATCCGGCCCAACAGCCAGATTAAGCACGTACCTGTCATGCCAACTCCTCTGCCAGCCTGGCACTAATATTAAGTAAGAAAAATCTGGCTCTTAGCAGCATGCATGAGTGCTTGAATGACCTTAAGATGACATTAATTTGTTGCAGCTTCTTAAAGTATATTTCAATTACTGCAGATTTTTTAATACCAATGGGGAAAACACAGAAGCCTGTCAGTATTGGCTGATTTGAAATGTGATGTGATTATCATCAAGCCTTAGTAAAGGATTTTAAATTAAAGACAACTTGGTCTGTAAATACTTTGTGTCTAGATTATTGTTCTCTTTTCCTAATGGCTTTTGGCATAGGCCTTGTCAGTGGTTTATTGTACAACCCTTTGGCTGTGACAGTGTCTTCTATGAATAAATCATACACTTCACTAAGCACCAGACGATGGCAAAATGCAACAGCAGATGAAATAAGCAATAAAGAGCCATTACAGCTGCCTGTTCTCCTCTGCAGGTTTACATCACCATCTGATTTAATTTCCTATTTGTAAAGGCGCAGCTCACTGCAATGCCATTATGAAATAAAATCATAAATGTTCACACGGGCACAAATGAAAAGTGAGGCACCTGCTTGGTTACGAGGTATTTACTCCCTCGGCAATGTTGTTCAGCATCTTATTTGTACGCTTGGGTCAGAGAAACACTGGAGGATTTACAGAGGATAAAATACCTTGGGCGTATTACTGCCACAACTGCAAGATGCTAGACCTATGTGTATCGTGCGGTTTAGACCTGCTTTTATCACCTAAATGGAATGCAACTAGCAAGGGGAGGGAAGAAAATAGGCTACACATGCATTTCTCTTCTGGACTCATTGGGGACGTTGAGCTTACCCAGCTCTGGAGCTGGGAAACGTAAATGGCTGCTCAGCCACTGTGGAGGAGCAGCTCTGCCCTAAGCTCAGGACCTCAATGTGCTGCACCACAAGAGCACCAACCAGCCGAGTCTCTTCTTCAAAGCATGCAACAACGAGGCTACACAACTTGCTCTGGGACACGAAGGATGAGAAGAGCAAGGTTGGGGGTATAACTCAGCCCCTCTCTGCTGGTCCACTGCCTCCTTCAAGCTTAACACCTTCCTGACACATCAGGCCATGCAACAGGTCATCTGAGTAACAGCAACAGCGAAGCTTTGGGGGATGTCACCACACACTAGAAACAAACCCATCCACAACAGCTGTAGCAGCTGTTCTGCAGTCTTCTTGTGGAAATGTGGTGCTTAGCAGAATTGATTTTAGTCTCCAGTTATTTTCCCTATTTCTTTTCCTAGCCATCTTTCATAAATGTGAGTTCTTGCAACCATGTGGACATTTTTGCTGACGACATTTGTTTCAGAATGCCTCTAAGCAGACTTGCAGCTATGGTGTGCCACAGCCTGATACCACTGTAAGCGGATGAAATTTTATCAAGGAAAAATACAACTGAAAAATTAATCCATTTACCAAGATGTTTAAATAGACCTCTGCATGCCTGTCCTCTACATTTCCTCTCTAGAGGAAAATACCATCCATGACATTCAGCTGTGTTGTCAAGGGAAAACAGTGGGCATAAATATGAGAAAACAGATCCTAGACCCAAGTTTGCTCATCTGCAGATGCTTGCCTTTACCCCTGCACACAAAGCACCTGCCAGCCCATCACGCAGTCAGCTCCTCAATAACCCTGCCAGAAAGAACCAATATCTGGCTATGCATGGAAAACTGGACTTCTCAGGCCTTTGCATGACATTGGAGATGGACCTGGTGGGGATCAGGGACAGGAGTCTAGCAGCATAGGGGTATCTTCCCTGCTCCCAAACAATGTCTAGTGAAAGGCTGTGATTTCCTTTTAGCAGTAGAAAAATCACTTCTGCCAGTACTGGCCTCTCCCAGGCTTCCCTTCCTCCCCACAATGAAGAAAAGTGTCCCAGGGGGACCTTTGGCCAATACATTTGGCTTTGTTATAAAGGCTCCGGTTCTGGTCAGGTTACTCAATTAGAACAAGCATCTGCTTCATTTGTCAGACTCGTGCAGCCCATTGCACACACGCTCCCTGGGCAGCTGCATTTCTATACCCTCAGTCAGCTGCGGTATTTGCAAGGGAGGTTTTTACCTGATTGCTGGAGACAGCTACCAACAGAGCCTTTAGTTAGCAAAGTGCCAGAAAAATAACATTTTTTTCAACACACACAATGTAGCTATGACCTGGTCAGGAGCCATTAATTCCTGCTGCAATTTTATGCCTACCAACGCAGAGGTGGTATTTTAATGCTGCACCACTGCTATTTGCTTCACTGAAACCTTCTTGGTGACTATGAACATGTAAAATTCCCAAAGAGCTTCTGTACATAATTTCCATGTAAATGCTCTGCAGTGGGAAACTACAGCTCTAACATTTGTCCAGGAAGGTATTTGTGGTTTACAGTTAAAACACAAGCACTGACCTTTCAAAATGTGATTTTTATCTAGTAAAGCTGAGATAGGGACAAGCAAATGGAAAGCTCACAGCTACATACTGACTTATATTTACCACCGGCTTCTGTTAAACTAATAGAAATCCCAAGAGCCTCAGCTGATGTGAACGGGGACAGTTTCACTGACATCACCTTTGGCACAGAGTCCTGCTATTTTTAGCCCTGTTTGGGGTCAGCCCTCTGCTCCAAGAATTAAGGTGATCCCAGATATAATTTCATCCATGATTTTGCTAATCCTTTTCCAATCTTGAGCCACCCCCTCCTACCTTCTTCACAGGTAACTGCTAATGATCACCCGGTGAGCTCAGTGAGAACAAAGCAGCGTGTGCTATCAAACCAGCTTGGTTCAACAGCATTTACTTTATGCAAACACTTCATTAAAAGTCTTCTCCCTCTTCTAGCCTGACTACTTGCCTCTTTGCTAACTGTGTTGGTTGCTGCTGTTTTCAGCAGACGGGAGGAAAGAGAAGCGCTCGGCACTTCAGCCGTCTCTGAAGGCACCATCTGCGAGTCCCCCTTTTGCCTTCATCCAGTTGTGAGCCAGAAGTTTCCTGGGCCTCCTCTTGCAGCTAACGCAGCTGCACTTCTGGGTGCCTTTCCACTTGACCCTTGCTTTGTGCTTTTGTCTTTCCGCTTTTTCCTTTATGCTTATAGTACTCTCCTACGCCCTGTTTTTCAGACAGCTGATCCACTTTTTGCTTTCTGTACAATTCCTTTTTGCTCAGAGTCAATAAAAGAGCTCATGATTTAGCCACCGTGGTCTCTTACTACCCTTCTTACTGCTCCTCTGCATCGGGATGGATTGTACCTGTGTCCTTAATAGCATTTTTAAAGAACTGCCAACTTTCCTGAACTCCTTTTTTCATTTATGCTTGTTTCCCAAAAGATCTTACCTATCAGTTCTGCATTTATTGGACTTTGCCCTGTTGAAGGTCACTGGTAGTTTTTTCCGTTGGTTTTTGGGAGGTGGCTTTTTTTTTTCCCCATTTTCTGCACTTTTTATTTTTCCATAGACTTCCTACAGTTTGTTAGCTCTCTATTTCATGGTCATGCCCATAAGTTAACTGCCACCTTCACGTTCTCAGCCAGTTTGCCCTGCTGCTCAGAATCAAAGGTGGAAGCTCCTGTTTTCTTATCCAAGTTGCATATTTGAATATTAGCTCCAACACTTCTTCCTGGGTGGCTCAACAGCCCTTCAGCAGCCAGCTCTGGGACTGAAATCCTTGCATGATTTTAGGTTTCCTGCAAGCCAGAGGACCTGGTCAGGGATTTATCAAGCAGTTCTTTGATTTCAGTAAGTTATCTGCTGCTAGGGCATCGGTACTCACAGAGCATGGACAAAGGCAGGGAGCTCCAGGCACCCTCTCCTGTCCTCTCCTCTTGCCTTCGAGCCTGGAGAGACAGAAAAATCCTACGGCTTTGCTATCCCACCTACGGATAATAATTGTGCAGACACCTGCAAGCCTAAGAACTCTAAAACTATGATTTGTTGATGTATTGCAGAACTGAGAAGGGTTTTTTGTGGGTTGTGAGGAGCTTGGGGGAGGAGGGTTGCCTGGTACCAGTGGCATGGTTAAGTGCCAAGCCACCACAAGGATTTTCCTAGCAAGCCCTTAGTCACTTGTCACTAATAGCCCAGGGAAAAACTGACAGCATGTAAGCATCAGCCCCTGGGCTAGTCTGCTGAGTATTTGGGATCACAGCCCCGGCCAGGCTTCAGAATCACTCAGTACCTTCTTAGGCATATAAGCAGGAAATTAATTCCTCTTAAAGTCCCCTCCTCTTTTTTTTTCTACATTACTTCTACGTGGTACTTTTAAAATAAGGAGCAGTTGTGCGGCAAAGGCTTACTGGTGAGGGAGAGGGGAAATGGAAGAGAGAAAATCTCAGTTGCCCCTCAAGCATCTGTAGCTTTAATCCTTTTTCCTCTACACTAAAAAAATGAAGCATTCAACAAGGAACAAACAGTGGAAAATAATAGCAGACGAGGTTGAGCTGTGCTAGTGACCTGATATATAGCCTTGGTTAAATTACTTTGTCTTTCTTTTTAAATGCAGCCTTCTGCCTGTGAAATGAAACGTCTGCTCTCTGCGGAGAGAAGCAGTGAGGATGCATTATTTAGGGACCACGAACATGCTGAAGCAGTAAGTGTTATAAAGGTGCTCAAAGACTTCTCACATGAATTACTGGAGACACCAGGATTTGGCATCAAACCTTTGAGGAAAAGTTCCCACAAGAGAAATATTTCCAAATAGAAGAGACCATACAGTGGTCTGGAGGGAGAGAAAAGGAGGATTGTTCCACGGTCACCTTTTAAACATTGAGAAATGTTTTTAGGTTTGATGTATTGTTTCCGTTGCCCCCTCCCGTGTTTCCAGAGCCACAAACCAAAGTGCATTCTCCAACTGCTGTAGCGGAGATCACACTGCAAACAGGCAGCTGCAAATAAGGTAATTGCTTACTTCTAGGAGACAACCTTTAAATTATTCCCAACTTATGACACAATTCAGCAGCTCCAGCAGGTAGAGCACCCACAAAGAAAACAATGAAAACTTTAAACAGACCTTAATGCATTTTCTATTCTGGGTGAGAGAACAGGAATGCAAGTTAGCAGGCTTCTGCTCTTGAAAGATTGTCTTTTGTAACATGCACTTATAAATTTTTAAGAGCATCTCATGTAGCTACGAAACACCAAACACAGAAAGTGCATTTGGCAGAAGCCTATGAATGTCAGCAAGATGTTAAGGACGATAAAATCAGTCACCTGTTTTACTGCCTGCTGTTAACTCCAAAAGCTTTAAGTGCTGTAAGAGGTCAGGTATACTAAAGAAATGTTTGGTTTCCTTCTCAATAACAATTATAATATTAAATGCCCTTTAAGATGTCAGGATAACTAAAGGGAATATTTATTTGCATAATGACGTATCCTGCACAAAGTGGAATAAAACAGAAACTTGTATCTGCTTTAAAGATTTTGCATACAACTTACATTCCCATAATTACTGGTGAAGGAACACTTGTTTGGACAGTGCTCCGCGCCACAGCTTTACAGCCGTATAATGGGTGAATACTTTTCACCCATTTTCTCTTGGATTTTTATCTGTGATTTGAAATGACAATTGTTTCAGAAGACCTCTCTTTGAAGTCTTGCTGCTTACTAATCTGTCTGCCTCTTCTCTTTCTCTTCCCAGCCATCACCAGAACCGCTGTCAGCTCCTCCCCTGCCCCTCGAGCAGCCCTGTCCCCCAGCCCGGCTCCATCCCCTCGCTGCCCCACGGGGATGTTTTGCTTCCAGGATGCTGGAGTCATGTCCCCGTTGAAGACCAGACACCAGGTCTAAGCATGCTCTTAAACACCAGTCCTGCTTTGATAAATCTGGACCTTCACCTCTTTACCTGCCTGCCATCCTCTCTTTAACCCTGCTAAGTCAGAGCTCCTTATTCATATTCTGAACTCTTATTTGTTCTCTACTGTCCTTTCCACTGACTGCTGGATACAGGTTTTTTTCAGAAATACCTCTCTGCATCTTTAGGTACCTAACGACCTTCACAAATCTGTCCCACAGTCACTTTATGCTTGTTTTTCCCAGGGAGAGCCCTTTCTATCGTATTTTTTCACCTTAGAGATTTTTAACTGATTGATGGATCTAAGATATCCAGCTTCCATAGGAGTCCAGAGCAGAATAACTCACACAGGCATCCGACATACCCCATTACATCTCACGCAGCTCTGGCTTCCACATCACCAAACAACCCAAGCCTACTCTTACCAAGGACAAATGTTTCCCAGGGAATTTAAGAAGCCAATTAGATGGTTTTATCACCACCGTTTAGTGGCTATGTGCTCTCTCTCTGGCCACGTTCCTTGCTATTAATGAGGTAGAAGTGACCAGCTTTGAAGCGCACACTGATTCATAAATCCTGCTCAGTAGTGCTGAAGCTGCTGAATATACAGATGTCTGATTTGGAAACTTCTTTTGTTGCCAAGGGGAGAGAAAAGCCCAAGTTTAAGGTCTGCAAAACCTCTAGAGCTTCACAAATTTTTTCTTTTCAGGCAGTTGAGGCTTTACAGGAGCATTGCTTTCTGTCTTTATTACTGTCTGGCAATACCTGCAATTGCAACTATCCCAAAGCTTTAGAGGGGATGAGCTCCAGACAATGTCACCAGCAGTATCTGTCATCTTTTAGTCACTCTGCCTGAACACACAAGGAGCCGAGAGCCTTCCCTGTAATCCAGACTGATAGTCCAAAAAACGTCATTTGAAATGGGGTCGGTATTATTTGGTCATGCATCTTTCTCTGGATTTTCTCAAATTCTTATTAGCAAGCACTCAAGCCATTATGTTTGCTTGACTAAATAAACATTTGGCTCTGCAGAGCCACTAGCACGCATTACAAAACTATTTTACCTTCCTATACACCCTGTTCATTAATACGCTGAACCACAAGGTTCCCAGGAAAGGGCTGGCATCCCGGTAGTTTGAGAAAGAACAGAGGCTGTAAAAGCTGATCCCATTTCCCATTCTAGAGCTAGTTACAAAAAGGTGGAAGTTTTCCTTTTTTTTTGTACCTGTTAGAGCTGCAGCAGAGAAAACTACCTAAGCTGGCTTAATAAAAGGCTCTCTAAACGCTAACTCAGTAATGAATTTGACCTCACCTCTGAATGCAGAAAACAACAGGGTCCTTGGCATCAGACAGTTTTTCTAGTATTATTGAGAGGATCTAGCTGTGAGCAGGTACACACAGTAAGTGCTGTGAATACAACTGGTCAGGAGATGGTTCTTGCTGCATGAAGATCCCAGTCTAAAAGAAACAGAGAAGTTGGGTGTGCAAGACCACTAGCCAAGCGCGGGGAGACTGGGCGCATTGCTCAAGGTACAGCCTGGTGCTCAGTCCTTTGGGACACCAGCTTACCTGAGAGTAAGCCCAAGGACAGCCAGATTGCACTGACTTTAACTCTCCTGCAAGCTGATGCTGGGGATCATTTTTCACTATTTCTCATGCTTGAGCTTCAGGGAGCAAGTCCGACGTACAGAGGACTTGCAAAATTGTGTTCCCAGGAAAGTTTTCAGGATCCTAATTGGTTATTCAACGATCCCCAAGTACAGTGTATTAGGTAAGTATAAAATTAACAAAAATGTCATGCGCTTCAATTAATTCAAACTTACATGAGCAATAAATGCATCATTTGCATTATTACTAACACATACAATTTAGAGGCATGTTTGGATATGAATCTAACATGATAGCTTTAGTAAGTTAATTAGATAATTGCTAAACATACTAATTGATTTTTAATTACACAGAGTGAAGCTTGCAGCAGAGCCAAGACTGGCAGACTTCTCTGTCATTAGAGAACAAAAGGAACTTCGGCAATGCTTCAGCATCCCCAGACTCAGACGTGTCCTGTTTTCTGTACCTTTTTCTCTAAGTCATTTACAAACCCACCAAGATTTCCCAATCTTCTGATTTTCTTACCATTTTTGAGATCTTCAGTCAAAAGAGAAAAAGCTTAAAAACACCCCAGGAGAAAGATATTTGCACATATTAGCTTAAACTTAAGCTTTTCTGCCTATAAACATAAGTTCAGTCACCTTCGTAGATCTGCCACCAGGAATAGCTTGCAGTTTCCATTTTGATTTAGGCTTTACCAGCTCTTCTGAGACCGTACGTATACATCTTTTAGAAGTGATCTCCAGTTCCTGTGCACGAGCACAGCTATCAGCCTCCCCCTAAGAAGCTGGAGGTGCAGTTCATCAGAGAAGCATATACAAAGTCCCCACAGTTTAGGGCGGTGGCACGTAAGATACTGTCACCACTGAGGTGGCTGAAGAGCTTTCCTCCCTGTCTTGCAGACCAGTCTTCATGAGGGAAGACTCAAGGTGCACGTCACCCCATGAGAAGAAAAGGCAGGGAACCACAGTTGCTGCCTAGACTGCAATCCCAGGCGAGCCTGCCATTGAGAAGCCTCCAGGGACATGCTTTTGGGTGGATAGTGTGTATGGGCTCACCCGGCTAAACCAGTTTCAGAGCACAAAGGCGGGATGCAGGGAGTTGTGATTCCACTCAGCTTTGTCTCACCTTGACGGATCCTTATCTGTGCAGAGATGACTTGGGGGGAGCTGCGGAAACGGCTCAGCCCGGGGTTGCCTGAACACTGCTGAAACCTGAATGGAGCTGAAACCCGAATAGAGCCGTGAATGATCCCTTAACAAACCAAATGCCCTGAGCACCATTCCACCACTGCTCAGTAACTTTGTGTGCGGGACATCACTGAATTACCGTACAGACTAAGGAGCCATCGAGGCACCAGAGAGAAACAGTGGTGTGTAATCCTGCCCCCACCCATCAAATCAGGGAATAAAAACCAGAAGGTTTGGGCAGAAAAAATGGGGAGAGCCTTTTTTCCAAGGATCCAGCTGGCCTGTAGGAGATTCTTTCCCCCTTGTCCAGGACGCTGTACAAGGTAACTTCCCAGGGATTAAGAGGCCTTCCCTGAGAGAGAGGGTAAGGGATTAAGAAACATACGTATGGTATTTGGCATGCTTTAAGATTGTGATTAGTGCACTCTTTTGTAAGGTATTAAATCTAGCGCACTTGTGAATTGTGTATTTAATTGCAGTAGTGCATTCCTCCATTATATCAATAAAAACCTACAATAGTGGCGTATTGGACCTGTGAGTGAAGTTCAAATAAATTGTTAATTTGAACCTGACAGTGAAGTCTTTCTCTCCGTCACACAGTGGACACGCATCTCCACACCCCCCAAGAACAGGGCTGGGGGCCAGCCAACAAGCAGCCAAATACCAAACGTACCCTAACTGAGATGACCCTTGGTGGTGGAGCAGTGCCAGAAGCACCTAGCCTTCAGGGCATCCCTGCCGTTTGCGTGCTCCAGCAGACAGGAGTGCTATGTTCTGCACTGCCACGCTGCAATGTGATAAGCTCCCTAGGAAGGGCTTGGGAAGGAAGGTCCACAATGTAATGACCAGCAGCCCGACGATGAGCTCAGGACTGCTTTGCACAGCAGCTTTCAAGCGCTCCCATCCTTCAGTGCTCCTCTTGTTCTTCAGAGGAAGCCTGGAGACCTCCTCACCTTTCCCGGGAAAGCGAGATGTGACCTCACATCAAGCAGGGAACCCAAAGTGTTGCTGCCACTGTGGGGGTAACTCATCTTGCCCCGCCAAGGGTTACTGCCCCACCAAAAAGGGCCAACTTTTGGCATCCAGATGCACTACAGGAGCAGGTCTTGCCTCCCACCACCGCAGCCTCACCCTCCGAGGGAGGTGGGGACCCCCAGGAAGGATGCACAGCTCTCCTCAAACCTGCCCGTGTATCAAAATCACCATAGAAACAAATCAGTTGCTGTCTGTTGGTAGTAGTCTATATTACTTACAAAGTCCCTCAGTCACCCCAGTGAGATTTTTTTTCCAGGGACTGAGAGCAAGGCTCTCAATCCACTCTGCTCACACATGAAATTCTCCCTGGCTGCACTGTTATCCGTGCAAGAAACACACTTATTTAAAAAAAGCTCAAAGGATCTGCCTTAGCATTGCTCTGTGTGCATTTGACCATGGGATGTCATGCTATTTTCACCTGTACTTGTTCAGCAGATCCCTGAAATCAGGGCATGAGGACAGTTTTAGGAAAAAAAGCAGCTTTTGATCTACCGGAGTTTTTTTGCAAGAAGGACCTGAAGCAGAACATCTGGTTCCACCACCTTCCTCTGCAACCCCTGCCTGACCAAAACCACGCAGCACATCTGAGTCAGCTTATTCATTCCATAGCAAAAGGAAACTTTCTCCCATTTCCTTCTTATGAACTGAAGGGCAAGGTCAGAGCCCAAGACAGCCCAAGGGCTGGCCAGAGGGAAGGACCTCTTCAGTGCAAAGTGCCTGGGACTGGCAAGTGCACAGGAGAGCTCCCATCAGCCAGCTGTGCTGGCAGGATCATGGCTTGAAGGGCTTTTAAGCTTGACTCCATCCCTGTGAGCAGATGAGCCTGGCTCTGCTTCACCCGTGAGAGGCAGAGTGCATCAGAAAGAAGCTGATAGCGGCTTCCCGTATTTCTGGCTAACAAAAGCCAGTTGCTGATAACCCCTATCTGCTGCTGTGGTGCTGGCCACTCCGCTCTCCCACGTGAGAGTGATCTCCAGTGACAGGAGATGTACACACAGGGAAGCACGAGAGACAGAGGAAAGGGGAGAGAATTTGGGCTTGTGCAGTTTCAGGGGGAAAAAAATAAGGAATCGCATGCTAAATATTGAGAGAGCTGGAAAGTTCTCCAACATGCCCAAAATCTGTGTAGAGGAACAGCGCCTCTAAATAAAAATCTCATTCTCTTTAAGGCATAAAGAAAATCTCCAGTGGGAGCACCGACCAGCACCCCCACCCCAAATGGAGACTAATTCACAGTTCCATTAAAATTCCTTAGGGTTGCTCCAGGCTATATCCTCCCCTCCATCCCACTTAGCCTGTGAACGAGATTCGGGATGGGAAATAGGGGCTTTCCTCCTTCCTCAGCTCCCCCGTGCTCAGCACCTGTGTGATCACAGAGCTACTCCAGCCCAGAGACCGCATCAGGATGAATCCCTGCATGTCCATCTATTTACTGCCCATCAGCTGGACTCGTGCTGGAGCAGCTTCAGGTCTGGTTTTTACCTGTGCAGACAAATCACTGCTTGGGAAGCACAGCAGCGAGGCTGATCCACAGCTCAAAGCTGAACCCCTCGTTATGAAGATGTGCAATCCATTTTTGTACGCAGTGACAGTGCCTGCATTGATGCTCACAGATGCTCAGTAAAGGATGCAGCAGCCACAGCGGGTCAGATCCAGACCCCCTCCTCATGGCAGGAGGATTAGGTCCTCCTCTGCCTTGCACAGCTTGGTGCTATTTTGGGAAACCTGACCCCAAACTGAACTTTTTCAGACTGTGCCGCTCACTCCAGATTTCTGAGTGGTGGTGACACTTCACAGCCAGTAATGAAAAAACCCAGCAGAAGTACAGCTGTTTGCTGTCACCGTGTCCAAGCCAATGCAGGGAACTGGGTGTCTTAAGGTATGTATTGCTCCAGGCAAACGAGGTGAGATGTGATAGTTCTGGAGAAGAAGTCCTGGCATCTACTGGATTGGGGTAAAGCCTTAACATCTGAATTTCACAGATGTGATCAGGGCAGCTCCCTTACAGCACAGGAAACCACCTGAGAATACACCTACTTTTCCTTTACAAATGTGGCATTTCTGGACTTGTCTGTGGTAGACCAAGAGGGATTATGAAACTTTGCTACTGAAAACACATAAAATGATTTTGGGAGGCCTAATTATGGCACACATCCAAGTCTTGAAATGCACCTTAAAACTCATTACTCCAGTACTGCAACCACATCCAAGAAGGCAAATTTCTTACAGTATGTTGGCAGTCTATTTCTTTTACTTTCCTGCACACTTCCAAAATTATGTTTCCAGAGGAAGCTCTCAACTGCAAGAATCCAATATTCGTGTTCTAGGAACATTATTCTCATTCTCATGTGAAAAGACTTCTTTCCAGTAAGATTTCTCCCAGCTAAGTACCTTGGAGAAATATCCAGTGGAAATGCCAGGGATCAGTTCTCAAATTATGTGTAGCCTTTCCTTGGGCTTCCAGTGCCCCCCAGGCCCACACAAAATCCCCGTCTGTGCCTGCCCCAGACAAATCAGTTCCAGTTCAGCCACGCATATGAGCTGGTGCACACGCGTGAGATTAGATTTTTCCAGTCAGCCACCAAAACCGCCCTCAGACGAAATGATTCCCCCGATGCACCACCTCAGAAAGGAAGAGGAGGTGGAATGTGACTTTGATGGGGAATTTAAAGGCCTAGTGCTGCCCTCATCTTGCTACAGTAGGATGCAGGATCCCTCCTATTGAAAAGATTGCTTTTGCTATAGGCAATGAGGATATTGCCATGGCAATAACTAATAACATACCAGACTTCAGCGGCCAGGACAGAAACTCAGCACATGTGCTCCTCTATAGCTAAAACAGGGACTAAAAGTGCAGAAGTGAAAGGTTCAGGTAACCTCCCAGGACCTACCGAGACTGCTGCTTTGCTCTTTTATTCCGTCTCACTACAGCATACATCCACACTGGTATTTTTCCTAGCACTCACTGCTCCATACTGCCACTGTCCAGGCACTTCTCTCACCCTCCTTAGGTCATGACTGAACATTTGTAGTTATGTAAATATAATCCCCTTATGAAAACAAATCCTAACTTGTAAACAAAGCAAACTAAATCTGCGGAGACTCAAATGTAGCATTTTACCTCCAGCTATAGGATCAATCAACAGAAAGAAGGACAGAAAACAATGCTCCAGACTGTTCCTTGGTGCTGTTTGAACCCTTGAGACTCATTGCACAGCTGTTTAGCAAAAAACCACACCCATATTTTACCCTCCCCTTTCCGCCTCTGTAGGAAACACCATTTACTAAAAGCTCGCATTTAGCTCCATTTCTTCCAAACCCTGCATGCAGCATGTATGATAACTCATGCTTTTCCTCATCTTTTTGGCCACACATCTTTCCCAAGCCTCTCTAAGTTCAGCCTGCTACAGCTCGACACCAAGACCTGATCACATCTGCATTTCGCGTGAGGCAGCATCCCTTGAGATGTAGATGCAACGGGTTGTGACACCCTGTCCTGGCCAGCCGCCACGCCATGGATGCTCTGCACGGGGGGAGCCGGTTTGCAGAAAGTCACAAGTAAAAATAGCAAAGCAGTTTGCAGCTAGGAACAGAGAAAGCAGTTCTTTGCGACTTGATGCGACAACAAATGATTTATGCCATTTGCTGGCGCAGCGTGCAAGCAACGTGTTTCCTGGCAATTCCCCTTCAACAGGAACACGCCAGGTCTGGCAAGGCAGAAGCCTCAGCCACTTAGGGGGGCTCGGCGTGGCTGTTTGTCACTCTACAAGCAGGGGTGACTGCAGCTGAATATGTTTTTTTTAAAGCTGTAGTTGAATAAAAATAAGCATTCCTATCTCAGGAAGCCCAGGGGCAGCAGGGACAGTTGACTGATGGAAGGACGAGGCGCAGCAGTGAGTTAATGTAGCCAGGATCTCCTGCAGCTTTGCTGCGGGAAACAAGAGGAACATCCACAGCAAAGGCACACGCTGCCACTGCCCCCAGCCCAGGCGCTGCCACAGCAAGGGGACGCGAAGCACCTCCTATCCCTATCAGTTCCCTTTTTGTCCTTAAAAAAGACAAGTTAAAGCGACAATCAAATGGACTGCCTGTGGTTTATCTGGTCCGTAGGCACTTGGAAACGTGTCGGCCGCGCAAGCGATGCTCAGCAGCCCCGGGGTTGGTGCAGGGGGGGCAGCGCTTCTTCTCCGCTGGAGCTCTGCTGGTGGGAGGGCGGACAAGAGGGGAAATTAAAACTTGGGTGGGGGCAAGGAGGGCAGTGCTGACAGGGCTCCACAATGCAGCTGAAATCACGAGACAGTCAATGCTTTATTACAGGGAAAATTAGAGCTCTTTCAGAAGGCTTCAACAAAAATATTGTTATTTCCACTTCAGGGGAAATCCTTTTATGAAAGACAGTTACCTAACACCTGACTTATATATAGGAATGGGGTCTTAGCGCGGTTTCTTTTTCGTTTAAGTTTTGTCTTGTTCCAGTTTTTTTATTCCTTCTTTTCTTTCAGAACAGCGCACTGCTTTTTGGAGCTTTTGCAGTGACAAGATTGTTTGGGTAGAGTGAGACCCATCACACACCACACCAGAGGAGCTGGTAATTCAGAACAGCCACCAAAAAATGGGGAAAAATACATTTTAGACTATTTTATTCAAAATTCTGTCCCACTATAGGCAATGGGAGCTTTGAGCATTGGCTTCAATCAGAATGGGATTTCAACTTCAGTCTTTCAAAGCCAGCATTTGGATTATTAAAACTCTTGTGCCACGCAAAGGGTTTTTATAAATTGCAAACAAGGTTGCTTTTACTGATGAATGAACTGCAGAAGAATTTATTGAGACAAGGTCTGAAACTCTGGCTGCTTGGCTGAACTGCCTGGATCGCACTCTGCTTGTGCTCAAAAGTGTCATCATCCCTGTCAAATTGCTGCCAAATACCAAGAGCTATGGGATTAATTCGACCACCCAGATTGCACTGACAGTGCTGTTTGGAAAGGAGATGATTCAGCACCTGGGGATATGCCGAGGTGTTTGCATGGAGCACTGCACAGGTTTTGAAGGCAGGAAAGTCTTACAGAAAGGAGATCCACCGTGTCCTGTGACACCAGAGGTAAGGCTACTAGGTAACATATATGCAGGATGCCTCAGACAATTTCCCGAGTGGGAGGGATTTCCACCTGTTTTTTAGAAAACTGAACCAGAAAAGACTTCAAAATTGTAATTTTGTTTCAGCAATAGCACATGAATTTCATCATGCAACTTCTAGAGAGATTACTGATGTTTCTGGGATAGATGATGGCAGATGGAACTGTTAGTTCTTCAATATTTTCCTGCAGTGTTTGCTCTCAACTACTAATATTACAATGTGTTAAATATCATACAGGTAGAGGATACGGATAATAATTAAAGAGTTTATAATTACATGAAAAGGTGCAAATTGCCAAACAGGGTCCGGCAGAAGGTTCACCTTGCCCAGCATTACTTGTGGCAGTGGCCAGCCGCAGGTGGTTGAGAGGGTTAAGGAAGGGAAGGCAGACTGTGATAACCCTCAGGACATCCTCTCAGCCTCCAGCACTCCTGCCTACCACCCTCCTCAACCAGAGGTTGTACCTGCATCTTGACTTTTAATTAATGACAGATTAATTAACATACCTCAAATGGGGTATGTTATTACTACCCTTGAATAGCTGTAGAAGACTGAGACTCACATACTTTTCTGTTTTAACAAATAAGCCCTCCCCAAGCCTTTGTGTTTGATCACATCAGCGAAAAACACCTGAAATGGTTAAGCACTGACCAACTAGTGGATCTCAAAAAATGTTGGCAGTGGAGAACTATGGAAGAGCTCTCTGGCAGGCTTGGCTAGACACCAGCATATGCTCTATATTCATTAATGAACTGGAAGTACAACAAAATAACAAACTCGCTCTTTTCTCTGCTTACACACTGCCAGGAAGATTGACTAAATGGGTGAGAGATTTATTTAGGGCAATATAGTTCACGTAGTGACCCATGCACACAGAAGCTGAGTGTCTTTAAATACCGCTGAGTACATGCAAAGAGAGATGATGTGGGTCACCCCTGCAAGACTAGAATCCGCCCCTGAAATGACTGACTCTGAATAAAGCATGTTCGTAGCAGGCAAGAAAAATAACACGAGTTGCAGAGTAATGCTGTGGCCAACAGTGTTGATGGGACTGGAGGTGGAGGGAGAAGAAAAGCGTATGGTAAGCCACCTCCCAGCAGCCTCGCAAGTGCAGCGGAGGGGCAAGGACACGGCCCTTTGCTGGGAGGTCTCTGGCTCGCTTTCCAGCTGAGCCTCCAGGATCCGTTTTGGGCTGAAGCCTAAGAACATTAAAGAGCAGAACTGTAACCTGCTTTGCGGCTTGCTTTCTCAACATAGAGAAGAGTTGTCCAAGAGGCTGAAAAATTAACACTCACTGGTATTTCTTAACACATTAGGCTTACAAAGGTTACTGCCTGGAGCTGGTAAGCCTTTTGGTTTACCTCTTTAATGCTTGTTTTTCACTTTTTTTTTTCTCTGCAGCTATAAAGAAGAGAACATCGGAGGAAAGGGGCCTGGTGGTCACCAGTCCCCATTTGTCAGGGACACCCAGGAGGATGCATAGTCATTGTGAGAGCCCAGTGCCCTGCAGAGAAGACAAGAGCTCGTACGAAGGGTGCGTTTGACCTTGGTAAAGGAATGGGGTAAGTCCAGGTTGCGAGCACGGAGCAACAAAAGCTTAAGGCATAATGAATTAAACAGGCGATACCAGAAAGAAGCCTCAGGAGATTCAGTTCTTTGGGTCACAGTCATCCCTGGATGTGCTTAAATAGGTGAGGAAAAAAAATTATTTCCTCTCTGTATACCTGACAGCGGTATAGCTAAGAATTCAATACTGAATCTAGGTCTTGGGTTTTCATTTCTAAATCGAGGTTGAAAAATTGATGTGGAAGAGAACTACAGAAATTACTCAGGGACTGGGAAAAATGCCATGGGCTGAGAGCTCAAATGGAGAGGAAATGTGATTACATGGGATAAGTACCTGTATGGGGAGAAAAATGCCTGGTACAGGAGGACTCCCTGCCATCCTAGGGAATGCAGAACAGGCAAATTAAAGTGAGAAACCAGCCTGAACGTCTTAGAAGAGGCGGGAGCTGAACACAAGCGTTACCAGGACTGATGAACTCTCCACCTTCTCCATCCAGGACTGGATGCTTTCTGGGTGATAACCTTTAAAGCAGAGAGCCACGAGGTCCCAGGGACCCCTGGGTGAAGCTCTGATATCCAGGGCACCGAGAGGGTGCACCAGATAGTCTGTCTCCTTCCCAAGACCTCAACATTTGAAGTGGTTATTTGCAGAGGGGAAATGATGCACTAAAGCAGCTGTAAAACTCGGTAGGGCTGGTGGCTGCTGGGAACAGCCAAGGCACTGCAGCGAGGAGCCAAGCTTTGCCTGGGGTGATTTATCCTGACGAGAAGAAACTGTGTGGCTGCCGGTAGCTGAGCTCAGTTATCTCTGTGTGGAATTATATTTTGATCTTCATCTTCTAACCCACACCCCCAGTAAATTCAGTTCCACAAGAACCAGAGTAGGAGGGTGGAGACTGTTGGTTACACAATGAAGGTTGTGCAGTTTCTTAGACTCGTTGCAAAGAAATACTCAGGTTACAACGCTGATCCATCCAGCCCACCAATGAGGAAGAAAAAAGCATCAGTAGTTAATGTAATGGCCCAAGCAACAAGCTGGGAAACCAACCCCAATGGCGACGCTGGTTTCTTCTGTTACAGAGGCGCTCAGAGCTGGTAAAACACTCCTTGGTGAACAAACCCCTTAGATAGAACAGAATATCTGTTTTTCTTTCTCCGGCTTCTCCTTGTGTGTTATCACCCCTTTACACCTGAGTGGAAAACCTCACAGCTCTGCCTGCTGCTGTACCACTGCTATTAATGCTAAAACCCATCGCAAATGGTAGTGACAAGTTCTTTTGTGCTGACCAGTTGTTTTAAGCAGCTTTTCTACCTGTTTTTTCTTATCACTCACCTGCATTTCTGCTCCTAAAATCCCTAAGGCAAGAACTTGCAAAATGCTTCACTGTCTGAAACTCAGTGGATCTCCTGGACTATCATCCCCAGAATAGCTTTTCCAGTTCAGAGGAGAAAACTGGCATGCCCAAGGTGACTTCTATGCTGAATTTTTGATGGCACTCAACAGTTGACTGTGTGTGGGTGGGCAAAGGCCTTTAAAAAATGTAAGTTGACTGTAAATTCAACATGCACATACCTTTACGCATTCACACAGACACAATTTTCAATGGGTGAATAACCTTGCTAGGCTTTTCCCCCCTCTTATTCTTTTATTTTCTTTAGGAATTATTTGGCAGTACCCCCAAAACATATTAATTATTCATCCCTAGGAAAAGACTACGAAATATGAAAATCCAGCTACCAGCACATGATGTAGAAATAGAAGGCAAGGTTATTTATAGGGGTTATCCTGAACTTTTCCTTTTCTGTTTTCAAGAGTCAAAGCTACAGTAGAGCTGCAGTTTTCAGTACAATGCAGCAGTGGGAACCGGCACTCTGACATTCCCAAGGAGGCTCTTGTGGTGCAAGATGTTCAATGTGCAAACTTGTGTTTGTTAGGTGAAGCAGCATAAGACACTAGCTTTTATAATAAAATACAAATAATGGCATTAGTAATATAAAAAGTGCTTTATACAATACGAACCCAACCTGTTCCTGCTGTTTGGTTGTGCTCCTTGAAATATGTGGCTGACTGCTGGGATAAGAAAACTGCTCATGAGTACAGAGAGAGGTGCGGGCTCCTCTCCAGCGCAGCCCATGTGCCGTGCCTGTCCGTGCCGAGCTCCCCAGGGAATTATTGCTGTAAAAAATGGGGCTGTTGCAGTGACTGATCAGCCACTTTGAATGGTAGATTCATACTAGGGAGTAACAACACTAATGTAAATAATTTATCACTGAAGGATTTTATTAGACCTATAAAATAAACTCCATTGTAAATGTTACAAATTTGTGAATTTTTGCAGGGCCATTTAGCAGGCACGCTGCCGGGAGCCTGCAGACAGCCCTCAATACCTCACCAGCAAGGAGAGAAGCTGTGAGCTTGCTCAAGAGCTTGAACGGGACTGTTAGTATAGACTGATTTACACCAGCAATGCTGGAAACATCCCCTGTGTCCTGAGGTTATTGCCACTGAGAGTGATGAACATTAGAAAATTTTAAATGCAAATTGGTGTAAGAGCTCACAAAGAACAGAGTGCTGCAAATCTTAGTATTTAAGGCACTTTGACCTAAAGACCATACCCCAGTTTTGCCACACTGCAAGTGCAAGGTGGTATCTTCAGCATGTCCATGACAGCCTACAGATACCTTCACCTTCTGCCAGAGCAGACCAGCACTGAGCAGAAAATGCCTTCAGATGGGGCACAACCGCATACAGCCCATAACACAACTTACGCCACAAAACCCGCAGTTACCGCTTGGATCATGGCCGGTGAAACTCCGTTAATCCAGGGCCTCACCTAACTCACCCTGGCTTTGGTGGAAAGATGCAAATTGCTGATGCAACAGAGGTATTTCTGCTGCAGGAGAAATCCAAAGTAGCAGCCAAGAAGAGGGTGTTTCCCAGAAAAAAGCAAAGTTGGGGGTTTTACAGTGTCAGACTCAGATTTTTCAAGATGATGATGGTGTGAAAAAATGGAAAATAACTTCCTTCCCTTTTTCTTCTACCCTAATGGTTAAATGTTTGGTTTCATTAACCCTGAAAGGTGCTTACCCAATTGCTTCTACAGCCATCTCTCACAACAATGCTAACGTCACGTTGTAAATTAGGTGTTTTTCATCCTTCTGGCTCATTTATTACCAAAGTCTAGCTACTGTCTGGAATACTCTTCTGAGGGAACACCTCTCTTACTCCTCTTTATAAAATGGATTCACTGGAAATATTTCTGTTTTGACAACTGAGTTCTGATGTCTGAGCCTTAGGGTTCATTTTTAATTGGTGCAAACTTTCCATTTGCTAGTGATACCTACTCTAAATGTTTGTAAAATCCCTTAATTTGTCAAGGGAAAAATAATGCCCTAATATGACTTTCTTATTAAACTCTTATCATGTGAGTGTGGTTCTCTGGTACGGACAAACCTTTTAATAGAGAAATTGCATATAGTAACTTCCTATATTTTGTATTAAAAAAATATATACGTAAAGGAAGTATTTGAATTCCCACACTAGAGTTCTGCATAATTTTGTGGTTTTGGCAAGAGACCTTTGAGCAAAGCTTTTAAACACAGAATCATACTCAAAATCTGTCCATCCAAGCAACTTAAAGTAAAAATCAAGGCTGCTGAGAAATTCTTCAGCTAACCTCAGTAAAATAACTTACCATTCAGGAACATTTTCCTTCTAATCCCAATATTTAACAACTAGCTTATTCAATGGTACTTGGGGTTAATTAACCTTCAGAAACTGAGTTTAAATATCATTGTTTCTTTTAATCCTGCTAAATTCTTAACCTGCTGCAGCAGCTACTCATATAATCCAAACTGGTACTCTGTGCAGTGCTGAGCAAACACCCGTTTCTTCATTTTTTAACCAAGTCTAATATATGTAACAGCAGGTTTGGGATTTTTTTTTATCCCCTTCTCCACAAGATTTGAGGTTGTGGTTCCAACATAATTAACTCTGGATCCACACACTACTGCTTTATGCAGATACAGTACATTCAGATGGGACCTGTGATAAAGAAAATTTGCCCACTTTCTGCTCTTCTGAAAGATTTATGAAGGCAACAGGAAGAGGAGGGTGCATGATGCAGGCACAAAGCTAAATATGCTTTAAGAAGCTATCAATCAGAGCTAGCTTATGCAAGATAAGCACTCCTATCTCCTGGGGCCACAATGTTTTCATCTGGCACCAAAGGTCCTCAAGTCATATATGACTGCGGTCTCATTTCCCCCTCCACATAATACCAAACTTCAGTCTTGAATTATCATCTTACACTGCATTGAGCCGTAAATGCATGCCTATGCTATTGGCATTTATTTATTTGGTCTTTTTGTCCTGGTGTACATAAGCACTAACTCGAGATACACGCAGGGAAGCCAGGTAAGTATTGGATCAGTCCACATCACACAGACATTTCCTGGGTTTATTTTACAGCAATGCACTACAAAACCATGCCGTACCTGGTAATCCTCTCTGTACCAGATTTCCACCCCTGCCACGAGCCCTTGTAAGGGTGATCCAGTGCAGCTCAGCAACAGGAGCCCAAACAGTAGGTTTTTTCACCGCTTTACCTGTGAGTCACATCTAGGAGCCAACAGCCTGATATTGGACCCATAGCCCTAGAAAACCTGCCCCACATCATCGAGTGCTGTGTCAGTCACAAGCTATCATCCGGTGCATCCTTCCTCTATGCAGGTCTGCTGGACTGTTTTGCTTCTCCACTTCTAGAAAACTACAAGCCACAAAACAACTCTCAAGAGCCTAAACCTGCTGAGAGACCCCAAATTGTTCTCTCTACAACTGCCTGAAAGGGGGTTGTGGTGAGGTGGGTGTTCGTCTCTTCTCCCCAGTGACAAGCGATAGGACAAGAGGAAATGGCCTCAAGTTGCACCAGGGGAGGTTTAGGCTGGATATTAGGAAAAATTTCTTTACTGAGAGAGTGGTGAAGCATTGGAACAGGCTGCCCAGGGAGGTGGTGGAGTCACCATCCCTGGAGGTGTTCAAGGAACATGTGGACGTGGCACCGCGGGACATGGTTTAGTGGGCATGGTGGGGTTGGGTTGGTCTTGATGATCTTACAGGTCTTTTCCAACCTTAGTGATTCTGTGTAAAACCCCACCAAACTTCTCAAATCTCAGTGTGCTACAGAGTGAGGGTGCAGACCTCCAGCACCCTGCCACTGCTTGGGGCCCTAAGAGACTAGGGAACTGGTGACCTGGAAATGCCCATTTGATCACAGAATCACAGGACTGTTGTGGTTGGAGGGGACCTCTGGATGTCACCTTGTCCAACATCCTCTGCTCAAGCAGGGCCACCTAGAGCCCAGGACCGTGTCTTTTGAATATCTCCAAGGGTGGAGATGCCACAACCTCTCTGGACAACCCATTGCAGTGCTCAGTCACCCTCACAGTGACAAAGCATTTCCTGAATGTTTTCTGTGTTCTTTAAAAGAACTGAGAGCAAGTTCAAGGAGCATAAAGTTATTTTTCAAGTGGGATCATTTTCCTGAGTTGTTAGCTTTCTGAAATATTTGCACCACAGTTCTCATTGTTGCTCCTTCTCCATCTGTTCCAGATCCCATCTTCTGTACAGAGAGTTCCTCTGTGACGTTGTTGCTCTCCCTTCCCTCTCGCTCTGTGCCCTACACCAGTTCAAAGCACATCTATTCACTATTCCCTTCAGATCTCTCACTTCAGCTGACAGCTTTGCACATTGCAGGGGAGAGCAGCACAAAGCCAACGCTGAGAATACGTGTCCTCTTTTTTTTTTTTTCTTTTTTTACCATAGTAGCAATAATACTGATATTTGCCAACAAAGCATAATCGTGAGTGCCAGGTGCTGTTTTAGCTGGGGTACCTTCTACAAAGGTAACAAGTAACACGGACTCAAGTGTCTCTTTTCGGAAAGGTAGGAAGCTAAACACAGGCACCCCCAGGCACAAGTAGTACAGAATCACTAAGGTTGGAAAAGACCTGTAAGATCATCAAGTCCAACCACCACCAAAAAACAACCCCACAACCAAAAAAACCCACACAAACAAAAAAACACACCACACACCACCATGCCCATCAAGCCACGTCCCACAATGCCACATCCACACATTCCTTGAATACCTCCAGGGATGGTGACTCCACCACCTCCCTGGGCAGCCTGTTCCAGTGTGTCACCACTCTCTCAGTAAAGAAATTTTTCCTAATATCCAGTCTGAATGTCCCCTGGCGCAACTTGAGGCCATTTCCCCTTTTCCCTGGTTGAGCTCTGCATAAAGCACATTTGCACTTGGCTGGATTGGAGCCTGTGCCAGGGGAACATAATCCCACAAAGAAAAAGCTACTTTAAAGGTATCTCTGCGCTGCTGCCAGCACAGCGTATTTATTAGGTGAAACGCGGTGAGAGCGGGCTGACCCAGACCGCAGCGCTGGGGTAATCCTGCACCGGGGCTGGGCAGTGTGTGGGGCTGGCTCTCGGTGCCAAGGGAGATCTGCTGCACCAGGCTAACAGCACCTGCACAGTTTTGGTAGGAGGTTTTTATTCATCGGTACCACTTTGCTTGGTCCTTCCATCAGGCACCGCTGTGCTTGACCTTTCCACGTGCCAGAGGGCACGCAGCACTCTACGGACTCATGGATTTAGTGAGGGATCCTGGTAATGTTTATTTCTAACTCATTGCTAGCCATGGTTAAGATGAGGATTGATGGGCAGTAGAGAGGAGGGAAGGCAGCAAAAGGAGGAAAAAGGAGGGTTAGAAAAACAGCAGAAAAGGCTCAGAAAAATGTGGGAGTGCTTTCCTGGGCTGGGGGGGTCTGTGTGCAACTGCTGCTGTGGTCCAGGAGTCATGGAAAGACTGTGAGGCTCATCAGGAGGCTTTAGGACTTTGAGTTAATTGATCACATTTATTAACTTGTGGTACTTGATGTGTTTTATTCAAAGCAAATGTGCCTTTTTGATCCAGATCATGAACATTTGATCTTACCTTGAACATTGGTTCAAGATAAGATGTGTAGACAGGTGATAGACCATATATTTTGAAAAAAATCTCTTTCCAAGCAATTAATAAACTGTAATTCTATATCTGAATGCACCAATACTTTCTCTCTTTCCCCTAAGGTCCCTAGACTACAAGTATTTGGAATATGAACTGATGTTCAGCCTGCTGCTGCGGAGCACTGCCAAAGAGGCAGTTCAGCCTAATGGGAAGATGAAAAAAAAACCCTTGAAGAAGAAAGAAATACAGAAAGAAGTATCAGCTCTACATAACGGTAGAAGACAGGAAAAAAAAGACTATATTTAATAAGCAAACCTGAGAAAATTTGTCATATGCATATGATTTTCCTGATCCTACTCATTTAAGACTTTTTCGCTTTCGAGCCTGATTGCAGAACTGCATTACAAGAGTAAAGAAACATTTTCCTCCCTGTCTTACTGGATTGAGAAGAGTTTGAGTTCATATTGCAGATTTTTATTTTTTACCTTTTCACACGTGGATATATAGCTTTGGCAGAAAGTGCCTCCTGTCTCAGTTTATCCCTGTCAGGTCTGGTTTCATTATTAACCTTTTAGGAGAGTCCTCGTGGCAATGCTGGCACATGAGGACTCCTTTACTTTACAGCTGCCTTTGGCCCATTGCCTGATTACAAGGCATTAATGTAATGGGAACCTCTCTTGTCTCTGGTGGACTTCGCAAAATCCATTGGAGATGTCGAGGGAATAAATCTTGTTGATAAGAACACAGACACCGGTGTTCCTAAAAGTTGACCCAACTTTTGTTTTTCATTTGCATGGGTTATGTTCAAGTTGCTACTTCAAGGAGCAGCTGTTAACTAGAAATAGCCTTTCCTACCAATTTATCAAAGAAAGAAACAGGAAAAGAGCAAAAAGATTGGGGAATAAAAACCCCAGGCTATTATCTAAAACAGAGACTTTCTGATATTTTTCAGTTCTGCTTGGTCAAACTGAAACCTGCAGAATGGAGGAAGTAGCTGCATTTAAATAAGCTATTCCAGAAATAATCTGGGACCAATGCAACACTGAAGACTGCCCTGGCATGACCAGCACACAGTCCTGCTCAGGACACTCTATACCATTCTCTACAGTATTAATACCACTGCACACACAGTAATGTGTTGCCGTCAGAAAAGCCATTTCAAAGAGTATCTGGGAAAATCTTCTGCCTAATCAACAAAGGGTTTATAAAAAAGGTAAATATCATTTTTGGAGGTTTAACAAGTTCCTAAATGCATTGCTACCCCAAGGATCTTTCAAGTAGTACCCCAAAATACAGTACTTCATTTGTCACTGCTAAAAAAAAATAAACTGAAAAAGATATCCTATACATCTCCCATATCCATACTTCTACTTAGCCTAGGCTTTGTTTATTGCCGTCTGTTTTGGTGAAAAAGCACACAGCATATGTAACAAAGAGGAGCATTTTAACTCCTGGTGTTGTAGCCTCTTCTTAACTATGCTGGGATTTATTATGATTTTTCAATGTGTTTATAGACTCTGATTATAGAAAAACACACAGAATTTCTTCCCTAATTTCATTTCAGTTGAACAGTGGGAATTAATTTTGAAGGTCTGTAGCAATACCTGTCTTCTAAGTGGAAGTTGAGCCAGAATCCTGGTGCAAATCACATCCATCCAGGTCTGTAACACATCAGAGTGCAAAGTCAAGAGTTCAGTGGTTTCAACCAATGATTGTTTTTCTTCCAAATTTCCAATTGCCATTGCCATTTTCAATCTTTAATAGATAAAACAGCAGTTAAGGACAAGGAAATTTTTTCATAGAATGGAAAATTACACATAGGCTGCAGAATAATGATGGTATTTAGTGCTTACAACACAAAATGCTTCCGTTTCAAAGCACTGTTTATGAGTGTCAGCTCGGGAAAGAAATATGATGCCTCAGGTCTGTTAAGTTCCATTTAACTCCTCCAGATGCTGTAAATACGTCCATATATCACTGTTGCCCCATAGCTCCTCTCCAGCTTTGTCCCAGCCCAGCCCAAGCCAGCACAGAAGTTCAGAGAGGAGTTGAATTTTGCAGCACTGGGATTTCACCGTGCCAGCAAGCACAGTGAGTGCCATGCCATTTCAAATGACATCCCCGTTTGGAAACAAAGAAAGGAAAGATTAATTCATGCTGAAGGCAGAGTTGGAATACCTAAAACGGTCCTTTGGATGGGGATTATAGCGCATTAACCTTCGTTCCCAATTAACTACAGAATTCATATTATCCATCGTCATAAATACATCTCAGAAGAACACCAGCTCACAGACAGTTCCCCAAAACGCGCTGGTTTTACGGCTTGATAGAGCTGCTGATCACATGGAGAAAAATATTATTTGAATTATTTAATGAATACAAGTTATCATCTCCACTCAGGGAACAGTCAGCGACTCAAACCACAGAAGACCACAGAGCAGAACCAAGTCAAGTCACCCCAGAAAATCACTTGGCCATGTGAAAATACGTACTGAGCCTCCTAACCCAGAGAAGAGCCTCTCTGGCTGCCCTCTCACCAGGAGATCCATGGAAGGGCGGATTGACAGTATTTACTAACTTCTGCACTGTGTACTGGATAGACAAACAGCACTTTGTCCTTCAAGCTCCTTCCCCTGCCCCATACGTTGGTCTGTGCACAGCCATCATTATACACTGCCCAGGCGTTAAAGATGGGGTGCAACACTGGATTCCCCCACATATGTTTCTTTTAAATACTGATAAGAAGGGATGGCAGCCAGGTCGGGTCTGAAGCCCTACTAATGCAGACAGGCTGGAGACTGAGTGTAATTGAGGGGTTCCCTGCCTCTACCAGCAAGCAGCCCCTCACACAAACAGTCCAGCAAACCCAAAACTCCTCTTAAGCATGAACTGGATAGCCAAATGCCTCCTTTCACGCTCCCATGCCAGGCGCAGATTCCCAAGGAGGAGGAGGAAACCCATTAACGCAATTGAGACAGGCTAGAAAAAATAGCTTTAGAACAAAACCACTGCCTACTGAAGAGTTGTTTTGCTGTTACATTAACAGTGCCCCCAGCCCATCTGAGCAGAACATCTCCTGAACACCACCACATCTATCACTGCTGCTTCACATGATCAGAAACTACAATACAGCCACATTTACCCCACTCTTAAACATTGGATGAGGAACATGAGATGCTCCAGCAGTGTACAGCTTTCCAGGCATGCTGCCTGATGTACCAAACATCTAAGGCTGGAATAAGCTTTTGGATGTCAACATGTGGTGTCCCATTTGTGCCAGCAGCTCCCCTGACCACATCACTATCTATAGAGGCAGTGAATCTGGTCTTGTGTGGCTAGGGAGATGATAGAGGAGAGATTTCGAGACCTTTAAAAAGCTGAAAAGAAAGATGTGTATTACAAATATCAATTCCTTCATCCTTAGAAGAGAGAAATAAAGAAGTCAGCCTGGACTCACTCCTGTTTGATTGCAGCAGGAGAGGCAGAGGGCTGCAAACATTGCACTTCATCCTGACAGCAGCAACTGGATAACGTTTGCACGTCCGACTCCTGACGGAGGAAGGCAGGGAGTGTGCACAGGGCAGGAGTAATCACACTGATGGCATTTAATGTTGCTTCTGCAGAGAATGGGGAGAGGCCACTGTAAGTTTAATCCAAGCACAGAGGAAGGATATTCATGGAGACGTGCCAGAAAAAGCATGTTAACGCTATTTACAGACCCTTGCCACTGCAGACCCATGGATGGGACTCAGTGGACTCACGCCTCCTAATGCAAGGGCTAAATCTGTGTTCACCAAAGTAACAATGGTTTCTTTTCTGGCGTGTAGCTGACTGGACAAGAACCTTTATATGTCCTTTTCCCTGCAGTGTGATATTTAAAAATGAGAACTGAGGCCTAAGTAACAAGCATCATCCTTACTCCTGGCTGTTCACTAGGACGTCCATTCTTTTTTTTTTTTAAAGTATCAGGTAATTATATAATTACATCACACAGTGCAGAAAATGAAAAATAATTCAGAACAGTCCGTTTACCAGGTCTACACATTTTAAGACATTTCCACAGTTTTTCTAGTATTGCTCTGTGAAGAAGGAAAAGGAAAAAACAAACCCAACCGTCACACAGAAGCTGTATAACACTCTTTGCACTCTATCAAGATCTAGGGATCATTTACATTGTTTTTGATATGTAACCTTATTTGCAGACAAATTAAGTCTGATTTATTTTGCATTGCAGAATAGAACTAAAGTTCATGAACACCGTGAATCACTAAGGTTGGAAAAGACCTGTAAGATCATTAAGTCCAACCTTAAAGATGTTCAGATACAAACAAGTAAATGAAGCTCCAACCTGTATCTAGCACAGCTTCACTAGTGTCTGCAAATACAACAGTTACGTAGTGGAACTGTGAGTAACAGAAAGGAAAAATTTTCTACTAACTTCTTCATGGTTGGAAGTCAACCTGTACTAGTCAAGGCCAGCAGGTCGGAGCCAGTCTTCAGGTCCTTAAAAAAAATAGATCTTAAATTCTAGCAAATTGGAATTAGAGCTGCAGCACAGGAAGACCCATCAGAAAGCGTCTGACTTTTTCAGAGCAAGGATCTGCCTCTGAGGATTGTTGCCTGTGGTCATATTTCTGCGCCCTGCTGAACTCATGGTAAAGTACAGGATTTCCAGTTAATGCATTTTCCTTCATGGATCCTGATGGAAAGGGTACCTGCACCTTATGATATATGGTGTCTTGTACATGACTGCATACAATGATATGACACTATTTTACAAGCTTTTAAAAATACCTTCAAACTTTCACAGTTTTAATACGTAGTATTTCAATATTACATATCCACTAAAGAATTTCTGATGCCCAGACACTGCTTCTCCCAAAAATAAAAAATATCTCTACTCTTCCATGGAATAACATTTTCAAAAATGCTCTTAAAACTAAATTTTTGAGTGTGCAAGGACCACGGTTCAGTCGTTGCCCAGAAGACAGCTGAACCCAAGGGGCCAGGGGGGAGCCGCGACTTCCCACCCCAGCTCCTTTTGGCTGGGTTCAGTACACGAGCCCTTGTTCCTTGGCGCACTCCTGAAAATGACTGATTCCTTGGGAAATAGCTCTTCTCCCACCAGCTATACAGGCAGAATGCTTAACTGCAGTGGCATATCACGGGGCAAGGGCTACAACGTGGCTTGAACACTGATGTAAATCTTGCACCGCTTTCTAATTAAAAGCACATAACTATTCACAGGGGTGTCTAGGACCTGCCACGGCTCTGTCACACAGCTGGCAAGTTTAAGGTGAATGACCTGATAACTCTTTTTCCAAGTGAGATTCATAGCGGGTCCTGCAGGTTGTCGTGTAACTTTGCCACAGCGACTGGCAAAAGAATTACGGACCAATTTTAAGCCTAGAAAAGACCATTAGATCATTCAGTCTGATCTTTTCTGCAGCACAATACATTAAATTTTGTCCTGCTACTCCTGCACAGAGCCCAAGCATCTGTCTAACTACAGCATATGTTCATGGTATCTCTGACAAGAACTTGATTCCTCTTACCATACTTTATCATCATTTTTGCGGGTGACCCACACTTATCCCTTTTGTTCGTTAGCACATTAGACCTTGATCAGTCTTTTAAAATTTCTCCAGTATTGTGAGCTCTCTTTTACTTACTTACTTTACTAGTTAATAAATTGTCACATCAAAAATCCCCTCAATCAATTGTTTTAAGTCACTTGGGAGCAACCTATCCCGTCCTGTTGATTTGAAACTATTTTTTATTTGTAGGGATTTTGTAGTCTTCATTGCACTGCAAAGGACAATAACTTCACACTAAATGAGTGCATCTGCTTCTCTCCTAGCAACACCCAGAAGCAGTTCATAAATACCAGTATTAATAACCTTTCCATTTCCATCTGATAAGAAGACAACACCACTCTCAGGATTGCTTTTGTTTTGGTAAAGAGGAAGCAAAAGGCAGTTGGTCGAGGCCAGCAGAAGAGATGGCATTTAACTGAAGATACTAGTAGGGTTGTAACAGGGAATACGTAAGACAGAACAGATTGAAAAGCCTAAAAGCTATGAAAACTCACTCAGTGTCCTGAAATATATGGACATGAAAAGATGCACTCTGAAAAGATGGCTCTGTTCACAAAAGCTTGCAATCCAAGCGTGCTACAATCATAACCCGTTGGCAAGGGCGGCACTTCAAATGATGATGTGCCACTGCCTGCACCGTGCCCCCTGACAGGACCGCAGTTGTTTCAAGAAGTGATGGGCAGACATTGTTGCAATAATAATAATACCTAATTAACATTTTTCTCTCCTGGCATCACCAAAAAAATAGTATCTACAATCATCCACAAGAGATATCTCTCTTATAGAGACTTTATATATTTACAAAATGTAGATACAGGTTTTATTTGGCACGTTTTGCTCATGTTTTTTGTAATAAACCTTAATTTCTCAAAATTCCAGTTTCAGTAAACATTTCTTTTCCTCCTCTCTTTATAAAATAAAAAGCTAAAAGGATTTAACAGCAAAGGTTCCGATTGTCCAAAGCCACCCATAACTACATGTAAGACTATATATTACACTAAGCTATTTAACACGAAAATTATCAGTAAATGCACACATCCCGTTGTATAACACCCTCCTCATTCCTCTCTGCTCAGTGTACAGAGACATTAAAAGCAGTAAGAAGGTTTCTGAAAAATCCTTCCACCCCCACAGTGCTCTTTCCCATTTATTCCCATACATTTGTTCAAATGGCCTCAGGGCCACGAAATTCTCTTTGTAACTCAAGGAAGTAAATGTTGATTTACTGTGAAATATCTCCTGTGGCATGCTACCCTATAGCAAAGGCTCCGTAGTATTTATTCTGTTAAGTAAAACAAAGCTATTGCAAGATAGCAATAGAAAATTTAGACTATTTTCTTAAACATTGTTTTGCTATCCCTCAGTGCTCTGTAGCTCCTGAACTTTCTTGCTGTTCAGTGCATAAGAGCAAACTCCTGTTTACTCTAATGCGCTCCAGACTGGGTCTCTCCTACCTCATTCCTTGCTGAAATTGTTACTCAGCCAGGGAGTTTCACTGCCTGCAAGCATTCCTCTGAACAAGTTATGCACAAAACTGCAAGAACACAAAATTTTTTACAATTTTCATGAGTAGTAGTGAAAATGAAAGGTAGTTCAAAAGCATTAATTTTCTGAAACTTCAAAAATAGTCATGCACTCTTTGCAAGATCAAAAGCATTACAGTGAATATAATACAGTGCATGTAGAAACAGAGAAGTGAGCAAGGAAGAAGAGTGCATAAGCAAGCTTAATAACTGTTAGCACCAACACAAGGGAAGCACAAGGTGACATTACGCTATCCAACATGATAACTGGAAGGTATGAACATGAAAAGTGTTATGCCATGGGCGTGAACAAACCAGGAGGATGCTGCCTCTGAGAGCAATAGCAAAGAAGGATCTGGGAGCGATGGGTGGATATATTAACATTAGGTCCCTGTGTGATGTTACAGAAAAAAAGATGCCCTAATGTTCCTCTGAGATGGTAGGTACCAAATTCAGCATTTTGAGCTCTGAAATTCTCCTCCAGCCTGCTCACTGGCCTCATAAAAAATTACTGTAACACCATTTAATAGTAACAAATACAGCAGTAGTTATATCTACTTATGTGATGTTTCTACAGCCTGTTATTGATCACCACTAATGTTATCAAAGACAACATTTTTAATAAAGCCATATGAAACAAACTCAACATATAAAAATAATAACATTGGTACTACCTCTGGCATGAATATAGACTCATTTTTTGGAAAAGCTTATGACCCTGAAACAGGCTATTCCTTCCAAGAGGACTTAGGTAATATATTTAACCTGCTGTATTTGGAACACAGATATCACAAAATCATGGAATAATTTCAGTTGGAAGGGATCTCTGGGGGTCTTTAGTCCAACTGCTCAAAGAGATAGACCTATATTTGCTAGCAGCATCTCCATCCTATTATTTTATTTTATATTTTATTCTTGATCTCTGACACTAAATTGATCTTGTCTCCACTGAAAATCTGCAAAGTTTCCAAAGCACTAAGATGGAGGAACCGCTGACTTGCACGAAATGTTTGATCTTTATCCCTGACCCTAAGGCACCCACACCTCTGCTGGGCTTTGAGCAGGAAACTCGGTGGGCTACATTTCTCCTTGCATTGATAAATTGATCCCTTTTTCTTAATTGCCACTCCCTTCCTGAACTTTGGTTGGCAGTGTTTACAAGGCTTAGAAGCAGAACGTGGCAAGCCGTTTGAATTACAAGGGTTTTTCTAATGCTTTCTTTATGCGTTTTCCTATTAATCTTTGTAACACCCACCCCCCCCCCCCCCAAATGTTGTGGCATTGCAGGTATTAGACAGCTTGACCTTTATAACTACCCATTATTGACCTAAATATAACATTAACACAACACTGTTCTTTCATAGAGGGGAAACCTGCATAGTTAATTTTGAAGAAATTATTCTATTGGAATAACTGGCTGCAGGTGCTTGTTACAGAAAAGATATTAGAAAATACCAATTCCTTTTCAAAAGAGTTACAGAATTATAATTTATGAAGGTAGCATTCTTTTAACTAGTTGTAATGATGAAGTATTGTGTTCACATCTCAAACGATAAGATGCCTGAAGGAGCTCTTCCAATTATGAACAGATTATATGTGCAGCGTTAGGGCAATGCCACTTTATCTGGAGTGATGGAAGATCAAATAAAGGCTATCAGTGCCTTACAAATACAAAACACTGAGGCTTGCAGTTTCGAGGGCTGATGATTAATAAGACTTCTAAGTTGGAATTTGTAATTATGAGTCTCTAATATAACAAAAAGAAAAATTATAAACGTTGAAAGAAAACTGGTGCGACTGTCATGCTGTAGGAGTGTTAAATTGTAGCTCAAACTTTGCTGCTTCAGGAATGTTGAATTGCAGCCCATTTTGCTGCTTTCGCCTGCCTGCTGACAGCCAGGGACTATTGTTCGGGGACTTACCCAGGGACTCAGGAGCAGAGACAAATGTCCCCCGCACCTTCCTGCATACCTTTTCACTGTGAGGGTGACCGAGCACTGGCACAGGTTGCCCAGGGAGGCTGTGGAGTCTCCATCCTTGGAGATACTCAAAAGCTGTCTGGACACGGTCCTGGGCAACTGGGTCTGGGTGGCCCTGCCTGAGCAGGGGGGTCAGACCAGATCACCTCCAGTTCCCTTCCAGCCTGAACCATCCTGTGATATACCTCTGATAACTGGCTTCCACCCTACTCCTTCAGAGAGATTAAGGTGAAAGGCAAGTCTTGTGACAGCCTATCCTTATGAAGAACCACAGACTTGTATTTGATCATACAGGAAAATCAATTTACCTGGGCCATTCTGTTTCCAGCAGTATGGAAGTCCTGGAGTCCAACTTTGCATTAGTTGCTTTCCAGGAAGATAGTTTTCTTCGTGTACTTATATTTACAAGATTGAAGTACTTTAGGGAAAGGACCATGGTCTATTTTAAGAGCCATAGTGTATTTACTATCATGGCATCAGATGCCAAAGGACATCTGCAGATTTCAGTCTGAATGTTAACATTAGTGAATAATACAGCTATCATAATTATAAACACATAATAAAAATAATTACAGGAATAAAGAGACAGCCCACTTAAGATAGTCTTGCAATGCTTTTTCAAACAAGAGGCAAACTTCCAATTTTGGGAGGCCTTCTATGTTGTTTGCTTCCTTCTGTAGCTTCCCTGGTGGTTGCAGTCATGGTGGGAGCTGGGGCAGGACAACTCTCACCAAGTTTCTTTATCCAGAGACAATTCCCCAAAGGCTAGCAACCACCAGGGATGTTCACGTAGAGATCTGCAAGAGGGGACTGCCTGCATCCTGATTACATGCTGATTACAGCTACCTCTGCTGCAGCACTACTGTATGCATATCAATAAAACAGGTGGCTCCAGAAGTTTCCTAATCTGATACATCCCCACTGTCTTACCAACATCATCAGTTTGCAAAACCTAGATGCAAGCTAGGAAAGAAGCAAAAACTTCAAACTTAAAACTTAATCCGTGGTTACACAGGGTCAGTTGGTCTGCCATTGCTAATCCTCTAAAAGTGCGTGAAATCTGGGTCAGCCAGTTTCAGCAGGTGGGAATTGCTTTTCCTCCCTATACGGGTGGGCTCCAAGAACAGAAGCAAACATTTCAGACCTCACAGTCCCCAGAAGGTAGATGGTACTCTCTCAATAAACCCACTGAAATCCCTTTTATTCCCCTCCCCCACCAATGGCTAATAAACCAGCAAATTTTAGATGCTGAAAGGTATTGACCATCAAGGGAGACTCTGGGGGTCCTTCTGAGTCCATCCCAGGTTACACGTGGAGAAATGCTAACAAGGATAAACCACAGGCATTTTTAACCCCCCATTTATTTGGAATACCAAATACATTCGAGGGAATCTCTATTAATGTGTACATTAAGTACTCACAGGTGGCATATTAAACAGGTCTAGATGCTTTGTTCAGAAAACTGAGCTGATATAGTTTACGAGTCCTGTGCAGCAACTGCGTATACTATGCGATTCAGAAAGTCAGGTACATAATTACTGACGATGACGGCCTGTAATTCCTACATGCATACAGCTCACAAACTCCTCTTGTCTAAATCTGTCCTTTCCTTGTGTGTTAATTTCTTAGGAGGTCTTGATATTTGAGCTTCATGAATATTAAAATCAGTTCTGCATCGAGCTGTACAAGCTTTGCACAGCCTTTCACTGCACTCTACATGCCCTTAGTGAAGGGAGTTGCATTGCACTGCAGTTTATGATCTTGGCTGGGTGTGAGTCAATGTATGCAGGCTCAATTGTTCCCCCGTGCTTAATGAAGGTTATAAAAGCTAGTGAGAGCTGTAATATGTTCTTATTTGCATATCCAGGTTGAATAATCCTCTTCACTTCTATGCCTTACTAGCTTGTTGCACAGCTAATCAGGAATAGTAGAAAAGAGTTATTTTGTTGGTCCAAAACTTGTACAATGAGAACAAAAAATGATCCCTCAAGGCTTTTCCATCTGATAATTAATCTTCCTAGAAGACTGCACTGATAAATAAATAAATAAGTCTCACAGAGCTACCATTCAAGGTCTGCTCTGCCTGTCATCCACTACCCAAGTCCTACTACTTTCTGAAGGTGAATGCTCAAGAATATGTATAATTCACGTGCTCTGTTTATCAGTCTCACCATCACCCAGCACATTCCCTTCCTCCCCTTGAAAAAATCTTTTCAGAGTCAAACCTCCAAGAGCAGACATGAAGAAAAAAACCTGACATACCAATGTCATAAAAACTTCAATGTCTTCTGCGCCAGGTGTGAAGCGTCCATACAGAATGCCAACAGAAACAGAATATACCAAAAATAGCAGAAGACAGTATTTGTGCTTGTTTTGTTGTTCATTGGCTTTAAGTACCGCCCAGCACAAGACTCAGGGTTTAGCCTCAATTATAGGAGGTGGTGTGGAAACCACCTATGCTGCACAGAGAGAAAATTATGAAATGGTCAATGCCTAGAGCAGGAAGGTCAAATGCTTGAAAGCTAGAAGGCATCCCAAAGTATCTCTTATCATTGCGAACAAGCTAAGGCAATGTGCTCTGTTGAACTGTCTGTTAATAAAGCTCTAAACCTGTCTTTCCAGAATCCCGTTGTCCACATGATTATAAAATAGATGGTGAATATGTTATCATTTCCCATTATTTCTACAAAGCCTTATTGTTCACGCCAATGTGGTGAGGTCAGGCTTGATTCTTCGCTGCTCTGCACTTTACAATGCAGATCACACCAATGCAGAGCAAGTTTGAAAACGTTGCTAAGGTCAAAGTCTTGGAGCCATTTGCACTGTAATTACAGACTCCATGAAATTCATAGCACACAGACTACAGCACAGCCTGCATAGGGCTTCTGGGCAGGAGCATATAGATTATGTACAACTGAAAACAAAACAAACTCTGGACTTTCTACTGCAAGGAGAACTGGACACCGAGGACTACGCAAAGAGATGTGGGCTCTTGTCCTTCCCTGAACACAACTTGGCATCACGTAAATCACTCAAAAGGGAGTTCATTTTAAATTAGTTCAGACTGTACATAAACTCAAGGGGAACAGGATGAAGTCCAGGCTAAAAGCCTGTCTGTGAAACAGCTTCACCTCTTGTCCCAATATCAAAAGTGAACTGAGTACAAGGGCCAGGAAGATCCCAAAAAGCCTGAATTGAGATGAGCCATAGCTACAGCCATAAATCTACCCAGCAGCTGTGAGCCAGGCATTAAACCTCCTCAGACAGATATCGGTCAGATTTACCATGTAAACCAGAAGAAAATACTAGAGAAGCTGCACTCCAACCATAAATGAGAATTTCATGCTTGCTGAATGCTTTGCAGATAACTTCCCATAGTAAAATGAGGAAATAGGAGGGAGACCAATTTAAAAGTCTTTCTGTAACATCAATATTTACTAACAGAAACCTGTGACCACATCCTCATCTCGTTTAAATTAACACACTTCCACTGGTGTTGGTGAAATGACATCACTTGAGATGAGCTGAAGATATAAACTGCTGTAACCAATGCAGAATTAGCATCGCCTCACACACAGAGTGCCTTGTTTCACCCCTCTCTCCCCCTGAACCCTCCACACTCACTAAAGCGAAGCTGATCTGGAGCCAGTAGAAGGACAATTCCCATTGACCCAAACTGAATTTGAACCAGACCAAACCATGCACCAGTTGCAGAGTAGACCAGAATGATACTGCAACGCTGCTGGTACACGCAGCTTTCCCACTCCTGCTATGACTGACGGTAAAAAGAATGACGCCGGAGAGCAACCAGCAAATGTCCTGATGATATAAGAGGGTCTGAACTATAGAACACAAAATAAATGTATTCTTTACTGAATCCTTCCTGTTTCAATATAGCTGTGGTGCTACGTGACCTTATGCATCATAGGGAGCAAGTAACATCAGCTCCCAGAATAATAGTATGTCTAAGAAACGTGTGGTATACCAGTAGAGGAGGATAGAGTAGGATTAATTGGAAATGTTTGACCTCTGAATACTGCATTGGAGAAATTCATGCTGAAAGACATGTAGGGAGCTGGGTGCTGATTTTTTTTTTTTTATTTTAATGGGAGAAAAACCAGAGAAGATGCAGAAAAGAGCCACCAACATAACTCAAAGGTTAAAGAAAATATCTTTTTTGAAGATACTCAAAGAATTCATTGTTTTTGTTCATCAAAAAGGAAAAATGAGAGGGAATGTTAAACATGTAAGCACTTTTATGGGGAGAAGTGAAAAATGCTTTAATTTCATGAAGAAAGGCATGGTAAGAAGCAATTGTTGGAAGCTAAAACCAGGGAAATTAAAAATGGAAAAAGGATTTTCTTTTTTTCTAAGCGAACAGTAATATTAACTGTAACAGACTATTAATCTCTGGAACATTTCTTTTACACACAAAGCAAGAAAGTCTAATGTCACATAGCTCAAGCCAGGCTAGGGCTTAGTTAAACAGATCTGGAGCGTAGCTCACATGCCACTCAACACGGGGTGTCTCATGCTGCGAGGAGGAGCATGCTCAAGAGGTGCATCAGAGCAGGAAAGGATATTCTTCACGAGGGGAAATGCCTAATTTGCTTTAGATACTAAATGCATCCTTTAGGCAAACAGTCCAAGAAGTGGATTTGCTAACACGGATGCCTTGGGGTATTTCTCTAAAAATTTGTGGTGTGCTCCAAGTCAGAAGGATGTGGAAATCATTAAAGAAGGACGCAAAGAATCAGATATACTTAGAGGAAAAACAGGAGTATAAGAGAGATGCGCAGAAAGTCTTTTCCAGCTTCGGGCCTCTTTTTGGCAAGGTGCCACCACAATATGCCAGGCTGGGTGAGTCCCACCATCAGCTGGATGGGATATTTTATGTGGGGAAAGTCAGGAGCAGGCGTGAGATGGACTCCAGAGGATGGGTTTGTGAATAGCCCTTAACCAGCACTAAGGTATCGGTACAGCCGATGGTGGGGACGCAGGGCAGGATGGTGGCACCTCTACCCTGAGGCTGCTGTCCCATGGGGAACTCGCTTGTGGTGGGGCTCTTCAGCCCTTGACAAGCCAAGGCAGAGCTGCCTGAAGGTGAGCACAAACCCTCATGCCCTGTGATTCCAATTCTTTGCAGGCTCTTCAAAACGTCCCGCAAATTTATCTAAGGACTTTGTGCCAAGTTGGAAAAGTCAAGGGAAAAATGGTTATGGTTTGATCCGTGCCTGGGAATATACATTTCCACATCAGCCTTCTTTTAGCATTCTAGTCTCACCCCTGTTTTAGGTCAAAATGGCAAGATTGAAACCAAGTGCTCAAAGGTTAAAGAACAGGCAGGTAATCCAGTCACTAGAAATAAAACGATTTGGAAGCACATGCATAAGGAAGCATTAGCAGTCACCATAAGTGCTACAGATATGCAAGCAGATACAGATAAGGGACAAAAAGAAGAAATAGCAAGTTTTCAAAGATAAGCAGAGATTTATCAGTGTTATTGCATATGGCTCTGTCTCCCTGATAAATCCACAGGGGGTGGGGATTCATTTTCAAAGCCCTTCTTGAGGATTTAGCTATGCGATTCCCATTAAGACTCCAGCTAAATCCCTGCACACCATTTCAAATGTCTCGTGCCATAAGCAAGCAGGGAGTGATAAAACAGTCGCAAGTTACAGTCAAGGGGCAGAGAAAGACGGGAGTTACCAAATGCTATCTGTAAAAGTAAGGGCTGAAAACACCTTTTCATGGAAGTGAATTGCAAAAATATAAGCAGCAAACAGGAAAGGATTGTTAAAGATGTTTCATTAATAACAGACTTTGTTGGAAAAGTACATTAAGGTCAGTGAGAGGCCACCAAGAACACTAGGGGAAGATAATTTAGAACCGAGAATTGTTTCTACTAGATTTACAAAGTGTTTTCCTGCAGTTTTTCCATTTGATCCTGAGAACACCAGGTTTGTACCTTGCTCATTCCCTCTGTCACGCAGTGTTGGCTGGTGCGCTGCCAAGGAGGCTTTTGAGCTGGGAAATACCCAGTCCAGCCCCTGCACAGGCATGGCCCATTTCCCTCCAGGGCTTTGCAAGAGTGCGCTGGCGGCAGCTCTGTTGCTTGTTTTGGGCAGGCACTAATCAGAGTACACAAATCAAGCACTAATGAAGAGAACGAAAAGCATCTTTGCACAATAGTGTGTTTCTGTGCCACCAGCCTGAGCCGCCAGGACTGTGCTGCTCATGTGCCAGGCACACGCCACTGTTGAAGTGATTAAATATCCTTTAATGACACTAAAAGCGTCACTCCTGTAGTCTGCTTGAAGCCGAAGGCAGGCACACAGGGTCAAAGGCATCTACCAGCAGCTCTTCTGCTAATCTCAAATCACACTAACACTCCTTAAGTAAGGCAAACCAGACTGGAAAGTAAAATAGTTCTTACATTTTCTCTTTTTTTTTTTTTTTTTGAAAAATTACAGATGGAGTGACAGTGATGATTTCTTGACACATATTGTATTCTTACCACAAAAGCTCAAAAACCAAGAATGTAATCTCATTTTTCAATTTAAAATGTTATCAGAAATATTAGTTTCTAAAACGTAAAAAATTCAGAATTTACAGTAATAATATTTCAACTTTGTTTAAAGTATTTAAGTAATCTGAAATTAGCATTTCTAATAATTAACTACCAATTTCTTTTTCTTTAATTTTCAGCAAACTAGAAAGAAGTCTCCTTCAAAAAAAAAAAGTTGCTTCAAGTCTGCATTTTCTAGAATGCATTCTCCACTGAAACAAATGAGATTTTGTGATGTCATCTAGACTGTAATGTCACAAGAAGAATTAGCAAAGAGCAATACTGGAGGGGTGAATGTAAGAATCATGAGAGAAATTTAATTAGACTTGAAAAAGTTAATGAGAAGTTGTGTATAATACATGAAAAAAGCAGCAAAGATTCCAATAAGTATAAGAGGCATTTCATCAAAGATTTTGCTGCTAACTAATTATAAAAGTAATTAAAATGGTGTTTGTACGAAGCCCCTATCTGGAGGAGAGAACAATAGGATATGTAGAGGGATAAATGGATAAGAGTTTAAAGCAGAGGCACTAATCAGAAAGTGAGAGTAAAGGATCCCCCTGTTCTAACAAGTTTTAGTTAATTGCTACACCATTACAAACCAAGTTGCACTAGGAAGAAATGTTTAACTCTGCTTGCATTGTGGACATTAATCTCTTCTAAGTTACTCTCCGAAACAGCCACAGCTACAGGAAAAAAACCCATGAAAACCAGATTGCGTTAAACAGCTAAAATAGATCCAGTCTCTGCCAGAAAAAAATGAAACTTTGAGGGAGAAAAAAGATAAATTTGGAAGAGCTGCTAAACCACTGAGAGGGTGTAGAGGAGCTGACAGGTGGCCATGACAAAATGCTATTGCTGTTCTGCTCGAGGTCCACCAGCCAAGTTTGCTAGGCGCAGCCCCAGCCCTCGGTGGCATTCTCACCCCTGCAAAGTGACCATGCCATGAGCTCCTCTGGGCTCTGCCAGGACAGAGTCCCCTCTGTCCTTGGTACTTCAGGCCCTTGTTGGAGCAGTCTTCACTCCCAATTTCTCCTGGGTCACATCCTCAGCTGGAGAAAATCCAGGAGCACGAAAAACTAAGCATCCACCTACACTTTGAATTTAGAAGAGACTGCGTATATTATATGGCATGGGTGTAATGTACCCCCCCGACTAACACAGAAAGATGGTGCTCCTGAGAAGTCATAGATGTTTCTGGTCATGCCCTATTGCACAGGGCAAAATTTCAGCTCATGAAACGCAGAGGCAGCACTTCTGTAGTAGCATGGAGAAAGGCTGCATGAAAGAGTAAGTCTTTTCCATCTCCAGTGTCAGGATACAGAAAAGAAATGCACGTGCTGAAAATACCTTTATCTAACACGCCATTGCTCTGTGGCTCCCCCAAAATTGGGTAAGAGCATGGGGTCAGAGGGGAGCCAGCTTGAGCCGTGCTTCACAAGGAGGCAGAGAGCTTCCCCAGGAGGGAGGGGGACAGGAAAACTCAATCACACATGGCATTTGCAGAGAGGAAGTACTTCCCTCCGCCCTGATAAGCTCCTTAAAGGTTTTCTAAAGATAAAAACGTATTTAAGTGAACATAATGTATGTCTAGCATAATAGTCTCTACAGCAAACAAAATTTAATGTGTCATATAAGGTGAAAATGCACGTCTCAAAACCAAAAACTATTAATCTGATCAAAGGTACACACTTCACAGCCCCAAACTCGAAAAGAGAATGGTAATTAAAATTACTTTTAATACATAAGACCAGTAGGAGTTAGAAAGATTGCTTTAGCAGAGGAAGGGCTGTGAAGATGTCTCCTGCAAGGCTGCAAGCTCTGGTGTCTGCCAAGGAAGCAAATGGGGATAGATTTGGGAACATCAGGTTGTGGGTAGGACAGAGAGTGTACGATGGCACAGAGAAGATGGACCTCAAGCAATCAAAACAGTAAGGGCTCTTTTCATCATCCAAACAGATAGACCCATGTTTTTTTCTAATAATAAGAAAAGAGTTTTTTCCTTTACTTTAAGGGAAAAGTCATTAAAAAATATTGTAAGTTAAAGGGAAGAATTATTGCCAGATGACAGTAGCACGAGAAATTAGCAGTAGATGAAACACATTTATGTTGAGGTATGCTACAGAGAGCAATTTTCTGTAGCTGTGTTGTCATATTTCAAATGTCTTAAAAATGAGCCTAGTGAAGCAGGAGAAAATTGAGGACATAAACATGGAGTTTCCCAAGGCATTTTGTGGTGTTTAAGCCTGACTCACTGGAGAGGTCAGTTACTACTCGCCCTGTGCCACAGCAAGCTGCTTATTCAGCCAAATCTACTGCCAACACAAAATAACATGACTTTATGGTGCTGTGATAACGTGAAGCAGTTAAAGGTCCAACCTTCCAGTTTTATTGGGAAAAGTTCTCCTGTACCTCCTACCTGTTAATATACAGCCATGTCATTCTTACCAGAGCAGAAAGAGAGTAAACAATTCTCCAGCAAAAATATATGGAAGAGGAAAAGAGCAAAACAAATACTGCTTCCATGAAAATGCTCAAAAGCATAAAAACTTTTTTCCTCTGTCAAAAGCTGAAAACCTTCAGATGTTCAGATGAAAGGTTCTAGTAAAACCATGTTATTTGCCTAACAGTTCATTTAGGAAGGTCATTTGATTGACCTTCATTGCTTGTTTTGTCATTAAGAACCTGAAACATCTATCACAGATCAAAGAAAGCCTTCAGCCTAGCCCTGCCCACCCTAACTCCATCCCTCACCCAGCCTCTTGCCTCTCCCCACTGACCGGGAGCAAGTACGGCTCCTCACTCACTACCGAGCCAGAGAGAGAAAAACGCATTCTGCAAAGAGCCAGGCAGAAAGACAAGAGGACCACAAACCACTGATGATGTTTCCCCGGGTGCTTTCTGGGCACTTTCCATGTCCCTCAAAGGCACCCTCCCCCAAGGTCCCGTTGCAAGCAGCGGGCTGGGTTCTCTTTGCTTTGAGCATAACAGAAGGAAACATGGGGCCAGTTAATGATGATCTGGGAAGAATGCCTTTGCCTGCAAGGCTGACAACTGCATGTCAACCCATAGATAGAAACGTGGCTCCAAAACTCATTCCAGGCATAACTATAACGACCAATATCAGAATAACCCCTGGGGTTTAATTCCACCCAACAGTTCCCTGGATGCACCTGCTGCCTCATACACTTTTTCTGCGTACATTGCTCTTGGTACCCACTTTTTATCGTCACCTCCTTTCACACCCTCTCTGACTGTACAGCACCTCACACAACGGGACCCAGCTGATCTATAGCCATTGTCATTATATCATGATGAAGATATCATCAAAGATGCAAAGACAACACATGCTTGACCTGCTCCTCTGCTACCGAGCCACGCTGTCAGGAGCGCTTCCACCTTCTCAGTCTCCTCAAGATCTCTGTAGCTTTGCCCAGCTCATGCGGGCAATGGGTGTGTTCTCTCTAGTGTGAGATATATTGAGGCTGTACTGACCTCCTTCTATGTCAAAAAAAAAGTATTATTGAATCTTAACTAAATTTTGTCTCAAACTTCTGAATTCCTGTGTGAAAACATGGTTCTAGTTTTTATTTCTTAGCACTAGAGAATTCCATAGTACACTGCAGTCATACATAAAGTCATGAAAAAGGAAACAGCTTCCCACTGCAACTAAAATGCCTTGATGCGGCACGTATTCTAAGCACAGAAATAAATGACAGTGTGATTTTTTTTTTTTTCTAAACATTCCTGACATCTTACAGGGATTTATTTATTAATGTCTATTATAAGCACACAGATAATACACAAGCACAGCATTCTTCCATATTTTATGAAACAAAGAAAAAACAGTCAGAAGAAGCTGCCATTAATCCTGCTTAAAGGAGAAACCAAAATGTCTGACAGCTTTAGTAAGAAAATTACAATCTGTACAGTAGTGAAGGTACTAGCACCTACTGCCAAATTGTCGTCCTCTTTTTCAGACCAGCCATACTCTTCTTTTCCTGATAAGATGATAATGAGAAAAACTTGGCTTCCTAATTTTGTTCAATCACTTTGACACTTTTCCAGTAGTTTCTAGGACTTGTCGGCTCCTGCTTTTTCTCATGTAAGCAGCCCCACTCTTTCACAGGATATGGATTTACACTGAAAATCAGCATTTCTGGGGCCACTTTTGCCTGGTGCTCTGCTGCATAAGCCTAAGCATACCACTTTGTATCTTCTTCCATACCCATTCTTCTCCAGAGCTTTACCCCAAACACAAGGATGAAATGTATGATGTTAAATTGGAAAAGATACCGGTAATTCTCAGAGCAGAGACTGCCTCTCTCCTTTACCAGTATTTCTCTTTCTGGCTCATCCACTGGTCTTGTTTTTCCTCCCTGATGCCACTTACTGTTTTGTCCTTTGCAGGAGAGAGTCCCAGCAGATGTCCAGGCAGCACCGCAGCCGTGGGACTTTCTCCTCCAAGGTTTTTGCTCCAGGCAGCTCTGAGTATCCAGACGCTCAGAGCTTGGATGAGAAGCAGGAGCTCTGAGCACCAGAAAAGAGGTGCTTATTCATTTCACCTACCTGCAGAAACTACGTGGTCCTTAAACATAAGTTGCCTGCTACTGGTCTCTAAAGCCTGACTTAAGTTTTTGATGGAAAATAAGTGAGAAAGACGATGAAAGCAAGAAAGCTGATAGATCTGGTGATTTCAGAGGGGAGATGGAGACATGCAATCATTGGCAAGGAAGCTGGACTGTGTCAGGGATAATGAGGAGTGCCTGCAAGCAGAGAAGTCAAGGAGCTTTATTAAAACAGCAAGAGAAGACGATAGGAAGGAGAGAGGAAGATAGTGAGTGGCTGGAGCAGGGGAGCAGAAAATGGGAAAGAAAATGCAGAGCTGTTCCAAAAGCAAAGGAGAAGCTGGAAGGGAAAGTGGAGAGAAACAGTACCAAACAGGAGACAAGGTTACCACCACTAACACTGTCATCTAACCTGAAGCGGTGAAGCCTGGCAGTAATAGAAAGCTGCTGAAGATCAACACCTGAGTAAAGGCCTGGGTGACAGTTTGGATGTGGGTGTCATTGTGCACAGCAGAGGTGCCGAAGGGGAGAGAAGAGGGGGAAGAGCAGCAGGGAGAGGGGAACGATGGTAGACATGGTGGTGGGGATGAGTGTGGTGGATGGAGAGAGGGGCACTGGGCTGCGTGGAGAGTGAAACCTGGATTTTCAGTGATTGGGGAGAGTGGGAACATTAGACTAAAGTAGGCAGAAGGGATATGTAGGGCTGATGTAGACCATTGAAAGGGAAGGACAACCATGTTGAGAAGATGGGCACCAAATGTGTGGAGAGAGGGAAGGAAGCAGACAGGCTTTGGGGGAAGGAAAGAATGATGCTGACTTGGTAGTATCACCCTAACGCGAAATACGTCAATAATCCTACAAACATGCTCCCTTACTCTGGTTTTCGGAAGCACGTGTCTCCTGGGATCAGGCAGCTGAGGTCCATCTCTGTTGGGTTCAAGCTTGACTAGTTTATGAAACACATCTCTGATGTGGCTGCCTACAGCGGCGAGATTGAACTTTATGACTCAGCAAGTCTTTTTCTGATCCTGTTCCCAATCTTATTCCCCTATTTCTTTTGAACATTTCCCAGTTGTGTGTTTGATTGTCACATCTTCGCTAACACCCTTTGAACTCTCCAGGACTAGGTTTCTTCTGTGCTTCTGGGGTTATTTTTTCTCCTTTCTGCACCTTCAAACTAAATATGAAAAATTAACTGAGATGAGAAAATTATGCCAAACCTGACTTAAAAAGACCTATACTTCATAAGAAAACTAGAATTAAAGTTCTCTTACCATTTGTTTTTTATAGATAGGCAATAGTACTGGGCAGAATGCCAGAATTACTCAAATGTTTTGAAACAGTAAAACATTTTCCATTTCACCTGAATCACATTTTTAGCACCTAAATTTTGTTTTAGAAATCACTGGCAGACATTAAATCATTTTAGCCACCACAATTAAAAACAGATTAATACTCACTCAAGATGAGTCTTCTATCAATAAGCAACAAACTAAGGGAACACTGTAAGGACCAGAATAAAAATACAGTTGCAGGGTGCACAGGAAAACATGTAAGTACATCTTTTTTCTAAGGGTTGGTATTTCTGAGTGCAGCCATACAGCTCCTGGGACAGGCTGGAGCAGTCAAATGAATGTACATGGAAAACAAAATAAAGCCCACTTGCTTAATATTCCCTTTAAGAGTTTCATTTTATTAACAACCCCAATATTTTGCTAGAATCATAGAATGGTTTAGGTTGGAAGGGACCTTTAAAGGCCATCTAGTCCAACCCCCCTGCCATGAGCAGGGACATCTCCAACCAGACCAGGTTGCTCAGAGCCCCGTCCAACCCGACCTGGAATATTTCCAGGGATGGGGCATCTCCCACCTCTCTGGGCAACCTGGGCCAGGGTTTCACCACCCTCACAGTAAAAAATGTCTTCCTTATATCTAGCCTGAATCTGCCCTCTTTCAGTTTAAAACCATCACCCTTTGTCCTATTGCTACAGGCCCTATGTAAAAAGTCTGTCCCCATCTTTCTTATAAGCCCCATTTAAGTATTGAGAGGCCACAGTGAGGTCTCCCTGGAGCCTTCTCTTCTCCAGGCTGAACAACCCCAACTCTCCCAGCCTGTCCTCACAGGAGAGGTGCTCCAGCCCTCTGATCATTTTTGTGGCCTCCTCTGGTCACTCCCTCGACCTGCTGGCCACACTGCTTTTGATGCAGTCCAGTTCATGCATTGCTTTTTGACTCTCATCTCCAGAATCAAAATCTTGGTATACAGAATTATGTCGTGCACTGGAGAAGGTTGGGAATAGACATTTTTTCAAGGCAGGAAACAACATTGTACTCAGCAAAAATTTAACCTTACATATCACAAGGAAAAAAAAATAGAAAAAAGGAAGAGTAAAAAAAAGTAATTGTTATACAATGGGGAAAATCGCAAGATCTCCCACTGAAAAAGAATCAGTGTGTTACAGAAACACAGGGTGAAGAACCATTGTGCAGGCTGCAGTTCTGCAGGACATTGTCTGCATGTTACTGTGAGTGAGAAACCAAACAAATCAGAAATGTCATGTTATTGCAAAGACAACAATCAGGCCCTGGAACATTTCAGTCGCAGCAGAGACTTCAAAACTGGAGAAGTAACCCTCTGTGCCCCTTGGTACTGGAGTACTGCATAGTTTACATCAGTATCCTTACTGACAATATGGGCTACTGGGAGTGAGGCCAAAGAAAGGCAATGGGCATAATCCAAAAATAATCACAAACAAGAAAAAAGCAAACGTGTATGAGCTACAAGGAAAGAACGAACAAACTAGGATTTTTAAACAAAAAGAGAAGACAGATGGGTACAGACAACAGTTTTCAACATCATAAAAGGCTGTTGTATGCTCCCAAATTCTAGGACGAGAAATCATATGCTTAAATTTCAGGAAGGAAGGCTGAAATTAGTTCCACAGAAAAATGAACTCTAACAGAGGGCTACTGAAGCCCAGGAATGCATTGCCTGGGAGGCTTTGGAGCCGCTGTCTCGGGAGGTCTTCAGGAAGAAATCCATCCTTCTTCCAGAAAATACCAAGGTGTGGATCATCATTAGCTAGTACGGACAAACAGACTAGAGACTTCTCAAGGTGTGTTCCAGGCCCATACGTGAACATTAGGCTGTACACAAATACAGGGCAGGATCCAAGTAAGTGAGCTAGGCACAAAGAAATCCGCAGTGTATGATATGTTCTGAACACAATATTCCCTCTCCTTTTTTTATTTCCTTCCCTAATGCCATCCATCTCTAGAGGTTTCCAATACCACTACTGTGCTGGACAACACAAAGGCGTATGACATAGCCTGCCCAGTCTGTTTAAAAGTTCTAATTAATACCCCAGTAACAAATGTTTCTTCACTGTTGAATTGGAGAAGTGGTTTGATACCTAGTAAATCTGTCTCAACTGACATAGACTAAAAGAGAGCAGTCCACATTGCTTTTCCAAAGCTAAAACTGAAACACAAAGGTCAAGGCTGTAATTACACGAGTCAGGCAAAGATATCTGATAGTAGGGAGTGCTTTAACTCAACAATGACATTACAGGGCAACCCAAGAGCTGGCAATTGAAATAGAAAAGAAAACACAAAACTTTCAACTGTAGCATAAGATATAAATTGACAGGAAAGGTAGTTGGCAACTAAAAGAAATGGATTTGCTCAATTTTCCAGTGCTTCAAGACTTGGGACTGAAACTGAATGTCTGAGGGAGAAAGAGAGAGAGGTAGGTCTTAGCTCCACCTGGCTCTGTATAGAGGTTGATGGGATAGAGAAGGGATGACTGAAACTCTTTGGGAAGGAGATTTTGGGGTGAAACTCCTTTGCTGTATCATCCTACAAGATGAAAGATAAGTCTGGTGGGAACTCATTTGCTATCTGACCTTACAGAGAGTTGCACACTCTCCTCTGATGGCAGATGTTGAGTGTTGAATGGTTCGGATGTGAAACTGTCTGGTTTAGAGACATTGTTAGCTTTGACTGCTTCCTAAGGAGGACTTGCCTTGGGGCATTGCTGCTTCACGTAGTCCTGCAGAAACAAAGATGGCCAGACACGCAAAAGACATATGGACGTGTCACACTTTTCAAAAAAATTCATAAATGGAGAGTTGTATTGTGTTCGTGCGGGTCCAGCAGGTCAGTGCTGCCATGAAATACTCCACACCACATCTACGGTGTTAGAAATAATCATGCTCATCAGAGACTATCAAGTACACACTGGGTGCCATACTTTACTCTTGTGTTGGCTTGCTTACTTATTAAGATACACAAAGCATTAGATATGCTTGGGGAAGGATTAGTAACCAGGAGGCTTAATTTCATTATCTCTGTTGCAGAAGTCCTGAGTGACCACCAGTAATCCATTTGCTCACTTTGCACCTTTGTGAAATAGGATTAATAAAGTGAGGAATCTGGTCTGTACTGTGGCGTACACACATGAATAATAAACATCGATAGACAACAGGCATTCTTGATTCAGTACCACTGTGGATATATAATCTTTATTATTTATAAACCACCAAAAAACTTGCTGAAAACAACTAAGCCACATTCCTTAACACAAAATGTACTTCGAATAACTGAGATATAGGTGCTCCTGCATCTGTTTTTAAGGGTCAGTAACGTAAGATGAGGTCTTAACCATTTTTGCAAACAACACTGGGGTTACTGCAGTATAAATAATTTCTAACTTTCCTATGAGAATAACAACAGCAAGAGGAGTGTACAGGAAAGTCTGACTTATTAATCTAATAGTTCATCCCTGCTTTTCAGTTAGAAATATTAGCAATTTATTCCAAACATCACCAAGAAAAGTATTTCTGCCTTTGTCCTGCTCCAGCTGTAGGCTAAAGCTAATTAATGCAACATGGCAAGAAAACATCACAATGAAGGATTGGGCTTTCTCTGCACCAACTATGCCTTTTCCTGGCTCAGCTAGAGCTTCAAAGACTGCTCACAGATGTCCACAGGCCAATCTGAGTTGGAGGAAAGGATGAAACTGTCAGAGAGGTGAAAGATGAGTTGTGCTTAGTGCAACAGAAGTCAAAATGAGCAGAGTTGAGCAATATGCAAGTGATGGATGTCAGCAGGGAAATGCTGGCTGGCTGTTCTCAGTGAAAGCACACTGAAGAGGTAAAAAAACACCAAGGAACTCATCAACTTTTTCCTGAACTGAGCCCCACCTTTCAGAGATGTTGCTCTCTTGCTCAGACCATTTTACCTAACGCCCATACTGGATCAGCCCAGTGGGGTCCCCAGGCCCACAAGCCCTCAGTACCACTCTCTGCAAGACACCTCCTGGAAACCCCCATTGGCTTTGTGAAAGAAGTGCTGAGGTTTTCAGACAACGCCTCCGCATCATTCTCTTCACAGAGAACATGAGTGCAAATTCTAACCCTAAGCGCAGAAGGACGCTCATTGACTGCACCCAGATAACACCTACACAGGAACTGGAAAAGGAGATGCAACCCACATTTTGGCAGCCAAGGTGTCAAGGCCAGACTCTCCGGGTGTACACTTCTCAGAAGCAAATGCACCCCACAAAAGACATGATTCACAGCATGCAAATGCATGGATCATATCCCATCCTATCAGCCAATGCAAGCCATCTCCAAATTCCTCTAGAAAATTACAGGTGATAGCAACAGCTAGTACCACAAGTAAGGGGCAGAACTGTGCTATAGTCCCTGTCGCTACTAAAGAGTCACTAAGGATCACAAAATGTAGTCATGGGCATCACAGATGCATCGCTACAGCAGCATATGGCACAGTCCACTTCTTCCCTTGACTGTACTAAGATGGAAAAACGCAGACCTACTTATTTGTCTTTTGAGTTCAATTTTTCCTCCCACTTCTCTTTTCAGTGCCCATCTCAAATATATGTGGAAAGTTGAATCTAGGTAAGCTTTATTCCCCTTGAAGATGCTAGATTCAAATTCTGCTCTTATTTACCTTGGATGAAATCCCACTCAACTGCAACAAGAAGAGAGTTTCTTCTTTAGGTTTTAAATTAAGAACTCAAGGGGGTTTAAAATTATTTAACTTGACAACATCCTTCAAAAATACTAGTCTATCACTGCACCAGACTTCTACCAGTACCACACCCCTAGTTAGCAGTTACCATTACTAGTTCTGCTTCCACCAGATATATAATGATGCCAAATTCTGAATTCGTATTAGTTTAGTTGCCTGCCTGTAACCCAGGGAAGAACATGGTGCAGAGCTGTTTAAAAATAGATGTAGGAATGATTTGATATGACCTGAGGTCCAGCATGAGCATCTCCTCTTATTAAGAATGAAGCTTAAATCAATCCCTTTTCTACAAAACAGGAAAGTTTGACCAATTTCTCTCCTAACTGGAAAAGGTAGAATAGCACCTGCAACAGTGACACTAGAAAATTCAATTACTGCATTTCCTAATTAAATTAGTAGCTGGGTTATAATGATGAAAAGAGGTTTATTTAGGCATTTTAAAAAAAAGTCAGAACTTTTTGAGCCCAAAAAACCTATGATTTCATCGTGGACAATTCCAGAAAAAAAAAAACACAAAAAAAGACTATTAAAAGGAAGAAGATGGGGCAGTTGAGATACTGGTATAGGCAACTGGTCCCCTGTTCAAACATTTTTTTCCCCCCTGTGCATCTCTATCAATATTTCCCCACAGCAGACACCCTACATTTATGTTCTTTCCCAGGGGTCCGTAACACTTCTAGAAGTAAATCACCATCACAGCACTGTTGCTTCCAACACCAAATGCCCTTCCTCCCTCTTTTTTTTTTTAAACAGACCTTGTAAGATTATCTGAAGGTATACCATCTGGAAAAACCCCAAAACATTATATTTGCCTTCTGTCAGTCACTTCCAACAAAACTACTTCAGATTTCACTCCTTCTAACCTTCCAGGTGTTTTCTAGAAGTCGTCTCACCTTCCCCCTGGCTAATTCAATGCAAATAAGCTAAAACAGCATCTACATTTTAATTTCTGTTCAAAACAAACAATTCTCAGCCAAGTCAATGCAGACCTCTTACTTAGATGAACAAAATGTAATGTTTCATCTTTCAAATGATAGCATATTATGTAATTAATTTAATATTAATGAACTTTAATACATGCAGAGTTTTGCAGGGTTTTCTATTTGGTAACTGCATTAGGTTTATGGAACCTCCCTGAAAAATAAAACTTCCAAATTCAACAAAGCTTTAATATAATTTACAACTGGAACTCAATTATGGCAAGCTATTTTTTTATGCTTTGCAGACTAAGCTGATAACTTTGCTGTCATTGGTTTGTAAAAATAAATCATAAACTCTACAGAAATCATTAAAACATATGCAATTACAATCCTCAAGACAGCACTAAAGAAAAATAGAGAAGGAAACAGAATTGTAATTATGTTATTTTCTTTTCTGTCCCCAAGCCCCAGATACTGCATTTCTTCCACTTTTATCTCCAGTTTAACAGGTGATAGTTGCTCATCACAGTGTAAAGACATATTAGCCTTCATAACAATCGGAAGCCTAATCCAGTAGACCTTTAAGCACTAGAATAATTTAGCCTTGAATGCAGTAAATTCATCATCACTTAGAGCCCTTGAATTGAGCTTAGACGTATGTCGTAAGAGATGCACAAAGAACGACTTTCATGAACCTGCTGCATTGAGGAATCGCCTCCAGCCCATATGACAGAACAAGGTTCATCAGACAACCTTGGCCGACTCCTTTAGCTTTCAAACCTACCACCACCAGGCTGGTTGGGGATGTCCTTTCTTCCCCACCCACACCTCTTCCAGCTACTGTGCCACTACCCATGTGTGTAAAGCTCCTTGTATGTTTTAGTGGTTGAGAGATGGTCTAGATAACCACATACCAGCAGAAGAAATAAAAGGAATTTTGCTGGGAATCAACTACCCAGCTTGAAGGTTTTTGGCTTTCTCTTTGCCCACAGCCATTTTCACTGTAAGAAGGCTCCATATACAGCAAACTGGTCTGTCTAAACAGGCTGAGGTAGAAAATCAAAGGACTGCAGAAGTTAATTCCACTCAGGACAACAGCATGTGAAATGAAGTTTTGGAAGAAATTTGTGGAGACCAGCTCCATCCACCCACAACCTTATCCTTGTCAAACTATTTATACCTTCTACCTTAAAATTAAGTTCTAGAATGGCCCCTAATAACTATGAGATTGTATGTGGTTCATAAAGGCTTCTTCACTTTCAGAAAGATTCCATAAATCACGGTACCTAACAAATTTTTAATTTAATTTTATTTTTTGCTTGGGATCCTGGGGCTGTTCCTTATTTTCGTGTAGCTTACCACTAATCATAATGATGGACAAATATGCATATGCACGCACACAAAAATTCCATAGACGAATGAGGACAATTACATGTCTTATACTGTCCTGCTCATCCCAGCATGGTGTCCAGTGATGAATTCCCAGCATACTTGAGCCAATCTTACAGAACACATAAGGTACAAAAATAAATTAAAATGAAGACAATTCGAGACATGTATTATTTGCAGACAAACAATAGCAAGCCAAATACCCCATTGGTTGTGCAATGTATTTAAAAGTAGCCTTTGAATCCATGAAATCCTCAAACTCCCTGCCTAATTAGACAACTGACCTGATGAGATAGCTATGCTGCCTGCATAACCACTGAGTTTTCAGGGAGTCTGTTTTCGCTGTTGTTTTTAAACAATGCTCAGCCAGGCTCTCGAAAACGTAACTGCATAAGTAATCAGCTTCATAATTAAACAACCTCCCAGAAAGACTGCAGCAAAAGTAAAATGAGTGCCTTCAGCACACTACGACAAAGACTGTAGGACAGCGGGAGCTCAGCAGGACAGAGTGCTGGAGCCCAGGACTGAAACAGCCCGCTCACCAGATGCCTTCCCAAAGAAGCAGGGAAGCTCAGTTGTCCCTCCCCTTGTGAAAGGAGGGCATCTGTGCTCTGGTCTGCAGTCTCCAAACTGCAGCTCAGCTCCTGTGTCTAGATGATCTAGAAACTAGGTGAATCACCTCACTCCCCAAAGCCTGTCTATACCTACCACATCATGAAGGACCTGACCCGCCACCAAACGTGTCAATGGGTAAAACTGAGTCTTCCTCCTCAGGTGAAACCCTCCTGCTGTCACAGCATCCATTCTCCCCACCCCACCTTGGCCACAAAGGTGGCCTGGGGTCTGGAAGCCTCTTCTGCTCTTAGGCACCCTTGGGGGCTGAGGTGAGGGCAACTCCAGGTTTACTGTCAGGGTTATTTCCCTTTTTTTTTTTTTTCCTAAATCCTCTTAAAACCTCTTCCATCAGCTCTAGCCCCACACGGACAACTCCTTTAGCTGGAAACAGCAGATGGCTGTGACACACCAAGCTACAGCTCCCGCCAGCGCTGCTACTTCTCCTCCTCCGCAGAGGTACATTTTCCCAAAGCCAGACACCAGGATTTTTTTTTCATGTTTAAGTCAGACTGTAAACCAACAAGTAACCCTCAGCCATTGCACGCAGCAGTGCCGCAGTCTTAGGAGCACTGGAGATGTAAACCAAGGGCAAGGCTGCATCAGGAAAACCATGGCTCCTCAGAGCTGACTGCCTTTATCCTTTCTTATTGCTGTGTTGGCTCCACGCCACCTCAGGCACCCGGAGCCCTTCACAGTTGCCAAAAGAAAAGCCTCTGGCAGCAAAAAAACCCCAAAACATTCCCCTGGAGGTAATCTAAGCAGAAAATTCCCTGGTAGCACTCTTTGGCACACTTTACGTCAGTGCTTTCGCTTTCATGCATTACTTATCATTACTTTATCAAGGTGCTGCTGGGGACCATCTTCCCTTCCCAGTCTTACTCTTCACAGAGAACTCACACACTCATTACAGTCACCTTGCTGCTGTTCAGGTGACAACAGAAAAGGTGCAGCAACCAGCATCACCGGTTGTGCCAACAAACAGCAAGCACCGAGTGTCTGCAGGTCCGATAGCACCCTCAAATCTACTGCTCTTCTGTGAAGAATAGAGGCAAAAGTCTGTGAAAATTCAAGTATGATGGATCCCTACAGATGATCCCAAGGTACTACACTATGTCAACACTGAGAAACCAAGCGTAATAGTCAATAGATCTTACAGCTGGCAAAATATCTCCCTTTGATTACGGATGCTAGCAACAGAGTAGAAGATGAGAAGAGATACTAAAGCACATACAACTGCACTATAGTCTCTGGTATTTGGTAACAATGCATTTTACCGTAGGGAAATATTCGACCATCTTACAGTGAAACTTAACCAACACACATACTTTAAGCCCTCTAGCACGGGAAGGTTTTTCTGTACATCCCACAGAATCATGAAATTCAGTTCAGAAGGGACCTACAGAGGTCCCTGGTTCAGCCCTCCCTCAAAGCCAGGCCAACTTTGAAGTTGGATCTAATTTGAAAATCAGGTCAGGTTGCTCAGGGCCTTTGTCCAGTTGAGTGTTGATCTCCGAGGCTGGAGATCAAACACCATCTCTGAGCCCCTGTTTAAGCCTGTCCACTGACATGGTAGATTTTATTTTCCTAATATTAGTTAGCCCTTCTCTTCCTGAAACTTGTGTCCCCTGCATCTCATCCCATCACTGTGCAACTCTGAGAATTTGTCCAGCAGGACCCGCAAGTCCTTCTCTGTAGAGCTGCTTTCCAGCCCGCAGCCTGTACATGGGGTTATCCCTCCCCAGGGGCAGGACTTTGCATTTACCTTTGTTGAATGTCATGGGGTTCCTGGCGGCCCATTTCTCCAGCGTGTCCTGGCTCCTCTGAGAGGCAGCCCTGATCCTCCGTTTAAAGAAGTCTTGACTTACAATATTTCCTACAATCATACTTACAGAATCATTAAGGTTGGAAAAGACATGTAAGGTCATCAAGTCCAACCATCAACCCAACACCACCATGCCACTAAACCATGTCCCAAATGTACCCTCATATACGTGTATCCTTTCTTATCATTGGCTTCTTCCATTTTTCAGTTCTTTTATGTTTGGCTGAATATTTCACTATCAGAACTACAAAGCCCCACCCAGCTGCCCTTGCATTGCAGAGATCTTTCCCTGAGATCCTTCCCTGTGTCTCCTTCCAGCAGGGCAGATATTTTTTCATCAAGCTTTTGGGATGCAGCAGTACTAGTTGGCAGTCATGTGCCTACTGCTGGAAAGAAGGATCCACAATCCATGAACGTAAAGCAGCAGAGTACTGTCATCATCCCCACCATCTCCATGAAAGGCCATGCCATGGAGCCGGAGTGTGCCCAGCCGAAAGCACGGTCCATGCCTGGCACCAGATAGAGTGTCACTAAGTGAAGTGCACCAGGAGTAAAGTGGTTACACACACAGCAGTGACCATGGTCTGGCAACTACCGCGTGCAATCACCAAACCTGCTGTACCAGTATGTGACCATACAAGTTTTTTCATGTATTTATTTTGGGGGAAGGGGGTGGTGAGCTGACAGTAAGGGCAAGCAGCGGGCAGGGTGGGAGGGAGCCATGGAATAATTTATGTGGCAGCGGTCAACTGTATGAGATTTGCACTCAACTAAGCAATTACAGACAGATGATAATGCTGCAGAGAGCACAGCCTGGCAAAGAGCTTGGCGCTGAATTTAATTCTCGAAAGGAGAGGTTGCAGACAGTGGCAGGCATCCTTCTGCAGTCTGGCCCTTCTAGCAACAAACACCCATACGGCCCAAGAGCCTGGGATCTCGGTCTACCAAAACTGTGGGTGACATGGCAGATGTCCCCTTAGTCTTTCACAGTAAGAGAGCTGAAATAACATAAGGAACAGAGAAACATGCTGAAGAGGTTTCTTCCAGCCATTTTCCCCTCCTTTTCTACCATGTTGTAGGAAGGCCCCATAAATCACAGTCTGCTCCTGACAACTTGATGTTCAGGTAGAAAGCTCCTCAGCCATCTTGTATGTCTACTAATAAGGAGAAGGACAGTCTAAACCCAATTCACTGCTCATCAGAAGCAGAAAGTGTTATTTGAAATCAGCATGATGTGCATGCCAGGTCCTGCAGAGCTTTGCTATGTTGTCTGAACACAGCTCCCATCTTACAGCTATATGCAGCATACAATGGATGCGATAAGCCCATGCATGCCAAGGAGGTAAGCCCCATACAAGTGGGAGTAAAATAAATTCATTTCTCCATTCAGAGAGTGCTGTACAAATTCCTTATTGCTCATGAAGGCAATCTATGGATAGTTCTCCAGTGTGTCAGACTGAGCAACTCAGAGCAGCTGTCAGTCTGTAACTCTGAAAAACATCCCTTATTCCTTATCAACTTCTTACCTTACACAGAACAGAAAGTAAAATGGCTTCAGTTAAAAAGTTCCCTTTGCTGTTCTAGCAGCGCGCGCTTTTCCTAAAGGCACACCATTAGATATGACTTCTTCAGCCAGAGGCATTATATCCTTTGAACTAAACTCTTCTTGGAGCAAAAAAATTCATTACAGCTTTGCACGGTATCTATCCCCATCGCATCCTAGGCTTGCTTTGGAAATCTACACGCTACAGTAAAGCAAACAGAGGAGACAGGAGAATAGCAAATAAGTTACAATAATGATCCTGCCTGCAGTAAATGGCTTCCCAGAATTGCTCTTGGAGGCAAAATTCATTAAATCCAAACAACCTCAGAACCTGATTCAGTTGCTCACATAAAGGTGTTTAGTGCTGTTTGAGGCACCTCAGTCCATCAAAACCACTGTGGGATATGGCCCATGACCTACAGGAGACATCTGCCCTCCTGACATGGCCGCTGGAGCCCAGGCAAGGTACCACAGGGCAGCTCAAAGAGATGCCTGATGTTCAGACATCCTTCCTCTCGGACGCACTCCTTTCTTTTCAGTTCCTGAAGTGTATTCTTTTCTCAACTTTCTCTCTTTCTTGTACAGTGCTCTTCTTTTTATGGCTGGACAAATGCTCAGCATGTATTCTTGTTCTCATTTAATCCATATTTTTACAGTCTCCTCATTAACTTTGTACTGGTTTTGGTTTCCAAGTTGGAGGAACAGCCACCCTTCCCTTCAACTCCTGTCCCTGCCAGGTCGCTGCCAACAGGGACAAGTCAACACAGTTATCATACTAATTGCTATCCTTTCCCTCACTGCTAAATTCAATCACTCTAATGTTTTGCTTATGCTGCACTGTAAACTAAATTTTAAAATTAAATCCAAATTATATGCCCAGAAGTACTTTTTTCTGTTCTAAAAGAAAAAAACCCCACCTCTTCATAATCTTCAGACTGTCACTCAAGCACATGTTTCAGTGATGCTCAAAGGATGTTTTCAAACACCTTCTGGATCAGGGAGTCCCATGTTTGTTTACTGATTAGTATCTCCTAACCTCGCTGCAGCACAGACAAGGGTGGAGCGATACATTTGTTAGAGGAACAGTTGCTGGAAAGCACTAGAGCAAATCACTAAACAGTCAACAGAAATAACTAAGTGTTTAACGAGATGATAGGACACAGGCAGCATGTATTTGCTAAAACCAGACTCAGTCTAACTGATCTAATTTTTCTTGCTAACGTTGCTCATGGCAATGAGTCTTGTGGCCAGAGGAGGAGTAGACAACGTTTCATTACTTTAGAGAGACTTTTGACAGCACCTCTCATGACAGCAACTACCTCCTCATTCCCCAAAATACTTTGGGAAAAGACCCCGTCAGCATTGTTAAACTGACAGAGCAAGGGAAGAAGAGATATATTTTCCTGATGTTTGTTATTCTATTCACTGCTTTCCTAAATGAGCTAGATGAAAGAATAAAAAAGGACATCTTCAAAATCTGTGGAAGACAAGAAAGCAGGACACATCACAAACACCTTTGGAGACCAGGCACAAAATCTCAGTTGCATTGGCAGTTGAGAGAGAGCACCCAAAAAGGAAAAACTGATGGCGTGAAATTCAACCAGCACAGGTATAACAGCTCTATGTTTGCGTAAAATTAAAATATAGAGGAGAAGGAGGATTGAGAACCTTTAGCTGATCACACTGCCAGAAATTGTAGGGAGAGGGTTTAAATAGTTCACACAAAGGAAAAGGAAATATCATGCCAAGCATTATTAATTGGACTGCTAGATAGCAAGCATTGGAGGCAATTACTCCATTCTGTGCAGCCCTAGTGAGGTCCAGAGCACATGGTCCAGTCATTAGCATTGCTCTTACAAAAAATCTAAACTAATTGGAAAGCAACAGATTTAGAGAATGTGACTTCTGAGGCAAGATTAGAAAAGTAATATAGAAGAACACTGAAGGGAAATAGACTCCCAAGATGTAAAACACCCTAGTTAAAAGAAGGGCCATCAGCTCTTCTCCGTGCCCCCTAGTTTGCAGATTATAAGTGACTGGAAAAAGATTCGTGCAAGATTTAGAGACAATAACGGCAAGAAGCTTCTAACTAAAAGGTAGTAAAACGCCGGAACAGCCACCTTGGGACAATGCGATTCTCCTTCATAACAGGTTTTACTGTCATTTTAGCATCTCTCAGGAAGGTCTGAGTCACACTAACAGCTGCCTCAAAGGACGGTCGCTCCTTGCGCTTCCACTACCAGGAGGTACCACCGGCAAGCAGCACCGCTGCACGCGGGAGCTCAGCTGAAGTTACGGAGTCAGAAAAACTGGAAGTTCAGAGTTATTCTTTTTCCTTAACTGGCAGCAAAACTCTCCCAGCCTCATGCTTTGATTGCCATCCTGCATCTGAAATCTCCCTGATAATCCTTTTGCAGATCTTTCAGTCAATCGTATTTTTCTTATCACATTAGTAATTTCAAGAGATATACGTCATGAAGGACAGCAGGGATAAACTGCTTCTAAACACGTATCTGCATATTTGTAATCACATATATCGGGTTACATCTTTTAAATGAAAAATCAATTCAATAGAAAAGCAGGAAAAGTTATTTCTTTTGCCTTAAAACTTTAAATAAAAATCTCAATATGCAAAATATCACCAATTCTGAAAAACGTTTCTAAGAAAACTTTTGATAAATGGAGTTCTGAACCAAGACTACAATAAGGACATTGTTTTTGTTTGGTTTTATCTGTTCTAATTGTGTATACATGAAAAACATATTTGCTAAATTCAAGTATATAGAAAACCAACACTATAGTGTAGCCTTTCCAATATGCATCCGTTATTTAAAAAAAAAACAGTGAAATATTAAACATTTATGAGGTTTAGTTTTCTTTGCTCTTCTGACAGTAATGTATTAAAATTATACTACATTTATACTATTGATTTCACTTTTGCATATACAGTAGATATAAAATAAATTAGTTGCACAATAAGTCAACACAGGCTGAGAAGCTAATTGTTTGTATGGTTCATGAAACAGAATCTATTATTTTCTCCAATACAGTTTAAAAAAAGAAAAAAAACACAATACAAAAAGCACCAAAATGTAATGCTCCATTGATTTTGAAGCTTACATCCATTACTTAAAACACAATAGAACTAAAACAATGTATGGTAGGGTTCCTCTGTTATCAGCACTATTGTTTTATTACAGCAGGGACAAGGGTGCTACTCCTGCATCTATAGTAATAGTGTAAACTTGTCCTTATCACAAGGCTCAATTCTGAGACACTGATGAGTGCTGCTAAGTGACAAGCTCCAACGTTAATTTAGTCAGTTCATTTTACTGCTGAAATGACTTCCTTTTCCAGGCATTCAGCTCCTATTCAGATCTTGCATGCATAACAAGTTTTACCGGTTTAGGGAGATCATTTTTTAAAATTGATTTTTTTTTTTCCAAACCAATCCAGCCTCTGTAATGGTTGAATCAATTCACAACTGGGTGGCTCATATTGATACAATGGGCAAATTAAGCCAATATCAATAAGCCAGCACTAAATCCCTTCAAGAATGGCCATGCAAGTGCTGCAGCCACCCAGCTAAATCTGTTCAACACCTTTTAAAGCAGTGCAATTTCAGATAGGGTAAGCAACAAGCTGCAAATTTTCCCTCCTCTTCCCCGTTAAATCCATGCCACCATCACTCAGACACTTTTCTCTGGTCTCCTTGAAAATACGTGGGTTGATCCAAACCGCAGTAGTTCTACAGGAGCCAAAGGAGCTAAGCTGTTTTGCAACATCAGAGGATCGGCTCCTGGCCATCCACAGAAGCCCTTCACATTGAGTCCCATGTACCAGGGCTAATATGCCATTTAAATCTAGGAAAACTGCCTCAAGTTTCTGGTCTAATACTCCAAAATTGATACATACTATCATCTTTGGCAAAAGGTACACAATAACCTTTCAAAAACCAGAAAAAAATATCCTAATCTAAATAAAGAGGGGTTGTACCTACAATCTTTTAAGTATGATAGAGACAAGCATATAAATTCAACTTACCAAGGAAAGGCAATTAGAGTGATGGATTACAGCCAATTCAATAGAGATATGAAATATTGAGGCAACTCTCAAATACAAATTATTACACAAAATTACCCTCAGCCCACTCAAACTTTTCAGAAAATTAGTCATTCACATCACCAGCATGTTTGGACCATATGCCAGAATGGCTTTTTCTATCCTAACGTTAGCTGAGCACCACAGCATCATTGTGCAGTCAGCATCTCCAGCAGGTGAGGGACAGGGGCTTCTCCATGTTCCACAGTAGACAACTTCTCCTGGTCTTCCAGCTAAAACTCACCTGTGTGAGCAGGTGGGAATTAATTACATGGGCTTATTTTACAACCCCTGAGGACTCTACAAGATTTCTTAGGAGAGAAGGGAGGGAAAGAGCACTTGCTTCTGTGGGATGCCTGGGAGCTACACAGCACAGTAAAAGACAGAAAGTCTGGTTACATCTGGGAAACGTAGTCTTACAAGCCAACCTTGAGAAAGTCTTCTCTTCTGTACATCCCATTTTGCCAGTAAGAGCATTGGGCATGCCCTTTATGACAGGTCAATATTTCACATTTAGATAAAGTTTTCCATCTGAATTATCACAACAGTAAAGGAAATAATTGGTTAATTTCTGCAGAACACCCATGTTTTTCTCCAAAATATCAAAAAATAGAGAAGGTGGCTCCTGCTTCCACCCACTGGACAACGTGCCTTTTTTCTCCCAGGGAATTTCCTATGATCCGGTGCTAGGTAGCATATACATAGCACAGCTGATGCTTACAGAAAGCATCAGCTCTGCTGTACAGGCACAGCAACTGTGGCTGTGCAATGGGAGGGCAACTGTTTGAAACCTAGGACAAGGCATGGGCCAGCCTTGCCTGAAAGTGTGGGAGTGCTTGGTGTGTCTTGGGAATCACAAACACCCTTTGCCAGTTGGCTTTCCATGCTTCAGAGAGGAAAGAGTATATGGTAATTAGAAGAGGTATTTATTTGACAACAAGAATGTAGGTAAATGATATCTGAGATGTAAGATTCAAAGTACCACCCAAATTGCTTCCAGCTGCTGTCCTTCAGTGGAGGATCAGACAGACATTTATTTCTTTATTAAGATGATGAAGAGCTGGAATTACCAAGACAAACAGCAGCAGTCACTGATGGATGAGGTCTTTGTGTCCTCTCTCCAGCCCAGGCAGGTGCTCTTCCCTCTTTGCAGATCCAGCACAAGCAACAAGAGTAGCAGAGGATTTTAACAGATGATCTAGTGTAAGACCAATGCCCAGACTAATAAAGGTGTGTGCGTTAAGCAGCACAGGGACCAACAAGTAGCCCTCCTCCTCCAACAAGGTGACCTACTCTTAGGAAGAGAGGCAGCTGCATGGCCAAAGACCGATCATAGCAGTGCAGCGGCTGGGACTAAGCCACAAGCCCCCCAGAAGAGAGGCCAAGCTGCACAGGAGATGCCTCCGTCTCCTCCTTCCTTCTTAACAGCAGAGGTATGCAAGACAGGGCTGTCATCCCACATAGGATCCCCGAGCCGGGACATCCTTCCTTAGGACAGTGGTGGTAGCAACCAGAGCAGCAGACCCTCTTCAACATCCCTGTTCATAGCAGTGTCCTCCCCATCCTTTTCCCTTTCTTCCCTTTTTTTTTTTCTTGCCACAGGAGCAGAGCACACACTCACAAGCTGTAGCCATGTGAATTCTACCCACACATCTCTGTTGTTTAATTTCAGCAAAGCAGGACATTTTGCTAACACCATAATGAAAGGGATTTGAAAATAGATCCTGGTAATAACTCTAACATCAATTTCTGACATCAGATCAGAAGGCTTTCAATTTAAAGTGTTCCCAGATGATATTTGTTGGGGAACATAGAGTATTATTTTCTCAACACCACTAGATAGTAAGTTTTTCCCTTTTAATATAGTTCCACCTGCATTTTCTCCAAAAGGATGATACACTGCAGCTGTATAGTCATTATGAACCTGATCCAAAGTGAAACAGAAATCCTCACAAGCTGCAACAGGCTGCGGGTGAAGTGTTACATCTCAATCAGCTTCAGAGATTTGCTCAGTTCACTTTCTCTTCCTAACCTGCTGTAGTTGCTGATATAGTCCTTGCTCTCCTACAATTCTGTAGAGCACGACCTCTCTTAAATTGCCCTCAGCAGATTTACCTAATTTTTCCCCTCAATTTTCAGTGTTTTCAGCAGCAAATTTACAAGCTTTACTTTATACATTGCACAGCATTAAGCAAATAAAACGACAAACTCGCTCATATTTTTCTCATATTGAAATAAAAATAATTTTATGTAATTTAAATAATTCAACTAAATCTAAATTGTATGACTCGGCATGGTGATTGCATGTTGAAGCACTTTGTCATTTTCCCAAATTCTTGCTCATTTCATTACTTTAGATAAAAAAAAAAAAAATCACAGAATCACTAAGGTTGGAAAAGACCTGCGAGATCATCAAGTCCAACCATCAACCCAACACCACCATGCCCACTAAACCATGTCCCGCAGTGCCACGTCTACACGTTCCTTGAACACAAATAGCCCTGTGGAAGAGTTTCTTAGATCAACATAACTCCAAGAGTCAGATTTCTAATCTGAATACTGACATCTAAAAATTCAAATTCCCAGCAGCTTCTGAACAAGCTTCTTTCCATCTTATCCCTGGAAGTAGGTGTCAAACTTTTTTTAGACCTGAGTGCCCTTCAGCATGCATAGACACAAGCACAGGGAGGAAATCCTTGAAAGGCTTTGAGGGGAAGGGGCCTCTGGAGGTCTCCAGGCCACCTTTGCTCAAAGCTGGACCAGGCTTCTCAGGGTCTCACCCTGTCGTTTTGAAGAACTTCAGGGATGGGGATTGCACAGCCTCTCTTGGCAACTAAGTGGGAAGAATTTTTTCCTCAAATCCAGCTGGGAATTCCCTTGCTGCAACTTGTCCTCTGCTGTTCACCTTTGAGAAGAGTCTTGCTCCATCTTTTCTATCACTCAACTTTAAGTGGGGTGATCAGATCTCTCTTCAACTTCCCTTTCTCCTGGCTGAACAATTTGATGTCATCCACAAACTTGATGAGGGTGCTCCCCAACATCCAAGTTACTGATGAGAATGTATTGACACAACAATAAGTTCATACCAATATTTCACCTTGGAGTAATGCTGCTCAAAACTGGCTTCTGCTTACACTTTAAATCACCGATCGTTAGCCTTTGAGTCCAGCCACACCTCGAAAATCTGAATAAACAGGGAGGTGCTCAGTGATTCCTAATCATCCCTAAGCAGCCTTTACAACAGACTTCTGGGTTGTTTTCTTGGTCTTCAGTGCATAAATTCTAACAAAGTAATATTTCAAGAGTAATTTCTCTAGTCCTCGCAATCAGGCCTTAATCCTGCTGACACGAATACATTTACCTCCACATAAATAATTTCAATAAAGCAGTGGGACTTCTACACCAAGGAGCCCATAAGTCAGCATAAGTCAACACACTTCCCAAGCACGTTCTTGCTAATATGCTCAAGACAACGGTTATAAAAAGCAACTTCTGCAAGGAAAAAAAGAAATCTTAGAGGAACACAAAAATTTATTACTGTAGGTTCTGTAAGTAGTCTATACAACATCATAATGAATATAATTCTCTTGTCAGAATTAGGATAATTTTTATTTGTTGAAAACTTCCATATGAGCTAATAAAACTTCCAATATGACCTTGTTATTGTCAGCTACAGGGAGTAAATTAGATGTTTATTTAAGACAGTATCTCTGCAATGCTTGGTGTGCTATTAAACAAGGGATTTAGAGACACCAATATATATTGCTAAAAAAAAGAGAATGAACACATTTGATTAAGTGGGTAAGTACCTTCAAAGGAATTAAAAATATTGGGTTCCAAAGGGTTCTACAAACCAGGAGAGAAAGCTGAATAGAAGCGAGGATTTTAGGAGCATGAGGCCAGAGAAATTCATACTATGCAAAGCACGCATTATTTTTAAGAGCGCTACTGAAACTAGCCCCCCCTTTGAACCAGAATAAAAGAATACAATTAAACTGTTGGAACAAGCAGCCAAGTGGTAGCTTCTTTGGAAAAAGTCAGTATTTCTCTCTACGCACTCTACCTTAGCCAAAAACAAGCTACTGGTTGTGTTACAGGGCTTAATACATGAAATGTCACAACATGACATTTTTCAGGAGTCATATTAGGTGGTTTAATTGGCCCTTCTGAATTCACACCTAATTTGTTTCACATCCTGTCATGCCTATAAGACAGCAGTTGTTTAACAAAAATTCATGGAACTCAGGACAGCAAACAAGAGATACCAAGAAAAATAAAACCCAAGCAAAATGTAAGAAAGAATTTTAAAATATCCAAATGAAACCCACAGCCTGTCAACAGATAAGGCTGGAATGTCTCAATTCAAATTTACATATAAAAGGTTTTATAGTGAGTGGAAATATTCACTAGCTTTAACCAGGCACCCACTGTAGAGACAAAGCACTGAAAACAATTAAAAAAATCAATAATGAAAACAGTTACAGTAGTGTTATTATTACTAATAGTTTTAGATGAAACTAAATGATTCATTATATTTGAGCTTAGAGTATCTTCAAACAAAATTGAAATGAACTTTGTAATGATACGCTGCACACAATTCCAAAAAATATAATGGTATTGTTTTGAAAGGCCTGTAATAAAGAACTTTATGTCTTTCAAAGAAAGCCACTTCTTTCTTTTTAGACCGCAGAAATTTGATTAGCTGAAATACAAAAAAATTTTTGTGCTAGATAGAAAAAAAACAATTTAGATGTAGAACGTCTGTCTGCAAATGGCAGGATTTCTTTCAAGGTATTATAATAAGCCGGTAGTTAACCTACCAGGACTACCAGAGTGTAAATGGGCACGGTAAAAGCCATTTACAGACTGGTTAATTACAAGGAGAATATTTGATAATGCACCTCCAGAATTTCCCTCCCTCTCAGGGAGAATAATTTTCCTGTAATCTTTGCAGACACTGAGCAACAGGCAGCCTAGGAAAACCACCTGACATTTTAATCCTATATTTTGCTGCAAATGACATAATAACCTAAATAAAAACTTTCTCCATAAGGAGCAGTTTTGAAGACTGCTATGACAGTACTAATATCAAGGAGAGACACAGTCTGCCAAGGAGAGTAATCTAAATGTTCTCATAAAAGCCCACGATAGACCGGGATGGAGCAGCAATAAAGCACTCTGCTGTCGCATGCTTCCAGATTAAAGAACCACTGCAACACAGGACGTGCCCTTTGTATTCTCCTATTGCTTTCCACATCCTCTTTCAGTGCCTGCTTTTAATCCAGCAAAACAAACACTTAAATAAACTTTAAATAAACAAAAAATAAACTTTAAATAAACATAAAATAAACTTGTTTTTCCAAAAGGAGCAATGGATTTGGTTGTTTTAAAGGACTCATCTCCACCCCAAACATGCACCCCCGTAACAAAAATCATGCCGTTCACATCACCACTCTGCAAAGCATCCTTCTCTCATGACCACGTTTCATTTGCTTTCACCACTAATTTCTGTCAACGTGAAAGCTCATTTCTGAGTAAATTCAATTATTCTGGGTTTTGGTTTTGTGTTTGGTCGTCGTCCCCCCCCCCCTTATTACAGTCTTGGGCAGCATTTAGGTAACTGGGAACGGTCCAGTTCAGCTGGGATTTTCAGTGAGTGGCAGCATACTCTAGGAAATGCAGATACTTAACTTCAACGCTGGCTTTCCCTCAGGAAAGACATGCTCTCCAGCCTACTATAAACCAGCAAAACAATACCGAAAAACCCAGAAGCCTAATCCAAGGGTTAAGTATTTCCTCAGCTACCTTCATAATGCTACGGAGCTTGAAACAGCTCGTTAGTGCAAAGGCCAAATTCGCTATTAACCCGGTGAGAAGGGTCTGGCAAGCAAGTTAATTTTGAAGCAGTCTGTAATAACCTTCAGCACTGCCTTTGAATCACTTATAGGATGGGTGAGCAGGGGGAAAAAAAAATCAGTGATCTTCCAGCATGCTCTCCAACAGCCTATTCACACATGTGAAATACTTCGGATTTATTTCTGGCATTCCCAGAAAAATAAAGTTTCTGGAAGTTCTGTACTCTCCCCCACGTACACAGACATAATAAAGCACACCATTGCAAGTGTCCTATGTAACTTGAAAAACTTCACATTCTGATCTGGATACAGCCCATCACTAATCTCTCTTCAATACTTTGAAAAGGTTGCAGGGTATACTTGGGCCACAGACATTGCAGGATGCATCCTTAAGGGTGATAAAGTGGTGTTGTACATTACAGCTTAGTAACAAAACTACGAAATATCAGTGATTTATTTCAGGCTGGGGACTGGTGGATGCACTCTTTTATCAAGTTCATTACTATAATAGCTGCTCACCTTCTAACAGTAGGATTGAATATTTTCATATTCTGTCCCCAAAGACACAAGCAGTAGCAGTGTCATGTTTTATTTCAGAAGGATATTTCAATGATCTGGGCCCTTGCAAATGAGAAGCAAATCTCTAAACCAGACTATACGTTCTGCAGAAAGTCAGACTGAAACGGCAAGGCAGCTGCCAGGCGTTCGCAGGAGCTGGGAGCTCTGCCAGCAGACAGGACTGGCCACCTCATTTCCTAACTTAACATAGACCGAAAGCTTTGCCTCTAGAACCACGTAGCATGAGAAACTAGTAAGGAATTTGGCAGGCAATTCAAAAGCACACAAAAACTGTCTAAGATTTGACTTATTCTGAGCATGCTGCTTCAACTGAACGCTACTTCTTGTAGGATTTCTTTATCCATGAACTTAAGCATCACTTGTAGTACAGGGGGTTTGGATGTCCTAAAGGACAAGCAGGTTGCACCAGCCCCATGGTACTGATACTTGAGCCAGTTTATTTAAAGGCTACACTGATGAAGAACAGCACTGGAGGGGGAGAACTGTAGAAAACCAGAAGCAAACTGACCCAGAGCATAAATGCAATGTCCCACTAAAAATGATCATACATCTCCTTCCAAGAGATGCCGAAACTTTTCTAGAGTAGAGAAACTGTTCTAGAATTTTACTATTTTGACAGCAAAACACTTGCTCAACATTTCAGTCTAAGTACAGTAAAAGTCGAGCTCTTGAATGAATAACTTTTGTTCTAACTTAAGAAAAAAAACCAGAAGGGCTATTTTTCCCCATACTTGGCAATACTACACTCCCCTGTAGCTTTTGCTTGTAACAGAGCTCTCTTCAGAGAAGAGAAGTAGTAGTAGCAGCAGCTTGGACTGAAACATTCCATCCTGAGCTTGCACATGCAGCTATAAACAGCGCAGAAGGTGCCAGCCTCTCCCAGGAAAACAGCTTTGTGGTAGGACTCCAGTGAAGGAGAGCATGTAGGTAGGAAATTATGGATGCACATCGCCTGCTTCTGCCTCAACGTTAAATCTGGTTGTCTTCCATACACAGACTCAAACACCAGCAGCTCAGCAGCCTTGCTCTATTATACTGAGAGCATCAGTTGCCTCAGATCCACACCGAGCTACAGCCCCTCTTCCCTGGGGCTGTGTTTGCCTAGAATTGATCTCCCTTGGCTCATGTCATAGGTGGTCCAGAATTGATGAAAATTGCTAGCAGACTCATCCAAAGTGAGAAATGTTAGCACCTATGGGACTTTGGACTGCTCTATAAGCCCTTCCATGGCTCCCTATCTTTGCTTATCACAACTTTACATGGTGATGAGGATCTAGAGAGAAGGGTACATGGTTAATAAACCAAGACATCATTTGATCATAAAATTGTCACTCAGTGAGGAAGGTGCTAACAGAAAACTAAAATCCTTTCCACATTCCTGCCACATGGCCTTCACAAAGGTCAAAGCTGAACAGGTGGAAATTTTAAGTTTAATATCAATAGGAAAATCCTAAAGAAAACTCCAAAACATCAATTCGCAGTTTGCAAGAGAGAAAATTCCAAGATGTTGTTAGAGGAAAAACATAAATTCACTAATTGCCCTTAAGCACTGGGACAAGGTCCAAAAAAAGATGGTATCTCCACCCTTGCAGACTTTAAAAAAAAAATTGACTGGACAAGGACCTCAGTAACCTGATGCATCTTTGAAGTTAGCCCTGCTTTGAATCAGGGGTTGAATTAGAGACCTCTAGAGGTACCTTACAACCTAAATTATTCTACAGAAAAAAAAAAGAATCTATATATAGGAAAATCTATGGATTATATGAACCAGGTGCAATAAATGATTCCTGCTACTCCTTCCTGTAAATTCTCCTTGCCATCATTGTTTACTGACACCTTAAACACATTACAACCCACACTCTCTGCTCACCTTCTTCGGGATATTGATAGTGCAGTAAATCATAGCTAAGAGGATACTCAGCTGCAGCATAGTTGGTGATTTAACTATATCTAGGTTTTGTGTTTAGGATAATAAAACCTCTGCAGGTACTAAAAGGCTAATTATATAAAAGCTTGTCAATGCACAGAGATTAGAGGAAAAGGGTAGGGAAATGCATGTGAAATTCACAGCTGTACATGAAAGCAGAACTCGCACTACATATGTAGTATGGGCTTCTGAAGGGTTTTTTTTTCAACTTAACATTTTACAGTTCAGATCCAGGAAAAAAATTATTACTACAGAAAATTTACTGGCCTGTAGAAGTCAGGTGTTTTTTATATCACAAATGCTTGCTTTTTTTAACTACCCTATAGGTTATACCATGTACTCCCAGCTTTTGGTGAATTTTAATCTTTTTTATTTTCATATAGCATCATGAAAACATCTCTATAATGTAATTTCTATTGTTAGCATGAAATCAAATTCAGTACATTTTGCGCAGGATTTCCCCATTCTCATGTTTTACAATCAAGGCTCCCAGTTCTACACACTAAAAACTAAGGGCACCAGGCTTCACTGGCAGAAACAGTACATTGGGTCCATACCTTTAAGACAGGTTAAACAGATATTAAATGTACTAAACAGGTTTTGATTATAGACATTTTCCTGGCCAGGTTGATGACACCTCACAAAACTGATTTTATTGCACATGATGATCCTTTGTCTTCTACGTAGCAACACTAGCCTTCACTGCCTTTTGAGTTTAAAATTAAATGGGAGAAAAACTGAGAGCTTCTCTTCTTGCAAAGAGCTTCTGAATCTTCTCATTTTCCTCAAGCCCATCTCCCCTTGCAAAACAAGGGGCAACACTTTGGTAGTCATTTCATTTTCCTGAAGACTTACACCCATGGCTCCTTCTCTTAGTACTTTCCATCATAAGTATTTCAAATATAGCAGGATATTGGATTTCCTTTAGGTCCCCAAGGTTCAACTGTAGCTTTCAATATGGCATTTTTCCCCATCTTAAAATCCATGATGTACCTCTTGCATTGATGTAGGAGGGATCGGCAGAAGAAAGCAACTATGCTGAGCCACTGAAAAGAGAGACTTGTCAGCAGTTGCCTTATGCAATTTTTAAATAAGTAAAATTGACCACATCAATGGTTACAAACTTCAAGCAATCCCTCTTTTTTTTTTTTAAAAACATCCCTGTTATTCCACTAGATGCACTTGCTAACCTCAGCTCATTACCTATTTATGCTTAGCTTTTAGCATTTTTTCTCCATCATTACCAGTATTAATAATTTCACCCTTTTTCTACACCATTATATTCTCATAAATTTCTGAGTTATTCTAAGTTATTACATTATATATTTAGGCAGTCATACCTCTTCAGTTTAAAATAGCTTTTGTTTTTCTAATACAACCCTTATCCTTTAAATTCATCAGTTGTTTTCCATAGCCTTTACACATCTTCCATTTTTTTGTTTTTGTTGTTGTTTTAGGGTTTTTGTTTTGTTTTTGCTAAGGTCTTTATTTTGTACACTCCAAATACAGTGAGCGTATATGACTATAAAGAGGAGGGGAAAAAAGAGACATGCTATTTGCACCATATACAGACAAAAGACAGTGCCCATATTTCCATTTGAATTTCCAGCAAGCGGAGCATGGCATATTGGCATATACTAACCCATTAAATGAGGTACCGCAAATGATATTAGATATCATCAGACAAGATTTGGAAGAGGGGGCAGACAGTGAGCTGACAAGGTTGCAGGGAATTTATTCAAGATAATCAAATTACTCCTGCTTGTGAAGATTTGAAGGGCAATAAAATGGTGGATGAAATTCAGAATCAGTCATTAGAAAAGAATGCACATAAGAAATAAAAGTCTGTACATTTTGTACACAAGAATAGATATTACATTAGCCATTTCTGCAGGAAAGAGTGCAGAAGCACTGTAGAAATTTGTTCAAAAACATCAGCTCAAAACCCAGTTACAGACAAAAAGACAACTAGAATATCAAAGAAAAAAGGACCAAGGAACAAACATTAAAAAAATAAATTTTAAGAAATTATGTGCCCACATTGAGCACTTCCTTCAGTGGTGGCCAACCCCTTTGTAACAGGGCAATACACCTAGATCAGGTAGAGTGAAGGATGGTAAAAGAGCTACAGGATGAGAGACTATTGATTCCTTAGCTTGAGCAAAAGGCCAATGGAGATGATGATATGGCAAAGACCACTATAATCTGAGTAGGTGTGCAAAGATTGAGTAAGGAACAATTATTCCTTGTTCTTCCAAACACAGCAACTGAGTACATGCACTGAAATTATCAGGTAGTTTTAAACCTGGTATTAAAATGATTTAGATATAGCATTTTTTAGAGATCACAGATATTCATGAATATTATGGAACCATTCATACTGTGATGGTCAGAACTCAAAAAATAAAATTAAATTCTTGCCCCACCAGCCCCTCCCTGTTGGTGAGAACAAGGTCCAGTGTAACACCTCTCCTCATTGCTTCCTCTATCACTTGGAGGAGGAAGTTATCATCAACGCATTCCAGGAACCTCCCGGAATGCTTATGCACTGCTGTGTTTTCCCTCCAACAGATATCAAGGTAGTTGAAGTCCCCCATGAGCGCCAGGGCTTGTGAACATGAGGTTGCTCCTATTTGTCTGTAGAGGGCCTCATCTGCTCGGTCTTCCTGGTCGGGTGGCCTGTAGCAGACCCCCACTGTAATGTCACCTGTCCCTGCTCTCCCTTTAATCCTGACCCATAAGCTCCCGGTTGGCTCCTCATCCTTCCCCAGGCAGAGCTCCATGCACAGCTCCATGCACTCCAGCTGGTCATTGGCATAGAGGGTGACACCCCCTCCTCATCTCCCCTGCCTGTCCTTCCGAAACAGCCTGTATCCTTCTATTCCAACATGCAGGTCACAGAAGCCCTCCCACCATATCCCCATGATGCCAATAAGATCCTAACCCTGCAGGCACGCGCAAGTCTAACTCCTCTTGTTTATTCCCCTATGCGTTTGCATAGAGGCATTTACGCTGGGCACCCAAGGAACCTGACTTACTGGCTGGAATTCCTTTGTGCTGCTCTTCAGGTGCTCTCCTGTTGACCTCTGATCCTTCTCCAGGCTCTGGGCATCTATTACTGGCATCAAACTCATAGGAGTGGGATGGATTGAGGTTCCCCTCCCCCAGCAACTTTAATTTAAAGCCCTCTTCACCAGCTTGCAAGCCTATGACCATAGATCACAGACTGACAGGGGTTGGAAGGGATCTCTGGAGATCATCTAGTCCAAACCCCCACCCACCAGAGCAGGGTCACCCAGAGCAGGTTGCACAGGAACGCGTCCAGGAGAGTTTTGAATATCTCCAGAGAAGGAGACTCACTCCACCACCTCTCTGGGCAGCCTGTTCCCATGCTCTGCCACCCTCAAAGGAAAGAAGCTCCTCCTCATGTTTAAACGGAACTTCCTATGACCAAGTTTGTGCCCGTAACCTCTTGTCCTGTCACTGGGCACCAGTGAAAAAAGACTGGCCCCATCCTTCTGGCACCCACCCCTAAGTATTTATAAGCACAGATAAGATCCCCCCTCGGTCTTCTCTTCTCCAGACTAAAAAGACCCAAGTCCCTCAGCCTTTCCTCATAAGAAAGATGTTCCACTCCCCTAATCACCTCCGTAGCCCTAAGGTCTTCCCTTTCTCCTTACAATCCTACCTTACAAGGTAGGACCAGGGGAATACCACTCCATTCTTACTCATTCTTTATGATTTTTTTGTTAAGCAATAGTGATTGCCTACTGCTAAAAAAACCCAATAAATTGTAGAATAGGGAAGATTTTTGAAGCAGCCCAATTTAAAGTTTGTTATTTTCTTCTGAAAGAAAGATCATATTTGAGAGGAAAATACAAGCATGTCTAACTGTGTGTGTAATTTACAGCAGAACCAATGTTTTTCACATTACTTCTAGTATATACAAAGTTAGCAATACTCAATAACCACTCAATCATCTCCGTTAAAACAACAATTTACCAAAATCCTAAGAATATGCATGAAATCCAGCAGTTTTCCAAGTCCCTGGAAGACTAAACGTATGAGATACAAAAGCTCACACTATAAATTACCACTTCAAATGTACTTTTTATAAAGTACACTTCCATTCCCACAGAAAGCTTTAATTCAACTATTGCTTTAAACCAGCCTACAACAGCAAATACACCTGTTTTCAAATGTAAGCTTGAAATATGACATTCCTCATTAAATAAGAGGTAGCAGCCATGTAGTCAGTGGTACAGCTGGTAACAAACATACGTTCCTGTGCAACATACAAGGTCTAAGTTCATCTCCTAGAGGAATCAAATGTAAACTTTCAAAGTCAGTGACAGCTGAGCATCTAAATCCACCACAGCCTCTAGTGCGTCGGAGGTTTTACCAGTTCTGCATTGTCCTGTGACCCTACTTGTTCAGAATTTGTTGAGCCCTGAGTATCACAGCTATAGCGATAATTCAGATTAGCTCTGTCCTCCCTAACCACCGTTACTGTAAAGCCTCCTGTGCAGACAATGCAAGTCTTGAGTGTTTACAGGCTATAAATATTATTCTTAGCTTGCATTTCCATTAACACAGTAATTGATCTGCATTTCCGAGATCAGCAAGCCACAGCTTAGATATCCTCTTATTTCTCTCTTCCTTCCTTCTTGCTTTCATCCTCTGCAGCATTTTTTTTGTCTCTCCATTGTACCCTGTACCAAATGAAGAACAAATCATATACACCACCGCCTGCTACCCAGATGCTAATTTTTAAGTGCCATGGCAGAACATAGATGTTAGCTAAATAGTATTGTTAATTTTAACCTCCTGTAAATACTTCTAAAGGAAAATATTTGAGCACACCATGCCAAACCAGTTTTGATCTTAATCACTTAATGCCCAAGCATGGTATGCAGCAGGAATAGCCACACATCAAAGTAGCAATAAAAATAATTTTATATTCATAACAGAATTTTTCCAGCAGTATAATACTTAAGAGATTTTTAATTTATTGTAAATAAATGATGCGTGAAATACTTTTTATGCCCAAGACACTAGACGTAAAATTGCATGGGTAAAAATAACCTGATTTTTTACTGAACAGATTCTAACTATTTTAAGCCCCACGTGCATCATTAAGCAACATCAATGGTACCTCTCCCATTTTCCAATTAATGGCTCTTAGACGAGCATTTCCACCCCCAGCCAGTGCCATACAGTACCCCATTATCCAATGGATAAACAGCCTGGTTTTCTTGCTGTATGTGGCTTTGTCTTGAAATTCTGGGTATTGAAATAATCTGACACAGACTTCTTCCCACAGCAGGTCCCTGCTAATGCCTTTGCACAAAGCCTAAAGACATCTACTGTCCCTCCTCCTTTGGATTTTATTTAAGAGAAGTTTGGCTTGGCTGCAGAGCCTCCGAGGGCCACAGTTGACAGCACGGAGCCAAAGCGTGATCACAGTCCAGGAGTGAGGGACTTCTGACTGCTTTCTTTTGGTTGTTTAAATTTCAACACTTAATGAAAGGTAGCAGGAACAATTCAGGGGTTTTTAACAACCTTCTTCCCAGCTGTTAGTGGGCTCAGGACCAGCTCAGAGGATCACAGCACACAGATTGTGTTTTTTTCCTGCTTATAACTCTGAGACCCCAACCAAGGCTGATAACAGTGAGCAAGATGCACATTAGAGGAAAAGAGATGGCCTTCAACTCGGAGCCCCCCCTTTGCCCAGCTTCGTACAAGCACCAAGATAAAAATCTCTTCTACTCTGAAGAGCTTATAACGTAAGAAGTTAATCTCAAAACCACAAAACCAGGGGAGACATGCCTATTGACCGGATTTGCTTTTGACTAAGTAGGGGAGGCACCAGTCACCAAACTCCAGACCCACCTCAGCCATTCACCCACCACGCAACCGGGAGTCAATGGCAGATTCCAGAAGCTGCACCAGTCCCAGTGAAGCACAGCCCAGGCAACATCATAAAATGGGGCCTGGAGAGTCCATTATCCCATTTCTCCAATTAACATTGACTGGAAATATAATTCAGAGATCCCTAAGTCTGCTCTAACCCAGCGCATGCTCCTTCCAGCTCCCAAGCCCCAGAGAGGGCTCTGAGCCTCTGTCAGAAGGTGAAATTCCCCTCTCTGGGGAAAAAAAAACAAGCTATCTAAAAGTTGCTGATATGATGAGACCCCAGCCAGAAAAGAGAATTTATACCCAGGGTCTGAGTGTTCAGCATTCATCATTATTGTCACGAAGGATGAGGAAAAGGCTGAGGTACTTAATGCCTTCTTTGCCTCAGTCTTTAACAGCCACACCGGGTATCCTCAGGGTATCCGTCCCCCTGAGCTGGATGACAGGGATGGAGGGCAAAATAGGCTCCCCATGATCCAGGAGGAAGCAGTTAACGACCTGCTATGCCACCTGGACACTCATAAGTCTATGGGGCCTGATGGCATCCACCCAAGGGTGCTGAGGGAGCTGGCGGAGGAGCTTGCCAAGCCGCTCTCCATCATTTATCAACAGTCCTGGTCAACAGGGGAGGTCCCGGATGACTGGAGGCTTGCCAACGTGACGCCCATCTACAAGAAGGGTCGGAAGGAGGATCCGGGGAACTACAGGCCTGTCAGCCTGACCTCGGTGCCGGGGAAGGTTATGGAGAGGCTCATCTTGAGGGCGCTCACGGGACACGTGCAGGTTACCCAAGGGATCAGGCCCAGCCAGCACGGGTTCATGAAAGGCAGGTCCTGCTTGACCAACCTGATCTCCTTCTATGACCAGGTGACCCGCCTAGTGGATGAGGGGAAGGCTGTTGATGTTGTCTACCTGGACTTCAGCAAAGCCTTTGACACTGTTCCCCACAGTATTCTCCTAGAGAAGCTGGCGGCCCGTGGTTTAGACAGGTACACTCTTCGCTGGGTAAAAAACTGGCTGGATGGCCGAGCCCAGAGGGTTGTGGTGAATGGGGTGAAATCCAGCTGGCGGCCGGTCACAAGCGGAGTCCCCCAGGGCTCGGTTTTGGGACCGGTCTTGTTTAATGTCTTCATTGATGATCTGGATGAGGGGATAGAGTGCTCCCTCAGCAAGTTTGCAGATGACACCAAGTTGGGAGGGAGTGTTGATCTGCTTGAGGGTAGGAAGGCTCTGCAGAGGGATCTGGACAGGCTGGATCGATGGGCTGAGGCCAACCGGATGAAGTTCAATAAGGCCAAGTGCCGGGTTCTACACTTCGGCCACAACAACCCCAGGCAACGCTACAGGCTTGGGGATGAGTGGCTGGAAAGCTGCCCCGCAGAAAAGGACCTGGGGGTGTTGATCGACAGCCGGCTGAAGATGAGCCAGCAGTGTGCCCAGGTGGCCAAGAAGGCCAACGGCATCCTGGCTTGTATCAGAAATGGTGTGGGCAGCAGGAGCAGGGAGGTGATCATGCCTCTGTACTCGGCTCTGGTGAGGCCGCACCTCGAATACTGTGTTCAGTTTTGGGCCCCTCACTACAAGAAGGACATAGAGGTGCTGGAGCGTGTCCAGAGAAGGGCGACAAAGCTGGTGAGGGGTCTGGAACACAAGTCTTATGAGGAGCGGCTGAGGGAGCTGGGGTTGTTTAGCCTGAAGAAGAGGAGGCTGAGGGGAGACCTTATCGCTCTCTACAACTACCTGAAAGGGGGTTGCAGAGAGGTGGGTGTTGGTCTCTTCTCCCAAGTGACTAGTGACAGGACTAGAGGAAATGGCCTCAAGTTGCGACAGGGGAGGTTCAGGCTAGACATTAGGAAAAAGTTCTTCACTGAGAGAGTGGTGAAACACTGGAATAGGCTGCCCAGGGAGGTGGTAGAGTCACCCTCCCTGGAGGTATTCAAGGAGCATGTGGATGTGGCATTGTGGGATGTAGCTTGATGGACATGGTGCTGTGTGGTGTTGGGTGGGTTGTGGCTTGTTATTGTTGTTGTGTGGCGTGGGTTTTGTGGTTTTTTTTTTTTTTTTTCCCCCCCAGGTTGGACTCGATGATCTTACAGGTCTTTTCCAACCGTACTGATTCTGTGATTCTGTGATCTGCACAGTCCAGGCTTACAGAGAGCGCCAGCATCCAGTCAACTTCAGAAATTCAGCCTTTCTTGGCAAGTTGGCATATATTTTTGTATTTTGATAGTCCTGATAAGAAAGGCTTCCCATGCAGGGATCACTTGTGGATATCTCAAGAGTATTACAAACCAGCTCCAGATCTGTCATCTTTCCTTCTGGAGCAAACAGGGATGCTTGTCCTTGTTATTTCCACCTGATGTGACACGTGCTTTGTATCACAAGGAACGAGAGAGATGCCACCATCCAGTGTAGCTCTTCAATCAGCTTCGTAGCTGTGTCACTTGAGACCAGGTGGATTTTCTCCACTTCAAGCTCATGCCAAGATGCCCTATTTCTTTCTCCCCTGTTTCAGAGCCACAGTTACTCCCATCCTGTTTCTTACCCTCCAAGCTTGATGTTTTTCCTCTGGAGCTCCATCCTTTCCTCCTTTCCCTCTAAAGCCTCCAGACGTTGCTTTCTGATATATGACTTCATGTTGAAATGCTGTTTGTCCACTCTGCATTTCTTTCCCTCAGATGCTATGGAGGAGATAGCTCCTTTACAAACTTATTCCCTCAAATTCCCTCCTCAGCCTGGAACAGTACTTCTTGGTAATTAATAAAAAGATGTTGTTTTTACACGTGCTCACACTGTACATCACAGCCCCAAAAGCTAACAGCACCTTTGGCCACTGTCTGCTCTCCAAATTTCTCCCTGCTCCCACATCAGCTCCCAGAGCAGCTGACTCAAAGCAGTTTGACAGAAGAGAAGGTAACCAAGCAAAAAAAATTGTACAAATCCATGAACTCCTGAAGGTTACCAAGAAGCAAAAGAGGCAGTATCTAATAGGGAAATCGTATTTGAACTGGAGATGCCTCCTGCCTGAGTCAGGAACCGCTCTATGTTAATGGCAAAGCTCAGGCTCCCCAGCTAATTGGAAGATCTTCCAATCTTCCTCTCATTGGTTTTATTTTTATTATTGCAGCATTTCCCCATTAGCTGTGCCCTTAAACTGAGCCTTTGAAAGCTCTAAAGCAAACCTGCTGATATATGGCAACTAGTGGTATTAAAGATAAATGAAAATTTCCAGTTTGAATGGAGTATAAAATGAGTAGATCACATTTGTTGAGAGCATGAAATTTAATTGCTTCCAATAACTAGTCTATCAAATATAGAAAGAATAATTGTACTTGAGTTTCTGAAGCTGATCATACGTTTTGCATTGTCTGGTCTCCTGTGCACAAAGGCACCCAGTCAAGGCACACTCAATAGAGAGCTTGATCAAACTGCGGCAGCAGAACATGACTGTGGGGAATACAACAGGTATGTTTTTTCCATTTGCATTAAAGGTAGCCATGTATTTTCCAGGTTCTGTTACATCTCTTGTGATGAGAGATTCATCAACTGTCACATGCGCAAAATGCTGGGAAGTGAACCCATACAAGCCTGGGTTGATGAGCGTGGAGCCTGGTTTCCTACAGGCTTTGCTTTCACTTGACTTTAATACTGAAAAAGGTACAAGCTCTAATCTAGGCTTTTCCCAGTTGAAACAAACATCAAGTCTCTCCCTTGATCCCACTCCTCACCATAACTTTTTCACCATGTGAAGCTTCTGGTACCTGGTGAGGAGACATTTTTCCTGAGCGGGATCGCTGCTGAGGTATCTCTCCCCCTTTCAGCCAGACATTTTCACAGCACTTGTAGGAACTCGCACGACTTTGTGACTGCTCCTGCATCCTTCAGATGTAACTGAAAGAAGCAATGAGCTCCAAAACTACAAACAGAGGCTAGAGAAGTGGTCAGCTGGACAAACACGCACCCCTTATGGGCTTGGGTCTCACATACAATCCCACCAGGAACTTTCAAAGAAAAAAATCAGTAAGCGATGAAGGCAGATGCTGTTTTGAAAGAGTCTCCCCAGTTAGAAGTCACAATCTCCAAACAGGCCCTCAGGCAGGCTGAGGTCATCAACAAACACAAACTCTCTCCAAACCAAAATACAGCAAACAGCTCTGGAACAAGAAATTCCCAATTTGAAATACATCTTCTCTGCTACTAAGGTAACCATCTCCCAGCAGAGCTATGAACATCTATGTATCCAACAACCCCACTCCCAGGTATCCTTCACCCAGGGCACCAAGAGCTGTGTGTATGCTGAAATAAATCACTACTAAGCACCTGAATAAAGTCATCCAACCTGAGTACAGGAAAAATAAGCCTGGATGGCAGCAGATGAGCATTTCTCACAAAGCAATCACTACTTCAGACATATCAGTCCCAATTCTTACAGAAAACTTACAAAACAAAAGAAAGATAGTTTTGAGAGGTAAAATTCATAACTCTGCTTCCTACCAAAACCTGTGAGATCAAGAGATTTATAAAATGCCATGTAACTAGCCCCCTTTGCTCCATTGTCTCAGGGTTTCATATATATACCTGTCTCTCTCTTTGTTCCTCTATTCCAGACCCGAGGACCTGGCTTGCCAGCTTGCCCGATTTTTTCTCAGCGCACCAGTTGGTCTGTCTATAAACCTGATCCCCTCAAAGCAATCCGATTTCTAGCTTTGTTTCCACTAGAGACCACACTAAGAGGAAGGTTATTATCTCAGTTTTCAGTATTTTCCCTTGCCAACCATTACTGAGTCTGATCGCGAACCATGGTTAGGTCTTCTCACACCATGTGAAGGTGGGAAGGGAAGATAAAGCCTATTCCTAAGAGGTGGCACCAGGCCAGCTGCATGAGTTATCTGTAGATGCTGTTGTTACAGAACATGCTGCTCCTCCACACCCAGCTGATGGGGCTATTCATTTCCGAGAAGGTGGTCACTTTGGTTAATCCCAGCCACCACAGCACACAGCTATAACTGACAGTACCTCAAAAACAGGCTTTCCTATGCAAGGTTTCATCTCCAATACGTGAAGGAGCAGACTTCATTGTGACTGTTTGCACAAAAAGCCCAGTTCATCTCAGGTTGCCTCCTGCCATCCCCAGAAACTCATCTTCCAGACTGAAGCACGTCAGACAGAGCTCTTTGCTCCTCCAAGGAGTGAGATCTTCATGCTAATGCCTTCCCCTTGGCAACAACTAAGTGGGTCAGAGTTGTGTGAAAAGTGTCTAAAAGCACAAGATGTGGCACAGGCACTAGGGACAGGATTTTAAGACAGTCCACACAGCAGCAGCGGTGCAGCCAGCCATCTTTCCATGCCTCTCACTAGTAAAGTCTGAGCAAAAATAGCGAGTGCTGGAAATGAAAACCAGGAGGAAGTAGCAGCAGATGTGCATTATAGACTAGGGGGAAAAAACCCAAACCCCACAAGGACTCATTTTTACAAGAAAAAATGTCTTCGACAAGAAATCCATTTTTACAGGAATCAGAGTTTATAAAAATAGGAATTGAATATTAACAAAAGATAAAAAGTGATCACTGACCTGGCACAGCAGGCAAGTGGAAAACACTGCTTCTTCCACATAAGCATCCATGCTTACAACCATCATACATGGCGTGAGGGGAGGGAGGAAGGACAGCGATGAAAAAAAAGTCTGCTGGATAGTGAAACATCTTCCAATGCAGGAGAGTGCCCCAGCTGCAAGAACCCCAGGAGGCAGGCACCCGACCTTCTGCAAGTCCCCAGTGCAACATAAAGGACGGGCTGGGGAAGCACCAACAAGAGCAGTCAGTGTGAATTCCAGGCTCCAATTTAGCCAAAGGGTTACATAAAAGGGATACAGAAAAGGCTTATACACCTCTTCGTGGGCTTTGCTATCTGGTAGGTCTGAGAATCTTATCTGGAGAGACCACAAGATGCCAGGAACATATAGTGCTCCGGCATTTACTTACAAACGCAGAGATTTCATTCTTAATGCAAGTCAAACAGCAAGGTTGGTGGCTTTGCCCTTTGTGACCAGCTGAGGCAGCTAGAGCCACTGGAAAGCTTTCAAATAGGTTTTTAAAAATCAGTGTTTCTTCTCCATTAACTTTTAAAACATAAGCAGATTGTGGGATAATTGCCGCATGCCGTAAATCGTGACTAAAATGAATAATTCACCTTCCCAGCAGACAGAATACGGACTGAATATTGGGCTTAGTCCTGGGGGCTTTTCCAGGAACAAACCCTCAAAGATTCAGCCAACAAGCAAAGGATCAGCACAGCACCAGTGCTTGGTCTGGCACAACTTACCCCCTCTTTCTCCAGAGGGAGACAAACTCTCCATGATGAGGATGAAAAAAGAGAAAGAGTCAAAACCAGAGTCCAAACAGCTCAGTCTGGTCTCCAACGACAGCAATGGGAGATACAGTCAGACAGAGCTTGTTCTCAAATTCTTGTATATTAATTTATCTAATCCCTGTCAGACTTGCCTGTGGGTCTTGTAATGCCCAACTGCCTCTTGTGTGCTTTTTAGTCTGAAGCCAACATAACACATGCCTGAGGATGCAGGAGAGGAAAGACTGTTTAAAGAGGTCACTTAACTGTGTAGCGTTTCTGTTTCCTTGGGCTTGGGATGGTGGCCCTGTGTTATTCCTTCCACGTTAGCCTATGCCAATGAAGATACTACAGCAGCTCACCTTAGAAACAACACTGCTGCTCTGAGAAAGCTGCGCTCACCATTTCCAGCCAGAAATCACCGAACAAATAGATAGGGTCCAACTTTTCATTCTGACGGTTACAGAAGATTCTGCCCACCATGAGAATTTTGATACAAACCAACTGCTTTAATGTGTTTGTAGCTTGACTCAAGCAAATGTATCCATGTGACGACAAAAAAATTTCTAGGTAGTGTCCATACAAAAGAAGGAGCTTAGATAAGGAAGAATCAATGCCACTTTGAAGGTGTTAGAATGAAGTATTGACATTTTAAGTCTACATTAACACTAATGGCAAAACTATAAACCATGGACAGGCTTAATAAAAAGGATCCTGTTTTGTGACTGCTCAGAAGAGGTCTTTGATTTTTGGCATCCATCAGATAATTCTGAGATCAATAGGACACAAAATCCACATATTTGCTTGTCAGTAGCAGAATTGGGTTTTGTAACACGGACAGACTTGATGTTTATAAAGCCTGTTTCATGTGTAAAGAATGTGCATCCGATAGCTATGGAATTGAACTTATTTAATACAAATTGTTAAGCGTAAAATTAAGTTTAAATTAGAAACATAAGCATATAGTTTGATATTCAACCCAATGAATAATCAAATTGGTAAAAAAATTAAATGGAAAATTACAAAGCTTAAAAAAAATTAATGCATAACCAGCATAATCCATACCGTGGCTCCCCAAATACAGCTGCAGACTGACAGAAAACAAGCTGTTTCTGCCAGGTAAGACTGCTCTGAAATTGGCTGCTGACAGTTACAAGAAAGGTCACATTTATTTCCAAAGCACCTAGATGATGGAGCAATACCTGAAGGGATTTTAAAGTTGACCTGGGAAAGATGCATGGGAATAAAAATGCAAACCAATTCCGAAAACTGCCCTTGGGATGCCACCCAAGCAACTGTTAGATTTGACCAATGTGGTCTGCATAAGTTCCAGAAAACACATTCAGACGTGTAGGATCCAATGCTGTATCATCTGTCTTGGCTCAAGGAGGCCAGAAGCATGGTAAAACCAGAATATTTTGTGCCAAAGTCTCTGGAGTATACTTATACATGTCACACTCTGATTTTCTTACAAACAAGATGGGTTGAGTCTCTCCTGAGGCCTTCAAATCCAGATGGCATGAAAGCATCCCTTAGATAAGCACCAAAACCAATGGGTGTTACTTCTGATCAGAGATGGCCCTCTCCATCCTTAGGAATTTGAGAATTTGGGACAGGCTACCACTGCAGGCTTCAGCTGGGTAAAATTTAGACATTTTCACAGTTACTGTAAGCACATTTCTGCTAAAGGAGCACAAGATGGCACATACTGGGTCACGTCAAAACTCTTCTCCCTTGTCTCTCAGAGAAAGCCTACAGAGATGAGGTTTCTGCCTAACATTTGGTATTCAAAAGCCTGACCTCCTCAGTGAGCTTAGAACATGCTTTTTCCCTACAAATTGATCAATAGCTCTTGTTCATAATACAGTATGGGGAAAAAAACACTCCACCCACAATTAAAAAAAAATAAAGCACACTAGGAAAGCATTGTTATACCACTAAGTTATCAAAATTTCCAACACCATCCATATCAATATGACCTGACTGTGGCTGAGACAGGAGAATTGCTCATAATGTTACTGGGAGATAAGCAGAGAGTAGCAGGAAACTTCTGAAAGTGAACAGGAATTTATGGTGTTAGAGAACAACTGTTTGGTGATGGGAGTTTCATAGATAATTCCACACTGCTGAGGTGAGCCTTGTCTAGCGATCCCAGCCACTACTTATACTCTGAAAGGGTAGGAAAATGGACAGTTTCCAAGCTACAATAAATTCTTTATCACGCAAACACTGCTCTTATCCTCTGCTGCATGACACACACACACACAAATCCCTCTTGCCCTCATTTTTGCCAGATTTATGCAACCCATCTGTTCTGCTAAACTGTTTCTAGCTTTTAAAGCCAAAGTAATTGCTTTTTTTCTTCCATGTGCTTTATGCATATTTATGAAAATTTTACTTTTTCCAGCCAAATAGCCTGTTTTCTGCAGAACCAGTCATTACTATTCAAAATGTCCGAATGGCATGAAGTAGCCAGAAGACCTCCAATGGTTAGAACATCTCTACTTTCAAGCAAGCTGCCATGCAGAAGTCAAAAGAATAAATCAAAATCCTAGGCATTTGATGATTTTATGTCCCTTATGGAGGAGGTAAAACTGTGCATGAGCAGAGCTGGTGAAGAATTCATCACAAGTGTTCAGCACAGCCTAATTGCTCTCATTCCTGATGCAAGAGAAAAACTGGAGAAGATAGAAAGACTATAGCAGCAGAACATGCTGCAAGTGTGACATGGTGGTGCCTCCAGGATTATGTACAGATGAAAAGGAAGGCGATGCCTATATCTGCATAAACCTGATGAGGAAAGGAGGAGTTCCTTCACCCTGGGAAACGGAGCTTCCCAGTGATGCTTTTCTGATTCAGGGTAGGTGATACAATCCGCTCCTCATCAGCAGACCCAAAGTGCCGCTTTTACAATGCTAGTGAGGAGAAACTGCTTTTGTTTCCTCTCTTGGCAACACAAGCCACCCTTCTGGAAGGAGTGGTATTTTGTATCAGTGACCTTTCAGTTTACGGAAGGACTGATTGGATTATAGCACACAGTTCAAACACGTTTCAAGATAATTGTGATCGGTGAATTGAGAGCACACAGAAGAAAACCATAAATTATGATTCAGAGGTAGCGATCAAGGAAGCCAAGACGAGACTAGGTCCAGGAGAACCTGCACCTACATTGCCACCTAATAACGCAAAATCTGGGGTCATCTTTTGCAATAATAAATACCTGAGAAAATATCTATGTTTTCCTCAGTATCCAAGCTATTTCTATCCTGCTTATAACAAGGCTCTGTTAAATCTGTGAGAAAGCCAAGGAGAGCATTTTTGGAGAGTCAAGAAATTTATTAACCATATCCAAAGTTTACTGACATTTCCAACCACACAAGTATTTCAGCAAATATCAAGACACAACTTTGGGGATTCCACTGCAGAAACATGGCAATAAAGAGAGGTACTTTGTGTCAGATTCTCACCCCCAGAGGAAGATAATATTTAATAAGTGCTCAGACAATAAATTCCCAGAAGTTTCCTAATACTTTGATGTTTCAATAATTGCCTCCCATTAGCACCATTCCTAAACTATCAACATCTTGACAAGGTATGCCTGGAGGCAGGCACTGTTCACAAGCTAAGTAAAATCCAAACCCAGCTGGAGAATACACACACCAGGAAAGAGTAGCTGAACCCTAGGCTTTTCTAGGATTTTTTCGGATTAATACAGAAGAAAAGTATCTATGCTCTTCTGACTGCTATGCTTTTCATAGTAGAAAAACATATGGATTAAAGCAGTGACTACTGCAAATCATCTTCAAGTTTATGAGGAGTGCTTAGCCCTATTTCTTGTCAGCCGTTAGCTCTTCAGCTGTAAGGCAGCTGATTACCTACAGCTATTCTCTAGTCCCAGACGGATACCCATCTTCCAGAGCAACTGAGTCCATTTCTCTGTCACACGGATTTAAAAAAAGTTGGTGACTATGTATAATAATAATAATGTCATGGCTAATCCAATAAAATGGATTATAAACCATTTTATAATCCACATGTTAAAATGCCATGCTCCTGAATGTTTACAAAGCAGTTGCTGAAAGTATGTGCCTGTTTATTAGCATGTTGAGCATTTTTAAAATCTTTGACTTCAGAAAAATGATAAATAGGTGCTTAAATGTTGGTTTCTGAAATGTTACAGGCAGCGAACAGAAAAAAACAGATGAAAACTTTCTACAAAATTGAGTATTACAGGGAACATATTCTTAGATTTTAAACATTACAACTCAAATTGGAAAGATCTTTGGAAAGCGTTTTCTGGTGCATGAGTTACAGGAAGAGTGACTTATAGCTGTCATTTAATTAAAAGACTGTCCTCTGCAGTCACAATGATTTATAGTTGTACAACCCTGACACATAGATTGGAAAAGAAAAATTGCTCAGTTTTTCCAGCTTGAGCTGCTAACGAGCACCAGGCTTCTGTTATGCACGAAGGCATCAGTGGCCGTTAGAATACTAGAATGAGCTTCCAGCCTATGAAGATGGAAAATAATCAGATTGGGAACAAAGAATGCATATAACTTTGAATTTTCAAACAGCTCAGCACTGAACTCAAGAGCAGTCTCTCACCCAGTGAAGTTGGTGTGGGTCCCTCAAAACCACATGGAACTCCGGGCTTAATTCAGGAAGAGCTCACCCAAGAAGTTACCCCTTTTCTCTCCCACAGCTAAAATTTTTAGGGCACGATGGGAGAGAACTAGAGTGACATATCCCAGTTTAAATGATGAGATATAAACAAAGAGAACTACAAACTTCAGAAAGAAAAATCTGGCAGTGTCATTTTTTGTTCTTTTTTTTCCCCCCTTAACTTCTAGCATTCCTATCATTGTGTTGAATGTGTTGCATGTTTCCATCAACCTGGGAAAAGCTAAGTGCTACCCTTTAAGTTCAAAGCTGTTCTAGTTGAAAACATATGGAAGATGAAGCTATACAAATACCTTGCTATCGAGGCTTGTTCCCCTTATGGGAACAATCAGATCATGAACATGTTCACTCTTAAAATTTCTGCTTTAACAAATCGTTTCAGCTGTGGACTCTCTTAACACAAGGTGGGTTTTTAAATCCTTTCATTAAAATTTTTCAATAATTTCTGTGGCTCTTTTATCAGCTTTCTTTTGGTTATTCTTAACTTGTGTACTAAGAGCAAGTGCCTCAACTTAAGAACCTACATTTCATTGCTACCTGCACTGCAATTGAAAAGAACGGATTGAGAATACCCAGAAAAAAGCCCCATATTATCAACCAAGAGAAGGACACAAAAAAGACCTGGATCAGAATTTCAAAATAACTTGAAATTAAATTAAGGAAAGGAATTATTCAGACTTACCATATGATATGGAATTAATGACATGATTGCATTAAGGCTTAATTGAGCTATTAGTAAAATTTGCCCCTTGAAGAAAAGGGAAGTGGAGAGAATGGAAGAATGGTAGAAAGCAGCATCATTTATTAATGGTAGGAGGTGCATTGTTATTAATATTCTGATACAGATGGCTACCAGGACTAGAAGAACCAGGTTTAGAAATAAGAAGGTATCATGCATTCTTTCGTATCCAAACGTACATTCAGAAAGAAGAGAATAAGGACTTCCCAGAAGCTGAATGGAATTGCTGATAAACCTCAGCAACAGGAGTAAATGTTCACCACCTCCAAGGAAACAGGTAAGTGTGCCAACAGCCAGTGTCACACATTTAACAGCGTGGACTGCCACAGAATGCACAAGAGTTCAAGCGAGAACAAAAGAAAAGCCTTGTAAAGAGATTTGTACATGTTTCTATGGGATGGTCCACCTCTATCCGCGTGACGCAAGTGAGTGGAAAACCATACTGAGAATTAGACACGTTGTTGGTGACATCCAGCCTGAAAAACAGTGTTTGGGAACAGAATAGGGGAGAACAGATATAGCATAGCTGTTACTATTTGCAATGCAAAGTATAACTAGAAGGTGGGTTTGCTTTTTAAGATTTTTCATGCTTTCACCAAAAGTGTTTTTCACCAGAAGTCACAACTAGCTGCAAATCAATCACAACGCAGAAGTGCTCTCAGAAAGAGCACTGGGAGGCCAGCATCCCGGTGGTAGCAGTAAATACCATCAAAAACGAAAAAACCAGGGGCTCGCAGGGCAGACTCAGCATGCTGCACAGCTTCACTCCTCCAGCCTGGTGGCAGCTGGGACATCACACCAATTGGGCCAGAGATTTTGTTACCAGATGTCTGGTAAATTAGTCAGTGCCTGTGCTTCTCCTGAGCTTCTATCTATAACAAATCTAGATATCAGGTTGACAACAGTGTCCAGTGATACTTGCAATAGCTTTAGATGAAGTACCTGGAACATTAACAGAGCATAGAAGGAGTCGCGTACGTTTGAGAAATGAACCTGAACGCACACTGCAAACTGGAATAAGTTTTGAAAATCTTGTTTGGGCAGTACAAAATGCCTGTTTGGGACAGTACACAGTTTGGGTTGGGTTTTCCACCTTGTCAAGCCTGGTGTAGCTGAAGCCTGTCTGCTCCCACTAGCCTAAGCCGTTCGAGGCAGTTCGTGTGTCTCTAAATTACGCTGCAGCCTGGAGAAGGGGCACTCAGCTGCGTGCCATTGCGTGAGCTGGGATTAAACTGTTCAGTTATCATACTCCAAAGAAAAACAATCCCCAAAGGGTCCCCCCAAGGATGCTTTGAGACAACACTGCTTTACACATTTGCAGAACATGAACTCTTCTCCACACTTGAGCTATGAAAATCAATAAATTTGCAATTGCCACCTTATATCTATCACACTTCACTACAAATCCCTGAATTCATTTCTTCTAGGAGTACACGGGTCATTTAGGTAATTAAATCCAATCCTCTCTTATCAAAGGACACTATGCCATTAAATCCCATTTACAAGCTCATTGTGCTCCATCTTATAACCACTATAAGCTTCATCTTCTTACCTCATTGCTCTCACTGAGAAGCTGTTCCAGGACTGCCTGGAGCTAGCTACACCATAGCTGTAGAGAAATCAATATTAAAAAAGCCCAGGTGCTCCAAATTCTTTTGAGCATCAATAGATGCTTACTTTGCCCTGTAATCCATCCAAATTAATAGGCTGGTCTTTGGTAATTACATATTTCTTCTCTGCTAGTATCCGTGGAGAGGCAACACGGCCACTTTTCCTGCTCCCAGACAGACTCGCTCCATTGCAAAGGCACTCGTACAGCAGTTAGATTTTGCAACCGGCTGCTTGCACTCTGTTCTGTGAGCAACTTCAGCATCACATATAACACTCCTCATATCACAACCGACAGGACAGCGATTTTGCTGGTATCCCAAGTAATTTTATGATGTTTCTTCATTTAATGAAATACAGTTTATACCCCATTTGCCACAAACAGCTCAGCAAGTTAAAAAAATAGGTAATTAGTATTTAGAGTCATACAACTATATCCAGGATGAAATGACAGTTCATCATTCTTCACACGTCTCACATAAGGGACTTGATCCCTTCCACAGTGGGAAACATTAGTTAACATTGACAGGCTTTGCACCAGACTCGTAGGAAACCAGGAGTCAGAACTTGGGAGGGAAGGGTCACACAGTGGCATCTCTTCTGAGCATCATGTATTTAAATGCAAGCACTAGAAGTGTAATTACAGAAGAGGAGATCTACATTCCCATGGGCACTTTGCCAGGGGTGTTGCTCAAGACCAAGACTTGTTATCCCCAGCTCAAGCAACCCATCTTTCCCGCCGCTACCCCTGTCCTTGCCAAGCCCTGCTCATAACCTCCAAAACCCACCAGCACCACCAACCACCTTTGAAAGCAAGTGTCCCAACATTTTGGTTTTGAGACACAAATCTGGGCTATTCCAGAGGCAGCAAGGCCCTGAGCACCAACACAAAGTATCCCCATATCCAGCCTCTTCCCTTCCATCTCCTCCTTTTCTTTTGCCCAGGGATGCATCAGCCACTACAGCAGGCTGTCAGATAGACTCTTGTCTTGGACACATGGGATATTTTGTCCAGAGAAAAAAAAAGAAAAAAATTCTAAGATTAGCAGCAAATGCCCCTTGGTCTCTAAAGTCACACTCGTCCAAAGGAGTCCCTTGGCAGCCTGTTGTTTCCTGCTCTGCCTCAAGCAGCTCTAGTTTGTTCCTACCCTTAAATAAGCACGCGTCATCAGCGAGTTCCCTTTTCTCCCGAAGCATCGGGCCATAGGCCAAGTTGTATTTGTATGGAGCCAGAGTAGATGTATTCAGTCTTAGTCGTGCTCTGACATACAAACCTCTCAGCAGCTTTTCAGAGAGCATCACAAACCTAAAGACTAGTAAGCACTTGCAAAACATCACTGAGAAATCTTTTGATATTTTATACTCACTTTCATTTGCTCCAAGTTTCCCATGTTATTTACATTGCACATCTGTGGAAAAATCCAGATAGATGAAACATGTAGAAGTCTAGATTTTCAGTTTCCTTTGCAGGCAATTTCAGCTAACCTGTAATATCACTGGGAAGAGAATATCTAAATAAATTGGCAGTTTTTTGTTTGGGTTTTTTTGTTTGTTTGGGTTTGTGTTGCAGGTTTTGGTTGGGTTTTTTTCCAAATGTGCATTGAAACATGCTCTACCTTCCCAGGTGTGCTAACTTCCAAAAAAAGATTTTTTTATGTACTTTAATTAAGAAGTTTTCATAGGCAATCTTTGTACCACAAATTAAATAAGCTGAATTTTAGTAGATACCTTGAACAAAAATGTTGCTAGTACAATTTTTTTACCCCAAGTCAGTTTTAATTGAATAAATAAATAATCCCCTCCCCAGGAAACCTGACTCACAGTCAGCTTGTCTAGTTGTATATACCATTTCCTTAAGTAGACATGAAACAATATTTTGTGTTTCTATTTAGCACTTTTATTTACCAGCAAAAGCCAATTTGTTGTTCCTCCAGTATTGGGGGAAAGCAAAATATTTTAGAAATAGTTCTTGGCAGAAGTTTTAATAGATTTCTTCCAGTGCAAGACTGCCAGTGCTGTATAGCTGAGACTTGTCTGCCACCCATGTCTGTCTTCTGTGGGTAACGAAAGAGAAAAGCAGATAGGATCCACCCAGCAGTATTTTTTGACCCCAGATGACTCCGCATTTTTTTCTTAATATTTTTTTTAAATTATATTTTACTAGAATGGTTTCTATGCCCCAACACCGGCCTCCTCCTCTCTCCTGCTCCCGATGCCATTTGACCTTTCGGATGCCTCCCCCTCCCCAGCCAGCTCTTCCTTTCATGATAAGGGTGCATTAAACAGATCCGCTCTGAGCACGCTGTGGCTTATCATCGCTAGTGCTGAAATGTCAGGAAGTTAAAAGCATACGCAGTCGTTTCTTAGGCTTCCAGAGCTCAGCTTTTTGTAGGAATTCAGAGGCGGTTTTTTTTTTCTTTTTAAAAGCCAGTTGAAAGAGAAATGAAAAAACCTCTCTTCAGTCTCTTCTTCAATTCCCGTAAGAATTTGTTGAGCAGAAACCTGTGCTCTCAGTGGTTTCTAGATACAGGGGGTTGGGAGAAGCTATTTTCCGCCCAGCGCTGGGCACAGATCCACCTGCAGGCCCCCCCAGCCTCGTGCAAAAGGGGGTCCTCGGACTTCACATGTCCCCTGAGCACTTCTAACAAAACAAAAAAAAAAAATGCAGATTTTCCCCTACAGACATTATAATAATATCGATACCAGAATCCACCTAGTCCCCATCACCTCCCGCCCAGGGTCAGCAGGACCTTGTGTCCAAGGAGGGATGGAGGAGCACAGCGCTGCGTTGGGGTTAGACACAGCTGCAGAGAGGGTTAGGAGCTGGGGGGTGCAGCCCGGGCCCCATTGCCTGCGGTAAGTGCAACTCGCCAAGCAGAGCACCAGCGTTCAAGTGGCCAGTCTTGGCTTTCCTTCCACAACAGGAGAAATTTATCAACAATTTCCCCTGTTTTCTTGCAGGCACAAGTCTTGCAATCATGCCAGATGAACGCTCTGCTTATCATAATTTTTAAACCTGCAATTTTGAAGATTGCCATAATTATCGAAACGTAATTTTAAGCCAAGAGCTTGATAATGGTTTAAGAGCAGAAGGACACAGCACCGACATCCAGCCCAGGGAAGGCTTACGGCTCTTCAGACTCCTACTGGCTTTAACAGAGGCTGAATTATACCTTTAGTTATTGGTAAACTGCCAGGCTGGGGCATGGTCCCCCAAGATGCTCGGGCGAGCTCGTGCTGCACAAGGGTCTGGGGCCGATTTCCGCACGGCGAGATGACTGTGCCATCTAGCTGTGGTTGCTACGGTACTTCAGCACACGATGCCAACCCACTCTGCCTTACAGAACATTTTAAACTGCTCTGCTTTCCAGATAAAAATCATACCATTTATTTTGTCTGTGCCATGCTGGATATTAACGTATGCAAAGGAGGTTACTTTGGCCAAGAAGTAAATTATTACTAAGAAGAACCAATCAAGCATATAGGAATATTTATTTTCCTTTTACTTACAGCTTTCTTCTATTAGAAGCTTAGTTAGCATTAAGATTGCCATTTTGTGTTGCTTGTTTCTGCACTGTTTTATGTCTATTCATTTAAATCCTCCCCTCTCACCAAAATATATTATCCCCCCTATGTCTGTCTGACAGCTCCACTCTTTCTGGTCTCGTGTTCCCATGTACCACATCCAGGCAGCTGCAGCATCCATGAGTGCACAGCAGTTGATTTTACAAGACGTGGAGAGGGTGACAGGGCTTAGCTCATAATTTCAGCAGTAAACACAGCCTTCAAAACAAAAATGCAAAGGCATGGGGTTTGATTCATCTGCACTGAGGATTATTTTAATGATGCAGAAACAAACTAAATATATTTTTAATTTCATATTTTAATTTGTCAAGAGTATCTCTGTGGCTTTTAAATGAGATTTAAAGTGCATTTTATTCCACCAGGAGTAACTTCAGTCACTGGCTAAAATTAGATTAGTGGCTCCAGTGCCTAACTAGCAATAGGTTTGGAGGCTGCATTTTGGAACATTCTGGGCCACATCTCATTAAGCCATCTTCAAGTAACTGTCTCCTTTGATATGTGATTTATACATAAAGGGGAGGATTCACGAACAAGACACAAATATGGGAGACATTTACCTAGTTTGTTACAGGGAGCTGAGGCAGGCAGTCCCGTTAAAGGCTGGACCCACAGAGAAGCTGGGCTGTGAGCAGGCAAGCAAGGCTCCATGCTTTGCCTCGTGCCAGGATGGGGCTTGGACCAGGGATCCCTGCTCCAGCTAGTGCTGCCACATACCCCAACCCCTCCGCAGGAAGCTGGGAAAGGACAGAGAGTAAATTCATTATGCATCCACCGGATCTCCTCCGTGGCCCAGGGAGGTTGTAGGAGAAAAATCCAGACATGGACAGCAAGGATGGTGAGAAGCGCCCAACAGCCCCTGGCTAGGGAGATGTTTCGCTGGAAGCGTGGCGCACAACAGAAGCCGTGTCCTTCAAAAGCCTGGTTGAGGCAACTCACTTCAAATGTCACCAGGGTCCAAGGACTGAAATAGCCTTCAGCCCATGTCCTCAGTAATCACAAACAGCTCATTAGCAACACAGTCAACACATCCTACCCTCCAAACCCCAACATGATAGTTCAGCTTCGACTACACATTTCTCATTAATGTTTGCCAATGAACAATTTCCTGACAATCATTTTGCCAGAGGCAGAAATACACAGGAATATGAAAAATTGACAACAGTTGCTGGATGCTAAATATTGTTCATGTTTGATTGCTGTAATGGCACATCATAGGCTTTGAAAGACAGTTAGGCATTTGTTGCCATCATTAATATGGAGTGAGTTTATCATGCAACCTCCAAGCTCTCTTTCTCATTTTCCCCTTATGTTCTCTTACTATACAGCCATTCATTTCTCATTTACCTTTTTTTTCTGAACAGTACAATGATTTGCAAAATTAAATTCATTCAAACTTTTTACTGTCCTCATTTCAACGTATCTTTTATTGTTTTTATTACCGTGACTGGGCTGGCTTTGGCTTATATTTCATCACGAAGCATTTTAGAGGATCTCAGGAGCACTTTTGTTTTTCATTTTCTTCCGCATTAATAGATACATAATCACCACATGATAGTGTTCCAAACTCTTTGCTTTTTATAAGCCTATATTAAAAAAGAATCTGTTTTTTTGGCAAAGGATGCCTAATACTGTGTCTCCTGATGGCTGGCTGAACTTGGCAAGAAAAGCATAAGACCATCTGTCTTGTGGTTCCTTATCCTCTTCAGTAAATCAGACTGAACATTTGAGCTCAAAATTTCACCCAACCCCACATACTTTTTCTTCACGTGTTATTTTACGAAGATGCTGAGTCAGCGCAGAAGGAGCTTTAGTGCTCATGTAAGGTTGGAAAAATGAAATTATGACAATGATTTCAAGTATTTTAGTACTGCATGTTGCACTTCAATATCCTATCAAGAATAACAGTAAAACTGAGCTAAAAACATGCATGTCCCAAATAGCAAACTTTTTCTTCTGTGTAAAGACATAAAACAAAAAACCAAACACCCCACACACCCCCCTCAAAATATGGCTAAAAAAAGTACCACCTCATAAGAACAAAGTTTTCAGGTCAAACCAAGTCCCATGAATGCAGGAGAATTTTGAATGTGATTCAAAGGAACAGACCAGCAAATCCAGGGAGAAACATGCTGAAACTTTTAAGAATGTTCCAGTACCCAAAGATTTTAAAATAACTGAAGCTTGTAAAAACACTTTAATTACTCATAAGGAGATTAAAAAATATACACAAACTGACATTCTACCTCATCCAAGGAGAAGTTAGAATTAGATATTCGGGAGCATCCAAGCCACTAACTTCTTCTGAAAGTCTGGACACTTATCTTGGAAGTTTAAATAAAAAATAAACTCACCTAAAAAAAATAAAATTGGCCCCCAAAACCACTGCAACATCTTTCCTCCACTTTCTGCATTCTTAGTAGCTTAATTTTCACAATAATTTGAAACTAACCCAAAGTTGAATATCTTTCAAGCACCAACATACGTTTTAGTGACACCCCAGACATGGTATGTTCTTCATCCGCAGTTTGCAACAGCACCCATGACACAGAGGTTACTGTAACGCGGCTCTGACCAACCCAGCAGAGCAGATCATCCCCAGGATGTTACGATTTTCTACATGACTGGGGGTGAGCTGAGCCAAAGCTCCTCTCCTTGCCATCTTCCAGAAGCTCCAATGTTCTTCACTGCCTGCAGACACCTGCATATCTGCAATGAAACTTAGCTGAGCTCAAGCTCCCTGCTAAGAACCTTAACTTACTGAAATCTAGATTATGTATCTAGTGCATGCCATCAGCTAACATAGATGGCTCTGTAATATAAACAACATTAATGTTGGTGTTCCATCTCAATCCAGCCGCCTTCTGCATTTCCCAGGCTTTCCTCTAAAGGTCTTGCAAGGTCCACATAGCTAACTGATTTCTCTTAAGAGACCTTCTCTCCAAGAGATGCAAAGTTCTTGATCATTCCTGGTGTCTCCCCTTTCCCTTCTGCAGAAAGCAAGCCACACGTGGGCTTCCTTCACTCTTTCTCTCTACAATAGCGCCTGAGAAGCATTTTCCTGGGCAGCTGCTTATTTCCCAGCATGCAGAGCCTCTACCACTCATGCTTCCCAGATAGAAACATAGTCTCCACATCTGAGATGCTTTCTCCTGTTCAAATGGGGGGCAAGGACTCAGTCGCATTCTGTGCCTTTGCACCAACACAAACATTACATTACAGCAACGACAAACACCTTAAGGAGCATTTTTCCCCCTGAACTATCCAGAACACATGGTGAAGGTTGGGGTTTTCTCCTCCCTAGCCTCACTACTGCTGATTAAAGAACACCTACAAGTTTAAATTGCTTTTTTAAGACTGTTCTAATTACTATCATCTCCTTTGCCTTAGTAGCTACAGCAAAGAAACTAACCTCAACTTGCATTATGCTAGACAACTTTCACCTTGGTATAACTTATAACATGCTCAGTTGGCTTGTAATAGTTTCTGCAGTACCTGGATGAAAGTTATGACAGAAATAAAAAAATAAAAAACAAATATCTTCAAAATAGGTGTACATTACGGGCCCTCAATTCAGGAAAAAAAAAAACCACTGTGAAAGCTTTGGCTTCCTTGGTTTTATTGCAAGAGGATAGGAGGATGGCAGGGAACATACAAGGCAGCACTATCCACTGGCAGAAGTAGGGTAGTGAGGTCCTTACCCATCCGAACCATTGCAAGCAGAAAAACTAATGAGCACAGAGAGTAAGTGTTTTGTAACTATGAAAACCTACAGACATAGAAAAGCCCAAATTTATAAATAAAAATAATACAATATTTAGACCAACCAGATCAGTTGCAAAACTTAAACAGAGTCTCAGGCAATCAGTCCCTTTGTCAGGTCACTAATTTCTTTTCCAGCTAGGTGACTGATTCATTATGCATGAACTTACAAGAGGTAGAAACTTTAATTTCATCACTAGCATAGCCAGAGAAAGTAGACAAACTTTCAGATATAAAAAATACTCAGCCACATGTAACAACCATGCAGCACAGAGGCTGGGATCAATTCCTCCAGGTATAATGTGATGCTAATCAAACAGAATTGGAAGGAGATTAATAGCAGAATATAGAAATACAGAGGTGGGGTCAACAGCTCCATGTCTAGGTGGAGACCATTGACGAGTGGTGTCCCTCAGGGTTCCATACTGGGACCAGTATTATTTAACATCTTTGTTGAGGATATGGACAGTGGGATTAAGTACACCCTCAGCAGGTTTGCAGATGACACCAAGCTGAGTGATATGGTTGATACTCTAGAGGGGAGGGATGCCATCCAGAGGGACCTGGGCAAGCTTGAGAGCGGGATCCATGTGAATTTCATGAGGTTCAACAGGGCCAAGTGCAAGGTCCTGTATCTGGGTCAGGGCAATCCCAAACATGGATACAGGCTGAGGGATGAGGGGATTGAGAGCAGCCCTGCAGAGAAGGACTTGAGGGTATTGCTGGAAGAAAATCAGAATATGAGTGAGCAATTTGTGCTCGCAGCCCAGAAAGCCAACAGTATCCTGGGCTGCATCAGAAGAAGCTTGGCCAGCAGGTCAAGGGAAGCAATTCTCCCCATCTACTCTGCTCCAGTGAGACCCCACCTGGAATGCTGTGTTCAGCTCTGGGGCCCTCAGTATAAAGAAAGACATTGGACCTGCTTGAGCTGGTCCAGAGGACTGCAAAGATGATCAGGGGCTGGAGCACCTCTCCTATGTGGACAGGCTGAGAGAGTTGGGGTTGTTCAGCCTGGAGAAGAGAAGACTCCAGAGAGACCTTCTAGCAGCCTTTCAATACTTAAACAGAGCCTACAGGAAAGATGGGGAGAAAACTCTTTATCAGGGAGTCGAGTGATAGGACAAGGGGTAACAGTTTTAAACTGAAAGAGGGTAGACTTTGAGTAGATATGAGGAAGAAATTCTTGACTGTGAGGGTGATGAGACACTGCAACAGGTTTCTCAGAGCTGTGGATGCCCCCTCCCTGGAAGTGTTCAAGGCCAGGTTAGATGAGGCTTTGAGCAACCTGGTCTAGTGGAAGATGTCCCTGGCCATGGCAGAGGGATTGGACTATATTGCCTTTAAGGTCCCTTCCAACCCAAACCATTCTATGATCTTTTATGATACTAGCCTTTCTAGGAATATAAATAGCTTGCAAAAAAATGGAATGTGAGGAAAAGTAGTAACAGCATGCCCTATTTTACTATTTTCCTCCTTATTTTGTCCATATGTCAACAGAACTGTGTTATTCTTAAGCTGAGGTCCCATGACCATTAAGACTTGTATGTTTTTCCAGATCATCTATTGACGCAAATTCAGCTTGTCTCAGGTGTGAACATATGGTCACAATTCTGCAGATTTAGCCAGAGCACAAAAATACAGAGGTTTTTTGCAAGGCTTATGCTTTCATGCTGGCTCTAAAAATGGCTGTATGGAGGAGATTCAATGCCCGATTCTGCGCATGGCTTGCTGGTATGAAGTCAAAGGTTTGGAAAAAAAAACATTCAGAGTGGCAATGAATTAACATGGGGCCACTGCTTACCCACATACAGCTCAGGTCCCCTACATTAAGCAGTACAAACACTAAAGCCAGGTTTATTGCACCTTTGAACCATGGCTCCAGAATCAACTATTCCCAGTCCCAGGACTAACTTTCACTGTGTTTATGACAAGAACAAATGTGCCCACAATCTCTTCCTTTCTTTCCTGCTTTGTCAAAGTACTGATTTTCTACAGACCCTTGCCTTTTTGACCATGTACTGAAGGACACTTCTCCTCACACAGGTATCCAACACTACTAAAACTCTTGGATTACAAATGGGATCAATGCAGGCTCAGCCCAGCATCTAGCCACTAAATGACTGCAAGTCTCCCCACTCAGAAAGCTTTTTAACTACACAGAACCCAGCAGCCTTTAAATATACCTGTGAATTCCCATGGAAAGCTATTACAAGAGCCATTTCCTAATGGTTTTCTATCATTACAGCAATCATCTTCTAAAGCATTTTCCATAAAACAACTGTAGCAGCACCATATGCAGTTAGTTGAAAGAAAACACCACCACCACCCCCCAAAAAAAAAATCACCAAAACCAGAACAACTTTGCAAGAGAGTTTCTCTCTCTTCCTCAACATCACTGTACAAAAAGATTGACTGCTGGCTGGGGTGAAATCAGCAGGTGATAAACAACACTGTTTAGTGTGAACAGTTGGTTTATGCTTCAGATCAGTCCACCTATCCAGCATGGACATGAGACACATTGGCACTCTCAGTTGCAGCAACTATAACCTTAGTTTTGTCTAATGCCATAGTCCCTGCTCGTTAACACATCTCCTAAGCTCCCTTTGTTCAGCCTGCTCCTGTATTCATACCATACTGCATTCCCACAGCAGAGAAGGCAACTGCATAGTTCGCTGTAATCCCAAAGGCAGTGAAGTTACACTACATGTCAGTTTGTCCTGAGAGACATTTTAGCTACTAGTCTGAAATCCCTTACCTTGGCCATAATCAACTTTGGAAATAAAAATAAAATAATGCATAAAAATCAAGCTGTTTATTATAAATCTTGATGCCATAAAACCAAAACCGGAAAGGATCCTGCTCCTAATCTCTTCACTAACATTGTTTTCTAATCCTTTTGCAGAACATCCAAGTTTCTGTTACTACTCCATCCAGCCCAGGTGAACACAGTAACAATTTATTGCACATGAAACTGCAGGATTCCTGCATTACTTCTGCCCACTTGAGGACCTTCTCAGAAGGATGAGTACTCATATAGTACCTTTGAGCTTGACCTTACCCCCTCCAGATAAGGAGTTGCACCTGCAGAGCACCACAGAATCACAGAATCAGTACGGTTGGAAAAGACCTGTAAGATCATCGAGTCCAACCTGGGAAGAAAAAAAAAAAAAACAACCCACACAACATCAAAAAACCCACAAAAGAAAAAAAAAACCAAACACCACAAAACCCACGCCACACAACAACAATAACAAGCCACAACCCACCCAACACCACACAGCACCATGTCCGTCAAGCTACATCCCACAATGCCACATCCACACGCTCCTTGAATACCTCCAGGGAGGGTGACTCTACCACCTCCCTGGGCAGCCTATTCCAGTGTTTCACCACTCTCTCAGTGAAGAGCTTTTTCCTAATGTCTAGCCTGAACCTCCCCTGTCGCAACTTGAGGCCATTTCCTCTTGTCCTGTCACTTGTCACTTGGGAGAAGAGACCAACACCCACCTCTCTGCAACCCCCTTTCAGGTAGTTGTAGAGAGCGATAAGGTCTCCCCTCAGCCTCCTCTTCTCCAGACTGAACAACCCCAGCTCCCTCAGCCGCTCCTCATCAGACTTGTGCTCCAGACCCCTCACCAGCTCCGTCGCCCTTCTCTGGACACGCTCCAGCACCTCAATGTCCTTCTTGGAGTGAGAGGCCCAAAACTGAACACAGTATTCGAGGTGCGGCCTCACCAGAGCCGAGTACAGAGGCACGATCCCCTCCCTGCTCCTGCTGGCCACACCATTTCTGATACAAGCCAGGATGCCGTTGGCCTTCTTGGCCACCTGGGCACACTGCTGGCTCATATTCAGCCGGCTGTCGATCAACACCCCCAGGTCCTTTTCTGCAGGGGAACTTTCCAGCCACTCGTCCCCAAGCCTGTAGCGTTGCCTGGGGTTGTTGTGGCCAAAGTGTAGAACCCGGCACTTGGCCTTATTGAACTTCATCCGGTTGGCCTCAGCCCATCGATCCAGCCTGTCCAGATCCCTCTGCAGAGCCTTCCTACCCTCAAGCAGATCAACACTCCCTCCCAACTTGGTGTCGTCTGCAAACTTGCTGAGGGAGCACTCTATCCCCTCATCCAGATCATCCAGATCACCACTGCAAGAATTTTTGGGAAGCAATCAAACAAGACTTTTCTTACCTAACCTCAGCTGTAAAAAATGTTGTGCATTTAACTCAAGTTTGTGTGTTTTTTAACTTGAGCTCCCTTTGTAACCCATGGGGGTTAGACCCTCCAAAGGGCTGGTGCCCACATCCTAAGGACCTACTATCAGCCCTTCCAAAAGGTGACTCTGCCATAAAGGAGGTGTTTTGGAAAGGCCAGAAGGATCACCCCATCATCTTGCATTAACAGGACCTCCCCATCAGCCGCAGAGGGACTCTTACACCAGGCGTTAGGCAAGCTTAAGCCAGAGACCAGCAAGATGACAGCGTTGGAAGAGCTGTATAAAATGCTGTGCCTGAAGTCAGAGTCACTAAGGTTGGAAAAGACCTGTAAGATCATCAAGTCCAACCATCAACCCAACCCCACCATGCCCACTAAACCATGTCCTGCAGCACCACATCCACATGTTTTTTGAACACCTTCAGGGATGGTGACTCCACCACCTCCCTGGGCAGCCTGTTTCAATTTCAGTGAAGAAATTTTTCCTAATATCCAGTCTAAACCTCCCTTGGCACAACTTGAGGCCATTTCCTCTCCTTCTATCAAGTCATAACCCTTTGCACGTCAGACAGTCCTTACTGCAAAAAGGATAAACACTTTGCCAACTTTCCTGCCCAGCAGAGATGGCAGAGCACTCGAAACCTCTGCGAAGGCAGAGCACTGCATCTGCGCATGTTTCATATTCACAGTAAGGGAATGGACTATGTAAGTCCCCTGCCTACCTCCAATGTGCCTGAACAAAGCTTCCAGGGATATTAAGCTGTACTTGTAATGACAGCTTTGGTACCACAGCACATCTTTGGATGTTTTTGTCTCTCAGACTCTTCCAGAGATCCTTCACATCAGGGCTAAAAAATATATTGTATATTTGAATACAATTGTGCTGCTCCTTTGTAGCAGAAGCCCAGCATTACCCATGTTGACACAAAGAAACTTGCAGTTTTAAGCCAATAATACATAGAAATCAATAGAACTTAGGGAGTAATTTTTCTTGTCCTTGTTCCAAGGAAATACTACTAGCATATTACAAATAAAAGTAAAGCAGTAACTGCTATTGCTAGCACAAATCATTGCAAGTGCTCATGATACCACTAGTATTACCATCTCTGGTGCATTGTTTTTAGCAAAAGCATAGCTATGTATTCCTACACAGATACACTTACGCCTCTGCATATTGTATCTAAACATAAACAGAGAAGCTCTCTAACTTGGTGTCTTTCCTTTCCTGAAAATAGGTCACTTCCAAATGGACAGGAGTCAGTTCAGTTTATAGTCATAAAGCCATTCCCACCAAAAAGAGGGGATAAAATTCATTATGGCTCTGTCTTCTGCAATAAAACATCCCATGAAATCTTAAGCTGCATCATGAAGTTTCTTCAATGAAAGGGTTGTCAGACACTGGAACAGGCTGCCCAGGGAGGTGGTGGAGTCCCCACCCCTGGAGGTGTTTAAAAGATATGTAGATGAGGCGCTCAGGGACATGGTTTAGTGGTGGACTTGGCAGGGTTAGGTTGATGGTTGGACTTGATGATCTTAGAGGTCTTTTCCAACCTAAATGATTCTATGATTTTGCACTTTAGATTAGGTGTAATGAAGAGCTGTGAGAGTTTTGGCACAACTGGGAGCAGTCAGGCTCCAGGGGAGAACTAGAGCCTCCACAAAGGGGGAAAAGAACCCACACAAAAAATTCAACTTTATTTAATAGAGAAATGCTTTTGAAAACAAGTCACTTCTAGAAAATTCAATTTATAGTAAGAAAATAAATTATATTAATTTATGGCCAAATGGTCAAGTAGAAGTTGCTTCTCCCTCAGCTGTAAGGAGGAGCTTTTCCCAATGCAACCTTTGCAAGCACATCTTCACGTCTAAATCCCTCTCTCATAGCATGAGTGTATATGACATCAGGAACTGGAATTTGGGCAAAGTTACACAGGGCAAAAAACCCAGACCACAAACCTGCTATGGGCTTTTCCAAGTTCACGATGACCTACATTTCTTACTCTGCCATGCAATAGCAAGGGCTTGCAGGCAGCAACACTGAACAGAGACTCCTGAGGACTGAATGCCTCCCATCTCACACCCTGCCACCTTACGAGACCAGCAAAAGGCACAGAGTCATTCATGTCTCCTCCCTGCCTGGATGGACAGCTCTTCCAGTGATAAGGTTTGCTCCTCCTAACTGTGGTCCAAGTCTTCAAACGTGTCATTTCAGGGACCATTTCTAACACTTTCTGAACACTGAAGTGCCTGTGAATGCACAGCACCAACAAAATCCCCTGGCACACGTGCAGCACAAATAATAGCAGACACAAGGATTTTAAGCTACTGTTTGGGCACAGATGCAAGTAGAAAACATTGCCAAACTCCTACCCTCAAAAGGGAAACTTATAACCACCAAGACAGCATGTCTTTGTTAACCTAAGCAAACATCTCTGGTGCAGCAGAGGATGCTACTGACTCGAGTCTATGAAGGGGGCAATCCATGTTATCTACCTGGAACAATTACTCAGAGTCCTTAAAATAACTGGGATTCAGTTTATCTAAGGTACCTCAGTATTTTTTACATAAGAAAAAGCCGTTGCTTAATTAGTCCTCTTGTTCTGTGTCCTGCAGGCTTAACAAGGTCAGGTATTTCCTGGCTATACCCACCCAGGCTTAGGGTTTAAATAACATTATCAAAAGATAAGTTAGGCTCTTCAGCTTACAATCATGACTTAATATACAGCAAAAGCATCCCTCTGAGAACCTTTCAGTTTCCAGGCATATTCATACTCCAGTGACCATCTTTGGGTCTCTCCCTCACTGCTGTTATTACCATTCTTCTGCCTCACACTAGTCTGTTTTGTCTTTGATCTAAAATCTAGTCATGGTCATCGACCTAAATAACCTGAGCACAAAACGCACAGTATACTGGACAGCTATTAGTGCAGGCTGACAAACACAATCTCTCATTTGTCCTTGCTGGAACTACAGAAGGCCCTGCATGGGTAATTAGGACCGTCCACAGAAAAGTATGCTCAAGCCAATGAGAAAAATTTGATTTTACACAACATGCTAGTGTCCCCTTCAGCTGCTGGGATTCACATACCAAAGCTATCATTTATTATCTACATTAAATGGAAGATTGCCCCCCCCACCCAAGCATCTCCTTCCACAGTAAAGCAGCCTCATCTTTTCTTCATATTGCATTCCCTCCCACTGCTGTGGCCAGCTGCCTCCAGAGTTCCACTTCATGCACAGTTATTTATTCAACAACTTGTTTTATAAGGAAAGTGAAACCTGGTTTCATTTTCTGGTTACATCTGGGAGTCCCTAGTTTTCCCATGGCTAAGCGCATCCTCCCAGCATCCGTGCCAGGCAAGGGATGGAGGCTCTGTGGGTGCAGACCAGCACAGGAGGAGTTCACTCACAATTGCCCAAAACCTCAAAAAGATAAGGGTCAATATTCGAACGGTGAAACAGAGACAGCACAACCAAAGCCTCATTCTAAAAAAGAAAACAAGAGGGGAGACTTCTGCCAATACCTGGCATTCAGGCTGTGCTGCCGGAACCCACCCCCATCTCAGCCTGATTGTTTTAACCTCCAAGGAAATGTGAAGACGTATTAGTGACAGATGTGCAAAGACTACATTGCATCCTTGGTCTTTCTTAGCACATCCATATCCTTACTGGCCTGACCAGCTGACAAATCTATTCTGTTGCGCCTGGTTTCCAATGCTAAGAGAACATCAGTAGTACAAGTGGGAATATCTTGATATAATTTATACTGTATATTGACCTGGTTATTGAATATTTACCCTATGAATATATTGGTTTAGTGAAGTTCTGGGAAATAAAAGTTCCGAGACATCACTTCTCTGCAAACAGATCAGAGCTGCTCTGAAATGGTCCCAAAGACCTGGAAGAGCTACAGGACAGTCATGACATATTGCAGCACTTGGGGGCACAAGGCATGTGGTTTGTAACCACATAGCCCTGCAATACAGCATCACCACAAGCTTAGTACCGACTCTGCAAAGGCTTCAGGATGCACCGTTAGGCTGCTCTGCCTGACATTGTCTTGACCTGCCTGCAGATTCCCCCCCCCCCCCCCCCCGACTTAGAAAGACTGCTGTTACAGCTAAATTAATTGACCAGGTGTCCACGGGTCATCTGCTTTTACTCTGTGTGGTACAGCCATAGCTTTATAGGGATAGCAGTAACAAGCAGTTATTCTGTGTACAATGAAATATTTACAACTAAACCAAAGATGCAGAATAGAGAAACACAGATGTGGTACAACAGCAGAGAAGCATCGAGAAGTGGTGGCCTGGGATGCAGCATGGGGGTGATATAGATATGGGGAGATCAGATATGGGCACAGGCTAGCACATGAGATCCCAGAGCTGCAAACCGCCCACCCACAGTCAAAGAAATGCAGAGATAGAGCTGGACAAAGCTGGTTTTGGGGGTAAAAGAAACTGTTTCTTTGCTGTCATTAACTTTCTTAAGAGCCACCATACTTAGTAAATCGGAATGCAACAGAGAGCTGAAGACCCATGAAGAAAGAAATAAGCACAAAAGCATGTTAGGAGACACAGAAAAATGGCCAGGTGGGCCCTGGTATGAGGAAGAAACCACCAGCATGGACATCGTGTTCCTCCTTGCAAAGGACCCCTGATGCTGACACTCACCGTGACACCCCAGGGCCAGCCCCAAGATGAAACCCAAACCAAAGCACCCAGAGGAGCTAGGAGTAAAATACCACAAAAAGGGGTAGAAATCGTTGAGCCCACTTAGTTTCAACTGCATTATTACGGAAGAAACTTTATCTGCACAGATATTCCTCTTTCTGTAATAAATATATATCTGGACTACTACCAATTCTTGCATTAAGCTGTTAAGACTTCAATTATACTAACAAAAAATTTTTGCTTTATGTTTCTAATAATGCATTTCATCAAGATTGAGCATAACAAGTTTATAAAGGCAATTGAGAAGGGCCCTAGAAATACATGGCATTCTTCCAGTAAATGGTCTGAGCAACATAAACCCCAAGGTTTTCACACAATAGTTTGTACATCCCATTTGGCCCATTGTAAAAGACTGACACACACAGTGAGGGACTAGCCTATCACAGCCTTGGAGGGCTGCTCATCTAATGATCAGGGCAACCAGGGTCCATACTTTGCTTTCTACTGCCTAACAAGGAGTTACAAAATGAAAAATATTTCACAGTACTGTTGTACTTTCAGAGAAATCGAGGATTTGGAAGTTCAGAAATTAATTTTTTGAAGGTCAGAAATAGTCTAATTTACTTGTGTGTCCTCTAAGAAAAACTCAGCAACAGCTTGAGAACTGGGCACAGCAGCTGCAAGCTGCGTCCTTCTGTCTGCTTTTAGCTCTTTCCTTCCTCTTGTATCTTAGCACATATTGGATAGATTTGGTCCATTAGTTGAAAGAAGCTTGTGATACACACAACCAGGATTAAAAAAGTACAAGATGACATAACCTTCAAAGATACATGGCAATATTCCTTTGACTTCCAGCAAAACTCTAAAAATCTGTGTTCTTCATTCATGGACTACACTTAAGATGCCCGTGAAAGTTCACAGAATCAGAATCACAGAATCACTACGGTTGGAAAAGACCTGTAAGATCATCAAGTCCAACCTAAAAAAAAAAAAACCACCAAAAAAAAAAAACAAAAAAAAAACCCACAAACAACCCACGCAAGCCAACCACCACACAACAACAACAAGGCACAAGACACCAAAAACCAACCCACCCAACACCACACAGCACCATGTCCATCAAGCTGCATCCCACAATGCCACATCCACACGCTCCTTGAATACCTCCAGGGAGGGTGACTCCACCACCTCCCCGGGCAGCCTCTTCCAGTGTTTCACCACTCTCTCAGTGGAGAAGTTTTTCCTAATATCCAGCCTAAACCTCCCCTGGTGCAACTTGAGGCCATTTCCTCTTGTCCTATCACTTGTCGCCTGGAAGAAGAGACCAACACCCACCTCACCACAACCCCCCTTCAGGTAGTTGTAGAGAGCGATGAGGTCTCCCCTCAGCCTCCTCTTCTCCAGGCTAAACAACCCCAGCTCCCTCAGCTGCTCCTCATCAGACTTGTGCTCCAGACCCCTCACCAGCTTCGTCGCCCTTCTCTGGACACGCTCCAGCACCTCAATGTCCTTCTTGGAGTGAGGGGCCCAAAACTGAACACAGCATTCGAGGTGCGGCCTCACCAGCGCCGAGTACAGGGGCACGATCCCCTCCCTGCTCCTGCTGGCCACACCATTTCTGATACAAGCCAGGATGCCGTTGGCCTTCTTGGCCACCTGGGCACACTGCTGGCTCATATTCAGCCGGCTGTCGATCAACACCCCCAGGTCCTTTTCTGCGGGGGAGCTTTCCAGCCACTCGTCCCCAAGCCTGTAGTGTTGCCTGGGGTTGTTGTGGCCAAAGTGTAGAACCCGGCACTTGGCCTTATTGAACTTCATCTGGTTGGTCTCAGCCCATCGATCCAGCCTGTCCAGATCCCTCTGCAAAACCAACCTCTGTTAACCAAGAATAGCAAAAGCTTAGTTTGCTTTCAAAAGTTTTCCAAGTCCATGTGTACATTTAACACCGGGGAAGTTTTGGCTGGATATCACAAAAAGTTTCTTCACTAAAAGGGTTAAACAAGCATTGGAAAAGGCTGCCCAGGGAGGAGGTGGAGTCCTCATCCCTGGAGGTATTTAAAAGACTACATGGATGAGGCGCTCAGGGACATGGTTTAGTGGTGGACTTGGCAATGCTAGGTTAACCATTGGACTCTATGATCTTAAAGGTCTTTTCCAACCTAAAGGATTCTATGAGCAATAAATTACAGGAACTGTTAAAGCCAAGCTTGTAAATCTCATCTTTAAAAAAAAAAATCAGACAGGCTGCAGAAGAAAGGAAGACTTGAACACCAACAAATCTCTCCACTAATGGCATTACCCTCAGAAAACTCCACTACTTACTGCTCCAAAAGCATCAGTTCCTTCCAATAGGTGTATTTAAAAAAAGAAAAACACAACAGGATATATTTACAGCAATGCACATCCACTTCCACCAAAAATAGTCCCACTAGCAAGAATTCATACCAACACTACAGTTCTTTGTCATTTTCAACCTCTAATTCAGATCTCTAGTTTGAGTAACAAAATGCTGCACAACCAGGTATACCACTGCATTTCCTGATCTGTTAGAGATCTTTCTACATTAAAGGACCTTAAATATCAAACCTTAACAACATAAAATGCTTTTAAAATTTTAGTTCTCGCTTAAATTACGTAATAATATAAGCAGCAGTAACAAAAAACAGTTAAAAAGCTAGAACTTGATACGTACTTAAGGCTAAGCAAAGAAAATCCACCTCCAAATGTGAATTAACAAATCAGTGTTTACTATTTATACTGAACTTTCAGGTTCTTTAGTAATTGAGCTTTTGGAGATTGAAAGAAATATTTTTAAAGGGTACAGTAGTCTGTTTTATTACTTCCCCCTCACACTGTGAAGGAAATCACTGCCCAAAAAAACCAAACCACTTTTCAAGATGAAAAATGTAATTACAGATTGTAATTCACAGTGAAACTAAAGAGATTTGGAAACTGAATACATTTTACAGGGAAAAGTTCCCAAGTATTTTTGATAAGAGAAAGGAAGAGCCTCTCAGAACGGGAATAAAATCTTAGAGCTGTTTTGTTTTCTTTCTTTATAGAACCTTTATTTTTAAGTCATACTGATATGCGAGAATATGATTTACTACCACAGGCCATTAAAAATAGTAATAAATATAGAATAAAATTGTATAAAAAGATATATGATCTTAAAGTTTGCTGTCTTCCAGCTAAATGCTCTTTGACAACCTGCTGGATTCTATCTGTCTCTATTGTAAGTAACCTCCCTTACTGATCTATTTTATTATTTATCTTGCTGCAAATGTATAGATAAAAATCATTTTATCATTTAAATATCTTTTTTAAAAAGTTTAATGTTCCTGCTAGTCTTTCAAGGTGGAAAGGTTTCACTCTAACACTTCCAGCTAAGTCTTAATATTTTAAAAATATTTAAAAAAAAGGTAAAATTGGCCAGATACTCTCAAAACATTTGTTCCCTTCCAGAAAATATTTACCTACAACACACCTGGTACCAGACAAAACTGCATCCTACCAGGTTTGGGAAGTAGCAGATGAGCATGACACCATTGCCCCCAGAACAGTGCCTCATCAGTCAGTAAATGAGCAAACAAAGAGCCTCAAAGCTACTGAAGCAGACAAGAGGATGCAGAGCAAACTCAGGTAGGCTGACCTGTAATTTGATTTTTGCAGATTAGCCGGTTACGAGTACCCAGGTCCGTGGACCCCATCAGGAACCATTTTGATCTGGTTTCGGAGCTCCTGCCCAGGGCTGGCTGGGGTACCCCATCCTTGCTACCACAGCACCATCTCCACATTGCCTGCCTGTCAGCTGGAGGACTGCAACCACAACCATTAACCATTTCTTCCCAGAGCCAGACAAGCCTGACAATGGGATCTGGAGTTAACTAACCCCAATCCCATGGTAGGGGGCATGAAGCAGCTTTAAGAGATGGAGGCTGTAAGGGTTCTTCTAGACCTTCTTAGGATCAGTCTTCTGCTGGCAGGAACTGTGCTGGTTGCTTCCACCTTGTTGGAGACCTTCCTGGAAGTCGCTTCTTTGTGGTGACCATACCCAGGATCCCCCAAACCAAAAGCTGGTACCGGCAAGGAATTATTTTCTAATTGTAGCCTGTTGTTAATAGAGCTCATCTCTTCTCCAAGGCGAGCCCCTCAGGAAGACACTATCCTTTCTCCACTATCCCAGGAAGATCTTTTCTTGCAGTTAGTCCCTGGTGCAAACAGAAATCAAGACAACTATTCCTATACAGCAGATAAAAAGACCAAGACCCACACAAACAAATCTAGGAAGACTGAGAGTGCATCTAAACTGATCTGCAGGTATGCCCTACAATGTGTCCTTGTACATCAACCTTCTTGGATCATCTGGAGCTCTGTGGACCGTGCCGGGCTATTGCACTGAGTTTCTTTCTGTTGAAGCCAGAGAGTACAGAGGGGACGTGCTGTGACATGGATATGAAGTGCAAGATAGGAGATGGGAAGCTCCTCAGGCCACCTGGCTTCCACTCACCACCAGCAACTCATGGTGCAAGGGCACAGTGCTGGGAAGGAAGATGGACCACAGGAACCAAACACAGAGCTTGGAAGTTATACAAAATTGCTTCCTAGAAACGTTTCGAAACAGTCTTGCTCCCATGAAAATTACGCTACAGAAATGAGCAAGGGTAAACATACATGCAGGTGCCATTTGCTGCAAAAACCCCCTGAATGAGCAAAAGAAGCATCCCAGCCTCTGAATGGTGCTCTATAGAAGAGTATCCAGCCAAGAGCTCTTCAGGAAGAAGTTGGGTGAAGTTCATGGTGGTGCCCAGAAAATGTGAGGTTTGACAGTGGTCCAAGTACCCCAGATGCTGGTGTTTCAGGCAACAGAAATCAAGTACTCCCTATTTTAGCAACTAAGAGGCTGATATCCAAGGATTAGTTATATACCAGAGCAGCAACAATAGCTCTTTAGCACATGAAATCAGTATCTCTAAGATTTCAGTGAGATGCCTTGAACAGATGCAAGTATAACAGGTGATGGTCTTCAGAGAACACAAGTAGTTCAAGTGCATGATCTGAAGCAGCAGTTGTGGAACCTTATTCTGTAGCATGCCTATGTGATTGGTAAGGACCATTTGTAAGGTAGGTCAGGGTAATGCACAATATCCCAGAGAGCACAATTAATGCCACTATCAGCAAATACTTTTGTGAAATTAGCACCTGCACACTGGACATTGGACTGAGGGGCCCTGCCACAAGTCATCCTGGAACAGTTCTCCAGTTTAAAAAAAAAGGCTGGTAAATAACAACTACCCTATTTAGAGCCTGATTTTGTTACATCAGTGATTGTCATGATTCAGTGAGGCAGCTCTACATATACTTAAAATCTTATTGACTGAAGTATACACTTCAGTTTCCCTAAAGCGCTCTGCTGAGGCTGTGCACTGCCTGCTCAATAGTCATCTCTCTTCTTGGAAGAGTTACACACCCCAGATTAGCATAAAACCTGCATATCACAAGCTTAATTAACAGTTGAAGCAACATTACTTTGAAAGGACACAGAAAAGAAAGAGGAGGGGAACCGACACCCTGCCTCACTTTCCCCACGTGAGGTCTTGTAGTTATTGGTTAGCAAGTTCGTGCTTGTAGATGACTTTGAATCAATGAAAGACCTGATGAGGGGAAAAAAACCCCCACCCAACAGTGCCAAGGTCTTGATTACCAGGACAAATATCATCAGCATCTCCCTCCTTTGCATAAGAGCACAGTGAAGAGACTCACCACGACCTTGGTACCGCAGGCCCACGTCTGCTGTGCCAGCATAGAGCTGGTGGATGAAGAGATGAAATCAAGTGACCTCCAGCGCTAGGAGGTTGGGGGCAGTGGCGGCAGTTATGATCCCTTTGCTCTGCATACCTCTGGACATAGGACTCTGTGCTCCACAGTTTCCATTACACTAATAAATTGTCACAGGGCAACAAACTTGAATACGGCACATGGTCAAATAACACATTGCTGGGACATGTTGCTACACAATTATTGTAAGTCAATTTTAAAAAATGACTGATGCAAATTTAATTAGCATAGATGATAATCCTATATTCTCCCGAGAACATGCAGCATATGGATCCTGAAAAGGCAATAGCTATATTTTTTCATTGTTTCTTTCCATTTTAGCTGAAAAAAAATGCAAACTCTTTGATGCAGCATAGCTTTCAGAGCAAACTTCATTCATTTGTAAAGACAGCACCCATATGGCTTACACACTAGCTGTCCTATTTTGCACTGGTAATGATCTAACAGCATCTAGTTGATCCAATAGTATTGTACTGAATACTTTATCTTTTCTGCTTTTCTTTTAGGAACGCAGCTCTTATGAGCACTATTGATTATTAATTACCTATGCAACCTATCTAGCTAGATAGAAACCTGAGGAGGGGAAACAAAAGATTAACTCCAAGGTGCTCTTTCACATATAAATGAATTTGAAGATAAGGGAGAATAAAGCTTGGATTTTAAAAAGGTCAAGCCTGGAGAGACTGTTGATTTTTGGACAGCCACCACAACCTGCTGCTCAGCCAGGCTAGAGAAGAAGGCTACCTCGGCACTTTTTGAAGAAGTTGAATAAAGTTCACTACCTTTTCTAAAGAGCAAAAGGAGGCAGGAGTTTGCTGAAGCTTCCTGCTCTTTATACTTTATTATTGACTTCCTGACATAAAATGGAAGGTTCTTAGCTAATGTCAATACTGATTTTCTTGCATTCAACAGTCTTCTGCCTTTTTTATGTCACCAAATTACAGCTAACTTATTATTTTATTTTCTCCTCCCCCTCCCAAAAATGCCTCCCAACAGTGCCCTGCTACAGGTTCCCATTGCAAACTTTGAGTTTTTCCCAACCTGGAAAAGGTAGTTTTAGAAAGAAAAACAGGATTGTTTTGCACACAGTCAAATCCCCTGGCTTCTCCTTTCCCATGCAGCAGCAGAGGAGGAATAGCACAGCAAGTCAGAAAAAAACCCCCAAACCAGGCTTTATATTCTGAACATCTTAAGAGTTTCAGTGGCAACCACAGTAAGAGGTTTCTCCAACCCTCACCCATTTAAGCTCTCCAAACAGCCACCCTGTGATGCCACCTGCCTTCTCCAGAGGACACAAACTGGAAACAGCCCCTATTTCAAGATGTTTAAACTTTAAGAGGTAGATTTTCAGAGAGTTTTATGAAGAATTAATCAAGTAACTTCTACTCTGCTCAATAGGAGTTAAACAACCAACTCTCTCCTGAACCCTGCCGAGCAGCCAAGGTGATTGTTGCACCTCAAGAACTCTTCTCTGTTTGAGGAAACTGTCCTTTCCCAAGTGCATTTCATTATAGGTCTTGCTTTCCAAATAATTATGTTGCAAGCCTTCTGCCTCACCACTCTGGAAGGTGCTCACAACTACATGGTGGCTCTAGTGAACAGGACCAGCTCACACAAGATCATTTCAGCTTTGCCTGTTGATGGCAGAGTCCAGAATTGCTTCCCAGTGCAGTGACACATTATGACCTCCAGGTGACAAGGAGCCATCACAACTTTTCACACCCACAAGGTCCTGAATATCTGCAGCTCTCACCAGCCCCCACAACTCAACCCCAGTAGAGACCTGTAGGCAAGGAGCACTGCTGCTGCTTGTGCACCTGCCCTGCTCACCCCAGCTAAACCACCTACATTTAAGGGTATCGCTTTACCTAAGAGCAAGCAGAGCTGTAATCCCCTCCACACAGATGGGCAATTACACCTGATAAAAGATGCAGCCAAAGTCAAGGAGGAACCAGACAGAGTTCAGACTCGCACAGATGCCCCTCCATGTCTTCTAATGGTTCATGTGCATCATTTTCCTTCACCCAAGAAGGACCCACTCTCAAACTACTGGTTTCATATGTACAAATGCCAGTGCAAGAGCCTAGATTCGCATCGTGACACACAGCAGAGGTGATCCGACTCAGTGGTTACCCGACAATTAAATGTACCTCTTTGCTCAAGTTCTATATGCCGCTTGCTGGTTGCGTGCCTTGTTATCTCTTATTTCACACTTACATCAGAGACCTCCTCGTAGCACTACAAAGCTTAACTGGGATATTTTTGGACTCTCCCCTCAAGGAAAGGAAAAAATGCTGGAAGTCTTCAGTCATTCCTCTCATGCTCAGGCAGAATCAACAAGACCACATTGAAGCCATGACAACTAGTCTTGCGCAAGTGTTTATGGGCATGATGTAGTCCCAAGTCCCTGCTGCTTGTCAACATGACACTGCAGGCCTGAGGTTGGCAATGCTGCACCATAAAGAACCAACTCAGGGAGAGGTTTTACATCTTTGGGACAGGAAGACTGAGCTCCAATCCAAAGGAGACTACTCAGGTCAAAAGATCAGATGCAATCCCCTTCAGGCGACTTCCTGGTGGAGCACCTCAGCATCTTCCCAGAGACCGTTATCCCTTGTGACCCTTCGGCTCTCCTTCGTTATCCTCCATGTATACCAGAACACTGCACACAACACTCCAACACAATTTCTATCAATATTTCTTTCTATTGTTCATTCAAATTATTAGAGATATCAAGCAAAAACTAGGAAGGCTGAAACAGGTGATTTTTTCCAGTAACCATGGCAGTTACCCAGCATGGTCATGCAGTTGGTGGCAGAAAGGGAGAGCAGCAGCCTGTCACCAGGTGGGAAAGACCCAGAGGCATTCCAATTCTTTCAAACCCTTCTCTTGATACCTGGTACATCAGCTGAGACTCAAACACTCACCCTCAAACGCTGCAGAGCAATATAAGATTTCCCCTGCACAAAAAGGAATGGTAAAGCAGTTTCCCTTTGTACCTCTTTCTGCTCCCATCTTCTCAGAAGTCACCCCCCATCTGATCTTGCAGCTACTTTTTGAATCTATTTTCCTTCCTGGGTCTGGATTGTCTCAGCCCAGAACCAAAGGTTTTAGGGGGGCTGGACACCTTCCCACACATGGTCTATTTTCATAAAGCAGGTAAATAGATTTGAGTAACCAATATATTTGAATGAGTTGCTCCTCCCAGCATTTAAGGCATTAGGAAATAATGATCTTCCTAATTGGCCGCTGTTTCTAAACACTTATGAGCAGCATACACATTTATCAGTTAAGAACACTTAATGCAGTTTTCAAGAAGGAGACAAGTAGAGAAATTAAAAGCCAGGGAAGCTGGTTCCACTACTTGCTAAAATAAGGGGAGATAACTTTAAGTATCATGTGAAGTCCCACAGAGATCAACAGATAATTTGGCATTGTGTGTGTGTCTACAGACCCATACACATGCAAGCACACCAGGGACATCGGTGCAGGTTTTGAAAGCAATTTGTGAAATCCAGCAGGAATTACAGCTGTTCAAACCAAGCCTCTGATACTGTGGTTTTCCTGCAAGATCAGTAAACAACACTTGAGTGAAGGTGTAAACACATTAACTTTACAGTGGATGCAAAATGGTAAACAAAGGAGAGAGGGAAGTGAGAAAAAACACAGAAGAGTGGAGATGGATCTGTTTTGGCACCAGTCCATGGCAGGCACATCCCACATTGGAGGCAACCCTGTGACAACCTAGAGGAAAACCAGGACACTCCTCCGGATGCTCTGTCCCAACACACTCCCACCCCACGGTGGGTGCAGAGGACACAGCAACCGAACAAGCCCCCTCCGCACTGCCTTGTCCCTGCACTCCACAGGCAACCGTAGTTCCCAAGTAGAGAAGCCTGAGGTGCCAGCTACAGCTGAGGTGATGCGCGAGGACCCAGCCATGACTGTGAGCATCCCTGTTGCCTTTGTCACACCTGTAACTCTTTTTTTGTGTTAGGATTACACTGCATTGCATCAAGAGCTACAGAAAATTTGGACTTTCCTATTAATAAGCTTGTCGCAACCAGTAGAGCATTGCTTCTCCATTACTCCAACAGCCATTAACCATTTAAAGCTCTACAGAAACTTTGTGATTAGTGTTTCTTTGCACAGCTTGAGCAGCCCTTTACTGTAACCTCCTGCTTTGCAAATCAAAGGACCTCACACCCAAGTTTAGGGTTTCACAGAATGACAGGGGTTGGAAGGGACCTCTGGAGATCATCTAGTCCAACCCCCCATCCAGAGCAGGGTCACCCAGAGCAGGTTGCACAGGAATGCATCCAGACAAGTTTTGAATATCTCCAGAGAAGGAGACTCCACCACCACTCTGGGCAGCTTGTTCCCGTGCTCTGCCACCCTCAAAGGAACGAAGTTCCTCCCTCACATTTAGATGGAGCTTCCTATGACCAAGCTTGTGCCTGTTACCTCTCGTCCTGTCACTGGGCACCACTGAAAAAAGACTGGCAGTTTCAGTGATGGGTAATATTTTATCTTTTCTCATCAAGGCCAAAGGCCCAATGCAGGTACTCCCCCACTCAGGCAGCCCCTCACCTCCAACTTCTGTCCTGCTGCTTGTAGGTACAACAAGCCACAGGCTCTAGGCTTGGGTTACATGGAGACATTTCACATAGTTTCCAGATAGAAAAAGTGTAGACCTATACTGGATCTCTTCACTACAATGCCATAAAAACTAGAACTTCCATCCAATTTTCCAATCCAACCAGCACTATGAGAAAACTTACCAAAACCTCTTAGAAATTCCTGAGATCCAACATTGAAAAAAGTCAATAAAACAGTTGGGTACCCAACCAAAACTGGAAAGGGTGATAAAATACTCAGTCCCAGTTGTGCAGATCACGGTCATGCAAGCAACAGCAACCCAGCTATAGGGCTAGGGGTTGTCAGGTCTGACCAACAAAATTGTAATTACAGTAGAAATACAAAAATACTTTCCTTTCTCAGAACAGAGACCAAGTTTATAAAACTTACTCATTGATAATGTTTTCTCTTGTCATTAATTAATATCAGATTGAATTCCCTAATATTACAGTATTGTTAACATATTAAAAAAAGGTATAATTTTGTAGGCTCCTTCCCATCAGGCAGGAATGTAATTATCCCTTATCTTTCAACACAGCCAAACCCAGTAAATACAATTACAAAAATTTATGTTCACTGGAGTGTGAAAAAATAAGTCATAAAATTAATGTTGTATTTATCCTCTTCTTTTTAGCAGTTATTAAAATGCACCAGTGATTTCTTGACTATTCCTTTTTATGGCAGCTTTTGGTTAGAATTAATTTTTACTTTGGTTTCCTGCTTGTTTACAAAGTTTTTCACATTTCTCAGAATTACACAGGCTTCCAGCCATAACCAAGTGCTTTCTCTTTTCCTTGATAATGAAATAAGCTTGTATCAGTTATTGAAGAATTGTTGGCTGCTAAGGAAGATGGGAAAAGCTACAATTTCCCTTCAGTTGTTGTAGACTATGCTCATTCTATCCCATGAACAAAAGATTTTGATAGTCTTATATCAGCAAGACAATGGACAATTGCTACCCAGTCCCTTGCCGTAGATCCCTGCCCTATAGATCTCTCTCATACCCCTCTCGTGTCTTTTATCAGGCTGAGAATTTTTACCAGGTCTTTCCATGCCCAGAGATGTCTCCGTGGCTTGGACCATCCTTGTCAGTAGTCCATGGAAGTGTCCATCTGTTCCTCTCCAGTGCACTAAAGGGACTCCTCAGTCACCCAAAGCTATAGGATCCATACCTAGTGGAGAACCCAAAAGGAGACGTGTCTTACTGTGGCAGAAGCACAAGCAGCCAGGAACACGCTGCGTTGGAGGAGAGTGTTCGCTGCATTGGGTCCTCCGTCATCTAACAAACTTCAGTCAAATCAGTGCCACTAAGTACTCCAAGCAAGACATTTCTTCACTAAAACACTTCTAAACGCCTCTCATTTATATGCTTGGCTTCAGTGTTTGGAAACAGCGGAAGGTATGTTCTCAGAGGAACATTTTAAAGTTGATAATTTAAAGTTGATAATGCACCTTTATAAAGTTTAAGTGTTACCCAGTTAGTCAAGTATTAAACGAATGCCTCCATTTAAGCTGTGTTTATAGAACATAAACTCCAGCAGAATGGCATTTTTCAAGCTGTTGGGTTTGACTGGGATAAAGAAAAGCATAATGCAGCAACAAGGAAGCAAAGTCTTCATTGCAATTCCCTCTTCTCACCTCTGGTTTCTGTGCTGGTTTTGGCTGGGGTAGAGTTAATTTTCTTCATAGCAGCTAGTAGGGGGCTGTGTTTTGGATTTGTGCTGGAAACAGCGTTGATACACAGGGATGTTTTAGTTACTGCTGAGCAGGGCTTGCACAGAGTCAAGGGCTTTTCTGCTTCTCACACTGCCCTACCAGTGAGCAGACTAGGGGTGCACAAGGAGTTGGGAGGGGACACAGCCGGGACAGCTGACCCCAACTGACCAAAGGGATATTCCAGACTATATAACGTCATGCTCAGTATATAAACTAGGGGGAAAAGCTGGCTGGGGGACCGCTGCTTGGGCTGGGCATTGGTCAGAGGGTGATGAGCAATTGTTTTCCCTTTCATCATTTGCCTTTCTTGGTTTTTTTTGTTGTTGTTATTTTCCTTTTCATGACAATTTTTATCATTCCCAATGAAAAAGGGAAGAAAAAAAAATTGCTTTATTACATGCAGACTAGTAACACTGCTGCTGAGTTTACCTACATGGTTATAGCTATTTGACCATCTTGAACTGTTGCACATAAAACACTTCAGACCTAACAGGTGTTATCAGAAGACAGCAAATGCTGGTGGGCAAGGAAACAGACAGCCTACCAGCAGGAAAGTTCCCAGAGCCACCTGGGCTCCTGCCAGCCTGCAGTCATGGTTTACCAGGGAAGTATCCAACAGTCCAATACAGACATCATCTGCTTGCCACCACCCATCCTGGCTCTCAAGAACTTTCCTTGCTTTTCCAATTCAGACACAAACACAGTATATCACTTCCCAGCACAGCGCCGAGTCAAGCCCTCCCTAAAGGAAGCCTTGCAGCCATATTCTATTTTTCCAGAAAATTGTTATAGACAAAACATCAAGACTACCCAAAGTGACAAGGCTCCAATTTGAAAAGCTGAGGTGCCACCCACAAGTCATTTCCATTACTGTCACTGAGAAGAAAATGACCTCTTAAATCATTTCTCTATAAATCTATCCATTTTCCCCCCTGCTTCCTGCAGTCCAGGGATATACTTTTGTCTTAACATGACATATACTTCTACAACTGCCACGATAGCCAGGTTCCTCTTCTTTTTATTCTTGCTCTTAAACCTCATCCCAATCTCATTATTATTGTATTATTCTTATTTTTGGTTAAATTCACAAGCAAGATATTTCCCATAAGGGAAGATAACAATGTTAATGGGGTCCCCACTTCAAAGCAGATTTTTATTGCCAGCAAACAGAAAAAGAAGTAGTTATACAGGAGTGATCGATGTACTTTCTTAATTAAATCAGCTGTTGTCAGAGCACTGAAAGAGAAACACACCACTGATGGAAACATGTACATCATTCAAAAAAAGCATTGAGACAGCACATACATTGCAAGCTCTGCAGGTAGCTTTTCTTCCCTTGGTACTAGAGGGGAACAGGCAAAGAGTGGCTATGAGTACATTAGCTGGGGTAGAAGTGCACATTTCCATTTCTGTACAGCTCAGCAAACAGGCAGGAGCTGTTGCCAGATGATCCAAGGAACATCAATGAGCACCCATGGCTGGGCAGCCAGTTTGGGATGGAAATCTGACACAGGCTGGTCCAGGGAAAAAAATGTCTCTCTCTATAATTATACCTTCCTAAAAGACCAATATAAAGTCTTGCTTAATAATGCCAGCTGAAAAGCCTGCAGTTGTAACAATGCCTTTTCTTGCCCCTTCTTAAATAAAGATACCATATTTACAGCCCTTCAGTCTCACAGCTCCATCCCTATGTTCTGATGAAAAATATCCAAAGAATCTGAAAAAAATCCGAAAAACCCAAACACTTGCACATTACTGATGTGCAAGTTCCTTCAGAAATTTGGAGAGGAGATAATCCAACTCTCCAGGAACAAACACATTAAGTTCCTTCATCTTTACTTTCACCCCATTATCCCTAGAAGGCCAGCAATTCCTCTCTCAGTTTAACTGACTGCTAAACCTGCCAAGATTTTTGTTTTATTAATCCTGTATGCCTATGGCAAACCAAACTGCACAATGTCTAGATGGGTAGACTAAAAGTGATCTTAACCAATAAAGTTAAAGTACCTCTGGTAAACATTGCTTTTAAAGAAGTCATTTACAAGCTAGACATTACTCAGCAATGCCTTAAATGAAATAAAACACCTCATCATATGGAATCGTCTTGAAGCAGGGGAAAATAAGTAAATACACTATGCCTCTGAAATTCAAAGCAAGTCTTTTCATTTATCAAAATCTAGCCTGAGCATCTCTCGATCCCCACCAGCACTGCTCTGCTTAGCAGTGAGCATTGGCCAGTACGGAGCCAGCACCAGGCACTTTGCACCTAAAGCACGAACAGCATCTCTATACCCTTGTCAGAAGAGCCCATGTTCCATGCCTTGGCAGCATCGCTGCTAAGATCAGCAGTCAGGACTGAGTCAGTGGGCTGCAGACACGGTGCAGGTGGGGAAGCCCCCCCTCCTCACACTGCACCAAGCCCTGCACTCCTCTGGCTGCACGGGTGGATGTACCGGGCACCAACACGCAAGAGAAGTATATTGAAAATGCAGCAGCAAACCAGTGATTCAGAAAGATGTGTATCATTTTCTTGGGTCTTCTCTCCCTGAAGATAGGAAAGAAGCCTATTTTTAAGAGTAGGATGGTAGCTGTTGTCACCAATCATAGCCTTGGTAACTTTATCAGCCTGCAAATATGCTGTTTGCACACCCGCAATGTGAACACAGAAGTTATGCAGCTTTGCAGTCACCCTGCTTTCGTTTTGTTTTGCAAGAGGTCCCCAGAGAACCTCTGCAATTAGGACTCAAACATTCTCAATGCACTTTATTCTTCTGAAGTTTTCCTCAAGTTCCATGAGGTTTTAACAGCAGCTGAATTTCTGTTCAAACACTCCTATTTCCTGCGTAAAAAGCTTTTTGTGCTACAATAGTTTTGGGTTTTTTCTTAAATAGAGCCCTTAAACTTAAGCAAACCTTAAAGACAATGTCATCTCTTCATTTTAGTAGTCCTTAGAGAGGTCGTTCTCATCTTTGAGATTCATGAAACAGTTATTTTAGCATTGCTAGATAAGCAATTAATTCCCCAATTAATATAAATATTTTATATGCAACTGGGTTCTTATTTGAATAAGCCATTATTCTAAGGTTCTTTGATTCCAAATTATTACAAAAAACATCCTGGCATAGGGGAATTAGTCAAGAAGTTTTTGTTTGGATATAAGTTATCTATATGTGCAGAAGAGGAACGCATACTCACGTTACAGAATTTATAAGAGTAATCAGAGTGGTTCAAGAAATACCTGTACAGGCTTTCAATGCAGATGCGTGCCCCCCTTCCTTTGAAGGCTCTGGAAAAAATCCACTTTGATAAGATCGCCTGCTAGAGCTGGGGAGAGCAAGAGTTCAGCACCTTGGGAAGACATTTGTGTTGAGCATGCTGCTTTTAAACAGACAGAAGCCATAATAAAATATATCCATCTGTCATCTCTTAAGAGAATTTGGATGAGAGAATCCACAGGTGAACTGAAGGTAACAGGTACATGTTCACAGTCCAGAGAAAGGGTTCCCGGGCTGTTTTGCATTATTTATAGGGAAGAAAGTGTGAGGACCATACCTCTTCTTGGATAAAGCAAGTAGCAGGCACAGAGAAGCATGTGATCTGTTGGTCTCGAAGCAGCAGGTATATGCTAATAATAGTACTTCTCTGCAAACTTGCTAAAAATTGTGGTAATCGGTTACGGTTTCACTAATCACCTCCAGTATGATCCCACTGTGGTCCCCTCTGCCCCAGCCAGGCCAAGCCATCTATCTCCAACTCATCAGCATGGCAGCCTCAGAAGCGAGGACAAGGATGCTGGTCATGCGAGCCTAAGCTCTAGGCTTCAACAGAAAAATACCCCTTGCCTTGGTAGGTGCTGCATCTCTTCTAAATTCAGGGATGCCACGGGAATGCCTTTGCCAAGAGCTCAGGCTCAGCCTGTTCTCCCCGTGGCTGCAGAGGAACCAACCTCTGCACAGGCTGACTCAGCCCAGCCCCAAAAATGCTTCCCCCCCACTTTCCTTTGGCTCATGGAGAGTCAAAGCTCCCAGCACAGCTGGGTTACAGGAGTAGAAAACCTGCCAAGAAACCTTCTGGGGCCTCTTTATAACTGCATATTGAATTTACAGTTCTCTCAAGCATTGAGCTGCTGATGTTAGAACACTTCTGCAGCCGCCCTCAGACAGGGATGAAACGCAGTAGAAATGCTTTGGCTTTTGATCGCTTTATTCACAACAGGACCAGGGCTCTTCCTCCTCCAGCAGCACTTTCCCTCTGACCCTCAGGAACTGCCCATGGCTTTGCCTTCAATTTAAAGCTACTTCCCATTGGCATTTTTGGAAAAAAAACCCACCACCACACAACTCAGAACTGGAATATCAGTTACCATGGATGTCAGTTCTCTTCCATTCCTTGCATGGAAAGAAGCGCAGGCTGAGTTACGGTGCTGGGGTAACACACAGGCTGTGCCTGGCACAGCAGCTACCAAAGACTTTGCTGCATTTCCACATGTTGCCCAAGTGGATCAAAGGGAAGGAAGTGAATTGCAGTTCAATGCTTTATGGAGGTAACGTTGCATGCTAGGTTCCTACTAGACACTGCCTTTTTGTGCCCTGTTCCAGATGGGCATTTCACCAAATACAAGTAGGCTTCCAGCAGTAATATCCGACTGTTTGCACATCGGCCCATTCCTGCTCTCACAAAGCAGTCATTACTATTCCCCAGCAGTGTCCAAGCACACACACAGAGCTTGCTGTCCCCACCCTGCACCCAAGAACACATCGATCTCTATCTCCCATTGATTTTCCTAAACAGTACTGGCTGATGGAAAATTACACATCTCTTTGAACAACAGGGCAGCTTTAAAGTCTCATTCTTTATTGACTCCTCTTCATTCTGCTACACTTCATTCATTTCTTACTTTTGTAAGATGCTGATACACCTACAGCAAAGTCACCTGGGCAACAGCTAAAGCAGCACATCAGGAATTTCCAATTTCACAGCTAACCAGCCCCCACCAGGCGATGCAGAAGAGACACAGACCACAGCGGTGAAGGATGGTGGCTTTTAGATCTACAGAGCATGCACCTATAGTGGTAAACTCATCTGACAAACAATACCGACTGATGGAGAAGGGCTGAAGGACTGCCTGAGCCAGCTCCTCCTGCACAGCACCAGCAACGCTCTGCACGCAGCCATGCACATCTCCTCTCTGGATTTACTCCATTAAAACCCTTTTCTCTCCTTGACCCCAGATTCACACTTAACTGAAGTTTAATCAAACTTAAGAAACCAAGATAAAAACCTCAGGCAATGCAAGAATTTTAAGTGAAAAAACTAAAAACTCTATACCTTATTTCAAACAGTATCTTATTATAATTATGCTTGAGGAAAAGGAAAGAAACATGATTTCAGCAACTTCCTCCACAGATCAGAGGATGCTTCTCAACTTGCTGTAATAATTTTTAAAGCATGCAAGTACTAACAATACACAAAGACCTGGACTGCAACCTGCATACCCAGCTGGATGTTTCCCCCTAAAGAATGCTTTTTATTCTCTTCAAGTCTGTGTTTGGATAGAATAAAGTTCTCTCAATTTCAGTCTTTGCTCAAATGTCTAACCTTTTTAAAAAGCACAACCCATTTTACTTAAATTGGGATGTGTGCCTCCTCTCAGTCAAGAGAGCTGCATAACATGCCAATGAGCTCTTTTAGAGAGCCAGATGGCTGAGGCTGGGTAACAGACTTTCTGTTAGACATTAGGTCAAGAAAAGGGGATAGAATAGTCTAAATAAGCATCACTGGTGTGCTGTAACTGCTCAGCAAATAAATCATAGTTTATCGTTTCTGCTTTCGGAATCATAAGTAGAGATTACAAGCTACAAATACTGAGAAACTATTATTGTTTTCCACCTTTAAACCACAAGAAAAGGTCACAAAGGTAATTGCTGCAAGAAAAGATCACAGGTCAAAGGAAAGATTTTTTCACTTGAAAAAAGGAAAAAAAAGTTAGCCATAGAAGGAATTAGAGAGTGTACTTTTAATTTCATCTCAAAGTTGCCCAAAAATACCATATATATGAAAAGTCTGGTTGTGAAAGCCACCTTCAACCTTTACAGGTCTCATTCAATTGCGTAGGAGCTGATGTTGTTTGGGGGGACTAGCAAGGTTTCCTCTGCTGTGAAAAGCAATATTGTCAGAGATGCACAGGCAGAGTCTCATTTTCTTCAGTATCTTTGGATGTTAGTGTATATAACCCAGTGGCAGCCATGCACACAAGGGAAAGCCAGTCTACAGGAAGATAAAACATGATTTCAGTGTGAGGATTTCAAACTTAAAAATACCTGATGTTCATCAGCAAAGCTCAATTGTTAAACAGCATTTGATTAAATAGGACATACTTACAGGAACCCTGGATATACTGACAAGCCAAAGCCCAAGGTTACAGCAAATGAAAACTTTTGAGAAAAATGAATGTTCAGGTTCTGGGTACTGACTAAAATAAGACTTTTTAACATCAACAGTTTTCATTGTCACTTATACTTTCCATGAGATGTAATTTAGTTTCATGACAATCTAATATTTCCCTCAGTAAGTTGGAGAATAAAGGAAATTAATAGCAGCTGATATTATTAAACAAAAATCCTATCAAGAGTAGACTACATTCATTTCTGCAAAGCTTGTTTTGCTTCTGGGTTGTATTTCCAAGTAGTAGCAAGATACAAACACACCTATATGCTATAGCAGCTCCCTTTGCCATGAAAGGTTGGGCCAGATGATGTTTTGAGGTTCTTGTAGTCCCTTCCAATCTGGGCTATTCTACAATTCTTTAACTTCCAAACCCACTGTGAATCTGGAGTCAAAGAAGTCACATTCGCCATTTAGAACAAAGAGTTTGGTCAGTTTGTCCTTGCTCATTTTTCCCCAACATCAAAGATGGTAATCACCATTCAGATGTCACCCTAGTACAACCAACCAGCCACATGGGAGAACCAGGGAAAGTACGCTTGCCTTCGTATTTTATGAAAAATACTATTTTGAAACCAAAAGAGCAAAACAAAGCTTACTGACAAAGTTTACAGTTCATTGTAATTTGTTTAAAGTGGTTTTGGTGTTGACCACAAGCCATTTCACAAAAGGCACCGGACTAAGCGTGGGTTGAGGAAGGCATTAACTGCACTGCAGTCAAACACAACCACAGCTGGCTACAGCAGTACAGAGTTTGGCACTCAACCATGAGCCAGTTGTCCAGGCTCCTTCTGATTTTTAAAGATAGCTAGGCACCTGACGGGTAGGGAGGACAGGGAATGGATATGTTCAGCTTGCTTTCTTTGCTGGGCTGGCACCACATCGGTGGCTGCTGAGGCTCCAGCTCAGAGCTTGCCAGGTGACTGCCCCCTCCTCACTTGCAGCTCTCGGGGCAGGGGGGAACAGGACAGGATGAGGTCAGAGCAATACACAACCCCCAAGTAGGCAGGAGACACAAGAACATGGCCATGATGAAAGGGGCCAGCAAGCAGGTGGGTCTGCTCTGCATAACAGCTAGTAAACCCCCACCCCAGTACCCAACGCAGCCCAGCTGTGCCTATTTAGAAACAAGTTGGGGTCTTGGGCTTTCAGCAATCACCACATTGCCTGCAAGGCCACCAAGAAGCAGGCATCTGAACTCCTACCTGCAAGAGCAGGATTTTACAGAGGAGTTCCTAGCTTCTTGGGCTACAGACCTGCTCTCTGTTGTGCTGCTGGCACCACAAAGGGGGTTTTTGTGGATCTGCTATGGCAAATTACTCCCCAAAGGAAAAGCAAACAACTGCTGCCTTTGTTTAAGTCAAAATGCACCTCACCTGGTGCAACCCGATTTGCAGTAGAAACCAACTCTCTTAAGTTATAAGTACCAAAATTACCATTTCACTCCAAGCTCACGTGCACAAACAGTTGGCCAGCTCATTGCTTTCTCCACAGCCCCAGCAAAGAGCAAAGCCCACAACCGCCAGCTCGAGCCAATCAACCACAGCAAGATGACAGTGCCGTTTCTTTGAAACACTCTGTGTCATTTCTTCTAGTAGCCTGGAAAAAAAAGCCTTCCCCCACCTTAACATTGTATTTTCCTCCTGAATTATTAAATGAAAACACATTGTCACTCCGCTGAAGTTATTAGAAGGAGACTTATCTTGTGAAGCAAGCAGCCAGTCCCAGAGCTGCCGTACGCTACAGGCTCATCTGATTAACATTTTGAGATCCTACATTAAAAAAAGGAAAGCATTAAGTATAATGTTCCTAGGTGCCTCTTTTTAATTCCAGAGAAAGAGAGCTGTAATACCCAAATGGCATTTAATCTGGCCCTAGAAACATCGACACATAATACCCACAACAGCAAGAAGCAAGTTCTGGGGGAAGCTCAGCCTCCCCTCATTAAATCCAACCATTCATTTTTCCCTAGCACATAAACACATGGGAAAAGCTGAAATGCCAGAGAAAGAGCAGTAGAAACCTCAACAAGAAGAAAAAAAAAAAAAAAAAAAAAAAAACAACACAAACCAACACCTAAAAAAAAAAAATACAGAAAGCACAACATAGTACTTACCAGCTCCAGCAGACAAGAACTGCAGGACAGGACTCTCCTCAGAGCACCCAAAGCTCTTCCATCCCACTCCTCTGCTTCACAGCACCAGTTTGCCCCCACACCCTGATTTATATGGTTTCCTTGATGAAAACTGAAAGCACCTGGTTTTAACTTTCAAGCAGAGTTTCGATGCAATCATGGGACACTGCTGCAGACCTTGCTGCTGCTGGGCAGCCTCAGCTGAGCACCCCTGGGGACTGCTGGGCTCCCACCAGCTGTCCTGCTGGGTGCTGGGATGTCTAGCACTTCCAGTTTGCTGGTAAATAGCTCAAAATATTTTATTGGTCTTGAATAGACCCACTTTAAGGGTGGTTTTGTTCTACATGTACTCTAGGTACAGGTTTCCCTTTTTAGGGTGAAAATCCTTGACAGTCACCAGAATTCCCAGCAAGAGGCATGGCCTGATGTATACTCAAAAAGAAAATCACCAGAAAAAATGGCTATAGCAATTTAGCAGTTGGGGAAATAAAGCTACAAGGAAGATAATCCACACTCATAGTGTTTGTCAGGAGGGGCTGGAATAAGACTCCAGTGTGTATCCTGGCCAGTGGTGAGAAGCCACTGATCTCTTTGGGGAAAAGCTGAGAAAACAATCTGTGATTGCATTTGCCACGCACAGGTACGCGGCTGCCGTCCCACCTCACCACAGCATCACACCCCAGGATGCACATTCTTGGTTTTAAGAATAAAAGGCCCACTGATATGAGAAAAGTTTAATGCTCCTTAGCCATCTCCCAAGCCACAGCTAAATCTCTGTTTCTGTTCCTTAAATGTCTCAATTTGTGTAAAATTGTCTGCAAACAATTAAAGTTAATTAAGACAATTTATCACTTGAAAGTAAATCATCTTATCAGCAGGTATCAGCCTGTAAAACAAATAAAGAATTAGTTGTAGGAAAATAGTTGGGCCCTTATTACCCTGTTAGACATGAAGTGACAAAAAATAATTTCTTTATGATACTTTCTGTTTGGTCTGGGTGTTATGTTTTCAAAGTAATTAACTAATTAAGCAATTAGCTAATCATCCTCTATAGTAACTTCATTTGTGACTCTACACTGTAGTATTGACTCATTTACACTTTGGCAGCCTTCCCGCATATAAATTGTGATAATAAAGTTTTGATAACAGCCCAAAGTCCTTCCCTGTGAGCAGAAATGGGATGTTGGGAGAGAGCTTTGATTGCATATACAGTGGTACTTGTTCTGCCCTGAACAATGGAAAAGAAAAAGCAAAATATTCTGATCTGTATGAGGAGTTGGGCTGTGCTATGTCCTGCCGTCCTTGAGATGCTCCTCTACCACGCTGCAGCCCCTTCTTTGTGTCAAAACATTGTCTCTTCTTTTGGTCTGCTGCTTCCAATTGTTTTTTATTGCATCCCGATACACGGAGTCTTTGCGATGTTGCCAAGAGCTCCATGTGCAAAATGTGTTCCCTGTGTCTGAAGGGACTGTAAAAATAATACACTTTTACGAAAAAATAGCCTCCTAATCAATCCTAGTTCCACTCGCAGACATCAACACCACGCGTGAGCAAACACAAAACAGAGTCACCCATTTCTCTGGACTGAACAGTGAGAACTTGTTTAATCAAATTATGATCACAATAATAACAGAGACCATATTCAGTTTTGCATTTGTGAGATTAGTTACATATGAGCATTCACAAAGGCATTAACCTGTCAGGGTAAACCAACTTAATGCTGTGCAAAAACTGCTAAAAGGCAACCAGAAACAGTAATTTTTAAAATTAATGTAAAACAATTCCTGGAAGGGCCACGGGAAAAGGCGAATCGTTAAATGGCCACATTAATGTTCACAGCAGCTGTGACGCAATTAGGCACCGCACACCTACGTTCAAAACAGCCACGTAATGGACTTCCCTGGAGGGACCCCTGGGCCAGGTTCAGCTGATGGGAATAGATCATCCCCCGAAAAAGGCCCGTTCCTCCCCTCCAGCTCTGCCCAGCAGGACCCTATTCATTTCAATGTGGTGCCGAGGGACATGGTTTAGTGGTGGACTCGGCAGGGTTAGGTTAATGGTTGGATCTCAAGCCTCTTTTCCAACCTAAATGATTCTGTGACTCTGTGATTTCCCCTCCTTTGCCTTTTTTCTTCCCTTTGCTTCTAACCCCACACTGCAGCAGCTCTCTGCAAGGGCCGTATAAGCACAGCCTGGACCCTACCCTAACCCTGCCTGCCCTGCCTGTACCTCTCCCACCGGCCTGCCCTCAGCCAAGCCCTCACAGGCTCCTGCCCATCCATGCCCAAAAACAGGAGGATGCTTCCACGCCTGCGCACCTCCGGATCCCGTTGCTCATGCGTGGCGCAGGGATGGCTCCCCTGTCCCAGCTGTCCTCCTTGGATGCTCTGCCTGTTCAGAGCGGGGACCGACGGCATTTAACAGGAGAAAGATATGCTGGTGAGATATGTGAGGGGGAGATTTCTCAAGCACCAGGTAAGGACAGGCAGCAAGCCAAAAATACGGCCGGGCTGGTGTGAGTCATGTTGCTGCGGTGACACCGTGTGTCCCTCGGTCTTCCCGGTGGAATTGAACTGTCCCTACAGAGCAGCTGGGGAAAAAAACAAAAGAAGAAGGGTAAGCCAGTCAGAAATACATCCTGGCCCTGAGAACAACGTGCACTGAATTTATTTCACTCCTTCCACATCCACAGCTCCTCCTGGATGTCTTACTCCTGCTCGTATTGCTCCAGGAGGGAAAGAAATGTTTGGAGGGAAAGAAATATTCTGAGAGAAAGAAATGTTGCTGAGACTTCACTTCTGACCTTGCCAAGAGGGGTTAAACAGTCAAGATTTCCAGTTGCTGGAGCAGTATGTATTTCAGTGCAGGGACCATCCCTGGTGCGTACTGGTGGGATGCCAGCCATCTCCCCCAGTGCACACTGCTGCTGATGGGCGGCTGCTCCGAGCCAGCCCGCTTCGTGTCCCTGGCAGCTTTGAAATCTGCCATGCAGATCAGACCCTGCTCCAGAAGCACTCGGCACCTCCCTGTCGCTGCCCTGCCTGAGCACAGGGACAAGACGGCGGCTGCCGCAGGCACGGGAAGCCCCGTCAGTGCCACGCGTGTCCTCTCGAGCCGCCCTCCCACCCCAGCCCCTACCTGCACCACGGCCGTTTCTGTTCACTGAGCATCATCCCGGCCAGGACTACCTCCAGACTGTCTATATGAGGGGACCACCATTCCCTGGGAGGTGACAGCCTGTGAATGCCGAGCTCCCAGGAGAACAACCAGCGAGGCTGTCTCTCCGAGGGGGCTGTCGGTGGCAGCAGTACTGCCAGGGCTCTGCTGCAGCAGCTCGCCTCGGCGCTGCAGGAGTCAACAATTCTGCCTGACCTGTTCCCACAGCAAAAAAGTGCTTGATTACCTCTTCTTCAGGTATGTTGAGTTAGTTTTGGGAAATGCACTGGGCAGGTTTATGCATAAAAACGTATTTTTTCACATGCACCTGTACTCACAAAGGCAATAAACCAAGAAGACCGTGGGGTACACATGGATTCGTGCGTGGCAAGGGTGAACACAGGCTTCAACAGACACGCTGTGTGCATGCAGAGCAGTGCAGGGCAGGAGGCATGCCCTGCTCTGAAACCACACGCGACTCTCAGAGGACGCCCGTGTCCCACCTCCAAAATCCTGGTGGGGAGCTCTAACCCTTGTGCACCACTAAAGCCACACGCATATCCCTATGCCAAGTGGGCTGCCATGCTCCAGCCAGCACTGCCATCATCTGCAGTGCATTAATTAGTGCAAGAATTGTGGGGTTTGGTTGTTTGATTTTTTTTTCCCCCAAAGAAGACAAAACAACTGGAAAATTTCGGGTCGTAGAGCTGCATGTTCAAGCCATTCTCTCTCAGCTGAACACAAATTAATGATATTTGCAAAATAATATTAAACTGAGGGTAAGCTAGGAATGACCCTCTCATTGGGCCCAGGCATCTAAAGAAGGAACGGTTTAATTAAGCATTGCCCTGATGATGGAGGGCCACTGAATAGCCATGGCAACTGGACTCAGCGCTCCACCTGGACTAGCCCTGGGAAGCCACTGGCGCCGCTCCGCGCTGAGCTGCGGATTAGAGCTGGGTGACACCAGGAGAAGGGTCTTTCCAGGCAGCAAAGCAAGGTCCTGATGGCAATTCACAGGTACAGATAAAAAGATATTAACATACGCCACCGAAGTACCTTCAGCTCCTCAGAGAAAAAGTGCAGCATTACAGTGCTGAGACACAGATTTGTTTGCAGCTCTGATCCGTTTTTGCAATATTAGCTTGGGAAACAAGACAAATTTCCAGAATCCAGTAATTATGCATGACTCAGTCTTTCAGTGTTCACCTAGAGACAGCCAGACCCATTTCTGGGAGTAACTGTCCGTTGGCTTCTGCTGGAGGTGAGGCTGCACAGCACCGCGGGATGCCTGGCCAGGGCAAAGCTCAGAGAAGTCAGTGCTTCTCCAGTCCCCAGCACGGCAGACACGAGCCCAGGCAGGGCTGCACGGACTAACAGCAAAGAGCTTTCCGCTGCTTTCAGAGGAATAAGAAGATATTCAGGTTTGTGAGTGGCTTTTAGCAAAGACAAAAAATATCTTTATATTGCAAGTGGGTAAAAAAGTTTTTTTACTCTTCCTTCCAAATATACCTTCCTCGCACTATTTTAGTTTCCTGGCTTAGCTGTATTTCCCAGCTAACAGCAGTTTAATGTAGGTTACTAATGCAACTTAGCTTCAAGTCTTTGCTGTGGCTTATGGTTTCCCATCCAGCTGTTTTGAATCATAATTGTGAAATGCATGCACCACCCCCATTTCCCATTTAATTTCAAAGCAGACAACATTAAAGTCATAGATTTTATTTTTAAAGACAGCTTGCAGCTCAATCTATTGAGAAACACAGTTGTTTTGTTTACTTTTTAACTGGGGTCACCACCTTCTCTGCTGTTGTTTCAAGGTTGACAGTGATTTAAACTTGGTGTATTTTTACAACCTGCACCTAATCCAGGGTATAAATCATTCTGAAGGACATTTATTTCTGCCTGTCATTTCACAGGAAGATGCTATTAAAGCTGCGCTCAGTACAATGTGCAATTCAAAAATTTGTTGCTGATGACTTCAACATGCATTACATTTTCATTAGCTACAGAGAGAGGCAGTGGCAGGGAGGAACGCCAGCCGATTCATCTGAGTAAATGATAATTGCTTTCCCCTCATTTAAGAGCGTGTCACTGGGTTTTCTTCATTAATAAAAGGACATCTGCATTTTAACCGCACCCCATTTTTTTTGATAGAGACCACGTAGGTTGGGCTCACTGGACACGTATGTAGGAAATGCTCAGATATCGCTCTGCTTTCCACGATTACCTTCATTCTCTCCCCGTGATTTCAGAGACCGTTTCAGAGACACATGAGCTCAGGTTTTCAAATGCAATAACTGATTTGGGGTGTTTGCACTTCTGGAGGACCCTGTGAGAAGCTCGGGTGTCTCAAGGTGCATCAGTGCAAGGGGACGGGGCACGATCCCCCGTGCCAGTGCCACGGAGCGCTCAACCACCAACGCAGCATCCGTCTGAGTTGCAGGCGTGCAGACTGACACATGGCACTCATGGCCTTGCTGGGCTGGTAGAACTGCCCAACTGCCTCCTCCTGGCCTGCAGGACACACGTTTTGGGGACCATCTGAGAAGGCTTAGGCAGCAGTGAGAAAGGTTTCTGCCACACCTCATCATCTCCCATCTGTGGCAAGTGCAAAGAGTGCAAGCGTGTCTTGCAGAAGTGCATGGCACACAACATTGCTGTCAGACACCTGCCCCTGGGTAGTAACTTGGCCATGTCTCACCTCAAAATGGACTATACCCAAACCTGAAGTTATCTGTCTGTTTTTAAATGGGTCCTGAGAAACCCTGGAGGTGCTCTTCTTCTCCAAAGGAAATTCCACCAGGGACCCTTCACTTGAGACAGCAGCAAAACAGCAGCGCTCTGGGATGTGTGCAGACCCCCAAAGCTGGGGTCTCCTTTAGAAAAGGCTTCTTAAGGTTTCCCATCACATGCTGCCATGGGTCTCTGACCCGTTGCTTATGGCTCTCTGTGCTGCAGGTCCCCATGGAGCAGCAGGCATCGCCGTGACTCGCGGGTGCTGGTGAGGGACCACTGTCCCACTGCCTTCACTGGTTCTGCTTTTAAGCACAGCCACGGGCTAGGGACACAGTGGTGGGAGTCAGCACCACCCAAAACCTACCCAAGTCGTTGGCTTTTAGGGAGTGCACGGAGAGAAAGCAAGCATTGCCTTCCGCAAGGAACAGAAACCTGTAGCTCCTTGAGATTATAGTTGCAATATTTTCCGATCTGCTTAATTAAAGGACCTGTTACATCACTTGCTGTGAAGTGCTGAGCACCGAGGATGAGCGGTGCAGAGCACAGCATCGCGTGCAATGGGAGGCACAAGCACACGGTTGGTGCCGCTCACCACCAGTCACCTTGTGCTGCTTTTGGCCCAGCAGCCTCCCCAGAGGTCGTGGTCCTTGCCTGTAAACACCCACAAGCACAACAGACATGGGTGGATTTTAATAAATATACCTTAACACCCTTTAGCACAAGCACTTGTTGCGCAATCACAACCTGCGGTGTTATCAGGATGGGTAGCTGACCAGGAGGCCCTAAACCACATTTATATTCCACTGGAGGATGCTGCAGTGCCGTGCTGGCAGGGGCTCTGGCCCGTGGGCAGGGGTTGAGGATGGCAGGGCCCCTCTATCGCCTCGTCTCAAAGAGGATTTGTATTTCCACCCCAGAGATTTGGTGCAAATTGATGGAACGTGAATCTTGCAGCCCTTGAGACACCTTTGAAATGAACAGCAAAGCCATGGCAGATTGGAAAGAGAATTGCCAGCAGGGTATCGCTGTCATACAGTGGGTGGGAATTTAACCTGGCTGCCAATTGTGTTATCACCTTTTATCTCTCAATGCAGCTTTGCAGGGGAGATATTCTCCAGGGAATAATAATAATAATAATAACAACAACAACAACAGTAGTAGTAGTAGTAGTAGTAGTAGTAGTGGTGGTGGTGGTGGTGGTGGTAGTAGTAGTAGTAGTAGTAGTAGTAATACAGTTAAAGAAAACAAAAGCCAATAATTTTACTTCATTAGCAGGCTGCTGTTGAATTTGCCAGATGTACCACAGCCCTCACTTTGCAGACCCATCATGTACAGGCCAAGTCTTAATGTGATGCCAGACAGATACCTCTTGACATGCCTGAATCGATGAAATTAAATGCCAATGGAAGGATTTCTTATATTATGTTTAAGAGCACAAAGCAAGAGTTCCTTGTACAAATCCCATTAATAACCACTTTGAAACTATAGTCTGCAAAGCCCATTAAATCCAGAAAGATATATTTAAGGCAAAAACTAAAACTATTTGAACTTTTCAGTGTCTGAGAGGCCACTTTAATTGAACAGCAAACAGAGCATTTCTAATCCAGCCCGGATGAGAAAAGAGAGAGCAAAAAGGACATACATTTAAAAGAGAAGGAAAATAAATAGCAGAAAGGCGCAGAGCATAAAGGACCCAAAAGAGCAGTGCTGCTGAAGGATGGGGTTTTCAGAGATGGAGACTCCAGCACAAGACTGGCATCAGATCACTGCCACTTGAGCAGAGGCTTCTTTGAAATGGTTATCCCAACTTTTGAAGGTCTCAGTGGGTTTGTGGCCTGGAAAGCAGCCTTCCTATGCAGCTAGTGGCAGTGTTCACCCACACATTGTCCCCACTAACTGCTCAAAAACCAACCTGGGCATCAATGAGCCCCAACAAAACCTTGATCTGTGGCAGCAGATGACCTGCACCATAACTGACTCCAGCACAGCTGGTGTCCCCGAGCACTCTGGACGTGGCAGAGCACTCATCCTGCAGCCCTCCGGACCCCGTGCAAAGCTTGCTGCAGAGGTGGCCTTGTGCACGATGCAACTCCGTGTGGAAAAGCAGGAATGTACAAACATTGCCTTTTGGTTTTGCAGATCTTTTGTACACGTTAGAGCTCCTCAGCAGCTGCTGTTTGCTCTCCCCATGCTCGGCACAGCCCGGAGACGGGTCTGAAGCCTGCTTTTCCTGGAGCTGGAGGAACGGGCTGCCTGCGGGGTCACTGCCGCAGCGCTGGCCGGCAGCACGCGCACTGGCTACCTCCTACCTACAGCGAACCTCGGTGCTCTGGGGAACTGCAATGTCCCCTTTCACAGAGAAGCCACCGCAGAACAAATGGCCAGGCCTCCAGCGGGCTGGGGACTGGACGTGTTGCAAGGACCCATTTCAGTAAAACTCCTGTTCACTTCTCAGACACTGTCTCCCATGACCAAAGAGATTTTTCGCTTTCCTTTTTCATAGAAAAATGTGTGGTTGCCCTTACTGGCTGTGATAGATTTTGTATTTTGAAAGAGATCACTAAAAATCCAGAATCAACCGTTGCCAAAACCACAGTTATTCTTCCCTTGTTGTTTTTCTCCTGGCCATTTCAAACGATGTAATTTTTTGTAAAAAATAATGATTCTTTTTCTGCTTACAATTCTGCAAGTACTGAGTGGTGCCACTTAATAAAATTACAGTGGGTTAAAACCAGAATGAGAGGAGAAACAGAGCATGATAACTGTTCCCTCTGCAAATGAAAAGTGCATACATTCATGCAGGGCTGCAGAGCACAGATGAATAACAATACTTTGACTCTGATGTGTATCTGTTACATACTGGCTCAGAATTGTAATGTTGTATAAGCAGAATGCATTAGCTCCTCAGCACTAATGCTATAATGAATACATCCATGCTGGTAATGTATATATGAATCCAGAAGTTGCCTCTTCAGATAGGTAGTGTCATCAAAACAGCACTTCACGGAAAATTCCTAATATCCTCCTTGATTGTAACATGCCGCTGACTAAATGAAGCAAGAAGAGAGCTAATGCCACTGCTCCTGGCTGAACCACAGCCTCTCCAAGAGGTGCGTGCCCTAGAGGAGGTGAAATACTGGGACAGGGTGGGACAAAGTCCCAGTTGCATGCAGATGAGTCTAAGATGAAGGAGATCAGCCTCCCCCATTTCAGTTATTCACAGCGGCATCCCAAAGCGTTTTGGGATCACGGAGGCGCTTCCAACACGACTTCATTCTCGCCGTGCCCCAGTCACTGCACTCCGGAAAGGCCGAGCCATGAAACAACACTGCTCCTTGCGTGAAATTTGGGATACCTAGACGCACACCAAGACCAGGGCTCCCAAAACACTGCTTTGGGTAGTTACCTTCAGAAAACACCAGTGATGGTGGTATGGCCCACAGCCACTGCCCTCCCCAGCATCTCACGTCCCTTCCCCGAAGAAAGCCCAAGGGTGGCCAGAGGCAGGGAGGCACAGGTGGAGGCTGGGGGCTTCCCGGGGGATCCCCAGCGAGACCTCCAGCCTGGCAGCCAGGACCAATTCATTCCCCACACTCTGGGAAACAAAACCCAGTTTGGACCATTTACTAAAGTTTTCTAGAAGTGGATGGATATGCCCAACTGGGATGGATATGCCCAAGGAACATGTGGACAAGGCACTGCGGAACATGGTTTAGTGGGCATGGTGGTGTTGGGTTGATGGTTGGACTTGATGATCCTACAGGTCTTTTCCAACTGTAGTGATTCTGTGAGTCTGTGATTCTGTGAACTCCTGGACAGCTCTCTCTCCAAATCCACATCTGCTGCCTGCAGGCACTCCATGGCAAAGGAGCTATGCTGGTGGCACCTGTGTTCCACAGCTCCAGAGGTTTGGGACCTCCGTGACAAGGGCACGGCACCGACCGGCACCGTCCCCTCCGGCTGCTGCTGGGCTCCTCCAACAAAAGAGATCCGAGAATTCTCTCAATGCAGTGTTACGAGTAACAGCCTCTTCTTCCAGGAAACACTTGTCTGCTAAAATAGCAAGATAAAAACAAATAAACAGACAAAGCAGTGCTTAAACACTAATTAAGGAATGGGTTTGCGCTATCGTCTTAGTGATTCAGTGAGAAGATGGATAACGTGCTTCCACAACCGTACTGTGCAGATTTAGCATCTTCCTGGCCTGCAATCAGAATCGTAATAGCTGAATTCTTCACCTCCCTTCTTTCAGGTGATATGACTGAGCTGAATTTATGTTTGGTTTACGGTTGGACTAAATGATTCTATGATTCTATGTTATTTATTTATATTTTCCAGGTGAGAGGAAAAATAGTGGGAAAACGATTCCCAAATTCCCCCAGCTCATGTTTGCAATGGCAGTTTAGGCTACAAGGCTTTGCAACGTTGAAAGATTTTTTGTGGAAGCAGTGGTATGTTTTGCACACACCACCGTTCCCCAGGAGCAGCCTTGAGACCTTGCCTCCACTGCAAGCCCACTTTTAGAAAGCGGCCTTTGATATGAAATTGCTGGGCTCAATAGAAATCCCCCTGTACTACAAATTTCCTCTTTCACTGGAAAAGCGTGGCTCTGAAATGCAAACTCAGAGGCCCTGCGAGAATAGATCCAAAAAGCCCATCCCACGTCTAGCCTTGGCATTAGCAGCTTCGCTTCAGAGCACAAGCTGCGCCATTACGATTCGCAGTGAAAAAAATAACTTTGCCATTCAGTGGCTTGACGGCGTGCACTTGGCTTTGCGCGTTACTGTAGCCCGGCATCGCTGATGAGTTCTTTATGCATTCCATTTACAAAACATAATTATTTCAAGAGCTGATAGTGAAGCTATCCATCAAACCATTAATGTTGCTCTGCTCCCTAATGAATGCTTGAAATCCGCATGCTCCACTCCATATGTAATTTTAAGTAAGGACTATACTGAACTTTCACAGAATTAAATGAGCTATGGAGACAGCTATGGTAAATGATCCTCTGGATAGTCCTGGAAGTACTTGCTAGATATTCCCTATCGTAAACTTTTTCTGAAACTCTGAAGACTTCGGGGAAAATCATTAAAAACCGCATTTGGCTCACAGTTTCCAAAATGAATGTATTTCCAATTCCCCAAACAAGAAAAAGCCTCTTGAGAGTATTGAATAATGACAGATGATGTGCTCTACACAGTATTTATAATTAAGTGCAAATGTCAGTGCATAAGAGAAAATAAAAATGGACAAAGGAGATGACAATTTCTTAGTGGGTGACTGTCAACTGCATTGCTACGCCTGAGAGTGCGTTAGATGTAAAGATTTGGGGTTAAAGACACAGATCCTCTGCTAGCGTTCTGGAAAGTCATTTTAGGTGCAAAGTAGAAATAAAATAAGCTACAGAGCTTAAATTATTTATGAAAATAATTAGCACGTGTTGTACATATATGAAAGCGAGCAGGGGAATGTAACTATTACAATCATTTGTTTCAATAATCCTAATTACTTCAGTGCAATTACTTCGGTACACCAGAAATGCTGCACAGCGGCAGACTTGTCTAGGATTAAATATCATTAAAGTTATAATAAAGCCTTTAAAAGATTCACAAACAAGCTGATAACCAGCTGCCCTGTCCCCTCCCATGAAACGCTGCAGCCTGCTCACAGCAGGAGCGAGGCGGCACAGGGACTGACACGGGAGGAGAGTGCGTGGTCCAGGGCTGGGCGCGATTTAGCATCACACCTTGTCAGCCACAGGGCGACAGCAGACCTGAGGCATGGCAGAAGAGGGTTTCTGGAGAACTAGCACACTCAGAAATTGGTATCTTTGTCAAAAGCATAGTTCCCTTTTCTCTGTCTGGCAAAATGGGGATGAGCCACTTCTGTCTGAAGGACTCAGAGATAACCAGCGCAATGTGCAATCCATCAGCAACGGGAGCGGGGGCTCATCAGCAAGCTGCCCGATCCACATGACAGAGGACAGGCGCCTGTCAGCCAAGATGAAATGTGAGGGATGGAAATGAAACAGGAGCCGTGTTGCATTTTCTCTTGATGCATTTCCTCCCTTCCCCGCACAGACGACAAGGCAGGGGCAGGCTGCTGAGATCAGCCAACACGATGGGGTGAAACTGCATGGCTGAGCATGGGGGACACAAGGTAACGGAGAACCAGAGCTTCGACTAAATCACTAGAATCAGGAAAAGCAGGTGGAAAGCGCCAATTCTGAGAAATACAGGAAAATATTTCAGACATCACCTCTGAAAAACATAGATGCCTCCGTTTCAGTTTCCATCGCCTGAAGCACAAAGCACACCCGCCACCCTCAGCTCATCCCGCTCCTACCCTGCAGACAGCCCATGAATGTACCTGCCAGCAAACACCTGAACCAGGCACAGGATTTGCACACAAAGCATCCAACGCATCATGAGAAAGGAGGTAAAAGTGAGATTAATAGCTCTGTGTTATTGTCAGCGGGAAGGCTTACACTCTGAGCACAGAGATGTAAACTAGAGGATTTAGGTACCAAATGTCAACACAGTATAAAGGAAATAAAATAATTAGCAGTGAGAATCTAGCCTAAAGTATGAGTATACTTTAGTCTACAGTCTCATTTTGCTCTCGTATAACTGACCAATGCAATTAATAACTGTCACAAGAGGAGGTGATTCAGGGACACCCCCATACAACAGTTCGGTGCTGTGCTGCAGATCAGCACGAAGGTGGCTGAACATTTACTAACTAAACCCCATACGTTTAACCAGACTCCAAGAAAAAAAGATCCAAATGGCTGGGAGGGAACAGGATTTCAATTGAAAACTCCAGCTGCAAAGAACTGGAGCTGGAGAGGGAGGAGAGATGAAAGCTTCTATTCAACCTCATACTCTCCACGAGGAATTCACTACAATTTGTCGAAGCAGCCATGGATATTTTCAGTGCAGCCCATTTAAAACCAAACTACCTCAAAGCTTGTATGTGAACCTCTAGGTTCTCAATAAAAGGGGGGAAAAAAAAGTAAAAGAACAGCATAAAGAAAGGCTTCTTTATGGAAAATTAGTGATACACTTTCTAGCATCCCTGTGTATTTCTCACTATGCTGGAAAATAGAAAAAAGGGCCACTTAGAGACTAGGCTTTAGTACAATTCAGAAGCGATGTATTATTTGTTTTTCTTCTCTTTCTTTTCTTTTATGTCTCCTCTCCTGTGGCTGTAACAGATGCAGAAAGTCCGTCTGACATAGATAGCACCAGATGGCATTAATTTATTGCAAAACTGTTTTCTTTTCTAGAAAGACTTTGTTGATGTCCCTCACAACTTCAGTCAAGTTCACTTCATTAAACCAGCTCTGTGTATTAAAATCTGGTCTCTGGACATAACAGCCCACCACAAGGAACTCTTAGATTCAGAGACTTTGTTTTAATGATTAAACAGAGTCATGGGACTGGATCTGCAACGCGATCTTGAACAGCATTAGACAGGACTATGGTTGCTGCCAAGCTGTCTCAGGTTCTACAGAAGACTTATTTTCCTTGGCAGAGGGAGTTTTCCCATCACCCAAAGGCAAAAAAAAAGTGCATTTGCCCACTGCCTTTTTCTGGGCAGCATCCTCTGATTTGTTTTACATGTTCAACGACGAGCCAGGGAAGGCCTCCACCAGCTAAGTGGGGCTGTCACCCTCAAACAGGCACATTTATGGGAAGATCAGGGTCTGCACACCTTCAAATAACACAAACAGCAAACTTCAAACATGTGATACTCAAATGAAAAGAGCAAACAGGCTTAGAGTGTCAGTGATGAACCAGTGGGCAAGTAAGTGAGCCCAGGCGATGGTACCCTGAAGCAGGCTGCACTGGTAGCACAGGGATGCGCTATCGCAGGGGAGTTTTGCAACCGAGGTTTCAGCTTCAGAAGATATTTTTGGGCTGCAGATGTAACAGGATAGCACAGTGAGGATACCAACAATGAGAAAGGAAATGAATGGTCTTATTGAACTAAACCGTAAATACCAAGAGAGATTAGTGAAGAGATGTACAGTCATCTAGGTGAATAATTGTAAGAGGAATGAGCTGAAGTTTTGGCAGCAAAAAGCTGATGATTAACTCTTTTTTCACCATATTTAATCTCAGAAAAAATTATTTTAAAAGAGGTTGCGTTTTCACTGAGGTGAGAAAAGGGTACACTGCGATTTCTCATCGGCCAATGTCTCCCTCCAGTATCTTCTTGGGACCTCTCCACCAGGTGGGGCAGGAATTGGCTGAGGGTTTCCTCGCTGCAGTTTGTCAAGGACTCAGTCCAAACCTTGATCCAGGTTCTCAAGAAGCTGGTGCCAACCAGCAGGAGCCTGGGACAGACACAGGTTTAGCAAGGCCCACGTTCTCCTAGCAGCACCAAAAGCATTGTCTATACCATAAAGTGCCTCACCCTAACTGCCGCAGCAAGTCCAGCCTAGCTCATCACAGTAACAAGCTCTGCTGATCCCAAATGTGATGCCTAGACCCAGCTTCTGGGAATGCTTTCAGGGCTATGGCTTCCATCGTTGGTGAACAGGCTCCTCTTATTCTGTGCTTAAGTGTGTAATGCAAATAAGCACAGCAACTATTGCAAGTGTCATCATCCTCTTACAGACTACAGGAGCTTATGAAAGATGGTCAATCAAGTTAAATAAAAAACATGTAGATAAAGAGTTTTTGTGTATGAAACTCCTCAGCTGCAGATGTCTGGCAGCAAGCCAGATTAGTGGAAATACCACTCTGAACTTGTCTGTGTCTCTTCTTCTCTAAGTCACTGTGGGGATGAGGATACCGGGAGAGGTGGAGTTGGGATCTGATGCAAAAACAAGTGATCTCAGCCTCTGATGACCTCCACGCACAAAGTTTTAAGAGGTACACTATTGAATCATTGCCAACTGACCATTCTGTAGTTATTCATTTCTAAATAGGCCTTAAAAATCCGGTGTAATTTGCTCTACAGCAATATCCAAACTGTACATGTGACTCTAGAAGAGAACTGCCCCCCCGTGACTCGAGAGTGCAGCACCGCAGCCAGCCCAAAGCAATTATCAGCTTCCCGAAATAGAAGCCAGAAAAGACTGTGCCAGCTGAGATACCAGAAACTCTGAACTGAATCCTACCAGATCCAAATTACTCATGTAGCATGTTGCAAACACTTTGAAGCCAAATGGCAGATTCCCTCTGGCCTATAAAAATTCACTGAAATATACCCCTTGTTAATTTGTTGGCAAAATATTGCAAACTTGACACGTACCACGGGGCAAAAGTCAAACACTGCACACCATGTGATTTTTGTTAAGATATTAAATTTGCAGGAGAACAGCCCTTCCCATAACCTTAGAGATTAAAAAGATGGTGAATATTTTGCTATAATTGGTCTTATTCCTATTTGTACTGCATTTATGAATAATATTAATTCACACACAATTTAAGCCATATGGTGGAAAGAAAATTAAAAAGTTACAAAAAGAAAATTAGCTGTTGATATGTTTTGCATGTCTGAGAAATTTTCTTGTTAGGTTTCAAGTTATAAATCTTTTAGCTTTAAATAAAAGCAAATACAATTTTTTTAAGATGGAAAACCAATTCTTCATTGTCTCGGCACAAGAATAGCTGCTAATATCACTACCAAGTTCAATTGGAGAGAGCAATGTGCTTGCCAAGAAGGGTTTCAGCCCTTCACAGAATGGCTGAGGTTGGCAGGGACCTCTGAGGTGATCTAGTCCAGCCTCCCACCCCCAGCAGGGTCACCCAGAGCAGGTTGCTCAAGACCATGGCTGGGTGGGTTTTGAGTATCTCCGAGGATGGAGACTCCACAATGTCTCTAGGCAATCTGTGCCAGTGTTTGACACAGGAGAAAAATGTTTTCTTGTGTTCAGATGGAATGTTAAGGTTTTTAATATGTGCCCATTGCCTCTTGACCTGTCAGTGGGCACCACTGAGAGAAGCCTGGCTCCATCTTCATCATTCCCTCCCACCAGGTATTTATCCATGTGGATAAGAACTCCTCGGGTCTCCGACAGGCTGAGCAGTCTCAGCTCTCGCAGCCTCTCCCTGTAAGCAAGATGCTCCAGTCCCTTCATATTACTTATGGCTCTTCCTACAAAAAAAAAAAACAGTCCAAAAAAGGATACTTATGGGCAAAGCAGGTGATTATAAGTAATAGATTTCCGAATCATTCTCCCATCTCTCAGCAAAGATCTTTCAAAGAAAGACAACATCTGAAATTAGTCCTGAGCATCCTGTACGTCCATGGCCTGACTACATTTTGACTGAATCTCTACCAAGGGGTCCCTTCAGGGGTTATATGTAGTTATACCTATTCCCTTGGTATCTGACTGGTGGTTTTATTGTCCTTTTGCAGCAGAACCACAACAGCCCATATAAAGTGTATGGGAAAACATCAGCAGAAGTTCACCTGCCATGGGGGGAATCAGCACACCTCAGACAGTTAAACCTCCCAGTAAATGCCCAGGAAGCTTACAAATGAAATTTAACTGCATTCTGTTAAAGTCCTCAAGAGAAGAGTCACCCTGTCAATCTAGATGAACATCAACAGAAATTGTGGCTGGCTTTGCCTGTTTCCGACATCTACTTAAGGGAAATTTCCTCTTGCTGTTGTCATCTACTGTGTAACATTAATTGTACTCAAAAGGGCATTTTGGAAAATAGACCCAACCATGTTTAGAGAACTCAATTCTCTTTGTGTTCCTATAAGTTGAATTAAATGAGACTAATGTGGTTTAAAAGTTCTTGAGCAATACAATTAAAACCATTACCACTCAGTAGTTTGCAATATTGACTTCACAACTGAAATGGAATTGGTTTTCTCAGGACTAATGGGAAGTCCCACATTTCTAACGGGAGACATTTAGCAGAGACATATGCTTTTTAGAGGTTCTCTCTCATTTGTAAATATTGTAAGGTATTTATTCCATGGGTGCAATGCAGCTTTCACCATAGCACAGCTGGTTTTCCTGGTATTTGTCCAGCAATGCTTCTCATGGACCCATTTGTGACTTTGCCGAGCTTTCTCTCCGCCTGCTGCTTAAAAGCTCTGGGAGGTTTAATAATAGATAGCAACTCATGTAGCATTAGCATGATTAAATGCTCAAGCAAAAGATTACCCAAGTTAAAATGACCAGCTATCTAAATTCAGAAGGGACAATTCTAATTTTTTTATCTCATCAGACTGACTTTTCCAAGTATCCATTTTGTCTCACTTTTACCCTTGGGCTTGCCTTCGTCTTAGCAGCAGTTCTGTTTTTCCTCTAACTGCCCTAGCATAAAACATAACACGCTCCTCAGTCGCAGCCCTATTCCGGCTCCCTCACCTTAGCAGTAGTTATTTTACAGAACTGCTCAGAACTCTCAGGTGAGACCAAAGTACCTGGTCCCGGTGACTTCTCACACGTCCCTGCGCTGTCACAGTGCTGGTCTGATTTGCCACTTTCTCACCTAAAACAGAGGGTGTGGCCCCAAGGAATGATGCAGCGGGGTGCAGGAATAATCAGCATAGCTCTGTGTCCTTCTTGCTGGGACGTACAGGCACACAGCATCTTCAGCCAGGTCGCTTCTGTTCCTGTGGGTGTCAGATGCTGCTATATGTCAGACATTGCATGTTCCTAAATAACTGCTGTATCTATACATAACACTGCATACATAATGGTGGCATCCATCACACCCGCTGTAAACCAGTGCATAGACAGCCACATCCAGCTAGTTACCTGAGGCCCCTTAAAGGCACAAAATTCAGGTGACCTATAGGAGACTTTCACTGCAGGAGGAGGAGAAGCACATCCCTAAAATGCCCATTCCTCTCCAGTGATTAGGAAGGACCCTAAGGGTCCCATGGGATAAAGTCTCTTTATGGTCAGGAGAAATCTAGCTGATGGTGACATTGAGCCCCAGGGTGTGATTGACTTCATCCTCAAGCAGGCATCTCCACCTGCTCAGATGAACCGTGCTCGAAAGCACCTGCTTCCTTCCCGGGGAAAGGGAGCTGAGTGTGGCCAGCTCGGGTGCGGTGGTTGCAGGAGTACAGCCGAAGTTCGGCGGAGCAGCCCCTGCACAGCCAGCCCGGACGCAGCCATGGTGCTGGTGGTCTCCGCTGTGACCATCCATCCCTGCTCCACACTATGAGCTGCCTGATGACTACAGGGCACTTCATCTTCATCAGTATCTTCCAACCTCATCCTCAGCTTTTTGCAATGCCAGTGGTTTCACTGAGTTACTTCATTGTAAACGAAGGCAGAACCATTACTGCAGCGGAGTACTCCATTGAAAGTACTCAGGTGGAGACCTTTGATGGGTCCCACCAAGAAGAAATGTCTCCTAAAGGGAATGGGATTCACAGGCCAGCAAGAGCAAGGGCAATGGCACGCTAATGTGGCTGAAGTCTTGTAAGTCCCTTACTCTCGGTGTTATTACTGAACATGTTGTAGCAAGGGTGAGGAGAAATGATGAACAGGAAAGGAGCTGACCTCTTCTCAGAGGCTCAGGATCAAGATAATTAGTGAACTCATTACCCCTTTCCTGAACACAAACATGTCTCCTTTTAATCCTGTACCATTTGGTAAAACGAAATTTCAGTAAATTCAGGATACGTAACAGGAAAAGTTGCTTCACACACTATATGAAATTGCTGCCACCCCAGGTCATCCCACTGTAGCTGCTCTTTTGTTTTGTTTTTTTAAGGGATAGGTAATTTCCAGCCCACTCATATATAATTTCCAGTTCTCCAACCATCAGTCATCAGTCACATTTCAGGGCAACACTGATCACCAGCTGCCATAAAGAGAGACTTTCCCCGTAACGTGTAATTCTGGTCCTGGTGATTGCAGGGGGGTGTCTGGCAGAACTCACAGGCACTTGATGAAGGGGGTATTGAACAAAACAATAGGGTGCCAAAATCACAATGTTAAATCACTGGAAATTGTCATGGTTACAAAGTGAAAGTCAGACTGTATTTGCTAAGAGCTTTGTTAATATAAATAAACCTCTCAAGGCAACGTAGGCTGATCAGATACTACTCTTAACAGGTGACTGCAGAGCCACCTAAATACGTGTGATCTAGAGTTTTGCATAAAAGACACAAGAAAAACCTGTTGCTTTACACCGTGTCAGAATGAACAAAGGGAGTGCTCAGAAGTTGAGGGTGGCTTTTGCTTTGCGATTTTAGATTCATTAAAAGGACCAGCTGCAAATCTTTGACAGAATGAATCAGCCCCCACTCACACACACCTGGTACCTGCACTGAAATAATACCACGATTATGTGACAAATCCAGCTCTGCTGTCCTACCTGTCCTACTTCATAAACCAGAAAGCCATGAACAGTGAATGCACGTTCTCTTGGGCACTCTCATCTGACCAACCAGACTGCAATTAGTGTCTTTCATGTCCTCCTCCCCTTCCCAGAAACACAGGGATACCACCTGGGCCAAAACTCACAGAATCACTAAGGTTGGAAAAGACCTGTAAGATCATCAAGTCCAACCATCAACCCAACCCCCCCATGCTCATTAAACCATGTCCCGCAGTGCCACGTCCGCACGTTCCTTGAACACCTCCAGGGATGGTGACTTCATTTGAAGATCAACCTTAAATGTATTGTCGGCACTCAGTTCAACCCCATGAGGAGAAATTCTGCAACACTATAGTGCACTACATGCCTAAGTTATATCGTTTCAATTCAGAATCACCATGCTCTCTGTGGGAATCCCTGTGAAAAGAAGGTCAGCAAAAGTAGCCCTTCTCCCTGGAAAATCAGATTGACAGCAGGAATATAACAACCACTTGCAGGACATTTCTCATCAGCAGTGACATGGACCAGAAGAAAATCTTACACAGAACATTAGAAACTTATTAAACACATAACATCACTGCCCAGTTTTGGGGTGATTTTTTAATGCTTCATACCGTACATTGATGAGAGAGATTTTCTTGCCCTGAACATGCTGGGCACATGCCTAAGCAGAAGCGTAGCGCTGCCAGCCACTACTTTTACACTTGAAATACAATGTGCTTTAATACATTTGCAAACCTGAGCACGTTTCTAGTCCCTGTAGGCATTGTCTACATGAGAAAAATTGAACAACACCAAAACACACATGCAAGAACTGGTCCATGTGAATGACAGAATCATTAAGGTTGGAAAGATCATGTAAGATAATCGAGTCCAACCATCAACTCAACACCACCGTGTGTACCTGTGTTGGCACCTGTGTTGTCTCCAGACACCTCGTGGGCAGCTTTGGGGGACAGACGTTGGGTACAGACCCCAGTCCACGCCGAGGTGATGGGCCAGCCTGGGAGAGGGGTTACCAGCACTTCCCAATGAAGAGATTTCAGCAGCTGAAGATGGTAACCCCAAGGACTGCGAGGTCAGCGTAACTGCAATTTCTTTACAAGCACAAACAAACTCTTTGTGAACAAATCAGACAAGGCACATCCTGAGCTTCTCACACTGAACCTGCTGGTTTAGCACTGGGACCATGTGAGCTGACTACTTTCACCTAAATGTATTAGAAACCAAACCCAAAAATCATTATCATATTGAGATTCCCAAAGACTTTATAGGAGCTCACCTTCCCAATATCTACACCTGCAACTGAGCTGCTTTTTTTTTTTTTCCAACCTATATACTAGGATTAGACTTAGAAATGGAGTATGCTTCTTTTGGAGTACCTGTATCATTACTCCAGTGAGAGATTTTCTGTCTTTTTGCCACACCTCCCAGAAAGGACGGAGAATCATGTGACGGAGAGAGACTTCACTGTAAGGTTCAAATTAACAATTTATTTCAACTTCACTCACAGGTCCAATACACCACTATCCCAGGTTCTTATGGATACAGCGGAAGAATGCACTATTGCAATTGAATACACTATTACAACCTACAAGAGATTTCCAGAATGTACTAACACCAACCACAAGCACGCTAGACATTAATAGCTTAAAAGTGTGCACTCAACACGATTTTAAAGCATGCCAAATGCCATACGTATGTTTCTTAATCCCTTACCCTCTCTCTCAGGTAAGGCCTCTCAATCCCTGGGAAGTTACCTTGTACAGCGTCCTGGACAAGGGGGAAAGAATCTCCCACAGGCCAGCTGGATCCTTGGAAATGACTCCCCCTTTTTCTGCCCAAACTTTCTGGTTTTTATTCCCTGATTTGATGGGTGGGGGCAGGATTATGCACCAATGTTTCTCTCTGGTGCCTCGATGGCTCCTTAGTCTGTACAGTAATTCAGTGATGTCCCGCACACAGGGTTACTGAGCAGTGGTGGAATGGTGCTCAGGACATTTGGTTTGTTAAGGGGTCATTCACGGCTCCATTCGGGTTTTGGTTGTTCAGGCAACCCCGGGCTGAGCCCTTTCCCCAGCTCCCCCCAAGTCACCTCTGCACAGATAAGGATCCATCAAGGTGAGACAAAGCTGAGTGGAATCACAATTCCCTGCATCCCACCTTTGTGCTCCAAAACCGGTTTAGCCGGGTGATCCCATACAAATCAGCAAACCTTTTCTATCAATTTCAATAGAATTACTACATTGAGATACTAGCGAAGCAATTTCCTGCATTTCTGCTGCAACACCAGGACCTATATGAAGCTGTTGGTCTCTGTGTTTCAAATATTCAGTTAAATATGGACCCAAAAGGTAAACACTTATCCTGCGAGACTGATGATTCTTCTGGAGAGGTGAAGACTTCCTTAAAGAGCTTCTGCATAGAGCTGTTGACACAGGATAACTGCATTTCACAGACTACAATTAGGATGGGAAGTGGAAAAAGGTGTCAAGAAAAGTAATGAATAGGGCAATTTATTTCTTCTTTTTCTATCCCCGCCTCCCAAGCTCCTCTTTAGGCTCATATTTCTTCACAAGCAATTCATTCTTATGATATGTCATTTTAACAACTGTTCACACTTTTAAAGAACCTTTTCAGTGAAAAGAAACCCATGAAAAAATGCTGCTTCTTTTAAAAAGTTGCAGTGGAAAATTGAAAGTATTTTACTTTTCTCATGAACTTTCAACGGGGTTTCTTTTCTGTCTCATGGCCTGTGAGAGTTGTTTTCCCTTCATCAGTGATAGAAACATCCCCTGTCAGCCAAATTATTTCTTTGTTATTAAATAACTAATTAAGGATTCAGACAATTCATGACTAGCAGGGTTTCTTCATAGAGAGCAGAATTCAGTCCCCCATTCATTCATGTCACTGGGATGCAGGATTTGACAGGCGTGAATGAGGCTTTGAGTCTAAAGGAGGAGAATTCTGTTGTATATCATAAACTGTGCATTAAAGTTTAAGCAACCCCCATCAGATTGCTGTGTTTGTTGGAGAAACATGTACATACATTTCAGACTTTTACAGGCAAATAACACAAGGGCGCTTGTCCCATAGCACACTACAGGAGCCTGAAGAAATGTACACCCAATACTTGGAGAGGAGAGCTTTTAGATATTGAAGTTTTCCATCAATTTAATATCTCAACAGGCTTTATCACGTATTCAGTTGAAAATCACATATTGGGAAAAAGGAACATTATCATACCAAACTTAAGTATGCAATACCACACCACCAGCTTGAAACATTACTGATTACTTAATTTTTTGCTTAGTAAAACTACATAAAACTGCACAACAGTAGCTCAGATGATTCAAATTAGATGTTAAAAAATGCTGTTCTCTTAGGCAATTGAAGGCACTGGAGTGTAAAACAAGATTGTATTTGTTTGAACCAGCTAAGAGGGAATTCTGTGATTTTCCATTATGGTGTGTCTTTTCAGACAGAGCTGCTGTCTGCCCCAGTCCGCTCACACACTTTGTCTTCCACGTGTTCTGGCTCCTGACAACTCACAATAACTCTCACAGAGCAGTTTTTTAAATTTTCATGCATGAAGTAACACAGGTCTAAAGCATTTATTTCTCACCTGCCAGTTAGGCTACAATACATACAACTACAATTATAATTTGGAATTGAGATACCAACACATTAACATTTGTTCTTCTCCATTACAGCAGTAAGCACTTGGACCCTGCCATGCCACAGCCCATGCCGAGACTTTGCTGATAGTCTTTAGTGCTCTGACAAATTAAGTGACCTTGATGTTTCCTCCTGTTGACCACAAACAACATAAATCTTTTATTATACACTTAAAAATAAAAGACAAATACCGTGATGCCTTGTTTCTTTCATATTCCATACACCACCTATGATAAGCGGATTGAAAATTGACTTGCAGATCCTAGTTATTTGGAGTGAACCCCTTTGAGACTATTCTCTGAACACAGAGGCAGTTTCTTACATGTGAACTTTCCCTAACTCTTGCAGATCAAGTGAAGCAAGGTCTCCTACTAAACACCATAATTTCCCATTTGTTTGTTTCGCTGTCACTCATTCAAAAACTTCAGGTAATCTTCCAAGTCTTCATGGGTCCAGGATTACAGAGTTCTCTGCAAAGCAGAAAAACGGAGAATCTCAATTCACTGGAAAATCGTGTACCCCACAGTGCCAGGTGCTGCAAGCCAGTCACAGCTCCACCTTCCTCCTGCCTCCACAGATCCAAGGCTGCAGGTTCATGCACAGTCAGGAGCCTAATGGAAAGAAGAGCTTTGGGGGAAATGGATGCATAGAAGCGAAGGAATAAAGAATGGGGATAGAAATCAAAAGGAAAGCTGCAGGGACTATGAGACTAGAGGTCACTGATAACAATTAAGAAAACCAAGGACTCGCGAAAAGAGAGAAACTGAGGAACGATTCTACAAAGTGCACCGGAGACCTGGGAAGAAGAAACTGGGTAAGTTCACGAGTAAGTAAAGATTAAACAAGGTCCGTGAGAGATGGTCCAAGAGTCAGTGAGCTGCAAGAGGCAAGTGAGAAGGGAAGTAAAGAGGCAAGCAGGGAAGGGATGGTAGACATGAGATGCACAGCGACCTTGGGGTTGCATGAAGGGAGGACGACAGTCCCCTGGAGTTCCTGAAGTAGGCAGGGATGGGATAACAACTGATGGGGAACAAACCATGCCAGAAACTCCTTGAGGATGCTATGTAGTTGTCCTAACGGAGCTAAGATGAGCTCTGCTCCTAAGATGAATGTCTCGTTTTTGTCATTACCCAGGAGATGCAGCTCTCAAACTGTCAGTGTTTTAACTGCTTCTGTATTTGGATCACAAATAACTGAGGTCAAAGTGGTTTGGGAATTGTGGGGTTTAGTTACCTGGGAAGTCATGGTAGCTGACAATAAACCACTCTGAGAAGGAAAGACATGGAAATCAACTGTCTAAGTAAAAGTAGCCAATGCCAATGCACATCATCCGAATAGCTGGCTCATGGCATTTTTCTGCCATGGCCTGCAGCAAAAGCGTGCATCAGACCCAAGAGGGGACCACACTACACCTAGGAGGTTTCCTACTGAGAGCCCTGGCAAGTCACCACTGTCTTCATATCATAGTCTGGACATAATTTTTCAAACACAAGCCAAAGCCAATAATTAGCTTAGCGTGTAATTATTTCTTTCGGTAAGTCTGCAGTTCATATTCTTTGAGGAATTTATTTCCTGAAGGGCTTCTGAGGGTTTTGCAACTACAGAATGAAATTTGTTAACTGTTAATAACTACCAAATTAGCTAATTCATTATGAGTTAAAAATAACTCATCCATGTCAACCGTAATCAACAAGTTATCTGTAAATTCAAAAACAGCAAAGAAAAAAAAGAATATATACCTCTTTCTCTAGCCCAAGACAGTCAGTGGGGAGGACAATTGTTACAAGTGAGGACCGGAGATTTCAAAGGACATCACGGCCTCACTGCTCCGCAACCTGTGCGTACCCAGAACGGCTGTTGAGCTCTTTGGTTGCAAACACCCTGTACACTGACTTTCCTGGCTCAGCTGGGTACCACCTTCTCCAGGCTGGAATACCCTCCTGTTTCTGAGGTCTCAGACCCTTCCTCTTAACCTCTTCTTTTATTCCAGCTGATACCTCTCAGCCCTGTTCCCCTAGAGAAGACGGACCACACCATGCTTCACTATTTCCCACCCACTAGACATGTCCACCTTAGAGCATGCACCACCACTTCTTGGTTTGTGACGCTCCTGTGCACCAGGATTTCTCCTGTACTCTTAGAGCTTGCTGGCCAGTTAGTTTTGGTTTGGGCTTTTCTTTTTTTGAGCATTGCGTGAGGGATTGTTTTAGAGTTCAGTTCTTTTCCTAACACAAAATGACAAGATGGACTGATACTTATAAACTCCCTGGTGAACGATGACACTAGATGATGCCAGAAGCTAAGCGGAAATAAACGTACAACTGCTGTGCAGATCGTTTGCATTCATGAGACCTCTGAATAAATTTGCAGGTCTTGTGGATGCTAGAAAGTCCGTCCTTGCTGTGTGCTGGTTCTCTTCCCCTCTACAAATGTCATTTCTTTCTTCTGCTCTCCGATGACCACTGCGCCCTGCCTGTGCATAAATATTTTATCTTGAAAGTCACTTTATTGTACCCTGTATTGCATGGTAAGGCATCTGAACAACAGATAGATGGAGGGAAGCAATTTAACAGAGGGTCGCATCTCTCAGTGGATTTGAAAAGAAGATCACATTCACTTGGTGAAATAAGGAAAGCAAATTGACTGCAGGACTACGGGGGAAATCTCGGAGCGTCGGAAGTCTAATGGGTTTATTGCCAAATATAACTAGAGCAGTTTCAGGGAGCTGCAGCAGCAGTGACTTCAGCAGCAGAGTGTTCACTAATTAACAACACAGTCACCGCATGACTCGCTGCTGAGCACAACCCCTCTGACCTCCACTGTATTTGTGACAAAGTCACAAAAGCTCAAACTCTCAGAAAACTGCGTCTACTTTAAAAATGTGTGAAGCAAAAGTATAAAGGAAAACACGAACCATAACCTATCATGCAACATGTGTTTCAGATGAATTTCCCGTCACTGCGGCCAACTGTAACTTCATTATGCAGCACGATCTCCCTTTAACGCTGCTAGCAATGCACGCGCGCCCCATGATAAAATGGTGGAGCTTTATCTCTAAATGCAGACAACACAAAGCACCCTGATAAGAGTAAAGAATTTGTTTACTTCTAATGGATTTCTGCCACTGGGAAGAGAAATAAATGTCCTGTCAATTTTATATATATATATATCTACATTATCTATGGTATTAATCTGAGGAAGCAAAAGCTGTCTAATAAGAAGCTATAACATTTATTTAAACTTCACAACATACTCAATGACAAAGAGGTACATGCATATTCACAGACCATATACGAACTTCAAGGGTTTTTTAATCAGTTGTAATATTCTATTATTTTTATATATGATTTAAGGACATTTGTTACCTCTTTGGATCTAAAAAAAATAGAGTCTTTCAATACTGTTATGTACCATAAATACAGTAGCTGGGTCAAAAACAAAAGGTTACAGACCGTATGGAGCTTTAACCTTGGTAAAGCAGATACCGGGACTCCTCTCCAAGCAGTATCCAGTAGGATGAGCTTCTTATCTGAGAACTCAATTCAAAAAGCATCCAAATAAGTAGCAAGACACCTTTAAAGATAAATCTTTGCCAATTATCTGAAATGAGAGTTACCTGCAGAGAGACTTGACAGGTGCTAATCTGCTACATGGAGACCTGTAAGAATATGTAATATGAAAAACTATCATCCCCAAGATTACTTTGCTAAACTCATGGAAGAAATGGCTGCATTGATACAGGAGAAGGAATTGCAACTAAAATCTGGGAAAGAAGGGCAGGTAAAGTTTCGGAGAAGTGGGAGGAGAGAGGAATTGTCTGTTGCTGTTGTGAAATCCACAGAGGGGAGTGAAATGTGCTTTCTGTGAAGCAAAGCTAAGGGTCCTTCCTACAGCTGGGCAGTCAAGGAAGCTATGGGACTCAAATCTCTGCTTTCAAGACAAAACTCTGCAGAACTTTGGTGTGTTTAATCAGCTGACGCTTGCAGCCTAAATAAAGTTTATAGCTTCACATTAGACTGACTTCCCCGCCTTAGATACACACTGTACATGACAGTATATTTCCGTGGGAGTCAATAAAATAAACAGCCCTCAGTTTGAGAAAACAGAAACCTTAATCAAAGAGGAAAACTTCATAGCAAGATACATGAGAAAACACATTTTAAAGGCCAAAAGGATCAGTAAGGAAATGGGTATGGAGGTAAAGAAAGGATTGAGTGCTCAGCCAAGAATGCCTGTGACATGATGTAAATGAAACACATCTGGATCTCAAAAGTAAATAGGGCTGAACGACTGGTGATAAAGATTGGTTAAAATGCACCACTCTAAGCTCAGAGGGAGCAGGTTTATATGTCACAGCCAGACATAACAGAGAAGAACTATGTATTAGTGCAGCGCAGTACAGAGTCTTACGGGTTGAAAACTGCAAACAGTCATGGTAACTCCATCATAGAAGAGGATGACAGACCATCAGCAAGACTGGGGAGATCAAGGAGAGAAACCAGATGAAAAAGGCGTCTCTGGGAGAAGAATATTATTATTAACTGGGAACGGTAATTGTTCAGATGTAAACTGTTAACTCCGGGTGCACCGAGTGGAAAGGGCAGTCAGACGTGGCCATGTTGTCACTGATGGAGCTCCTGGAGCCGCAACACTTGCAGGGTCACCTCCTGCAAAGCATCAGTGGAGATGCCAAGAGCTCACAAATCCATTGCTGGTCTGTCCCACGGCTCTCAGGGACACACTGGGACACTGTGGCCCTGCTCAACCAGTGGGCTTCATGCTCATCAAGGCACACAAGGTGCAGTCGTAGGCTCGTAACCCAGGACATCCCCAGGGCCCAGCGGTGACCTCCACACACAGCGGTGCTCCAGCCCCAACATTTCGCACAGCAGATGTGAATGTGCCTCCAGTCCCTGTGCACGGCACGGCGCGGCAGCCGGTGGGGAGCAACATGCAGGTTGGTCATTTGGTGAAAACATGAGACGGGTGTAAATGGAGGTGAGTGAGACAGGCAGAAAGCAAAGGGGATGCTAAGAGGAAAGAAAAATGTGAAGGTTGTTGATGAGGGATGTCAGCTAGCAGATCTGATCACATTTTCTGGTTTGTCATTTTTTTAATAGAAGTTGTTCATACCAAAAAATGAGATTTCGGGACAGAAAATTATTAACATTTGGTCATTTATGTAAGTAGCAAAGTCTGGAAAAGTTTGGGTAAGGATGTTATCCCATTTTTTTCACACTGTGCTTTACTCCCTTGGCTCAGCGGAGCAGTGAAAAACGAAAGAGAAAATCAGAGAAAAGAGAGAATTAAAAAGACACCCCGGCAGCAGAGTCTGTTCAGTGCCCCTGGCAGGCGTGAGGCTGCACGGCACAGCTGCGCACCACATCTGGCAGGGCAGCGCACGGCTGGGGGAGCCTGGGCTGAGGCTGGGGGAGAACGGAGCACACACATCCCCTCTGCGGGGATGTGCCTGCACGGGGCAGCTGCACTCAGACATGCTCAGGAGGTGCTTTTCGGCTCCCCTGCTTTGAGTGGTCCCTCTGCCCCGCAGGGGACAGTCCCAGCACCCCCCGAGCAGGTTTTATCTCCTGTTGTGCGTGTTCTGCTCCTCTTTATAGACTTTTTGAGGGGATGAGGCTAATGTGCTTGTGTAGCCTGCCCTGCTGCCATCTGTCAGCCTCCTGCTTTTGACTTATTTGTACAAAACACAAAGGGGCAATAAGAGGATCAAAGGTACAAAGTCCATACGCTTTTGGTGAAAATCGGTGACTGAAGAAAGAAGAGCTCAAAAGTGGTGCCCAGATGGAGGCAAACACAGGAAACACTCACTCGTTATATCGGCAGCTGCCAAAAGGACAATTAGCATGACACAGGCTAATCAGTACCTGGGGCTCTGCAAACCAGCTGGGGTTTGTGCTGTCTCTTGCCCAGAACCTGATAAGGGATGTGGGTGAGGGCCTGGGGTCCCCGCAGCAAGGGGACGTTGGGGAGCAAAGTGTCAGCAGGTGGCCAGGCTGACAGAACTTGTTGTTCTGCAGAACTTGTTGCCATCATTTCATTTTAACATCTGTCACTCCCTAACCAGGTGCCTGCAGGATGAACAACACCGTTGCATCTGGATTATTCTCTTATTTTAAAAACTATCACTGTATTGATTCAATCATATCTCCCCGAGTCGGGGTTAGTCAGACTTTGCCAAAAGAATAATTTATGTGAACTTTAAACATTTTCCAAAAGAGAAAATCTGGGAAGGAGGAAGAGACAAGCCAGCACAGTGGACATCTGCTTCTGCAGGCAGCTGCTGGTTGACTCGGGAAGCATGTGCGGTCCCGCTTTATCTGTCTTTCAGAGCCTTTCCTAGGGACAACTTGACATTTCGGAGCTTCCGCCCCTCCCCATGACACTGTTCAATGGCAACTGTCACATAAATGGATTCTACTTAAAATTCAGGTTTAGTAATTGAGTCATGTTGAGAAAACCTCAGGGTGCCTGTAAGATTTAAATTCAGGAAAACCGTCAATGTCAGCCCATCAAACTGTTTACAACAAAAACAGTCTACCTCAAATGGCAAATGAATTGTTTTATCTCCTTTGTCAGGGGCTTGCTGCATATAATTTAACACGACAAAGCACAGCACTGGACTTGGAGAATAATAAAAACAGATGGAACACTTTCTCATTTATGTGACCTTTTCGTTCCTTGACTTGAATCAGGCGGTAAATTAGCTGCACTAAGTAACTAGTGCTCCCTATACACACCTGCTCACTTTCCTAAACACATGCAACCTTTCCTGCTAGGCTGTTTAGTTTAATGGTATCTCTCTGACATCAGACAGATGTGACTTGATGTTGACGGTGCTACGTAAACTGTGCTAATGGAACCTCAAGGCAACCTTGAACAATAAAAAGCAACCTTGAACATCAAGCTGACATATAAAAACTCGGCTCTAGCTGTTACAATTGCAAAGGAAGCCTTGAAAATGTGAGCAGGGTGATCCCGGGCAAGTCCCTTCCTTTCTTTGTCTAAACTCCCTGTTGATAAAACCATCGATGTGGGAAAGGGATGGATATGAGCAGAGATGGTGGCGTGGACGTGAACGTGATAAGCTTCTTATAGAGGACGAAAATTCTGCTTCTTGAGGGAAATTTGCCATTTGTTACAACCGGCCACAAACCTAGACCTTTCCAGCGTTTTCAAGACCTGATGTTTGAAAACGTGTTTGGGATTGGGAAAAACATTTTGTTTTGACAATACTGGAAAAGTGCTATCTTTCTTACTGTGTCACTCCAAATAAAAAGTCATTTCTAAACTCAAAACATTTTGCCATTTTTGGAGCAAAGGGGGATCCTTTGACAGTCTTGGAGAATTCTCAAAACCTATTTCCATTTACAGGTAATGCGCTTTCTGATAGGGTACTCTTCCAAACTTTTTTCCAAAGAGCTGTAGCTCCTAGTGCCATCCATCTGCATGGTCTACGGAAAAGCTCTACAATGCTTTTACACCTCCATCCAACTGTGCCGCTCTCATTTGAACTTAGATGGATGCACTTAGGAAACTCAACTTTTCATATCTCCTTACTCATTAACTGCGGAGGACTGATCTTTTGTCTTGGCTCAGTTTGGCTCCTTTGTGTGTGATCTGTATGAGCTGGAGTCCGTCTGGCCATGGCACCAGTTACCTAATCCAATTACTGCAGTCCAATTACAACACTATGTTCCTCTTCTCCTTTTCATGGACCTCATGACTTCTTCATATAAGATGAAAGACACCCTTTAAACCCTAGCACAAATTAGTTCACATATTAATATTGCCTAGATCTGCCCAGATTCCTCTGCCTGATTTTTGCGTTTGTACCTTTACACTAAGGTTTCTGATAAGGGTGAAAGTAAAGCACAATTACAGCAAGTGTGTGAATGAAAACTGAGCTATACTGCCATGCTTCAGTTTTTGTACAGGATGCAGCCTGGGGGCAAAAAAAACCCCTGTTTTGTTTTGGACTGAAAGGAACAGTATCGAGGCCATCAGATTACAGCAGCGAAATGCCCAGGACAGTTTACTGTTAACAAATTCCACAGAGCAAACACAGCCTGCTTAACCGCCAGGGACCGAATCATTACCACGACACGACAATCACAACAGCAGGAGCCCTACACCAGCAAAGCAGCAGGATGAAGAGCTATGGGCTATAGGAATAACACCGGGAGATGAGAATCCTCACCTCTGGCCCTTATAGGAGAAAAGTCATTCCTTGAAAGGCCACCAAGAGGAGTTTTCTTGGGTGTATCCACCTTACACAAAATACCATAAAGAGAACTATACAATTCTCTAGAAACCACTGATGAAGGAACCCAATACCTGGTGTCCCCTTTACACCATCCCGCTCTGCTCCAATGTCCCTTTCCCATGACCAAAGCACTGAAGCTGCGGTGGTGCAGCATGGAGTGCCCATGAGTTCTTCGCCAAGTGCTTGAGACTGACCCTCAGGTACAGCTCCATACGTGGCCGTCTCACAAGACTAGGGCAGTCAGACCCTCGTGAGATGACTTACCATGCAGTGGTATCATCACATGAGGAGAGGGATGGGAGCTCTGCTTTATTCTGAACTTTTTTTGTTGATGGGTCAGCTACTAGAGAAAAGCTTTAAATGCCACAGACATTCTTTGGGTTGCTGTTAAAGATTTAAAGGTTATTGCAACAGTTTTTGTAAAGATGCTATGAGATATAGAATTCATTTTGGACCTGTAAAACTAAGAATTGCCTGATTAACATTTGTTGATTACAATATAACGTGATTACAGCTTCTATACAATACTGCAATACATTCCACAAAACAGTGGGAGCCCATAAATGCACACCTGTTAATCAGGAATGAAATTCCACAACAATAAAAGCTGTGCAACTGGGTCCTGATCCAAAGCTTACAGGAACCAAGGGAGACAATGCTTTTGTTTTCTATGAGCTTGGAACAAGGTTTCCATTACCTCATAACACCAGCATTTAAATCATGCGCATTTCACGCTGTTCTTTGTAAGTGGTTTTGTTCATTTAGAGCTGATACTAACAGCGTAAACAATATTCATTAATAAGAAAATAAATGATTTGCCAGTACTGTAGGGATTTCAATGAATTTTAAATTTTCAAAATAATATTCTTGGTCCATAAGAATTACAGTAGCAAATCGATTTGCCTTGGTTCTGGGTATACATTTATTTGGTTTCTTATAATAAAATGAACACCAAGTATTTATTAGTCTAACAGTTTATTTATACCACTTTTCACAAAGGTAGAAACAGAGATTGAAAGCAAACTCTGCATGTGGAAAAGCTGTTATGAGTCTGAATAGGCATTCAGTGAGGCTGGAGTGGTTTGAGGAGGCCAGGGAATTAGCACCTGCTTCCGTACAATGTCAGGAGGACTTGGGCACATTAATTTTTAGGTTCCTTTGAAACACCATCCTACATTGATTGAGGGGATGCTGCTGGTAAAGTTAATGACTCGCTAACAACAACACATTAGGAAACCTTTCTGACTGTACACCCAGTGTCTATGCCCTAAATATGCTGCGCGGTGACAAGAAGAAAGTGCTTCTCACTCAAGCAGAGATAATACTTCGACAGTCAAGAAGAAATGGGACGACCACCTGCTGCTTGTATTTGCATCCAGTCTGCACGTGGTGGGGGAGCACTGGCCAGCAGCGAACACTTGGTTCGCGCCACTTCACAACTTTGCTCTAGAGAAGAAGTGTCTACGTAAGCTAATGAGGTCAAATTCACCCCTGATGTAACTTTGCTCACTGCAGAAGGATCTCTTTGAGACTGGGTTTGGCCCATTACTGCCTTTAACATTTCTCAGTCCCCTATTTCTTCTTTTACTGAGCTCTGCTCCAAGTGGAAGCCAAAACCTGCAGCTGTGTTTTGTTCTGGAGTTGTGTTGGCCATGATACAGACTTATTTGGGCTCTGCTGAAATTGTGAACACAAGCAACTGAGCAAAATCTGTTCTTTTCTAGATCTACTGTTGCAGTTTTCCTCAAACTGGGCTTATTCCCCATCCCTGGAAACATTCCAGGTCAGGTTGGACGGGGCTCTGAGCAACCTGGTCTGGTTGAAGATGTCCCTGCTCATGGCAGGGGGGTTAGACTAAATGACCTTTAAAGGTCCCTTCCAACACAAACCATACTATGATTCTACGATTCTATTATATTTTATTCTCAGGGTTTAATCTGGAGCTGAAACCCATTCTGGAAAAAAAAAAAGAGATAATAGAAAATCTGAATGTATTACAAATCACTGCACTGTTCTGGGGAGAAAGAGAGAGAAAAAAATATTTTCATGTACAACAGTTGGAAGACATTACATTAGATGTAGCACCTACTCTCAGTATTTTCTTATTGACAATGCTATCCGGTTGTTAAAAGAGGAAAAAGTTCCCAAACACTTCCAAGTAACAGCTGGCTACTGAAAAATACTTTCTGGAAAATCCACCAACATGCAGGTAGGTCTGCTGCTGGGAAAGGGCACAACTGGGGGCATTAAATTGAGCCTTATAAAGGCTGGCACTGAATTTTGGGGTTTTTTTTAAGTAAAGGCTAGTTTTTGCCTTCAGCACTAAACTACAAAACATTATTTTGGCAGGGGGTTGTGCAGTACAGGATCTTAGAAAGGAAAAAATAAAGAATTAAGACCAAGTCATGCCGTGAGCAGAGGAACACTAATATCTAAGGGTAAGCTCCCAACACATACTTTCCCATAAGTCAACATTTGATCCTTCTCCTCCTTGTCAACTTCAGCTGAAATATCCAGGAGATTCAACATTTATTAACTGGGGAAAAACAGTGTTTTCACAGACATCCCATTTCCTTAGAGATCTGGGCTGAAAGCAACAGAAAATGAAGCACAGAGCCTCAGCTACTCTTGTGCTAGACTTCCTGTGACAGGCTGTTGGAAATGCTTTGTACTTGTAATATAATATTAAAATCAATTAAAAAACTCCTCTTTCCTTAATTAAGGCCAAATGCATGTGCGAAACTATTTGACAGATTTTTCAATAATTTAGCTAGAGTGGAGAGATGGAAAGAGAAAATAGCATTTGAAGGTATTTAAAGCACAGCATGATAAGCAGCTAATCTGAATAGAAACGGCAGATGTTTTTCCTCTGTGTCCAACAAGCGTAATTGCCTAAAGATTAGGGAACAAACACTGTGATACAGCTGATGGGAACACGGGAACAAGGATGGGCAGATGGCACACTCCACCTGACTGTATGCTGGATCGGCCTCCAAGCGGGTTCCTCAGTGCTGCTCTCCATCACCTCCTCACCTGCTCCTCCACGTTGAACGTTGGCCCTCGCGGGTTAGTGCCAGCGGAGCGATTCTTCCAGCCATCCTTCTACAGAGCATAGGAACAAACTCCATGGGTTTCCAAGGAGGTAAGGACGGGCAGGTAAAATCCTTTGGCTTCAGCAATTTAAATTTTCCAGCTGATGAGCCAGAAGGAGCAACCGGAGCAGCGCTGTGCGTTTTGTTTTGTTTTGACACTTCTAGGGATGTGCCAATGAAACTCACAGGAACTCTGTCAGTCATTTGTACCAGCTTTGTCCTTTAAGAGCCTATTTCAATTTCTGCTTCATGCTCTGTTTTCTACTAAGAATGATTATGTGTGAGAAAATCCCTAAATATCACCTGTGTTTTCACAAATGAGGTTGCACAACAACAGCTCTGCAACAAAAACATGCAGCTTAGATTGTACTGTCAATATAAACCAATGATGTTAGCCCAATTTAACTGGAAATGAGACAAACGAGAGAATTTCAAGCACAGTACTTCTCTTCCAGAGGACACACTGCCAAATGGGCATTTGCATTCCCCTGGAGCCCCCCCCCCCGCCAATGTCGCTGTGCCCACAGCACCAGCCTGGTGCCTGGGCAAAGCCCACCTTGGTTCCACCAGTGGATCTGCAATCGACCCCAGCTCCTGCTCCCTGGTATGGCAGGCACCGTCAGCAAGCCCACTCTGCTCCCCAGGATTGAATTTCTGTTGCAGCACTGAGGAGAAGGATGGGGGGGGCTGGGATACAGCTGGACAGTGCCCACTTCATGCTGCCCACAGACCATGGCCAATACACCAATGTCAAAAAATGTCAATATCTCTTGTAAAATGCTCCCCAGAGGTGAAGTTAGGTTCAGTACTGTACAACAGACCCATGATAAAACCAACACAGCAGTCTTGGGATTGACAGTCAAGGGAAGGCTGAAGTGCGAGGAGCCCCGTATCCTGCAGCCTCCCGCCTGGAACAGACAGTTCATTAGAGCCGAGCTGTTTGCAAATCAGCTTCCAGAAATTAAAATACCAGCCTCTACCTGGGATCCCGCGTGAGAGGCTGTAGTTAAAAAACGCAGTGGGACCAACTAAATGGAAACCAGAATCCAGCCCCGAGAACAAACGAGAGGCTTTACATCTTCACCAGCTTTAAACCGCAAAGGAGTCAGTGGAGAGACCATCTGGAGTCCATGACCATGAAAAGTCAGACCTCTAAAGCCGCACGTCTCCTGGAAGTATCTATAGCCTTAATGTTGCCCTCCTGTTGCCAGGGAAATGATTAACACGAACTCAGACAGCAATTCCCTTATCAACAAATATTCCTCAACTGAAGAGCAAGCAAACACGCAACTAATGGCATGAATTTTGCTTGCCCAGGTGTATGTGTGGATGTGACAGAGAACTCACCCTTAAGGAAGATGCTGCCCTGCCCTAAGCAGGCTGTTGAATATTAACGGCCATATGCAACAAACCTCCCCAGGAGCTGAGGAAGCAGTTCCAAAACACAGTGTAAGGCTTCCTAAGAAAGATTCATAGCCTTCGGCACGTCTTTATTCAGTTCGCATAGGCCAGGCTGTCTCACAGACTTATAACACCTCAAAGATTTCTAAAGAAGGTGCAAGATCCCAGAGATAAAGTTGATCCATCTGGACCATGGCTAAAGGTTGTTGCACAGCAAGGCAGTGGCTCTGCACGGGAGGGCTCATCTCTCACTTGCAGTGGACTCCAACCCATCCTGTCCTTCCATCTCCCTCTGCCACTCTCTGAGGACTCCCAAAGGTAGCAGGAGATAGGTACTTTGGGCTGGATTACTGCTGTTATAGTAAACACACTTTGAACCCCCACTTTGCACATCCACTGTTTCAGAGAGGGGAGCAGGAACACTTCATTTGAACTGTTTTGCTCCAGACTCAGAAGCCTTTGTAAACACAGCTGGAATCAGTGGGCAGTTAACGGAAAATGCATACCACGTCTGAAAACCAGGCACAGGTTGTCTTAAATTGAGCCCCAGCAAAATCCAGAGTAGAGTTTATGTCTAGATTCCACTTGATATGTTACCTTATAATTTGACTTTTAAAAGATTTACATATATTTATTGTATGTGTTATTAAAAATTTATACATAAGAAAGACTCATTTCAAAATTGCCATTTTGTCCCACATTTGCACACAAGTGCATTAAAGTATTGCGTTAATGAAATGAAAATTCAATGAGAGTTTCATTTCAAAAGTGGGAAGCATTTGAAAGCAATAGCCTAGATATTTCTTCAGAGCTCTTGACTTTTGAATCTAAGAACTGGTCTAAATCAATTCAGAGTCCGGAAAGGATCTGATTTTGTAACTTATGAGCCCATATCCCACAGCCCTGAGCTGTTCAGCCTGGGCCATGCCCATTAATCAAAGATATTTAGTTTATCTATAATCTCAGGTTGTTAAGATACTGTTGTTCTGGTGATTTGTGGACAAACCATATACATTCCCAGGACCCCTCACAAGACTTCACAACACCATTTACTTAGGATACAGCAACACGTAACATGAATCATCAGCCCTGTGTTTAAGCTCTTTATCTGCACTTTCCTTTGCCCATAATGTATGCCATTGACAGCATCAGTTCTCTAGCTGATGTTAACCAGATTGAACACAAACCTGTTTAAGGCACCCATAACCCTCTTCTTTTGTGTGATGCAGTGGTTGGTAGCAGACAACGTTTTACACTCCGTCTGGGAGGACAACTATGAAGACTCAAGACTCTTCTGACCGAAGAGAGGTGGCAAAGAAACCCAACACTTCTCCAGTCACTGAAACACAGACCAAAGCACACAAACACTTTTTATTCCTGTGTTCTGTCTTGCAGAGATTTATTATTTCAGGCAATGTTGCCTTTAATCTATAATAAATGCAATTCTAGCTGAACGCATCTGTTTGTTCTTTGTGTAATGAAAAGTCATGAAGAGACCTTAAGCCATTTTTGAGATGATCCATTAAAAGCTGACGGCAAATCAAGGGCCTAAAACAATGAAGAATATGATATGATGAATTGCAATAGCATTTCTAGGGTCATCTGTTTCAAAGTTCCATGAGGGGAAAAAAAAATAGTCCTACAAAAATAATACATTTTTCTCTGCAGCAAGCGCTCCCAGGCACGCCGCCCTAGCCCTCACCTACTGTTCCTCTTCATCCCGCGATGCTTAGCGCCTTCCAGCCGCACAGCAGTCAAGATCGTGCTGGAAAGTTTCAACATGAAAAGGAAAAATAATATCTCAGAGACAGTTTCCATAGGGCAAAATAACCATTTCAATGAATTGTTAATTACAGATGTTTGATGCATTTGTTGCCCTTTTGGATGACCTTGGCTTGTAGTAATCTGCTGAAATCCGGTGATATTTTGCTCAATCTCTCTGTGGTTGTTTTCCAAGAAAATGACTCCTCCACCTCTACTTCTGTTCTAACATTTGCCCCTTAAGTCTTGATTTCAAAAGTTATTATACAGCACATTAGAAGACATATAATACTCTCTAACAATCATAACATGTAGGGTTGAAAGGAACCTCAAGTGGCCAGATAACTTCTCCCTGTACCCTAACGCAGGACCAAGTAGACTTAGGCTGTCCTCAATGTATATTTGTCCTGTCATTACTGTAAAACCTCTAAGATTGAGGATTTCCAGGTTTCTCAACACACAGTAGAAAAATAACATTTTTCCCCTCTATCGAATTCAGCTCCTCTTTGTTGTAATTTTGGCTCTTCACTCCTAGTCCTGTCTGCAAGAGCTGTGAAAAGCAGCTTATTCCTTCCTTGGTGGAGCTACTGTAGATGTAAAAAAGACTGCTGCCCTGTGTCCTGGAATCACTTTTCTCCAGACTAAACATTTCTGGTTCATTTAATCTTTCTTCATACAACGGCTTGACTAGATCTCTGATTGTCTCTGCTGTTCCCTTTGGATCCTCCCAAGCTGGCCCACATCTCTCCTCACAGGCAGTGTCCAAACTGGACAGACTGTCCAGTGTTCCTCAGAGCCATCAGGGGATCATCTTCATATGAACACACGGGCTCATCTTCATATTAAACGAGGGACCTGGCCATTATTTCACGGGTGAAAAATCACACTACCCAGTCCCCATGGACAACAAATGTGCAATGCAGCACACCGATGCCAGGCTGTGTTGGGGGAGAGACACTTCTCCTTTCCCTTGAGTTGCTCCACTTTGCATAAACAAATACCATGAAGCCAGAGCAAAACATGTGTTATTTCCACTGGAGGGAGGAGGGACCCAAAGCTGGGTCCTGCAACTCCGAGGCATGTGTCTCAGAGATCAGAAGGCAAAGTATACCGTCCAGGAGATGACAGTTAGGGCAGGAAGCTGAGCCAAGCCTCGGCATCATCACACTCCTCTCTCCTCTACACCAGCGGTTCACAGCCATTTCTGGTTGCAAAACCCATTTCTGGCATTTGAGACTCTGACTGTTGGCATAAACAAGAGCATTTCTGCAGGTTTGCAATTCCTTTGTCACTGATTCAAGCTGATTTGTGACCACAATGTCTAATTGGAGAGCTTCTGCACTGAATCATCCTGCCCTGGAGAGGTTTAGCCACTGCCAGCCCCATTCATTTGAGTGACTGCAGGAAGGAACACTCGGCGGAGCGGGGCTGATTCTCCCGTGGGGAGGGGGTCCCACTGCCGGCAGTGCCCTGGATTGAGAGCAGCACTGGGGCTAAACTGGGAGGGGAGTGGGGAGAGGACACTCTGCAGATCCTTCCCTCCGGAGGTGCTGGTGACAGTCAGCGGTGCCCATTTTTCTTCCAGCCCTCTGTGACTTAATCACTTCAAGTGTTTGCTGCTGCCACATTAAAGGCTCTAGCTCTCCCTCAAAATTGCTCATGTTCAAGAGGAAAATAGTACCAAACATTACAGTACAGAAGTGTTTCTGTGATCACATGTGTATCTGCTTCACAACCCCTCAGCTCACACCAAAGTTAAAGGCACAGCAACTGTTGTATTTTACCCCCAAAAGCCTTCCAGCATGCAGTGCAATGAATCTTTGCAAGAGCCTGTGTTTAGGTTCACCACAGACCATTGAAAGGAGACCTGAGATGAAGGAGCTACAGTAAACAGAACAGCACAAATCACTGTTTTCAAAGAGGATTTCTTTTTGAAGTCAGACAGGCTCCTCACAGCACCACAGTAAGACTTGATTTAGCTATTTCAGTGGCACTGCTCAGTGTTTTGAGCTGGAGTAGGATCAGGTCCTTCTACTTCCCTAACTAGTAATGGACTTACAGGTCAAAAACTTAAAGCTCACCTGAAATTATGGGACAAATTTCCTGCAGGCGTACTTGCCACCAAGCTCAGGTAACTCTTTTGAGTTCTTAACCAGAAACTCACACACTTATTAAATAGTATACTTTGAATTCCTGCAAGCGAATCTAGCAGAAATAGGTTTAATAAGCCTTAACTAAAGATAACCAGAATATCCTTCATGTACTCCATTTTATTTGCTCATCTCATCATTTCAATCAACGCTTTAAATCTAGCAGGGTATAAAATCTGGTCCTCAGCCTTTCCTCAGCTGATAATGCCAACAAACAAAGGTCTTCAACTTCACTTCCCCACGGATGTGGTTGGGTGCCATGCGATAGCTTCTTGCACCGCATATTTTTTTTTGGCACTTTGATTCTTGAACATCCATCAGCAAAGAGGCAAGAACAGCATTTGCCATCTTCTGGGATTTTAAAACAGAGAACATTGAGCACCTTATACAATTTTGAATGACATTAACACTGCAATGTCGCTGCTCAACAGCGTTACTCCTAGACCTCTCTTAGGAAAGATGAAAATGTCATCGCTTCTCCCCACCCAGGCAGGTACACCCAGCCACTCTCCCACACAAACACCAACGTGCACCCAGACACGACGGGAATGGCCTGGGATGGCCCCAAGTCACCAAGAATGAAAATCAAGATGCCTGAGTCCCAGTGCAGTCTGAGAAGGAGCAGTTGGTGGGGCCTGGGCACCTCGGGGTCGGGTCACATCTGAACAGAGGGTTTTCATGATCAGTTTTGTATTGATGCATTATCCACCCCAGTTCTGCTCGAGATTAATCAGTTCTTTACTGTTCCTACTTTTCATACTAGTTTCTAGTAGTAAGGGGGAAATATTACTCTCTCCCCTTCCCAGGGTGCTGCTTCCTTCTCTTCAGCTGAGTGGCTGAAAAGCCCATCTCATTGCCCCCAAGCCCATCTATTTTCAGACAAAATTAGCTTGCTAGCTTAAATCGTGGTCGAAAGCAACAGGAGTCTACCTGGCTGAGCGTGCGCTGAAGCGGATCAGGGCGCGCTCGCAGCCACGGTGGTGACATCCAGCTGCGCTGGGTAACTTCTGAGCTGCTCCAGCTGCTCAGAAAGCAAAGCCCAGCTCAGCCCATAATAAAACACTTCTCAGTACTGAGTAATGTTGGCACAAATTGATCCTTAATAGCTTATTCGCCAAGTTTATACAAATACACCTCTTTGGCAGAATTTGCTGCTCTTCATTTAGTAACACTGAATGCTTGCAGAGTATCTTGACATGTTCAGTGTTTTGCAGTCACTCTGGTCTTTTCCATTAAGTACATCACCTTTTCATTTCTCTCTCTGTGCTCAGATGATGCAGATGTCCATATTTCATTTCTTGAACTTTTCTAACAATCACAAAGAATGGCATATCTGCGACACAGCTTCAGAGTATTCGTGTTCTGTTCACTTTATCACCTGCAGGTAATCTTAAAAGACATTTCTTCCCCTGACACATATCAATAAATTAGTCCTTTCCACAAGGACAAAAGCAAAATTCCTATTTTTTCTGGACCCACCAGTCAAAGTTTTGCCCTCCCCAGTTATTCACCAGACAATTCTTATTCTTGGAGCTTTACTAGGATAACTAAAATTTTTCTTACTTCTGCTGGGGATCACTCTAACCAATGCAGTTTATCACAGCTTTGACACCTCTCTGTGGCCTTTTCCATCAGCAGGAAGATCAAACACAGGATTGTACTCACGACCTTCAGCATATAATATGTGTGACCAGCAAAATTGCCCATAATGTGCCTGAAGCACGACACTGCAGAATTTAAGCACTTGTCTTTCTTTTTCTGCGTACAAGAAAAAGGACTTACCTTGGCAAATACCAATTAAGAAAGCTATTTCTCAGGATCATTCACAATCAGTCACTACTCATCTATTTCTCCCACAGAAGCACACTAACCCATTGCCCTCAGAAGACGAACCTTACATGACTTCACTCTCACCATCAAAGGCATTTCTGGCAGAAAGAGAAAATCCCCAGAGAAACTTTGCACACTGTAAGTTTTTGATCTAGAGGGACCATTCTGCCTTACTCTGGAGTTCATCACAGATTACCCTGCCCCAGTGCTATTGTAATTTGCAAGCCACACTATTATTTTAATACCGAGGGATCTTATCCACGTGGATAAGTACCTGATGGGAGGGAATGAAGATGACGGAGCCAGGCAGTGCCCACTGACAGGACAAAAGCCATAAATTAAAAACTATAACATTCTGTCTGAACACAAGAAAACACTTTTTTCCTATGAGAGTGGTCAAGCACCAGCACAGGTTGCCCAGAGAAGTTGTGGAGTCTCCAGCTTTGGAGATACTTGAAACTCAACCAGACACGGACCTAAGCAACTGGATCTCAGTGGCCCTGCTGGAGCAGCGGGTTGGACCAGATGATCTCCAGAGGTCTTTTCCCACCTCAACCTGTCTGCGACTGTTGCCCCACACCCAATCTGCTAAAAAATAAACAAAAGCACAAAAGCACATTTCAAACAAGGAAGATCAGGAGGCATTTCAAACAGTTCACTAGCTGGCTAGAGAAGATGGCCAGCAGCCCCAGCAGTGGCTTGTGCATTGCAGGCAGAGGCTGCTGGGGAGGACTGAAGGGCTGCTCTGCACCACCACAGCCCAGCAGTGCTGGGTGAATGGGCCTGGCAGGCTGTACACAGACCACAGGCTTCGCTGGGGTCCTCTTGTGCCAGACAGCGGGCACCCAAAGCTTTACATAGCATAGGTAGATCCCATAACTGGTTTTTCTCTTGCTGTTTGGCACCTTGCACACCACACTTTTCAGTGGGAGCTGGGGAGCCCCACACTGCAATGGTTAATCGAAGGTAAAAATGAGAAGAGGTGTCAATGACCTGAGCTTCCAAGACAACTAAGGAACATCCCTTCCCTTCCACAAAGAAAATCCCTTCCATGGTTTTCGATATCCACTTTCCCAGTCCAAGCCCTACCATGCCCAACACAATACAGAGAAAAATCAGCCTCCTGGCCTGTTGCAATTTCTGTGCCTTTCTACACAAAGCTAAAAGGAATCCTAAGGCATTATGCTAATCAACTTGGAAATATTAAACTGACCCCCACTGTGCACACATGTCTTTGTCCCATCTCTGCTGAGCACAGGCAGCTTCCAGCTGGCATGGCTCACATCTGGGAGAAATGCAAAAATAAGGCAGACATCCCCTCAGTCCTTGGACCACCAAGACCCCCTCATTGAACAGAGCTAATTGAGAAAAGGATGATGCTTTCGTGCAATGCGTAACCGAAGCACCAGTGTCACAGGTAAAGCCCATGACGGAGGAGCACAGAGATGGGCTGGGAGTGGGAGGCAGCGCAGAAAACACTGCTCATGTCTACGTTTCGCACCAGCCAAACTGCTCCAGAGCAGCCAGCCCCTTAGGCTGTGCCGGGGAAGCTGCCTTCTAGCACATCTCCAGTTCCTAGACATGGGCAACATCACCCACTTACATGACTCATCAGTGGGTAACTGTGTCAAGTTCAGTGCAAAGTGGAAAAAACAAGTCTGAAGAAAGGAACAGGCTCAGAAGCAGAGCTGAGAGCTTGATTTAGTCTTCTAAGAATGAACTGCTGGCAGAGAAGCAGACTAAACCAATATATGGAGACTACATCTCTCCATATGCCACAGGCCATAATCACTTCCCAAAAATTTCTTACTCTGAACCAGAAAAGGCCACAACAACACACCACAGGGAGCATGGCTCTCCCTGCTGCCCTGGGGTCCTGCGGGCAGGCTGGGACCAAATACCCTTCCAAACTCCATGGGGACTTTAGACCGGGCATTTAAAACCTATGGCAATTATATCTTAATGCTCATTAATATCACCAAACCTTAGATTTTTAATGTATTTGATTTACTGCTGGAGTCTAAAATTTCGTTCGAGTGCATTCCAGACACAGGACCTTCTCCAGCTAGCATAAAATTTACAAAGAGAAGATAGAGGAAGACTTGAGGAAAGAGATACAAGAACCTCATGAAATGGTCACGTTGAAATATGCATATGCTCTCCAGGCAGCGGCTGGTAGAAGGACTGGGTGCTTTTTTCTTTTAACATTAAACAAACAAATTCCTTTCCCTCTGCCCTTCAGGTCACAGATTCAATTTAGTATTCTTGTCCTCCTGCATCCACAGGGGAGAATAATTGACTCACAGAGTGAGTGAATGGACTGCATAAGCATATAATTTTGTTAATTTTTAGGTCATTATCTGCTAGTGAATATACGAGCTAGCTAGAGCTTGCAGTTGATATAAAATTCTGAAGGCAAACGCTTTTTAAAGTGAGCTCTTAAATGATTAACTTATAAATACAAGTTTAAGCCACTAATTACAATAATGCAAAACTTTTGACTATTATACAGGGAAGTCATCAAGGAAAACTTGCTTTTCTTCAACAGCAGAGACTGAAGAACCAATATGACTTAATAGTACCTTATGTCATAGCTATATCCAGAGGTGCTTGCCTATGATCCTTTTTTGGGGGAAGAAAAATGGGGCAGAAGAAAACAGAAAGCAGCATTAGACTTTGCCTCTTTTTCTACATCCATCAAGTCTCTCTCTTTTTTTGGGGGGGGCATAAAAATTATCAGTGAGTAGATAAGCTACTTGGCTTCCCTGTGAAGGTCCTGCATAGTCCAGCTGCTCTGGCAGCTCAGATCTTCTGGTGGACAGGTTGGACAGGAGCCAGCGGGGTGCCCTTGCAGCCCTGAAGACCAGCCACACGCTGTGCGGCAGGAGCAGGAGCGCAGGCAGCAGGTCCTGGGAAGGGATCTGCTCCCTTCGGCACCTGTGAGATGGCATCCGGGGGCCACTGGCCCTCCAGAGAGATACTGGCATCATGGAGAAAGCCCAGGAGAAGGATACTAGGATGGTCAGGAACTGAGCCCAGCAGAAAGACACCGGGATGGTCATGAGCAGAGATTAGGGCAACTGAGGCTTGTTCACTCTTGAGAAAAGAAAGATACAGAGGGATCTGATTACTGTTTTCTCTGCTTAAACAGATAAAATTTCCATGACTCTTCTCAGAAGGACAATGTAAAGACTTTGCTACTTGTTCTCCTGCCACATCTGGGACTTGGAGGAAATCCCCATAAACACCCACAAAGCTATGCATTACTTCTTTCATCCCTCCTTACTACTCTGCTTTGCCACAACGCCTACGGTGGGCCGCCGATGCCACTGCTCAACACGCTGAGGTGTGTGTCTCCTTGCCTTCTACCCCTCCCTACCTGCAGCTGTCAACTGCGCCTTGTCTTGCAGAGGCACCTTTCCATCCTGTGCTTCTATAAGGCCTGGGATTGCCAGGGGTGGTCCGTCAACATGACTCTGGACACTGTAGCAATACAAATAAGTTGGTTGAGTTCATGAATATTTGTTTGTGTATTGTCCTGTGCAACTGCGCTTGACTAAGGATGTGTGTACAGATATGTATAATATAAGGAAAAACACTTGGCCCATGTTATAGCATGCTTAACTAAGCATTCTTAAATATAAAAAGTTCTTAAATACCTCAACAGAGGAGCTCAGTGAAAATCTTAAGTTCCTATTGATTCACATTTGGATAGCAATGTCACTCAGTGGGATTTAGGATGCTGGGACAGTGAGATCCCAGCTCACAGCAAGTGTGACAACCCGCCTTCTGAAAGGCAGGCTGCTAATTTGGGCCACGTTGCAGACTACAGTGATTTGACATTGTGGCAAACCTTGATCTCAAGTCCCTAAACATGGGGTGCCAGACCGTGAGAGACCCCCATCTCAGGGGTGCTGTGCTGCGGTCTGAGCAGCACGGATCCAGCTTTCCAAGCACTCAGCAGCTTCCCAGGTACTTCCCATGCTTAAGGCAGTCTGACGGCAGCGATGTGCTGGTGAAACCGAGAGCAGTGGCTTTCCTGGTTTGCACTTACCATGATATTTCGCCAGATGTCTGCAAAGATGCTTTCCCACCTCACCCCTAGACCATCTGTCCAGCTTCAGCGAAGTCACTGGTCTCCCAGCAAGTCCCCCTGCCTGCCTCTACCTCCCCGGCAGGCCAGAAGTAAAAGAGCTTGGATGGGGGCAACTGGATGGGAAGGCAGCAGAGATGGACAAGTGCCCAGAGGAAGGAAACTCTTGAGGTTGGACCAGATTGCTGGTTGACGTCCTGTGCTGCAGGGGAAGGGAGAGGCAGCAGCAGATGTCGGGAAGAGATGTGCTGGGGGAGAGCAAAGGAGATATCCCTGCCCAACTTGGCCTCTCAGAGTCTTCCAAGCACACCTGAAACCCCACGTCCCTTCCCGGTCCCCCATCTCTCCTGAGCCACTGCTGCTGTACTGCCCGCAGCAAGCTGGAGCAGCTCTGCAAGGCGCTGCTGTGTCACCGCTGCCTTGCTGGATCCGAAACACTGGTACATAGCACAGGGCTTTTTTAGCCAGACTGCAAAATGCAAACCATATTATTTTTGGATCGGTAAAACAATTATTAATACTTGAAAACAAGCTGTAATCTATTCGCATATAATTTCTAGTTTCTCTGGCAATGAGCTAATTTAAATTTTAAAAAGTTTGCAGCTCCCTAATTAAATTTGCTAAAAGCATTTCTCTTATCAGAAACATAACGACTAGCGTAATTCAGTTTTGGCAGTCGCCTAAGTATAACAACCTCCCTTATGTTAAACCCAGGAGTTACGACTCCACAGCAGCAACATTCAATGCATATCTCAGTGCTTAGCTTAAACCACGACTGACCCAAACATGTTCTTCCGCACGCTTCCTATTTACAACAGTTTGCACATCATTTTCGCAGGATTTTACGATACCGCAGTAAAACTGACAACCATTAAATGAAGTCCCTGTTTTTATGCAAGCTCACCAGGTACTTCACTAAACGTTCAGTTTTAATTGTACTTCATTATGAATAATGGCGTGACTAGACCCTGATCAAAAACTTAGTGTCTAAAGGGTCTGAGCTGGCCAGAAGCTGCCCAGCCGGTGCTGAGCAGGGGAGCTGAGCCCCGTGCAGCCCCCAGTGCCAGGCTGCCCCACATCACCTCCCTTAGTTCTCCTGCATCTCAGACAGCTCAGGGATCCCCGTGTCAAGCCCCTGCCAACGCTGCCCTCACATGCAGGCAGCTCCTCTGGGCTCGTGAGAGCGACCGGGCTACAGCACTGAACTCCGCTGCAAGGTCCAGCAGGAACCCGGGGCGTGATGTGCAGGGAGTCACAGTGTCACCTTGTAACCTGCTGCCAGGATTGGGGGTGCAAGTCCCCCTCCAGAAAGGGGCTGGGGGGTCTTGCAGTTCAAGCAGCTGCAGTTGGGAGGCAAAAAGTAAAGACCTGCAAATTACACATTAGAAATTCGCTAGCAAGAGATGAATAAATATTTTATGAACCCACCCTTCATTAAGTCCAATATGTGTATCGCACATCAGTTTGCAAACAGCCCTCTAAATCTGACCGTAACCCCCCTCCCTTCGCTCGGGGAGGCTGGCCGTACCACTGCTTCTCCGAACTGTTCTGAATACATATGCATGCATCTACACAAAGAGAAACATAATTTGGTTTTGCAGTTTGCTGGGTTTAACGTTTCTATTTGCAGTTGCTCGGGTGCTAGATAGAATCTACAAGACAGTCAGAGAAGCCACCATCTCGCTTTATAGCTCAGTGCTGTGGCTGGACACTGCCTGGTTATGCTAAGTGGCTGGAGGAAGCATTTGCAGCCATTTTAAGGACAACAAATAGTAGTACAAGCAATCGAGTTGACAGCAAAATTTTTATATAGAAATGCAGCTGCTTAAGCACTTTAAACAAAATGATAGCTTGGGCTAGAAGGTGCTCTTTAATACTGAACTTCAGATGATTTCATTCAAAAGGAGGCTATTAACTTCCACTTTAATTTGTAAGTGGTAGCTTGTGTTCCCTGAGCATTATTCCCCGATAGCACAAGAATTATGATCGAAATACACTCTCCCACCACACTTCTGAGCCGTGACAACAGATTCTGATTACTCCAGGGCAGTTTGGCTCTGCAAGCTGATATACTGTACTCTCCCAGGAAGGCAAAGCCTATGCATCAGCACCGACGTTAATAACTGTCCAGCCCCGACACACCAAATCTCAGTGCTACACATAGGACAGCAGTGATGGAGAACCGTTTTGACCCAACCCCACCATAACCCATTGCAGTATCTCTGGCTCTGCACTGTCATCCTCAGTAAAGGAAAAATTCATCAGCAACAGCACGCTGTGCAAGCAGTCGGTGGCAGATCCCACTCGGCTGCCTTACCGCTGCTCTGTAGGTCAGTTCAACACGGCAAAAGTCTCTCTGAAGTAATTTTTGAGGCTGTCCTGAGGAAAAGGATTAAGGATGAAGACAATGCTTCTTGCACTTCACCAGGCTTCAGCTCTCCCGGCAGTACGTTATAAAAGCACACAGCCACCCTTTGAACTGGATCTTTAGGTCTTCCAGCACACAGCCTAGCTGCAAAGAGCTCTCTCCATTTGCCTGTGTTCAGCAGTGGCACAGGACAGTGATTTCAGGCTCATGCACCCTCAGGAAGGAAACCTTCAGCAGGTCTCCCCATGCTCCTCGCCCTGGAGGGCTGTGAGAAGCCCCTCAGCCCGGGCTGAGCTGTCCCTCCTCCTTGGCCAAGAGGAGTCGTGGCTCTCCACCTGCACCTCCTGGCACAGGCAGAGGCTTTCCAAACTCTTCCCTGGCTCTGCATTCCCTGATGTGGTATGCATGGGACAGTTGGTGGCCCTTGCCATGCATCTCTGTGACACAGCTCCATCCTCCTTCCCCTCCTGCCCCCAGCTTGTGCCAACGGGTCTACCTGCATTTTCCCCTCTCTGTGCTGGTTTTCCCACTCCTCCCATAAGCGCATGCCCAGATCCCGGATCTGATCCATCCTCTGCTTTTGCCCTGCTCTGTCCCTCTGGTGGCATCTGCCCCAGCCCCTTCTTCAGCTCCAGACCCACCATCCCCATCCAAGTTTGCTAAACTCTCTATTCACAGTCACTGCTTAAAGCTTCTCCCCTGAGTCCATAAACCAGGCTGTTATCTTCAGCTGCACTCATATCCAGACAGCATCTAATTCTTGCTCATGTTTTTTTCTCTTGAATAATCTCTCTAAGTTACAGATCTTCACATCCACCCACACAGGTAAGACTATCAGCAGGGTTCTCATCTTGATCATTGCAACATCCCTTCTGGGGCCTTGACAAATGCAAACTCAACCTATTAAAAAACTGCAGCGAAGTCCCTTTTTACAGGCTCTCATATCCATCGTATCTCCCTGGCAGTGCTCTCTTCTCTACCACGAGCATCAGTGGAGCAGTGCTGAACTTTCAAGACTTCACTAATTCTCCACACCCTCCCTTCCCCCGGCTAATCAGTACTGGAAAAGCATCTTCTGCCGACGTATGTCTATATGAATCAAAATTAATACCAATACCAATAAACAAACATGAAACCTGCAGAGTCACAAACCAAGATGCAACAGGAGATGAAAAGCCAGCTGAGAAGGCTCCCGGAGCTTGCGGGTGTAGTTACTGGCACTGCTGTGGGAAGACAGCCCGATTTCTCTCCCCACGGGAATCTGGCATTGCTGTCAGGGCACAGCTCTGCAGCTGCGGTGCGTTGCCACTCACTCACCATCTCACACAGACAGGAGATGTGTGTGTGCCCCAGTACCTCACAATGATTAACCATGTCAAAACTGAAGCTATGTTAAAATTGGCCTGCAGTCAACTTCCCCCGAGGTCCGTGGAGATGCACTGTCCCTGAGGACCCCCCTTTGGCTCGACAAATCCAGACCTGGATGGTGAATCGTGAGGCTGAGGACAGGTTCCTCAGAGGGAGCCGGAGTTTAGTTTGAGTTTCACTATGGTATTTTACAAAGCAATGCTGCAGAGAAGCAGCATGTGGGCTTTGTTCTCTTCATAAGATGCCCTGGAGCATGTCTCAGCTCCTGATTAAAATCAAATGACAGCTTGGATTCTTTTTCAAAACTTTTCTGTAGATCTTGATCTTTAGATGCTTAGCAGAGCACATCACAAATTATTAATAACTGAATTACATTTTCCCATGCCCTTTTATTAGACTGCTCATCAGAGCCAAACCAAAAAGTGTAATGATTGAAAAGGGACGGGTTATTTATATAGCTATATAAATCTTGTCATGACTAATGGTTTAAAGGCAGGGTATACAAATATTTTCTCAGACATAGCTAGAAGTTGTCCAGACAATGGCAATAGCATCTCTAATTATGGAATGAGAGAAATGATTAGTTAAACTTCTTTTAGTGGAAGGTGTCCCTACCGATGGCAGGGGGGTTGGAACTAGATGATCTCTAAGGTCCGTTCCAACCCAAACCATTCTACGATCTATGATTCTATGATGAATATGTTCGCCCTCTGGCGAGCTTGCAGGCCGTGCACCGAACAGAGGAAAGAAAAGGCTTAGCAGATAACACCCTAACACTTGGTGATGCTTCAGACCAGGCAAGCTACCCACAGTGGAAGCTGCAAAGGCAGGCGAGTGCTGCCGTCAGCTCACCAGGGATCTCTCCCCCCTCGCAGGCAAGGCTGGAAAGATTGAGACGTCAGGAAACTCATCTCCTTGCAATTTTCTTCCGATTCCATCTTACCCAGCTTGAACTCCCAAGAGAACACATTATCCTGTCCTTTGTCTTGTGAAACACTGAATTAAAGAAATCTTGTTATTGTCATTAAAAAATTCAACAACGTAGCCATTATAAAAGACCGTGTTAATTATTCCTCGTTTTCACCTTTCCTATAACAAGTCTCTTTATGGAAATGACAAACAAGAGGTTCCTGTAATGAAACCAGATCGCACACTGTAACACGCCGCCACCTTCCCTACCCGGGCCCATCAGCTTCTTTTATCTCATTACTTTTGAGTAGTAGATGCACATGTTAATAGCTTTGTAGAGCAATTTATGAAGAATAATAGACTGTTTAACTGCAACAGTGCAGTGGAAATGTAAGCTTTGAACCTTCACAATGATTCTACTGTAGGAGGAGAGAAAATTAAAGGTTCGTTATTACGGAGAAAATGATGATAAGACAAACAGTTCATGAAGTTATTGACGGCCCTATCATTGATAAATAGGCTGCTAAAATGAGCACTGAGAAGGTTTGCATCAAAGTAAGCAGGGTCATGGGTAACCCACTGGCAGAGATCAATAATATCCAAAATGGATAAGCAGATATAGGCTGTATTTCCTCATCGTTAATCATTTACCCGTTGGAAAATGCCATGTTTATCCGTGTAAATGCCATTTCAATAAGACAGACATTAATTCTACACACTTGTTTTTCCCTAAAGTCTCATAGAAAAACTACGTGCACAAACAGCAGTGTTTATAGATCTCTCTGAATACAAAGTGTGTCTGTTGGGGTTTTCATGGCCACACATAATTAAAAAATCTAGATTTGTCAGGGCTTTTCCCATCCACAGCAAGCTACCTTGAACTATAAAGCATTACTTTCCCTTGATGGCAATCAGTTTCCCTACGAACTGGGCAGTTTTGTTTCATCTCAGGTTTCTTCTTTTTGACTTGCCTGCAGAATTTTTCGTTTCAGATCTAGATAATACCTCAACATGTAAAATGCTTTAGTGGATGAGGTTTGGAGTAAAATAATTATGGCTCCTTGGTATAACCAAGAGTGCCAGTATCGCACTCCCTAGTCACACACGGAGGCATTTCCCAGTGGAGCACTCAGCTTTCTCTAACTCCAAAGACTGTCCTTCAGCAGGACCACACATCACACCAGGGTTTCCTTCTCCCACCTACTTCTTGATTTGAATTTCCAAACACATTTCACTGGGTCTGCACTTTCTATTCCCTGACTTCGGGCATCCTGTTCAGATATCCATTAATTTTAATTTTTCAAAATTCATTTCAGATATGAAATATTTGACTCGCAAAATGCCAAAACCAATTCTTAATTACTTATTTTTTTTTAAAGAAGCATTTTCTGATGAAAAACACCCCACTGCATGATGTTTGATCAACTCTACATGCTAATTGTGTACATCCCGGCGTGTCCATCCAGGCCACTCCCTCAATTTGTAAATATAATAAATGGAATATGATGCCCCATTTTAGATTTAACAGCAGCATTTTACTCCCAGGTTTTTATTAAATTCTGCCCCTTCTTTGACATGCTCACCAACCTCTCCTTCAAAAAAGATTTCTCTGCTTGCTTTCCGTTCCTCCAGCAATGTCCAGTCCTTCGCTCTTCTGTTCACAACACAAACCGCTGCCAGGCACCGAGGGGGTGACTCAGGGCTTCCCTCCATCCCTTGCAGTGCAGGAGGGAAGCCCACAGCACCGTGTGATGGGGACAGGGCAGTTGCAGTTGACAAATAGGCTTGCAGAGATGCAGCCCAGTTCAAGTCAACCAGCTCCAAACAACATGTGGTGTTCGTGAGCTGGGTACCGTCCTCCTCCGGTACTGCTGCTGTGCTGCAGGAGCTCTCTCATCCCCCATCCCGGTTGTGGTCACCTTCCTTACTCCCTGACCCCCAAGAAAAGACCCGACTCTAACACTGGGGTTACAGCACAGGATTTTGACATTGGTTCTGGACTAGCAGCAAGATTTTACCAGCAGAAACTCACAGAGCAGCACATCTGCCCACAGATCCCAAAAGTTAGCACGGTCAGGCACTAAATGCACTGTCCAGGCGTCCCAAAAGCCATAGGAAGCAACACCATGAAAGCAGCAGGTCTTGCACGGTGCCTCTTCCTCTGCTCCAACAAAAGGAGAGAGAAAAGGTGGCAGATGCATTTCACATATGACTGGAGTTTCCCTGGTAGAGCCCCTCTTGATTATCATCAGCTGATGGCTGCAACAATTCAACGTCAGGCAGACGAGGCAGTCCTGGTCGCAGGGATGGGGGGTGATGGCTGCCCCACCTCTCTCAGTACCCAGCGAAGGGGCAGCGGCGTGCCGGCTCCTCCGGCGCACACCCGGATCTCCTCAGCAGGAGCCAGGCTGATTTAGCCCCGCTGGTGGAAAGTTCACTCTGACTTGCCCAAGGCAGAAATATGGTGATGGCCTCAATCGTTCCAAATGCCGCATTTTTTTTCCTTATTTTAGCATAACAGCCATCCTGACATTTAAAATCCCTGTTCAGTCACGACTTAAATTTAAATTGGAGGTCATTCAGGGCTTATTCTGGGTACCTGCAATACTTCACACCTGTTATCTCCGCAAACTCTATAAATGCTGTAAAATAAAGGAGGCATGCTTCTGAGAAATTCTGATGTCACTAATCAAATTAATATTTAACCCCATTATATTAAAATTATGAGATATACATACAGATTGCAAGGTTAATTGTATTTTACGAATAGACTCCTCTGCAAGAAATGTAGTATGTATACTGCTAGAAATGTGCATGACTGATTATGATCAAAACCAATATTTTTCTCTAGTTCAATTTCTAAATACAGCTGGTTTATTACATGTTTTGTAAACTCATTTATGCAGCAAGCACCTGACACCCATTTAATGTACTACAAAGGTTGTATTTTATAATAAGATTGTAAATTTTATTATAATTCTAGAGATCTGTAAATCTGCAAGCAAGAAGCAGGCTCACATTTACAGAAGAGGTAGAAGTGGTTATGTATCACTGATAAAAATTAGACCAGCTTCCCCTCGAGTAGCCACAGGGATGACAACAACTGAGGGTTGAGTCCAACATCGTACTTGTCAGCTGCTCCATCAGCTCGATGCCGCTTGTCCACTGGATGGTGGCAACTGTTGGCTAGACAAGCTAGTTATGAAAAGTTGGTTGAATAACTCAAAGGGATGCCAATTTACTCAATCAAAACAATGGCAAAATTTGGGAAATCTTTATTTTCCTCTGCATCCCCAGTTTTGCATTAACATGAGTGACAGCAGGTCTGTGTCGGTGTCAATGAGAGGAATCAAGCCAAGCAGTCATGGAAAGCTAAACAGAGAGTTCAAGCCATCCCCATAAGCTACCCTGAACTACAAATATACAGACCCACAAATACAGAGAACAAAAGCACTGCACCATAAACCTTCAAAACAGCTGTTGGATCAAGCTGGTTGCTGCCTGGAGAGATGGAAGTGAAACTTAGTTTGTGAAGAAAAAGAGAGAGTTTGTGATCCCCAACCCGCTGTACATTTTGCAGATTCAGTCTCCTACCTACTTTTTACCACCATTTTGTTTATCATCATAATAATCTTAAAGAAGCTGTGTTAGCAATTCATTGCCTTAAGTAAGAGAAAGAAAGCATTTGATAAAGGAGGTCCCTGACACATCCATAATGCCATCAATAATCCTGCAAAGCAAATAGGAAACGGTCCCTATCCTGAACAGCAGCAGAAGGACTGCAGGTGACAACAGAAACTGTGCAAGGCCAAAAACCTGAAATTCAGTTCCCTGAGCTCCAGCTGGCAAACACATTCTTTGTAAGAGCAGGTGTAAGAGCTTTGCACAGAAACAGGGTATTAGAGGGGTCTGGTTAGACGAAAAAATAATTGATGCTGACAGAGCAGGCAAGGGCAACGCGGAACCTCCACTGCAAAAGGTGCTGCTTTTCATGCTTCAGGACAGGTATAAAACCTGAAAAATATACAGGCTGGCTGTGTGAAAGAGGCAGTGATCCAGCAATAACGTGGACTATAACGTTAGGATGACAGCTAGGCACCGAGAGCTAACAGAAAAGTCACCTACGTCCAAAAAATATGGAGCACAGCCCCAGAACTACATCTGGGGCACAGGACTCAAAACTTCTAATCTGCCACAGCTTGGGAGAAAGGAAGAGGGAGGAAAATCTCTCTTCTGGCTTATAACATCAACAAGTTATAACTTCATGTCAGATCATCTACTCTACGCATCAGGCTAACAGGTAATGGGGCTAGAGCCCTGTCCGTTCATCACCCGCTCCGCTCCATCCAGGTGAATGCAGCATCCGAGTCCTCCTTCGTCCTCGCAGAGTCCTTAAGAGCCCACGGCAGGGAGGTTTTTACAGCGTCTCGCCTTGCAAGAGCACATACGTCCACATCACAACTGCGTCTTTCAACTGCAAACTCCCCAGAGGTAGGTGCATCTAATTAGGTGTTGTGAATGTGCCAAGCATACTTCGGGGCACTGTAATAACACCAATAAATTAATGCTTGTAAGGTGTGAAAACTGTCACAGTGCAGGCACTGGAGAAGCACAAAGACAAGTTATCACTGTCATTGTGGATCTCTGCGCACAGCTGCACCGTGCAGCTATGCAGGGAGAAAAGACAAGGGGGGAAAAAAAGCCCAAAATGGAATTAAAGCTTTAAAAGAGTTAATTTGTAATTTCTTCTGAACAATCACAGGGTTGTTCCCACAAAGCAATGCCACATACTAAATCTACCAAGTGAGATGCAATATCCTGCCAGTGCTTTGGAAGGTTTGATTTGTTGCTCTTTTTTTGTGATTCTGTGATTCTGTGATTTTGTTTGAAAGCTGGGGATGGGAGTGGGGTGTCAGCAGGGGCCGAGGAGGCTTTTCCCTTGTAACCTCACAGCAACTCCAGCAGCCTGGCCGTGAGTGGAGTTCAGCTAGCAAGGGCTGGAGATGTCAGCAGGAGACTGAGCTGGTGATTCCATAAGGATAAACACTCCAGCCAACAGAAACTGCTTTTCAAGAGTACCTGCCTTGTTACGCCCATGAAGTCAGTTATAGAAAACCATGAAGCAAAGGAAAGCCCATGCAGAAGTCAGGTTTTGGTGCACTCCCTGGGTGCTGAGAGGGACTTTAGGTTGCAAGTGGTCCCATGTATCTCCAGAGGAACAGCTGAGCAGACGCAGCACATCCCTGCCTGCGCAGAGGGAGAAGAACACAGCCCTGTGCTTTGCTGGCTTGACAAATGCAAACAATAGTTGGTGATCGGTTCCCTGCAGAAAAGACATGCCAGAATTTTCCAGTTGGATGGAAAAGCAGAAAATCAAGGTCTGAATCTGGCAAAAAAATTACCTTTAATAACTAGAGATTTTGGACTGTCCCTGGCAGCTAAAAATTGAATTGCAATGGGTGAGAGATCCCGGTTGCCCACCGCCCCCCGCCAGGCCATCAGCACGGCTGTGGTGAACAGGCTGCACAAAGGGATGTTTTTCATTTTGTTTTTCCTTCACCTGTGAGTAGGAAGAAGAGGAGACTTACACTGCTTTATTGTTCTCAGTTCCTCAAATCCTCACGAGATACCTCTGTTTCATGTCTCAGAGAAGATAAGCTCTTTTTACTGTCTTAATTTAACCCCACATTTAACATCAAGCATTTGGGACAGAACTGTAATGCTTATCTGGAGTTGATTTCCCTGTTAAGCGACCAGCAGAGCTTTGTCCCTTCCTCCCAGCAGTGTGGGAGCCGTGCTGGTCCCCGGCGAGCTGGCACGCACGCAGCACGCAGCGGGACTGCGGCACGCTCGGTGACGGAAGACAGGCGTGACGGGATGCATGAGTGCTTCTCAGAGGCTGCAAATCCTCCTAAACTCGTCTGCTTCATGAATCCAATATTAATAACGTTTTTCCTGTATTTTCTCATGCCTTCTTTTTTCCTAAAACTACCTGTTTTCCCATCCTGTCCGCACCCGAGAGCAGACAAACTGCTTTCAAGTCGCGAGCATCGCAATGGTGTACTTGAAAGGCAGAGGCAATCCTAGCAGGGGAGAGAGGGAAGAAGGTTGCTGCCCACATCAGACATTGTGTCAGCCAAGTATCACATTTCCTGCGGACTCTGGGATTTAAACTGCCATTTCTGTCTCATACAGCATCGTTTCAAACTCGCTATACAGCCCACGCCTATGTAATATTACCATTTACATACTCAAGGGGCAGAAAGCAGCATGTAATTAAAATCAAACTTTTAGCAGCTGACAACTGATCCTTTGGCTACAAATTATATTTGTAACATTTGATTGTCAAAAATGTATGTTTCAAACAATTTCTGCATACAAAGTCAACTTACCACTCAGAGGATATGTGATCCTGATCATGCGCTAGGAAAAGGCAGACTAATGGAGTTAGTACTCAGATCTGGCTGGAAGACGCTAACAAATTGTGTGAGCGGTGCAACGTAGAAGCAGGTGCCTTTCTGTCACCATCTCACAACACAGCGTCGGTGCACTTGAAAGGGCTTGCTCAGGTGCCTTTCACAACGCTGAATCTGCTGCAGCAGAGTGTGAATGACCAAGGCATGCTACAGACTAAAACCCACTCCCTCTAACATCCCTTCTAGCTTTTTTCCTTTTTCTTGTTTGTTTTTTTTTTTTTTAATTTAAAGGAAAACCATTAACAAAATTAAGCTACTTGAATTACTCAGGATTATGTGCCAATAGCTGTCAGAAAGCAAACACTGTATGACCTGTCGCCTAGAGGAGGATGTAGCATTAGGACACTAATGGTTGCAAGATGCAAATTGCTGCCATGAAGTGAGCTGCATTTCCATCTGCCTTTACCTCTGCAATTTCCTCAAACAATTCCATCTGCCAATTAACTGCAAAGAGTCATGCTGCGACCATTTTGACCCAAAGCTCTTAGAGGCTGTAAAAAGGTTGGTTTGTTTGTTTCCAAAACTGTCACTGAGCTTTTATTTTCTTTTATTTTTTTCCCCAGGAAGGGAAAGGTTTCTTTTTTTCCCCCTCCATCTCTCAGGGGCAAAGCTGCATTGAAGTTCCCCAAAGTTTCACAACTAGTCAGACGGGCTGGACTCCTGGTTGGTATTGCTGAAGTAATTTTCTGACTTTTTCTAGCTTTCTGGTTCAAGCACCTTTGGACCCTGTAAAGTGCCAAAGTTACCAGTTACCACCAACCAGTGCACTCCAAGGTATAGAGCTGACACCTGCACTGAGAATGGCCTCCTGTGCATCACCTCGCCCAAGCGATGACTGTAAAAGCACCCAACAAAAAGGTGCATCATCCCAACACACTTCACACATGACATGATGGGCGGTGAGATGGAGATGGGGCTCCCAACAACTCCGCTGCAGGTGATGGAGTCGGACTGCCCTTCATGCAACCATGTGCTTTTCCCGGGCGCTGAGCTCTGGCTGCTCTTGCAGGGTTTGCCCCAGCAGAGATATGGGAAAAACTGGGTAGAGCTTAGAAAACTTCCTATACATTTGGGTGGCCTGCTCTTCCCTTGGTATGTAACCCAAGCTGGATGAAGCCTTTGCTGTTACACTTCATGGAACCATACGTTGTTAAAACTGCATGCTATTTCATGGCTGGTCTTTGAAGTATCATACTGAGAATCCCCAATTACCCCAGTCCTCCCCAAGTAACACACACTGCAGCCAAACTTCTCCTCCAGCCAGCTTGCTGCAAGCCAGCTCAGCACTCTCAGAGGAGATGGATGGTCACTGGAGTGACCCAGCAAAGAAATGAAGCTGACAGTACAACCTGCCTTTAGCGTACACTACTAAATTAAAAGATACTTCTTTCTTTGCGGTGGTGTCATGATTGTTGTGCTTGCCAAAGCTGTTGAACATCACCCTACCCAAGAAGCCTTCATTTATGCATGCACATTGATGCTAACAAGAAGAAGAAGATAACCTGGAATGACTTGATTCCTGTAACAGCTAGATGAGGCTGGTGATGCACTTGGAGAGACCAGTCCATAGTTCTGCACTGGTGGGACCACCTGCTCAAGCAAGTACCAGTTTTGTGACTCTGAGCAATTCAAAACTACGGACTGATAAGAGAGAGAAAAAAAGCTTTACAGTTTTACTTGCAGTGTCCTTCCCTACATGCAAAGGACTTTTCATTAGCTATTAGATTAATTTCCTCATTCCACTCTAAGTACAATGTATGGAGATTAATTTATTACAGGTTTTGTATTAGTCAGAGAGTCTTAAAAACCATTGATGAAAAAAAAGACTTTGAGGACAATTCCTAATGAGAGCTTGTGTCATCTCTAAACTTCTATTGAACTTCCAGATCCCCTTTGAAGAAGCAAAGTATTTTAAAAAGTTTCCTAAGGTGACATAAAACTTTCAGTTTTATACATTTTACAATAAACCATATTTTTCTGCTGAACCCATGTAGAGATCTAAAACTATCAAGCAACAAGACTGCCTATTAAAGCCCCTGTCTTTTGTTGGATATTTCACTCACATTAACTAGGAAATTGCTCAGCCCCATTGTCGATAAGATAAATGTGTTCCCCCTGGAAAATCTTAGCAGATTTTAATAGCAGATTCCGCCTCGAAGTTTCTTGTTTCTTTCTAGATATATCGTAATGGTATCTGCTTTGAAGTTCTTTATCTTGCTTTATCCTTTCTTCTTTAAGGAGCAATTTCTTGTTATTTCTTGTGCTGGAACTAGCCTTTATGTAGAAGTCATCTGAAAGTACAAAGTGTCCAGCCTTGCAGAACTGTGAGCATCTGTCTAATAGAAATGTCTGCAGTTTTTCAGAAACAGTGAAACCATGTTACTGCCTTTCAAGTCTCCCTGGATTGTCAATGCATTGTGAAACGTAGTCTTAGAATGACAACTTGGTTTTGCATTCAGTCTCTCTGGGCCCAACCCCAGGGAGGACTGAGTACTCTTGATGTGAAGCATCTGTAGCTGTAAATACCATCTGTATAGCTACTGAAGATACTTTTGAGCAGCTGCTGGAAAGTGAAAACCAGACCCAACTCTATCCAAAAGGGAAATTTGAGAAGTCCGCATTTTCTACAGTAGAAATACGAAGTTTTCACAAAAGCCATTGCACTACCATTTTGTAGTGAGAAGATACCCCAGAGCCTAGGTATCCATACAGCCTGCTAGAGCACCAGCCAGAGGAGATGACTGCTTTCCTGTGCTTGTTGTCCTCCTGTGAGCCAACGCAGGTGCACCACCAACCCACACAGCACAAACCAGGCCATAAGGTATCAGAGGAAGCGAGCTCAGCTATGCAGGGAAAATGGGTATCGAGCCCTTCAGATTCCCAGGACCTTCTCCAGGCACACAAACCAGAACAGAGCCATAGTCTAGGTTAAGACAAGTAGGCAGTGCATTAAGATGGGCACCCCCAGGCCTGGATACTTCTCAGGCAGCTTCGGGAAGCTAGCCGAGGAGGCCAAGTGAGCAACACAGTGTTGTCAGCATCCCACTATAACACACGGGAAAATGCAAATACTTGCCAGCAGAACTCACCCACCAACGATCATAGCATCCTCCAAGGTGGCCTATTGCTCCCCACTGGCAGAAGAGGGATCAACCCAGGTCTTGGGGTCTTTCCTCAGCATCTTCCGTGTTCGACGTCCCTTCCAAATCCATGATTTTACTTTTTCTTCATTCAGCGGTAATACACAGACCTTGCTTGGGGTGCTTGACATTGCTGATCACTCTTCTGGCATCCAGCGACAGTCACTGTTCAAGGGCACAAGCTCAGGTGATCCAAGCAGAATGGACACAGCAGCTGGAGGTTTCATACCCTGCTATTCACTAGAAACACTGCAAAGCCACTCATGACTTGGGAAAAAGGACAGCCTTTGCTGGGCTAAGGCAGGAAGCGTGAAAGCAGGGACCTAACTTGGATTATAAAAGATCCATTCTCACATTCACTTTCCAGTTTGGCTGAGTAATGTTTCCCTGCAGAGAGGTCTGCATCCAGCAGTGCACTCAGTTGCATCGCTGCCCGTGTCCCACAGGACAGTGTGCAGGGTTTCCGCAAAGACTGCTTTTAGCACTTCCAGCAGTGCAAACCCCGTTTGAAGAGGGAAATGGCAGGTGGGCTGTAGAATTGCTGTGCCAGTATTAGCTACTAATGTGAGTATTAAGAGCACATAACTTTTTTCCCATAAAATATTTAGGATAGAACACATACATATTTATTATTTTAATCATACGGAATGAGAAAGTTCTTCTTGCTTCAGCTTTTGGAAGCCAAAACAAGTCTGTCCTGACAACTGCTACCTACTTTCTTTCTAGAAAGAGAATAAAAAGCATGGGAAAGTATAAATGTTCCACAGGACATACTTTGTGAACTACTACCAGATACAGGCTCAGTATGCCAACAGGAATTCAAATCAGCAAATTCAGGCAAGACCTGACACAGTCCTGGGCTGACCCTGCTTGGGCAGGGGGTTGGACTAGATCATCTCAAGAGGTCCTGTCCAACCTCAAAGATTCTATCATAAAGGATATTGAGGGACTGAAATTAGAAGAGTCATGCGCTTTGCTAGCTAAATAGAAACGTGCACTTTTGTTGGTATACATTGCATATGTGTATGCCTACCAGCATATATACTGAGTGGACTCTGACTTACATCTACACAAGATCACAAGAAGGAGTCAATCATCCTTATCCCTCTATTTAAGCTATACAGATGCCAGGTTCAGACAAGCTATTTGAGCATCTAACTCCTTTCGTACCCCCTTCCCAAATTAAAACCTGCCTGTGAAGAACTTGGCAGGAATTTTGGCAAGTATCAGTTGTCAGTTCCCTGCTGATGGAAAACACGGCAGGACAGGTAGTGCCTCCAGGAAAAATCAAGATGAAAACTGTGTCCCTGAGGGTGTTTCTGAAGCACAATCCCTCCAAAGCAAAACCCATTTGATACAGGTTATGCCCTCCTTGCTCAGGGCTGTGCTGCACATCAACATCTAGGTCGACACAAGTGAGAAGGTCTGCCTTTCCCGATCTTATAAACAGTCCTGCACAGTATTTGTGCCTTCAGTCTTTGTTCAATCAGTGACACGTGACCTCAAGCGCTTTGCGAATAGAGGATCAGGCATATTATATGATTACTAACCAGCTACAGCTGATAAAAGACACGTACAGTGGTGTATCACAGTTGTCAATGACCATGGCCCGTGGGGAATCTCAGCCTGGCGTCTGCACGGGGCGATGCCCACGAGGGAGTCCCCACGCTCTGGCCACCAGCTAGGGCTTGTTTCTTTCTTTCATCTTTTGTATCTTCTGTTTGGACCATACACTCCCCCACATTCGCCTTTTAAACCATACAATATATTTTACTTGGTACCGTAGCATAAAAAAGGGTAACGGCGATTGCTGCAATAGCTCCACAGCGAGGAGCAGAGTTCACTCAACCCACTGACATTGCTGAAGGGCAAACAGAAATGTACCCACGTGTGAATAAGATTATGCAATTTTACTCCCTGTGAGTAAACAAAATTACTTATTCTTAAAAATCAAAAGGTAATCACACTCTTTTCAAATTGTGTGAAAGGATGGAAACTGGATCCCTGTTCCTAAGACATTAATCAAATCCAGACTCAATTTAATGATGTTAACAGCCATCCTTAGCTTTCAGAATCATTCAAAGGGCTTCTACTGAAGTTATTTGATTTCAGGCTTTTTGTTCACTTTTCAGCAGTATTTTAAAGAGTCTATAATGTCTGAGAAGCTTCATGTTCTGAATAGGGAAGGAATCACAGGACTAATATTACTATTTATTACTTTTTTTCTACTCAGTCAAACTTAAATTACATGCATAAAACTTCAGGATGATATGAGGCACATAAATGCCCATATTTAGTATTTTGATTAGTCACAGAAGAAAGCAAATCATGAGCTTGTCTATATAAGTTGCCAAGCTGCTGACAAAGTCTTTCAGAAATAACGTTGAAAAATAATGAAGTCTAGTTTATGAATGAAGTTTGTGTCAAGGTAAGACAGCATTCCCTTCAGCATTATAAACAGTGCTTTGATGAAAGTTTCATAAATGGTTTAATTTTTCTCTTTTATCTTTTCCCACACTCTCCTCTTTACAGCCTATCTTTCTTCAGAGCAGCACCCACAGAGGAACCGACGGTTCAGGAGACGGGAGATCCCACCTGAAGATTGCAGGCAAAGGTTTCTCACTAGCTTGTTGGAGGAGAGACAGTTCAGTTACAGGTACCAGATATCACCAGAGAGACAACGAGCCTTGGCCCTGGCATGTGGACACTCCCAGGGACAAAAGGTAGCAAAGATACAAACAGCGTCTTTGTTTGGAAAGAAATGGCTTTACAGAAGCTATCGGTCTGTGCAAGACTCCCCACCATCCTCTGGTGGAACTGCTCTGCTCAGTAGGAAGAATTGAGTATTCACAGAGATGTAACCTAGAGGAGGAAGAACACCCTCTGAAATGGAAATTATGTCCCTGAACTTCAGAGGGAGGACACTGGGATTCTAGCCTTTCTCGGTTAATGTTTATTTATAAATGGAGGTGTAATACCAACAAGAGATTAAGAGCTTGCCTAGCTCCAGAAATCCTCTAGCCCTGTGACTCAAGAAGCTGCTTGGGAAATGACAGTTCACAACCATTCATTGTTGTCACCAACTGCTGATCTTCATCTCCATATACCGCTTTTCCTCTAGGGACTCAACTTCAAACTCGTCCCTCTGACCAATGCCACAGCCCCACCTTCAGCATCTCCTTTTTTCTTCCTATTTTCTGAAGACTTTGCCTTGCTTGCCCTCTGTCTTCCTCCATAGAGCTCATGAGCAGTGTGAGGACTTCAGAGCCATAACAATTTGTTCTTCCATCCCATCAGGTAAACGGTGCCTTGTCCTGTTAACGCAGCACGGAAGAGACAGGAGGCACCACGCCAGCCCCTGCAGCACTTGGGGACAGTGTGCATGGCCTCTGGGGGAGCCCAGCTCAGGTGGATAGTCGCAGATCAAGGAGGAGACCACAGCTGGGGCTGTGCTGCCTTCTCCCGCCTGGGAGAAATGAATGCAAAGCTGGGTTCAGGGCAGAGCGCCTGCCACCAGCTTAGTCAGCTACCAGTGTATGGATAAATGGGGAGGAGGAAACTTGCTTTGGCTCACTCCAGACAACCACTCTAGACACCCTCACGTCATTGCATGCCGTTTACAAGAAAGACATGAGCTGCCTTCTCCCTCCACCTATCCCAGGACACGGGGATACCAGCCCTGCCTGAGCCTCATCACTTTCAGCTCCAAATGCTTGCTGCCGCAGGAAAGCTATGCTGTGGGGATCTCTGCCTCTCTCACATTAATTCCACTTCCAGCAAGCCAGTATTTGTTGATATCAGAATTACATGCAGATATCAGACTTTTATTCAGAGTATTACAAGAATTGCTATAATCTCTCAATTCTTCCTTCGCTCCTTATCATACTGGTTCAGCTCTTGCCTGCTTCATACAGTTGCTGTCTTTGTATTGCCCTTTGTTCAAATTTGCATTCAGACAACAATTAGAGGACTGTGCATCACACATTTGCATCTTATCACACGAGCACTTATTTCTCTGGAAGGCTGGCAGCAACCTGAAACAGCACTTCTTTTATTAATGGGAAACCACTGGAAGGATGACTGCATTCCTGGAGCAACATCAGGGCTTTTGCCTTTGGTTGTGTCTCCCACTACACTGGATGCACTGTTGAGTGTTTAAGAAATAAATAAGTCAACAAGTCACAGAATCACAGAATCACTAAGGTTGGAAAAGACCTGTAAGATCATCAAGTCCAACTATAAAAAAAAAACCAACAAACCAACACCACCCACACACAAAAACCACCACACAAAAAAAAACACCCACACCACACAGCACCATGCCCATCAAGCCACGTCCCACAAAGTCCTGGAAACATCAGCCAGATCAAGGCCACAAAGAAGGGTCCCTGTTTTGAATGGTGAGTCTGTTCATTGATCATCCATGGTAAATCCTGGCTATGGACTACAGAAACAAATATGAAACTGCTTTCTTAGATGTACCCTCCTCCTTTCATTGTGTGCTTCAAAGTTTTCATGTGCAGCGAGCCTCCGGAAAGGCATGGCAGAGTCTGTCATTGTGGAGACTGAGGCTTGCAAAGAACAACCATGGCAGAAGAAAAAGAGAGCCCCGTTTAAAATATGAAAGGGGAAAATGTGCAAGCCCTTCCCTCTCCCCACCACAAGCTCCCACTTCCTCGTCCCAGCTAAAGCTAAGAAGGAAAAAATATACTTTAAGAGAAAGATTCCTTTGAAACGAGGCAGAACACGGTTACAGAGAGATCAAGACGATGGCTTATGATAAGGGCACAGCCAGCAAGGAACAGTAACTTTGGGAACAATGGAAATTTCACAGGTATTAGATCTGAGTGCAGTAGAGGCTGCTGGAAACGTCAGTACAGGCAGCAGGGTGAAAAGGTGCCCAGGCTTTACCGGGACATTTTTTTCCTGTTATTTTACTGATAACGGGGAGGGGGTGAGAGACAGCAGAAATAATCAAGAATATCCTGATCGAACAGGGAAACTATAGAAGTATCTAACAATCGTGTCATCTCTGTTTCCCCACAATCAGGCATTATCTTCTGCTGGGCTGACTCTCAAAAAAGCACTTCATGAACCAGATGTGTGTTTGTAAATACAGGGAGTGACAGGTGATGGGATGATAAAACACTGATTTTAAGAGGATGGTACCCTGAAGGGACACATCGAATGCAGTCCTCTTGAGGGCTTTAAAACTTTAAAAGTTCAATACAAAGATGGCTTTTTTTTTAAGTGACCTAAGCATAACAGAGATTATATTTTAACCAGAAATTAGCAGTGGTGACGAAGGAAGCAATCCTGACCTTCGGCAAGGCAGCAACCTGCCACAGCATCGCTCCCTGCCCAGGACTGCTGCACCCCAGTTCCCCAACATCCCGACAGCGGGAGAGAGGGCTGCCGTGTACAGACAGAAAACGGCTTTGCACTAACCAACTGGTACAGGCACTCGAGTCCTTCTTCAGGTAAGAAACAGAAGGGACAACTTGCAAGACCGGTTAATTATGGTAATGTAATTAAACAATTTCAAAGGGGTATCTTAGCAAGGGTAAATTTCCCTGAACAGTAGCATTCCTATAAGGTGTTAGCAGTAGGGAAGGTCAATGGAGGACTCTAATCTATAGTCTATACGTCTGTATCAGACAGCAATATCGTCACTGATCTCAATTTTTCATCTCCAGCAGAGTTAAGAGCTGTTTTCCAGTCCTCTCCTGGAAGCTGAACTGTAGGACTCCCCTGAGGATCAGGATTGAGAAGCCAATGACAAACTACTCTCCCATTTCACTGAAGCTGCCTTGTTTACATGCTTCAGCGATCTAAAACACAGTCAAAACCGGAAAGGCAAAACAAATTAAAAACTCAGAATAGAAACAGTCCATTTCTCTTTGGAATCACTCCCCGTTTGTGGTGCAAAGCCTGCTCATGGTGCAGCATTTTCTGGAGGGCAGTGCTTAAATGCGGATATTTTCAGGTAGCTCCGTGTTCTTGCAGTATAAACCACTGCTCAGCACTACAAAAAGGAGCTTCAACCACCCCCACCACACGCACAGACATGCAGCCATGGGACAGCAAGGGGGAAGGCAGGAGCAGAGCTCTTAGTGAACAGATTAATAGGCAGCAGCTACTGCAAAGCTGCTCTGGCGCAGTGGTGGCTTTAAAGGCCAGTTCTGAGGCACAAAGTTTCACCTATAATCGGTTAAGTGTTATCCTCTTTAGATGATTCCTAGCGAGACAACACAACCGTTACTGCAAGAATATGCATGCTTTTTTTTTTCTTTTTTAATGTTCTCCAGATGCATTCTGGTTTTATTTAAAAACTATTGCTGAGCAAAATGTGATATCATTCCATGTGGAAAGCAGGGAAGAAAAAAAAAGGAGTGAATACCTTTACTGCTCTGAAAACTTCTAGATATCTCTTCAAAACTTTTTTTTTTGAAGTATTTGCTGGTGCAGAATCTCCTACACCATTTTCCCAGTGTGCTGTATGAGTTACACTTCTCCTTATCAGATTAAAATTAATTTCAGATAATTTGTTTCCTTTCAGAACAATATGGCTGGGAAATGTGCTTGGCTGGGACAACTCTTCCTGCAGTAACCAACTCAAATGGAAATAAAGGCAGGGATGAAGTTGGTCTTACACACCAGAAACCAAAATAAATTTACCTGGACACTCATCTTCCACTTTTCTTCCCACGCTCACTGCTGCGTCGCAGTGCCCAGCATCCAGCACAGTAACATATGCAGTCAAGTTTTGGGGGAACTCAAAAGAACTGGAGCACAGGTGTGCTCCGAGGGCACAAGGAGAAAATTACATCAGCCCACTGGTGGCCTGCTGGATCCAGGCACTGGATAGAGCTGGCACAGTTAAGGGGGGTGGGAGGAGAAAAGCCGGATTAGACTGAACCTCTGGTGCTCTTCTGCTTCCATTAACAGATTACTCGGGTTGGAAAAATCATTTGTATTGGTATTCTTTTCTGGGAGCTACGTGAGAATCCTAAAGAGTCTTTTGAATAGAGATGGGCCTAAATGGAAGATGCTTTTTGGTTCAGATTCATTTCTTTTTCTAATGGTTAGATGCTGCCTACTTTAGCAAACTTAGTAGTCTCCTCTTCCTAAGTACTTTGGTAGCGTGCAATTATAGTTACTGTAATTGAACAATTAATGTTTCCATTGAAAATACCTACTTGGAAGTATTTTATTTCCATCATAAATTTGGAGTGGGTTGAAACCCTCAGCAAAGGCTGGAAGTGCCTGTGTGGATTTCAGCAGATGGGAGGAAAGGTGCCACAGACTGCAGGCAGGAGAAGACAGAGCTGCTCCCGTGCTCTGCAGGCAACATCGTACGAACGCACGGCCAACACTCCCCCTTGCACCGTTCAACGTGGTGTGATTTGCAGCAGGGCATGTGCTTGCAGACAAGAGTGGCACAGGATCATGCGTTCCACCGCGTGCCCCAAACCAAGGCAGTGACAGCTCGGGACGAGCAAACACCTCCCCATCCCAGGGCTGTGCCGCCGCCTGCCCATCTTCTGCTCTGCCACTGTCACCCTTCCTCCCTCTCCCCTTTCCAAAAGACCGATTATCAATGTAAGGGTGTGCACTGCGTATCAAAACAAAATATTTTGACAACAATTCCAACATTAATTGTGTTCTTCATACTACATCCACCACCTATTATCATTAATATTTGCAAATAATATTGAAGACTTTTGTCCCTCTCATATATAAGCAGCTTTAATTACAATATTAGTTATTAATATAGGTGCTAATAGTACTGTCATTACTGCATGATTTCTTAATCATGTATCGAGCTTACTATACAGCAAATACCATCTTCATTCTGGATGCCAATTAGCTCCAAAGATGACAATTAAGCATATTTATGCAGATTTATGCAAACACTAAAACAAACTCATGCCCATACGCAGGATACGTTACATTTTAGGTTCCTGTGGCTACAGCAATGTGAGCTCAGTTTACATGACATCAGTTGCAAACAATTACCACCAGCTGAATCAGTCCAGGTTAGCCCAAGTCTTAATTTTTTTTCTATTTTTCAGATGCTATCAAATCACAATTGCTAGTACCTGAAAAGATTGAGACATAACCCAATCTATCCCTCTACCTCAGGGCAGACTCAGCCACACCCAAACCCCGTCACCAGGACATGTTCTTGGTGGCACTCAAGTCTCATATTGCATGCAAATTGTCTATACAGCACCAATTTAATCTAGGGCAGGGATTTTCACACTTCACTGCATCACATCTCCTGTCATTTACTGTTATGTCCTACTCAGCCAAGAGCTGAAAGACACAGCAATAATATCGATATTTGTTGCCTTTAACTCTTTATGTCACCAATATCTTACTCAGGCATGCAAATACACAGTAATTAGAGCTACATTATATCAAAAGCCAAAATATTTCAAAGCTGCTGCTTTTGCCTTCTCTTGTTCCAACCCACAACAGCCAGTGCAGTCCTCCCCTTCTTCCCCTAACCCTGCTTTCCCTACTGACCTCCACAAGGATGAGACTTGACAGGAATTCCCCCCAAAATGGCCCTGAAGAGTTTCAGGGTGTCCCACATCTCTGAAACACAATAATTAACAATTTGTTGCTGTTCATTCATACACGACAATACTAAAAGAAAGAACAGCATCCTACCTCTAAAGAGCAAGCCAAGAGCCAGCCATGGACATAAGCTGCACAGCCTTGGTGGGAACACAGCTAGTATCTGCAGGGTCAGGGCGCTCAGCTTCTGCTGGAGGCCAGGCCAGACTATGGGCAAGGTTGCTCCATTGCCACCAACATCAACTGTCGTATCTCCGGTGCTCGTGTTCATCTTTGGATATGAACATGTGAGAGAGGGGCTCAGAGAAGGGTGATTACGATTCCTGCCTGGCTCCTTCAGCTTCAGACCCTTCCCAGGTCACCAGCCTCATGTTGGACATCATCAGATGACCTCCCTACAAGGCAGAAGACACTGAGAAACTCCTCTCAGGCCTTGATAAAGCCTGGGCAAAACTGATAGTGATGAAGAACCAGCCCAAAGTCCAATATCTACGTAGCTCTGACAGCAAGCAGAGCTGGGTCTTGCACAGAAACAAAGATTAGCTGAGCACGGGAAACAGATAAGCAAATGGTATAAAACAGAAAATGCAGGAGGCTGCAGTGAGCTGCAAAAGGCAGAACCACGGCAGCTTTGCCCAACCTTGCATGGTATAAAGGAGCAGCTGGGAAGACCCCTCTAGTGTTGCCCTCTGTATAACAGGATACATCCCAACAGACAGAGTCATCATCACCTATTGCTATTCGAACCAAAGAGGCCAGGACAAAATCACGCCCGTGTTTTTCCCCATGTCCTGACCCTGTGTGAGAGGCTGGGAAGGCAGCACTTAGCAAACACCACACCAAGGGCTGGCTCCTTTGCAATCGAGCAAATTTTCCCTTGTGGAATATCTGTTTGTTATCTACTGTTGCAGATCTATATGGCTGTGGTGAAAGTATTTCTTGGCTTACCTACAGCTTGTATAGAGCTACTATTTTGTTATTCATTAAATATCTAAATAAATGATGCACTGCTGTGCTTCTCTGGGTTTTTTGGTTTGGTTTTTTTTTTTGTAATTTGGATATGAAAAGTTGAAAAATTAAAAAGTTTTACACATAAACCTAACTGGATATTTAATCCTCTTTGCAAGCTTGTGTATAGGTTTCATACCTTAAGGCTCTGGTGCATAATTAACATGCCCTGCTCCCATCATGGTTTTCTGTTAGAAAAGATTCTGGATGTTATCAGAAAACACCTTCTCTAATTTTAGTATGCAAAATTCTAATTACAGTATGAATTTTTTATTTCTTAATTCTTTACCATCTTTTTATTCACCCTCTGGGTACTGAAATATAATTAATTCTGCTTTACTTTTTCTAATAGATTTATGTGTATTATCATATATATTAAATTTTCAGTTCTGTAACTTTTTTCATTTTTATTGCTTCCCACACTGACAATGTTAACTTCATTAAAAACATGTAATCCCTGAGCTGTGATCAAGACATAATTGCACATTTTCGTATTATACTAACATGCATGTTCTTCATATTTTATTAGTGAAACCCCCTGTTATGCTTATATGGCAGACTAACCTCCCAAACTGCAAGTGGATTCCAGGCTAAGGAATTAGGGGCACCGGTGGGATCAGTTTACATGCAGTGAAGATGGTCATACTCAGAGGAAACAACAAAATGCTGTGCTTTTTTCCCCCCTCGATTCTCTTCCACCATTCACTATATTCATCAATGACCTGGATGAAGGGATGGAGTGTGCCCTCAGCAAGTTTGCTGACGACACAAAACTGGGAGGGAGTGGTGGACACAGCGAAGCCTGCGCTGCCATTCAGTGTGACTCGGACAGGCAGAGAGGAACCTTCTGAAATTCAACCAAGGCAAGTGCAGGGCACTGCACTGGGGAGGAATAACCCCCTGCATCAGCACAGGTGAGGGGCTGACCTGCTGGAGAGCAGCTCTGTGGAAAGGGACCTGGGAGTCCTGGGGGACAACAGGGTGACCATGAGCCAGCGATGTGCCCTTGGGGCCAAGAAGGCCAACGGCATCCTGGGGTGCATCAAGAAGAGTGTGGCGAGCAGGGTGAGGGAGGTTGTCCTCCCCCTCTACTCTGCCCTGGTGAGGCCGCGTCTGGAGTACTGTGTCCAGTTCTGGGCTCCCCAGTTCAAGAAGGACGGGGAGCTGCTGGAGAGGGTACAGCAAAGGGCTACGGAGATGATTAGGGGAGTGGGACATCTTTCTTATGGGGAAAGGCTGAGGGACTTGGGTCTTTTTAGTCTGGAGAAGAGAAGGCTGAGGGGGAATCTTATCAGTGCTTATAAATACTGAAGGGGTGGGTGCCAGGAGGATGGGGCCAGTCTTTTTTCAGTGGTGCCCAGTGACAGGATGAGAGGTAACAGGCACAAACTTGGTCATAGGAAGTTCCATCTAAAGGTGAGGAGGAACTTCTTTCCTTTGAGGGTGGCAGAGCACGGGAACAGGCTGCCCAGAGAGGCTGTGGAGTCTCCTTCTCTGGAGATATTCAAAACTCTCCTGGACGCATTCCTGTGCAACCTGCTCTGGGTGACCCTGCTCTGGTGGGGGGTTTGGACTAGATGATCTCCAGAGGTCCCTTCCAACCCCTGTCAGTCTGTGATTCTGCATAGATCAACCCCAAGACTGTCTTCACAGCCTTGACCTAGAGAAGCAGTTGCCCACCTGAAACCGACAGAAACAACAGACACATAGACAAAGTGTATGGCAAGAAGGCAAGGCAGCAGCCCCTCCAAATGCAACCCTGCAGAGCCCCATTGCTAGCTAGAGAAGTCCTTGCATGAACGGTGGGAGGTTACATGACCCTCCTTTGCACATCGACCAAACTGATTAAGTCCTTCAGGTCCATAATTACACTTCTCAGAAATTGGTAAGGTCCAAAAAGCCTATATTCATTTTTTTTTTTCTTCCTTTTTGAGAAAATCCCCTGTTCAAATAGACTTTTCTCAGTTCAAAATAGACTTTTTTGTTCAAAGCTCAAGGTAATTAAAACCACAAAGTAAATCTGAAATGGTCAAAAAGAGGGAAACACATTAATCCATCTTTATCATTACTTTATCATATTAATTTGCTGATAGTAAAGATATTTAAGATACTGAATTTTCAACTAGGAATAGGAAAGTATTTTAGTTTCTTTAAATATTTTCAACTGCTCAACATTTTTTCTAGGGTGGAAACACTCTTCTGATGTCAGAAACTGCCTTCACACACTGAATGAGTGCTTACTCCAGGGGAAAGACACTGATCTACTCAGTTCAAATACCATTGCATTGTGCTTCATTGCAACTTGATCTTCGAAATTTTATTATGCATATCACCATTATTTTTCTTTCAGCCTTTAGCACATACTTTTCTTAGCACTTAAGAATTAGAAAAAAATTTAAAGAACTTTTTTATTGTACAGATAGAGAACAAAGGCAAAACTTTTTAGCAATTCATCTGAAGCCACACAGTGTGCCCTTAGTAAGGGAGTACAAAAGATATGGGAAACGTCGCTTAACAGCTCTTCTCTTAACCATTGAACAATTTATCTGGAACGTACATGAATATTAAAAAGTGGAAGGTAACACTGGTCAGTGTGTCGTACCTGTCCCTCTGTGCCTACCACAAAGCCATCACCCCTATGCAAAAAAAAAAAAAAATACCCAAAACGTCACATGTAATCCAGGCTCATTTTAAATCATTACGCTATTTGTCTCACCTTACCACAATCACTGCTCAGGCAGCCTCACAGCTGGCTAAAATGTGACCACAATTCAGAAGACTAAAATATTTCCCAGTATGAAGCTGATCTGCTGCATAAACCTTACTTACAGTAAATTTTAGTGTCATTCTTTTTCCCAGCCTTTTAATATTTTGTTTCTTGGGATGATGTACAACAAAAACTGTTGCTAGTAATTACCTCCTGCTTGTAATAAACTGTCAGAAAGAACAGTAAAAACCTGCAACAGTCATTTCAAATCCAATGGCAAGATGTCAGCGCTCGCAGAAAATCTTAGATCGGATTAGAGATGTGTCGTGGCTGACAGAAAGAGCGCAGAGCCCAAAGACACGGGGGAACTGCTGGCTTTGGAAAATGAATGGGGTTCCCAATTAAGCGATGCTAGGCATGCCAGCCGGTTACTTCTGGTTTATCTCGTGTGACACCACCTGATATCACCTAGTACAGCCCCACTGACTGTTGATGTAATTAATGCAGCAAGTTAAATATATTGCTGGTTTAAAAAAAGGGGGAAAAGAGGAAAAGCAGGAAGCCGCCCAGAACACATGTGCTCCCACAACAAGCTGCGGGAGCTCTCACAGACATACCGAAATTAAACAATATTCACTTCAGAAGAGATTTTTTTTAACTCTTGGCACAAAGAGCAGAACCTGTACCGCAATGGGCATGTCACCAGTCCCTGAACCCACTGGAAGATGCTGGGAGCAGGCCTGCCAAAAAAACTTGTGCTTTACATACAGAGACTTCAAAAGATGAGATGACTTCGGCGCGCACCGGTTGCCTGGTGAGGTTTAACCCCATCCAGTATCTACCATAAGGGACAGCATGCCTTTCACTTGCTGAACCAGGCAGTTTCTTCAGTGTGAAATAGTCAACATTCATAAAGTTACACATGTATAAATATATTTATGTAACAAAACCACAGATTTTCCACACCCTTCGAAACAGAGCCAACGGGTGAAATCTGTCTCCTTCTACAGAAATGGAGTTGATCGTCTTTCTCAAAAAGAAAGAGCTGGCATCAGAAGGTGAAGTTCGGTACAGATTCCCAGCACAAATAAAACTGCAACTTGGCCACAGGTACTGTATGAGATGATTGATAAAAGCTAGAAAAGACCTGGCAGAGAGCATTTGTCCTGAGCTTCAGGAAAGACACTGTTGGAGCCGTTTTGCTTTGAACTACGGGGCCAATATTGACGACAACTCAGCAAGTTCCTCTGTGGCTTCTAGCCAGCTGTGGCAAATTCTCCAGCGCATATTCCTCCTCAACGAACCTCAAGAGCCAGGTGAGCCAGACTCTCAGCTACATTAGTTTTACAATATTAAGTAATACAGCACCTGTTTTCAAAGACACATCTCTCTCCTGCTTTATGAAATACAAAGAATTATTATGAATACAACTGCTAAAACCAAGAAGGAAGTCACTCCAAAAAATATACATAGACATTTAACTCATTCTTCTGCTAGTTTGGAATAGAGACTAGAATTAGAAAAGCCGTATGCCTTTCTAGTAGACAATTACAAATGACTTTGCCTTTGCCTGACATTTTGACCCGGAAGGATAGGAAGAAAACTGAACACACACAATGATGGTGCTGCCTTGCTATGGGACAATCACCTCCTCTACCACCCCCGTTGTCATGTCAACACCTCACAAGATCCTATGCAATATGAAAATAAGTCATTCTGCTGATTCTCTAAACATCAGTGAAATAAATAGGCCCAGAAAGCCAAAAGCGTTATTGACATCAGCTTGCAATGTTACAGAATTACAGAGTTGCATGTGATTTTTAAGACGACTGTGGACTGCTTAATCCCATGGCAAAAAAGAGCCATTAAGAAAAACATACCAATTTTCTATTAGAAACACCAAAAACATAGATAAAAACAGCGCAGGTGTATGAAATGTGGACTATTAGGTCAAACCTTTATTCCTTTATTTTAGCTGAATCCTTACTACCTTTGTTTTAGAGGAAAAAAAATCAGTGATGGGCTCTTGGATGATATTAAAGATGTTCCTATGGTCAGGATGTAGAAATTCTCAGTGGAGGGGCTGGTTGCCTTTAGGTCTCTCTCCAGCTCATGTGTCAAGACCTCTCCAAGTCCAAAATGACAGAGACCCAGCAGCATCAGGGCTCACTTCAGGCTCCCAGGGAGTGACGGTAGATGCAGCCGTCCTCCTGGCACCAATTTTAACTGGTGCTTCTTCCCAGCTGGCTCAACAAATAAAGACACTTCTTGCCCAGAAAAAACAAGGGGGAAAGAGGGATTTCTGTACTGAACAGCTCATCGAAGCTTTATTCCACCTGGCTGCTACGCTATGAGGTCCTTGATTTCCAGCAGTACACATCTCTAGCTTATCAGTGAAGATTGCAATATAGCCCTGATCTTTTTCTTTTGTTTTTCTCTGTTTGCTGTTTTCTTTTACAGATTATAGTCTGTTACATGATGTGCTCTATTTTCGTCTGCACAGGTAGGAGAGCTCGGCACGATGCTGAGCCAAAGACAAGCAGAGGCTGATCCAGCCTACAAAAGACGCGTAACAGCAACGTGCCCTGAGCCAGCAACAACCCCCATAACACAAACCACACTTTCTAGGAGTTTACAGTATTTTATTTAAAGTCAGTAATATAATCTGTGTTCCTAAGAGGCATAGATAAACACTGATGTTCTGTTAGAGCAATATTGATAGTTCGCGCAGTTGTTTGCTTAGAAAATCCCTGAAATCACAAAGTTGATTGCACAAATCCACAGCCAGCAAACCAGACTGCTGTATGGAGAATATAAAAGAAAAAGGGTTTCGGAGGCAAAACTAGGACAGTTTGCACGGTTCCTCTCCAGGTGCAAGAACTCCTCTGCTCCACCTCCACCGGGTTACTTCTGTCACTACCTTTGAAATCTGGATAAAAGCTGTAATGTTGGTTTGCTCGTGTTTCGAATGACAATTAAAGGGAAGAGATATCAAGATAAAAAGACTGAGAATATGCATAAGAAGCTCTTCTGCTACTAACCTGCAGCTCTGCTAAACTGCTACCTGTGGAGACCCAGCACTTCATCCCAGCTCTGCCAGGACAGGGTTTAGAATACGAAGGACAGAAAATAGTGCACCTGCATGATTAAAAATAGAACTAAAAAATCAAGAACACAGTAACAGCTTAGCACAGATGTCTGAGGTCACGTTAGCTTTACATGGACTAAATGGAAGCTACCTGGTTAGAAAACTGCAGATAAATTTGGGTTTTCCACATGTAAAAGGACAGGAGAAACCCTTATCTTTTTTACGCTGGGGTAAGATGATCACATCCAATAGATTACGGCTTTTTTAAAAATTATTTTTAACATAAAAAGAGGGTCAGGATCCAGACTGCATTCCTCTCTTTGAAGCGATGCTCATGCAAAGCTTCCATCTGCAGATGTGCAGCTCCTCTCGGAGCCACTGCTGAACTGAAGCATGTTTCTCCCCCAGCAGGCAGCTCCCCTCGCTATGTTTTTGAAACAATCTCCAATGCTGATCTCATCTAAGTATTTTTCTTCTTTCACACTTGTTTTTATTTTCCTTCTGTACTCACATAATCATTATTTCCACACTTTTCATATCAGCATAACACATGAATCATATCATACCCATTCTGCATTATTCTTATCGCATTCTCTAATGGAATTGGTAGGTAAAATTATTTCCATCCGCTACAGGAAAAGCTTCATATCTTTGGGTTGCCTTCCTCGGGCTCCTATGATTTCCCAGGCACTGCCTGGGTTCAACAGCCAGCACGCCGGGATGGTGACAAGTGCCACTTGCCACTCCAGGAGTGGTACCGCAGCCTTTCCTAACCTGTTTTCTCAGCAACACCGCAGCTGTCAAGCGATATGTTTTACTTCTTCACAATACTACATACAAAAACTCCTGCTGTCAGAGGACACATGTGGCAGCAGCAGGAGACACCCACATCCCCAAGCCCTGCAGCTCAAATCGCTGCCCAGTGGGGGATTTCTGAGCAGCCTGGTATTTCATCTGACTGCAGCCGAATCTCTAACATCTTTTTGGCCTGATGACAATCCTGGCCGAGTTTTTTCTGTCCAAGCTTGACCGCCGGAGATGTTACCCAACGGGGCAGTACTCCCAGTGCTGTCTCAGAGGTAGCGGCGGGTCCCACATCTTGCTGTTTGGGACTTTGCTTTCCTTTCCACCGCCTGGTTCAGACGGGACGGTCAAGCTGCACCGAGCCCATGCCAGCACTGCGACATGCCCCTTTGGGAACACAGCTCACCTTGCAAAGAGAGGAGTAAGCCTTTACAAACCTTTGCTGTGACCTGAAATTCAGTGAAATGCCCGGGGGACAGCGGGAGATTGAGCAACAGGACTGCAACTGCGATTCAGCAGATTAACTAAAGACATTTCCAGAAGTACTTCTAAAATTCATACTAAATTTCAAGCCACACAGAGCTCCAAACGATGAACTCCAGGGCACGGGGCCAGCACCTTGCTCCGCACCGCAGCCAAGTCACTGCTCCCTCCGCTGCGTCCCTGGAGAAGACAACCTGCTCCCCAAATTGCTGTGACAAGTGCATCGTTGATTGCTAACAGCTACAGAGCTTTCCCCTACCCAAACCATAGGTTAGGGAAGATACACATCTTGGTGGCCTCCAGCTACTGGGTTATGATAAACGAATCTCCTGTCACCTCCTTGTTTCTGGATTAGCGCTTTGCTCCTGTTCAAACTTTCACCCCAGTGAAGGAGCCAAGGCAACAAATCCAGTCTTAAAACAAGGTGTAGTTTGGCTCCCAGGTGATGAGCAAGGCACCAAGATTCACAACAATGGAGTAACGAGGATGGGATTTATTGCATATGTCAGCAGAAAGAGTTTGTTACAGCTAAGGATTGAAAAGTTATTAATAAATAAAGCACGATGTGACTAACCAGACTCTTGACTGAACACATACCAGCCAAACTGCTGTAAGTAGCTACATACCTCCCCCGAGTCTATCAGCAGAGCCTGTCATCACAGGACACGCAGACACAACTGCTTTGTTCTTGGACATGAGCACGCCAATACGATGCCATTCCACATCGATGCGGGTTGGCCCCCAATCCAGTAAACATAGGGTAGACAGCACAAAGAAACACCTGAGCATATTTTACACACTGGTAGATGACGCTTCTGTACTGGTTTTAATACAGGCTTATACTGGTAGCTACAACGTGCAAGCAAAGGGACGGGAACAGCTGGACTGCGTTCTTTGGTAGCGCCCTTCTCTCTGGCACAGCACCAGGATCAGCTATGAAAAAATTCAGAGAAAAGCATCCAAAACATCCATGTGCGCAGTAGCCTCCTGCGGGCGTTTTGCCAAGAGGATGCTGGAGTCCCACTTTCGCTTACTGGTACTAAAGGTTCAGTTTCCAAGCCATGCAGAACAGACTGGGGAATGTGATACATGCCTTGTGCACTACGGTGATAAAACAGAAACGCAACCGCCCGTAAGTGCGAGGGCGAGCACAGAGAGCTCCCACGAGGTGGGCTTGTCCATCGGATTGCCCTGGGCATCAGTAACAAGAGACCCCACAGTTTCATGGGAAGCTGATGCTAGAGCAGCTTTTCAGAGCTATGTTGAAGGTCACAGTGTTACTACTGCAAATACAAAAAGCCCACACCTCTGTTTCGGTGTTTGATACTGGTACTGCTGATGCACCCTAAGGTGAGACAACACAGCTATATAATCCTATGCTTCAGATCCAAGTATGACTTTCAAAAACAGGACGACATCTTAAGCTATTCCTTATCTTTGCCCTGCTCCTTTTCAAGTGCAACCCATGCTAAGCACATGCTGCAAAGGGGCTGCTTTCCACCTGACAGTCTATTGCTGAAGGAACTGACATTTTCACGTAGCTAACCTAATAAAGCAGACTCAAGCCCAAGATGAAATATGAAAACTATCAGGCCCTTCTATCCCCAATAAAAGAAACAGCTAAGAAAAACAGAATCAAAATAGACTGAAATAAGGCATTCTGGTTCCTAGATAATCTGATAACGACTGAGCCAAAGAGAAGGCCTTGAGTAGTTGTCCCTTTAGAAATATGTAACTTTTTTTGGTGAAAAACACATGAACAGAACATGATTTCTGAAGACTATATCTTTGTAGGCAAGAGAAGGAGATGTACACAAAGGGGTACAGTATAGTGCTACTTCTAAGTCCATGCCAGAGAGAGCGCAGCTCCAGGACGTCAGCTGGGCCAGCCAGCAATAGCACTGCAAATGTCCCTGCATGTGGGGATGGGGAGATGGGGCAGCAAGGCTGCGCTCTGCACACACCGGCCAGTCCCCGGGATGTCCTTGCTGAGCCATCCTGCCCTGAGCATCAGCGGGCAAGACAGCAGAAATGGAGAACATAGAGCTGGAGGTGAGAAAGGCTCCTCCGGAGGAGCGGAGTGCTGAGCAGTGCTCCACATCTCACATGCTGAAGACCAGAACACGTCCTCACCTGAGGCTGCTCCCATAACGTATCTGACTGCAGAGAAAATGAAAGTTACTACCAACTTGCGTTGGAGGTACTGAATTGCACTGTGCTGGGCCATTAGTTACATGACAGCCTTCCTCTAATTATCTCAGTCATTCAAGCCAGCGGCTACAGCAGCTGTGAACCTCCCGAGCTGCACAAAGCACCAAAGCCTCCATCTGTAAACACAAGGAGGTGACAGGTTGAATCTAATCGGCGAAAACCTATCAATACCTCAGCAGGTGAGATGGAGGAAGACGCAAGTGGAAAAGGTTATAAAAATACAGTGAGAGCACAGCCTGCCACTGCAGTGCCAGTGCAGCGGGAGCCACAGAGCGAGCCAGCCCATGCACTCAGGCGAGCTGCTCTGAGACTGACTCAGAATTAATGTATTAATTTCCTAAAAGACTTGTGAGTCTTGTCTGTGGTTGTCTTGTTAACCCACTACTGTGTAGATACAAAGCGAAAAATACATTTTGCAAATGAAAAGATGCCTCAGGCCACTGAGTAGGTGGCATTAACTATGCAGGTTTTGGTATACTCTTTGGCTGAAGTGGCTTCCCAGTAACTCCTGACACCAGCAGTGAACTGAGCTACAAAGCCAACCTGCCCGCAGAACAGAAGAGAGGGAAACCCGACCGGTGAGCGGGCTCTCTGGAAATGTGGGATACTCTGGACAACATGCAAAAGCGCTTCCCTCCCGCATGCAGTGGTTTTGCTCCCGGCAACAGAAGCTTCAGAAACACTGGGTGGGTTTTGCAGCTTCTGGGTTCACTGGGCAGAGAGCGTGAATGCCAAAGTTGTGATACTTGAGCTTTGGTGCTGCGCTCTGTAGGAAGACATCAATTCCATAGGTAAGTTTTAGATCTGTATAAAAAGGTGGAAATTCAGGCAAGTTTGTAAAATACCTCGGGCTGAAGAGACAACCTTGCCATTCTTAGGTTGTAGAAGCCCGTGATCAGACATCACGTAACAACTCAAGCAAGCTTAAGACAAGACATAGCATTAACCTGACAAGTATTATGGTAACTGGAAGATCCCAAGAAAGAAGTCATCCTGCTCATGACAATCTGTAGGAAAGGTGGACAGTGACTGAGCATTGGGCAAAGAAAAAGGAAACCCCTCAGAAGAGCACTAAGAGATTGAAAGGGAAGTCCCCAAAAGTACCTGAAGCATCAAACAATGAATATCAAACAGTATTTTTTTGTCTTTGGGACAAAAACACTTGCAGTGGATTACACAACCCTGTGCGAGTTTGCAGACCCCCAGAGAGTGTTTGCAATGTGGCCAGAGCTGGACAGATGCAGATGTGAACACTGAATCCATTTCAGGTATACCAATGTTGAACAACACACCACCGGGCAAGCAGATAAACTTAATTTGAACATAGGAAACCACTTCTTAATAGAGTAATAAACAAAGTGTATAAGAAAGGAACCTAGAAAAGATAAAGCCTCCTGTAGGCATCGTAAACATGTCCTATGCTTGGTTATACCAAGGAGGAGCACGCATTAAAAACGCCCTGTAAGTTCACTTCCCTGGAATCTCAGAGCAAGTTGACACACTTACTGGTCACACATATATACACCTTCACTGACTTGTATACACAAAAGCGTAAATTTTTCAAGGCCAGTTACCAATCATTTGCAGAGCCCTTTGGGTTTGTGTCCCGTACTGAAGAAGTTTTGCTGGAAGATACCAAGCACTGACAATACACACAGAGGTTGGGTAAATGCCACACTCTTGAAGAAAAGAGAAGCCTGAGAAGGGCAGGGCTGGAGTCTCCAGCCTGCCCCAGACAGAGGCAGAGCTGCTGGACAAAATCCAGCCAAGGCTTGAAGTCCATGTAAAACCGGTCACATCTCGACCTCTGCACCACACACCGTGACATGGGTACTGTCAAAAGGAGCTTGGCGGTTCTGCCCTCCCATTCCCCCCACGGCCACTGGAGCCTACAGGAATTATCACTGCAGTCTCAGACACAGAATTCACAAACTACATAAAATCAGGTATGTCTTGGTGACTGAGAAACTTTTAACAGTAAAAAACCCAAACCAAACCAAAAAAAAAGACACCTAACCATAAAAACCTGCCTGACCCCAGAAAAAGCGTGGGCTTTGGCTGGCAGAGGTAGTGCTCAGGGATGAAACCCAGCAGATAGCAATTAAGGTGATGAGCATAGAGTGGTCAGCACTGTCTGCTCCAAGCCCCTGCTATTAAATTAAGAACGAGCTCTTTGCTTTGTTTAAAAGCACCAGGATACCGATCTCTCTGGGGTTACAGAATTATAACAAGAACATCAAAAAAAGGTTTAAAAGGACAAATGAAGATAACCTAAGGATTGAACAAGCCTAAGCAGGGATCAAAGCTGTTTTATACTGGCCCCAGAAGAACTGGAAGCTGTTAAGGCTCGCTTTACAGACCAGAAGCACAGGTCAAATAAAGCAGAAGTGGCCACACTGGTGGCAGGGGAAGAGAGAGGCACAGATTTGTTTGTGTTGGCTGGAAAAATCAAAGCGCCCTCGCTTAACTTCAGCCCTGCACTGCCAGGGAACTTTAACAGTTCAGGGACTTCCAGATGTGGACATCACTCAATATATTTTCCCTGGGAATCTATTCTAGTATTGATTTGAGGTCTGTAATAGTATTACGTGTTATTTTTCAAAAGCTTTTAATCCACCCTTAAATCTCCTCTTTGCAGACGTGAGCTGAGCATGGATACAGCAATGCCTGTCACTCACGTTCAGATAAAGTAGTTGGTGTGGCAGATCTTTAATCACACTAATAAAACACTAAACCTTACATTTCCTTCCTATTAAATCTGCATTATTGGGTACCCTGCAGCAAGACAGGCGTGGAACTTTGTTTTCCCCACCACCTTTTAGTCCACTCACACATTTTCAAAGTGCTGCTCTGAGATTTAGCCATAGATGTTCACTCTGGGTTTGGTGAGTGTGATGAAAGCGGTCAAGTCCGCAGCAATCGGTCCAAAGAAGAGTCCGTGTATACTCCCCGCTCTGCAAGAAACCGAACCCGAGCAAAGCAGGATTCTTAGATGAAGGTCACCAAACACTGAGCTCTGGCTGGGCCCACTCCCATGTAGCACTCCTGTGTCTTAAAGCGCATCACAAGCCCTTGTACTTGTGAAGAAAACCATGAAGTATGATGTTCAAACTGTCCGGTTTTCTGCAATATACCAGTAGAGACAGGGAGGTTTTCCAAAGCCTGCGGGACACCTGGGCCAGCGAGTCACAGAGGTATGGGCTGGTGCAGACACAATGAAGGAATAACCACAAAATCTTGAAGCAGACCCGTAGTTTGACACCGACATTGGGGCAAGGGGTTACCTCAGCTCGCCAGCAAGTGATGGGGAAGACCACGGTAGAAGAAGATGGAGTTAGAAGTTCCTTGGCAAGGGAGATGTGGCAAGGGGAGAGAATATGAGACACAAGCAATAAAAGGCAGAAGAAGGCAAAAGGGAAGTAAACAAAAAAATGAACGATCATGAAAAATGGTCTGACAGTGTCCTGCTAACACACGTCCAGAGAAAGACCTATGAGAAGGGGTATGTGCAGTTGTCAATGAGAACTGAAGTCACCTTCCTCTCCACAGTCTGCGGGGATGACCCTGCTCCCTGTCAGGTTTACAGCCTGTCCCCATGACCAGTGAAGCCCAGGCATCTTTCTCCCTCCAGCTCTGAGCAACCTGGCTCCGCTTGCTGCCAGCTTCTCCAGCAGTGGAGGTCCAAGATGTGAGGACAGGCTCAGCCCCACCAGTGCCCATCAGATGCACCACAGAGGAGCCCACCCAAAAGCAAGTCCTCGGTCATGAGCTGCTCCACGCCTGCGTCTCCTGGTTCACTGCCTGCCCAGTTTGCACAGCGCTTGAGAAAGCATCTCAAGAGGGAATTTTGACAAGCCACAGCACAGTTACTGCTCTGCCGACACTGAACCCCTCTCAACCTTTTCCTTCTTCCCTATTCCCTCTCGAGACAAGCAGTGCCACCGCTGCAGCCTGCGACAACTGCCGCTGAGAAGGAGCTGGTATGCACATGGCAAACAATTACGACTATTAAAACACAGCAAACAAGAATACTGTTATAATCTGATACCTTGAAGCAAAGCCCAGCACAAGCGAGGAGTGGAGATGGTACATAAGTTAGACTAATACCATGAATCCTATTTTTCAACAGGAGTGTTTTGTGTACTTTAGTGTTTAGTTCGCTGCTTTGTTGATGGCAAGACAGCTAAGTGCCATTTCAGTTACAATAAAATATTGGAAGATATTAGGCATTGTGAGCACAGGCAAAATCAAATTTACAAATGAGATTCATAGGGGAAGGCCACAGCGAACAGCAGCTCGACTCTAAATCCTGCATTCCAGCGACAGCAAAGGAAAGACACGTGGACACTGCAGCACGGGGCACATCTGGTTCCTCCAGCCCGTGCGGTGTTAGCCCCTTCAATGAATCCGGCAGGCCACTTAAAATTAAACACATAAATAAATAAAAAGCTTTATTCCCAAGAACTGCACATTGCCTTTGCACTCCCAGCCCCTGTGGCCGTCTGCCAGCGCAGCAGCTCCTGCCCAGCATCCCGCTAGGACGGCATGGGAAGGTACCACGTGCCGACACTTCAGCTTGCACCAGCAAATCCCCAGGCAACCTGCTGTCTGGAGGCAGGAGAAACACACCGTCTATAAACATTCTACTGTACAACTATTAATGTCTCCAATAAGACAAACTTTCTGGGCTTTTGCCTAGTGAGTGGGAAGGCAGCCAGCCCCGAGCATACAGACCACTGGCAAGCCACTCACAAGCATGCAGAAGAACAGGAGAGGAGAAAAATAATGATCAACATTGGACTGAGATGCTGAGATCCAGGTCCTGTATCAGTACAGAAATAGGCTTGAAATGGCAACACCAGGAACTGCAGAGTTGCCAGCTCCATACAGAGGTGGGCTTCAATGACGTTTTAAATGCTTCTTTTTATTTGTGGTGATGATTATCCCTATGGTCATCTAAAGTGAAATGCTCAGAAATTCTCCTTCAGTAGGCACTAATAACCAGTACATAAGGATCTAAAGCCACAAGGTTCAGCAGACCTGCACCTCCACACCCTGCTGCCTGTTATCCAGCTCTGGGGACCATCTTCAAAGCACAGATTCTTACCATAAGGGCTTCCCAACACAGAGCTCCACTCTCGCAGAAGAAGAAAGATTAATCTGCAACCCTGACTAATCACTGCATCTTGAACCCAGGTCTCACAGAAGTCAGAGCCTCAGTCTTCTCCTCCATCCAGCGACCACCAAATCCACAGGCCACAAAACACATTGGAGTGAGAAGGGGTGTCAGGCAGGTGACACAGCTTTCAGCACTCACACCTCTGCGGGGATCGGGGCGCTGGCGGGGCAGGGGAATTACGCCTGCCCAGCACTGCTTTCAAATATTCTGAGCCTTACTTTTTGCAGACTCAGATGGTTATTTTGTTTGGAGTCTTCAAAAAGTGTGTATTAGAAAAATTTCACCTGCAGAAGTCTGCTGGAAGACTGATGGTTATAACTATGGCCAGCACAGGACTGTGCTTTAAATAACAATTTAAAGGCAGGTAGTCTTCTGGCTGCAAGCCGTGTATCTGTTGCTTCAACAGCTGAAATATTGAAGACTAACAGAGGTATTTCACATACAAAGTGATGCTGGGACCAGGCACTGCATAGCAGAGGCTAGAGATATTTACTGTGCAAAAGACAACTTCACGGCACCTGCCAAACGGTGCCATGGCGAGCAGAACCACGGAGAATTTCATGCCACCAGAGCCTCCTCCATCACCTACAAGAAATGTCCCTGCCTGCTCTGAAGAAATACGTTGGCCTTGTCCATCACAGAACTGACGTGGCTGTTGCAGGCTCCAGACAGATGCTGCGTTGCAGGCTGGCATAAGAGTCCTTCAGAGCTTCTGCAAGAGCAGCCTGCTAGAGAGCACTGCCTCCTGCGCGACGGGCTGGGCACGTGCGAACCCCAGGTCCCCATCAAAACTGGATTATATCCTCAGACCACCTGGAAAGGAAGGGCCATGGTAAGGCTTCACTTTCCAACGTACATGGGATTTATGTATTACTTCCTACCAAACTACATGCTCTTCTAAAACAGAATAAATAGCTATTTTAAAACACTCTAGTTGAATGTGATTTATTTTGTTACATTTTACCTGGCTATAACTCCTTTCAGTGCTTAAATGCTACTCCTCCAAATAAATCCCCTCCTCCTGTTTTGGCTCTGTACTTTGGCCAGTTATTTTTTGGTCAGTTACCAGTGTTATTTTACTAACAAGCTTTGTGCTGAATTCCTGGGATGTTTTTGGGTCAGGCTGGCAGCCTCCCGAGGGCAGGGTACTGCACCCCAGCATCCCCACCGCTGCTTTCCCCGGGGTGTTCGGGGGCTTCTTTCAGCACGTAGTGCAGGAGGTCAACGCGTGAATAGGTGACCAAGGTTTTCTGATAGTTCATCTTTGCCCAGAACGGCTAATTAAAAGCTAGTGACATTTCTGTAATTAACTGCTTACTATTCTGAATATAATTTGGGGGTTAAATGGTCCTATTATGTTAGATCAACATTTTATCAAAGAGCTTCAGAAGTGCTGTGTGGGTTCACGCGTCCCACAATCACATGGAGAATTAGAATAAAATTATAGCACAAATTTAACTTGTACGCATTCCCTCCGGGTCCATTTTTAATCTCTTGTGCTAAGTTTAGTGATTTAATGTTGGCACTGTGATTTTAGAAAGCCTTGTAATGGCAGCAGCACCTACAGCTGAATTTATGGTACCTTGCCAGCGAGGCTGTCTTCAGTCGCTTGTGAGCTTTGCTAAACAGTGTCTGCACAGGCTGAGCTTCTCCCCTCAGAGTTTTTGCGTATGTTCTCATTTCACCCATAACAGGATTGCTAATAGAAGTTTCTGAGGAAACCTGCTGTTATTTTATAATTTAAAAAAAAGTCATTGCCCAGTGTAACCTCTTTATGGCAAGGACTTTACATACGCATCGCACTCGGTCAGCTCAGATTTGCCAAATTGTAGGTTTCGAGGCGGGGGAAAAATAAAGTATCATTTCACTTCAGTTCATCTGACTGACTTCACCACCGAGAAGCGATGAAGTCCCACTCTGCTGGGTCCCCAGCCTGCACACTCTCCCTGCGCTCCCTCCGACCACTGCCGCACGCTGCCAGACCGCAGGCTGAGCCGCCAGCACGGGACTCGCTGGGGCCCTGCGGATTTTTGCCACAAGCAAAAGCTCGTGGGAGGATGCTGGGGAGCGGCACCGAGGGCAGGCAAAGCAAAGCAGCTCAGAGCTACTCGCCCAGGGAGTGCCAGCCAGCCTGGGCACTAGGGGAGGGGGAAAAACCCAGCACACCCCTGCAAAAAGCCTCTGTACCTTTCTGAAAATAAGCAGTCACAAGAATTATACAACCTCCCAGAAAAATCTACAGAGTAAATCAGGGGTTTACATGACTTGATTTAATTCTGGCCGTTTATTTCTGTTTATTCTTGCTAGAATTAATTTGATTTAATTCTGGCTCCTCCGAGCTTGAATTTTGCAATACCATTAATGCACTTCTAATGTAGTTTTGTGCAGGTCCAATATAACATCATATCTAATTCTAACTAATAACACTCATAGAAGTGTACAAATTCTTCTGTATCCACTATAAGGAGCCCAAAATCTAACGAACTTGTTAAAAACACAGTATAGGTAATTGGTTAATTAAAAAGGTGTGTATTTCACACTGCATGGCAGGATGTTGGCTACACGAAACAGGATGCTGAGCTCAAGAAATTAATGGAGTTAGGAGGGAGCAATCCATAACATCTGACTGACAGACCAAGGTACACCTTATTTATTAACAAAATCTATACCGAAATGGAAGCCAGCATGCTGTTGGAGAGCTTCATTAAAAAATAGTTTCAGTCCTGCATTATCTAAATTACACTTAAGATCCATACTTAATTGCATTGGATTAGCCTAAACAGGAGTCCCCTCTCAGAAAATAATGAGCTTCATACCTGACACCGGAAGAGATGGGGATGAATTCAAGAGTGCTTTGACTCTTAATCAGGCAATTATATTTTCTTCTTGCTCCTGAATTAATTAAAGAAGAAAATAGCTACAGCATTAAGAGACTTTTACAATAAAAACAGATTCATGACCATTTGTAAAGGCAGAGTGATCCACACAAAGAGGAGATTTCCTGAGACTGACAAAGACCAGTCCCCAGCCAATTCCTCCTCCCAAAGTGATGAAAGGGGGGCTCCCCTTCAGCAGTGCCGGTCAAGTACGGACATCTGAGACTCATCCTATCCATTTGTAAAAGGCTAGCAGAAAAGCCTTGCAAAACTAAAAGTTTCTGTATTTCTAATAAGAAAAACACCAAAATCTTTCCACCTTCACTGAGCTCATCTTGACCGTTCAGAGCCCTTCATACAACCCCCTCCCTGGTTCGAGCTGTCAGCAAGCGGGTCTGAGCCCACCGCCACCCAACGTGTCCTGGAGCCCGAAGAGCAGTTCGAGACACTGTGCGAACAACCCCCTGTCCTCTCTACACAGGCTTTCACCTTTTAACAGAAGAATCAGTAAACAGATAAGAAAGTACCAGCTGGTTTCTAACCTCCTTTTAGGATTCCTCCTAAGTCACAGGTACACCTAGGTGAAATCTCAGCTTATTCGAAAGCTTACTGAAGGATCTACCTTAGACTAGCTACAGCTGGCAGAGGCTTTACCACTGACTTTGCAAATGCTGCCTCACACCACCTGAGCCTGTTCCGCTGCTGACCCTGACCACAGCCCCCTGCTCGGCCAATGCACCTAGCCCTTCCGCATTTAGCCCTTCCACCAGACCACGGCAATTCCTTCCTGCCAGAGCTTTCCCCATTCAAGAGCACATGAAACAAGTCTGGGATGGGAAGCAAAAGCTCTTCTCTGTTGCCTCATGGATCAAAAGTGCTGGAGCATCCACTCCGCTGCAGCACAGCCACAAATCCCAGACCAAGCCAGGGGATCATTTAAGCTTTATTTTTATTTTGGTAGGAAAACGTGAGGGTTTTTTGCTCACTGAATGAGTGGCAAGGCCATCAAGAAGGCAGTATACACCATACATCTGCTGATCCATTCTGTATGTGCACTCGTTAATGGCTTTTTGAATCTACAGAGACACAGCAAGTATAAAAGTATTTTTCCCCCCAGTTTACAGCCCTCAGCCAGCGACACCAGAGCCCCACTGATCGCTGCAATCACTGTGGGAGGAAGCTCAATACAGGCTAATCCTCCTCTTTACTTAAATTATACCAACTGCTTCAATTAAGAAACATTGTGAGAGCTTTACTATTTACTTGCTTTAGTGATCAGAGGGGCTCCAAGCTGCACAGAGGTGTAAGCGGCTCCTTACACCGCAGATCACATTCTGGCACCCTCTCCTTGATGGGACGGACCCCTCGATGCTCCCCGCCAGCACGAATGTGCACACCATGCGGGGGGGCATTGCTTATGCGGGCGCACGTGTGAGGTGCAAAAAGGTGAGAATAGCAAAACTTTGAAGTCAAAAGCAAGCAAATGTAACGCTCTTCCCTGTCTGCAGACTCTTACCTAGCCCAGCCATACCCACTGCATGCTGCACGGACCTGCCGACCAAAGCCTCTGCAGGGAGAGAAAGGAAAACAGGTATTTCTGTTCTGCCTTCTCAGCCCCATTACTGAAGGGGTTTCCTCTAAAGGTCAATTAAAAAGAGGTATTTTTGGTGTCAGTAACAGAAACAGTTTACAGGGTTATGATGACAGATTTTTTCCCTCTTAGGGGCCCATAGAAAAACAGCTTTTTGTGACTGGGTCTAACATCCCCCTGTCTTAGACAGCATCATCCCCTACATGCACGGCTGCTCCCTGCCGCGGGACGTGACCCTCCTCAGTGCTTGGGGCTGGAGCCCCATCACTACGCACCCCAGGGCACGGGCAGCGTAGGTCTCTGCTTTGTGCTCCTTGGCCATTAATAGTGTTCAAATCCATCAGAAGACTGAGGTAGTTCACTACATGCAGAGAATAACTATACGCCCTCATTCACCCCTCACCAAAACGACAGAAAGCAAGAAAAAAGGAGCACCAGGAGTTCCCACAGCCTGGGGTCCCCGGGAGGCCGTGGCTCCCAGCAAGAGGGTTGTCTTGCACGGCCAGTGGCGCTTCCAAAAATCACATCTTGCCCTGATGGCAGTAAGACACGTTGTAAATGACAAAATGCACCGAGAAAGGCAATGAATCACAAAGTAATGAGAAAAGTACAGTAAATCTACCCCAGCCTATAACCAGCGGCTGGCTCTTTGGTGCAGTAAACATGACAATGTCAGAAATTTCTCTGTGGTGCTTCGGGTTTTGGGTTTTTTTAGGTAGGGTCTTGTGTAACAGCACTGCCTGAGAAGTGATTGGTCGCAGGTAAGACCTATAGCAGTTCACAGAGTTTTAGTGATGTTAAGTTTCTTCTAAGAACAATATATCCTGCAATAGCTGGTTAAAACAGGAGAATGACTTACACGCACACAAGAAGTTATGAAAAATTCTGTCCAGCCGTACCCTGAAGAGGTAACGCCGCTTCTGGAAGACACCTGATGCTGTCTCTCAAGCTGAGCGTTTAGAAGGACATCATGACCACCCAGCTTTGCCTGCAGTCTGGGGAGCAGCGCTGAGAGCTGCGGACACACACCAGGCTCAGCGGCCAACAGTGACATAGAGCCTCTCCTAACACCTCTTTCCCTGATGCTCCCTGCGGTCAGGGAAAGCTGCAGAACAGAGCACAGAAATACGGGGATGTGTCACATCTGTTAAAAGCCGGCACAGAGATCCAGTGACCCTCCAGTTCTGAACAGCTCCAAACCCCAGTTCTAAGAGGTTAAACACACAGCTGAAATACGCTCCATCTGAAACCCAGCCTTCCACTGAGAGCAGATCTGTACCACGGTATTAGCAATTTTAGTTACAATTTTTTTTTTTATTAAGGCCAACTAGCTAACACCATAATTTCATCTTAACTTACAGCGTTTATTTTTGCTCTCAGTATTCAACGTTTCTGCAGTCAGGCCATCGGGCACACGCACACCGTGGAGAGGAGCAAGCACAGCCAAAAGTGGTGTCCAAGGGCAAGCTGTGAAGCTGAAAAGCATGGCCAGTGTGTCAGCCACCGACGGCCCTGCCAAGTACAGGGGAGTGGCAGAGAAAACATTGCTACAAGCAGCCACCTCTCATCAGTGACAACGGGCATAGCACGTGTTCCCAGTCTTATTAGGCACCGCACTGAAAATATCCCAAATAATCGTTGCTGGCAGTGCAACAGGGATGGACGGTGTCACAGCTCAGCAGCCCTCAGAAATCAGATAGTTACTTTGCACAGCTTAGAAATGGTGCTTTTTTTGCAACAGAAAGCATTTTCCTGTTAGTTTGCTGGGTTTTTTTGGGACCTTTTTTAACCGTTATTTTAATAACACAGTCCCTCCCTGTGCTGTTTGCCCGTTGGTACAGCACAGGCATTGCACAGGAGTGGGAAGCAATGAGACGAATCTGTCTTTCCCAGTTTTGGAAGAGTGCTGAACCTGCAGTCCTCTTCACAGGCACGAGTGATCCTCCATCTCCGAGTCTGATGACCTCCGCAGAGATTGACTCCCAAAAGGCAGAGAGGTAGGACAGCAGCTGCAGTAGCTACTGCCCGTCAGGTTGTGACCATTCAAGCTCTTCTTCTCGAGCTGCAGTAGCCCCCAGCAGCAGGCAAAGGGCTCCAGGGCCAGCGCTCGTGGGTCTGCCCTGCATGGAGGCCAACTGGGATGGCAGTACTGGTTGTTATTAACTTTCCTCTTCGTCGGGGAGGTTTGGAGAAGCAGCTCGTGGTTGCATGTGGCACTGCAGGGCTGCAGCAGCGATGTCCTGGGTGACGGGAGGGACATAGGGGGAGGCACCAGCTGCCTCTTTCTTGGGACAGAGAATTTTACAAGGATATTAACGTGAGTCAGGCTGAGAAAGAGACTGCAAAGGTTCACTGCTAAATGCTGCCGATGAGGGAACACCTGGGTGTCCTGCCATGGCACATGGCCTCTTCACTCAGAGCTGCGGGAAAGAATACGGCCTCTAATTTTGGTATAAAAGGGTGTTATTGTCCCTTCTTTCCCAGTACGCTTTGTGTGTGCTTGTGCTCTGAAAGCCCAGAACACTTCCAACACCATCTACTGGATGTCAGACTTGCTGTTTCAGTTATTTACTGTTGTTCCTCAGACACGGCTGCGTGGCAATGACTGGCAACTGCTTCTCGTCTCTCTGCAAACTGCAGAAGCGCTGGTGCAAACCAGATATATGGACAGGAACTTTTCTCTTTGAGTGACATGCAGGGCTTTGTCAGAGTGGTTTAGGTGGATAAGGGCAGTTTTGAGTTACATTAATTAAACAAAAATCAGATTGGTTCCCACTTTTAGGTGTGTTGAAATACATTGAAAACAACATTTGGGCATCTCCTAGTGAATGGAAACCAGTAACACACACACTCACAGCCACCTTACAGATGCATGCCCTTGTTCTGATGCATGCCCAAATCATCTCCTAGCACTCCCTCCAGAGACCGGACTCACAGGTGGAACAGCCCCACATTTCGATGTTTAATTTTGGGAAAAGAGGTCCCAAGGATTTGCAGCTGGGTGAGGGAGCATCATCCATAAACCTGGATGATGCTCCCCTAGCAGACCTGCAGACAGCAGCACTACGAAGGAAGGCAGGGGAGCCGCTGCTGCAGCGCGAGGGAAGCAACATTTGCCGGGGTGCTCCGGAGTCAGGCACATGTCCTGAAAAGCTGCCATAAATTATAAAACTGCATATGTGCAGTGGAAAAGATGACCCATTAGTAAACCTTTCAAATGTAGATAGCCTCCCAGGAGAGAGGGTAGTACATTATTCACAGAAGTAACCCTGACGGCACGAAGATTTGTAGAGCATTTCAATTGCCCTGAGATAATTAAGAATTTATTCAGTGAACAAAACTGGAAACCTAAAAATCACAGCAGCTGAACAAATTATTCCAAAATCTGCCTCATTTATTTCATGGCGATGTAGATTTGCAGAAAATTAACATAAGATGCAACTTCAGTAGCTTATGTTAAGCTGGGAAATACAAAAATCCAGAGAGCAATACCATGGATCTCCTGGAGTCACTTTGTGTAGGAGATCTCAGCCCCTCAGCTCATAACTTCTGCCGAAGTCAACCTTGAACGAAGCTTTGCCCAGGTTTTGGCCTATCTCTTGAAAAACTACCTGTATTGTATTCACAGCACAGCTTTGTTAGTAATTGTACTTGGTGTATATTCAGTCTGCAGTTTTCATCTCCAAACTCTGTGATGGAATACTTGTAAGATCACCTTCTGGTTAAAACATGGCTTTGGGTAATAAGCTCACTCCCTTTTAAAGTGGACCTACCATCCAAACCAAACAATCCTTTGCCAGAGAGTACCTTATCCAAGGCTGAGTGTCGTGCTTCCAGGTAGCTAACATAAGACTACAGTCCTAACACGGTATTCCCAAAAGCTAATACCAGGAACTGTTCAGTGATACATATACTGCCCTTGAATTTCACAACAGTCCTTCTTGTAACCATGACAGGAGTGACACCTGGCTTTTAACTTCATGCAACATGTACAGACTTCATAACTATCCCAAAGACCTCTGCTTTATGTATTTTTTTCCAAGAAACCAGAGTATGTACAATTTTTGCTAGAGGTGGCTGTTTTCTTTAAAAAAGGAAGCTGATGTTTCAGCTTCATGAAATCAAGCACTGCCTTACACATCTGGCATACTGACAGCAGATCAAAAGCAATCCAATGCTGTTTCCAGCCACCTCCAGCCTGGAGAGGGGAAAGGAAGACATGGGAATGAAATTCATACAGCGACCCAAAATGAAAACAAGCCAAACATGGGGTACTCCCATCAGAAGCATACCAGAGAGGAGCACAGGGTCTGCCATCCACATGCTTCATGGTTTACATTTGTTTTTTCAAAATACCATTTTCAAATTCTGTATGTATTCAAAATACCATTTTCAAGTTCTGTATGCTTATAAATACTTAGGGGTGGGTGCCAGGAGGATGGGGCCAGTCTTTTTCCAGTGGTGCCCAGTGACAGGATGAGAGGTAACGGGCACAAACTTGATCACGGGAAGTTCCATCTAAACATGAGGAGGAACTTCGTTCCTTTGAGGGTGGCAGAGCACTGGAACAGGCTGCCCAGAGAGGTGGTGGAGTCTCCTTCTCTGGAGATATTCAAAACTCTCCTGGACGCGTTCCTGTGCAACCTGCTCTGGGTGACCCTGCTCTGGTGGGGGGGGTTGGACTAGATGGTCTCCAGAGGTCCCGTCCAACCCCTGTCAGTCTGTGAAATCATCCTGTGAAACACCCTATAAAGAAGGACACCCTGTCAAATCGCTGCTTTTCCATTAAATCAATAGTAGTACCACTTCTAGGCTCTGATGTATCAGTCCACTTTCTTGAGGTGTCGCACACCCTGTGGTGGCCACGCAAGTCTTAGGAGCTGTAATTCCCTCCAAGGCATGCCACAGGCTGCTGCCTGGCTGGTGGCCTTGCTGCTCCAAGCCTGACAGCCGTCTCAGCAACCCTTAGCACTGCTGCCGTGCTGACCTTTGCGACTGCTGACAACTGGGGAATTTGTAGAGCAGCAGGCTCCAGTAAAACTTGTCAGAATTAATATAAAAGTAGACATACTCATTAACATTGTCCCTCAAATAAGGGCTGGTTGGCTAGAGCGTCGTTACAGAGACACCATTTACTCTCACTGTCTGCGATGCAAAGGTGGAAGGTGAGCAATGCACCAGGACATCAAACCTGCAGGCACAGGGAGATGGCGTGCACCACCTCCTGTCATCGTGACGAGGGCATGCCCGGCCAGCCTGGAGGTCCCACGGCCAAAACAGCTACTGGAAACAAGAAGATGTGTACCCTCCACCCATCAAGTCCTATCCTCTGACCCATTGCTGACCCATGGTCTCAGTTTCGGTACACCAGCAACATGGGGTAGACCTTTTTTGTGCATGTTAAAAAAAAACCAACTCTCCAGAAAGGTTGATTAAGGCACCACAGTTTGTTACAGACTCGTCACCAACCCACCCGTCAGCTCCAAGGAGTTTTAACACTCCTGTCATTATGCTGCTGATGATTTCACTTATTGTGCTTTCAGGTCGGGGCACAAGAGAGTCTATCAAAACCAAGTTTAATTAGTGATCCGTGAAGCGCTTGTAGGTTCACAAACCAGTCAGCCCCCTGACCTCTCCCAAGGAAGTCATCCCACTGGGGCTGATTTCGAATGCAGCCCAACAGCTCATCCTGTGCCAAGCCAGGGTCCTTCTGACCCCTTCCTCCCCATCGCTCCCCAACAGCTCTCAGTGCTGCCGCTCGTACCAGCATCCAAGCACACCTGCCGTTAGGGGATTTTCCATGACATACATCTTTCCCCTGCAAACCTGAAAAGGTCCCAAGAACAGGCAAACAACCCCGTGCCTGCACAGACTGCAGCACAGCCAGGACCTGCAAGAAGAGCCAGGATGGAGCTGCTGCCACAACAGCGCTGGGTCAGCCCAAGATGGTCCGTTCTCCACCCCAAGGAGAACACACTCACACGAAACAGACTGTGAGCTGAGGCTGGTGTGCCCTTGGCTCTCTTACTGGTGCCATCATCTTACTAATGAAGATCTAACGTTGGTTGGCCGGGGGGTTGGTACCAGACCCGTGTGCTAGGGTACGGATTGGCAAGTTGGTTACTTCCACACCCCTCAGTTGTGTCTTGCATAAACTACTTGTGAATGTACCTGCAACAGAACCCATACAGTACTGCAAAGGGATATAAAACTGTCCAGTAACACTCATTTTCTACATGAGTTTTACACCTGCATTTCAACATTGTTGAGACACCTATAAAAATATAAACGGAGAAGTAAAGCTGATGTAAAAGTTGAGGCAATGATGCGTGCATTAGGACACTTAAAATAATCATTTGTATTATGTCCAGTTCTTTCACGTACTTGTCCGAGGGACCACAGAATTTTCTTTGATTCAGATTGTTCAAAATAACCTCAGAAGGGACTAACAAGCCCAAACTTCACAACAGTTAAGCTGGTGCACCAGTTTCAGACACTACCAATATCTTTCACGAGACACGTTTTCCTCCATGCTGAGGCCATTGCGTCACCTCCAGAATCTGCTTCTGGTGTCGGGCTGCAGGTAATGAACCGCTCACCTGGACCCCCTCCAGAAAGTGCAGTAAGTTCTGTAGCGAATCTCACAGACTGCTGATTTCTGGCAGTTTTTCTTTGCAATTTATCAACAGGTGGGATAGCTGAGGTTCGTTCTGCCTTGCACTCACAGAGAGCTCAGGTGCCAGCAGCACCAGGCAGCGACACGCACAGCGACCCTGCTCTACGCCATCTGAGCTCCCTCGGTTCTGCAAGCCTCTCCTTTCCAGAATCCAGGGGGTTTGAGACCACATCATAAATTAGTAACAAAGAATGGGAAACGGCCCTGCCCCATCTGTTAGACCACCTTGCATCTGATTTCTGGGCAGAGGCAGCCTGTGTGATCAATAAGAAGGAGCTACACAAACAAAATAATCACAGCAAACCTTCCATCTGTGGGGCTAAACTACAGCATTAGAGAAGGGGAATGACTAAGGAGCCAAAGAGGTGGAGAACTCACCCCAAGAAGACAGAAGCCAACCTCTTCAGAGCTAACAGTTCAACACTTAAGCAATCCCATGAACAAATATGCAATTAAAAGAGCACAAAAATCCAGACACCTGCTGCAGAGGAGGCAAGGGTGGTGGGGTCCCTGCAAAGTAGGGAGGGTGAAGGTAATGACTCCCTACCACACAATCATCTCCTTCAAACACATCTTCCTAAGTATTTTCAATTCCTTTGAGAAACCTTTTGACAATGCAAAAAAACCCAGAAAAATAAAGAAGAAAAAACCCCAGAAAAGTAAAGAAGAAAAAAAAAACAGATAGGGGAGATAATGCTCTTGTTGGCCAGCTAAATCCATATAATACTGTTGGAAAAAACTGGTAGAACAAGATGATTGTCAGGCAGACACATGAGCTTCTTTCTTTAACCTAAGTAAATAAATTAATGAATAAAATTAGTTTGACAAAGTAGAAATCTCTGGGGTTTTCAGGCATCAATTAACACTACAAAAAGTCAAAATGACCGACTGAATTCTTGAAGCAAGTAAAACCCTGGGAGATTCGATACCTATTGAACAGAGCCCTTAGCAGCTAGCACTTGATACTGGAGAAACTGATATTAGACATCAAAATTCATTGTAAGTGCATAAATGAGGGTGAGGTCATCTCCTTAACTAATTTACTCATTAACATTCATCCATCTGGCCCAGTCTGGAAACCCAGGACTACACTATAAGCCTCTCCTTTCTGTTTTCCCATCCACTTCAGTAGAAGCTTTAGTTGGTTTTCACAAGTGTAGACAGCTATCAGGAAGGGTAACGTGCCTGGATATGCCTATCCTTAATAAGTGCTCCAGGAGAGCCTTCAGGATATTTTAGTAATTCATTAAGGAAAAGAAAAAGTTATCTCTGCAAGCCCCCTGAGGACCTCTCCAGCATATAGAGTGAGTTAGTGCTGGTACAGGGTAGGGCTTAAAACTCCGTTCATTTTGCCTGTAATAATCAAATGTGAAGCTCTGTCAGGTAGAAGACTTCATATTAAAAAGATGAAAACTAATTTCAGTCCTGTATTTTCATTATAAAAATATAATATCCCAGCAATATTCAGAAGAGAAGATGCATAATTTCCAGCAGAAGAGCACAAGACAGAGAAACCAACAGTACCAAAGCCTGAGAAATTCCCTTGTGAAGGCTGTCCCCGAGCTAATCAACATGCACGTGCACTGACCAGATAATCAAGGAAGATATGTCTGACTTTTGCTAATCAGTGCTAAAGCCACAGAAGGTTAGCATGGTAAATAGTCCCATCATGGCTGGGAAAGGCTTATTGCCAGCTCCTGCAGCCCGTGCCAGGGGCCACAGCTGAACGAATAAAAACACAACTCCTAATCTGGTTAGCTCAGGTCTGGTCAAAACTACGCATGGTTAGTTGTGATAATAGTCCGGGATGCCAGTCTGGGACCGAAATGGCACAAAGCAGAGGTGAAGTAAAGTTTTGTTGTCACTGGAAAAAAGGAAACTGTGGGGTTTGCCGTGATGTAACTCTCTGCACAAGTCCTGCAGTGATGAAGGGCTCCAAGAAGATGCTCTAAGTAGAGCCACTGTTTTGAAGGCTGATGGAGACAGAGCAAACTCCAAGGGCATCTGCTCACCCAGAGCAAAACTTACAGTGCCTTGTCTTCCCTGTGTCCTACACAAAGAAGCTCTTCCCGTCTTAAAAACAAAACCTCAAACAAAACCAGGACCTTTCCCTTTGTGTGCACTGCAGATTTTGCCAGCAGTGTGCTTGTTTTCATAAATCCTTCCCACATCATTGGGGGGGACCTGGGAACATGCAGCTTCAATGAGTTTGCCAGCCTACAAAATGGTGAGCCATGTAAAAGTACAACAGCACCTTGTACTCTGACAGCCGTGCAGGTGCTGTAGCTTTGCACCTGGATTGTTTTTACTATTTTTTTTTATTTAGGAGGAATGCAGACATTCCTTACATCTCTACCGCACAGAAGAGGATGCAGAAACCCCCCTGGTTAGAGGCAGCCAGCTGGAGTAAAGGGAGAGGATAACCCCCACGGAGAGGCTGGGCAACAGGCTGCTAAGTGCAGGAAACCTAAATCAGAGGCAGCTCCCACCAGTGACTCCAAAGCCAAGAGGAGCTCTTCGTCCCTCAGCCCCAACGCCTTTGGCAGCTAGTTTGCCTGTCCATCCGATCACTTCCCCAAGCCGTCTGCTCTTACACTAAACCAGATCAAACCCTGTATTTTCTTAAATATATGGCAATGCCCAGAGAGCAGCTGTGCCTGCTGCTTCCCAGCTCTCCAAGAGGAAGGTCCAGGGAAGCAGGACGAGAGCTTCCAGCAGCTGGGAGAGGTGTGAGCCTGTTCCCCAGCCATGCTGCTCCAGGGATGGGGGGCACTGGGCTAGGACGTGCTGCTCTGAGAGCAGCAGAGATTTTACCTGGTCAGATGCAGGGCTCCTGGGACTCTACCCTCCAGGATAAATGTGAAGTTAGACCTTCAGTGGAGCGGGGAGCAGGAACCCACCTCTGAAGAGAAGCTGCAAACACTGCTCTGAGCAATTTAAAACTCTTCACCTGACCAGAGTTGCTGCTGAACAGCATGGAAAACAGTGAAATCACAATTTCAGAAGCATTGTCTTGATTTAGATGAATTCAAGCTCTCAAAAAACCAAGCACGTCAGCCACCCAGAAGCACATTAAGGACTTTTCCTGGCAAAACCAAGACAGTTGACAATCATAACCCCCCACCCACAGGGAGGGAAGCAAATGCTGAACCGCAGAGCTCACGGCGAGGGCTGAGCAGATTACACTGTTGTTCTGCGTGCCTCTAAGGAGGAGGATTTGTTGCCAGCCATTTTCTGGGATTTAATCTGTTCCCTCCACTTCCCATGGTAGACTAGAAAACAATTAATGCCGAACAAAGTGGTGGAAGTTATCTCGAGTTTTGCTTTGATGCCAAACCACTGAATCTGAAGACTAAAACAATGCGGCTCCAGCTCCCTCGCCCCGCCTCACCTCGAAAGGGCAGGATGGAAGGGAATTATTAATTCCACCTCCTACTGTTCCCAGCACTTCAGGAGGTTATTCCCAGCAAGGGAGCACTAGGTTTTGAATCTGCTTCCAAAAAATCTTCAGCTGTCAAATTCCTCAGAAAGATGTGTTAAGAAGAAAAACTTGCCAGGAAAGCAAATGAAACCTTTTTAGTGAAGAGACAGAATATATTTATTTTTCAATAATAAAACCCTATAACAGTGATGAAGTCACAAGGGTCAGAATAAAGCTAGTGTTCCTCCATTAGAGCGATGTTTCTTTGATGTCTCTAAACAGGCATAGTTAGCCAGGCATGCATCTTTCCAGGCAATTCTTTGCAATGAATTTTTTAAATCAGTCATTGAAATCACAGGCAGAAGCAACAACTAACCATTTGCATGTACAGTGATTTTAAAAGCAAAATGCCAAATCCACATATAATAGTATTAATTCGCATCACAGATCAAAAAAGGGTACTAGCTGTAAGGCTGTTTCTGTGGGAACTCAGAGGAAAATAAGAGGTGTTTTCATTATAAGAGGACATTGACTTCCCCAGTACAGACTATTTCCCTTCCTTTAAAGTCTTTCCTACCAGCAGCAGACAGATTTATGGATTAACTCTTTGGTGTACACCCGCTCTTCATTTCATCAGCCAAATGAACCTTATGTTCAGACATCTCTAATAACCTGAGAGGGTTAAAGCTGTTAGCCACTAATGCAGGATGAGGAGATCCACATTAACGCAACCTCCACACTGCTCTTTATAACACAGTGCCTTCGGAAATCCCTGCCCATAGACCATAAATCCACCACAATCCCGGCACCTCCCGCTGACCGCTATGGCCTAGGTACCCCACCCTACACAGCACAGAATCAGTTTTAGAAAGCCATGTGCATCAAGACTGTCCCTTGCCAGGTGAGAAAGAAAAAAATCAGAAAAGTCAAGTCATATTCTTGGAGATCCTCCTACCTAGGAGTGGGGTGAGGGCAGCAGATCGGAGGTGCACAAGTCTGGTTTCACAGGGGCTAGGACATGGGAGAGCAAGTCAAACCCTGGGTTTGTAAGTCAGCAATCAAACTGCAGGTCAGCCTCTCCTGTTAGCTCTCATTCGTGGAAAAACTGGCCCTGTGCAATTTGCAGCACACAAGAAACAAGTCCTACCGCAATGCGGAGCATCAGTTTCATCTCATCCTTTTCCTCCTCCAGCCTGTTTGTGATTTTATACTGAGATTGAAGATCTTCTGCAAAATGGATTGTCATTTTTCCTTACTTGTACAAAACTGGAGCAATGGGGTCCTCATCCATCACAGAGCTTCCCGAGCGGTAAAGACTTACAAACAGCAACCATGCCACCAAGCAGCCTTTTCAACGGGGAAGAAAACAGTATAACTCACGACCAGCACTGCAGCCTTCCCAGCACAAGGCAGTAAGAGGGGCACCCTCTCTTCTACCCAGCCACCGGCCCCTTTCGTTCTCACCACTCCCCAAAACCAAAGCCAATTATTTAGTTACGAGGCATTTGAAGCCCTACCCAAGAAGGGCAAGAAAGCAAAGCCCAGACTCATGGAGGCAGCTCGCCCCAGTGACTTCCAGCCTCAGCACCCAGTTCCAGAGTTTAAGGCTTGGTCTCTTGATGAGCATTTGCAGATCATGACTTCTGGAAGGGATTTCATGAGCATTTCTACAGCTATTAGAAGAGTAAAACTGCCACTGTTGGTGGAACAAACCCAGCCCTGACAGCGGAATTTGCTGTCAGGTACAGCCAAGAATAACATGAAGAAATCAGCACAACTGAGATGCTGCAGCAAGGAAGCGTACAACAGAAATAGGCTAGAAAAAGAGGTTCTCAGGCACAATGGAAAAACCAAGTAATAAAGTAAACTCCAAAAGAAATTCGTTGTGAAGAAGAACATTTTACTGTGTCATCTAGGTTACGTAAATAAATCTTCTGGCTGTGCTTGTGTTTGGGATTGTGTGAACATCAGGACCTTTGCTGCAAGAGCAGCTGTGACACTGAGACACTTGAAGCACATACCGTTATTTGCTTTAATTCATCAGCATCACCAGTCTGGGTTGTTCAATGCTTTTGGGTGATAGTCTCAAATCATTTGAGACTGTCAAAGCACATTTGAAGAACCTATCACTAGCACAAGGGGCCAGAAGTAACAGAGGATTTGGAAACGCATTCAGACACCAAGAGATAGATAATGTAAGATACCGAGCACAACATCTAAACTACTGTGCCCCATGGAGCAAATCATGAGCAAAGGTGACACCACAAGAGGAAAGAGGGCTTTGTAGCACAGTATTTAGGTTATTCCACCAGCACTGTTATAACCCCTTTGAGAGTTTTGCACCACAAACAAAGCAGGGCAAGGCAGCTGCTGGATGTTGGGTGGTCTTTGCAGTTTCAAGGACTACATACAGAGACTTTAGGTACCTTCAGTCTTTTGAGATTTGAATTCAATCAAAGCTCAAAAGTTAGAACAAAGATTTGACTTCTGATTAGAGAGATACACCACTCGCCTGTTTAGTTGTGAAAAATCAGAAAGCTGACTCCATGCCATTCCTTTGTAAACAGACTTCAAGCCACCAACAACAAAATGACTCTCCCACTGGTGTGTGACCACGGGAGCAGCACTTGTGAAGAATTAACAGATTCACAATACAGCTCTTGCAATTTTCTGTATTTCACTGCAGCTCAGTATAAGTCCTACAAAGCAACCTTCCTGAGTCACTCATCTCCACAGCAGAAGCAGCCAGTCACCTCTCTCCTACAATTTCTACGTAGTTGGAACAAATGGTGGCCCCATCAGTCAGGAACAGGAAGACAAGGGTGGTTGTACCAGTCTCCCCGTGCCCTCGTGCTGAGCAGTGACTGACTGAAGAGGACACAGGCAGCAAGGGATAAGTCAGATGCTTTCGGTTAGGCACAAGCCCTTGCCACTTCAGCTTAGCAGCATGTGGTATCACTGAATGATTACTTAGACCTTCTCTGTTCCCAGCTCAGTTTGGGGGTTTTTCCCCAAGGACAAACAGGAGGCTGACCTTGTTTCCATCTGCATGTTAACAAAAATAAGCAGAATGCACAGCTTTCGCAGATGTTTGTATTTCTTTTGCAGCACCAGGAGCTCCATGCAGCCTCCCAGGATGCAACTTGACTGGGCATGCACTTTGGGCAGCCTGCGTGTCCTGAGGAGCTTGCAGCAGAACAGACAAAGTGGGGATGTATGGCTGTTGTGAAATGCGGGATTTCAAATCCACTTCTCAGTAGCAGTTGAACCTACGCTCGTACAGAGGTTTCAGTATTTGAGTGTTGAAGTGGCAAAATAGAGACAAATGACTGCCTCCTCTTGATCAAAATTCATCTTGTTCAAGTGATTGTACAGGGGCTACATCGAGACCTCCTCCCAGCTTCCACAGCAGGAAGCTCTTCCCTTCCCCAGCATTCAAAAAGCCTTTGTTGGGCAAGAACAACATTGGACTCCTGGACTGCCTTGGGACAGAGGACACCATTTCACTGAACTTGTTCACAGAGTGGAGCTTGGCTCTTTTGGTGCACCCAAATACAAACAACAATTACTGTGGCAGCAGCATCAGATGTGTGAGGGAATCTATTTCCCTTTGTTTTAGCTGGAACCCCAAACCAGAAAGCGTACTTTTGAGATCAACTTACTTTGCATGACTACAAGGTTTAAGCCAAATCATGACAGCATCAAAATCACAGAATCACTACGGTTGGAAAAGACCTGCAAGATCATCAAGTCCAACCATCAACCCAACACCACCATGCCCACTAAACCACGTCCCACAATGCCACGTCCACACGTTCCTTGAACACCTCCAGCGATGGTGACTCCACCACCTCCCTGGGCAGCCTGTTCCAGTGTTTCACCACTCTCTCAGTAAAGACATTTTTCCTAATATCCAGCCTGAACCTCCCCTGGTGCAACTTGAGGCCATTTCCTCTTGTCAGATTGTTTCTCAGATGGGTCTCCCATTAAATTAAAGAAAAGAAATCTTACTTAAGGCCAAGAAGCCTTCAAAACACCTTGACTAACTACACAATAATCTGTCTCAACTGTTAATACAAAACCCACGTAGTTGCAGGCAGCATGGAGAACCTGTGTCTAACTCCAAGTCCACAAACTTCCCCTGTTTGCACTACAGAGAATCCCAATAAACCTACATTTCACAGGCTTATGCCAGGACATATGAGATTGTTTTAACAGAGAACAATAAAACTAAACACATGAAAAAAGCCAACCACAAAAACTACTAAGTGGTAAATGTTCCACAATCTGCATATCTTTACTTATTCAAAAAACGCTTGATGTCAGAATCTTTACTGTGCTCGCCAGCATTGATAAAAAGTAAGACGATATTCTTGAGATGAAAAAAAGAATAAAATAATAATGATGAATGTCTGCTAAATTAGCTAAATTATTAATGTTGTCATTATGTCTGGGATGGTAATAACAGAAATCTCGGTGTTAAGATCCATTAGCTACAAAAACCACAGGATGTGAGAGCAGGCAGAAAGCTTTCTAGATGCTTTTCTTAAGGCAGCACCTCCACAGGCTCAGCACAACAGACACATTTGTTGATGAATGAGGCTGTTTGTCCCCCGGCTTTAGCCAGACAGATATCGTTTGGACTCACTAGAAACACAGAACAGGAGCTGTTGTTCTTAAACATCCATGAGGTATGACTGCTACCTGGAGCAGAGCTGCATGGAGCCACTGACCTAATTCTGCTTCCCAACAGCCCCCAAAGCTCTGGGCTACTTTCACCCAAACTCAGCCTTGGTTCACAGCCGCTGTCCAAGTATAGGACTATAAACGTATCTGTTATCTGTGTAGAAACCATCGTGATTCTCACCCTTTCGCTCCAAACCTGGTATGGCATTTACCCTACGTGTTCAGACCAACACAAAGGACATGATTTCCAGTCTGCAAGCCAGGCACCTTGCTGTCTCCATATGAAAAAAGAGCTCCTCTGTGTAAATTACCCCCCTGGGATTTGGAGTCAGATGTTTTGCTCCCTTCCTCCCAATTTTCACTCGTGTAGAGGCTATTCTTGAGTCAGAGACTCACGCCAGCTTTATTGGTCCATGGCTGACTGGTAACAGATAAACCCTATGGGACAACAGCAAATCCACCATGAGAACTAACGCCGTCCTATGAGGGGAGCACTGCAGTGATTAAGCAGATTTATTTAGGAAGTTTTTAATTGCACAAGACTGAATTTGTTTATCTACTCCTAAAATGGGAGTAGATAAACTTCCATTTTATTCTAATCATTGCAGGGAAAACTCAAGACTCCTCCCTGCTTTTGAGGGAGTTTATGGGCAGATGTAGCACAGCTGCAGTTCCCCAAAAATGGCCATTTCACACATGGGGTTAATTAAAACCAACCAAACAAAAAATCTAGCCAACGTAGAGTCCAGTGAGTTCAACCAGCTTTAGACCCAAGACCTAAAAAAGATCTTGTGCCCTTTCAATCCTTTTAAATTGAAAGTGCGCTGACGACTACCGCGGGAGACAGAGGGGTCCTTAGTAGGATGCTGGAAGCACATTAAAGAGAAGACTTATTTTGTCTTACGATTTTGAATGGCACGCATGCCAAATGCGAAGACTGAGAGGATTAGTGGGATTAACTGATTGCTCTTCTCAGCCCAACAAAACTGGGCAAGCATCTCTCTGTTTGGTGCTGAGCCTCCCAGAAATGGGACAACAAGGATCAGAGAGAGAAAAGGCAGCATTGTGTTGGCAGGACTCTTACCAAGACCCAACGCAGAAGGCAAAGCACGTGGAGGATGGCTGACCCAGCAGCACCTCCAGGATGCCTCTTCCCGTGTTCACAGTGGGGGGCTGTTGCTCACAGCCTCCATCACACCGAGGTGTCGTAGTCTTGGTGTGTGCAGCCGACACTTTCAATATTTCCAGGTGAAAAGCTGGCACACACACAAAAATCCAAGACCTAGTCTGCATGTGTAAGTGACTTCAATAAGTAATGTACTGCAAGAAAGAAATCAAACAGCCTGCAATGTTTAATTTATTAACCTTGTTTCCACTGGGAACGGATATGAAACTAGTCATGGTTTGATTCATTTTGTCTGTTTCTATCAGTCCACCAACACGCGGTGCAAAATTCCAGGTAGTGTGAAAAGGTGACACTAATTACTTGGCAGCACAACCCTGCAATCTGTCCTGCTGTACAGCCTTCCCACATGGCCCAGCTGAGGCCATACCCAGTCAGTGACCCAGAGAAATCATCCTCTGTCAGACATCTGCTATTCAAGGCTGGAAGTTTTACAGGAATGTTGTGCAGATGCAGTGCGAGGGATTTCCACCAGCTATACTGCTGCAAAGCAGCTAGGAAGCCTACTCTGGTGAGTAATACAGGAATTCAGAGGGAACCCTCTACTCATGCCAGACCTAGCAATAGGAAGAATTAAATTGAATACTCCTGCAGATTTTTTTTTGTTAAAATGAAGAAAATTTTAATATCCATTAGTGGAATTTGCCCACGCTCCTGCATGCTTTCATAGAGGAGAGGAAGGAAAGGATTCAGACCATCTAACTTCAGATGCGTGCTGCTGCCGTTTGCATCAGAAGGGTTTGTTCCCTTGGCTCACCGGACAGCTACTGTTAAGAGCCAGGCTCCCGTTTCACAGCAATTCCTAACAAAAATGCTTTAAATTATACCATCAAGATGCTTATTTCTATTGGGCTATCTAGACCGTGGGGAGACTGGCCTCCTAGCCTGGCACCTATATTTTTCCCAAACTTGTTAGTCCTGCTGCAGGCATGCTCTGGACAGTCTGCCATGGGCATCATCACAGAAGCAACCCCTGGGAAGGCCAAGCGAAATGAGAGATATTTCTCACCATGAGCATTAAAACATCATGAACACAGCAAATAGGAGGGAAGAGGAAAGAGGTCTAAATAAGGTCAAGTACGTGGGGAACGTGGGAAGAGGGGTTGACCTCAGCAGGTCAGGTTCAGCGAGACCAGAGCTTGCATTACCCTCCAGAAGGAAGAGAAAGTCCCCACTACTCTCATATCTCCAGTCCCACCAGACACTGCGTTTGCCTTTCTGCAGCCTGAGTGGAGTTTACCAGTGATTAAACTAAAGCCATCAACTATCACTCCAACTATCACTGGCTCCACTGAAGTATACAGAATGTCTGGCCGCAGACTTTACAACAGGCAGTCTTGGTTCCTCTGCCCTCCAACTTATCTAATAATACAGGTCCAAGATAGCAACTCAAGGGCCCTTCTCACCACAGCACACCTCACCATCAAGGCAAAGTCAATGGGAACAGGAAGACACATTGCAAAAAGCATTTTTAAAAATCTCCCTGCAATCTAAACAGGGCTTGCTGAATTTTGCTTGCTGCAAAACCACCATCCAGTATTTTTTTTTCCTCTCTCTTTTCTGGTCAGAAGCCACAATATAAATGTTTAATGAGAGTAATAACTTTCCTATACAACTCTTGCCATAGAAGATGCTTATTTGTTTGACAGAAACTCCTACATCATCTTCTAAAGGCAAATATTAGCAAAACAACAGTTATTTGAAGCTGCTAATGCCATCTCCTATAATCTTCTCTCTTCACTTTAAAAGAGCCATTTTCTCTCTGCGACAATTAAATTCCTAGCGTTACAGGTTAGCACAAATACTCTCTTAATGCAGATACCTTCACAAGCAAGACTCTCCGGTAAGCTAGCATTAGTATGTCACCCTGTAGACATAGCAAAATCAATCTTTTTCAAAAATTGGCCAGCAAACAACATCAAATGTCGCAGAGCTAAGTATCATACGGAAAGATAGAGGCTATCCTGGCACACAGAGCTTGTACCTGAACAGCTGGGAATTGAAGCTGTCTTTCAAATCCCAGTTTCACTGCTTGGCTCTGCTAGTAACCAGCCTCTTCCCAAGACCTTTTCTGTGGTACCCTCCACTGTCACTCCAAAATACATTAGCAATGAATAAAAGATGCTACAGACAAGGTCAAGTGACAGGTCAATTTGAAGTCGGAGCAGTCACACATCATTTTGCAGCACTTGACCTCTAAATCCCATTGTTATACAACAAAATCATCTATTCAAGACACAGGCTGAGCTCAGTTGAAAAGATACTCTGTTTGCACCTTCCAACTCCCCTAGGAGCATAGGTTAACTTTAAAAATTCCCCTCGTTACCCATGAAGCCTCAGTGGTTAATTACCCCTGCGCCGCACAAGATAGATGCGGCAAGGGTGAGGGGGGAGCGTGCCGGGCAGGACCCGCTCAGGGCTCTCTGCAAACCAACCCATTAGAAATCGAGAAATTCAGCACCCTGGAGAAACACACAGGTTTTTTCCTGATTCCTAAGAGAGTAAAGACATGCAAGCTACATTCACACTTGTACAACTTCCACTTGACATGGGGAAATTCTTCTGCAGAAATGAATTAAACCATTTAAGCAAGAGGCATCCGAGTGATCTGGGAGCACAGAGTGCATTCAGAGGGATTTGTAGCTTTCTGACAGACTCTGCATTTGATAAAAACTTTCTGATCTAGTAAATGATCTGTCATAATAACCGCTTCGAAGAAGAAGGAAAAAAAAAAGCTGCTGAAGCATTAGCTGTAACTTTACAATCAATAATGAGCAATGTTTGCTTGGGAATTGATCCAGGCCTCTGTTTTTATTTTTAGCTGGAAGTATTTGCCTGGCAGACAAATACCAAAAGAGGGGAGGGAGAAGGGTTTACCAAACGTGATTCTCTATTAATGATTTTGGATTATATTTAAGTAAAGCCATCTCAGACAACATCAGAAAGTATCTCCTCCAGCAATGCCGTTATTTTTCTTAAGAAGTTCCTGATATTCTAAAGAATCGTATAAATTATGCTCTGTTTTCCCCTAGGTCAAGATTTAAGGTTCCTCACCTGGAAAAGGATGAGGTTTGTGCTGCAGCCCGCCTTGCCGCTGCCGGCAGGACTCGTACAGTCGGCTGCTCCCCCGTGCGCTGCTCAGCCCGGAGACACGCCAGCCCCGCATGGGAGGGTACAACCAGGAGGCACGGCTGAAGCGCTGAGGTGTGAGGTTTTATAGCTCCCGGCACAGCTCATGGTGCTGTCGGCATTTTTGTTCCTAGAGGAAAACTTTGTTTCACACCCTGCTTTAACCACAGTGTTTTATACAGGTAAGCGGTCTTGCTTTTTCCTATTTCTCACCTTCCCTGTACATTTTTTCCAACCACCCTCTAACTTGAGCAGGAGAGAGCATTACTTCTCATCCTCACTTGTTATCTCCGATCCTTGCCAATAAGACAGCCGGAACACGTTGGTCTGGACAGCCCGGATTAGCTGTGCTGCCAGGGTCAAAGCGAGCACCTTCCTCGCGTTAACCCAGGGTCCGGGCACAGACAGCGAGCACCGAGGCAGGTTTGCTAGAATGGGACCAAGAATTTGCTGTCATTTGCAAAGTTTTTTTAAAATAAAGCCCTCAACACCTGGTGTTTACAGTGAATGCCTCAAGCTCTAATTTAGCACCTCTTTCACCAACACAGACTGTTGGAAGGCATGTGCTACCTGTTTGCCCCTCTTAATTTACATGCTCTGCTTTGACACAGAGATGAAAACCGTAACACCAGGCAGATCCCATCACTGTGGACTCCAAACACCAGTGAAAGCCCTGGCAATCTTCAGCTGGGAAGCCAGGAGAGCAGTCAACAGCACTGACAAAGTGTTTTGAGCTCAGAAAAAAGGAAAGGGGTGCAGCTACCCATGCCAACTGCCTGCCACTCAGCAGCAACACAGAACTGCAAACATGCTGCATGCAATCATGTGGGGACCAGCTTACCCATGGTGTTAAGGATAAGCCCCAGACCTCACTATTTTCTACCTTTCTTTGGCATCTTTTGAGTATTCTCCTTGCAGGAAGGGAACCAGAAGCAGCATCTGACCCTACTATTCCTGCTGGATACCTCTGAAACAAGACTAGCACCCGAAAGCATGTACAACAGGCTTGAACTGAGACAGCAGAAGTCACACAGCAAGCCAGAAACACATGCCCTGTGTTTGTAAAACTGTAGAGAGCGTTTCAGATTTCATTGCGATTTAGTATTGTCAGTTTGTGACCCATGCCATTCCTTACGTTCGTTGCCCTGAGTACTGCCGGGGAGGTGGCAGGCACAGTGTACGGAGGGATACGAGAGGACAATGAAGGATGGATCTGGAGCACTCTGGCAACTAGAAAAGGGAAAGCGCTTTAAAAAAAGCTCCGAGTGATAGGGCTGCAACTTTGAGCTGTGTGGCTGTCTGAGATCACCAAGCTCTGCTCGGCAGCATGCAAGCAATGAACCACAGCACAGAGGATACAGGATCCATGTGCTCCAGAGGTGGTTGATACAGCTCCTGGCATCCTCAAGGAAAGGCCTGGCATGTTTAGAGCTACAGCTCTAGCGCTTGCTGAAGGGAAGCGTTTGAAAGAGCATTACCTTCGAGCAACAATATCAAAAAGAGCAAAGAACAGCATGAGATCATTCTGCTGTCCTGCAACAGCTCTGTTTGGCAAGTCCTTTGCAATGAGCATGCCTTAAAGAGCCTTAAAAGCATAATCTGTCTGATCTGTAAATGGCATTTCTGCTTCTAAGGCACCCAAGGGATTCCAGGAATGGCACTGAGGGTGTTTTGCAGGACAGCACTGCAGGATGGGAAAAGAGACCGGAACCTGGTGAGAAAAATAAGGATCCAAAACTAAATAGTTCACATGAAAAAAGGTTTAAGAAACAGCTGCTTTCTCCTCAAGCTTCAAGAAGTCCTCCCCCCTCTTGTGCTGCAAACTTCTCGCAGACATGCAAAATCTCTGCAGTGACAGTCTGCTAGCAAGGGATTCCAAATCTGCCCTCCAGCTCCCCAAGCTATCCCCCTCCCCAAACCCTGTGGGCAGTTCTTCCCCCATCCCTGTGGCTCCCTACATGTGTGGGATCTCAATTAGTCTCTAGCACAAGGACCCAGACTGCTCCCCACTGAGCCCCCGCAGCTGGCCAGACCCCTGCTCTCCCCAGGGATGGAGTACGGACACCTCAGGCGAGAACGGCTGGGAACACAGTTCATGGGATGGTGTGACAAATCTTCTTGTAATTCATAGCCATCTGAGTGTCCTTGAACTGTAACCGCTGCTGCAGCCCCTATTAACGCTTAGTAACAACCAAGACAGCTCTAGCTCGTTTTTATACGCTTGGCAGAAGGTGTCCGAACAGCAAAGGCAGGCAGGCATCCTAGCACTGAGCTGCTGTTAAACGGAGATCCAGACTTTGTCACCACCAAAGCTTTTAATTTGGGGCCATCTATCACAGTGGATGTTCAACATGATGACAGAGACAAGAAAGTTGTTGTCCACATGTTTGCAGCTTCAGGAACCCTCAACTTAAAGAAAAAATGCAAAGACCCCAGGGTAATTCCCAGCAGGGATGATTTAGCAGACTTCTGAAGACCAAACCAGACCTCTCCAGTCACAAGTATCTTCTCTCTCAGTAGCCCCGTGTCCCAATTCATGGGCAATGAGCTGTCAGCTGCTCTTCATTGTTTGGCTCCTTCGAACCGAGACGACAAAAACTGATGCTGTCAGGAGCATTTTGTCTACACTGCTGCTTCTGATGGCCCAGTAAAGGTTAGGGACTGCTGCTCCAACCTGTGCGTAGCTGCACATGGCATTTATGCTCTGTTTTTAAATAGGAGCAGCCCACTAATATCACCAAGGGACAGAGATGGTTCAAGAAAATGAAACATGTATCATCAGCTTTGTTAAAAACCTACTTTTTTGACCTGGTCTATTACCTCCTGGCAATCCATTCACTCTCACACCAAGGCAATGCAGAGAGACTGTCAATTTGGCTTGTACACAGAAGGACCCACAAAATTAAAATCTCCATGCCAAAGTCAAGTGACTTGCTCACTCCTTTCTGTTAACCCAGGACCTCCCCACCATACAGATCAGGTGGGCCAGTTTCAAACTCCTGTCTCTTTATTCTTTGAAGCTCAAGGAAAGATCTTTAGAGTTTTTTCTCATCCAGCTGTAATTATAACTTGAGTTTTAACTCATACAATTAAATGAAACTATTGAAACATGCAAACAAGAATTATGAAATCCAGGTTCTATTTCTCTTTCAAACTCTCGTTAATTTATGGATATTCAGAAGTTTAGGACATCACAGGAAGGCGTTTGTCATGGATTTCTTTTAAGCGTGGGATCAAAACAAAAAAATCCTTAGGTTACAAAAACACTGGGCAAGATGGACAGATTATATAGTAAGAAAGCCCATCATCTCTCTCCAGTCTAAAACAAGAAGCAGCAATAGGTCATTGACAGCAGACTATAGTCAACAGAGAAAAAAAATCTTCATACATTATGATTCAGTTTTTCCTTTGTTGACTACACTTTGCTGTCAATCATTTACAGTTTTTCTTTATTTGAGGTAGGGAAAAAGGTTGCTGTCTCCTTCTTCCCTAGCAAGCTATCTGTTTTCTTGCGTGCACTTTCTACCCAAGGTATTTAAATGTTCTCATCTTGTACTTAACAGAAATATATAATAAACCTCCCAATTACCTTCTACCCTTTTAAATGTCAAACCAATCAAAAGGTTGAAAGGGGAAAATTAAAGCCTATTTTCAGAAGAGCACACTTACTAATGTATTACTGACCTTGAAGAGAAGAGTAAGATAACGCAACTTTTAGTACATACCCTGGCTTCCAGCCTACAGGAGGAATTCAAAAATGTGGGGTCTGTTGCAAAAATGACTCTTAGAAAATGTGATCAGATCTAATCTAGGTATCTACCCAAAACTGCGATATCTGATGGGTCCTGGTTTCAGTATTACCTCTGTGACTTTGATTAGCTGCAAGATAATTATGTCTGGGAGGAGCAAAGGAGAATAGAAACCAGACTCATTATTAGAAGAGCTGTTCAGGATGCCTATGCAGACAGTGGCATTTGAAATTCTACTTCCTGATTTCATTACAAACAGGGGCCACGTGAGACTTGCTGAATTAACCCTTTCAGCTGGTACCATGGCCAAACGGCATGTGCTGGCTGTCTACACTGCTGCGCACCATGCAGCAAGAGGGGTATGGGAATGAAACCGGACTGTGCAGAGCTGCCATTGCAAAACCATTCTCAGCAAGGCATGACTTGCATCTGGCTTCCAGTCTGGTAAGCAGAGGATCAAGCCCTTCTACCAATATACTTTTAAAAACCTTTTTATGCATATTAGAAGAGAATGAAAGTATATACAGGGGAAGGCAAAATGCTTACCAGATGCACACCCAAACAAAGCCACAACAAAGCAAGGGCCTGACTGATGTGGATATTATCAATCTCTTACTCCTCTGCAACCTGCCGTCACTCAAAATACATGCATGCACATTTGGGCTAAGAGAATTAGTGGTCATTTTTCCCTAAGTTTTGGCTCAGCAGCCTTTAGCCTCCCATGAAACCCCCTCCATACACACATTCCCCTTGCTAGGAGCAGTGGGGTCTGCACCATGCTACAAGCGCCACCTCTAACCTGCTTCACCAGCAGATTCTCTGCTGTCCTGTGCAGAGCACGGTGCAAGCACCTTCACACAGCTGAGGCATCGGCGAGCCAGACCGGCATTGGGGAGCTTTGCATGGGAGGCTATGGGAAAGGCTCTTCCAGATCCGCACCCAAAATTTGCAAGCATTAAGATCAAGAAAAATCTTTATCTGGAGACAAAAAGCCACACAGAAAAACATGTTTATCCATATTTCATTATCTTAAAATCACATTTACCCATATTTCACATTGTGCATACGTGATTTTGTTCCACGTATAGCAAGTCTCGTACACGAGCAGACTCATGTACAGACAATTTTGCAGAAATGCACAGACTCCAGCTGCTCATGCAAGCTTTTCCCCATGCATGTGGCATGCTGTTAGAAATCACAACCCTGGCATAGGAACTGCTCATCCCTCAATATTTAGCCCATCAGGCAGTGACGAGGTGAACTACTTCCAATACCTTTGTGCAATAGTATTTCCATATTACAGTGCAGGATCAAGGTCTGGTGGGCCAGAGGGTGTTAGGTGCCATTTGGATTCCTACTACCTCCTGTCACTTTACTTTCCTCCCCACATAGCACTGGGTGTTGTTAAGGAATATGCTTACGAGGCCCATGAAAGACCACCATCCCCATTACACAGAGCATGTTGTGAAAGTTGACATCTATTCTCCACATCCAGGAGTGCCGTACCAATGCTCATGTTTGTCCTTGGTTAACTCTTCAAGGCCAAACCATGTGTTTTCTTCTTTGCCTTCCTGACAAACCTGTTTTCCTCAGATATGAGCATAAGTTAACCCTGCTGAGACTGAGGAAGATGCTAAATTTTCTAATTGCTGTGCTTCACAACAATTATAAAATTATGACTGGTAAAATATTAATTCTTGCATCATAAAAACTGTGTTTACTTGCCTTTTATAGGCACCCTGAGCGCAAATGTCACTACAGGGCACTGTGCACACAATCAGTGGCCTTGGAAGGATAAAGAATGCACAGGCTGTTCCTCTGCACAGGATAATACCGGCTATAATGCTGCAGCCCAAGGAGATTTATGATGCTGGGGCAGCTCCTGGCTCCCTGACTTTGAAAGCATGCTGCTCTTCCCAACGTTTGCTGCTGTCTCTTGAATACGTATGTCCTTGCTCCAGAAACTGCTCTGCTAACTCAGAGGTTAAAGCTCTCCTCCTCTCCCCGTTACCCTCCCGCCCACCACAGGTTACAAGGACCCCCCCAAACACAGAATCACTACGGTTGGAGAAGACCTGTAAGATCATCAAGTCCAACCATCACCCCAACCCCACCATGCCCACTAAACCATGTCCCGCAGTGCCACATCTACATGTTCCTTGAACACCTCCAGTGATGGTGACTCCACCACCTCCCTGGGCAGCCTCTTCCAATGCTTCACCACTCTCTCAGTAAAGAGATTTTTCCTAATATCCAGCCTGAACCTCCCCGGCGAGGTTTAGACATCACCTGAAGAGCTCCCTGGGCCTTTCACTCCAGGTAGACGTGCAGTGCCTCTGCGCAGACCGGGAGAAGGAGAGCAGAGCTCACCAGGCAAGGCCATGGGGCTGGGTTCAGACCCAGGGCTAACCGCTCACAACCACCCAAACGCAGGGCCTGCTCAGCTTCTAACCCACCATCTGGAGGAACAGTCCCCTCGTGACCTGGCTGGCCCCGCTCACTCCTTCTCGGGCCCAGCAGCCCCGGCCCCCTCCAGCACACGTACACCTTGGGGGAAAGGATGGAGGAGTCCCATTCTCATCTGACCACTGACAGGCGAGAGCCCTACTCATGGGATCACAGCCAGGCTGCTGAGAAATCTGCCAGCCGTGCTTGGAGAGGGCCCGAAGCCTATGGTCCCATCTCTGGTCTCCTGGACTGGAGGAGAACTGCTCTGCAAATGCTACATGATATTGCACAGCCTTAGCTGAAGAAATGAAGATAGAAGTCAAGAAAGCGCCACGTGCAGATGAACCTCTTGCAGATGATGAAGTGGTGACCTTCTCCCAGAACATGTTTCAACTTAGAATAAGCTATTTAGAAGACCTGTTCTTCACAGCTACTTGTCTCCTAGGGAATTCAACTCGAGCAGCTGTTTTCTCAAAGGGGAAAGTCTTGTTTCACAAAGAAAATGCAGCCCCATTAAGCCCTTGCTGGGGCTTTTGCATGGGACTATAAGCATTTTGAAGTGGGGATGGACATTTTCCACCTGCAAGAAAAGCACTGTGCTATCTCAAGGAGGGCTGCTGCAGCACCCAGAGCAGGGTTTAAGCTCCCTGCAGACTGAAGCTCAGTCTCCCCTGTCCTTGGGGCATACAGGTGCCAGCAGCCACAGAAACCATCATGCAGCCCTGTAAATTTACACAAACTTAAAGAGATTGTTTTCTTTGCTGCCTTGGCTCCCGAAATTTATTAATGTGGCGCTAGACATCCCCAAGAATAGCGCCTGCCAAGTCCATTCCCACTCTCTAAAACCACGTTATAAATCATACGCCAGGTGAACATCCCGAATGCTGATGACTGGAAGTTATGGCAGTGATGAGGGCTGCCAGGAAGAAAAATGGGTTTTCCTCCCCCAATCCCAGCAGAAGTGTCCAGACACGCCGCAGCCACTGCCCTGTGGGGCTGCTGCTCTGAACAAACTGGAGTGTGTTCACAAGAGCGATCACCACCTCCGCACTGGTTGTTAACACAATTAACGAAGGGATGGTTCAGTGGTTTATAGCTCGAGGTCTAACACTGGTAGTAACAAGAAGGGCCTTCGTTAAGACAGTTTCTTCCATTAGAGCACACTAAAACTATGATTAGTTCTATATTCAGATAATAGAGAAAAACAATTTCCAGTTGCTATAAATCTTCTGACACTGAAGCAGTACTGTCAAGCTACCTATTTGCTTGTTTGCTGCCTTTTGAACATTTCTTAAATGGGGCTGCTGTTAGCAATTTAGCTTCTCAAGACACAATGCAGTTAATTAACCCCGTCACGGGGGAAGCATTTGTAAGGTCAGGCTGGATGCAGAGCAGGTAATCCAGGCTGCACACAGAGGACTCATCTATCCTGCTCCACCAGCGCATGCCTGGGCAGCCTGTGCAGGTCCAGCAGGTCACCAGCACTGGAGGTTCCTTCCAAGGGAGATGGACACCAGCCATCAGAACTGGCCAGAGACACCCATCTGTAGTGAGCGATCACCTGTGTGTTATTGAGAGCCCTCTGCCCACTGTGCATTGGGCAAGAAAGAGGGGCAAAGCTGTTTATGTAAAGATTATCCCAGTTTGATTTGTGTTGTCTAATGAAATGGTTAGAAAGAAATTGGGTGAGTTTCTGTGAATAAAGCAAGAATGAGGGAGCACATACCAGGAAGTAGTATAATACCGGGACAAACCTCATGTGGATATGAATAAGTCATGAAATAATTTAGTCTGCAAATGACAAGAAAGCCCCCAGGCCTTGCAGGAGGGGAGCTCTGTGTTTCCACACACAGTATGGGGCCGGGGCATCAGACTGCTGGGAGACGGAGGTTGACAAGCTCGCATCCACAGCTCTGCAATGGGACAGCAGAGATGCCAGAGCAAGAAACGAAAGCTTACGTCAAAAGTCTTAAGGTGTCCCATCCACTGAGGAACCTAGTAAGGGTTGTAAGGTGCCTTAATTTCTACGTTTCTGCACAATGTTGTATCAATCCCATGCTTCAGGGTTTCTATTTGCTGCCAGAAGCATAGGACAACTTTCCTTTTAGGAAAAGATTCCTTGCTTTCTTTTCATCTTTCATCTTAGAAGGTGGCCTGCACTTGAGATGGGATGGAACATGACACGCACTGTCCCCTCAGTACCAGGTAAGCTTCAGGACCCTGCTGTCTTGCTCAGCTGATCATGGCCGGAGGTCACCAGGAGAGCTCCTGCTTGGGTAAATACCCTCCTAGAAGTAAAAGCGCCCTGTCTTCATGCCTGACTTTCACCAGTGTACTGTATCATTGCAAGAGTTGGAACTCCTGACTTGAGCTTTAAATACCTACCTCCAAAACCAGGTCAGGACTGACCGATTTTCAGCCATGCAGTAGCATGTCTGGTAGAGCCAAGTTCATGAGAGGTTCCTCGCATTGCCCTTGGCTGAGCCACCAACTGCATCACTTCTACATCTTCCTGCTCATGCTCTCTCTACAGTCATGAAAGCTAATGAAAGACATGCCAGGCTTAGGAGCACTCTCAGCTCCTGATTCCAGCACAGGAGACTGAAACCAAGAACTTGGGACGTGGGGCAGAGTTTCAGATCCTGGGGCAACACCAGGATCCATCTCCCAGTGTAGCTGGGTGCACAGCCACACAACTGCAGCAGCCTCAAACAGACCCGAGCTTGCCTCACCTCTACCCGATTCACCCACTTCTCCCATGCACAGTGCCCAGCCGAGGAGTCTCCTTATCTCTGTTCTGCTCTGCAAGGCTTCAGACCTGGGAATGGCAGGAAGGGATGAGGATATATATAAAGAGAAAGTAGTATTTCTATTCCTTCCAGGCTCTTTCACAAAAGGCACAGAGCAGGCTACGCAGAGATGCAGAAAGGAGAGAGGAACAAAAGGCAAAGGAAGACCTGTTTGCCAGCAGAGAATGAAAAGCCCAGCACTTTTACATCCAGCTCTTTCAGCAGAAGGGAAGGCAACGCAGAACAAAGGCAGAGCCTCCAGGCTGGAGCAGCCGTCTCTTCTCTGAGCAGATCCTCCCTGGTTCTGTGATCCAGAAAGCACCCCAGAGCACACGGGGACAGGCCAGAAACAGCAGAAAGCAGCTCCCCGTGCCTACGCTGAAGCTACGGTGGGGAAGAGCAAGCTGCAGACAGATGCAAAATGCTCAGTGCTGAGGGACGGCATGTTTAAGTAAGGAGCCGTTTGGGGACAGCGGGAGGGAAGGACCACACAGCATCACCCCAACAGTTTGCTAAGGCGATGTGCAAAATACAAACACCAGTTAAAGAGTTAAACCCACTGGCAGCACATGCAGTGTGGAGGCAGAGACTGCGAGGAAGGGCTCCCACCTCCCCTGGCAGGCGGGCAGAAGGTGTGGGTGCACGGGCAGGTGTGCTGCCGCAGCCCTCGGGTGCAGATGGCCGGGGCAGGCCAAGCCTCTGCGGTTTCTATGGCAATCCCTCACCTCCTCAGCCCATCTCTCGCTCTCCCACACACCCTACAAAGGAACACTGCATTAATTTTAAATGCTTGCCTTTTTTTTTTGCAACAATGCCGTTAGCACTGGAAAAACACAAAAGAGCAAAACCACAAAGAAACGTCTTCAAAATAGAGGCAATGCTGGCAGGCAGGGAGCATCCCTCGCAGCGGGCACAGAGGGTGGCCGTGCCGGGGGGCTGCACGCACACCCCTGGTAGCAGCCTCTGACCATGCGAGCACAGCCCCAGCACTCAGACCCACATGCACAAGGGTCGCTCGGTGCCACAGCTCCTTCGCAGGTCAGTGTGGATGGCGGTGCCAGCGCCGGAGCGTGGCTGCTAGCGGAGGACCACGAGTGCCACCTGCAGCACAGCCCTCGGCCACCGGCACCGCACAGCATCCTCGGGGCACCAACCCTGCCCAGGGCCTCTGCTGATCAGCTCCCACCAGTCAGGGCCTGCAATGGGTTTTAGCACCACGTTAACCCCAGCTGTAAGTGCTCAGGGCTTGACGAGAGTCAGAGTCTAACTCCCTAACAGAGTACAGCAAAGCAGGCACTCCAGAGCACATAATTTTCCTCCACCTTCTATTTTTGCAAAGAGGCACTTTCACATCAGGACCAGAGGTAGAACACAGTGGTAGGAGAGGGCAGAAGAAATGTACCATATCAGGTGTTTTCAGAGTTCTTGCTTTCTTTGGGATTGCTGGGAAGCTGCTCTCCGCAGCTGGCCGCATGCGCCCATGCCACGACAATTCAACACGGGAAGGCTGTAGCGAGCCAGCCCAGCCTCTGCAGCCTCCAAAGGAGACACCCATTTAGACACTAGAGAGCAGAGTCTCTTGAACTGAGACTGTCACAGGTACGAGGGCTCCAATACCCTTTCTTTTTTACTTCTCCAGTCAGCTGCAGAGCTGCTGCATGCATGCGTCCTCCTGCGGACCCTCCTGTTCTCAAAGCTGGTCGTGAAGCTTAACGTGGTTATGACCAGAGCTGAGCATTTCAGGTCAACCTCAAGTCAACAGACAAAGGATTGATGCTGTCCTGTGTCTCACCTGCGGAGACTATGCTGTTACTATTCTCAGCAAGTTGGAAGGACATTTCATCCCGTGCAGAGCATCGCATTTCCGAGGGACATCACTGCTTCAAGATGCCCGAGGAAGCCAAACCCACTGAAAATTTCCATCCAGCCTTTTAAGCCCTAGCACAAAACTGACTTCACCGCGACAAATGACAGTTTCAGAAGCAAACTATACCAGGTCTGTCACCTGTGGCATAGGCATCATAGACACAGCATTCAAGGCTGGCTTAACACAAGAGCCCCTGCACCCACTGTCCACCCAAGGTGACGGTATGAATCAGAGCAGGGTGGTGCCACACAGACCCTTCTTCTACCCTTCCTGCCATCAACTAAGAGGGAGCACTGAAACCGCTTCCTAGAGGCGCTGCCACGGGATGCCCCATCCCCTGCACTTCCATCCCCACCAGCGTCCCGGCTCACCATCCCCAGCGCAGGGCAGGAGCGGTGCGGGAACAAACAGGCGCTTTTGAAAATGCCACTGCCAAGACATCTTCCACATCCCTTGTGCCCTCGCATCACCCACACAGATCCTCACAAGCCGTGTGCCTCAGCAGAGCACCCCTGGGGAAGGCAGGCTGTGATCCTCCTTCCCCAGGACGGTCATCCCCCAGCCAGAAGGGCTGCAGGTACCCACTGAGAACCTGTAAGCATATCTGCTCAGTTCAAGTGAACCAAACAGGGAAAACATCTCTCAAAATCATGCCAGCTACTCCAGCACACTAATTCCTTTCAGGATATTGTCTTCAGAGATTAATGCCTCAAAGTTTAACAAGATCACCCCGTGTCAGTGTTACGGCTTGGAAACATCTCGGTGTCTGTTAGCATTACAGGTGATGCTGGCATTTGTTCCAGGCCAGCAATCCAGGAATTATTGGAGAGGAACCTCGACAGGCAAATACACCAACAAGGGGAAGAGTGTGATGTTCATCTGGTTGAGTTACATCTTTGCAGCCTCTGATCATTTGAAGCCGACACACAAACTGCAGCCACCCAGAGACACAAAATGCAATGGCTGCAGCCCAGTGCACTCTGGTGAGGCGAAGGGGCAGTGCTTCGGGTTTCTTTCAAATCCCATTTTTCACATACACCCACAATTCAACCGGCTGGGAGCAGCTGTGAGAGAACTAAGGTAAAATTAGTTCCAGCTGTAAAATGTCTGTTGTTGCTTAAGAAGGACTGCCAAAAGCTGTCACTTCTCTCTTCTGCAAACCTGCATGATGGTTATGTGTCCATCTCTTCATACAAAAGGTTGGAAAATGGCTTGGGGACTCCAGCATTCTGCATCAGAGAAGTCACCCAGACAAAGTGAAGTAGAAGGAGCCAGTTTTGGAGGAATTAAGGTATTTTAAAAATTAATAAATAAAATCAGCTACACTGGACTGTCTCCTCATGCCCACCATTTCTGCAGGGAGTTCACACTGCCGTACCAGAAAGGACCGATAAGGTTCATCCAACACTAATGTCAATCAACTCTCCATACCATAGCACACCTGCAAGCACCAGGCAGGGGCACCGCGACAGGGGGATGAGGTGGTTGCACATAATGAAATGTCCATTTAGCAGCTTCCACTCAAGTGAACACAAGAAAGTACCTGAGCAGCCAGGGCACCAAGTGACATCTGTATATACTGTCTATGACACAGACACGCCTAATCCCCCTCTGAACAAGCTGCACTGTGCTGTGAGCAACTGGGGAATACAGACAGCCTACTGCCCCTTGAAATACATAAAACCACTGCTAAAAAGGTGGTGCTCCCTTCCACCTGCCTTTCAAAGGCCCAGGTGCTCATTTCATCACATGAATACACAAAGCTCTGCTTCGAGATGTGGATGTGCGAAACCCGCTCTGCGGGACCAGCTACTAGCAGAGACAGCCAGCAGAGCCACGAGACAAGGTGCGCAGGAGCCGGCTGCGTGCTGCTCTGAGCGACGGGAGCTTATTTTAGCACAGAGAGCAAGCGAAGGCAGCACAAGGAGCTGCCTGTACGTGCTTCTGGCTTGATGTTTTGCAAACAAAAAGGGGGCAAGCGAGTAAAGGACTTTTCAAAATCAATGGCAGCCAATCTACGTAAAGTCAGACACGCGGGTCCATTTACATTTTCATTAAAATATCTAGTTTTCCACAGACAAAAAAAGATAAAACCACCACACAGGAGCCAATTTAGCTATACATAAGAGTAGCATCTCATTGCAGCTGTTTGGGTCAAATATTTTCAGCAGGAATTCAGAATACAAATGGATCATCACAATATTTAAATAAAAACCCTGAGTATTTCTAATATTAATCTCTGAAAGTGACAGTCAGATCACTTTCAACTTCTTTGTGGGAAAGGGAATCTAACATGTAGTCTACTCATGAGCAGCTTTATTTTAAATAGGCAATAATATTTAACATAAGAAATCTTCAACAGCATTAGAAGGAAAGAGAGGCTTTCCCACTTTCCATTCAAACCCGGAGGCAGCAGTGCTGGAGGTAAATGCAGAGGGCAACTGCAACGCAGCCCTCCTGCCAGGCACTGCCAGCAGCAAACAAGACCCCTCAGGTGCATCACCAGCATAACCCCACCGAGAGACCCGGGCAATGCTATGTACTCCCCAGAGTACCTCTAGGGAACGAAACCATCCCAGTCAGGAGCACTCAATCTGTACATAAACCAAGGGAAAGCACCCTGGGGGGAGAAATCACACCAGCAGTGAACTAATAATGTACATATATGAATAAAATTCAACACAGCCAGTCCAGCTGTTGCTCAGCTGGGATGGAGCGGCATAGGCAGGATGTGGCTGGAGATCACGCAGGTCTCCTGCACTTCAGAAAGCCACGGTCCGGTTGCAGTGCTCCCACAGCTCAAGACTCAGCCTAGAAGGTAAGGACACTAGGATGCTGCTCCTGGGCCAAACCTGGCCTTCATCTCTCTTCCAGGAGCACAACCCAAAAGCAACAACAGGGAATAAACTACTGAGGAGAAGGTAAAATACCATCAGTTGTCCACCCAGTGATATGAGATACGGTTGTGGCAAGAGTGATTATTTTGCTCAGCACTTATTCAGCACAGTTCAGCAGCCTTTTAGCTGCATATTACAGACAACTGTCCTTGCACCCAAGAATTAAATGATTTTTTTTCATCAAGAGCTAAGCGTGCTCATGGTGGCAAACTCGCTCTGTTTCTTCCCCCTTCTCCAGCCAACATCACCTGGGTGTCCCCTCCATCAGGCCCTGGGGTGGGTAGTGCTACCCAGCCCTCGGGATGTCGGTGGGATGCATGCTGGAGCTGTGCAGCGTGCGTCTGACCTCGTGCTGTGCAATTCCACTGCAGCGCGTCAAGCTACGTATTCCTTCCTCCCTTTTGCAAGGACAGAAATAACTTTGAAATAATAGACATTCTCCAAAAAAGTACCATTTTGATGAACCAACATCTGCCAGTTAATAAAGCAGTTTGTGAAACAGTTTCCAACCAGGTCGATTTAAACGCACCATAACTGGGGGCTCCCAGAGGGAAGCCTGTGAGGAACCTTCAGTAGAAGAAGGCATAACTACTGCTGCAGAATGGAAATGCCAGGTAATTAAACCCTCTTCTGCCTAACAAAGAAAAGTATGTGAAGCACAGACTGCTTGAAGATAAAGCCAAAAATGTTCAAATCACACAAGGCACATATTTTTAACAACCAGGATGATGGGAATAAACTGAATGGAAAGGTGATTTCTCTCTTTCTCAGGTTCTTCAGGCCACATTTGGATATCTTTCGGGAAAGGTGCTTTACAAACGCACAAGTTAACGGGTTCCACACAGGGAGTAAAATTCAATTGCCTGTGATTGCAGGGAGGTCACATTAAATAATCTAATTTTCCTCTGACTTCAAACTCTACTAGTCTGAAAAATGTATTGTTACCTCCAAGTACTTCCAGGCAACAGGAAAACAAGAAAAAAAACACAAAAAACCCCCAAACCACTGTTTGTAGACGGCAGCTCACACCATCAGCACTTGCAGATGTAATTTGTGTTGCAAAGTCCTCTGCTAATTTCGCAGTGCCATCACATGCATTCTCCTGCGGGACCAAATGAGCGCCGAAACAGCAGAAACCTGGGAAATGACGTCTCCTTGGCATCTCGCTTCCTCTGCAGCCAAGCCTGAAGAGAGGGTTTAAGCCCAGCCTAAAGGGCGTAACATCTACAAACCAAGCGCATCCATGGGCACCCTCCAGTAGTGCAGATCTCCTGGCATGTAACTACACAGACCCCCAGCCACTCCTCATGAGGAGGCTAATTTCAAATAAAGGATTTCAGCTTTATTACTGCATTTTACTGCTTTTTAATGATCCATTAACCACAATAAGAACAATATAGAAGTGTTTACTGAAGAGTTTGTGAACTATTTCATTATTTCCTGGGGTATGCAGCTCTTCAATTCACCTGTAGACTGTTCCTCTTTCAGGCTTCATCCAGATTTGTGTCAACACAGTGACTGTCCCACATTATCCCACAAAATTTTCAGATTTCTAACATTTAAAATAAAATTTCTTCCTCAGGTGGTGTGCCCCAGGGCTGGCACAGTGTGGGGGAAGCCCAGCAGCAGCAGAGCAGCCCTCACATCGAGGAGGGCTGGGCACCATCCAGCACCCCAGCCCGTAACCTGCTCCTGGAGCCAGGACACGAGCACAAGAATTCCTTGAACCATAACGCATCCTCCTACCCTGTCCCACCTGCCACTGCTTCAGGCAGGGGCCTGTGGTAGGAATACATCATTTCCAGAAGGCTCTCTTCATCCCCAGAAAGAAATTAGGCATCACCCTGGTCAGAGGGCAGCACAGGAGTGGAAATGGAAGACGAAATAGGTGTCTCTCTTCACCAGAAGTGGGGTGGGGGGAATAGACACGTTCCGCTTCCCATCCTGCTTTTCTAGCTTTCCTCTGCAGTGACATAAGTATAAACTCAGCATTAGCAGATCTAGGGCATCTAGTAGTCCCCAAGGACCCATTTAGAGTTAATTTAACCATTAGTATAACCCCAGAAATCAGGAGTAACGGCTGCTTTGCAAATCCATTTGGATTTCCTCCTCTGAGTGAGGAGATCGGATGCACTCCTTATGCATTGCATTTATGCCTCAGTAAAGTTGGTCCATGTGCTTTCAGTAAACCACTTTGTAACACTTAGCCATTGGAAACCTAATTAGTTATATCTGCTGAAGGCTTAAACTCAGTCTGTCTGCCAGGGCAAGAGCCGGGTGGATTCTGAGGAACATCACTGTCTGATGGAGGGCCAAGCAAAGCTCCATTAGTGTATTTGTCATGCTCATCCCTCCTGTCCAGACTAAGCTGGTGGGTTGAATACAATCTGTGCAAGTTTTACAGAGGTGACAGGGTTTTTTTAATCCCCATTGATTTGTTGTGAAACAGGAAGCATCCAAACAGCTTCCATGGAGAAGTGGATTATTTCCCCAAATCTCTCCTGCCCTTCAGTTAAATCTTTTCCTGGAGAAAAAAAAAGTCAAAATCATTCAGCCTTTTTTCTTAAGGACAGAAAGATTTCAACATATACAGCTTTGAAAGCATTTCTTAGATCCTTTTCTAAGGTGAAATTGTTGACTCATCACTTACTGCCTGGCTGGGCAGGAGGAGAAGGAAAGGAATTAATGCCTGCAAGTCCTGCCAACACACTGCTTGGGCAGGTTAGAGTGATTTTGCAAGACTAGAGCAGAGTAGGCTGGACAGAGGACTGCTGCAAGATCTTGGCCTTTCCATCCTTTGTGCCTCAGTTTCCCCATCTGTCAGCATGCTTGATGAGCCTGTCTCCTTTCAAAAAGCATGCAGGGCTCTATGGTTGAAAGGTGCCACACAGGAAGAAGTCTCCTTCTGTAACTAAATGGTGCATTTTTCTTCATAGCGAAGGAAATAATAAAATGCAAGTTTGAGCATTGCATAGTTCGACAGTCTCCGGGAAAGCGATACTTTCCTGATGTTCTCCACAAGGATAACAACTCAAGACCCAGGTGGTCCAGCAGATGCTGGTCCCAGGTGAGGCTGCCCAGGGGAACGGTGCTCCATGCCAATGACATTCCCGTGGCCAGACACTGCACACCCTTTCACAACACAGCTGCACACCCACTGCTCCTCGACCCCAGCATTGGGCAGAGCAAGAGGTTTGTGCTCAGGGACACTGATCAGGCCTGGGGCAACCTGCACATCTTAGAACAGAGGAGGTTTGGGTTTTCTTCTGTCTTTAAGAAAGCAGCAAGTGAGATGGGCTCCTATGCTTGACTTCCCCAGAAAGGGCTGGGAGGAGGACTTAAAGAAAGGCTTTAACTGGTCTCCTGGCTGGCAGATCTGCTGAATTGCAGGGCTGGTGAAGAAGATACCCCGACCCCCTCCTGCTCAGGCTGTCCCAGCCCAGCAGCACAGAAAGCTGCCTCCCTTTTCTCGTGAGGAGTCCAGAGCCGCAGCACTGAGGGCCCAGCTTCTGTGATGAGTTGTAATTTCCACTTGGATAATTAGTCTTAATATAGATATCCATGGAGAAAAGCAAGGAAATCCATCCAGTCAGCAAGGCAACCGAAGAGTAGCACAGCCTTAGGAAGACAGGGACAGAAGGGAGGTGAAAGCCTCCAGCCTTAAGGCTTCTTGGTCCCCTGTGATGACCGTCCCCATCCATTTCATGAGCCTCAGACACCCCCTAGTCTGCCTATCCTGTTTCATCTTGAGCAGCTCAGGATGGACACTTCTGCCACCCCTCCAGTAAGACCCCAGCCAGCAGCTCTGGGGAAAAAGCTGGTTTGGCAATGACCAAACCCAAGACCTTGCAACCTGGCAGTTACACCCCATGCTACAAACCACATGGATTTGCCAGCAGGAATAACACACTATCTCCGACTGATGGAAATATTTTCCTAAGCTTGGGTAACCCTAAGACAGACACTGCCTCCCATACCCAAGACAGCAGCTTCCTATGTTTTGTGCCATCACACGTGCCAAGGCTTCTTCCCTATTAGTACAGTTCAGCAGGGCTAACGCTCCCCAGTAGACAAGATTTTTAACTCTTGGATATCACCCAGGTCTTGACACCTGAAGAATTCGTTTGCTGAAAAACTACCCAGGCTGAAACTAGATTATTATGACTCTTACTAAGAATTCAAAAGTCAAATTACAGTATAGTCACTCTGTTGAAAAAATGCCACTTCTTCCCTGATGATGACTGGGTGTCCAGAGTGCAGGTATTGCAGAGATGTTCTTGCCGAGCTTCCCTAAACAAACACAGTTCTGCATCAGTATTTGCCCTTCATTTGGTTAAATATAAATGATGACTCAGTGCGAGGGGTGGAAGATGCATGCATATAGCTGGTCCACTGCTTACATAAAAGGCAGAGAAGTCGCAACTTATGAATAAAAGCCTTCAACAATTAGAACTATGCAGTAAAACACAAGAAAAGGTTGGGCTTTCCTAAGGGACCTTCCTTCGATATTTAAGCCAATTTTATGTAAACTTGCCAATTACCATTTAAAAAAAACAGAGAAAGTAAAGCTTATTTTAATGGCAAGTCCTAAAAATCTTTTCAAATCTCTCAAGCAATATTTATCTGTTTGGAAGAATATTGGTAATGATTATGCTAATAAAATCAATTTGTGACAATTACTTAACTTCTACCATTCTTGGAATTAAAGTCTTATGTTATATTTTCTTCTAAATCAAATAATTGATCCTCACATGAATTAGAATTATACCAGCTCGCAAAATCCACAGACTAATTGAATAGTTAACCAAGTGTTCAATAAACTTCACACCTTAGTATCATACCCGTTAAAACTGCTTAATTAGATTTTGCTCTTTGCGTAAATAGCTGTAAATGGAGACTGCTTAGTTTCACTTTTCATTTAACTTTATTCTCAGAGCACATTAACAAAATAACTAAGTGCTTAACAGATTTCTTTACATTTTTCACAATATAGTGCTGATCACAACAGCTGAAAGATTATAAAATATTTTTAAGTGCTTATCAATCAGCTCTACTGCAGCCAAAGTCTCCATGAGCGTGGACCTTGTACACTTAGACTCAGCTCAGCAAAGCACTTAGATGACTGCTCAGCCCCTGCTTAAGCTATCAGTATATAAGCAAAGGCTCTGCTCAATCACAGCTCTCCACACTTCACAGAATCACTAAGGTTGGAAAAGACCTATAAGACCATCAAGTCCAACCACCAACCCAACCCCACCATGCCCACTAAACCATGTCCTGCAGTGCCACAACCACACGTTCCTTGAACACCTCCAGTGACGGTGACTCCACCACCTCCCTGGGCAGCCTCTTCCAATGTTTGACCAATGTTGATCCATTTGCATCCTCAAGAATTGCAGTGGGTTTATTTCCATACCCACACTTTGTCTATCTCTGCTATATTGTATTTACCTTTTAAAACTTTTTGTCATATGATATTCTCCTTTGCACATTTTCGTTCATTTCTTCTTGAGCAGGAAAGTTGTGTTTGTGTTGTATTTGGGGCATCCCTGCTGGCCCCCCATCTTTGCACCACAGGACAGCTAGAGCAGTTTGCCTTTTCAATGTGTAGCAGGAAGGTTTCTGCAACCCCAGGCAGATGTGTTCCCATCAGACACTCCATGATTATATGACTACAAATTTACCTTTAAAAGCTATCCATCTTAACAGCAGCACAAACCATACAATCATTAGTTTTGAGTTTTGCCATTATATTCTCCCCCCCAGTATTTTTCTCTTGAGCTTCTGGACTCTCCAGAGCCCTGGTGACAGTGGGCCAGGCAGCAGGACAGACTGAAGAACGAGCAATGCTCAACACCTCAGCACAGGCAGTGACTTTACCAGCGAAGCACACCCCAGCAGAAGAGCAGCGTTCAATGCCAAACAAGAAAGCAGCAGACCAGCAAACAAAGCTCCTCACTAGTCTGACCAGAATTAAACTTCCTCAGCCCTTTTGGAAGTTTCCCCCGGATGCACAAGCAAGACCGGCCAACCCAACAGCCAGAAAGTCTGCATTACCCCAGTGCCACGACCCGTGCTCTCCCCTCAGCCAACCACGGTTGCTTCACTGGAAGGTTGGGCAAAATTTAAAGCGTGGAAGAGAAACAAGCATCCCTCTGGGGGAGCGTGCGATGGGGAGACAGCACCTCTTGCCTCTGGAAAGGGCTCAGCTGATGCCCTGAAGGCTGGGGCTTTTGTTAATGTCTCAGTGCAGGCAAAAGGCAATCCTCTGTAGAATCACTGCAAGGTCCCCAGTGACCCACGGGCCACCTGCTTTCCAATCTTCACCTTGACAATACTTCATGCTCCACAGTTTGCGTACAGTGGTCTACAGCGTTTAACATAGAGCTCAGCACTTCTTCTCAGGGCCCTCCATACCTGTTCACACCCCACACCAGCGCAGCAGCTTCACAGCACGGCATGCTCCTTCCCACCCAGCAGCTTCCCCAGTACCCAGCCTAACAAAATCACACGCAGCCTTCGCCCACATCTCTGACTTTGTCTTACACCAAAGCCCTTTCTAAAGCACTTTCCAAGGGCCCAAACTGACACCAGAGTCAGTAAGGAGCCATCTCCTTTCCCACTGGGGAGAACATCCCCAGGTTTCCTCAGCCAACAGCATCAGCATCCCCACTAAAAGCCTTCTCTCCAGGCTGATGAGGCAGACAGCAATTAACAGAGAGGTGATGACTGCCCAGAGCCCCACCTGTGGCCACGCTGAGGTGGAAGCATAGGAAATGGCTACGGTCTGAGGCTTCTCTCTGCTAACCACTTTGTCAGATGTTTGTTGTTATTTTTAACATGTTTATTATTAAATACTACCCCTCCTCTTTTATTTTTGACATTCATCCATAGTGTAACTGGTGTGGCAGCCTCAAAGCTATTATATCTTCGGGAAGACTATTATAAATTCACTTCCACCATAACATCTTATAGACATTGCTCACATTAGGTATAAAAATTTTATAGAATGTACTAAAGTTGGTGCACACAGCAGCAGTTTTTCAAACATAAACATCTTGGACACTTTAAAGATATTTCTTTCTAAAGACCAAGCAGCATTTGGTCACACTGAGAACTGCATGCCAGGAAAATACACATTTTAATTAAGTTTAAAAAAATAGTCAAGCACAGCTCTAAAACAGTTTTTGAAACTAGATGTATATTGATTTTTTTTTTTAGCCTATACAAAACTTCATTGTACAAACAACATGCTTGTGGTATAATTAATATTGTATCTTTCAAGGATATTGAAATAACTGCTTCAGAAGGAAGGATTTAGTAAGGAAGTATGAGTGGGCTTTACTTACACATTGAAACTTGCAGGCAGTTGCAGCAAAGCTTGGCATTGCCAGGCCAAGGCATAGCTCTCCTTTCCAGTTCCCCGGGGTACTGATGGCATCACTAGGAAGGCACGGGGAGATACCATGCAGACACCTAGCAAAAACACCTGAGATTCCAGTCATGCCTTGGGGTGGGGGCAATTTTTAACATAGCTTGGGGTTCATTAATTCAACACAGAACAGCTTGCTGCTCCCTTCTCATCTCTGTAGAGGGCACACAGGTGTGTGTATTACAGGATGTCTCGGTGAAACCTGTGTATCTGCTGCTCCTCTGCATAGGAACATGCACGAAAGCTACGTGATCCAACGATGCGAGTCTGAAGTGAATAAATTAGAGCACTCTCAGTAATTGTGTGGATCTTCTCACGCAAAAGTATTTTAGTGCTCTTAGTTCATGTGTAGCTTAATTCTCTGAATCAGTATTAGAACCTTTTATCTTCTTAGTTTCTCATGCCTCCCTTGCTCCTTATTCTCTTTCAAGAAGGATTTTGCAGAGATGCTCAGTCTTGGTCATTACAAAATCTTGCACGCAAGAATCCTCAGAGCTTTGTAGCAATGTGAGCAAAGCTGAATATGATTTTTTAGGAGAATGTATCGCTCTGAATAAGGATATCACCTGGACACATCCTCTCCCCTCACCAAACCTGGCCCTTACTCCCCCTCTAGCTTCAAACTTTTTCATTTGGGACGGTGAATCCACCAGTGCCCCAGACAAAGGCTGTCACTAGCCACCATGTTACTACTTTTTGGGAGTTGTTGGCCATATTTCAATAAACTTTTCTTTTTTCTTTCACAGCAGGTTGAAAAATGGTCTATATTAACCATGGAACTAATTTTTGGAAAAAAAAAAAAATCTTTTGTCAGCTCTGCAATGCTTAAAATCACACCACATTTCCTCCCTGCAAAATCATTGCGTCACATTTACATCACTGTCATTTACAGGCAGACAAAAACCACATCAGAAAGCAGAAAGGTGGGAAAAGGTTCTATAGTTGTTCCTGGATTTTGTTATTGGTTTGTTGACATCTGTTCTTAATAAAACTCAGTAAGTGCCACCCATAGCCATGGGCTGGGGCAGGAGGACAAGTCTAACAGCAGAACTGCAGACAGTAGGAATGGCAGGTTCCAGCACACCCACCCCAGCGTCCAGAGCCGACCGCTCACGTGAAGCCACTGCGTGGAGCAGAGGATGGAGAAATCCAGGCCCCTTTCACTCACTTACAGGCATTTGGGTACGGATGGGCTGACTTCTGCAGCACCAAGCCTTGCTGCAATCAGCAAGCAAAAGAAAGTGAGAAGACTCATAAAGAACATGAAAACTGCTCCTGCTTGCAAGGAATTACAGTCAGCTGTAGAGGAAGGGCCCAGGACTCTGACCCTATAGAAGCATCTTTAAATGATGCAAGAAAAGGCATTGAGAGATATAAAGTGAACGTACTCAGGGCTGGCGGGGTAGGGCAGAGCGCTCTTTGGGAGAACTGCAAGTCCTGCTTGCAGAGCTCAAGGGAAGGTCTTGCATGGTACCTAACCACCCAAGGCTGATGGGGGTCAGGTGCAAAAAGCAGTGGGACTCGATAGCTGGGAGGGTGGGCTCTGCCCTGCTGTGGCACTGGATCTTTTGCTTCTCATAGAAGAAAGGGGTTTTTTTAATTTATCCATAAACTAACCCTGGCACTAAACTGACACAGTTCCAAGGAAATCCAGCTATTTGGAAATGGTAAACCCTGCACAGGAACAGTAGCCACCAACAAGCACTGTCTGTGGTCCTCCTGGGCTTTCAAGAGCAGGGTGCAAACCCTGCTGCTAACACCAGGTTAGATACAGGAGGTGCTCAGAAACATGCCCCAGGGGATTGGTATCCTGGCAGACAGTCATGCGTGCTGTGTTGGCAAGCAGTGAGGATGTGAGAAACAGCCTTGTATGCGCTCCTCCTCCAGCACATGCCATTTTCAAATGACTTCATCACTGTCACCTCTCTCAGCCCCATAAAGATGTTTACCTGGTGCCTGCACAGCACCCAAGAGCAACCAAGGTCTCATTCCGGGACTGCAGCTGACTCGCACCTCTGCTCATCACTTATGCTACCTCTACCGTATTTTTTTATATCTGCGTTTCAGTGGGGAGTGAGTTTCTTTCCACTCAATTGCAGTTTTGCATTAATATTCCTAAAATTCCACCAATTCCTCCTGCCATCTGAAATTATCATCAGCTTCAGTGGAGGGAATTGTTAAACTTTGCTACGTAAATCAGCACTGCTGATCAACTTTTCCTGATGCCTGATTGTCCCTTCTCAAATTGGTAATATTATCAAAGGAAAAAATAATGGGAAGTTAAGCGTGCAGGTAGTTTCCCCTTCCAGCTGGAGAGAGGAAAACAATTAGCCCTGGAAGCTTTACTCTCCCAGTGAGAAGTATCCTCAGCTCCTTTTACAGTGCAAATGATAAGTAGATTTATACAGGACAGCATGTGTTAATGACAGTAACAGTAACTAAAATGAGTCTGGTAATGACTGACAAAAGCCTGCGAGTGCTCAAGAGATGAACCATGCCATGGAGAAAGACAATCAAACCCGACTCGTACACCCCTTTACTAACTTTACGAACTTGAGTCAAAGCCCACTCAGCTGATGTCTTTTTCCACAGATTTGCAGTGATGCCCACTGAGGGTAGAGTGAAAACAGGCATTAATGAACTATGTTAGTGTCTTTTTGTGAGACGCTCACACGCAAGTCCCCGCTGACCATCACGAGTGCTGGGATGGGACACCATGGGGACCATGCTCCCACCCTCACACAGCCCAGGGTCCCACCAGCCTCCCAACTCCGCGGCCGTGGGCCAGGCAATGCCGTCAATGGGGAGGCTGAGAGCTGCCGTCAGACGCATTAAGTATGAGCACAGGGAGTAGGTTCCCTTTCTGCTCCTGCTGCCCTTGCAAGAAGAGTCCTTTGTCCTCTCCAACCCACCAATTTCAATGGTTTTCTATGCTGAAACAACAGCCACGCCATCCCTGCAGATCCACCAGAAAGAGCAGTCTGCCCTTCTCCATCATTTCAGGAATAGTCTGCTTTTTTATGAACGCAAAAAGAAACCCAAAGAGTAATGAACAAGATACACTTGGCCATAAAATGTGCTAGTGTTGATTACTGGTTGTGTTCTGTATTAAAAAGGATTAATCAATACTGTCAATTACAAGTTGTACATGTGCTGGGAACGGATCATTGGAAGATGAAAGACATCTGGACAAAAGGTTAAAATTGCTAAATGAAAGAAATAGGGTATTTCTTTTTTTTCTACATGTCTTCCTGCACTCCCTGCACAGGAAACCCACTTTCCTAATTAGTTACTTGGTATCTAAACTTAGTTGGTATAAACCACTTTTTCCTGCAACTCCCTTCCAGCAAGCACAGCAAGAGGAATGCGGTGGTAGCAAGTGGTGTAATGGGTTTTGGATATGGGACAATATGTTAAAAATCTTTCAGATTACATTGGAAATATTTCTTTCCTTAAGTGCTGTTATAGAAATTGTTGAAAGTTCTGGCTGAATTTAAAAGAAAAATAAATAATTGAGGGAAACAACTGCCATAGAAAAATTTCAATTCATAGAGTTAAAACGTTGCAAATAAAACCAAATCTCACAACGAAAATGTTGACAACTTTAATACAAAACTGTCACTTGCCTCAGCTGCAACTTCTTCGTTTTACTGAAGTAAAGGTAATGGGTTATTTTCCCAGCCCTTATACTTTAGAACAGCATTTCTTTTTTTTCTGTGTCTTCTTTCTCTCCAGGTTCAAGCCAGAAGAAGTCACTATGTATACTATGATGAATAACATGAACATATATGGATGGAGAAGACAAACACTGAAGCACCCAACCGTTTACAGTATCGCCAAGATGAAACACCTTAAGATTACAAGTAGTCTTCCAGTTGAAAAACCACCTCAGGGTAGGTCCCCAAATGAGCTCAATGGCTATGCCGTCACCAGAGACGGGGAGATTCCTCGGCAGCAGTCAGACAGATCTCCTCCAGCAGTGGCATCAGCCACTCCAACAGCCCAACTATTCCCAGCTCAGCCGACTTGCACCAGGACGGTGTTTCCCCCGCGTTCTACAGAAACCTGCACTGCTATCTACCTCTGCATCCACATCCCTGTCGTCACTGGAGGTGCTAACCAGCCTAGAGAGCAGGAAACTGGGAGAAAGAGTTTGCCGAGACCCTGCCGCTGCGCTGACGGAGAGTCGTTATCGGGGCCGAGAACTTCTTACAATGCTGGAGGCTCAGGTTAATTACCACTTCAGTGAGCCAGTGGAGGTGGAGGCAAAGGTCTTAAAGACAGTGTGATTAATCATTAAAACACATCTAACCTTGAAACGTGCTCGCAGGTTTCCTGCATGTGGAAGATGCTGCAGTAGGAGCCGGAGTAGCTCACCCGCAGCGCTCAGAAAGCAGTTGCTGATGGGGGAGATTTCTGTCCCGGACGAACGAAGCTGAGGTCTAGGCCCTGCTGGGAGGCACCCCGTTTCTGTCTGGGACTTGCAAAGCTCTTTCAGAGGAATCCCCTACTTGTACCAGACCTCAGGGGATGGCCCTGTGCATCACGCAAAGCACAGAGCAGTACGAAAGTGGCCCGAGAGCATGTATTCATGACTTTTCCCCAGAGACTGCTCTTCTCCCACATACCCTTTGTCATCTCTGTTGACCAAAGCTATCCTCCCCTAATCCTCATCCCTCCTGATTTTACCAGAGTTCTCCTGAAGAGACAGAAGCAGCTGCTCAGCACTCCAGAGAAATCGCTGCAAACCCCCTGACAGCGAATCTCTCAACAGCCACAGCATCAGGATATCTGGGAAAGCACGCTGCAGGCAGATCAAGGTGTGCTCCTTTCGAGTGTTTTGCAGCCATCGGGAAGCTTTTGTTTAAATTTCCCATGCTATTAATGCCCAAAATCAGACACAAAAAGCAAGGGAATTTATATCTTTGTTTTAAGCCTTTTTCTTCCACTTCTGTAGCTGTCTTAATACGGCGACATAAAAATTAAGTCAACGATTTATTAATCAGAGTAGCAGATGCAACAGAAAGGCCTAGGAAGTATTCCTAGGTGGGAGGTGGGGATTTTGAAAGCTATCACAAGGAGATCTGAGGAGCCCTGTCCTGCCAGCCCCAGGAGCGCCCATGATGCCACCCCTGAGGTGCACTCTCTCTCCTGCAGACATGCAGTTCTTCCCAGGCTCCCTCCTAGGAATATGAATTACAGAATCACAGAATCACTAAGGTTGGAAAAGACCTGTAAGATCATCAAGTCCAACCATCAACTAACACCACCATGCCCACTAAACCATGTCCCGCAGTGCCTCATCCACACTTTCCTGGAACACCTCCAGTGATGGTGACTCCACCACCTCCCTGGATGAAGATGCTGTAAAACTTGTTTTACAATCCTAATTCGCTACCACATTGGCTTCCTAAATACCCTGCCCTCAACATTACAAAACTGCATGTTTTCTGCATCTGTAAAGTATTTCCTAGAGACACACCAAGGTTGAAGAGAAAGAAAACTTCAGAAAGCCTGCCTTATCTCCATTAAAAGCTCCAGGAACTTCACACATTCAACTTGGATGTACAATGCAAAGAAAGACTTTGCGACTCATCGCAGACTTTGCTCGGGGAATAACACCACAAAAGCGAGTGAAACCTATCCTCAGATGAAATCCCTAGAGAGCCGCAGAGGGAAAAACCTGTCTAGGACAGAGATATCCTGCAATACTCAGAGCAGAGATGTGAAGGGTACCGACCTAGCCTACAAAGGGAACTACTCTGGATTCAACAAGCCATAAATCATCTACATGAGTGACACAGAAATCCAGACTCGAGGATTACTGGGAGGGTATTGGAAACCAGATGCCTCGCATGCTGCAGCAACAAGAGCTGTTCCCCAAATCCTACACAGCTCAGCCCAGCATGAGACTGCAGACTCACCACTGGCAGCACATCCCATCTGCCAGCGGGAACACAGTCTGGAGCATCAATGGAGCTACAGAATCAGAGAATCACAGAATCATTAAGGTTGGAAAAGACCTGTAAGATCATCAAGTCCAACCATCAACTAACCCCACTATGCCCACTAAACCATGTCCCACAAAGCCACGTCCACATTTTCCTTGAACACCTGCAGGGATGGTGACTCCACCACCTCCCTGGGCAGCCTCTTCCAGTGCTTCACCACTCTCTCAGTAAATACATTTTTCCTAATATCCAGCCTGAACCTCCCCTGGTGCAACTTGAGGCCATTTCCTCTTGTTCTAGTGCTAGTTACATGGGAGAAGAAACCAACACCCACCTCTCTGCAACCCCCTTTCAGGTAGTTGTAGAGAGCGATGAGGTCTCCCCTCAGCCTCCTTTTCTCCAGACTGAACAACCCCAGTTCCCTCAGCCACTCCTCAGTTGGAGCCCAGTCATGCCAGGGTCCCTCGAGAACCAACAGAGAGTGGCAGGAACTGCTAGAGCATGATTCAGATCTTGGGTGGCCTGAGTTGCCCTTGGCTGGCCCCCAGTTCATCATGGCTTGCGGAGAAATACAAGGTGACCAGGGTCTTTAGTTAGTCTGTAAATGCCTTGAGATAAATGAGACAAGTCTGTTCATTGGCACTTGTGGGAAGGAACATGCCTACAAATGTGTTAGCAAGGTATTTCTTAGGACTTGGGCAGGGCCCAATTATGGTAACAGTCTTTATAAATCCATATGCAGACCCTCTTTTCTTGTTTTGCTGCCAGCAACACATGGCAGGAGGGTAGCAATAAAGTTGCTTAGTTAATGGCTAGGGAAAGCAAAGAGCCCAGTGAAACCAACAATCAGTATGATGCACTGGGAATCATGACAGACGTTACAGTACTGCCAACCCAAACTCATAATAACAACTGAAAAAATCTATAAATCATTTTCATAGTTAAGAATATTTCTTTTTACTTGCATTTTGATTTCTGAGCCTTTTATCTGTACGACCCATGAGCAGAGTAAAGCTTTGAACTGCCACCAGTGTGACTTCAAACTTTTATTTGGAAAAGAGTCTTCAATTATTACATGACTAGAATGTAGGGATTTCAGAAAAAACAGTGAAGGAAGTCACACATGAAGAACACTAGAGCCTTTGGCTATGGTTTGATGGATGCATTTTCATGCAGCTAATCTCCCAGATCTTTAAACAATCTCCACGTTCCCTTCGGGCTGCAATGGGCACACAGGTTTGATGAAAGCATCTTGGGTAACCAGCTGAGCAAATGACCAGCAGGCTGGGGAAAACGCCTTCCAGTATCTCTGAACGTGCAAGCTAGCATTGGCTGAGTTGGAGAAATGTTTGTACCTGTAAATGTACAATCATCATGGAAAATAATGCCAGGGACGCACTGCAAGAGGTCACCTCGTCCATCCTCCCAGCTAAGGCAGAAGCAGGCAGATGCAGATCTCTCCTAACACAGGTTTTTCTGTCCCGCTCTCAGCAGTCCGTGACGGTGACGACTCCGCACTGCCCCCAGGCAGTCTGCTCCGGGGCTCAGTGCACTCTGCTGTCCTCTCTGCTTCTGTACTTTCAGCCCTAACTGCAGCAGAACAGATTAGTCCTGAGAATGCACAGAACACTTTAAAATATAGGCTTCCAAAAAAGCAACACAAAAGGGGCAATAAATCATGACACCGGTTTGTTAAAAGTCTGCTTTACACTTCAGCGCATTATTGGTGGATTATTTTTGGAGAAAGCTTCCAACAGTCAAGACCTGCAACCGCTTAAAACTTTTTATTGGCAAAACCAATCGACCTGCCAACATTAAGCACAAGGTATTTAACAGCATTAACCACCCCATTATCCATTTCCTCACTTATCACGTTCTCTCATATATAGAGTTTTATTGTGCGTTTGCTTCCAGCTCCATTAAATGCTGGTGAAATCACTGTCTTTTAGAAGATCAAAAATACCAGGCTGCTAAGGACAGAGGCAAAAGCGACCCAGATTATATTTAACTCACTTACAAATTTGTCATTTAAGCTGCTAAGGCCATTAATTTGAAGCCATGATATGCCCATCATTTTAATTTTGGGTTCATTTAAGCTACATGTATATAAAAGAAGTAATTCCCACGCTTTCCTTCATGTTATCACACAAATGCATTGCAGAACCAGTGCTAAAAGGATATTAGAGCAGGCACCCCTTTACGTTGCTGCAATTTACCAGAGTGATAATTAAACTCAATCTCATAGCATTAACATGCTCTATGTGACGCAAAATAAATTCTGAAAATAGCATTTCTCTTTAACAAAATAATCGTAAAAGCTCGAAGCGGGCTTTAGCAGTAGAACAGCCATGCCTTTGCACTGACCCCTTGGACAGCAGGAACACCCTCCTGCTTCCCAGTCTTTAATGGCAGGCCAGGGAATTGACTTCTGACTTCCCTGAAATTTGCTCAAAGTTCCTCAGGGCTTACACCACCCCAACTCAAGCTCTGGGAGCTGTGCTGGTGCTGCTGTTGTTCTCCAGAGCACCCGAATAGTTACAACTCCTGGTCAACAACTCCTTCATACATCAGTGAACATGACGGAATACTTCTGGAGAGCCCTTTTGGTCAAAGAAGGTGCCTTCAAGGTGGAGCTGAATTATTTACCTCTCAGTTACGGGGCACTTCAGCAGGATGCAAACTCCTCAGGTGAGAAAATCAGCAGCCAAAAATAGAAAGAATTACTGCAGAGCACCTTGGTCTCTCCCCAGGGGAAGAACAAGTCATAGAATCATAGAATCGTTTAGGTTGGAAAAGACCTTTAAGATCATCAAGTCCAACCATTAAGCTAACACTGCCCAGTCCCCCACTAAACCATGTCCCTAAGCGCCTCATCCACACGTCTTTTAAATACCTCCAGGGATGGTGACTCCGCCACCTCCCTGGGCAGCCTGTTCCAGTGTCTGACAACCCTTTCAGTGAAGAAATTTCTCCCAATATCCAATCTAAGCCTCCCCTGGCGCAACTTGAGGCCATTTCCTCTTGTCCATCACTTGTCACTTGGGAGAAGAGACCAACACCCACCTCTCTGCAACCCCCTTTCAGGTAGTTGTAGAGAGCGATGAGGTCTCCCCTCAGCCTCCTCTTCTGCAGACTGAACAACCCCAGCTCCCTCAGCCGCTCCTCATCAGACTGTGCTCCAGACCCCTCACCAGCTCCGTCGCCCCTCTCTGGACATGCTCCAGCACCTCAATGTCCTTCTTGGAGTGAGGGGCCCAAAACTGAACACAGCATTCGAGGTGCGGCCTCACCAGAGCCGAGTACAGAGGCATGATCACCTCCCTGCTCCTGCTGGCCACACTATTTCTGATACAAGCCAGGATGCCGTTGGCCTTCTTGGCCACCTGGGCACACTGCTGGCTCATATTCAGCCGCTGGCAACCGACACCCCAGGTCGTTTTCCACTGGGCAGCTTTCCAGCCACTCGTCCCCCAGCCTGTAGCACTGCATGGGGTTGTTGTGACCCAAGTGCAGGACCCGGCACTTGGCCTTGTTGAACCTCATACCATTGGCCTGGGCCCATCGATCCAGCCTGTCCAGATCCCTCTGCAGAGCCTTCCTACCCTCCAGCAGATCAACACTCCTACCCAAGTCCTTCCCCACTCACCTTCATGCCAAAGCTTTTCTTTTTATATGTTACAGCTTGCGGGCATCAACCACTGAGAAGTCTTGCAAGAAGAGCTGGCTGTCTCCAACCCTGGTTCCCCGAAAAAGTAAACGTGAGGCACCTTCTCTGCAGCCTGGCTTCAGGGTGGCTTCAGGTGGCTGGATGGCCAAACTTGCTGCAGACAGAGACATCCTTTTTCTCCCTCTTGTCATCCAGTGTGAAGAAAAAACCCTCCGCTCGTGCTTCTGCTACCTCTGAAAAGCAGACCTTTGAACTTATCCTTGGCATAAGCAATGCCCCGATCACTATTCACGGGAATCTATTTCAATAAAACCATAGCCCCAATTCTACAGAGATCCTGCAAAATTCTAGGAGAAAATTGATGGTTGTTGTTACAACTTGAAGCATTTCTTTATGTCATGTGCTGTCAACACCAGATGCACACTCAGCTCTGATAGACATTGGAGGCTGCAAACATCAACCACTACTTATAGCAAAGTGCCAGTAGCTTTTATTGAAATGAATCCTTTGATCAGATTAAAACTTTTCTCCCCATGTGGACCATATTTTAATTACATTTAAAATAAGGTAATTGCCCACTTCAGTTGTTAAGATTCTCTGGGGGACACTTACTTACAATGATAACTGTGATTATCTAACATGGGGATTGCCATATGCAGCGTTTCAGCTTGATCCACAATGGGGCACATTAAAAATCAAAATCCACAGAGAGATTACCACTCCTTTGCAAATTTAACATCTTAAAATGACTATTTAGAAACTTTTAAAGGTGTAATGAGACGTGTGTTATGGCTGGTAAAATAAAAGCCAATGCAAATTGTTAGATGGGAGGACAAGAAAGTAGTCTGGCAGAAGCACATGGACCACAATCCCAGGCAATAGGTAGACCAGGTACAAGATCACCAGCTTCTTGATCTCACCTTCCACCGAAACCTTTCTACCAGATATCAGCAGCTGTTACCGTTTGGAGGCCGCTTTGATACGAGTACTGCAATGACAGGCAGAGGAGCTAGAGCCAACTGTGGTTGCAGTGACTGTAAAACCGGGCTGCTGCAAGCTCAGAGGATCTGGCAATACACAGGGCTTTCGCAAGGAAATAAAGCCTAACATCCAAACTCCGTTTTTTCAGGGTGTTACACAAGAGAATGAACTAGAGCCCTTCATAATTTTGCAAGATAAGAGCCCAGGATCGACCAGCTCTGCCTCCTGTCCCTCTGCTCCAGGTTGCTCTCTAGAAGGTATACCCCATAAGCGGCTCAATTATTTATTTCCTTGATATGTGCAATCAGTCTGTAGCACCATCATTGATAAAGAATATCCAAAAAAGTAGAATTAAGAGTACCAAAACTGAGAGTGACTACTTAAAAATCAACAGTATATACAGCCTCTTATGTCTTTCGTGCATATCCTTCTTTCTTATTAATATTACCATGACACTACCAGAGAAATAATGGGGTTAAATAGTCCTATCACTGGATACAGGACTTTTGGTAGCAAGGAACACAAATATGATTTTTTTGCTCTATTTCTGAACACATAACATTTATGTTTATTATGTTAACATTACATTTCGTCAGAACAACATGAAATACACAGGCTGACTTCACGTCACCACGTACAATGCCTGTTCTCCACTGGTATCACCCCACTGAAGCTGAGAGCGAATAACTGAGTGATCTTCGTAGGGATTACAGTGGAATAATGCATACATTCAGTATATCGCATTCTGTTTGGTATTCATGGGAACCTTCTCCAACATTAATCTGTTTTATTTTGAAGGGCTTCCCATGAGATTGCTGAGGCACAGTCATACTCATAGATGGTCCAACATCTATATGCACGTGCTCACTTTTCCTTGGTCTCTACATCTGAAAAATCAGCACTCACACAGAGAAGACTATCTGAAAAACAAGTGCCAGGTTCCTAAATGGGAGAGGTCATTTGGGTCCCTGATACCTTCTCTGCTCCTCTTGTTAAACCAAAGAGGTTTCCATCTCTAATAGAGAGGTCTATGCAGATAGCATCAAGCTGTAAGTAAAGAACCTCTAAGATATTTAGGGAAGCAATTCTTCCTGCTCCTAATCCTGCCAACACCAATTTCAGATAAAAACCATAAAACCCAGCAGTTTCTATTGGAATGGATTTAGTTATTATGCTAGCATGTAGGGGGAAAAAAAAGAAAACCCAGAGCACTATGCTAGCAGGGGGATGCATGCTTTGATTGTGACTCATGGGGTTTTCAGAGAAATAAAGGAAATTATCCCCTCCAAATTTCTTCAGTTGTGCTTTATGTTACAGCACCAGGCTATTAACTGTGTACAGAGCAGAATAGAAACGAGCTGTGCCTATTCCAGGGAACAATTAAAGAGGGGAGTCGTCACCCTGATTTAGAGCAATGCAGCTAATAAAACTCAGAATGGCACCTTGTCTGAATTTCTGTTCACAAAAAAAAGGATGGGAAGTAGAAGAAGGGTATTCCTCAAATCTCTAAAGTCCTGGAGACCAGCAGAGAATGTAATGGTATGATACCTAAACTTGCTGGTAGATTAGAATAAAGAAGCACAAGAAGCAGTATATAGTTCAAGGCATTAGAAAGCAGCAGAAATAAAGGAATTTTACAAGTACTTAACCTGCTGTGTTGGTTTTGTGTCAAAAGAAATTTAACTTTTTTGTTGCTTTTTTAAGTTTTCAGGTTTTTCAAGTTCTCCTTTTATATTGCCTCTGCTTGAAACATAATTCAAATGCAGTACTGTCTAGCACTTACTTGAAAAGATGCAGAGACCATAATCAGGAACTATAACCTTGCTCCACAATGCTTTCCCTCCTCTCCAGTAAAACTGCAAAGCTGCTATATAATCCTTGGCCAATAATTTCTGTGGGTTGATCTAAAAAGCACAGGAAGAGGAATCAATCTCAAAGTCTGTTGGCAATTTCCAAATGCCAGCTGGTTTCATCCCAATCAATCCCTCACCAAGGCTTGGAACAACTTGGTGTCCTCCACGCTATTTATCTTGCGAAGGAGAGCACCTCTGCCACCTATCTATGGGGTCTGCTTCAGCGAATACATGAATGCCATCATCTACAGAGCAGGGCAGAAACACACGGCACAGACAGCGAGAACAGCTTCTCTTGCTAAACCTGTAGTGGAGAGAATTGCTTAATAAAGAGGTCTTTCCTTCTACAAACATGCATGTGTTTAACTATAGTCCCGCTGAAATCAATGGCACTTCTTGTGGATATAAAATTAAATGTTTGTGTTTGTGCCTGTGGAGCCCAAACACACAAACATTTTATGCCATCTGAAAGTTGTATTAATATGGAGATCATTGTGGAAAGCACTAGGGGATATTATGCTTTTATTATATCTAACATATGGAAACATTTTATTATATGAGACACAACATAATCATTATAATTGAATACTACCAAATGAAAAATCCCATATGCGTTTGAAAACTGTGCACCACTGTAATTACAAATGGAAACTAAGAACATTAAGAATAAGAGGCTGGCAAAAATTATTGTTTTGCTCCATTTTGTTAGCTTTGCAATCCAGGCAACGTTTCCTCAGCAAGATAAGTTCTTGCTGAAAAAGCAGTTAAGTACACCAGCAAGGGAGCAGAAAATGTTTTATATAAGGAGGAATTTTATTTTTTAAACTCCAGATATGCAAGACAACAAGTGGCCCATCAAACCGTTGCTCTTGAAATGAAAATTTACTCTGGCAGAGGCCTCGATTATTTTGTAATGAACTCACGGTCTCTTCTGCCTTTGCTCTGTTCGTTCAGTCAAGCGATACAAAAAAATAAACTGAGACAGGTTTGGAACAAAGGCCTCTTCTAACATTAATTTTGTAGAACATGTATTTTGTACGTTTTCAGCCAAACGGAGTCTCGTACCCACACAGCATAGTGGCAACGTGCCCCAGGGTGCTGCAGCCATAGAGCACTCCAGTAAAAGAGCTGGGGGTGGGAAGCACAGCTGGTACCCAGTCCCCGTCCCTACTCTACACTCACCGAAACCACACCGGCAGAGCTTTCTTCCCTTCCCGTGCACGCCGGGGTACAGCTGTTAAGGCAGTGAACAAAAGCAGGACAACTGAAATGATGGGAACTGCAGCTATCGGAGGGCTCGGTGATGGAGCCGGCAGCCTGGCTCAAACACTGAGCACAAAGGCAAGTGACACTAAAGCAGGTAGTATGTATTCATCATTGCATCCTGTATGAAGACAGGGAACGACAAAGTCCCCACAGAAAAGAAATGTGCTGTCTAGGAGAACGGAGGCAGCTACCAAGACCATGAAGCAGGAGTTTGGAGCTGGCAGTTTGCTTCGTCCTAGACAACCTGGCATGCACATTTAAGCAGGATACAAGGTTTGCAAAAGCAGAGTGATTCAGTGCACTGGGTCTGTGCCAGTTTCTGGGGTTTCTGTTTCCTCATTGCCGGAGCAGCTTCCCTTTCTCCTCTCAGCATGGTGAGCCTCATATGTGGGATTCATTCTTAAAGACACAATGGGGGGAAGAGACCCAAAGGAGGGCCCAGAGGCAGCGCCATCCCACACCCCGCTCAGCCCAGCTGCACAAGCTAAGGTTACCCCCAGCCAGCCCACCCTCCCCACACCCCCCGGCTCCTCCTGCCAGAGGTTACTGCCCCACCAAGACGTCTTTGCTGACCCCGTTCACACTGACTGCATGACCAGCAGAGACCACGGCTGTGAGAAGAGGACACGGCGGCAAGGCTGGAGTGGCAACCCTCCAGCCAGCACAGCCACCAGCATGGATGTACAGAAGACCAAGACAGCACTAAGTGGCATCAGCCCATTCCTCACAAGGGCCAGATACTAGACCTCAGCCTCACTAGGTAAACCACTGCCGTTTGCCAATTGGCTTGGAAAGAACTCCTGGGGTCCTGCACAAGGAAGCGGTTCTTTCCCAGAGATCATGTCGCTCTGATGGAGGACACAAACCGGGCAGTGAGAGTCCTGAGAAACTGGGTCCATCTACAGTGAAGTTACCGGAGAGTATTCCCCACACCGGTATTTGGCCAAGCGCTATTAGGAAGCTTGGTCCCAGGCAGCTAACAGGTAGGACGACAGCGGGATGATCCAAGGAGAAGCTGAAGACGTTCCATTTGGAAATCATTATGCAATCCCGGCCCCCCTGAAGATGCTTCTGCAGCGTCTGTACGGAGGTCACCCTGGCTCCAGGGTGAATACACTCCCTCAGCTGCTGGGTGAGTTCCTCTCACCTAATTTTGCTGTTCGGGCTTCCAGAATCGCCAATGGCAAGAAACTGGCAGGTCCCGTGCAGGCTGGTCCCACCTGGCTTCTCTCTGCGCTGGCAGGAGAGGAAGCGATGGAGCTCACGCTCCCAGCGAGGCGGCTCCCTGGCTCCTCCCCTGCTTAGACGGGGTGCTTAACGCGCAGGGAGGTGCAGCCCGGGGTTAGCACAATCTCTGCACTCATGAGCAGGTTTCTTTTTCAAAAATCAATGGAGATATAAATTTCATTTCAGTTCTGATACTCTTGATTGCTGCTTGCAGAAAAACATAAATTATTAATTGCATTAGAGAACTGTCACTCAACCCCAATTTTGCTTCACCTGAAGTAAAAAATGACCACTTTAAAGACAAAAAATTGGCAGGCACTTAATCTTTATTCTGCGCTGCTGTCTTTTCCTCTGTTTTAAAAGAACCCCGCTCCTCCATGTAACCAAGTAATTATGTTTGAAGAGCATTAGCCGTCGTAATGCATGGTGATTTATCAATGGTGATAGGATGTTATCCCAGTTTAACCCTATACGAGGAGGAGGATGCCACTGAGTCTCTTATGAAATTAATAGCAACAATGTCAGATCCTAGACGGCCTGCAGAACTTTGCCAAGACTGACCCATTTCCAGAACAACTTCAAGACCATTTTTAAAGGACACATAAAAGCTTTTTTTTTATATCTTACAGCTAAAGCACCAAGACCTCAAGTGGACATGGGAGGTTTGCTTAAGTAAAGTAAGATCTCATCCCCACCTCCAATGTCTCTTTAGGAAAATGCATAAAACAGCATTGATGGGATCAAGCAAAGCTTCTTCCAACCCTTCTCAGCAATAAAGGTCAGTTCATTAACTGATCAGCAAAGAAGAAAACTCTCCTGCAGCCTGTGAGTGTGCATATCCACATTCACTTCTGGTATGTGCAACAGCACGCTAACATTAACAAAGTTAGACCAGAGAACCTCGTTGGGATGACACTGCTCATTATTGCTTGTGGGCTCTGACATAGCAGCAATAAATCCACCTTCAGACTTCTAAAAATCATGAAGTACAGCATTTTCTATGAATGCTGGTGGAAAATGAAAGGAATCATAGTGGACTGATATCGCTAGATTCTGCGTTCTTCTGCTGAGCACGTCATTCCCTGAAGAAGCAGCTGTGGAATGGTATAAGAAGAAAAGTTTCCAGGACTTGAGAGTTAATTTGCAACTTCATATTTGCCGTATCTTCCTTGAGGCCAGAGATATGAATAGCCACACTTCACTTTGTTGTGTCTCCCTTGTGGAGGAACACACCGATGTGGTTTCCCACCCAAGCCAAAATAACAGAAAATTGAGCTTTACACACAGAATTTGTAGATTCAAATCTCAAAGAAGACCATAGCTAAAATTAAAAGCTGGAGACTCATGTGTTGATTTCAGCTCTTGTGACTCTGATGCTCAAATAGCCACTGGTCTTGTTGGAGCAGGTACTGTAAGCCGTTTCGCAAAGGGAAGAGCTTAGGCAGTGGACTGACTGTTAGTCCAGCTCCTCTTTCCCTACAACCGAGGCTTCTGAACAAGACGGATTCCATGGTGGACATAAGGGCAATTCAAGTCTGTGGGAAGGTGAAGCTTTGCTCGAGTATGCTTGGTTTCATCCTTTGTAGGTCTGTAACACCTAGGTGCTCCATTTAACATCAGAGCTCCGCAGGCACCCAGGGCAGACTTGTTGCTCAGAGCAGAGAAAGGCCACAGAGCTGGTCGTTCTGCCTGCACTGGACAAACGAGGACCCTGAAAGTGTGCTTTGAAGGCCAGACACAAGCAAGCCTTCCTCCCATCTCAGCTGGGACAGGTCATCACCAAGTGAGCAGTAGGTCTCAACACTCCAAAGCGAGTGGCCAAATAAAAATAAAGCTACTGTTGCATTTTATTTTTGGGGTGGCAAACTTAAAAGGAAAGAGAATGATTTTGAATAACAATGCCATGGCAAGAGACACCAGAAGTACTAATGATTTGCCACCAACTATAAACATAGGATGGCTTGAGCAACAGCCTCGGAGTTCGTTTATTCCCATCACCTCTCCATATATGTCCCGGGGGGGAATTATTATTGAACAATAAGAATGAAAACAAGTATTAGACTGCAGAAAAAGGTTTATTACCCTCACAGTTGGAAAACCAATACACTTCAGAAAGGCACTTTTAGCTTTATAGACAGTTTCGAATTAGAATCTTTATTCATCTATCCATTGTGCAAAGTAACTTCACTCCATGGAAAAAACACTCGATTTCAAATGCTTTAGGACAACATGAAGAACAAGCCAGTTAGCTCTGCTACCCTCTTGCTGCATGCAGCAGTGTTAGAAAGCCTGGCTGAGAGCACCCCATGGTCTCCTCCCCTACCTGCAGTCAGCAAATAAATTGATCGACATGGAAATTAATCTCCATTTTACGAAGTGAAGCTGTTTTGAGGATAACATCTATAGATACTGGTTCCTGAAGGATACTGTGTTCATTCAGACATGAATTTGAGATTACAAGTTAAAGGATAATTAATATATTGTCTGGAAGAAAGTGGAATGGTACCTCTCTCAAGAAAACAAACCACATGCCTTAAAACAGCGTCATCTTAGGATGATGCACCAAAGATATTTAATTCAGTATGGCATCACATTTCCTGTCTGACCTGATAAATGGGTCTCCTTCTACTTCTAATCTGCACAGGAATTAAAGTCTTCAGACTATCTGTACTACCACAAATAAATTACATGTTTGTTTTAATGACTTTGAAATTTCCCTCTGACAAATTCTAAAGGTATAAATAATCTCAGAAGTCTCGCAGGAAGATAAACAGTCATGTTTTAATAATCATAACTCACAAAGCAAACAACGCTTGGGTTTAAATTGAAACACAGCATTATTCTGCCAAAAGAGGGAAAGATAGAGTACGAGAAGCATTGTATTGATCATCTCCTAAGCAAGTCAGGTTCAGATGGGTGCCAGGGTATGCAGCATGTACCCTGAGATGTCTGGATACAATTTACAAGTCCCAGAGTAAGACTTCTAGGCAGCTCCCCCTCATGCTAAAGACTTTGCATTTCAGCTTAAGGGGCAGAGCACCACGGGATGGATTGCACAACCTTATATCAGAGCCAACTTGCCAAAAACTAACATCTCACCAACATGATGTGAAGGACTGACTCATAAGCTATCTCTCTTGGGAAATACACAACCCCTCAGAAGTGACCACTCTTGTCTTAATCTCATTGATAGTGCCACAGCCTCTACTATGAGACAGAAACAAAAAAACAGAGACAGCAACTCCCTTCTTGGCCTCCAGCCCTCCCTTGTGTGTGGAAAGGGAGCTAAGGACAAGTTGCTCAAAAGTATTATTATTTCCTTGCATAAGAAGATGCAAAGTAGTGCACCTACTGGAATAATCCTGTGTTTTCCCCCTATGCTGGCTGAATCAGGAACAAGGGACCCAAAACAAGGCCATCCTGATGAGCAAGAGACAGAGTCCCTGAAAATACAAAAACCAATCCTGCATTAACGATGGCTCTCCTAGGTGACTGAGTACCATCTGTTAGCTGAAGAGGGGAGTGTGCTGGCAGGTAATCGACATACAAAGTTCTTCCTTCCTTCCCCAGCTCCCTCACAATACCTCTTTCCTAGTTTTACACTTGAACGTGAGATCAAAATAGACCTGATCATTGCAAATACATGTAATTCATCTTTCAAAGGCACTAAGGCCAAGGTGTGGGCAGAAGCACAAGGCTTTCAAGAGGTACTGCTGTTCAGCACAGAGATCAGGGCTGCAGGATGCTCCTCCTTTCCTTGCACCTACAGCCTCCGCTCCCATGGAGCGCAGGGCCTTGCTGCATACCACAAAGGGTTTGTATGGTGGAGAAGGGCATCGTCCTGCTCCCCGTTTGTGGGGTGATCACCCAGCTGCAGTAGTGCTCTTCAGGCAGGGTGAGCTGTCCTTGAGCTGCAAACTACAGAGTCGTCCAAAATAACTTTCCGAAGTATGTCCCACTGCTGTTTTGCGAAGGAGGAGCAGGTCTTTGCAAGTGTGCTGCCAAGTAAACTTGGGATCTCCAGAGCTGTAAGACATGAGCTACTGCCCGTTGCTGTATGGAATCATTGCTTCCTAAATAAGGCCAGTAACTGTAGAACCGAAGACACTCAGTAACGTGCAACAGACAGTCAGGCTTATAAGGGCTGGGGGGCGGGTCTAACAATTGTTTCTGGCAGAAACCAGCAGTTTTCATCATCAGTTTTCCCTGTCCTTGGTCTCACACCAGTGCCTTCTCTCTCTTCCATCTCTGAAAACCTTCTGAAGAGCTAAAATCAACCTTTGGGTTCAGGAATCACACAGGAATCACACAGAATCACAGAATCATTAATGTTGGAAAAGACCTCTAAGATCATCAACCCAACACCACCATGCCCAAAGTCCACAGTGTGCTAAAAACACAAGATTCACCTTCGAGAGCAAATAAAAGCATCCATCTTTCACCAGCAATGAAGTCAATTTACCTGAAGGACTGATTTTTACCAAGTTATTAAATCTGACACTGATGGTGTTAGATAACTCAGTTGCCTTTTATTTCTGGTTTTGAACTATCAAGTGGCAGAAGGGGAAATGAAAACGGCAGAAAAGAAAAACTCTTCCAAGGACATAATGGTCCATTAAGCAAAATTTTAAACCAACTTGTCTTTGGCTCTCCGTTGTTCAAATGCAATTCTGTTCCTTCCCTTCAGGCTGTTATTAACACTTTTATAATGAGTAACTAAAATAAAACTCAAGTGAATAAATACGCTCAAGGCATTTTGTTATTTCTGCAATTAGAGACAAACTGCCACAGTAAAGTTAAAAGCATTTGGGAAATTATATTCAAGGAAACACTTACCATAACTACAGTAATCCTTGGGCTGCTCTTAGCAATTGCAGTGAATGCTGTGAAGAAGCTGGGTCTCTGTCATTAGCCACTGATAAAGGACAATTTGTCATCTGCTGTGGCACTCTGCGGCATGGCAAAATTAAATAGTGATGAGGATCGAAGTTCTGCTATATCTTGTATTGGTAGCAATATTCACAAATCGCCATAAAGTTTAAAACAAAACAAAACAAACAAAACCCATAACTATTTATTCCTCAGAAGACAAGCATTTGCTCAGGTGGAAAGTGGTCTTGAAAGGGGAGAACCCTGTAATTAGGCCACCTGCGCTGCCCAGGTGAAATCCCCATCATATAAAATACATACCCTGAATAAATCCTGATCTGGCCGGTGTCGGTTCAAGTTCTGGCTTGTTTTATTGTATACGTCTTTGTTATTATTGTAGACACCTTTGATAACAAGCAGGCAGGAAGAAGACAGCCTACAGGCTTTCTTGACATGATATTGGTCATGAAGAAGAGACTTTGCATGCGGAGCGCCCTGACCTCTGGGCTGCGGGAGCTCTGGGGGGGTCCCCTCCGGGACACAGCACAGAAGCATGGCGTGAGGCTCCCACTTCTCACCAGTTTACACGTGGCCTGTCCTCGTCACTCCTCGGTGACAAGGTTTTATATCGGATATCAGAACTCACTCTTGTGAGTTTAGCACTACATGCCCACAGGGCACCACGCCCAGCATTGCAGGTAACTATTACATTAACTTAGTAATTATTTGTTCCAGCAAAACTCAAAGGGAATTGACTCTTGGAAGAAAGGATGGCAGAAAAAAGGAAAGTAACAGGCAGCCAGGTTTTACAAAAAATTAATTTTCTTCTGTGACTGGCTAACAGGCTTTTGGAAAACAGATGACAGTAAATGTCATTTATTTTTACTTTAATAATGCTTCTGGGGCTCTTTTGTGTGACATTTCCGAGCAAGCTAGGGAAACATGGTCTGGATGAGGCAAAGAAGAGGTAGGAAGCCAGGACATCATACTGAGAGAGCAGTTATCCAAGACCCAGGGGGGCATGCTGAGTGTGCTTCTACATCTCTCTGGGTCAGATATTATTTGACTTTTCCCTTAACAGCCTGGATGAGGGAAGACAGCACATGTATGACAGGCACAGCTGAGACCCATCTGGGGCAGTCTGTAGGTAGTTTGGTCAACCAGACTGAGAATTCAAAAGAATCACAACAACTGGAAAACAGAGTTGAAAAAAAGTATTTAAATTGAAGAATGAGAAGTGCCCAGTACTACCCGAAGCAGAACAAGCTGCAGAAGTGCAGGCTGGGGAGAAAACAGCCTAGCCAGAAGCTCCTCAGAAAGGGGCTGGGTTTACAGGGGGTTGCAAGTGAATTGCAGTATTAGTTAGCAATTCCCAGTCATTAGGGAAAAAGGCAAATGTCAATCTGCGATGCGGGAACAGCAGTGTGCTCGGTGAGGGCTGCGGAGCAGTGCTGTTCTCTTCAGCATCAAACATTGGAATAAGCTGCCCAGGGAAGTGGTGGAGTCACCCTCACTGGAGGTGTTCAAGGAACGTGTGGACGTGGCACTGCGGGACATGGTTTAATGGGCATGGTGGTGTTAGTTGATGGTTGGACTTGATGATCTTACAGGTCTTTTCCAACCTTAGTGATTCTGTGATTCCCTCCCTGCGCGGTACGGCCCCGCAGAGGACCTGCTTCCACAGCCAGCCACAGTCCTGCCCAAGCCCCACAGAGGTTGACAGAGCCACTGGGAAACAGTTTTGGAGCATGATGTGTCTGGGCTAACCGGGCACACAGGGCTCGGACAGGTTTAGCCTAATGCCACTCCAGCTGCTTTGCAGTGCCGGCGCAGGCAGACCTCTGCTTGTAGCAGCACAGACATAAGGGCGTCTGCAGTGATTGCCTCAGGGACCAGACTGCTACCCCCAACGAAGATCCCAAAGATATTATTCCCTCTACACAATAGCCCCTGCCTTCAGTCACCTAATCCTCTCCTTGCTTGGTAGAATAACAGTGGGGTAAATGTCCTTGCTTTGGCACCGCCTTGCAAGCTGTGCCTGCAAACACCTGATTTTCCACCAGAAAGTTTGATTATCTTGTCCGAAAAGCTTCCATCCAATAGCCGTGATCCAGTTATCATAACTGCTGCATGCAGGTGACTCCTGTCCTTGTTTCTGTTTTCAGGAAGACAAGACACTCAGGAGCACAGCACGGTTGAGTCTCTACATTTCTAACATATGTCGATGATGGCCTCTGATTGCCGCTGTAGTAATTCGGGTTGTTCTTGCATTTTATGGGCTTTGCATAAATATCCTTACAGCAAAATGCTGTCTGGGAAATTAAAGGGCTGCTCCTTTTCTCTTTCAGATTCAGATCTTGAGTTCTTAGGCTTTGTTGTCTTCTCCCTTTGCCCTTAGCAAATCAAGCGCATTTTCAATTTTGACAGTAATTTCTCTTCAAAGGAGAAAATAATTGATCCGGAAGCCATTTGCAAATGTGTCTCAAAGAGAGCGTAATCTGAATGGGAACATCTAACTGCATGGAAGTAGAATAGCAAAAGTTTCTGATAATAATTTCTGTTTCCCCAGGGTTGACGAGGATGAGGTTTCTGTGTGAGCCAGTCCCCACACTGGGTGCCCCCGCGGGCAGCAACCAGACATCTCACGGCCGATGCCCATCTAGAAGGGACTCAACCATCATTCCACAAGAGCTGGGAAATAAAACTGGTATCCTTAAGCCACTTGCCAATTCCTTAGCAACCTCCCTCTCACAGTGAATGCAGTTTATGGTAGGATCCACACAAGACACATTTTGCTTTTGCATGATGAAATGCCACTGCAGTGGAAGGGGTACGGCGAGAGGCGTACTCCAGCGTATCCTGAAGGCATCGCAGCACAGCCACAGCTCAACCCACTGGATGCCAACCTGAGCACAAGTAGTGGCTTCTCGCTCCGACAGTGAAAACAGGAGCAGAAAGAGGAACCGAGCGGAATGCAGGTGACATGGCCACGGTCAGGAATGAAAGTTTCAGAAGCTGCAAAAAGCCAGTTAGATAAATCCACAGAAGAAAAACCCATGAAGAATTGCTAAGCACAAAGACACCACAGCTGATTCAGAAGGTCCCTAAGCCATAACCTGATGAAGGCTAAAGGAATACGCTGCAAAATTGTCATTATAGACCCCCGCCTGTTATTACACTCTTCCCCAAGCAGCCCCTACTATTATCCAGTGCCAGAGGTGGGACGCTGGGCTGCACAGACCTTCAGCCTGGCACGGTGCAGCTGCTCCCGAGCTCTTTGGAGGTAAAAGCAAGCACAGCGCTGCTTGGGCTGCGACAGCAGCACTGACATGCTGCTGGTACGGATCCGGGGAATGGAAATGTCACGCTGTCTCTCCTGCACGTCTGCTAGCCAGGCTACAAAGGTAAAGCAGTAATTGGTGTACATTGCTGGAAGATTAATAACCGCTTGGAACATCTCATGACATTGCATTTCATGCTATGGTCTGATGGACATAATCTGCCCATGATCCACACAAAAGCTGTTTTATAAATCAGTTAACAGTCATCAAAAGCAGCATTGATAATAAATGCATTATTTTTTAATATTAATGTATTACAGCACTTTAATCCAAAAGAATTTTGCTTTTGTCACTTACAAATGAAATCCTTATCTCTCCTTGCAGTGGTAAAATATCATTTCAGTATGATAGATGTGAAATGCACTCTGTATTTTTCTACTTACAGTGGTTTTGTTGCCGGAGAGGTTACTTACAACATGGTTGCTTCAGATATTACTGAAAATTATGCAGAAAATATCTGGATTCATATTCAATCACTCAAAACATTCATCCCATATAAAAGGCTAGTTTCACTTTAGGCTTTAAACCTACATATATATTATCAGAACATTTCCACGAACCGTGACTTGATCAGGCTGTGGATAATATGCACAGAGACCACGTTTGCTGAATGCCAATGGCTAATATAAATTTCTTGAACACTGAACTTTTCTTCTTTTCCAGCCACAGCTCTGGGAATGATGCCACTGCCTGTCACCTCTGGGTTTGAACTTGCAATAGACTGAGGCAAAACGTGATGCAAATAGGTCTAAAAGCATCCCACGAGACCATGAAGAAAAGACACAGGAAGAAGAACTGAGTCTCATCTTCCTATTCAACACCATGCAATGACCGCCGTAAGCAACCAGAGCGATTCACCCGCACCTGGCAGCACAAGGGCCAGGTTAAAGCAGGCGTCACTGGATTTAATGATTCCTCTGGAACATGAGGAGAGTGTAACTTGTCCCTGTCCTTCGCTGCAACTAAGTTTGGTTTGTTGCCTGTTTCAGACTGTCTCCCCTGAACAGTGATGCATGAGGCACGAAAAAGCACTCTCGCTCGGCAATTGAAAGTGCTGCTCCGTTGACTGTAAGGTGTTGGAGGGTAAAGGAGCGGTGGAGGCATCTGCTTCTGTTGTGGCAGGACGTTGCACACAAGAGTCCAAAGGGACAGCTCGGTATAACAGGCAAGATCTGCATTTCCAGGCATAGAATGAGCTGTGTCGGGCTACGTTTGCAGGGGACTCCAGGCATTGCCTTACAGCTGCAAGTTTGCAGGGGAGTCAGTAAAAGGTGTCCCTGGCTGCACCAGAGACACGCTATTATGGTCTTATCTGATGTGACATATTAGCTGACACATTTTATTTGGTATGTCATACCCTTACTTGCGGAGGCTAACAAATGAAATCACAGCTGTCAACCATCCAAATTAAAAATAAATCACTCCACTGACCCTTGAACCCAAGCTGACAAGTCATTCCCCCACCCAACGGCATCGCATTCGCTCTCAGTTTCCAATCCTCTGCTATCATCCGTGCCTTAATTTATTTTTCAGTTCTGGCCTGGCAAAGCCAGCTCTACCCACCTTTAGCCGCCTGGGTGGGTGACCTGTAGCCACGCCGGTGGGCTCAGGGGAGATGGGATGGATGGGATGTGCCGGGACCAGGCTGGGGGAGCCTTGCCCATAGCGGCTGGGTCTGGGCACGGCTCCTGCTCGCTGCAGATGTGCTGTTCAGGCGGCAGTTTGGGGAGGATGAACAAGGGGGCTCGTCGGAGCCAGCTGAGCCCCAGCCTGGCACCCGTGTACCCAGTGGATCAAGCTCTGCCTGGGTGCTTTCTTCAGACAGCTGGAGAACACTCCACAGACAGACCCTGGTACTCATGGGTGACTTTAAACACCTCAGTATCTGCCAGATGGACTATGGCTGGGTGCAAGAAATCCGGGTGATTTCTAGGGTATATTAAAGATAATTTCTTGATGCAAGTGACTGATGAAATGACCAGGGTAGATGTTCTGTTGGGCCTGCTGCTCAAACAAGGAAGAGAACTGTTGGATGATGCAGCCTGGGATACAGTGACCATGAGAAAATGTGGAGTTCAAGATCCTGAGAGGAATGAGCAAGATAAACAGTGGAAATACAACTGTGGGCTTCAGAAGAAAATCATTTTAGCCTCTTCATGGACCTACTTGGCAGGATCTGGTGCGAATATGCCCCTGGGAGGGCAAAGGGGTCCAGGAGAGCTGGCTAATGGTCAAGGACAGCCTCCTCAAAGCACGAGAACAGTTCGTTCCACCACACGAAAAGTCAAGGAAGCGTGGCAAAAGGCCAGCATGGATAAATGTGAAGCTCCTGACTGAGTTCAGACACAACAAAGAAATATACTGAAGGTGGAAGCAGGGACAAGGTGCTTGGAAAGAAAACCAAAGACGGTGTCTGTAGGTACCCATCCCATTAGCAAAGGGAAGGCAAAGGAGAACGTGGGCCCACTGCTCAGTGGGGCAGGGGAGCTAGTGACAAGTGATAGGAAAAGGCTGAGGACTCAATGTCTTCTGTGCCTCAGTCTTCACAGGTAAGGCTTGTCCTCAGGCCTCCCAGGGCCCTGAGCCCATATGAGAGTAGTCTGTGGGAGAGAAGCAGTAGCCAACCCAGAGGAAGAAAGAGTCACTGATCCGATCACGTAGCCCACTTGGATACACACAAGTCCCTGGGACTCTCTTGGGCTGTAGCAGTAAGAGGGTAGCCAGCAGGTCCAGAGAAGTGATCTTCTTCAGCACCTGGAGCACCACAACTGGAGTGCCGTGTCCAGTTTTGGGTTCCCTTGTACACAGAGGATGCGGACATCCCTGCTGCCCGGCAACATGTTCACCAAGTTTATTTTTAGTTATCTCACTTTTCTGTTTGCCTTTCTGTCCTGTAGGCTGACACTCTGAACCAATCATCAGATCCCTCCATAAATGAAAGCAACTGAGAAGAACCGATGTTCTTAATAAAACTGTTTCAGACTGTATCCACAAATGATATCATGGTTACAGATGAAAACCCTGAACTGTGTTTTCCATTTCAGACACATGTTCTGAGTAAGAAAAGAAACTCCTGTATATTTTAATAGTGAAACTCATCAAGAACTCATGTTTCCAAGTAAACTGCTGCTAGGATGTTTAGCAGCATCAAAAAGACCTTCAAATAGACTACTTAGCAAATAGCCTTGCCTATGCGAGCTGAAAGATTTGGCAACGTTGAGTAATTTATGTCCTGCTCTTTTTAGGGGTAGGTAATAAATCAAAGAAGGTATTTTACCTGAAGATACGGAGAGAGAAGGTGCTCTCTGCTCTGCACCTCCATTATTTGTCTTCAGCTTCAAAGCATACAGCTGGTTGAAAGCTCCAAAAGGGACATATAATGATGCCCCATAATCAGTAGAGTAATCATGAGATGGCTGTGTTACATTACTCTCTCCAGAATATTAATGGAGTGAGGACATTGCAGACTGATGTGCAACAAGGGTTTAAAATCCTTCCAAATGGTTTCTTAGTCCATTATTTCTGATGCTGTGCCACTCTGTTACCAAGGTTGAGAACAGTAGGAAGAAGGTAGCTGCATAATATTCGCAGACAGTTGAGAAGCAGCACAGTCTGTATCTCCTCTCTGCTGCATCTCCCTCCTCAAAGAGCCACACATACAGAATTAAAATATTGTGTGCACATAGGGACATCCCTTCCAGAAACCTGCGGTGCCTTGGACTGTGTTTGGCAGGATTCATGCCCGGAGGTAAGCAGTATGGATGATGAACAGGCCTGGATTTGCAGATGGGCTCAGACCACACTTACGGGGCTGAGGGTTGTGGGGTACTGTCAGGAAATTAGGGCTCTACAGGATGCACTAACAATAAGGAGGGTGATTCTGTGGACAAATTTCAGGTCACCACGTTCTGTTAGGAAGCACAAGTGGTCTCCCAGAAGACATCAGGCATTTGATGCATTGAGCAGAAGAGGAGGCTGAGGGGAGACCTTACCGCTCTCTACAACTGCCTGAAAGGGGGTTGTGGTGAGGTGGGTGTTGGTCTCTTCTCCCAAGTGACAAGTGATGGACAAGAGGAAGTGGCCTCAAGTTGCGCCAGGGGAGGTTCAGGCTGGATATTAGGAAAAATGCCTTTACTGAGAGGGTGGTAAAGAACTGGAACACGCTGCCCAGGGAGGTGGTGGAGTCACCATCCTCGGAGGTGTTCAAGGAATGCGTAGACATGGCATTGTGGGACATGGTTTAGTGGGCATGGTGGTGTTGGGTTGATGGTTGGACTTGATGATCTTACAGGTCTTTTCCAACCTTAATGATTCTGTGATTCTGTGAAACTTCTGCTGGGAGCAGGGGAACCATTCCCAGAGCTGGGCTGGACTGGTCAGGGACACAGGAAGGTGACATGAGACCTGGGAAAGTACAAGCACTTCTTGGCAAAGTGTTATCACAGGCCCAGATCCAAACCATGGCCCGTTTGGTATTGTTCAGTTGTGCAGTTGGAAATGCAAAGGAAAAAATACTTACTTTGCTTCTGTACCTGGGTCAGGAGGAAAAGGACTTCTTAATGCTAAGAGCATCAGCTGGGTTATCTGTATTGAAAACTTAACTTTCATGAAAGAAAATACTAATTTCAAATAACTTTACAGGAGATAACAGCTCTCGTTCAACAACAGCACACAGAAATCCACGCTAGTTAATGCTGAGTGGCAGCTGCAGCGCAGAGCAGCACAGGAAGAGCCGGAGACGCGTCCGCAATTCAGCTGGCTCTGCCCAGGGCTGCTGCTGCCTCGCTGCGTGCAGGTGCCAGTGGGCTGTCAACGAGGACAGGCTCCGTGACGTGAGCAGGGGAATCAAGATAAACTCAGATCTCTGTCCTGACTGCTTTTTTTTCAATGAAAGACTATTTTCAAAAACAGTATTCAGAAAAATGATTGTTTTTATGTGGAAAGTGCTTATTCAAAAGCCACAGCACTCCAGCTGAGCATGTCAAACAAAATACTTTCCATCACAAACGTTGCTCTCATATCTTGGCACAGCCATCCAAATACGTGCTAATGCCACTCCATCTATACACCAGTCCCCAATACCATATACTACAATGCCTCACATAGGAAGGGATGCCATAAAATCCTAATGAGAGGGATGCACAAAGCCTCACAGGAGATTAATCCAACCCAAACCCTGCTCTTAAGAGTCAGCACAACACAAAGCCCCAGCACCGTTTCTAGCCTCAGCTAAATGTTTCCATTTTTCAGGTTTTGCCAGGAAGTCGAGGTCACCCCTGGACATATCTCACTACAAGAAGGACACTGAGGTGCTGGAGCGTGTCCAGAGAAGGGCGACGGAGCTGGTGAGGGGTCTGGAGCACAAGTCTGATGAGGAGCGGCTGAGGGAGCTGGGGTTGTTCAGTCTGGAGAAGAGGAGGCTGAGGGGAGACCTTATTGCTCTCTACAACTGCCTGAAAGGGGGTTGTGGTGAGGTGGGTGTTGGTCTCTTCTCCCAAGTGACAAGTGATAGGACAAGAGGGAATGGCCGCAAGTTGCACCAGGGGAGGTTCAGGCTGGATATTAGGAAAAATTTCTTTGCTGAGAGAGTGGTGGGACACTGGAACAGGCTGCCCAGGGAGGTGGTGGAGTCCCCATCCCTGGAGGTATTTAAAAGACGTGTGGATGAGGCGCTTAGGGACATGGTTTAGTGGTGGACTGGGCAGTGTTAGCTTAATGGTTGGACTTGATGATCTAAGAGGTCTTTTCCAACCTAAATGATTCTATGATTCTATGAAATGTTTTTGATTTCCCCTTCTGAAATAATCACAGAAAAATTAATTTTTCAAAAGTTCTTTCTCTAATTTAATTCAAGTTAATTGTCAGGGAAGAGAGGTTTGTTGCCTCACTGTGTTCTGGTTATTTTATTCAGCGCCATTCTCTAGTTAAGCTGTACTAATAATTCTAACTCTTACCAACTTATTTCTTTCCATAAGTCAAAACAGGGCTGGTGAGCAGGGTAACACAGACTTGAAGGGATACTGTCTGACCTCTTCATCTTCACTCTAGCAATATCTCTGACCTGATCTAATTTATTCTCCACAGAGCAATAAAAAAATATGAAAAAGAGGAAGTCAAATTGCTGGAGAGGTTTCATGTAGCTGAAAACCGCTTCACACGCTCCCATTAATGGTATTTTTCTGTCCTAGTCTCTTTGCATGCAATTTTGACCCCCTGACAGGAAGGCATTTGCAGAGGTAAGACAGCACAAAAGACTGAGGTCAATGTTGCAGATATTCTTCTGGGCAGCCCTGAAAGTTTTCTAAAATGCGTGTGTGTGTGTGTGTCTCCATGCCACAGGCGTGGGTAGTGCTGAGGTTAGGTGCTGTGCTGAGGCCCTGTAGCCCCCTGCGCCCACCGAATCCCAGACTCCCTGAACGGTGGAGGTGGGAAGGCACCTCTGGAGGTCACCTGCTCCAACCCCCTGCTCCAGCACCGCCTGCCCTTGATGCAGAGGTGGGAGCAGCTGAAGCCAAAATAGATTTCACCAGCTGAGAGCTCACCTCCCCAGGAGTCCTCCAAGTACTGCCAGGCAATTTCAAACCCTGCCATAGACTTTAAGTGCACGAGGTGAAACAAGTGGAGCCGAGAATCCATCACAACCTACCACACTGCACTTAGGACACTGCCGCTTAGGAGAACACTTACTGCATGTGTTGATTTTAAAGCCTGGTCCTTTGCAGGATGAACACTCTGATGGTTCTTCCCCAGCTGGAAAAGGCTGGGAGGTCCAGTCTAGGGGATAACTCCATGGCATACCCTGTCCAGGAAAAGTGTTCGCATCAGGATCCACACGATGAGCTGACAAATCTCGTCCCACCCGCCTTGTGATGCTTATGCAAGTGGAATAAACAACTATTTTCTGTCCTCTGTAAGGCTGCCTTATTGCTGTTACCGGCATTATTCCTGCCAGCTGGTGCTTGGCATGGAGCAGGACATGAAATAAAGACTGTTCTCGCCACCTGGTGCTACTGATGGTAATTACAGGAGAGCAGCCATGGGGTGCCCTGGTCTTCTGCTTCATCTGCTTTCTCAGGGAAGTTATACATGGGACTGGACTATTGTAACTGCCATCAGTAGAACTAGATGGAGAAAACGGTCTTGGAGCCCTGTTCAGTGCCGCGTAGGAACAATGCCGATAACAACACTGTGATAGTGCAGTCTTTCAAGAGGACAGAAAACAGTTGCTGTTTCTTCCATTTGCATCAGCATTACAAAGCAAATGGGATGGGATGTGTGGTTCAGTGCAGATGCATTCCCCAGGCTATCTGATTTGTTTTCCTAGGAAAATCTGCTCATGTGATGGGAGCTTTGCACCTGCAGGAATGGACCATCTTCTAGATTCTGATATGCTAAACACCTTCCTGCTGCTGCAGAGTGCTTTTCTGGCACTTTGTGACTGTCTGTGTGCCCACCATGCGCTACTTCATCCAGCTTCTAAAGAAGAAATAACTTCAAAACCCCTTGAAGCTAGCAGAAAACCTCCCACTAATATGAATTGGCTCTGCATCAAGGCCCCAGTACCTTGATTCTGAATCCCTCTGGGATCACAGGCTAACCCACATCCAAAACTCCTGTGTCCCTGTGCCACACAAAAACAACATTCCAGTGTTCCAGCATGACACAGGCTCAGTGCAGGAGTTAGTTATGTAGCACTATTGCTAATTCCGGGACTGTTTCTCAGTTTACCACTGAAGCGGGAGAAACTCCAGCATACAGAGACGGGATTATTTGCATGTAAGTAGCCACTCTCCTCCTGCCTGGGTACAGGATAAAGGAGTGAAGCGCTGCTGCCTCACGGCAAAGAACCACGCTGTTCTCGAACTCTGCAGCCAAAGCATTCAGCAGCAGGCAGGCCGGTCAAAAATCAGTGCAGGGAGCAGACCGGAGAGTAGACTTTGGCCCCCTGCTATTAACACTACTGGATTTGATGGGAAAGAAAGCAGCAGACAACCAAGAGGGCAGAATCAGCATCTGGAGCAATTCAATTTGAAATTAATTACATAAATTATGTAATGAGAAAAGATTAGCTAAATTAGTGTTTCTGCATGAACCCAGAATGCAGATAGCACGACCACAGCCTATGCCTTGAGCGCACTCCTGCTCTGCATTAACACTCTCCATTACTGCGCACAGTATCTCATTTGGTGTATTTGGCAACTGAAATATTTCAAGTTTCAGACAAAGATAAATTGACGTCTGCAGCATTTGCTCTTTCCCCCTAGTTAAGCTCCTGCCGGAGTACCCGACAGCACCTCTGTGACACCAAGACCATCAGTGCCAGTCACAGAAGATCTCTAAGCTTAACGTGAGTGAAGCGTCATCTCGAGCTGACACGGTCGCATAATGGCTGACCTTGGGCTGCTTCTGAAGAAAACGAATTAGCTTACAGAGGTAGTCAACTGGAAAGCTGAAACTATCATTTTCCAAAGATATTCAAGGTAAAAAGCCTCAGGGACAATCTTTTGTCACTTTCTGAGACTTGATTAACTGCCTTAATTCCACATGATTAATGGCTTTCAAATCTCAGGAGACCCAAGTCTCTGTACACATCGTGTGACTGGAGTGTCTTCAAAAAAGCCTTTCTCCAAAGACCCTTATGAGCTGCTAGAGAGCCACAGGCACCGGTGCCCCCAACAGACCATACAGTCCTGTGCCTTCCTCATGCAGCATCTTCCTCCTCCTGTCCCACCCACTTCACACACAGAGGGGATGCAGAGAGAGATCACACTTCACATCAACCGGGACAAGCTGTTTGGCTACAACAGGTGGACAGCGGCTGTTTCACCCACCGAAATCCCAGAGGGAAATATGTCTGCTGGAGAAATGACTAGTGACAACCCCCTCAATGGGTCCCAGCTTTGAGATACCCAACACGTTCCTCTGAGAGCATTTACGAGCTAGCTCGCTGATCTACACATCATGTCAGAGTGGTACGAGCACAGCAGGACCACGGCAAGGACTAGGAAAGGCAGGTGGAGTTACCCAGAGATATCCCCTCAAACAAACTGATGGGACTCTCACGAGAGGGGCCAGGGTTGGTGTTGACACCCAAGACCTGGAAGGGGTAGGAGCTGACCAGTGAAGCTCCTGGTCTGCAGATGAACAGAGAGAGAGATGGGCCAGATTAGAGAACCTGCTGGAAAGATTGCTCCCATGCTCTTGGAAAGGACGTGCTATTGCCCCACGGCTGCTGAAAAGCAGCTTTGCATCACAAGCTGAAGGTTGCCACCACTTTGTTCTTTGCAGCACTAACCAGGAAAGGGACCCCTGTGTGTGTGGCACTTCATCTGAGCTGAGCAGAAGTGGCTATCCAGAGGGACGAAGCCAACAACTTGCCATTTTCATCCTGAAGGACCAGATGTTTGCAGCCACACAGAGAAAAGGACAGACTCAAAAATCGAACTGGCCTTATGTGGGTAGCTGTTTAGAGCTGTGGTAAGACTGTGTTAAATACCTCTTTGGTGGGCCCCTCCTTGCTTGGGTTCTGCAGAGAGAAAGAGATGTGGGTTTAGGAACACAGGGTCACTATTGTAGAACAAAACAGTCACACAAGGGGTGGCTGGAAGAGACCTCTGGAGGTCCTAGCCCTCACTTGGCGTGAGACCATCATCAACACCAGACCCAGTCAGCTATGCCTTTGTCCACTGAGTCTCGAGGGGAGGGGAAGAATGGGGAGAGGAGGAAGGCACAGCAGGGTGAGCTGAGATGAGGAGTAGCTTTTTTCCCAAGGCTCAGTTTTGCTAAGACCTGCAGAGCCACGCTGCACAGCAAATGCTATCACACCACAAACAGGCTCTGGGCAGGGAGTTCAGCCACTGCCAGCGATCAAAGAGTCAGCTCTTGTCTGCCCCCATTTTGCTGATTTCTCAATTCCCAGTGCTTACATGCTGGGTTTGGAATGGGGAGAGCTGGCTTCTCTGCACCTCGCTTCAAGCTCTTCACTGAAGAGTTGCAATGAGGGAGATGCAGGCACCTCGTAAAGAAGTCTGCTGCACCCAAGGTGGTGGGAAGGGTAGAGGAGCAGTGTTCATACCATCTGGCTTGGCGCTTAACCAAGCAGACCAGCTTCTGTCAGTGAAAGAAGGCTTCTAACGCCACTTCACCATCCATTGAAGCCTAGTCCCTATGGTGGGCACCCCCCAAACATGGACAACAGGAACACTTCCTTTTGCCAGGATCAAGTCAGCCAGTAGAAATGCCTACGTCAGCATCTGGAGGGTGTTCTCCTCTCTCACCAAGAGGATAACAAGCCACAGCATCCCCCTGTATCTCAGGGACCAGGTCTCTAATATTCTAGGGTTGTCATCTTCTCTTCTGCTCTCCAACGGAAATGACTCTAGAGTGTGAGAAAGGTGTCCAGAGTATGTCTGTATTTCCATGCCCCTCTGAGAATCCCCAGGTCCTTCAGCGGCCCTGGCAGGGGGACTGCTGTGCTGGCACTCTAAGCCTGCTGACGTTGCTCTTTAGAAGCACAAATGATGCCTTGGGTGTCACCCGTGACCTGTGCCACGTTTGTGGGACATGGTGTAGTGGGCATGGTGGTGTTGGTTGATGGTTGGACTTGATGATCTTACAGGTCTTTTCCAACCGTAGTGATTCTGTGATTCTGTGACCTATACAAGACATCTGTGACACAGAGCAGAACAAATGTTGGAAAGAAACCTTAAGAAAAGTATCAAAACTCTACTGAAAAGTTAGCAAAACCCTGCTGGTTACGGCTGCTGTCCATGTGTGCAATAATAGTCAAAACCAATTTCATTCTCTTCAGTGATCACTAGCGGATGCTCCCAGGGGGTCAGCAGTGAGGGGAAGCCCAGGCAGTATGTTTCAGTCTTGCAACCTAAAGCGGTGGCTGAAATGCAAATGGAAGGAGAAGAATATGAAAAGAAAGAAGGAAGCATTGGCCTCGTCACCTCATATTACTTGCCACATCAGCATGTGTTCTCCAGATGAATAATGCTTGTTTCACAGTTCATGGTAAATATGGTGATGTTGAACATTTGGACTTACAATAAACAAAATCAAATTAATGTACTGAATGAGTATGAAGTGGTTAAGTACACATATACCACAAGGCCTTATACAAGACACCAGTAAAACGCTGGTAGCTGAATCATTAATCACTTGTCAAAGGTTAAAACAGTAGAGCCTCCAGTAAAAATGCACAGTATTTTATGCAGCACAAGGTCCATAATGGATAAAAAATTCATCCCATTTCTGCCCTCGTTAATAGAATGCGAGAACTGTGCATCTACAGGATCTATAAATAAACTACCAAGGCTGACTTGCTTCTACTGTACTTAATGGTAGGAAATTGCATAAAAGAGTTGCTCAGGCAGCCAGTGACCTTGAGAAGTTGATGTGAAGAGAATACATACGGGTTGATTGTGCTCTCCTGAGGTGGGCTTCTGAGCGAGGTTATCGCAGCAAATATACAGCAGAGCTGCAATTTTCTGATTTGTATTATGGAAAGTCAGAATGTAGTTCACATGAACTGAACTGAATTACGCATGGATTGGATTATTATTTTTATTTATTTATATTTATACAGAAAATGAAAGTGCATGGATCAATAGAGTCTGTATTCTCAGAGCAAAACACAAAACCTGGCTCTGTGGAAACAACTATTGAACTCCATTGGGCACCCACTCTCACACTTATTTATTTGTACCATTTTCCATTAAATGCCTCAGAGCTTTTGCTATTAAATGAATCCCTGCTGACTAAGGCAAGGGCAGATAGTTTCTGTTAACATACAGGCAACAGCTTATCTCTGCAGTGCTTCACTCTTTTGGACACTCGCTAAACTGTCCCCCTCTGCCCATACACACAGGGGCAAGCAGAAGTCCTCACACACTTGGGAGAAGAGTTTGAAGTTGAATCTGTGACCCCTGCCTGGCTGCTCCCTGCCACAGCCCCACAGTGCCCATGCCAGACCCTGCTCCCTGGCAGGGAAAATATTTGATAAAAGGAGGATACCATTACATCTAAGGTAATTACTTGCTGTTTCCCATTGTAGTGCCTCGTTTTCATTGCTTATACCTTGGGCAAGCTTTTGGCATCTCAGTTTATATTTTCTGTGCTAGGTCAGACCCAAGCTGATCTTTCTGGAACATTCTTTCTTTCTGGAACACTCACAAGTCTATGGGGCCTGATGGCATCCACCCAAGGGTGCTGAGGGAGCTGGCGGAGGAGATTGCCAAGCCACTCACCATCATTTATCAACAGTCCTGGTTAACAGGAGAGGTCCCAGACGACTGGAGGCTTGCCAACGTGATGCCCATCTACAAGAAGGGCCGGAAGGAGGATCCAGGGAACTACAGACCTGTCAGCCTGACCTCGGTGCCGGGGAAGATTATGGAGAGGTTCATCCTGAGGGTGCTCACAGAGCACATGCAGGATAACCAAGGGATCAGGCCCAGCCAGCACGGGTTCATGAAAGGCAGGTCCTGCTTGACCAACCTGATGTCCTTCTATGACCAGGTGACCCACCAAGTGGATGAGGGAAAGGCTGAGGATGTTGTCTACCCGGACTTCAGTAAAGCCTTCGATACTGTCTCCCACAGTATTCTCCTGGAGAAACTGGTGAATCGTGGCTTAGACAGGTGCACTCTTTGCTGGGTAAAAAACTGGCTGGACAGCCGAGCCCAGAGAGTTTTGGTGAATGGAGTCAAATCCAGTTGGCGGCCGGTCACAAGTGGTGTTCCCCAGGGCTCAGTTTTGGGACTGGTCTTGTTTAATATATTTATCGATGATCTGGATGAGGGGATTGAGTGCTCTCTCAGGAAGTTTGCAGATGACACCAAGTTGGGTGGGTGTGTTGACCTCCTGGAGGGTAGGAATGTTCTGCAGAGGGATCTGGACAGGCTGGATCGATGGGCCCAGGCCAATTGGATGAGGTTCAACAAGGCCAAGTGCCGGGTCCTCCACTTGGGTCACAACAACCCCATGCAGCGCTACAGGCTTGGGGACGAGTAGCTGGAAAGCTGCCCGGCAGAAAAGGACCTGGGGGTGTTGGTTGACAGCCGGCTGAATATGAGCCAGCAGTGTGCCCAGGTGGCCAAGAAGGCCAACGGCATCCTGGCCTGTATCAGAAATGGTGTGGGCAGCAGGAGCGGGGAGGTGATCGTGCCCCTGTACTCGGCGCTGGTGAGGCCGCACCTCGAATGCTGTGTTCAGTTTTGGGCCCCTCACTCCAAGAAGGACATTGAGGTGCTGGAGCGCGTCCAGAGAAGGGCGACGGAGCTGGTGAGGGGTCTGGAGCACAAGTCTGATGAGGAGCGGCTGAGGGAGCTGGGGTTGTTCAGTCTGGAGAAGAGGAGGCTGAGGGGAGACCTTATTGCTCTCTGCAACTACCTGAAAGGGGGTTGTGGTGAGGTGGGTGTTGGTCTCTTCTCCCAAGTGACAAGTGACAGGACAAGAGGGAATGGCCGCAAGTTGCACCAGGGGAGGTTCAGGCTGGATATTAGGAAAAATTTCTTTGCTGAGAGAGTGGTGGGACACTGGAAGAGGCTGCCCAGGGAGGTGGTGGAGTCACCATCACTGGAGGTGTTCAAGGAATGTGTGGACGTGGCACTGCAGGACATGGTTTAGTGGGCATGGTGGTGTTGGGTTGATGGTTGGACTTGATGATCTTAAAGGTCTTTACCAACCTTAATGATTCTGTGATTTCCACTGCAACAAGTAAGCTCTTTCTAAGAATGATAGCAGATGTAAACATGAGGGAGGGTGAAGGCCCAAGGTCTGGCTGAGGATCTGGGAGGATGAGGATGAGAACTGGAAGAGAAAGGAGGGAACAAGGTTGAGAAACCTGGATGGACCAGAGAAGTGCAGGGACTGGAATGATGAGGAAGGATGAAGACAAGCAAAGAGAAGTCAAAAGCTCATGACCTTAGGGGAAAAGGGCAGTGCTTACTGGACCACAGCCTCCAGCCTGGAACAAAACCCAAGATCCCTCTGCCTCACCATTTGCTGGCATCCCACAGTACCATGCCTGTCCTGCTCCCCTCAAGTGCTGGTGTGCAAATCAACCTCCTGCTCCCTTAGCTCTGCTACCAACAGAGATCTGTACATGGATCTAAATGTCTCAGATGTGTCGCATGATTTAAATAAAGACTGTATCACAATGCGTATCTCACCCCTGGTTTGTTCAGAGGGAAGCCTTCCAGTGACTGTGTTACGCACAGACAAGCAGATCTAATTAAAGCTGTTTGAAGGAGTGGCAGAGATCTGTGCAGAGGCTGAAAAGGTCACAAGGCTGTGAGTGTCAATGTCACTTTTTCCACAAACCCAACAACTAATAAAGAAACTTCAGTAAGGTCATAAATCAAGTGTTAAAATTTGAGGATACATACTGGTCTTGTATAACTTACCTAGACCCCTGTTGCATATGTAATACATTGACTGATGGATTAGTACAATAGGATCATACAATAACTCAGGTTGGAAGGTCTTTAGTCCAACCTCCTGCTGAAAGCAGGGCCAGCAGTGCAGTCAGACCAGGCTGCTCAGAGCTTTGTTGAGTCAGGTGTTAAAATCTTCAAGGATGGAGACTGTACAATGTCTCTGGGCAACCTGTTCCTCTTCTAGACTGTCCCCGTGGGAGTACAGCCTATTAACCACCACCACCCTCTGAGTGCAAGCATCCAACCAGGCTTTTACTCAGCTGTTTGTCCACCCACTCAGACTGGAATGTCCAAACTTGGAAACATGAATATCGTAGGACAGAACATTGTGTCAAAAATACTGCTAAAGCAAGGTAACTGCCACCCGCTGCACTTCTTTTGTCTGCACATCCAGTCATTTTGTCATAGGAGATAATCAGGTTTGTCAGGCGTAACGTCACATTCTTCTCCTTCATGTGCCCAGATGTGTGGTCTAAGATAACTCTCTCCGTAATTTTCCCATGGATAGTTCCCTGGATTGTTCTTTTGTCCTTTTCTGAAGATGGCTACATCTATCTTTCCCCTGTTGCAAAGGAACTCCCCTGATCACCACAACTTTTCAAAGATGATAGAAAGCAGCCTTGCAAGGACATCACCCACTTCTCTCAGCACTTTTGGATGCGTCCCATCTGGTCCCATGGACTTGTATGGATCAAGTTTTCACAAGCGATCCCCGAGTAGATAGTGGCTAACACTGCTGGTAGTTTTTCTCCTCCTTGAACCCCTTCACTATGCACAGAGGCCCAGGACACCTTGCTGGTAAAAACAGAAGCAAAGAAGGTATGGAGTGCCTCAGCCTCACCTGCATCTGCCATCACTAAATCACCCACCCCATCCAGCAACTGGCTCACATGTTCCTTATTCAGCTTATTATCACTAATCTAGTGGCAGAAGCTCTTCTTGTGGCCCTCGGCACTCCTTGCAAGTCTCAACTTCAGGGGGTGTTTGGCTTTCCTCAGACCGTCCCTACATGCCCAGGCAGTATTTCTAAATTCCTCCTCTGTAGCCTGTCCCTGCTTCCACCCCCTGTGTGCTGCCTTTCTGCACAGGACCCCCATCCTGACTTCCCTGCTTAACCAAGCTGGTCTTGTTTCCCGATGCATCTCCTTCTCTTCCTGACTATGGGGGTGGACAGTTCTCATGCTTGAAGGGTGCTCTCCTTACAGACCTGCCACCTTCCTTGAACGCCTTTGTCCTTCAGAGCTGCTTCCCATGAGATCTCACCTTCTAGTTTCCTAAATAAACCAAAATCTGCTGTTCTGAAGTCTAGGCTCTGTATTCTGATGCTCTTTCATCACTTCTTTCATGAGCTTGAGTATTTCCTGGTCGGTTCGGACAAGGCTGCCATTGATTACCACATCCCCATTAGCAGTAACTGAGCTCTGTAAGACCCTATTCATATCCTGCAAGGCTGAGCAAACTGGGACTGCATTCATCAGTGGCTTTAATGTTCATAAAGAAATAGTGTTTAATGACATTATCTCTTCTCTTTTTTTGCACAGGGTTGAGACTCTGTAGTGGTAAAACATCTGGGAATGAATACTGTTATGTTGTGCCCATCTCAAGATCTAGGGATTCAGTTTTCCTAAAACACAAACTGGAAAATCGTAGGAACACAGACCAGAGTTGAAAGAGTGTGGACTCTGTAAAATGCCACTGCCTCAGCGGATCCAGAGAGAAAGTTAAAAAGTGCACTTCCTCCCTGTTGGCTCTCCAAACTTCGCCTGGGGTTTGCAAGTCAGGTTCAGCTCTTGCTGACTCATGTATCTACAGGGAACCGCGACTGCAAGTCAAATTCTGCTCTGTTTCACAAGCAGATCCTCAGCGGCCTTTGGAGACACCAGAGGAAGCTGACACAACACCTATTCCCCGTTGTTTGCTCCAGAAACATTATTCCCACCTGCCTTCTGCCCAGCCGTGCCTTAGAAAACAGTAACCATGAACTGTTTCCGCTGTTTCTGCAACGGGAACGTTACACATCGGCAGGGAAATGGCACTCCGCGGACATCCGGAAGGATAAAGCTGCTTTCCCCCTGAAGCCTGCTGCTGACTGCAGCACTGCCCGCAGGCTCTCTGGATTAGTCACAGCAACAACTCCGGCTCCTGCAAGGAGGCCGGGTAATCTCCTGCTCTCTCAGGGCACTCAGGAATTTTGGAATGTCAGCTCCAATCCAACAACTGTCTCTCAAAACCAGCAAGACAAAAGTTAAGCCTTGGTTAACAAAAGTCCACCCTTTGCAAGACAAATGTTAACCCTTTGCCAAGTCTTACCCCTTAAATTTGGAGTGAAACTGGAATGCTCAAAATACTTCACAATGGCCAGGAAAAGAAGCATTTTAATGCTTTTGGATATAAACTTAATGTTTCCCAAACATGTGGAAAACAAAGGCATCCTCAAATACCGAATGCTAACATGAAGATGGTCAGTGGTGGGACAGGCAGTAACACGTGCTGCCACATCGATGACTTTGGGATGGTGACTCTTGTACCCCTAGCTAGGCTCCTCTTCTAAAAGATACTGAAAAAAAGGATTAGTGACACTGGACTCACTTGTAGCGTGCTGTGTGAATTGCAGATGGCAAGTGCTGTCCAGATTCAGGTTCCTGTATTACAGGGCTCTCCCAACAATAAACTGGTCATTACATTGTGCCGTTGCCAAAATTGTTCTTCTTTTCCCAGGCAACATGGATCACACTGAGACAGAAATGACTGTCCATTCACAGTTCAGAGTTATCACACGCTTTTTATGATCATTGTGCTTCATTCTGATCCTTGCACTATTATCAGTTTTAGTGCCAGTCCAAATTAAATTCATTTTACAATAGGTATTTATTTTCCTGCTTCTTAATAGAACAATTTGAAAACCTACCGGACACTTCGAACAACAATACTATTTTTTCTTTATGGCAACGAAATGGGTTCTTTGCCATTCTTTTCTCAGGGAGAATAGTCAGCAAGGGCAGCACCCAGCTTGCACAAGAACATATTTTTTTACCTACTGATTGCACACAAAACTAGTCAGCAGTTCAGCATTTCTGAGCTGTCATTTTGTCACACTGCCATCTGTTATTTACATCTATAATATCTTATACGTAGGGGTATGCATGTGTGGGGGGGTTGAAATTGAATATCAAGTTACATTTACTTGGTCTCCCATGTAGTGAGCAAATAAAACTTTGCTTATCTAATTGTAATTTCATGACCCACAGCATGAGCTGGTGAAAAAATCCTCAGTAATGTTACTTTTCACTAACATGGAGTGCTGGATTCTTCCTTTAATCTTTGTTCTGACCAAGGCTGTAGAAAGGCTCCAGAATGCATGGTCGGGAACAGAGAGTCAGGGGAGGTTCAGGCTGGATATTAGGAAAAATGTCTTTACTGAATTGGAACAGGCTGCCCAGGGAGGTGGTGGAGTCACCATCACTGGAGGTGTTCAAGGAACGTGTAGATGAGGCACTGTGGGACATGGTTTAGTGGGCATGGTGGGGTTGGGTTGATGGTTGGACTTGATGATCTTACAGCTCTTTTCCAACCGTAGTGATTCTGTGATTCTGTGATTTGTGCTTGGGCGAGCACCAATGTTGCTTCCAGACAGAACAGTTTCTGTATTGCTCTCCCTTTGCTCTTCTCCCTCCACACCTTAAGTACACATATGATTCTTCTTTCTTCTTTCACTAGTTATTACTAGTGACTGTTTTTGCAGCTGTTTCCCACTCTTAAGCGATAAACAGACTTCTGATACTCTGAGGATTTCCTACAGGTATGCCAAATGATTTGGGGAGAATACACAGAGATGAGGAGAATGTAGGGAGGAAACTGTCTCCTTATCATGCCCGATGCCACTATGAATAAAGACTTTGGAAGAAAAAGTGTCATAAATGCAGCTTAGGTGATGTTGGTTTTGCAGGTGTGCCAGCATCAGGGGAATACACTACAACAAAGGCTGGTTTTCTCTGCTGAGGAAAGAATAGGAAGAGTAGACAAGAGAGCGTGTGGAAATTCAAATCAGTCCCTTCCCAGTTTGTTTAAAAATGGCTCCGTGTCCCAAGGAGTGGTGCTCAGCCTGGTATGGTTCAAACACACAGTTCAAATGAGGTATAACTCCGGCAGCCTAGGTGGATACACAAAAAGGAAGGAACTTGTCCCGTCATCATTATTTCACTCCAAAGCATGCTTACTGTCACCACAGTGATGATTCAGCTCCGAGTTCTGCGGCACTGAAGGCTGTAAACACACAAACAAACACAGTCTCAATGAACAAGAGTGAAGAAAGTGATTCTTGCATTCATTTTACAGAGAGGACTAATGCAGAAAGCAAGGAATCACCCAAAAGACACTTGCTTTTATGCGTTAGGTTGCTGCCTCTGCCTGGCGGGATTGCTGACAGGCACAGAGCATGTACCAAAGTGTCTGCCCACCCTCACATAAAGCCCTGCCAGTGCAGGGAACTGCGTCCAGGATTCAGACGTCCCACAGCTGCACTGACTACTGTCCCATCCTCCCCCTGCTCCCAAGCTCCGCTCCTGAGGACGCAGAGCCACTCCTAAAAAAATGCAAAGGGGCCGTTTTGAATTTCCTATCTAATCTCTTGCCAAAAAAAAAAAAAAAAAGTCAGAAAACATTCCCAATAGGCCCAGAAATTCTGGTGGGGCAGAGAAATGTCCCTCAAAACGCCGGTCGGTCCTTGCATGGTGACAGCCGGGACAGAAGAGCTGCTGCAGCGGATGAACTGGGATCTGCCCTGGGAGCGCTGGGGCGGCCGGGCAGCCACGGTTTCCCTCGCCATGTTCCCCCTGCGGCACTCTCGGGCGGACGTTATTCCCCAGGTGTGACGGAGAGAAAGACTTAACAATTAACAATTTATTTGAACTTCGCTCACAGATCCAGCGCGCCACTATTGCAGGTTTTTATGGATACAGTGGAGGAATGCACTACTGCAATTAAATACACAATTCACAAGCGCGCTAGATATTAATACCTTAAAAAAAAAGAGTGCACTAATCACGATCTTAAAGCATGCCAAATACCATACGTATGTTTCTTAATCCCTTACCCTCTCTCTCAGGTAAGGCCTCTTAATCCCTGGGAAGTTACCTTGTACAGCGTCCTGGACAAGGGGGAAAGAATCTCCCACAGGCCAGCTGTATCCTTGGAAAAAAAAAAAGACTCTCCCCATTTTTCCACCCAAACCTTCTGGTTTTTATTCCCTGATTTGATGGGTGGGGGCAGGATAATGCACCAATGTTTCTCTCTGGTGCCTCGATGGCTCCTTAGTCTGTATGGCTAATTCAGTGATGTCCCGCACACACGGTTACTGAGCAGTGGTGGAATGGTGCTCAGGGCATTTGGTTTGTTAAGGGGTCATTCACGGCTCCATTCAGGTTTCAGTTGTTCAGGCAACCCCGGGCTGAGCCCTTTCCCCAGCTCCCCCCAAGTCATCTCCGCATAGATAAGGATCCGTCAAGGTGAGACAAAGCTGAGTGGAATCACAACTCCCTGCATCCCGCCTTTGTGCTCCAAAACCTGTTTAGCCGGGTGATCCCATACACCAGGACAGTGAGGACACCGGTCCCAAGCAGTCGCCGACCACTGGTACAAACCAGGGATTGTCACCTCACCTTCCAGCCAGCAGATCTCACGGGTATGCTGCTGTCAGGGACCGGCCCCCGGCAGCTCCCTTTCTGCGACGGGTGTAAAATAGCAATGTCATTTAGCAAAGCAGACTTTAGCCATCAGCATAAGTAACGTGAGGCGGCCACGAAGACAGCCTTAGGAGGATCAGCAACATTCACCACAGCGTTAAATCCTGCTGTCAGCGCGCTGTGAAATAAGATAAAAATAGACCGAGTCTGGTGGCAGCCAGCACCGCCTGTGTGAAGCAATCCTGCCTGCATCCTACATTTTGGGGCTGGTAAGAGAACACGATGGCTTCTTTCTGCTTCCTCAGCTCTGTTTCTACAGCTCTTCGTGTTTCAAAGGAATACTGTGAGTGAAAGCTGAGGTGAAATTGATATTTCAAGGGTTTACAAAGCAGTGATCTTGGAGAAAAGCGTGTACCATGAAGTTGCAATGTTCTGAAATCCTTCACAGCTGTGAAGGAAGGTGGCTGTTTGCCCAATTTAACTCATAAACCCCGAGGAAAGAGATCTTACAAGGCATGCTCTCCTCTCAGTAGGAAAACATAGATTTGATCTGTCGGCATCTGTATCAATCAAATGATAGTTCACGCCTTAATTTCGCCAGAAGGGATCACTGAGTAACTGAAAGGGCACCACCAGGCACGTTTTAAGCATTTGTGAAAATGAAGGCCTTCTCCTTATTGCAAAAGACACCTCTAAAGAGCAAAACTACTTCCAAAAAAGGATCATTCATCACTTCCTAAAATAGAAGCCTTCAGTTCTGCAGCATCTAAATGAGTAACATTTCAGAATCTCTTTTTATACCTTTTGCTAATTCTTTAAAAAGAAGGCAGAGAATAATTCAATAACTTTCTATAATTAGTCTAACATTCAAATTCTGCTCCTTTCCTTTTTTTTATTATCTACTCACAGGCAGAGCTGATTTTGCCTAGTAAGATGGCGAGAATCAGGAATACTCAAAAAAAACCCAAACCAACCCCACCGTGGATAAGTTCATGAGATGGAAGGGTCTGGAACACCATTCCAGGCAAGACCCAAAGCGTATCCTTTGCGCACTCATCCTTACCCGCATTTCAGAAGAGCACTGTGCCACGGCCACTCACCTTATATATCACACTTTGCCTGCTTCAGAGGGCACAACCTCAGCCTAATGTGTAGTTCAGATAATTGCTGCTTTATTCCATCTATCTCACAGGATAACCCCCAAATTAAACTAATAACAATTACTATGTTGTTCTGTTGTTCTGAAAAGTACAAGAAAGCCCAAAGATCCGTAATGTCCCTGGCTCTAGCAAGGTTTTCATAATTAAACAGTTCTTCAGAATGTATCTTTTCTGCATTTACACAGAAAGACCCAAATGTCACAAAAACCTAATTTCTGCACAGTAGCTCCACAGTATACAATGCAACAACAAAAATCTTATCTGGTATTAATCCCATTCATTATAGAATTAAAAACACTACACGAACAAAGGTTTTCTTGTCCCAACGGTCTTTCAGCTGTGCCCATTCTGCAAACATCTTGGGCTTCAATTCAGTAAACAATAAAACAAGACTAAAGCACCACCAAGTCATCATTTCTGTCATTATTAAGGTAGAAAGTTGACACCCTCAGCTAACTTGGAGCACCAAACTCAATGACCAGTAAACTGTGTGTGCCATGAATAATTCCCGAGTCCTTTCCAGGGTTTTTTGCCAGTTGTCTTGAAACCAACCAAAATAATGCAGGATGATGACAAAGATGCATCATCCCTGTTGTTAAGCTGTCAGCCTTATCTGCCCAGCCAGCTCATCCATCTGAAAGCAACCATTGTCTCATGGATGGTCCCTATTCCTGGTGTCTGCTCCAGCAGCACTGTGTTATTCAGATGCACACGCTGTTTGAAGTTTGAAGAAAATTAGCTACCACTGAGCTTCACAGGTACACGGTGCCCAAGCAAGCTGAGGCAGAACAGGCAGTCCTGTTTAGTCGTCTTCTAACCGGGTACTTCAGGAGCACAAATAGATGAAAACATCATCAAAACCAGAGAAGACTTTGCAACAAGTGAGACAAGAAACAGAACACAAGAGACCAAGAACAGGAGAGAAGATTGCTGTAGACTGCCAGCCAGGTGGCATCAACAGGGGGGTTGTTATTGCACTAGCCAGAGTGACCACAGCTAGACTACTTACCGATCAGTGGCCCCAGAACCAGGCTTAAAGCCTTGGGGCCCCAGAATCAGGCTTAAAACCTTACCCTGCCCTATGGCTGTCCTAGAGCACCTCCAGCGCAGAGCTGAGTGCCCATGTGCTCAGCAGTGCCCCACCTCAAGGAGCCTTTTTTGCACAAAATTGAGACCCTCGAGGAATTAGTTTCTGCATGACCTCTCTGTCCCAAGATGTCTTCACAAGGACTGAAAGGAGAGATGCAGCAGACCTTACGCACCGTCCTTTTTACACGGCTCAGTGTTGCACAAGGGCCTCTTCCTCCCAGTGACATGGAAAGGGACACAATGCCTTTAAACACAATTAATATTTGTATTGTAATAAACTGTTATGCAGTAGCTCACTGTACAATCCAGCCCTAAACAGGAAATACAACGTTCGTGGTATGGTACCATCCCAAAAACCAACGTAAGGTGGGCTCTGTGAGTAGAGGTCTATGTTAAGGACATATCCTGGGCAGTGTGCATTTTCTGTCTGACCATTCCAGTTTTAATACAGCACTGTATTGCCATCTGGGGGACGTGGGACTTGTCGAGAGGGTGGAAAAATACTACTAAGGTATTTAGAAAAACCCAGACTAGTTCTGGACAAACTTCTTGGCAGAGCAAATTAGCCCCAAAAGGCCTGAGGACTAACACAGGTTTCTTGTAACGGCACCCGAGTTCTCTCATGCACAGCAAGCATCAGCCTGACACTGAACTACACCAACGCCTCCTCCTTCCGACCTGCTCTGAAAATGTATTTTATCTGAGCTCCTCCTGGCTGGGAGTAAGAACAAAGAGGAAGGATATTTTTGTGGTGCTACTGCTTCTTTTGGAAGTTTAATAACAATTTTAGAAAAATATTAAAGAGTGTTTTAGCCAACTCCAAACAGAAAACAGATGTTGGCTTTAATAAAAATGAGTTACGAAAGAGAAGGGAATAACAAGGATTAATTAGAGGATGCTGAGCAAAGAAAGAAAGTGCAGAAATCTGACATTTCCTCACAATGAGTTCATAGATTAGCATCCCCTCAGGACAGGTGGATACTCTTTCTTTACTTGTTTTTAATAAAGACAGTATCACACTGGTATTACCACTACTGAAAGCACAGATCATTAGCTCTGTATTCCAGTAGTGTAAACAGAGCCCACAAAGTCATCACTCCAGCTCCCAGAAGCATCTCTTCTTAAAGCCACGCAGGGCGCCGGCAGTGTGCACACCTTCCGAACGCCTGTGCGGCGTTCGCAGTGCCTGGGTGCAAACTTCACCGCAGCGACAGTAAAGGAAGAACAAGTTGCTCACGCCGGGCTAGGAGGTGAAAGAGAACAGTGGTTCTGGTACCTTGGGGAGCAAGGTGATGGGTAATCAGCAGAGAAAAGAAATATTGCCAAATGAATGATGGAACGTGGACCGATTGTCTTTGTTTCCTGAGCAACAGCAATAGACCCTATCCCAGGTCTCTGAATGACCTCCTCTAAGTAGAGCGACTCCCCAGCCCGAACAGTGAAGAAGGATCAGTAACAGGCATCACTACAAGAAGGACATTGAGGTGCTGAAGCGCGTCCAGAGAAGGGCGACGAAGCTGCTGAGGGGTCTGGAGCACAAGTCTGATGAGGAGCGGCTGAGGGAGCTGGGGTTGTTCAGTCTGGAGAAGAGGAGGCTGAGGGGAGACCTCATCGCTCTCTACAACTCCCTGAAAGGGGGTTGTGGTGAGGTGGGTGTTGGTCTCTTCTCCCAAGTGACAAGTGACAGGACAAGAGGGAATGGCTGCAAGTTGCGCCTCAGGAGGTTCAGGCTGGATATTAGGAAAAATGTCTTTACTGAGAGAGTGGTGAAGCACTGGAAGAGGCTGCCCAGGGAGGTGGTGGAGTCACCATCCCTGGAGGTGTTCAAGGAACGTGTGAATGAGGCATTGTGGGACATGGTTTAATGGGCATGGTGGTGTTTGTTGGTTGATGGTTGGACTTGATGATCTTACAGGTCTTTTCCAGTCTTAGTGATTCTGTGATTCTGTGATTCTGTGAAACTACAGACTATGCACAAGTCATTTGCTGCATAAACTGTAGTAGCTGCAGTAATGCAGAGCTCCCTCCTCCAGCACGGGGAAGCAATCCATCACAAAATACTCGAATGGGAAAATGTTCATCACAGAAGTAAAATAATATCCAGAGGCATCAGATATAAAACCAGTACAGAAAGCTAAACTTGCCCCTCGCTCATCTAAGACACGTGGACTTGGAACAGAAGACAGAATGACTGTAAAATACTATATGTAAAATCATGGAAGGGAGGTGCTAAGAAGTAATTCACAAGTATTTGACCTCCCAAATGACAGGTGGCTTTTCCCACAGTCAGGCAGGACAGTGTGGGATGCCAAAGCTTGCTTCGAAGAACCATTTTGCCTTGTTAAGCCCATTACTTAAGCAGAGTGACCTGGCACGGCGGCTAACAGTACCCATGAATAACAGGCTGACGGTACACAGGGACTCACCCAGGACTCCGAAGGCATAACCTAAGGAAATCTCTCGCTAGTGGGCACCCATGTCCTTTTGTGTCCCACTCCAACAAAGATATCCTAGCTGAGCCATTCCTTGAAAATCCAGGCTCTGAGGCTGCATGGCTTTATGTGGCTGGTGACACCAATGTCACTGGAGTAGTCGGAGCTAAGAGCCTGCTGAAGTGCTTTGCTGAATGAAGGCTATGAACTGAGTTGGGGGAGGTAGGGGAAAGCGTAGGTTTATGTAGAGCTGCAGGAATGAGGATAAGGCCTCACACAGGAGAAATCTCACCTGAGGGAGTCCCAGTTTGGGCATAAGCATGGCACTCACTCTCTCTGCACAGTGTTCGCCTCTAACCGAACAGAGATGCTTTCCATCAGCAGCAGCAAACTCCACCAGCTGGCTACAACAGCAGTCATTGACAATCACGGTTAAAGGGAACTTAGTTCCATGAAAGATGAGAGTTATAGAGACCTGACCAGTTTCACCCCTCCTGCTCTAAGGGACTATGTCACTGATCAGCAGCAGCCCTGACTTAGAAATCCTCCACGCACCCTGCGGAGCCTCGCTGCCCGCCGGTGAGCTGCTCTCTTCACCTCCACGAGAAAACATCACCTGCAATCCAGTGCATCGCCCTTGTGGATAACGCCACCGGCTCCAGCTGTCCTGCCACGATCCTTGCAGCCTACTACGGGTGTTACCGGGGGCACCAAGCTGTACCTGGAACCGGCCGTCTCACGGTCACAACGCTGCCACCACCGACCACAGCTCTGAAGCAATACAACCCAGCACTGGAATGAAGACATCCAAAGGGACACCGGAGCACAGACGTACTGAGCAGCCATAGCAAGTCACGGTGGCTATCTATTTTCCTTCTTACGGTATTGGTGCTTTTCTCTTATGCTACTGATTTTCTACCATACGGTACAAATCGTAGGCCCAACAGATCTCCAGCCAGCTGAGATGGTAACGTTCTGTGGCCCAAACAGATTAATTTAGGGCAAAATTAGGACAAGAGAAAAACCATACAACTGACACTAAATGGACTAAATGGACCGATGAACCTCACCTTCACAAAAGAGGCAGGTCACTCCTGTCAGAACTGGCTGTCTCCTGCAGAATCTTAACGACTTATATATTTATCTACTATTCTTGTTTGTATGTAAGGAAGAGGGGACAGAGTGAAGAAAAGCAAGAAATTTATTTGAAATTTATACTAATGCGTAGTCCCTGTCATGCTGCATTCAAGTTCTGCTGGGCAAGCACTAAACTGGGGTGTCCTACAAGAATTAACTAAATGCAAGGAAGCCAATGTGCCATTTTTTTATGCTTGCACCTAAGGAGCAGGAACGCTTACCCCAGCAAACAGTCTGCTGTCAGCACATGCATTTAACACCAGCAGTGCACTGGTACATGCACATCAGTCCATGTCTGATACTGCAGTAGCGATAGCTAGTGTCCCTGAACCCCTCACTGCAGAGGAACTTACTTCGTGTTATTGTCATAAACATGAAAGTAACCCAGCTTTTTCTAGACAACAAATTTTAACTAGAAAGGAAACCTTCCTGCTTCAGAGTAGACTTGGGCTACTTAGGTTTTGGCAATGAAATTATCATCTCTCTACTACAGGAAGGAAAATTTCACTGGAAGAACAACAGTGCCTGTTAGTGAACAGGACATGCAAGCGTGACGATCCCGTGAAACCTGCGAGAACACGTCTGAATCAAACATCACCACATGAGGCCATGGCTGGTGCACGTCAGAGAGACAAAGCGTTCCAAGACCTTTGTCTAGCAAAACCGCAAAGCAAGATATATGAGGAGAAGACCATTTTATCACACACTGCCTAGAACGGCACTGGGTAACATTTTCTAGAGGAGGAAATTAGCTAACACCATCTCCTGAAAGGGGTCGTGAATTAGGTACAGAAGCTTGGAACTACCTTCTAAGTCTTTATAACTTTAGGGGAGTAGAAGCCTGAAACTTCCTTAAATTGTAACATGGGGGCACATGAGGGAAAAGGTTAATATCTACCACTACAGAATCACAACGTTGATGTCACTGAAAGGATGCATGACTGCTATCATCTACAGAATTTCAATTCCCTCAGACACTTTATTACTGATAGTTTTTCTGTGCAGTACCAATGGCAAGCCATCTATATGACTCTGGGATCCCCAAAAAACCAAAATGCAAACATACTTACATTTCCTCCACATAGCTGCTTCATGCAAAGTAAATTGCCAAAGACCATATTAATGCATTCAATTTAAAAAGGCTTGTTTGCACTGTTTCCTTGAAGGAATTTGAAAATGTTCTTTCTCCCTTCCCTTTAAATGGCACTTTGGAATTAGTATGCCATTGTGCGGATCAAGGCCATTTTGCAGGAATATAAAATATTCAATTAATAAGACTCCAGAATATTTAATCATGACATTGAAATGCTAAGGACTGCATTAACATTTATTATTCTCTATAAAGGAAGGATCTCCAGCACTCTGCCTGCAACTGTTCTATAATAGCTCTTTGGAGCTCGATGTGGGTTTTTGGTCTCTTGCCTAAACGAATGCTAAAAGGCAGTATTAATGCAGATTAAGCTAAATTTCATAACCACTAGAGTAACACTCCAAGAGAGAGTGAAATTACTAGGTCTTGATTTAAAAAACTGGGAGAAACATTTTTTTTTCCATTTCCAATTAGCAGAGCTTACATGGCAGAGAATTATGCAGCCGAGCCTTTCCATTACTGCTTAGGCCACGATGAAGAGCTATGAGATGCCAAGTACTGCACATCTCAGAGCAGGAATGTACCAGAGAGACCAGTAAGTCCAGAGGGAGATGGCCATTTGGATACCGCTAAATGAGTCCTTCTTCAGAGTTTCAGATATTTACATCACATTCAGCCACTTGGCATATCAGTTTGGTGCATTTCATCAGGTTCTTCGGGTGAAGAACAAAAGTAGTGACATATACAGATCCTTCATAGACACACAATTGCTTAATCATCTCACGTACCTGTTCCAAGTAGTCAAATACTTCGATGATATCTATTAGGACAGATACTGCACAAAGACGAATCTGCCCCACCTTCACGGTTTAAGTCACCACAGAAGACATCAACACAGCAAATATTTTCATTTGTATAGCACAGAGAGTTGTCTGCCAAAAAACAAGTGATGCAGCCCTACCCAGTGCAGGTAACTCCCCAGCATGGACAATACGAAGGGAGGTTTATCCACCTCCTCCCCCAACCCTGACCCACTCTCCCATGGCATGATCCTATTCCCACAAAAGCTCCTGCTTCCACCTTGGAGGCTACCTGGGTGACGCGAGGACACGGGCTAGCCAAGGACTTACCTTCAAAGAACAGAATCATCAAAGGGATTTGTGTTACCCACGATATGGGTTAGGTGTGGAAATCTAACACTATCCCTGAACCCATCCAAAGTTTTATTTTGTTGGTTCTGGAGAGTCCCAACTTCTGCTGGAGCCATGTAAGGTTCTTGTAAGGATGCTCACTGCCTCAGAGGAAGGTCTCACCACTTCCTAGGAGTGGGCCCAAGCATTGTAGCAAAGTCCATGGTCAAGGCACCTTGCCTACACTCTGCGTTGACACCATGTTGGACACACTCATGAAAACGGACAAGAACAAAACCCACAAGTGAGAAAATTACAGAGGTCACTCTGACTGAAAGCAGCTTCAGAGCCCAACTCCCTTCCTTCATTTGGGAAACAAAGATTCTCCTAGATAACAGGCCTGGAACCAGGTCTCCCTCTTTACAGGCAAATATTAAATGTCTTTTCCAAAGAACTTCAACTCTGGGCAGTGCCTATACTAGGCGTACTTGTGAACAGAAGGTTGGAAGACCAAAGGAGCAAAATAAAACACACATACACACATCATGCCTGTGGTACTTTATTTAAATAAAGCTACGCTGAACCCCTGACAGCAGTTACCCAAGAAGGTAACTTGATTCCTTCATCTCACTTTATTAAGCCATCTGTACAGTATTTAGGAGTTCTCTTTTTGACTGATGGCAAAACTGACTCTAGACCCACACAACCGGACTGTGCAACGCACAGTTCACCTATGTTGCAAGGCAGTGAAATTCAATTGGAAGTGAAAGATATTACAGATGACATTAAATTACCTTTTTTAGAACAAAAACCAGATTTTGCTAGTAGGGCCCAGATAGCACACTCAATATGTACCCTCACCAAAGAGTCACTGAAATAAAAATTGGCAGGAATATTTCAACCTTGGTCTTGATGAAAATAAAAGCACATCAAAGAAAGGCTTGAGACAGGTGAAGAATCACGGGCTTCGCTCTAATGAAAAGGTCTGGAAATACGGCTCTTGATTTCACAAGTTTCTTATTAAAGGAGCAAACTTAAGAAACCTGGACTGAGTATTTTGTACCCATCAGTGAGAGGAAAGTCTGAAGATGCTGGAACTCCTAATCCAGCAAGCTGAAAAACAAGTAGTACCATTTATATGAACCAGCCTCTTCCAAAAGGGTGTTGGGAATTCAGCATCTACAATTGCTGCGTTGAAGATTGGTAGAAAATATATGGACCACCTGACATCTCAGAGGGCAGATAGGGAAATATACGGGAAGGTCAGAACTGTCAAAAACCAAGTGGGTTTAGACCTTGCAAATGGCAGAAAGACAACAGCAAGCACATCAGATGAAACACGGGACTGGCCTGAGATGGGGAAATTCTCACGGCCAGCCCTGGCCATACTAACATACTGATGCCGGGCTCGATCTTTTAAACCAACCGCTTCAGCAGGATTCATCAGCTTTGGGAGCAGTGCCACTCTGCATCTGTCACCAGGCCAGCAAGGACCATGCTGGATGAGATTTCTGCACCACACTCACAGCATGACCCAAGCAGACCCTCAAAGAGCTTGGCTTATTTCAGTCAGGAAAAAAAAAACAAAAAAAGGCTGTAAGATGGCATTTTTCCTCTATATATTCAGGGACACAAACATCAGGGAGGAAGAAGAGTTGTTAAAACTAAAAGGCAAAAATGCTTGCACAATAGGAAATGGTATAAAATAGCCATAAATCCAGGCTGGAAAGCTGAAGATTTATAATCCTGATGGCAGTGGAATTCTGAGACAGCCTCTCAGCAGTAGTGGTAGAGGCAAAAACCACTCTGCCTTGCTTTAAAGATGCAGTTTGCTCAGCTTGTGTATTGGGTCTGCGTGGCAAGGTTTTGGTAGTGGGGGGGTTACCGGGGTGGCTTCTGTAAGAAGCTGCTAGAAGCTTCTCCCATGTCCGACAGAGCCAATGCCAGCCGGCTCCAAGACGGACCTGCCGCTGGCAAAGGCTGAGCCCATCAGCGATGGTGGTAGCGCCTCTGGGATAACATAGTTAAGAAGGGGAAAAACAACTGGGCAAAGGCAGCCGGAGAAGAGAGGAGTGAGAACATGTGAGAGGAACAGCCCTGCAGACACCAAGGTCAGTGCAGAAGGAGGGGAGGAGGTGCTCCTGGTGCCGGAGCAGAGATTCCCCGGCAGCCCCTGATGAAGACCATGGTGAGGCAGGCTGTGCCCTGCACCATGGAGGTCCACAGTGGAGCAGACACCCACCTGCAGCCCATGGAGGACCCCATGCAGGAGCAGGTGAATGCCCGAAGGAGGCTGTGACCCTGAGAGAGGAGCCCACGCTGGAGCAGGTTTGCTGGCAGGACTTGTGACCCCGCGGGAGACCCACGCTGGAGCAGTCTGTTCCTGAAGGACTGCACCCCGTGGGAACGACCGCACCTCGTGGGAAGGACCCATGCTGGAGCAGTTAGTGAAGAACTGCACCCTGTGAGAAGAACCCACGTTGGAGAAGCTCGTGGAGAACTGTCTCCCGTGGGAGGGACCCCACGCTGGAGCAGGGGAAGAGTGCGAGGAGGAAGGAGCGGCAGAGACAACCTGTGATGAACTGACCGCAACCCCCATTCCCCGTCCCCCTGCGCCACTCAGGGGAAGGAGGTAGAGAAAATCGGGAGTGAAATTGAGCCCGGGAAGAAGGGAGGGGTGGGGGAAAGGTGTCTTTTAAAGATTTGGTTTTATTTCTCATTACCCTACTCTGACTTCGATTGGTAATAAATTAAACTAATTCCCCCAAGTCGAGTCTGTTTGGCCCGTGACAGTAATGGTGAGTGATTGTGCTGGTTTTGGCTGGGATGGGGTTAACTTTCTTCATAGCAGCTAGTATGGGGCTGTGTTTTGGATTGTATGGGGCTGTGTTTTGGATTTGTGCTGGAAACAACGTTGATAAAGCAGGAATGTTTTAGTTACTGCTGAGCAGGGCTCACACAGCACCAAGGCCTTTTCTGCTCCTCACCCCACCCCACCAGCGAGTGGGCTGGGGGTGCACGGGAAGTTGGGAGGGGACACAGCCGGGACAGCTGACCCCAACTGACCAAAGGGATATTCCATACCATATGACATCATGCTCAGTATATAAAGCCGGGGGAGGAAGAAGAAAGGTGGGGACATTCGGAGTAATGGCGTTTGTCTTCCCGAGCAACCGCTACGCGTGATAGAGCCCTGCTTCCCTGCAGATAGCTGAACACCTGCCTGCCGACGGGAAGTGGTGAATGAATTCCTTCTTTCGCTTTGCTTCTCCGCGCCGTGTTCTTTTGCTCTACCTATTAAACTGTTTTTATCTCAGCCCACGAGTTTTCTCACTTTTACTCTTCTGGTTCTCTCCCCCACCCCACCTGGGGGGAGTGAGTGAGCGGCTGTGTGGTGCTTAGTTGCCAGCTGGGGTTAAACCACGACAGTCCTTTTTGGCGCCCAACGTGGGGCAACACAGCGGAGGAAGTGTTTGAGAAGGGGAGAAGAATAATCCAGATTCTCCTGAAAGCTGGTTTTGCTATAAAACAAAGTAAGGTCAAAGGGCCTGCACAGGAAATTCAGTTTTTAGGAATAAAATGGCAGGATGGGCGTCGTCATATCCCAATGGATGTGATCAATAAAATAACAGCCATGTCTCCACCAACTAACAAAAAGGAAACACAAGCTTTCTTAGGTGTTGTGGGTTTCTGGAGAATGCATATTCCAAGTTATAGTCTGATCGTAAGCCCTCTCTATCGAGTGACCCGGAAGAAGAACGACTTTGAATGGGGCCCTGAACAGCAGCAAGCCTTTGAACAAATTAAACAGGAGATAGTTCGTGCAGTAGCGCTTGGGCCAGTCCGGACAGGACAAGATGTGAAAAATGTACTTTACACCTCAGCCGGGGATAACGGCCCCACCTGGAGCCTCTGGCAGAAAGCACCTGGGGAGACTCGAGGTCGACCTCTAGGGTTTTGGAGCCGGGGATATAGGGGATCTGAAGCCCGTTACACTCCAACTGAAAAAGAAATATTAGCAGCATATGAAGGAATTCGAGCTGCTTCGGAAGTCGTTGGTACTGAAGCACAGCTCCTTTTGGCCCCTCGATTGCCTGTGCTGGGCTGGATGTTCAAAGGGAAGATCCCCTCTACGCATCACGCAACTGATGCTACATGGAGTAAGTGGGTTGCACTGATAACGCAACGAGCTCGGATGGGAAACCCCGACCGCCCGGGAATCCTGGAAGTGATCATGGACTGGCCAGAGGGCCGAAACTTCGGACTGTCACCAGAGGAGGTGACTCGTGCTGAAGAGGCCCCTCTGTATAATGAATTATCAGAGACTGAGAAGCAATATGCCCTGTTTACAGATGGATCCTGTCGTATTGTGGGAAAACATCGAAGGTGGAAAGCTGCTGTGTGGAGTCCTATGCGACAAGTTGCAGAAACTGCTGAAGGACAAGGTGAATCAAGTCAGTTTGCAGAGGTGAAAGCCATTCAGCTGGCTTTAGATATTGCTGAACGAGGGAAATGGCCAGTACTTTATCTCTATACGGACTCATGGATGGTGGCAAATGCCCTATGGGGGTGGCTACAGCAATGGAAGCAGAGCAACTGGCAGCGCAGAGGTAAGCCCATCTGGGCTGCTGAATTATGGCAAGATATTGCTGCTCGGGTAGAGAACCTGGTTGTAAAAGTACGTCATGTAGATGCTCACATACCCAAGAGTCGTGCCACTGAAGAACATCGAAACAATGAGCGGGTGGACCAAGCTGCTAGAATTGAAGTGGCTCAGGTGGATCTGGATTGGGAACATAAGGGTGAGCTATTTATAGCTCGATGGGCCCATGACACATCAGGACATTTAGGAAGGGATGCAACATACAAATGGGCTCGTGATCGAGGGGTGGACTTGACTATTGATGCCATTGCACAGGTTATCCATGAATGTGAAACATGTGCCATAATCAAACAAGCTAAGCGGCTGAAGCCTTTTTGGTATAGAGGACGATGGCTGAAATATCAATACGGGGAAGCCTGGCAGGTTGATTATATCACACTACCACGAACCCGCCACGGGAAGCAGCATGTGCTTACAATGGTGGAAGCAACTACCGGATGGATGGAAACATACCCCGTGACCCATGCCACTGCCCGGAACACTATCTTGGGCCTTGAAAAGCAAATTTTATGGCGACACGGCACCCCTGAAAGAATTGAATCAGACAACGGGACTCATTTCCGAAACAACCTCATTAACACCTGGGCCAAGGAGCATGGCATTGACTGGGTGTATCACATCCCCTACCATGCACCAGCCTCCGGGAAAATTGAACGATACAACGCAATATTAAAAACTACACTGAAAGCAATGGGTGCTGGGACATTTAAGCATTGGGATACACATTTAGCAGAAGCCACTTGGCTAGTTAACACTAGAGGCTCTGCCAGTCGACCTGGCCCTGCCCAATCAAAACCCCTGCACACTGTGGAAGGAGATAAGATTCCCGTAGTACATATAAGGAACTTGCTGGGAAAAACAGTCTGGGTTATTCCTTCCTCAGGAAAAGGTAAACCTATTCGCGGGGTTGTTTTTGCTCAAGGACCTGGGTGCACTTGGTGGGTAATGCAGAAGAATGGGGAAGTCCAGTGTGTACCTCAAGGTAATTTAATTCTGGGTGAAACTAATCCATGATTTGAGTTATATGTTACAGGAACTACTATAGCAGGAACCACCTGAACCAATTGAGGACAAGCCTTACAAGAAGCAGTGCAAGTGCAGCAGTGACCCGACCTGAGCTAGCTGTGGTGCCCAATAACTCCATGCAATACAACACCTCTTCTCTCCTGAGTGACCACCATAACAGATGGAGCCCAAAGTTATGGACTACATGAACTCAATGGACATTTATGGACATTTTACAAATATTTCACCGGGGTGGTCCATAGACTAAGGGAAGGATATCTGTGTACTATATCAAAGGATGGGAAGGGCGATGATAGGGAATGAGAACGTTTTGGATGGTGTGAGACCTGAGCATGATGTAAATGGTATGGAATAAGGGGTGGAGAATGTGCTGGTTTTGGCTGGGATGGGGTTAACTTTCTTCATAGCAGCTAGTATGGGGCTGTGTTTTGGATTGTATGGGGCTGTGTTTTGGATTTGGGCTGGAAACAATGTTGATAAAGCAGGAATGTTTTAGTTACTGCTGAGCAGGGCTCACACAGCACCAAGGCCTTTTCTGCTCCTCACCCCACCCCACCAGCGAGTGGGCTGGGGGTGCACGGGAAGTTGGGAGGGAACACAGCCGGGACAGCTGACCCCAACTGACCAAAGGGATATTCCATACCATATGACATCATGCTCAGTATATAAAGCCGGGGGAGGAAGAAGAAAGGTGGGGACATTCGGAGTAATGGCGTTTGTCTTCCCGAGCAACCGCTACGCGTGATAGAGCCCTGCTTCCCTGCAGATAGCTGAACACCTGCCTGCCGACGGGAAGTGGTGAATTAATTCCTTCTTTCGCTTTGCTTCTCCGCGCAGTGTTCTTTTGCTCTACCTATTAAACTGTTTTTATCTCAGCCCACGAGTTTTCTCACTTTTACTCTTCTGGTTCTCTCCCCCACCCCACCTGGGGGGAGTGAGTGAGCGGCTGTGTGGTGCTTAGTTGCCAGCTGGGCTTAAACCACGACAGTGATCTCCCTGTCCTTACCTTGATCCATGAGCCTTTTGTTAGATTTTCTCTCCCCTGTCCAGCTGAGGAAGGGGAGTGATAGAGAGGCTTTGGTAGGCACCTGGTGTCCAGCCAGAGTCAACCCACCACAGCTTGTTAAAAACGTTGGCCAGGACGTGCAAACAAGAGCGATCTTACATCAGTGCCAGTATCAGAGAGGTCCCCTTCTGGATGTCAGTTCAATATGTGGTTACCTGTGTGTTTACAGGCAGTCCCACTGTAGCAAAATTGCTCATACAGTTGAAGTCAAGCACCCGCTGAAGCCAGATTTATGCCGCCATGCATAACTCAACTGGTAATTCAACCTTACTGTCAGGAGTTTGAGGCCAGCAGGTTGGCTGTTTTTTGGATCAACAAACAGCTCTCTGAACTTCTACTTCAGTTTTATGGTCTGAATCGAGTTATTAATTGGAAAGGTTTCTCCACTGCCTCCCACTTTCACGCCAAGCAACCCCAAACATTTATCAGCAATTTGGTTCTGGAAAAGGCATGAAAGAACTAAAATTCAGTAGAAAAGCAGTTACATGGGGAAAAGGGAGTCAGGAGAGACACCTTGTAATCCTGGCCCTGCTGTTAGCCTGCCAGCTGACTGGGGGCATGTGCTTCTGCTGCTCCTCCACGCCTGCTCTGCCTGCGCTCCTCGGGGATGGGACCGTACCCCGGGGGTTCAACAAAGGGAAAAGCAAAGTCCTGCGACTGGGGAGGAATAACCTGATTCACCAATATATGCAGGGGCTAGCGGGCTGGAAAGCACTTGGCAGAGAAGGAGCTGGGGGTTCTTGGGTACAGCAACTTGAACACGACACAGCAGTGCGGTAAACACAGCCACAAGCCTCCTGGGCTGCATCAGGCAGAGGTTGCCAGCAGGTCGAGGGAGGGGGCTTGCATGGAGAGTCCAGCGAAGGCTTACAAAGGTGATGAAGGGACTGGAGCACCTCTCATATGTGGAGAGGCTGAGAGAGCTGGGACTGCTCAGTCTGGAGAAGAGGAGACTCAGGGGGCTCTCACCAATGTATAAGAATACCTGGAGGGAAGCTGTGAAGGAGACAGAGCCAGGCTTTTCTCAGTGGCACCCAGGAAAAGGACAAGAGATAATGGGCACAAATTGAAATACACGAAATGGCAGCTAAACATCAGAAAAAACGTTTTTAGTGCAAGGGTGATTGAACACTGGAATAGGTTGCCCAGGCAGGTTTTGGAACATCCACCCTCAGAAACAGTCAAAACCCGCCTGGACACAATGCAGAGCAACCTGCCCCAACGGACCCTGCTTTGAGCAGGGAGCGTCTGCAGACATCCTCCAACCTCAGCCCCTCGGTGATTTATCCAGGGCACAGCTCCAGTGTGCGCTAGAAACTGCACCAGGCTGCACTGCCCGAGCGAGGCATCCCAGAAACACACTAGAGTTGCTCGGAAAAGTTCATCTTCCTGCATGGAGATGCTGCACAGCTTTGTGCAGGAAACTGAAAAAACGGGAAATCTGGAAACCTGGCGTGTGATTTGGACCTAAACTGCATTGTATGAGCTCTCAGACCTGAAAGACGTTCTCTAGCAGGCAGGTGCCTGAGCAAGGCAATGCATTTGGCAAATGTCCAAGGGACTTGTAAAATGATGTACTAAAAAGACGGCAACACTGATTTTAAATTGTTTTAAGTGCTCACCAATGAATAATCTGCAGGTAGACAACATCTACTTTGCTAATGGCTTTATAATTTGTGTTGTGCTAAGAACAAGCATTAGCGTGGCTAAAGATTCCTGCATTCTGCTAGATCAAAATGTCTCCTAAGGGACAAAAATAGAAAGCAGCACTGAAAAACTTATCCCTCAGACAGAAAGGACATCGCTTTCTCTTTTCTAATACACAGTGCATACGTATGTTAACATTTACAGTTAACATCCGTAAATATCAACGCTATTGCAATTTGATACTATTTAAAAGCAGCTGTATGTACTTTACAGGCACTAGACTGGCCAAGCACTTTGCCTTTATTTTTAAATTGTTTTAAATTGTTCAGTATTTTAGGGGTCACTGATGACAAGCTGTTACTGCTGCTCCGCTAAGAGGGATTTGGTTGCTGTTTATAGGGGAAGGGGACAGTGCAGGAGTCACGGAGGTTTGTTCTGCCTCTTCTTTCCATGCCAATGTAAAGAAGCTTTTTCTGTGCCCAGAGCTTCCACTCCACAGCCCGTGCCCACTAACCGGCTCAGCACCCCACCAGCAGCAACGCCAAGCCTGTTTACTCCAGCCATCAGCATTAAACGCCACAGGCTGTTAATTCCCTGGACCTCACTAGTTTACCCGCAATCACACAAACATGCTTTTTGATTTCTCTTTATTCAAAGTGCCTGCCAGGGCCTCTGGCTGGGGTGCTCCACACCTCCCAAACCAGGACACCTCCTCTGCTCGCACCTTGGTCTCACGGCTCTCCGCTGTGTTCACTCGCAGCCCTTTTCCTAACCCTCGCTGCCTCCCCTGGACAATGCACTGCCCCCAGAGAGATGCAGGTACAGAGCGATGAGGTGCCTGATGCGGCTCTGAGGCAGCAGCAGATGCAATGCCAAGTCCCGGGGGCTTTCGCAGTTGTAGGAAAACGCTGATCAATCAGAGAGGGTTCATCAGAGAGCCAGGAGAACCATTAAAGAATTCGGAAGTTTGCCTTAGAGAAAGAGGCTTTAGGAGTTGCTCTATTTAGCTTATAAAAGAAGATTAAGGAAAGACCTGGTCACAGTCTATACAAATCAGCACGTGAACAAAACCAGCAGAGCAAACTCTCCCACATAACAGGGTAGGGAAGGGCCATCACCTGCGCTGGATGGACAACCAGATCGCCTGACAGGAACTGCCCCTTCTTGCCCTCGCAAACCATGTAAAAATGAAGCCCATTTTTTTATGCTCCTTAAAATTCAAAGCCCAAAGGCTGAAATTAGACAACTTCAGGACATAAGTAACAGGAAAATTTTACTGGGGCGGGCTAAGTAGTTGCTGGAGCCGCAGAACCATGGATGTGATGGAGTCAAGAACAGGAGCAGGGTCCTGCAGGCTGGACCTTGGGCACCCTTGTCCCTGAGCTCTGCTCTGACAGCAGCAAGCGAGACGCTCTCTGCGGGGGCAGCGAACGGGGCCACTCTCTGTTGTCCATCCTCCCGCACCCCCCAGCACCCACCAGCACTGTACCGGGGATGGCAGCAGGTTGGCCCTGATGGCTCCTCTTTGGACTGCTCTCCATCAGGGGTGATTTTAAGTCGATCGGATGCATTTCTAAGTAGATAAAGTGGAACAGGGGAATGGACTTCATTACACAAGGGACCAGACCGTGTGATCACAGTCACCCCTCTCTGCCCCCACCAGCAGTGAGAAATACAGCTTTGCGGTCAGCGTTCCTCCGTGACACTGCAAAGCAATGCCACACAGCTCCCGGACAGAAGCAAAGTGAGCACGGCAATGTTGTTACACAGCTCACATGCAAGATCTTTCTCTGAAAGCACCTCACGCCTAAAACCTCTTCTGGGTAGGTATTTCTCAAGTGAAAAGAACAGATTTAAAAACACATAAAACCATGCCGTGGTCACAATTTGCTCTCTGAGATATCTGTAGTCTAACTAATGCCCCGGCCTACGCCACTAACAAAAACAGAAACGCACTTCAGGAGCAGTTTGGGGCAGGCAAATGGGTTTGTGCCCCAAGAGCGTACCAAGGAAGCATCGCTGCATGCTCCCCTTGGTGCGTATTCTTTACCTGAGCATCCACTAACGGCGAAAGTAACAGCAAGGGCACTGCCCTGCACGGACCTCCGCACTGACCTGCAGTCAGGCCACCATGTCCCTCTTAAAATACTGGCCAGAGACCCCCAGCTCTGTCACAGTCTCAGAGCAGTCACTCAAACTGACCCGTAAGCTGGGGTCAGTATATTTCTTCTCTTCTTTCATTATCAAGGCTGGAAACCCTTTGAAGCAGGAATTCACTTCCCGATCTTTGTTGAGCATTTAGGACAAATCACCTTTACTACAAAAGAATACAAGAATCAAAGGTTCGTGTAGCTCAGCACCCTGGCTCTGATGCTGACCTAAGCAGAGATCTTGCAAAAAAGACAAAACCAGGAAAAACAGAGAGGACTCTGCCCAAAACACTGTCCTAGTTTGTACCCTTTCAGGTCAGGGACTTCTTCAGACGTGTAAGTTTTGATATATTTGTTTCTTCTGAGGTGAATTCTCTTCCATGAATGGAAATACTGCAATATAAATAACACTGCTAGGAAATCACCATCACAGCAAAATTCAGTTTCTGTAAGACAGCCCCAGCTGTGAGCCACGAGAATTTTTAAACAACTCCTGTGTTACTTTTGCATAACTTCTTGCAAAATCTTGGGACAGGTTATGACACTGTGAAGCCATCTCACCTCTCAGGGAAAGATTGTCAAACTCTATAATCACAATGTGCTGTTCCTAATAACAGGCATCATAAATCGGTCTCTCCTAAATAAACATCAGACATGTTTCCTTGCAAACAATAGAGATTACTCGAAGTGATCACTTAAGAAATACACATGAAAGATAATGGAATTTACAGACACAAGTAGAATAAATTCTTACCAATAAGGTAAAGGACAACAAGGATGTTTTAAAAGAACAACAACAGGGGAAATTATTGTAATAGCTTACATCCATTATTGGGAATGCATATAGTAACTATTAGTGTTAGAGAAAGTGTTCAACAAATATTTATCTTTTGTGCTTGTAAAGATACTGAGTGGGGTATTCACTTTTTACAGTAATAACAAAAATATCTTCTGTTGAACGACGACTGTTTAACTAAGCAGATTATTAACCAGCCACAGCCAAAGACAATCACAGACAATGTTTAAGAAACTTTAAAGGCTTTTTTGTGAGCAGTTTTTCAAAGCAGTTCCTTGGTGAATTACACAAACGTTTACCAAAACCTTGGCACCTTCAGGAAAGGGTGGAGTGGAGGCCTGGAGACGCGGAGGGCTGTAATCATGGGACTGAAAGGGGCAAGTTTGATGCCCCTGAAAGCTCCAGGATGGTTAACGTGGCAGACCAGGCAGGCAAAACAAGGCAGGCTGATAGTGATGGAGTTCGGACAGTAGCATCCATTACCAGGATGTTGCGAAATTGATTGGATTTTATAAAAACTAGACCTGACTAAGCCAAACGCCTTATAGAAACATCTTATGCCAGAATTGCAAGTATTAACTAAACTGGAAATTCTCATATCAAGCATCTGAGGACATGCAGAGAAGGATGCTCCCAGTAAGGACATGAAATTCCTACTGCTCCTGTACAAGGTAAGTGCTGATCTCACCAGAAAAGAACTGAGCAGAAGCTCTGATCATCTGCTTCAAAAACACAAACTCAGAGACAAACCAGTCTGGAAGCAGCAGCAAAGAGACATAGCTTAGTGCTTCCATCTGAGACAAAGGCTGGGACAAACGGTGACTGCTCTCTAGAGAGACACTAGGGAGAAAATAACAGTGAAAGGAGAGAATTCAGCAAGCTAAAGGGCAGGGCCAGCACAAGAACCCAGAGTTATGAATTAGCTACGAATACATTTACACTGGAAACAATGAGGCAGCATCTAATCACCAGAGAAGAAACATTGAGGAATACACTCCAGTAGCAACAGGAAAAACGAGCAACTAGTTAAAATATGAGCTCAGCTTATGACAATAGCAGGGTAGGGCTGAAAGCAACAATTCAGGAGTCCTTTATGGTACACATTCCTAAGGAAAGGTTATGGCTGATCCCAAGGGAAGATGCTGAAGGACTAGCGCAAGTGTCTCAGAGGTGAACCTCGGATGCACAGGCAGGAGAACCGAGGCTAGGGGGAGGGACTGGCACTGCCACTGTATATGCCACTGGAGAGCACCTTTATGAAGGGGCTGGACACCCAGGATCCGATCTCCAAGTGACTTCTGTAAAAGCAGCAGGGAGATCCGAGATCTGGAAAACCTGCCTTGCATGGAGAGATGAGAGAAGCTTTTCATATTTCATTTAACAGAGTGAAAGGACGTGAGCTTTTCACCACCTGCATGGGCTGAACGTCTCTGCCATTAGGCTGCTCTTCATTCCAGCTGAGAAAGGAAGCGCCTGGAAACTAAAGCGAAACAATTTCAGCTAGGAGGTAAAGTACCCAGTTTTAACACTGAAGTGACAGTCATCGGAACAACTTAGTAAGGGCTGTGGTTGGTTTCTTCATCAGGTCAGAAAGCATTCCACAGAAAGTGCTGAGCTCTCCTACAAGGCAACGGGTCCAACTGAAACTAACTGGGACAGTAATGTCTATGGCCTGCATGACAGCAAAATTCAGAATGCACAGCCAAAGCACTTCTCTCTTGATCTGTGAGATCTGTGAGAGCGGGTATAACCAGCAGCAGAGCAGAGCATGGCAAGGAAGCACAGCTTTCAAAATTCAAGAGATGCTTAGCTTAGCTGTGCACCGCTCAACACGTTTCCCTGAACCCTCCCTGGTGCCTGCATTTCTCAGGATCACAGACGGGGGGCACATTTAAATGCTAAACATTGTAAGCCTTATGAATAACTATGTTTTTACCAGAAGTATGTTTCAGGCGGAGCTGTGTGCAGGCCAGAGACCCCTGCTCAGAGCCAGGTGAAGCACAGAAGGCAGCTCCTGCCATCTCGTGGACACGGGCCCTCCGCCGCGCTGCTCCCGCATCCAAACCAGCTCCGACAAAATGCGGTGCTTGTCCTTCTTCAGTGCCTCCTCTCTGGAAACGTTTGTCAGTCAAGCATTCCCACCTGGAAGGAGAAGAAAATACTCTCTGACATGAGGACTCCCACACCAGTGCACGTACCACGTACAGCATCAGGGAGAAATGCACGATCTGATTACGGATTTTGGGAGACTTTGCACAGCCCAGTGAGGGAAAGGAAATACTTGGCACTTAGTGGCTGATCTCTAGAGCCTATTTTGGCCTCTGCACCTAAGATAGCGCGACCATTTATGACAAAATCCAATTTTGAAAGTTTTTATGAAGTATTACTTTACTAAAAGTATTTATTTTTTACTAAAAATACTTTACTAAGTATTACTGTACTAAAGGTTTTATGAAGTAGATCATCTCTAAGCCATAAAATATTTTAAAGACTCTTCTTATGCCTTTCTTATGCAAAATGTTACAAAGGTCAAAGAAACTGTCATTTCTTATACATCACTCATGTATCTTTGTAAAACAAATTATGAAGTAGCTCCTTTTAGAGTTCAAAACAAGTATATTGATAACGTTTAAATAACAGCACTAATTTGGTTTTAAACTTTTTTAAAATATGCTTTGCCAAATTAGCAAGTTAGCAGCTTAATACTGTAGTTGAAGACATTTAGATCATTAATAGGATCTCAACACACCAAACACAACTGGATCAGAGTCCATACTGGATTCTTTTCTATCATGTAAATGAACAGGCCTTGGAAATTTTAATTAGCATACTTAACAAAAGCGATTTTGGGCTTTAAGTGTTGTTGCTTCTTCTGTAAGAAGTTACAAATTGCCACACTACCAAGTATCCCCCTCCTGAATCTGATCCTAAGCCACTAAACTGAGAGCTCTCGGAGTTTAGCACGTGTTGAATCATGGCACGTACATCCTCACAGGAAAGTAAACATTCCCTTGTTCCTATTTTCTTCTCCTTTCTGTCTTCCCTGTCTGGTTCTCAACGTCACCTGAGGTAAAACCCACTCGTCCTCCAGGACCTCCCTGCTGTCTGCAGCACTCACTTGTTGGCACCCCACCGGTTCTGCCCTTGGTCCTCATTTACCTCTGCGCAACACTGGTCTCATTCAGAAACCCAAATTCAGCTACCATTTCTGTGCTGGTGGCTTGCAGATCAGAGAGTTGATGGGCAACTACCTAATACTAGGACAAATGGATCAGAGGTGGGCCTTTTCCCCCTATCTGGTCACTATTCTTTTTCCTCCAAACTTGAGTTTGCTATTCTCCATCAGCTGTGACTGATACGAGCCGATGAAACCAAAAGTCTCAGGCCAGGAGTATGGGGTGAGTGAGGGAAAGAACAGCAACACGGCTGTAGAGACACAACACACCAGCACATCTTGTTTCTTTATGAAACTGGCCAAAAACCTTTATACCTAGACCATGGGGAAGCTGAAAGCGCTGCTCACTGCCCTGACCAATGCTGCCTCATTGCTTTCTTCAGTTCCATCCCAACCACCCAGTGTTTCTGTCATACACATGCCTTACGTGCCTCTAGCATGCTTCCGTACAGTGCCTGGCATAAGCAGTCCTAACGTATGACTGTATGTTATAGAATCATAGAATCATTTAGCTTGGAAAAGACCTTTAAGATCATCAAGTCCAACCATCAACCTAACCCTGCTAAGTCCACCACTAAACCACGTCCCTAAGCGCCTCATCCACACATCTTTTAAATACCTCCAGGGATGGGGACTCCACCACCTCCCTGGGCAGCCTCTTCCAGTGTCTGACAACCCTTTCAGTGAAGGTGGTTTTCCTAATATCCAATCTAAACCTCCGCGGGTGCAACTTGTGGCCATTTCCTCTTGTCCTGTCACTTGTTACTTGGGAGAAGAGACGAGCACCCACCTTTCTACAAACTCCTTGCAGGTAGTTCTAGAGAGCAATAAGGTCTCCCGAGTCTCCTCTTCTCCAGACTAAACAACCCCAGCTGCCTCAGCTGCTCCTCATAAGGCTTGTGCTCCAGGCCCTTCACCAGCTTCGTTATAGCTGATGTCTAAAGAGAATTATAAAAATAAGACAAGTATGCTCTAGCATTTCTGAGGAGGCATTGTCTCCTAACCCTGGTTTGCTGAGCGGATGTCCTGAAACAAGAGTATTTACCGTTTTTATAGCTCTTTAGCTTATCTGTCATGTAATCACAGCTACCCTGAGCACTCCCCTAGAGATCACGTTTGTTCCTCTATCAGTAGTGCTCTGATGATTCACCAGAGAAAACTAGTGAAGTGATACATGCCCCACAAGTAATACCAAGAAGTACAACAGCCTGCTAAAAGCAATTTCAAGGCTAATGCAGAAACATGTTTCTTATCTCAGTGTGCCCCTGCCATCAAACCAGTCTGTGCTATTGCTTGGCTCTGAGATTCACGAAATGGTATTCCTGTTGGAGCAAGCCAAGACCAGTAATGCGGCTTTAAGTGCTCCAGCCAAGGCAGGCACCCCGTTGGGCACACGTAGGGAGGAACCGACTTCGTCTAACTTCAGCCATCCGCAGCACAGACTTTTGCACCTGCGTTGATCATCTCTCCATACCCAGTGGAAAGAACCAGGCATTCAGACGTCTACTTTCACATGGCTTCACGTGCCACTTTGACTGCCCCTCCTTCGATTGGAGAGGAAACCTAGGGAAAAAGGCTCAGTGGGTGTTTCACTGACAACTTCTACCTGCAGGGAGAGCCACAGCCTTAGAAAACTCATGCCCTTAGGAGACAAAAAATAGGGGTCAACAAAAAAGGGGAAAGGGAAAAGGGAGGAATCCCCTTTAATGCGAGCTGTGCAGTCTTGCACTTGCAGTGGGAAAGGGAACAAAGGTTTGTAAAAGGAAATGTTGATGGGAAAGGTGTGAAAGGGTGAAACATTGAAGCAATCCAAACAGAAATTATCGTACCAATCCACAAAGGAACATGCTATGGCCATCGTACCAAACACAGAAATATAATTCTGATACCACAGTGAAATCTGCTGTGTTAGAAGTTAGACCCCACTGGTGGGCAAACCAGGGAAGTATAGGCCATTCCATGCACCACGAGTTCCCTCTGACCTCTAAAAAATAAAAGCAGGAATTAGGAAGGGAAAAGGGTAGAGAACGTAGCTGAAAGGTACTGAGAAGAGGGGCATGGATTGTATCATTAGGGAACAGATAGATACAGTTCTCTGACCTTTGCTGTGCACCACAGAGGGACTGCCCAGGCCCCGGGAACTCCTATTCCATCTTCCCTTCTGCATGCCCCACTCCCACACACCCCAACACCTTCCCCCTGCTCTTTCAGCTTTTCTCTTTATCCTGAGACCAGCTGCACTATGCAGCACTAACAGAACATGGCAAGAGAGCACAATCAGCTCTGGTCAGCTGGGAATTTCTTGTCCTAAAGAAGCTAACCACAGGAGCTAGGCATGTCCCAAATCAGGGAAATGAGACAGTCTCAAGCACCGGCTGTCATGGCTGATCTGCAGGCCCAGAGCATTCAGCTCTGTTGCCCTGCTTCCTGACAGTATCATCAGAAAGCTGTAGCTCTTTTTATCTTCTCTTTTTATTCTTTCATAAGAGCTTGTTTCATCACAGCCCTGAAGAGTAATTATCACTGGCAACTTAGAATTAAACAGAACCAACCCCATCTTCCCTTTTAAGAGTTAGCTTGATAGATGAAATGGCTTCTACAAATACCCTCGCTCAGAGGAATGCGGAGTAATTTGGTATACCTGAAGGCTGACTGCATTTCTGTTCCAATCTGTTTGCAAGGTACTCTATCTGGTCCAGTCCTTCCTTTCTCTTTTCCGGACCTCGGTCGTATCCCAGCTCTTTTCCACTTTTTCAGGTCTTCACTCTAGTGACAAAGAAGGACAAGATCTCAAAACCCTGAGCCTGTGAGTCTGGTGCATAACCTGCAGACGCATGAGACAAAGTGCTCAGTGTGCCACTTGGACAATTCTCAGTGCCTGTGCTTTGCCTCCTTCCCTTCTGGTCAGCATTGTGGTTTTTGTTCCTGGTCAGCTCGCTGACCTCATGCCAGTCCTTCTGGCTCCTTGTCTTGGCACTTACCTTAAATTAGAGGTTCTTCAGTCTGTTGGCATTCAACCCAGGGCCCTGATCATGCTTCTGCCTTTGATTCAACCTGCCTTTGGCTCCTCCGGCTTCTTCTTGCTCAGACCTCAGGTCCTAATTTTGCCCTTGGCTATCTTTGGCCTCTGGCTTCAAACCGCTTTGAACCCAACTGCCCACAGCTCGACTGGGATTCCCTATCAGACCTCGCGCTTCCTCCCCAGGGATGCAGGGCATCTCACTGGCTTTATGGAACCAGTAAGCCAACCCCAGACTGTCCTCCATGTTGTCTTCCACGAAAGCATGGCTCTGTTCTGTTTCTAGTTTTCTTGTGAGCTTCCTGAAAAGTATAACAAATACATTGCCAAATAACAGGGAAACAGTAGAGGAACTTAAAAAAAAAAAATAAACAGGGGCTATTAAGAGACTCTCATTAAAGAGCAGATTGCTCAGTGAAATAACAAAGAAAAGGATGTGAATGGTTACTAAGGGAGATGGACCTGGCACTGCAATAGGTGATATTGATATGCCAAGCAGAAGAATAAACAGGAACAAAAATAAAAGCCCTAGAGAAAAGCACAAGGCACATGGCTCTGAGCACCATTGCTAAATCAGCAGGAGAAGAGTTCACAGAAATCCAATTAGCAAGGCCAGAAGCAGGAAGAGCAGGCCAGAATGTCAATCAGCACATGAAACAGCCAGCGTGAAGATGGAATGTAGTAAATAAGTCCAACCGCAATGTGAAATGCAGGCAAGCAAAAGGAAAGCATGCATGGTAAGGACAGAAATGGTTGGCTGCTCCTAAAGAGGAAAAAATGCTCCGAAATGCTTAAAACAAGGAATCCAGCAACAGCAGCAGGGGCACAGGAGTAAGTGAGCTGTACAAGGCATGTATCACGCCAACCCATAGTCTAACCCATTACAATTGCACAGTCTTAAACAAAGGTCTTGGGATAACGTCAGCAGCAAACTAATTCTTGTGCAGTCCAAGAGTGTTCCTCAAAGCTCCTGACAATTTCCCCTTGGCTGAAGGAGCTTGACCTGTTCCAAATCCTTCATCAATCCTGGCCTCTCTTCAAGCTCCCCCTGGTAGATAATCCTATGCCATCCTCACTCTCCTACAGGCTTCTCTCACGTGCTCCAGAAGACCTAGATTTATTTCATGTATTACTTAGCTAACCGACTGTGTTGCTTCCACACATCTTTCCTCCAGAAACCAATTCTAGTAGCCAAAGACAGGGATGCAAAATGACACCCATACCTCCCAGGCCAGATCCTCTCTTACAAGAGTGGTGCCAATGTCAGAACAGCAGATCTCTTCACAAGACTGAGTAATAGACCTTTCCTAACAGCACAGTGAGACAGATTCCCAACAGGCACTAATTAATATCACCTTCTCAGCTCATGTGGACATTCTTTCCAGCAGCTCCAGAAGTGGACCAGTAACTTTAAAGCTGATTGTTGATTTTGAAAAAAGAGCAAAGCACCACTTCAATCAGCTGGTTCAACAGCTCCACCCATCTTTCCTGAAGGGTTTAAAACAGAAGCACATTTCTGAAAGTCTTTTTTTTTTTTTTTTTTTGAAATGTAAATCCAAATGGTCTGACGGTATGGTGAAAAGTTCACAAACATTGCCAGCATCCCATATAGAAAGTCTTCTGTGAAGGCAATATAAATTCAGAGCCACTTCTTTCTTCTTTTTCATTTCATCATGTGCACTTACTGCAGAATATTCTAAAGAACAACATGTTAGCACACTGGTTAACGCAGTCCATGTCATTCAAGCTTTCAGTCCATTATTTGCCTGAATATCTCTTCAGTCATGAATAAAGCTTGAATAAAGGGCAAATCTTTCACAGCAAAACAAATTAGTTTCACTAACACATTTGCATTCCAAACAAAATTACTAAATAAGCATGAACAAGATGAATGCAAATGAATTCACTGTTAATAAAATGAGAGCAAAATTCAGGCACCAAATAATAAATTCCATACGCCCACTGCTGAATAGCACTGCCTGCAAAGTCCTCTTACGGTGCCTGCCTAGTGATTTACAGCTGTCAAATCTCACATCAAGTTTCACTTATCGTAAGGCGACACACTGCTCTTAAATGACTGCAACTGCTCTATTAAGATGGTGTTCATACAGTCGCCTCGCTTGCTGCTTTATATGAAACAGAAGAAAGGCGAAAATAGACATATGGTGACATGCTGCAGCAAGATGACAGACCGGTAACAAGCAGAAAAAGGTTGGCTTCCAGTGTGGTCTCTACTTGTCAAAAGGTTTTGTTTGATAAAAAGCCTGACAGGGATTCCAACTGCGGAGGGGAGGCGTGAAGGACCACCGTGAAAAGCACTGGCAGAGTGTGTTCAGAGTCTGATGGGGACCTTAACGCTGTCAAACCTTCACGGTGTTACTGATTCTCACGCAAAGCTCTTACCTTTTATGGCACCTGTCTATCCCAGATCTGACTTTAGAGAACAATGTTCAAGTCTTATTTCAAAGCACACCTGTCAATTAGGATTACATTTTCCAAAGAAATATACGGGCCAAAGAAAGTTCTTCCAAAAGATTCGTTTCCCATCGGTTCCTCTTCTCACTGTTTTAACTTTAGAGTTAGGTAAAATTCGACACGGCCATACACACCACGTTTAACTGAAACCATGAATAATTGCATTTAGGAGGAACACTGTCATACAGCCTTGGCTTAGTATACCTTATGGAGGCTGTGACATTATCAATGTGAGATCACAGTTCTAGATCCCTTCGCTCAGAAGCTGCTTTCAGGAGTCAGCATAGCATGGAGCGGAACCGCTATACATGTAAATCTCATTTACTATCCATAAAGTCCATTAGAAGAATGAACCATTGTGAAAGTGTAACAATGAGAAAGAAACAGTAAGAACTAAGGAGATGCTGGAAACCCTGAATTTTAATGATAAAGTATTTTTTAAGAGTGAGAAAAGAACTAGAAAACCAGTAGAGAGCTGAAGACCAGGACCGCAAAGGAAGATACATCCAGTTTTGTTTAGGACAAAACCACAGGGAGGACTTAGAGCCAATATTAAGGCATGGTATAGCTGAATTTTGATGCTGGGAAGGGGACAGAGAGGAATTGGAAAACTTCCAAAAGATAAAAGGTCCCTGCACAGAACATGAAGCTTAAGCCAATAACTTTCCTGCATGCACAGCTTTACAGAGGCTTACTACTCTGAGTACACAGGTGCATGCACAAGTTACTCCAGGGTAAGCACACCTGAATTTACAGACATTAGCTGCTCCACAGAGCTGCCTCTGCGTATCCTGACCCCGCTGCCTCAACACAAAAGGAACTGTAATTTTTCCACTGGATATGAACATGGTTTTGGGAAGCAAATTGTTCACCGTAACATGATGTGCCAGTTTTTAAAAAATTGTTAGCACCTGCTCATAAATCCAGTGCTTTTCCAAACAAATAATATCCAGCTCTCTCAAACATAACAAGTAGTGTACTCCTGGCTAAGGAAAATCTCAAAGGTATGTTGGAAATCACAGATCAGCAAACCTCATTTATGCATAAACTATTTCTGATTTGTGAAAATCACCCAGCTTATTTTGATAAGAAATATCCATTATGACCTCTGCAAACAAAACCATCCCTCAGTCACATATCAGAATGAGTAAGAGACCAGAAACAAACCTGATTCAAAAGTTTTGTTCTGAATCCCTAGAAGCTTCTGAAAAACTCTTTACAAAAAGTGATTCAGGAACCACAGTTATCAAAGGCAGTAATCAGTCTTGTATTAAAAGGTAGGTCCAGATTCAAAACTCATTAGTCAGTTTTCATGATGTCAGATGCTTAAAGAGTAACACTTCATGTCATTTATTCATTAATTTCATTTAATTCTTTTTCTGATATGCCTAAACCACAGCCTCCTTTTCCACTCCCTCTTCCCTCCTCCTGAGCTGCTGGCTGAGAACATAAGTAACATTACACCATTCAGAAGAGGCAAAAGAATAAAATATAAAATAAAATATAAAATAAAATCTGATGCCAGCAACCCATTGTCACCTAAAGAAGAGTGTGGTGGTGTTTTGTCAGTGACAAGTAGTGCTTTCACTCAGAAGTGTTTGTATAGAAAATCAGTATTTGTTTACTGCTCAAGCTGGCAGACATACAGACTCACAAAAGACTTTTCAGCTTTTTTTGTTTATAAACCACCTGCTGCTGTGAACAGCTATTCTGTTATCATTTGTTTCTACACAACCTTCATCCTGATGGAATATCAGCAGAACTTTTCATATATATGTATTGATTTTTCTGCAAACTGGGTAATTCCAAACTGTGCTAGATTGAACTTAAAAAAAATTTAAAAATAAACTTATTAGACATTTTGCAAGCAGTTGCACTTAGAGGACAAATCAGATTGTTCTGATATCAAAATCTGGAATGGCTTCTTAAACCTGGTTCATGTTTCCAGTAATGGCAAGCAAGCCCTTGCAGAAGCCCCATTTTAGCCAAGCTGAACATGACCCTGTCACAGGAATGCCACGGGAAACCACAGCATTACGAGCCGTACGAAGCAGTAGCATGCTAGTGGAAGCCGTTGTTCTTCTTTCTTATTTTCCTTTAAGGGAACAGTATTGTTACGCATATCCATACAAATAAATTCACTGTGTTGGAGAGCATTTAAGAGATCACAACCTTGTATGGCAGAGTCCCCTCAATAGCACAGTGCCTACTCACACGTAAGATGTAATTCGGTTTTGGAAGGTTCTTCAGAATTTGTCCAAAGACATCCTCCGACTCTGACAGGAACTCTGTCAGGTAGACAGCAATGACATGCTGATGAAGAAATGGTAGAGGAAATGCTCTGTCAGACAGCTACAACCTCACTACTTCGAGACTAGTAGACGAAGTACAAGCGCTAGGACAGCGCTTGCACTGAAGGATGAGGAGAGAAAAAACAGAAGAAGAAAACAAGGTATTTACCAAAAGGCCCCTCATGTCCAACAGCACAAGTTCCACCAGAGTTCTTGGGGTGGTCAGGTTTACAGCAGTGTATTACATTTAGAGCAAGGGCAAGTAAAGAAGCCCATAGCGAGTGCACTTCAATTAATCAACGTCATTTAAGTGAAACTTCAAATCTGATCTAATTTAGTCAATTTATAGCAAAGCCTTTATCTAGGAAGTCTGACCAATATTCAAACTAACTGACCATTAGCACATGACAGAGGGAGGACACAGATATAGCTAGGGGTTCAGGAACCAGGAATGTTCTTAGAATTATTTGTTAAATGAGATATTTAAATCTGAAACAAAACATAAATGCTAAAAGAATTTTAGAGAGCTCTCTCCAGTTGCAGGCTTTGGACTAGATCCAACTTGAGAGACTTTATCAGTCTCCCACTCTCAACAGGAGAGGCTCACATCTCTGAAAACTAAAACCGGTAATGGTTCTCACATCCAAGGACAGGAACAACTAAAAATCATCTGATGCTTTCGCAAGTCTTGGACAACAGTTACTCTGGTTGTCTAAAACATGTTCTGCAGCAGAGCTTCACGCAGCTCCATTTTGATGCCAGTGAAGCTTGGCTGAGCAAGGCCTCAGCCTGTGAGTCACAGTCAACGTGCAAAAAGTTGCATAAATGTTGTGTTTAGAGTACTTCACAGATTTCCACCCTTCCTTCTAATGTTGGTTAAACTTACACTTATCTATCCTGACTAGTCCCATTAATGTATTAATTCTGGCTGGTGTTAAGAAGAGCAGCTGGTAAATGAGTCTTGTGGAAAGTCAGCTCAGAACACAAAGCTCCTTTTACCTGGGAGAGAAGGAAGAGAAAGTTCCCTACCTTTGGAAAATGGAATACAAAGTACCGCAGACATTTCTCCCAGCAGAGAGCACACACAGATGTGAGCAAGTCTGATTGGTCCAAAGGCATTCAAGAACCACAACAGCAAGTGGGAGGAAATGCAGAACTCCCTCCGCTATGCTTCCTTCAGACAGAATATGCATGTTTTCAAGTGTTGCTCCTGGAGGTCTTTGAGCATTTGAAATGCTTCAGGCAAACCATCAGGCAGGAGGGAACCCTCAGTCACAGGTAGCAGGCTGGGAAAAAATGTCACCATCTGACTCCACTGATTCGGACAGACTCTGGCACATACAGAAGTGATGTTCTTCCCGAGCTTGGCACCGGCAGTGCTTAGCCACTGTGGGACTCAGTGCTCTTTTGCCACAAAAGCAGCAGGTCAGCCATGTATTTTCCAAGACAGCAGGTGGCAAGGCACAAGCTTTTTCTGTAGGAGGATGGAATCCAGTGATCACCATCAAAATTTCTGGTAACTGCAGCAAGTGATTGGCATAGGCTATTGCTTCTCTAACGTAATTAAAAACATACATATCTCAAAAATTTCTTTTAAGGTCATCAAAAAGCCATAAGAAAGCTCCCCATCCCCGCTTTGCAGGGAGAAGACCAAACTGCTGTGGCCAAGACCAGCGTGGTGCAGGAGCTGAGGCAGGATGAGCAGCCAGCCTGAATGGAGACTTCACCACATTCCCCAGACCCCGCTGTCCCTGCAGCTCAGCCATCCCTATTGACTCCAGCAGGTCTCACAAGAATTTGGGACTTTTAATAATCAGTCTCTCAGAAAACTGAATATTCCCTGTAAGAGTCTGCCCATGAAAATGTTGCTTTAGGACATTTGCTGAGCCCTGTCAGAAGCAGATGGGAGACAGCACAAAGTTCTCCCAGGGAATACTTGCCTGCCTAACCGCAAGATCATTTTTTTTCTTCAGGACTCTGTTAATTCACTGAATACCTTCCAACTCTCTGGAAACTGAAGCAAGCTTAGGTAAAGGTTTCACAGCTAATAGCTTTACTGAAATTGATTCATTCAACTGTCCCAAGATCATCCTACAAAGGAAACATGAAAGTAAAACATAGGCTAGAGATCTGAGATGCAATAAAGTCCATCGGTATTTTGCAGCAGGAAAAGGTTTAGTTAGGTTTAATGAAGATTATTCTGTATTTCTGGATTTTAAAGCCAGTAATAAACCATCCTGTGTATACCTATGTGTATATGTATATGAAACGTATGAGTATTTGCTTCTGCCTCCCGCCCACAAACAAAGGAAGCAGTAGCGGTTTTTTTTCAGCCATACAATTAATTGATTTAAGATCTCAAAAATGTGAACGAAGGATAAACTGAATGATAAAAAAGTACAGAAAAAATCAAGAAAACAATTAATTTTCTCCCAGAACTGGGAGTATGCCTTTCATTAAAAAAATGGGTAAAGCACAGTAAGGGCATTGCCAGGAAGTTATACAACAGTTCACTAGGCAGATGTGTAGATATGACCAACGTAATTACTAATTTACCAGAAAAATAGCTCCAGAAAGAAAAGGAGCAATAAAAGACTAAGCTTCTCCACAGAGCTTCACAATAACCACAGGAATACAGAATGGCAACCCTGAGGGCAAGAAGACATTTCTTTAATTATCAACGGTAATCTATCTTGGCTAAATAGGACACAGTAGCAGATATTTAATTTTAAACAAGCTCCCTCCCTTTGCTCTGTTTCTCCCGTTGGAACCTTGTTTTGGGAACACAGAACATTTCGCATTCTCTCAGGGGTGCTGCAGGTGACAAAGGACTAACAGAATCTGATTGTCCCCTTGGTCTTTCATTCGTGAGGCAACTCTCCAGGACAAAAACATTACACGTAAGAGCAATTGCCAAACTGCAATAATGTAAAACCACTCAGAGGACTCCAGAAATCTATTCTTCCGCCTCTATACTTATTATACATATATATAATTTGCAGGATTGCTTCATTGACAGTACCTGTTAAAAGGACCCCCCCAAAAAAAGAGAAAACCTTAAGTATTTCCATGAAAAAAAACCCTGAAAAAGCATGCACCCCTCAGCCAAACAGCATGCAAGTTGGTTTTTTTTTCAGTTTAACCACACACTGCAGATCTGGCTCTGAGCTAACTGGACTTTACATGCAATCTACAACACAGAATTTTTTGTTGTATTTTTGCAGCTGCTGCCAAAATAGCTTATACGAGACCAGTCAGGAGAATGGCATTTTAGATTTGCATGTGTGGCATTTCTTTCCATACAAGTATCTGTGATTGTGGCGGTTGGTGAATCAACTCCAGGGGGTCCGCAGCAAGCAGGTAGCAGAAGCAGATCTGTTGGTTGCATACTCTACCTAAGTTTATGTGGCTCTAAGCAGTGCCTTAAGCTCGGCACCATGGATTGCATCTCCACTGGAAACTAAACAGAGGCAGAAAGTCTGAAAAAAATACCTTGGAAATCCCTTTATAACGCAATCATGATCTGTCCTGTGATTAATCATTTTTTCCAGGGAGACTTTTGTTCGCGTCAGCAGCCTGCCCGAAGAGAACTAACTGTCCAGTCAGGATGCCAACTTTCTGGTTCTTTCTTGTAGTTGCTGAAATTGAAACAGACGCATTCTAATTAGTAAAATTGATATGTCTCCTTTTAAGCCCCCAGCGCACAGACCTGATAAAGCTATCAAGTAGCTGTCCCTTGGAGGTGTGGCCTTGAGCTAAAGAACTTGCACTTTTTGCCTCCAGATGTATCTGCTCACCCGGAGAATAAGCTCTCCCATGTACACAGCTGCTGTTCCTGCTACATGCAGTACCAGAACTCACACTACCCAACGAAAAATCAAACTATTCCACTCATTCTTTTTACCTTAACAGCTTTCTGTACTTAGTCTGGATTATTCTTTCTTCTCTATACAATCAACCTGTTCTCTCCATTATGGAACAAAGAATCAGCAAACAAGCTTAAAAAACATTCAAGAAATGCTATTTAGGAAGCCCCACTGGCGTCTGGTAGTATGTACAAAAGGGGACTTGCTTTGCCCTGTTAACAAAGTTTATAGTAAGTATGGGCATCTACAGCTAGCTAAACTACAGCCCCAAATCTCACAAACCTATCTTGTACTAGAAAGAAGGAACTACCACTCACTCAACTTTCTGTGGATACTACTTTTTTTTCCCCCCCGAAAGGAAGAAAAAGCATGATGGCTTCTGCAAGTAACTGCAACAAAACAAATTTTCTTTGCTTTTGATTACTTAGGCAAAAGCTGAACTGATAAGTATTTTAAGAAACCACAGTAGCACTAAGATATCATTAGAAATAAGGAATAAATTGTGGGTTGAACTCTTTTTTTTGCTTTTTAAGAGAAGCTGAACCATTACAGTGCAAGACACTCTGTTAGAAACCAATAACATTACAGTGCATTAAGCAGATTGCTCTCCTACTTTGAGCTTACCAGTGCTCTGCTAGCCAGGCTGAGACCGTGCCAGCTGTGTGGACAGTCTATTATATACAAACCACAATCAGACATTTAACAACTAATGTAAAATGTAAATGTAGCCTTTTCTTGCCATTCCTGTTTTGACTTTTTTGTGCTCTTCTTTCATTTTCCCCATTGTCTTCTCCAATTGCCCTTCCCCACCAGCCCCATTACTTCCCTCAGAGACCCCAGCTCCACAAACCGCTGCAGAAGGAACAGCACCGGGGGCCGAGGCCAGTGGCAGGCACCAGCAGAACTAGCACAGCTTGCAGAGATCCCTTCTGTGATTGAACACCTTTCCGAAACGCTTGCTCTTGGCCTCTGAGTGTCCGTGCACCACTGTGTAATGGGCAGTACTTGCCTGGCTTATTCACTCACAGATTTTAATCTCTGTAGCAGATGCTCTTTCTCTTCTTTAACTGGGGGAGCAGCTCAGAAGCATATGAAACCCTCACCAAGAGGCTCCAAGACCATGTAACCTATGCTCGCAAAACATGCTTCTCACTGAACTATTTTCTTTACAGCTCATGGCCCCACTCCCCAGAGACACACCTACCTTTGATTCTTAATGCTGACAACTCTGTACCTGGATTTTTATCCTCTGCATACGAATTCTTAGACATTTTGGGTAGCAGCAAGCACAGGACCATTGTCTGCTATATAACCTAGGCCATTAGTTAGCACATGTATTTCCTGTAAGAAGCCCAAATACTTTAATTACCAAAAAAAGAATTAAGTTGCAAAATACCAAACAGAACCCCAAAATACCCAGCGTAACTACTTTTTTTTGTAATGTAGCTATTCTTTATTATAGGCATTTGGTCAATTACAGCAAACCTGAGGTCACTTCTTACCCAAAACTGAATTTCAAGCCTACCTACCTGGACTAATCTAAACGCCAGGCACACCTGATTCCACTAGCGATTCACTGCGCCTCCTCATTAGCCGGGAGAGCCAGGCTGCTGCGGGAAGCTGCCGATTGCTGTTCTATGCGCTTTGCAAGTAACTTCCCTCCTTTCCCCCTCGAAATACGAACCTCTACCACTTGGTCTTCCGGCCAGGACAGAGGTTACAGCTTGCCTATGTTTTCGGAGCTCTAATTGCACTCCCTATTGAAGCTAAGGGTTACAGACTGGATTTGTTGTCTTTTAAAAAACCTACGCGTAGGTACAGCTCGGGGTCACTCTGCAGGCCGGGTCCTAGAGGTGAGCCTGACTGACGGTGCCGCGCTCCTTTAAGGCGCGCAGGCCGCGGGCTGACTGGACGCCGGCTGGCGGGTTTAGGGCCGAGGCGAGAGGCGCTCAGCCCGCCCTCCTCTCGCCGGCGGCTCAACGCGGCTGCCGCCTCCTCAGCGCAGGGAAACCGCCTCCGACCGCCCCTCGGGAGCGCCGGAGGCACCAGCGCTGCCGCAGCCGCTCCCCCCTCCCGGCCAGCGCCTCAGCAGGCCACGCCCACGGGGCGGAGCGGACTGAACTACCCCTCCGGGGGGCCGCGGGGGAAGGTCACACTGCCACATCTCCCTAAATGCCGTTCCGCAACTTCCGGTCGGCAGCATTTCCCCCCCGCCCCGATTCTTGCCGCTCAGGCGGGCAGTGACGTAACGGGCTCTCGCCACCAATCCGGGCGCGGCGGCTGCGCTCAAATCCTCCAACAGCTATGGCGGGCTGTGCCCCAGCGCGCGCGGGGCTTGGCGCCGCCGGCGTCTGAGGGGGCGGCGGGGAGCGGGGCCGGCTGAGGGGAGAGCCCGCCGGGGAGGGCCGCGGCCGGGCTCCGCGGCGAGATGATCGTGACGCCCACCCGAAGCCCCGCCGGCGGCCCCGCCCGCCGCCGGGGAGAGCTGCCGTTCCGGTCGGTGTCCCTCAACAGCATCCCCGCGGGCACGCTGACCCCCCTGAAGGAGCTGCTGAGGTGTCGGGGCACCCTCAAGGTCGCCGCGGAGCCGGCGGGCTGTGGGGAGAGCCGCGCCAGAGGGCCGGCGGCCGGCGGCGTCCTCCAGTCCACGCTGCTGGCGGGCAGCGGGGGCGGCGAGGAGCTGCTGGATGTCAGCGAGATCCGGCCCGGCCCCGGCCCCGGCCCCGAGCGGCGGCTGAAGCGGCGGGCGTGCGAGCCTCCCGCCCACGAGTCCCCGGCCAAAATCTTCCAGCGGATGAAGGCCAAGGCCTTGCGGCAGAAGCAGGACCCCGGCCCGCCCGCGGGAAAGGCGGCGCAGAGGAGCTGCGGCAGCGACCTGATCCTGACTCCCACCCTAAACCCCGTGGAGCAGGGGCGCCGGCCTAAGAAACCTGTCGCAGCAGAAGGTCGGCAGAGACCCGCCGAGGGGCCGGGTGGGTGCACCCAGCCAGAAAAAGGTTTGTTGGGTTGCTTCTCTGGGAAAGCTGTCTCATACTGAACGCTCAGCTCGGTATAACTTACTCGGTGTTTCGCTTATGGCTCTTCCAGGGTCTGGAAAAAGCAGCCAGTGTGTGTTCATAGACGTAAAAACATTGGCCCCAGGACTGGTTTTGCCCCCAGATGTTTGGGATGTTTTTTTTAAAAAAAGTTTGGATGGAGGGGTTTTTTTAATACTAAAATGCGTCTGTCCCATAGTTGATTTCTCTTACCCTTTCTTTACCTTGGAGTAATCCCTCCCATGGTATTTTCTCCCATCCTTGCTCAGTCTGGCTTTAACTACTCCCTCCGTTCTGTTTGTGAATGGGATTGACCCATTGCAATATCTTGCAAAACAAAGAATTGCATTTTATAAGTTAAAAAAATCAAAACAATCACTTTAACCACTCCCTACAGTCAATACAGAAAGGAGAAAGGTTGGTGGAAGAATTGTTTGGGTTTTGAAATCCTGGGGGATTTCTCTGGGCAGCCTGGTCTGTGGCTTTTCTACCCTATCTTCTGTTTCTGACTTCTTGGTGTAATGTGAACTGGCAAGCACTGTGCTCCCTCCTGTAAAGGTACTGTAGTCACTATAGGCGAGGAGGAACGGCCTTCCTTCTGGTTCATGTGTATCTGTAAAGGTAACAGATATTTTAAAGAGGAAGGTGTCCTGCGGTGGTGCCCTGTTATTCTCATGCTGTGACTACTCAGAGTGGGAGATCCACTGAAATATTTGGCTGGTTTATCGGAAGGGTTGTGCTTCATTGCTACACGTATTCCTGTCTGAAGTACAGTACTTACAAATCTCCTGTACTAAGCTTTTATCCAGTTTTGGGTGGGGGTTAAGACCTACCTGGTTCGTCTGTGTTCATTTGAAGACATAATCGCAGAAAACTAGGCTCAGTGCTCAGCCTGTCTTATCTGGCCAGTAATGTGGGCAGCTGCATGCTCTTTTTCCTGAGGGGTTATCGAGTTGTTCTTAAAAGAATTTGCAGTTACAGAGGTGCCAGTGCCCTCATTTTATGGTTAGATATGAAAAACTCTTGCTAAGTCTCCTTGCTGCAATATAAAACCACTTGTTACTCTTAGTATTTTTGTTGGATACAGTAAAAATGAGATTAAACCATTATTATGGTGACTGGAAAAAGGGCAGCACCCATTTTGCACCCATTGCACCCATTTTTAAAAAGGGTAGAAAGGAGGACCCTGGGAAGTAGCAACCTGTCAGCTTCACCTCTGGGCCTGGGAAGGTCATGGAACCGATCCTCCTAGAAGCTATGCCAAGGCACATGGAGGACAGGGAGATGATTTGAGACAGCCAGCATGACTTCACTAAGGGCAAGTCTTGCCTGACCAACTTAGTGGCCTTCTGTGATGGAGCAACTACATCAGTGGACAGGCAGGAGCTACGGATGTCATCTCTCTGGACTTCTGTAAGGCCTTTGACACGGTCCCCCACAACATTCTTCTCTCTAAATTGGAGAGATAGGGATTTGATGGATGGCCCGTTCAGTGGGTAAGGAACTGGGGGGATGGTTGTATCCAGGGAGTAGTGGTCAACAGCTTAATGTCCGGATGGAGATTGGTGACGAGTGGTATCCCTCAGGGGTCTGTGCTGGGACCAGTACTGTTCAATATCTTCATCAATGACGTAGACAGTGGGATCGAGTGCACCCTCAGCAAGTTTGGAGGTGAAACCAAGCTGAGTGGTGCGGTTGACATGCCTGAAGGACGGGATGCCATCCAGAGGGACCTGAGCAAGCTTGAGAAGTGGGCCCATGTGAACCTCATGATGTTCCCCAAGGCCAAGTGCAAGGTCCTGCACCTGGGTCGGGGCAACCCCTGGTATCAATACAGGCTGGGGGATGAAGGGATTGAGAGCAGCGCTGCAGAGAAGGACTTGGGGGTACTGGTGGATGAAAAGCTGGATGTGAGCTGGCAGTGTGTGCTCGCAGCCCAGAAAGCCAACTGTATCCTGGACTGCATCAAAAGCAGCGTGGCCAGCAGGTCGAGGGAGGGGATTCTGCCCCTCTACTCTGCTCTGGTGAGATCCCACCTGCACTACTGCGTCCAGCTCTGGGGTCCTCAGCACAGGAAAGAGATGGACCTGTTGGAGCAGGTCCAGAGGAGGCCACAAAAATGATCGGAGGGATGGAACACCTCTGCTGTGAGCACAGGCTGGGAGAGTTGGGGTTGTTCAGCCTGGAGAAGAGAAGGCTCCAGGGAGACCTCATTGTGGCCTCTCAATACTTAAATGGGGCTTATAAGAAAGATGGGGACAGACTTTTTATGTAGGGCCTGTAGCGATAGGACAAGGGGTGATGGTTTTAAACTACAAGAGGGCAGATTCAGACTAGATATAAGGAAGACATTTTTTACGCTGATGGTGGTGAAACCCTGGCCCAGGTTGCCCAGGGAGGTGGGAGATGCCCCATTCCTGGAACCATTCCAGGTCAGGTTGGACGGAGCTCTGAGCAACCTGGTCTGGTTGAAGATGTCCCTGCTCATGGCAGGGGGGTTGGACTAGATGGCCTTTAAAGGTCCCTTCCAATCCAAACCATTCCATGATTCTAAGATTTTTATTAAAAGTGAAAGCTCCTGAAATTTTATTTCCTTTTTAACAACAGATTTCCAAAAGGTGTATTTTTGCCCTTGCATCATCACATCACAAATCGATAATGACTTTTGATCGAATATCAAAAGGGGTTAGTATTGGTGCTACTTGTTAGACTTCAATACAGTGAAACACACCCCATTTGTAGGCACCTCCAAACCCCTCTTGATTCCTGTGGGTTGGGTTACATCCAGACATGCATACACACACCTGAGGGTGTTCCTCACCTGCAGCTGAGGCAACATAGCAGCTAACCCCCTGATGAAAAGGCAAAGGTCTTATTGCCATCCATCTTGGGAGAGAAAAGAAAGCATATTGTTGTGTAGTGGAGTTTAGTATCTTACGAAGTATGTACCTTGCTTCCCCTGCCTTCCACGTTAAAATGTTTTTCTTGCCCAAGTTAAAAGAATTTTTTTTTGTATTATTATTTTCCAGAATTACTTTGCACTCGGATTCCTGAGAACCAAACCACGAAAGCGCTAGCCGTAGACCCTTTTGTATTGGAATCCCCTCAGAAGTTCTTCTTGCGTGTAAAGCAGAAATTGCAGCAGCAGCAAAAAGGTACTTGGTATTGCTCCTAAAGACACTTCAAAAACTTCCTAGACTTCAGGGTTTCTGTTCTGGTTTACAATCTTTCTCATGCTTTGGCAGAGTATCATTCTTCTTCCTTTGTAGTCTGCGTGCAGTGGAAAATGCAGGAAGAAACCTGCAAATCTGCCTTTTCAAACCTGGAGATGGCATTAGACTTGGTTTAACTATGGTTCAGGGCTGTGGGCTTCTGACCTTGAAGCTTGACATCATTCGTCCATTTGAGTGCACTATCTCTGACAAAGCCATCCACCTTCAGGCTCCTGGTGTGGTTAAGAGTTCTTTAGAGACTAAGTGTAACACTTTGTCATTTGAATGGGAAACTTGGTGGAAAAATCCTAAATCTCTTACTTGCTGGCTCTTTTTTTTTTTCCTTCTCTCCTAGCTTTTAATACGTAAAGAGAAAAGGTTTGGTTGCGTAGGAAATTCTCTTGTATTTGTTTTTTTCCACGTTGTTACTTGATAGCAACCCTGCATGTGCTTCTGTCCTGTAATTCGGTTTTGAAAATGCAGATGAAGAAAATGATGCGTGCTAAAGCCTTAGTAGTATTGAACTTGAAAACTGAACTTAATTTATCTGAAAACTCAAAACCCAATGCTTGTAGCTCCCAGCGTGGCTAGAAGTCCAGGTCTTGAAGTCTGGAAAGATAGAAATATTTGAGATTTTGGTTTTTATGAAAACAGATATTTTTTTTTTTTCTCTGCAAGGAGGATTCATTAAAGAAAAGATAGGAAGAATGGTAAAGATATACTATTACTGGATACGGTGTGTATTAGCTTGGTTTTGGGGGAAAGTGGGATATCTAGAAGTCTTTAACAGCAGTGGTATTGATCTGGTGGTGAGGAAAAGCTAGTTCGAACAAATTCAAAGAATGGCTTGCTGTTAGCCTTAACAATTGATATAGGCAGTGCTTTCACAATTGTAATGCTAATCAATACAACCTCCTCTTACTAAAAACAGAGCTAACTTTATGAGTGTATTATTATTAGTTCTCAAATATCACTAATTTCTTTGTTGTTCCTTTTTTTAATGGGCAGATCCAACACCTTCAAACCCAATCAAGCAGAACATTCCTCCTCCCACAACTACAGAAAAGCCGTTAGTCAAATCTGCTTTTGCTGAGCAGCTCAGGAATGATCCTGCAGAGTATGTGGCCACTGATAAGGATGATCAGGATAATTTCCTTATGGAATCAATGGATGCTGATGATGAAATGTCTCAAAATACATTGACTAGTTCTGTGGATTTTAACTCTGCCCCTTTTAAAAATGGGGATCAGTTAGAAGAAAGGTGGGGAAATGGAGAAGCAAAACGTGCTGAACTTCATCAAGAGAGAAGAGAGTTACAGCCAAATAATAAGCAAGCTGCTCATGGAGTAGAAAAGATACTGGAGACTAATTCTCAAAAGCCCTCACAGTGCTTATGTAGCATTATGCTCTCTTCTCCCAAAGTCCACATTCCAAGGAAGCAAAAGCCGAAAGAAGGCTGGAAGGTCCCTTTGGATAAACCTCATACAGATCAAGTTGCTGGCAAAGCAGACAAAGAGGTAGGAGAACTGAATACTTCAGGGCAACTAATATATTCCTGTGGGCTGCCTGTAGCTCATAGTTGCGATTTATTTATTTTTTTTCTTGTAAAAAGTAATGAGCACTTGGAAGAGAATGAACTATTATTTTATTAGATTGTACTGGTAAACACTTTCCCATCAAAAGGATTTCTTTTTTCCCTGTACTCTAAGATGGCAATGTTCAGTGGGTTTTTTGGTGTAGTTTTTTTTGTATAAAAGAAGGCCATTTGGTTTAGTATTCACAAGCCACGGTATGGGCTGAAAGAGTTCTCTACCTGAAGGAGCCTCCTACGTCATGTCTTTAATATGTTAATGGCCATGTCTTCATATGATGGACATGAAACAAATCACTGGCCAATCCAGCTCTTGGCTGTCTGTGCAAAGCCAAGGAGAAGAGATCTTTCCTAGCTGGGGGCTAGGAATGGTTCTGAAGTTAACTGAATCTGTACAGCTGATAGTGAGGGAAAAGTCTTGGCTTTCCTACAGAATATCCAAACTTCTGTTGAATTAAGTGGGACAAGAACTTTTTCCTAGGAGACTAGTTTGCAGATCTTATTTTCAATTCAATACATGCTTGGCAGTATTTAAAACTTTTGAATCAATTTTGAGGAAAGTGGTGTATTTTGAAGTGTGCTGTATTCCTCAGGGATTAGCCTAGGAAACTGGTGGAAGCTTACCTTCCCAAGGGTGGAGTTTCCTTTGTTCCCTGGAGAGATCTGTGGGATTGCAGTCCTCTTCAAGTTAAGCAAGTTAATTGTTTCGTTCTCCTTCACTATTGTCAAGCATGTTTGATATGTTTTCCTGTATTTAAAAAAAAAGTTACCTTTATGATGAGCTTTGTAGATAAGGAACAGTTATCTGTTAATATTAAAGATTTGTAGCTGAGTAGAAGATGCTGAATAGAGACATTGTTATTAGACACTACAGATTTGAGCACCGAGGAGGTGCTGGCTGTTTGTGTCAGGTATTTTTCCTCAGTCAGGGTTAAATCGTTGGTAAGATCTTCAGTGAGGTCAAGGCTGATGGTCAAAAGGCAAACATCATTAAAGAAAAGATCTGGAGTTTATTAACTGAAGTTGTGAGAAGAAATAGTGATAGTTTCAGATGTTAAAAAATCGTTTTCCAAGAAGCTGTTTTTTAAAACAAAAGTCGTATGTTTCACACACAGTTTTCCAAACTGCAACTCAAGTGCAGCCGGCTTGCTGCCTGTTTAATGCAAATTGAAGGTACTGCAGCTGTATGTGTGTCAGTCATTTCCAATATCAGATATAGCCATTTTAATACTGTCTAAATTTCAGCAATAACGTAGCTAATAAATGCAACTTTATTTTTTTCATGGGTAACTTTTTTCTGAACGGTAATGAAAGGTAGATGAGAAAGTGTAAGAGGTATGGCATAGTGTTGGTATTTTTTGTGAGGAGCTTTTTGGATTTGCTAGAGGACTTGGCCAATGACTTTGCCTTCTGAAAGTCAGCATTAAATTACTCAAAAGTTTCTGTAATTTAAATTCCTGTCTTCACTTGTGCATTAGACTCCAGCTTGCTTATGCTCTAACATTTATGTGTATAATGGTTGTTTTTAATTTTTCTGGTCTGGAGGATGGTGCCTAAATATCTTCTCAAGTTATACAGCAGTTAATGTCCACTTTGCTAATGCCTTGGTGATGTTGCATAGCTTAGTCTAATTTAAAAATGATGTGGGTTTTTGTTGGGTTTTTTTTGTAACAGAAGAATGTCTGCCTAACCAGCTGGAGAATTAAAGTGATGGATGGAAACACTGCAATATGTGTTGAAGGAAAACGGAAGTAAGAAAAAGTTTTCTGATTTAAATGCAATGTAAAACATGTTGGTGGGCTTTCAGCATCTGAGCTAGAAAGGCTATGCCATCATTGCCTGTCTGAATAGCTGTAGCTTTGAGACTTGTATTCTTGGAGTACCTTGGTACCTGTTGGAAGCAGTTCAACTTGGTGCAGACTGCCATCATCCGTATGTTCCTGCCATATCATTTGTGATGGCACTATTACTCCTACAGCTATATGGCGAGCTATGGCAGTAGCTGATTCACCTGAAAACTGACTCTGTGGTGGGTTTTTTGTTATGTTTTTGGTCAGATTGTATTCAAATAGCTGTAAGATCAGGAAAACGAATGTCAGAACAACGGAGAGATTTAGCTTGCAATAAAGTTGTTTGAAGACATTGTGAAAATAGACCCTTGGAGAAGAGTATTCTACTCTATCTGTAGTTAGCAACTACCCAACACAGTTACTTATCTACTGCAAACTCAGAACCTCTCTCAACAGCAGCAGCGCTGTGAAAGGAAGTAATTCAGTATGCTTACTGAGAGATGTCAGGAGGCTTCATGTTCTGTGGTGGGATTTTTAGTAGGAATTGATCTTTGTTTCATGGCTGTATGAAAACAACTGGTCCCTCTCGCTTTGCACCCTTCACTACTAGCAGCATATTCTCTTTGCAGTTGTGTTGGTGTGTATCTGATACACGTTGCTTACACATGGTATATTTGATTTGCTTTCTAGACCCTCTGAATTGACCTCTGTTAATATTTTGTGACGACTTATACAGTTGAATGTTTTCACTGTCATCTTGGGTTTCAGTCCTCAATATTGTTCTGTAGTTTGATCTGTTGGTTACTGTTGTAAAAGTATATTTAAAAAAACCCAAAAAAGCAAAACCAGAAAACTCCCCAACATTCTGTAGATTTTCTACTTTAATGCTTGGGTCTGTTTTCTATTTCTTGTGGAGAAGTCCCTTAATTTCTTAAAAACTCTAATTTTTGCACATATTAGGGCTCCTTCTTCCGTTGTTCCTGTCTTTAAACGGGAAGGTCAGAAATAAATATAATAATCCTGGGGAAAACATACATTTGACCTGTATAATGGTACTTTTCTAACGTGCATAATGGTATCGCTGCAATAATGAGCTGGATGGAGTCCTGTAGTCCATTTTGTTTCTGCAGCCTAATGTCAAGCTAATGTTCTGTGACTAACGTTTGCAGTAGCTGACATGTTCACTTTGTCTCCTGTCCAAGTATTAGACAAGGCCAGAACTGTTATTTCCAAGCTAAGAAAAGAAAACCTAGCACATCCTGCCAGTGTCTATATTGATCATAAAATATGTAACAATGCCAGTCTCATATGGAATATCAATATTGTAGTTTTAAATTCCTCCTTCTGTGAAAATGATGTTTTGTTTCTGTTCTTCACGTTATCTGTCTTTTCTTAGAGATATGAAAGATCTGTCTTGGCATAGTAATGCAATTATGGAACGCGTAGCACACAACAAAGTTAAAACATCGTCTGGCAGTATCTACTTGCTACAAGGAAATATAGATTCGGCTTCAATGAGAAAAGAAGGTAAGAAGATGATTCTTAATGTAACATTACAAACTGAGAAGGGCTTTAGATTTATGATTGAACATACTGCTGAAGTGAATGTTTTGTCTTCTCCTGCTAATTGGGCTCGGTAGGTACTCAGCACATACTGGGAAGTGCCTCCCGCATCAGATTTCTAAGTACTATCTAATGTTAATTGTAGCTGGCATTTTTAGGGTGCTGCACTTACAGAGAGGGCTTTCAGATCATGAAGCTGGCCAATGGGTATGTTATTTAAAGAACCTGGGTTTTGCTAAAATTGCTTTTACGTAATTTTGGTCAATGTTTTGGCATTTAAGCAGTGCTAAGACATTCAAATGGGGATTGTTTTTACACTACTGAAATTACTCTGGTGTTCGCATTCTATTTGTGACTTAATATTCAGTGATTAACCACTAGCTCTGCAACACTACGTGGCATTTCTGGAGACAGACTAGTTATGGTGCCAGTGCTTTGTAATTTAGTGAAGTGGTCGAAGTGGTATGTTATATCAAATCCAGCAAAAGTTCCTGCTTCAGATTGTTTTGAAGCATGTGGAATTTTAAAGGAGATTTAATTTACCCACAAAGTTAAAGTTAGGCTAGGCTTTATTCTACTTTTCTTGCTTCACGTGCATCCTCTGTTGTGTTCACTAGTACATGAACTGCCATGTTAGTGCTTACAGGCAGCTCTAGGAACGTAAAGATCATCTGTGGCATAGACGGAATAAATGCTTCCTTTAATACAGACGTGCCTTGTGTGCATGATCACACTCTTTTGAAAGGAGCATATATGCACTCTTTGCTCTCTCAGGCCCAGCACGAGGCATCCAAAGATATGTCTGTGGCTTTAATGTTTTCTTCTCATTTACAGTACTGAGATGCAATCTGATAAATACCTGACTCGGCTGCTCTCTGACTTAATAAATTTTTTTTTTATTAGTTCCTCTGCTAAATACTTGTATTTGTTTTTATTTTAATACTCTGAGAAAGAAAAGTGACAGTAAGAGACTTCTGAGCAGAGTGGCTCAAGTACTATAGAGCTTTCCTAAGCCTAAGAGTTAATGGACTGTGCTGGGTCAATTCCTCTGATCTTCGGACTCAGCACTTACGGCAAAACGACCTTCCTTCTCAGCTTCCCCCTCGCCTCCCAACATCCCCAAACACCCAAAAGCTATCATAGAGTTGGTGTGGAAAATACCCAGGAAATACCCTGAACAGATTCAATATTGATACATGAATCAAAAGAGAAGTTAAGGACAAGGTAATGTAGGTAGAGAGGAGAAGAAATGCCTAACCTGAGGATTTCCCTAAACCCGTGGTACTGGCAGCCAGGAATGGCTGGGACTGTCAGCAGTGGCACCACCAGTTTGTGAACAACGCTGCACCGGCACAGAACTGCTTGCCTGTGGGAAATATTTGATTGATGTGTACCGATACTCCAAGTGGAAATAACTAGCATGTGACATCTCGCAAAAAAACTGCTTTGATACCTACGGGCCTGAAAGGTGGCTGATGCAAAGCTTTTTAAGAAAGTTGTTTCTCAAGTCCTTGAAATTAATGAAAGTGGAGTTTGTCATTCATATAAGGTAAACCAATAGACACTGTAATACTGAGTGGGATCGGTGGATGTACAGATAGTGAGGTATGGGGGAAGGTATCTACAGTGCTATTATATACGAAGTAATGCCTCACAGTGGTGTAAGACTTCTTTGGTGGGGCCCCTAGACTTTGGGCTTCTAGAAAGGCTCTTGGGAAGATTTTTAAGGACACAAAGTAGTTATGTGGTAAGGAGGAGGAGCTTCTCTGGGTTTAAGTATCAGTAGAAAATAAGAGGAATAAAAAGAATCCCATAATGGCATGGGCTGTTAAGCAGATTCCTAAACTTTGTGGAAAAGAACATGAGTTGGGGAGCAGCAGCTGTAGTCTGATGTTGCTAAGTTGCTCTGGATGGTAAGGGTGAATGCTGGCCACAAAGCATGTCAAAAGAGCTTCAGAATGGGCATTGAAATAATGACATTCAGTCTTCGTAAATGTACAATGATGCATGTGGCGGTAAGGGAAAGCATATTGTTACATATATCACAGGATGGCTTCATAGTTTGGTTTGGGAGAGACCTTTAAAGATCAGCTAGTCCAACCCCCATATGATAGCATATGATGATGTATGACTGTAAGACTCTCCGTTCACTGTAAAAACTGAGGAGCAAGGTTTGGGTTTTTGGATGGGTGGTTCCATTAAGAGGCCAGCTTAATGCTCACTAGCAGTTAAACAATCTGAATGTTGAAAATGAACGGAAGAAAAAAAAGACTGCTGTCGGCTGTAAAACCTGTATGATACATGAACATCTTGAAGACTGAGTACAACTCCTCATCTTTCCTTCCCCCTCCCTGCAGAAACCCCAACAACCTGCTCTCAAAAAGAATGCAGAAGAAGTAGGAAATATGTGGAGAAGAATGACGTGTTTAAAGTTACGAAAAGGCTTTCATAGGGCAAAGGACAAACTAAGCTAAGACTTTTTGGCCTGCAAAACAGGAAACTGGGGAGGAGGTGTGGGAGAGGTTAATGAAATAGCAAAGGGGATAGAGATGGTAAATAAAGATCAGCTGTGTGCAGTCTCTTGCAATAACAGAATAAAGGAAATAAAAAAACCCAAACCAACTAGTAGAGGGGAAATAAAAATTTTTTCATGCTACGTGCATCTCATTTATGGAAATCCTTGCACAGGATCTTGTAGATGCTGAAGTCTTACATGAGTTCAACTGGAGACTGAGCAATTTCCTGGAAGACAGATTCCTTCAGGGTTTTTAAACACATAGAAATCAGTGTTGATTCCTCAGTTGGAGGTCGGGAGATTGCTTGGAGGGAGTATTCCTGTATTACTTGCCTTGCTTCTATACTCTTCTTTAGCCTCTGCTGTAGTAGCCTTTCCCTGGTTGGGGCTAGATGGACCTTTGGTTGTACACTAAAACTAATGAAAGAGTCCCCTTCTCATTTCCCATTCTCCTGGAGGAGCTCAGTTACTGGAACAGTTGCTGTTGGTGCAGGCTGACATTAACGGCCTTTCAGCTCTCAGGATTAACAGTTTGTGGGTGTGACTTTTTTTTTTTGATTTGTGTGCCTGTTGAATGCTTTCCAGTAAAGAGACACTGCTTCCCAGAATTTCAGATAAATAAGCTGCTACTTAAGCTTGTTTTCTAATCACATGTTGCAGACCCTTCTTGTAGTAGTCCATGACTCCAGTGGTCTCAGTGTCAGAGGCGGGACGCTGCTGGGTTTTTAGACCTCATGAGCAGGCAAGCGGTGGCTCAGTGTTGTGCGCCGGCCCTTGCACAGGTTATATCCTGTCAATGAGAAGGGTACACGATAGTACCCACGGGAGTGTTATGTGTCCCGCATTTTGCTCAGAAAGGCTGGAGCTCAAGCGATGCTTTTTCCCTTCTCTGTTGCAACAAAGGATTACATTATACCTTTGCACCAATGCTTGGTTTTAGGTTTTTTTTCCGATTTCAGAAACAAAACTAGAGTCATTCTGTTGTAGCTGTACTAGCTGAAGAACAGGTTTTTAATATTGTTGCTAGATACTTTGACTGCACCTGATCCTGATGCAGTTGTTCTTCGTCTGAGCCTCGTGAACTGTCTGTGTGCTCTCGATTGAACAGCTTCTGTATCAAAGCAAAATAAGGTTTTCTTCCAAGTGGAGTTTCCTTGATATGGTAAGTCCCAAACAGCTTAGACCTAACTGGAGCCCGAAAACTCGGGCTCTCCGAGGGACTTCCGGCACTGCAGAGAAGCCGCGTGCCAGTCCAGCCAGATGGATGGGGAAAGCTTATGCTCCTGGCTCCCAGGAAAGGAGAATGCTGTCTCCAGATACTGATGTCTGTAATTAACGACCCCTTGGTTGACTTTTCTGTGAAGTATGTATGCCCTTCTCTTACACTGGGGAAACCCGTCTCTCTCTAGTGTTTAAAGATGTAGTGAGCTTCTGAGGTACTTGCAAAACCATGATTATACCAGATATTATTTCTCCCCTTTCTGATTAAAAGTATTGCTCAGTTCTTGATTTGTTTCAAACAGGATTTCCCTACCGTTTCATCAAAAGATTTACATATGGGTTTTCCAAAAAGTGGAAGGAATATGTTGAGGAGTTTCTTGAGGAAAGAAGAAGGTAATTTCTTTAGAGATTCTGTGTTGTTGCAATGTTCTTTTAAGTATTTACTGAGATTTTTCTTTCTAAGAATACTATACTAGAGGAGTATAAAAGATTGTCGATGTGTGCAAGAAGACCATGTTGCAGGCCAATACTGGCCACCGCTTTGGAAGGATACCCTTTTACCTCTCATCATTATACTGCTTTGGCATTGTTCCACTTGTTTACATAGCCTTAGAGTAAAGAGAAGCAAAGGGCTTTGCCGATTTAGTGGCTCACACGGTGTCTGTATGAGTCCAGCTGCACTATGCTGTTAGGCTTTTGCTGAGGTGAGGAGAAGACTTCGAGTTTACATAAGTTAATGTGTTGTTAAAGGACAACTACTTCAGATGTTTATTGTTTCTTTTCTTAAACTCCAAATCATTAGGAAAGAACGAAAACAAAATACTGGTGAAGATGAAAATGAAGAAAGTGACTCAGTGGTGACTACGGATGTGTTGAAAAATGCAGGAGACTCAGCAAGAGATGTAAAGAAACCTGAAACCAGAAACACCACCTATGAAGTATTACCGAAGAATGATGAAAACACTTGTGGGTATTTAATAAACCTTTTCTCCAGAAAACAGTTGGGTTTTTTTGAGAGCTGTTTTCCCCAGCAATATCTCTCTTTTGTATCTTGTTAATTAGGCTGTATGGAAGAGGGAGCAAACGAGTTGGGTGAAGTTTTTTGTCTGTGTTCACTTAGATTGCAATGATCAACAGCGTTGACTTGTTTCTTAATTTCTGGTTTGCTGATGTACCACAGCTACAAGAAGTGTTCAGGGGCTGTCCCGAGGGTTAACCCTGGGAACGAAGCAGGAGTCTGGTTTGGCCTGAAGTAGCGGAAAGCGATGACTCCAGAGCTGTTTATTCTGACAGCAAACTTGACTTATTTTTTTTCCAGTTGCTATTTTGTGTAACGTACTCTCTTCTTGGTCCTTCTGGGACGCCTGTGGGATTGAACACCTCTATCAAGGCTCTGTCCTCGTGATTCCTCCCTGCAGTGCCCTCCCCCTTTTTTAGCTGGGTTACTTTTAAGTCATGTCAAGTCCTTGAGCAAGTTTATTTTATGGCATCTTAATGTTTTTGCCACAGTTGAGGCATAGAGAGTGATAACAAGTTGGGATGGGTGGAATGAATTGCGGAAAAATTCATTACATTGGCTACGTTTCCAAAGGAAATGGTTGTAAAGCCGTACCCTATTGATCCACCTGCTTTTCCTTTGTCTTGTAATGCAATCCTAGCTTCGGTATGGACACTAATAGCTTTTGGTTTTAACTTTGACTTCTTTTTAATACCTTGTCATGGGTTCCAACAGGGCTTCGGGCAAACCTCATTGTACTATTTGTTAATACTGTAATCAGATTTTCTTGCAAACACTATAAAACCTGTTTTTTTTTTTCCTCTCTTGTTACAGTTAGGATTTGTTTAGTGTGACAACTTTTCTTTATCATTCTTCTTCCCTGTATGACTTTTACAGTATTTATCACCTTCTAAACAAAGTAAAAAAAAAAGTTCACGACAGTAGATTTTATAATTTGTGAAGATTATTATTTCTAACCTGAACGCTTTTAAAAGAGCAACATAATATGGTGATAAGTTTTCTATTTTCCATGTAGTCAGTGCAAATGAGCTGGTTTAAACACAGTATTGCTCCAATGCTCGTGAAGTCTGCAAAGGTGAATTTTCAATACAATATTTGGGACAAAACTGTATGTCTTGTTTTTTCTCGTAGATACAACACCAAAGCAGAATTCCACATTGAATGCCTCAAACAAAGTTTACACTCGTAGTGGCCGTCTTGTTAAACCACCGTTAAGTTTCTGGTGTGGGCAACGTGAGTTTGTTGATCAGGAACTAAATGTTACTGTAGAAGATGGTGGAATAGATTATCTGAGCATGGTAAGATTCTTTTGCATATTGTTACTTAAATGGATCTTAGATATCACAAATAAATTTGGCTAGGCATCTAACAGAAAGGGTCCAGCTCTTCTAAGTACCTGCAGAGGCAGGAAATCTTGAAAACATTATAAAAACTTTTTAAAACGAACAAAAAAAATAGTCTTTATCTCTGTATTATCAGATAATTGTTGTGGTCTGTAAAGTGGGGATAATGGGGAATGAATTCTGGAAAAATAAGGGTAGTTTTGAAAGCTAAAGATATCAAACAGGCCGTTGCAGACAGGTACTGGTTTGGGTCGCAGGGCTTCCCAAGTAAAACACTTTCTGTGATACTGGAACACTGCGTCCCTGCCACAGTGCTTCATCACAGGAGGGATGCCAGTGCTGCAGCGAGCTTCTGTGGTGTTCTGCTCTGTCCTCAGTCCTCGCTGTCTGCGTAGGCTTTCACGTGCATTAAGACCAGGTATTTCCTTGTGCCTTGTATCCTGATCCGTCTCAGTCACCCCAGTTTTGATGGAGGTCTGCTGTTCTTATTGATTATGACACTTGAAGCAACTCTGATAATATTCTGATAAGGAGTGAAGGGAAACAGCTTTCTCTGTGGTAGTTGTGAGCTTTTTTTCCTAGGTCTTAAGATTTTTAACTTGCGTTTTAGAGTATTTAAATTTAAAGGGAGCCTGGCTAAGTTGCTTTGGTTGCGTGCATTTGTATAAACACCTGTGTTCATCAAATAGTATTTAGCAGATAGTGGGCAATGCAGGTGACTTTTAAATCTACCCATCCTGTAAACATTTGGCTTTTTCAGAGCTGGCGTTTGTAGGCTTGATATGTAATCTCTTGCAGAAGTTTAGATTAAATTGTTTTATTTTGAAGATGTTTAGTAGTGAAAAATCCCAAAGAAAGACCAGTTCCGTCTCTAAGAAGCATAAAAGCAAGGAAGTAATGAAGACAACAGAAGAAACACCGAAAAGTCAAAGTAAAGGTAAAAAAAAAAGTATTTATTTTTTTAAAGTTTTTAACTAGAATCAATGGCATTATGAGTTGGGTGCCGGAGCAGTATGGTGATGTGCTGTTAAGGCAAAGAAATTATATAAATCTTTTCATGGTCGATTTGCTTCTTCTATGCAGAATTATCAGAGTAGCATTTATGCCTAGTTTCCTATTATTTTACAGCTCCAAATCCAAACTATGTTTGTAAATCACTTCTTTATTTACATAATGGGAACATGCAGATTTCTTTCCGGGAATTGAAATGAAAGGATTATGATTTTTTTGAGGTTTCTGCTCCTGTGCTTTGGATCTCAACACAGCTATTCCATGTGACTTGAGAGAGCCTGAAGAGAAGCGGGGTTCACCAGTATGGTGAATTGTTGGTCTGGCTTTACTTTTTAAGCTGGATGGATTAAAATAAATGAAATGCCTATGTAGGCAAAAAAGTATATTAACAGAGTTTTAAAACCTTAATTTTTAATAAAATCTGGAAATAATAGAACCCTGAAAACAATGTAAATATAAAGCAGAAGTTTCTCTTTTAAAGCAACTGTAATGTTTCCTGCAGAAGAGCTATTTGTAGCACTGTTGTGGTTTAACCCCAGCTGGCAACTAAGCACCACACAGCCACTCGCTCACTCCCCCCAGGTGGGATGGGGGAGAGAATCAGAAGAGTAAAAGTGAGAAAACTTGTGGGTTGAGATAAAGACAGTTTAATAGGTAAAGCAAAAGTCACGCAGGCAAGCAAAGCAAAGCAAGGAATTCATTCACCACTTCCCATCGGCAGACAGGTGTTCAACCATCTCCAGGAAAGCAGGGCTCCATCACATGTAACGGTTACGTGGGAAGACAAACGCCATTACTCCGAATGTCCCCCGCTTCCTTCTTCTTCCCCCAGCTTTATATGCTGAACATGACATCATATGGTCTGGAATATCCCTTTGGTCAGCTGGGGTCAGCTGTCCCGGCTGTGTCCCCTCCCAACTCCTTGTGCACCCCCAGCCTACTTGCTGGTGGGGTGGTGTGAGGAGCAGAAAAACCCTTGACTCTGTGTAAGCCCTGCTCAGCAGTAACTAAAACATCCCTGCTTTATCAACGCTGTTCCCAGCACAATCCAAAACTCAGCCCCATACTAGCTACTATGAAGAAAATTAACTCTACCCCAGCCAAAACCAGCACAAGCACAGGTAGAGCTTTTGGGATGTTAGTGTTTGCTAACATGCTATGAGTGAGGTTGAGCAACATTTTCTGTTTACTTTCATGTTCCCTTTTGTAGCTTTGATAATCCTAATTTATAAAGGGAGTTGGACTCGACGATCCTTATGGATCGCTTCCAACTTGAGTTATTCTATGGTTCTATGATAATTCTCTCCACTGCTGGCTGTGCTCCCTCTGTGCAGAGGGATGCTTGCTCAGACTGAGTTTAGTCCTTACAGCTGGTTTCGTGCTATGTCGTCTTTGTAAGAGCCGTGTGTAAATGGATTTTCTCTGCTTCTTGCCTGCCGTGCAGAGGAATGGCGTGGTAGCCTCTTGTTCCTGAAGAATTTAATCCTGAATACAGAGAAGTGTATGTGTGTGCTGGTTTTGGCTGGGATAGAGTTAATTTTCTTCCTAGTAGCTAGTATGGGGCTGTGTTTTGGATTTGTACTAAAAACAGTATTGATAAGGCAGGGATGTTTTAGTTACTGCTGAGCAGGGCTTACACAGAGCCAAGGCCTTTTCTGCTCCTCACACCACCCCGCCAGCGAGCAGGCTGGGGGTGCACAAGGAGTTGGGAGGGGACACAGCCGGGACAGCTGACCCCAACTGACCAAAGGGATATTCCAGACCATATAATGTCATGCTCAGTATATAAACTAGGGGGAAAGCTGGCTGGGGGACCGCTGCCTGGGGACAGGCTGGGTGTCAGTCAGAAGGTGGTGAGCATTGTTTTCATTTGCATCACTTGTCTGCTTTTTTTTTTTGTTATTTTCCTTTTCATTACAATTTTTATTATAATCATCATTATTATTGTTATTATTTTATTTAATTTCATTTATTTTATTTAATTTCATTTATTAAACTGTTCCTATCTCAACCCACGAGCTTTCTCACTTTTACTTTTCTGATTCTCTCCCCCATCCCGCTGGGGCAGGCGGGGAGTGAGTGAGTGGCTGTGTGGTGCTTAGTTGCCACCTGGGGTTAAACCACAACAGTGTGTGAGGGCGGAAGGCCTTTACTTAATCCTTCCGAGATAGACAAGATACACGTATGGGATGGGAAGGGAGGTGTAGCGATCTTGGGAAGCGTCACTAGGTGCTGTTTTTACTCAGTTATGTTTGGTGGAGTTATGGACATCCCTTAACAGCAGAAATGTTTATAGTTATCTGTCAGGTAAGCCTTTGGAAATGGGTTGCAGCTTACCCGTGCTACATGTCCCATAAATGGGGAAGGGGCGGGCAGTACAGAGCATGATGAAATGTTTGCTAGCATCGCAACTTCTCTCTTCAGTGACGTTTTGCTGTGTTTCCGAGGGAAGCAGTGTTTAATTTATTTTTGTATCCCAGCATGACCATTCAATAGAATATCTCTTTGTCCTGAAGAACTCTAGTGTTCTGTTAATGTGGGGAGAGGCTTTTGCAGAACATGGGGAGCTGCACACTGGAGGTGTGCTGTGTGTCTCTTCCTACAGACTACAGCCTCTATAACAGAAAGGAGTTCACAGATCTTAACAAGCGTGGGATGTGTTGCATCCTGCAGCAGGCTAGTCTTTGCTTGTCTGAGAACACATTTACATCACAATGTGCGATGTTATACTGATGTCCTCTCTTTCAGGGAAAAACAATGAAAAAGGAGTAAGTTCCAAACGAGAAACCAAGTCCGCTGGAAGCAAGGAGGCCAGGCGCTTCATTTCAGAAGATGATGAAAGTGATCATGCAACCAATAGTACAAAAATTAAAACACAGCTTTCTGTTAGGCTGACTCCCTTAAATACTGGAGCACTAAACAAACATAATAGCAGAATCCCAGGAATGGCAAAGGACAAGAGAGGAACAGAATCTGGAGAGCTGCCTATGTATCAGCAGGCTTACAAGTACTCTTTAAGGTCAGCCAAACAACTTCAAGACAAGCGTTTAACAAAAGAATCATCAAGCAAAGATGAGGAAGAGGAATCCAGTGAAGATATCCCACTGTCTATCAAAAGGAAAAATAAGCCTTTATTTAAAAGAGAGACTCAAAACGCTAAATCTAGCTGTAAAAGTTCACAGGATGATGCAAACAAGGTGTCATGTGAACAAAGGACAGTACAACACTCCACTTCCTCCCATAATGTGCCCTTGAGGCAAAGTGTGCCTGGATCCACTGATGGATCTGATTTACTTGCAGGAAAAACACCTTCTAGTGAGAGTAGTGCTTCCCATCTGCCTGATACGGCAACAAGGACAAAAAGCAGAATCAACCCTCCAAGGTATTTGCTCAAATCTGACACTGAGCCTGAAACCAGTGAAGACAAATTTCAAGTAAAAGAAAAAAATTCAAAAGTATCTGATAAAAAACCAAACGTTAAAGTTTCTAATACTGCCAAGTCTTCAGCAGCAAAAGCAAGAGAACCTGAGAGGGAAAAGGTGCAGAAATCTCTGGAACTTTTTCCAAGGGCACCTGATGATTGGTCTGAAAAGGAATTACAGAAGCTCTACAGGCAAGTGGTTGCCCTGTCTTCACAGGGCAAAGATTCCCTCGGACAGCAGGAAGCATGATGTCCTGAAGGGCTTGGGTGGTCTGGGTTTGGATTTTTCAGATTCAGTCTCTTTCAAGTTATTTTAAAGGTTTCCTTTATGTTTTAATTCCCTCTTGCAAAACAAATTAAAAAGTAGTGAAATAAAGGAGACAACCGAGTATTTTCTAAAATAACTGTAGATGCATGAGCCTACAGCAGCCCCTACCACTGTCATCAGTGTAAAGTGGGAGGAACACAGATTTTGGGCAAAATTTTGTGAATTTGTTCCTCTACCTGTTTTTCAAAAACACATACTTAATCTTGTTAAAAGTGATAAACATTCCTATGAGTAAAATTGAAAAACACGAGTAGGTAAATAGTATGGTAAAAGTATTCATATTTGTGATTTAGACAGTAAATCAGAGGTGGCATATTCTCTCCCCTAATGTTAATCAAATGTCCTTATGTATTTAAGCCTTGTAAAGGGGAGAGTAACTGCAAGAATGGTTAATTAGTGCATTGTCCAATTGCTTAAGCAAGCTACTGGGCAGTATTTAATATATACATTAAGTAATAAAATGACCACGTTTGGTTTTCTTTTAGATCAGAAACCTGAAAAGGCACAAGCTCATGTCTTAGGGGGTGGAGGGGGGGACCTGCTGTAAGTAAGGAAGAAATCTATCTTGTAACAGAGCTGTTAGCTTAAATTGTTCAAATAAATTTTTGCATGTTTTAAGGCGTCTGGACAAGACACCAGAGACAAGATTCTCTACATCCAACGTACAGTGCCCTTTCTAGGAAGGGCGGATGGTCTCTGGGTATTTTCCTTGGCAGCGCTGCGCAGATTCTTAGGCGTGACGAAGGTTGTGGCTGTGTTCTCTTGGCAGGGCCGTTGCTTCGTTTCCAAAGCACAGGAATGGCTTCTGGCTGGAGGTAGCCATGGCGGTGGGGTCTCGCTCTGCTGAGGAATGCCATCAGAAGTATGTCGAAGAACAACAGACAAAAGGTTCCAAAAAGCATGCCAAGACAACCACCACTTCAGGAAAAACAGAAAAGAAAGGTACTGACTGACGTCTTCGTTCTGGGTATTTTGTTGTCTTTAAATAATTTTAAATTCAGTATTTATTATGTAATGAGAGATACAGACATAAACGCACATCAGGGTCTGACAGTGAAAAAGGTTACCTTCTATAGTATAAAGGTTTGTTGTAGAGCTTGGAGGATGTCATAAATGACTGAAGTAATGAGAAGAGAAAGGATATTTTTAGAGTTTTCTTGGTTTTGGCATGATGGGAAGACTTAAACTGGCCTTGCCACCTAAGGGAAAATAGCTATTTATATCTTAAGAGGCTCTTGGAGGCCTAGTAGATAACGAGCTATCTAACCAAAAAGGATATGGGGTACCGGGATGCACGAAGGGCAATGTGGAGTCAGAACGTGCCGGGTGCTGTTTTCTGTCCAGTTCTGAAGTCAGTAATTCATGTTTACGGAGAGCACGTACTCCCTGAAGCAAAGGGCACAAAGTGCTTGATCCAGTTATTTACCACAGAGAAGGTTACACTGACTTAGTAAGTGCTTAGGTAAGGAAAGCCAGCTGAATTCTTCTAGCTGACAGAGATGCCATAGCTCAGCCGTTGGAAGCTGAAGCTTTAAGTGTTGCACAACTGTGGGCAAAGATGACTGTGGTGGTGTTTCTCAGCGGTTGAAGCTGTACATCAGTCTCCATTTACTTGAAAGCATTAAAACATTTTTTTCTGTCCGAATGAGGTGACCCATGTTGCTCGTGGTTACTGGACTTCACGCAGGAATGCTTGGCTCCAGCATAGCCTCTGTAACGTAGAGCAGACCAGATGATCTCTGTAGGTTTCCCTGCCTTGAAGTCAGTGAACTGTGATTTTGTGCAGACTTGGAAAAGCAGCAGGGTGAGGCTTCAAGCGCAGGACAACGTGCTTTATTTTTACTTGAGTGTTTCTTTGAAACGTTTGTTGCAGTTACAGAATTTGTGTGAGAATCTGCTGGGCATCAGTTTTGTAATGAATTTCATAGTGGTGGTATTGTTCTTGAGCACTTTGGATCATAGGTGGAAACCATCTTATTTTGACTCTTACCATAGTATCAAAATTCCCTGCGCTTCTGTGATTATGAAAGCTTTTTCTAATATTCTTTTTAATTTCTCCACTGCCGTTATTGTACAGAGAATTTTTTCCTGTTTCACCCTGGTATTTGACATTATCTGACTTCAGGCTGCAGCTTGATAGAAGATACAGTTGTTTTGGCTAGTGAGCGTTCATGAAGGGTCTGTCTGCCACAAGTGGTTTTAAGGCTTCTTGCTGTGAGAAAAGCAATGTTTGGGACCTCTCAGACTCAGGCAGGCCTTTGAATGCTAAGATGCTCTAAAATGACTGTAGCAGAGCAAAGGACTAAATTCAGTCCGCGTGATGCTGAGCAAGGATCTTTCTGGGCAGTTAGGAGCTGTTCGTTGGCTTTCTCTCGGAAGACGAGTGCGTCCTGTTAACGATGAATCTTAGCATAGATACAAAAATGCTTTGTTCTTCTGAAAATCTGTGAACTGTGGATTAATTTTCTTCTTTACTGGACTGTCTGTGTAAGCAGCTATTTTAGTTTTCGTCTGAAGATGAGGATACTGGGAAGACATTCTCCTAAATTTGCCCCGAAAGTCACTTGTAACAGAAGGCAGAGGGTAGGAATACATACACCAGTGGAAGTGACAAAGTCCTGTCTTTCCTTCAAGTATGTTTAATGGCTCATCGCTGAGGTGTGATAATGGGATTAAGGTTTGCTAAAGTCTCCGATGAGCACTCCATGAACCTCATGTCGAGGATGCTAAATTGGTCTCTCTGCAGCAGAGCCTTTGTTTGAGCACTTTATGCCTCTGGACATGGGCGATACGTCATAGTGTCTTTTGTCTCTGAAATGCAGATGCGTGGATAATTCTGTTAAAATAGCAATAAAATAGCTGATGTATGTATGACGCTTGCAATGGCTACATAAGGCTCTAGAGTAAGCTTCTGATCGGGATGTAGTAGAGAAATTCTTTTTGAAAGCATAAATTGTGGATCACAAAGAAGCTATAAGACATTTCCACAAAGGAGAGACTGAACTGTATTACTAGCATTGATGTAGTTAAGGAATTTTAAAACCATGCTACATAATCTAATGTCTTGGAACAATTAATATTTTGATTCATGTAGATAAGAAGGAGCCAGTTACGATAACTGCCAAAGTGGGAACCTTCAAACGAAAGCAGCAGATGAGAGATTTCCTGGACCATTTGCCAAAGGACAACCACGACGATATTTTCACTGCGACGCCCCTTCAAAACAGAAGAGTAAAGGTAAATCTGGGAAAACTCTGTATATATGCATCTGCTCTTCTGGTTTGTATTTCAAGGGTGTGTTACAAGTCTGCTGGTTCACTTCCATCAATAAAATCTTGTGGATATGGGGGAAGAGGCTTATTTCCTGGATTTGTTATTGCAATATGTGGATTGCTGGCACTGAGAATGTGGGATGTGACTTCTGCAGAGCAGGATTCCCATTGAATGGACGTGTAACACCAGTCTGTGGTGGGGGTGTCCTTTCTGCCTCTGTGTGGGAGGAACATCTGGCGCTGTGAAGCACTGGTTGTGCAGTGCCATCGCTGTCCTGGGCTGACCAGGGGACCCTTGTGCTGTGGAACTGGGTACTTTCTAAAGTCACACGGATACTTAACAGGATTTTTTTTCTTTCTCTCCTCTCAGCGCATCTCGCATTTAAAACCACTGACCTCTCAATGCTGTTTGTGGGTGGGTTTCTCTTTGGGAGTTCTGTTACCCTCTCGCCCTGGCGCTTGCCTGTCATTTACTTGCTCTCTCCTATCTGGTGCTGCAGAGCTGCCCTGTTTCCCTGGTTAGGCTCGTTTTCGGCAACCGAAGCAGGAGGGGGGCCGGCCCTCCTGCCCCATGTGCAGCCCCCAAACACAGCCGGCAAATGCAGCGCCAGAGCTGGAGAGTGTTACCCTATCTCAGTGATAAGCCTCCACTTGGCTGTGGTGAAGCACAATTCTGCGCTCTAGATGTTAGTTAAGACTCTGTTTTCATTTTTAAAGAGAAAGCCACTCATTTATCAAGAGAATAATTTTTTTTTTCCCCTGTAGAGAATTTTTGAAGCTTATTTCATGGTGCCTCCTCCTTTTTGCCATTATCTGACCAAACTAGCTCCGCCTATTAAAACCAGCGCCTCAGTTCCAGCGGGGACTCCACACTCGGCACCTGTATGTCTCTTGATATGTTTGTTCTTCTGGGGGTTTTCTCTGTAGCAGCAGCGTGTTTCCTATTCTGGCACATCTCCAGAAGTAGAGTAATGCCACGGCTCATTGAAAAGTCAAAACTTAAGCAGTGGTAACTTCATTGCTTTCTATAAACTGCAGTGTGCTATGGAGAAATCCCCAGGACTAGTATGAGCAGATGGGCTGTGAAAGAATCAATGCATCCATGTCCAAGACACCCTGTTTTTGTAGAGGGGTTATCTGGCAGACTCCTCTGTGGGTAGAATACAGTTTCAGCCAGTGATTCAAAAGGGTTCTCCTTTTCTTTTTTTTTTTCCTTTTTTTTTTCCCCAATTAATTTTGCCTAGCTTGAGCTGCACAAAAGAAGCTAGCCTCCTTCTGTCATGTGTGGTGAGAGGTATACCTCCGAGGAGAAATTCTGTATATTTAGGATTCGTTCATGGAAGGGGAATCCGCTCGGGAGTCCAGCCCCTCCTTGAACCCATGCAGACTCTTCACAGCTGCCATTGCTTGTGCTCAGTTCCAGAGTGGAATTATTTGCTGTATGAAGAAGAATAATCTTTTATTTGTTCTGAACTTGTACCCGCTGACTTTGTCCTCCTCTTCTCATGAGGAAGAGACAGTGAACAACTGTCCTGGTCCCCGTTCACCCTGATGCCAGTTATAGCTCTCCCCCCACCCAGGACCTGCTGTGCTTTTGATCATCTGTGTTGCTCCTCTCTGAACCTTTCCAGTTCTCCTCTCTCTTCAAAATGGAAGGATCACAAGTTCGCCAAGTAATCCTGAAATCCTTCTCCTGAATAGTAATGGTCAGCTTTGAGCTTATAATTTTAATCAGAGATTATTTTTTGAATGTGTAGTAGCAGACAAAAAAGGCCAGCAAAATGTTGGGCATCAACGGGAGGAGTATTAAGAGCAAGATTGAGGCATCATTCGGCTGCTCGGTCGAGTGCTTGCATGCCTGCATTCTGTGTCCTGTGCACACGGCTGGCTTCTGCATCTCAGGAGGGACGTAGTGGAGTCAAAAATGCAGCTGAAGTGAGCAAGGGAATGGAGCGACTGCCTGTTGAGGAGAGAATAGAGAGTCTGGGACTCCTCCACTTGGGGAAGAGGGACGCAACCAAGGTTCACAGTCATGAAGAGGCTGTGTCCTGTCGCCACTCTGAGACACCCGTGAGATGCCTTTTCAGCAGACTTTTGTTAAAAAGGGCAGGTCACTGATTGCTCTGATGTGGCTTTGTAGTTGCCAATGTTCTGGGGAAGCCGCGACGATGAGGATGACGATGACGACTTTGCACTTACGGACAACCCCATCACACCTTCCTCAGCTGTCTTCCCGATGGTGAAAACCCCTCAGTGTGAGCATATCAGTCCTGGCATGCTGGTGCCCATCAACAGGTAGGAACTCGTACCACTGTCTCTCTGCTAACCTTTTCCTTTCTCATTTTCCCCAAGATTGTTTTTTGTCTTCTGAGAAAGGTCACTCTTGGAACTGGGACACCAGTTCACTTCCAGACTTCAGAGCATGCGTAGTGAATTCTGCAGTCCTTGAGGGATTTGTTTAGAGAAGCTCTTTCCTTTGTCAGTGTGTGCTGTTCAAGCTACTCAACTAAGTGTGGGCAACGAAAACAGTGCTGATCGCATGTCCTTTTGCTCTCGGAGAAGGTAGTGATTGGGGCTTCAGCCTCTGCAGGTTTCTCTGCTCATTTTGAGTCTTAACCTGTTAACTCGGCTTTACTGAAACTGGTGTCATCTTGAAACTTGTCTTTTATCTAACGGACAAGAAATGAACTTCATCTGGGAACTTGATGAAGCTTTGCCTGATACTTGCATTAGGAGTTCTAGCACATGATCTGATTAAAGACTTCTGTGTTGTTATAGTCCCGGAGCTGCTGTTATATTTAATTGACCAACAACTGTTTTTAATGGCTATGCTGATTTTCTTTCTGCATTAGAGCTGTATGTATAATGCCTTTAACTGTATCCAGCGGATTCCGTAGGCAGCACACCGGTGATGCTAACGTGCTCGATTACATCTGCAGGAACGATTACGACAGGCATGTGTTCAGAATGCAGAAGAACACGCAGGGCAGCAGAGGCACCTGGGACAACATCAAGAAGAAGTCGGTAATGCTGGTTTCTTTGACCGTTGCCTAGTTCCACCTTAACGATGCAAAGCTTTGCTAAGCAGCAGGCAAGAGAATCCTGGGATCACAGACAAGCCGTGTATATTCAAGATGGAAAACAGGAACCCTCCCCTCTTCCTCCCAAACTTCTGGGTTTTGCATCTGCTTCTCTTGGAGAAAAGTTCTGTTTGTTAGAAAAGAGCTATTTATTGTCAGGATTAAATACATTGCTTTTTTTCAGGATTTGTAACTGCTTTTGAATTCTGTGATCTTTAGGTACGTTAAGTTCCTGTTACATTCTTCTGTACCGTGGGAAAGGAAACAATAATTCTCACCTTGCATAAGATAGTCCCTGAATTTATGTATTTATTCCTTCTGTATCCTGGGTTTTGTAATTCTTCTGGCTTTTCCATGAAGAGCTGAGATCCCGGAAGCAGAAAAATGGCTTGTGCCTCTAGTTTGGTGAAAGCATTTGTGGTAGTTGAACAGTTTACATTTTCAGTGACAACGTGGCATAGCAATAGGGCAACTCAATTCCAGTGCAATACCGAGTCTGTGCTAGTTCCCCCCGCGGTTCTGACGGTCCTGTGCTGGTGCCGCAGCAGCAGTTTGAGCGGAGCCTTTTTGTGCTTTCTCTCAGGCTGGAGGGGTGCTGGGGACGCCAGCGTCACGCAGAACCAAGTTCAGTTTTGATAAAGGTAAGTACGCTTTGCTGCTTCTTCACTTCGGGCTCCTCCACTTACTTTCACACCACCACTGGTTCGCTGGGTGTCCCCAATCTTTGTGTTTAATAATTTCTCCGCAGACTGTTTCTCATAAGTGTCTTTGCTTTTTGGACCTTCTGTGAGTGCTTTTCAAGCTGGGGCACACACGCTAATAATCCCCTCTTTTTCATATTGCAGAAGTGAAACAGGCATCTGTTGTAGGGAAGCTCTTTGTGGCTGAGGCAGTAGACTCATCGGATGAAGAAGAGGATGATTCCTATTTTTCTGTTTAATGAACTTTGTGGATTTCATTAGTTCAACACTTACGCGCCTCTCGTATGGAGCAAAGGGGTTTGGCTGCCCCTCTGAGATGGTGTTCCTGTGCTGTTGAGAGTTCAGTTTGGAAACCTTGACCTGCAGTGGTTTTATGTGTTTTAACACCATTCCCATCTTGCTGCCTGTCCAGCAACGTTCGTCATTTTCCATGTGTATAAAGGGGCACTTTCTTGCCCAGGCTCTTCCTTTCCATTGCCCTGTTTTTCCTGGGGGAGGGAGAAATGTACTCTGATACCAATTACTGGCAAGTTCTCATTCATTTTAAGATAAAATATCTTTCTGAAATATGGCTGTACAATAAATTTATAATGGTACCATCTGTAACTAATTGTTTTTTAATTTCCTCTACTGAGAGTTTGAATTTTTACACCTCTTTAATGTAATAAAAAAGGACAAGCTTATTTTACTCACGTATGAATCAGACTTTTTGCAGGGGAAGAAGCAGGATTCGCAACCTACCTCTCAGTCTTGTTTCAGCTATCTGGGCCTGCATGTTTTCATCTTCTGTTTTGTTTTTAAATAGGCACGCAGGGCTGACATCCAGCCTGTGGCTGGTCTACAGTAGACCCCCACCCCTTTATCTGGGTTCATTTCCCTCACTGCTGTGCTGGCCGGTTCATCAACACACTCCAGAAAAGGAGAGGAAGGACTAAACCGCCACAGTGTGGCAGCAGCAAGCTGTGGCCGGGCCCTGTGCTGCAGGAGGGCTTCAGCGGGGGAGTCACCTCCAGCTGCAGGCAGAGCAGGAGGGAGCGGTGGAGCAGTGGTCGTGGGGTGGGGCCGAGAGCAGAGAGGAGGAGAAGGCAGCTGTGAGGCTGCCCGAGAACAAGGGAAGGTATGTACTTACACTGTCTCCCACAGCATTCTCCTGGAGAAGCTGGTGACTCGTGGCTCAGACAGGTGCACTCTTCGCTGGGTAAAAAACTGGCTGGATGGCCGAGCCCAGAGCTGTGAATGGAGCGAAATCCAGTTGGTGGCCGGTCACAAGCGGAGTCCCCCAGGGGACTTGTTTAATATCTTTATTGATGATCTGGATGAGGGGATCGAGTGATCCCTCAGTAAGTTTGCAGATGACACCAAGTTGGGCGGGAGTGTTGATCTGCTGGAGGGCAGGAAGGCTCTGCAGAGGGATCTGGACAGGCTGGATCGATGGGCCCAGGCCAATGGTATGAGGTTCAACAAGGCCAAGTGCCGGGTCCTACACTTGGGTCACAACAACCCCATGCAATGCTACAGGCTTGGGGACAAGTGGCTGGAAAGCTCCCCCGCAGAAAAGGACCTGGGGGTGTTGGTCGACAGCCGGCTGAAGATGAGCCAGCAGTGTGCCCAGGTGGCCAAGAAGGCCAACGGCATCCTGGCTTGTATCAGAAATGGTGTGGGCAGCAGGAGCAGGGAGGGGATCGTGCCCCTGTACTCGGCGCTGGTGAGGCCGCACCTCGAATGCTGTGTTCAGTTTTGGGCCCCTCACTCCAAGAAGGACATTGAGGTGCTGGAGCGTGTCCAGAGAAGGGCGATGGAGCTGGTGAGGGGTCTGGAGCACAAGTCTGATGAGGAGCGGCTGAGGGAACTGGGGTTGTTTAGCCTGGAGAAGAGGAGGCTGAGGGGAGACCTCATCGCTCTCTACAACTGCCTGAAAGGGGGTTGTGGTGAGGTGGGTGTTGGACTCTTCTCCCAAGTGACTAGTGATAGGACAAGAGGAAATGGCCTCAAGTTGCGCCAGGGGAGGTTCAGGCTGGATATTAGGAAAAATTTCTTTGCTGAGAGAGTGGTGGGACACTGGAAGAGGCTGCCCAGGGAGGTGGTGGAGTCACCATCACTGGAGGTGTTCAAGGAATGTCTGGATGAGGCACTGCGGGACATGGTTTAGTGGGCACGGTAGAGTTGGTTGGTGGTTGGACTTGATGTTACAGGTCTTTTCCAACCTTAGTGATTCTGTGATTCCATCTCTACTTCAAACCTACTAAAACCTTCAGTGTTCTGGGCAAGAAGAATAAGGAACATTTGGCAGTTCACTGTTCTAGCAAACCTGGGTACTAGTCTTGCAGTAAATGGAAGTAACTGTGGGTAGGCTCCTTCCCCTCTGTCACCACCTTTCAGCCTAAGTCAGGAAGCTTTACTTTGCTGAAACACTTCAGCCCTTATTCTCATTTTTAAAGGTGTTTTGGACTGATGATGCTCAGCAAACACAAACCCCAGAGCCAGGTGCCTTACTCCCGGCATTCACCCCTACCCACAGCCAGGAAGCGTGCCCGGCAGACAGCGCCTGGTGCTAGGTGACAAACAGAAGTAGACATAGCCTGCCAAGAGCCCCTGATGTTTCTGTAAGGATTTATTTACATATTTTACAGTGGATCAAAACTCAATAAAGTGCAGTTAAAAGAAAACAGCATGGGGGGTCCAGAAACCAAGTTTCCCTCCCCTCAGCTCTTGGCAGCTGCATTGTTTCTCCCCTTGGTGTAGAGGTTCTCAGGCAGCATCTGCACGTCAAAACCGTAGTGGAGGTAGCGGTAGATCTCCTCTGCCTTCTGCTGGCTGACCTGGGCACCGGTGGCGATGTCCAACGGGGAGCTGTAAGAGATGAAGGAGAGAGTGCCAGCAGGGAAGAAGTGTCCAGTGTGAAGAGAGCAAAGGAACACCACGAGCCACTGGCGGTCACCTCGCTCCAGGTTTCTGAGGGCTGTGAGCACACCAGACTACATAAGCCCAGAGAGCTGCAGAGAAAACAGAGCGCCATGAAAGGGGAAAGGAAAAGGCAAGGCAGTAGGAGGGATGGTGGAAGCAGAGCCTGTGTCATCACCCTGGTCTGCTCAGCTTGAAGAGACTGAGAAATGTGTAAAGAGCAGGACTGGTGGAGAGATGGGAAAGCTCCTGGGGAGCTCTGGCAGTAACAGAAGGGCACAAAGGATCTCCCTGACCGACTACCCCCCAGGAGGTCCCAGATGAGACAGAGGAGTGAAAGGAAAGCAGGCCTCAAAGCACGTGCATATGTCTATCTATCATCTTCGTTGTTACCTGTTGGCCATCTTCTTCACGGAGTCAAAGTAATGGCACATATTGAGAGCAGCCAGGTAGCTGAGATTAGGAATACTCAAGTAGAAGTTGAGCATGTCCCGTTTGTGACCCTCCACCTCCGTGGGCACGCGAATGGCGGCATTTTTTCTTTGCTCCACCAAAACCAGGTCTTTCAGCAAACCGGCAGTTTCCTCTTGGCAAGAGCTAAAAAGAATTCGGACCCCAGCCTGGACCAAGGCTGAGAGCACACTGTCGTAGTACTGCGTCCTCTGGAAAAATCGTGACGTTTCTCCTGCAGAGTGAAAAATACAGAAAACTCAGTGAGATTTAAGTGCTAAATTTCTGTGAAAAATCTAATGTGACTCGCTCCCAAAGCAAAACAGCTCAAAGATCCTGTGCTTTGAGAACTCACAACTGAAAACAAGCTGAGGGAGATCATCTCAAGGAAAGGAGGCAGGAGGGGTCATAGGAGCAGGATTTAGTCGGTTATTTGAGAGGTAGAGTTTAGGAATTAAACACTGAAATTGCAAATTAAATGTCATTAGGAGAGAGGACTGAAAGGAACACGTGATAAGTAAGTGATGAAATCAGAAGAGGTTTGGTAAAGCTATAAAAGTAAGAATGCACTTGAACACTGTCAAACCAGAAACCAGCAGCACAGTGGAAACAGCGTCATGAGAAAAACTGGACAAAACCGATGAAAATGACTGACACCGTCAGCAGTGGGGTAAAAAGGCAGCTCAAACGCAATCCACTTATCTACAGCTCCCACAGAGAAGCTACGTCTTCAGTGAGCAATTCTACCATTGTTTCCATAGCTGAACCATCAATAAATTAGATTTATCTATCTCACAAAAACAAAGCTGCATCCCCAATGATTTGATTTCAATAGTGGAGTTTTATATCCCAGAACATCTGTAATTTAATTGGAGGTGTGAGCTCTAGTTCCATCTTCTGTGAAGCAGGTGCAAGCAAGACCTCTCAATTGTTTTCTAAATGGCACTGAGAATAGACAGCTTTAGTAAAATCGTTTGACTGCATAATTTGGATCTTAGGATTAAAACAAATGGCTTGTCCAAACTATATAAATTAAAGAAATAGTCTTGAATTTTCCACAAATATTTAATGAAGTCAGGAGGCGTCTTTGAGACTCCGCTACTCTGTGCTTTGTGACACAAGGCAATAGCTTAAACACAGCCTTCCCAAAGCAACTCTTTGTAGGAGAGCTCTTTTTGTCTTTTTCTAAAAACTGAGTGCATTCAGCTGACTATCTTCTGCTTGCTCAGGCAGCAGCCACTGCATGGTTTGGTGTCTACGATTTGGAGGTAGACTTAATACGTGGGATGGTGTGCTCAAGCAGGCAACTGTTCTCGCTGGTTCTAAACCCTGAGGATTTTCCTATACAGTTTGACAGACACCACTTGTTAGGTTACTGCTAGAAAAAACATTTTTCTTTAGTCGACTATTATTTTAGTGTCAAGCATAGATAAGATTGTGCTTGTTCCTTTATTCTGCTGTTCTCACCTTTGTTGAAATCTGTCTCAAAGTTGGGTTTTCCTGCACATACATATTAATACGGTCAGTTAATAACATTTGTGTTAACTTGCTTTTCCCTGCCTCAGTAATTAGTAAGCAATGTATCCCTCTGGATCCAGCTGTTTATCTCTGCCTATATTAAATGGCCCTCAAAAGCAAAACAAGTTTTAATGTTTGGCTGGTGACCTTATTAATGTAACACTCCTACAGAGACTAAAATACAGGTTTTCAGTCTACTTTCTGTCCTATATTACACACAAAGCCAGTGTGGCCAGTGCAAGCCTTGAGCAGACCAATGCGTCCCCACGCTGCCCCCACCTGCAAACACCTACCTGTTTTAATCCTGTCCTTTTCCACAATCACACATACTCTCTCAAACACGCTCTGCAGGCGCTGGATCCGCTGGGTGACTTTAGTCCTGTTCACAGAGTTCAGTAGTTCCGACAGGAATTTCCTTTCCACTGCCATGCGGTTGCTCACGATGTAATCGCCGCTGCTCAGCGAGCAAACCTGCACCTTCACTCCGTGAACTGCCTTCAAGCAAGAAATAACCTCTGCTCCAGAGGAGATCTCACGACTGTCTACCAGAACACAGAGTGAAGGGTTTTTCTCCAGAGGGTCACGGGAAAACAGAGCTGTAGCTGAGGAGGGGTTTGTGGAAGCAGAACAAGTTGGAATTGAAGTGCTCCTACAGGTGTTCTTCAAAGAACTTTCCACCTGTAAACGTTGAAAATCACACAGTATTTCTAAGAGAGCACAGAATCATAAGGCCAAAGAACAACAGGCCAATAAAAAATGTTTTTCAAATACTGATGCTTAACAGATACACTTTATTCCACTTTTTTTTTTTTCAAAAATCCAATTAATAAAATCTTTTAAAAAAAGCATATTTTTTGACATTGCAAAGCATAAACACTTCCAGATTAAGAAGTTAATCCCCTATAAACAACCTCCCAGATTAGTTGATCTAATTATTTAGCAGCTTGAATGACAAAAGCAAGCAGCCTTCGCTAATGAGTTCAACAAAAACTGAATACTGTAAATGACGGAAGTCAGGCAGAAGAGTGAGAGAGATCGGGAATCCAACCTCCGACTATGAAGGGTCTTAATTTAGGACAGTGAACAAGTATTTTACAACTACAAAAAACAAAGAATTAGCGGACACACTCTGCTATTTGAAATAGATCCATACTCCTCCATGACTGTCAGACTCAAGACAGTATCTAATCCCCAATTTTTATTTATTGACTGCTAAGATACTCTCCAAGTTACCCTGTGAGTACAAAAGCTTCCTATACCAAAGAAAAGGGAGACGATGTAAAGCAGTACATGCAGAATGGACCAGCTCCTTTATCACCAGAAGCACACTCACTCTTGCTGCTCTATTGCTGACAGCCCTCAAAAGAAGGCACCAGGAGAGGTTCCCACCGCGTGGGATTCTTTAGCAAAACGTGAGGTGAGAGGAATTGACACTGACCTCAGTGGGAGCCTGGAGATCCTCTTTCCCCAAATCAGAACCAGTGACAGCTGGTGGAAAGCGTGTGCTCTTGACTTGATGCTCTGGGTGAAAATCCAGCATTTCAGATACTGAAGCTTTCAAGCCGAGAAGCATCTCGCTCTTACTCCCTGCAGACTGATGAACACTGGTTTCCCCAGCAATTTTTTTGTGCTGCGCAGAAGAGACTGAAGGCAATGACTTGGGTAACTTAGTATTTTCCTTTTCTGCCGAGAAGCAGTCTGTTTTCATAGGCTTCTCGTTGCTGACACTTGTTTCCTCCCCGCTGGAATCACTGAGAACAATGATTCGGGATGGTTTCTTCTTTTGCGTTGGGACAGAGTAGTTCTCTTCCATCCCAGCCCGGTTTAATTTTTTTCTGCGGCGAGTGAGGTATTGTTTTCTTCCGCTAGTAAAACTCTCATTATTTAAGAGGTCAAAATTAACGCACACTTCTTCCTCACTAGATTCACTTTTTTGGCAAGTTTCCTCTTCCTCCTCTCCAACACAGAAACTGTCTTCTACGTAAGTCTGGTCTTGCTCTGGAATCTGTGGGGGGGAAAACCAAACCCAGTAAGCTTTGAAACACTGTAATGATTTTGCTCCTCTCCATAAATGCACTTTGCGCATTCCATCGATCCTACGCACAAGTACTGCGGGGCCGTGGGGCTTCTCACACCTCTCAGACCCTCCCCTGCTGAACACACTCTGCAGTTCCTGAGCTACTTCCCTGGAGGGCCCGACGCTGGGGCCCTGCGTGTTCGTAGCTGTGTCTGGAACAAGTGTACACTCAGATCTCGGTCAGACCCATGATTCGACACCAAAAAGTTTTGAATGGGAATATTAATTGTAGTAGCACAATAGAAGCAAGACTCGCTCGCTAATACTACTATCAAACTGGTTGGAATTACAGACAGGAGTATCTCCTTTGCGTGTCTCTGCACAGGGGGAAGGACTCTGAACCACCACACTTGCACACTTGGGGCAAGTTGCGGTTTTGCATGAAGAAAGGCAGATTCCACACCCTGTGACACACGCAGTCTCAGCTGAGCACTGTGCAGCGTTCATGTGGAGGGGGAACGCAGCAGGTGTGACAGAACCGAACCAAGCCGGGAGCAGCCAGGATAAGAAGTCTACAATTAGAAAGAAGCTCCGTTATGATAATCCAGCAATGTTTCACTGGCATTTTTAGGAGCAGACAGAATTAGTGCATAACGATACTGTATGTAATAGGCCAAGCACTTGGCTAAGGATCTGCTTTGGAGAGTCATTTGCTCAGCAGCTACCCCACGCAGCAGGGGCACAACAGCATCTGGGGACCACGTAAAGGGTCAGTCTCCAGCAACACTGAGGGCACGGGACAGCAAGAGGCACCCTGCCAGAGAGGAGCAGCAAGCACTGTTAAATATGCTACTTTATTTTCTCATTAGTGTTTCGAAACTTACATTTTAGGAGCTAACCTTCTAATTGCTAGAGAAATTTTAATCTCTTGGCACTGCTGCTTGTCTGGCAACAAGAGTGCAGGGCAATCTGACATACAACTGGGTAACAGGCATACACCCAGACTGTTACACCTCCGTTTGGGGGTTGCATGTTTACCACCAAATTGGGAAGTCAGTTAAAAGACTGGAAATGTCACATACTGGGTGAGAGGACTCTTCCTCAGAAGCTGTCAGTCAGTATCCTCTGTGACAGTGGAAGACAGCGCAGAGGGGGAGATAAGGTCCCGACCCTGGAAGTACCATGCCATCCTACATTGATCAACAATCACCACACCACCTCCACTCTTCCATGGAAAGACAACTAGGGGTTGGGATGCTTTTGCTTCAGACTGCTTGACAGCCTCTCACCAGCTGAAGAACGGAGCATGTATGCTTCTATCAAAGCATAAGTGTCTGCACATTTTAGCTTAAAAACCAAAATGAAGTTCAAAGTCTTTTGTTAGAACTTGTTATTTATCAACAATAGGCTACAAACTACACTTCAAAGTAGGATTAGAACCTCAATACAGTCACATGCAATCGGAATTTCACAAGGACAGCAGTCATTTCATTTCATACCTGTGAAAAAATCTCCATGTTGTTGAATTCACGATGAACCATTTTGTATCTATTGCCAAGAGCTGGACTACGCATAGATTTCAGGTAAACTCCTTTCATCTCACAGTCTGAATTAAAACAAAAAAGTAAAAGAGAATACATTATTATTAAAGATATAATTTTTAATTCATTGTTGTTACATCATATTTTCCATATTAAGCAATTCCTTTATAGTCTCCCAAAACCCTGTATTTCACAAAACAAAAATTTGCAATTCTCCAGACAACTCTGAAAATCCCAAAGCCAAGGACTAGGTCTACCCAGCCTGCTGTCATGAAAGCTGCCATGTAGGTCTTCTCAGCAGGCAGAGCTCTGGATGCCCATAGTGGGGAGAAGGGCAATGTTAACCACAGCAAACACAAATCACTCAGTTTTCCATGTTGCAAGTCTCTACCAAAACAGACACAACTGATTTCAGAGACTGTAAGAGAAAGGGATGGATTTACTGAAGCCCACACAGGATCTTACAGGGAACAACTCCCAATTTCAGTGGAGGAGAAAAATCCTCAGCAGCATCTGGGAATCTTAAATGGTAATAAGGATTCTATCATGCAAATACCCCAGGGATAGCCAAGGTTCATAAGCACAGGCATAAGTAAACCATCTCTGCCAAAAAAAAGCATTACCTTCTCAGCTCTGTCAGTGTCAACACTGTAATTTTATCTTTAACACTCAAATAATTATTTCACAGAATCACTACGGTTGGAAAAGACCTGTAAGGTCATCAAATCCAACCATCAACCCAACCCCACCATGCCCACTAAACCATGTCCCACAATGCCTCGTCCACACGTTCCTTGAACCCCTCCAGGGATGGTGACTCCACCACCTCCCTGGGCAGCCTCTTCCAGTGCTTCACCACTCTCTCAGTAAAGAAATTTTTCCTAATATCCAGCCAGAACCTCCCCCGGTGCAACTTGAGGCCATTTCCTCTAGTCCTGTCACTAGTCACATGGGAGAAGAGACCAACACCCGCCTCTCTGCAACCCCCTTTCGGGTAATTGTAGAGCGCGATGAGGTCTCCCCTCAGCCTCCTCTTCTGCAGACTAGATTTTAGGTCTCGTACAATATTTTAGGTCTCTCTGTAACAGAAGACCTGAAAGATTCAGAAATTTCTAAGGGAAATGGAAAATTGTGTTTCTGTCCAGTCATAATGGTGTAAGAGGGGGTGGTTGACTCTTAGTGAGAGACAATCTCCTGCCCCCGCAATCCTCAAAGAGCTGACCCCAGCCTGCCCAAAGCTAGTGCATGGTAGAGACTCCAGTGAGGAACCTACTACATAAGAAACCCATGTGAATACAAACAGGAAAGGTACAAACAGATAATGGAAAGCACCTGATTTACCACAGCTGAGGAGGTTATTGCTTATTAGCTGACACATGCTGACATATTAGCTGACTGAATGGCCATGCCTATCATACACCATTTGCTAAGCAACACTCCTTATTCACCATTTAACACTTGTGTGACCTCTACATCATCATTCAGGAATTGAGCAAGTGAAGAGCTCAGCTCGTTCTCTGCATCATCACTCTCATCAGATGAAACACCATCTGCATCTTGCTGGGACAGCTCAGCTTCTTCATCTAAGAACTGTCTTGCTGCAGTCTAAAAAAGAACAAAATCCAAACAAAATTTTAGTTAGAAGCTGGCTCCCAATTAACTAATGTTACATATGAGACCTCTGATTAAATCACTTCATGACTTCGGAACATCAGCTGCTTGGATGATCACAGATGTTAGACTTCTGGCTTTGAAAAGAGAATCCATCACAGGGAAAGGCGATGTAAAGAACACAAAGCTCAGTGCAATACCTGACACAAACGTCTATCCCACCAGCACAGAAGGGTGAAGCTGGAGTCCGTTTCAAAGCACTGGCCAAAGGTAACCACAGCGTGTAGCACTGTTGCACCTAGACTAGTTAATAGTACAGGCAGAGTTTACTAATACATTGTAGCTAAGCTACCCAAAAATATTCAGTTATTTTGTAACTTATAAATCTAGTTTTACTCATTTTATTTGCTTTCAAAAATCTGGTTTGATTTTGAAGTGCTGGATTACTCTGAACCCAAGTCCACTAGAAACTTCAGATACAGACTTCACGCTGGTTTGCCCTTTCCTGTTTAGGACTTAGGATTAATTGTTTCATGAATTTATCACACAATGCAACTCATTATTGAGAAAATGCTCATCTTTCGGGGAAGATGAAGCACTTTACATGTGAACTGCAGTCCAGGAGACATGATACACACCTTGGTACTAAGTTCCATCAAAAACAGACAACAAAATGTTCACAAGAATGTACAAGGGAACAAACCAAATGAATTCAGAAAGATATTTTGTCAGAGATACTTTATATTAAGCTAACTTTTTCTCTTATAACTTCAGCTATAAAATACTAAAGTAAAATGTGAAAAAAACCTCAAAAAAACCATTATGTATCCCAATTACTCCAAAAGAATGATTTGTTTGCCTTCAAATACTTTGAATAAAAAGCACAAAGCTGTAAATTTTAGTTTAGTACCTGGAAGACTAAGGCATCTTGTGCTACAATACGTGACATCTCTGATTTTCAAATTTTCCTAAGTCTTTTAATTATTTGCTTACACCAATTAGTAAGCCTGAATGACAGGCATTATTAATAGTTCCTTTTCTAGAACAGTTTTGATTATTCTGAAACACACTGGAGGTCACCTGTTTACAGGAAAGAACTCTCAATGCTATTGCCAATTAGTCTTAATCCTTCTTACTTGTGAAGGACTACAGAGAGGACAAACCCTGCAGCGTGAAAAGCACTGCGACACCAGAAACTAGCAGTCAAGAGTCTGGTCACGCTCAGGAAACAGTAAGTTACCAGGTTCTTAAATTATTTATTGAATCTTTGAATCCAGTGCTGGTGGCTATTTTGGTCGCCTTGGACTTCTCACAATCTCCATTAACCTAAAAGCAGATCCCTGCTGCACTGACAACTCCATTAGCTGTACTTCTGACAGAACACCGTAACTGGTGGTGGACTGATCAGAATGATTTTGATGTCTTGGATCTTCTGTGGATCTGGAATTCTGACATGTTCATTGCTATGAGTGTTTAGGTAAGATGATATGTGAAGGCAGAGTAGAATTTCATAATTATACAGGTAACACACTCTCTTTCCATTAACCTTTTGGTCTCACAGAAAAAAAAAAATGTTTAAATAAAATTGAAAAATGGATTTTATATCTACCTAATTCTTTGTATTCCAAAACATAAAATACTGATACTATAGGAAAGTCTCCATAATGAAAATTACCTTAAAAATATTAAAAATTATCTTAAATATTAAAAATATTCAACATAATGTGCCCAGGAACCCTGATTACAGTAATTTCTGCCTATCAGAACCACATCCATGCATATTTAAGAGCTTTTCAACTTACTATGAATATGTGATTCTGGCCCTGCATCCTCTCCTGCATCCACCCCTGACGCAGTGACAGATTAAAGTGTAAAATACTAAACTAAGCGTTGATAAGATCCCCCCTCAGTCTTCTGTTCTCCAGACTAAAAAGACCCAAGTCCCTCAGCCTTTCCCCATAAGAAAGATGTCCCACTCCCCTAATCATCTCCGTAGCCCTTTGCTGTCCCCTCTCCAGCAGCTCCCCGTCCTTCTTGAACCGGGGAGCCCAGAACTGGACACAGCACTCCAGACGCGGCCTCACCAGGGCAGAGTAGAGGGGGAGGACAACCTCCCTCGCCCTGCTAGCCGCACTCTTCTTGATGCACCCCAGGACGCCGTTGGCCTTCTGGGCCCCAAGGGCACGTTGCTGGCTCATGGTCACCCTGTTGTCCCCCAGGACTCCCAGGTCCCTTTCCACAGAGCTGCTCTCCAGCAGGTCAGCCCCTCACCTGTGCTGATGCAGGGGGTTATTCCTCCCCAGGTGCAGTGCCCTGCACTTGCCTTGGTTGAATTTCAGAAGGTTCCTCTCTGCCTGTCCAGGTCCCGCTGAATGGCAGCGCAGCCTTCGCTGTGTCCGCCACTCCTCCCAGTTTTGTGCCATCAGCAAACTTGCTGCAGGCACACTCTATCCCTTCATCCAGGTCATTGATGAATATATCGAACAGGACAGGACCCAGTCCTGAACCCTGGGGAACACCACTTGTTACGGACCTCCAACTAGACTCTGTGCCACTAATCACAACCCTCTGAGCTCCATCTATAAGCCAGTTTTCAATCCACCCCACTGTCCATTCATCTAACCTACACTCCCTAAGCTTGCCTCTGAGGATGATGTGGGAGATGGTGTCGAAAGCCTTGCTGAAGTCAAGGTAGAGAACATCCACTGCCCTCCCCTCATCTATCCATCCAGTCATGCCATCTTAGAAGGCTATCAGATTGGTCAGACAGGACTTCCCCTTGGTGAATCCATGTTGACTACTTCTGATAACCTTCTTTTCCTCCAGATGCTTTGAGATGATGCCCAGAACCAGCTGTTCCATCATCATTCCAGGGATGGAGGTGAGGCTGACTGGCCTGTAGTCTTGAAGTTGAAACCATTAGAGTAGGTGGTAAATTCATATAATCAAATATCCTTATAGTGCAAGTTCTGGACACGTTCCTGAGCTTCCTGAGTCTGACTAATCTTTGAGTATCTTCTACTTGTAATGTAAGTTGTTATTTTGCTTCAGAACATTATTACAGAAGGCCCTGCAGATTCCTCTGATAGTCAGGCAATGGTTGTGAGGGTTAAGATCATTATCCAGTGTTTCAAGATTTCATCTCAGAAGTTTGCAACAAACTTGTGTGAAATAGCTATGAGCCTCAACCCTCCTAAACAATGTCTTAAAAACAAACAACTGCCCAACTCCATGCCTAGTATGATACAGTTTACCATGAGATCCTACGAAGGCCATAAAATAGACAGAAGCTCCATTTTTTAAGCCATAAAATACACACAGGCTCCAGAATGAGTGACTCAATGACACAGTAAATTTGCATTTTAAGTATGTGAAACCAGTGCTCAACATTTCTGGCATGTTCATGTTTTCTTTAAATTTAAATATAGACAAATTAGAAAATATTTTCAGTTCCTTCTTGCAGTTTGAACAGAAAGTAGAATCTTACTAAGTCTCTTTCCGTCTCTTATTTTGGTTTGGTTTGGTAACACGTGCTGCGCATGTTCAAAGATGCATTCTTCAAAACTAGGTTTTGCCATGTGATCCACATTGCAACTTCAATGCAACCTGTTCCAAATACGACCTTGAACACATTAAGAGAGTCATGTAACATCACATACCTTGTATGTAAAATTGCTCTTGACCTTTTGCCGTTTCGTATTTTTCAGCTGTTTTTTGTTATAGGCTGCTGAGCTGCTATTTGTTGTCCTGCTTGAGTTCTTGTGAAAATCCATGCTGTCATCACTGGACACGTCTGACTAGAGGAACATTTCACAACCACTTCAATAAATAAGACTAAAGCAAGCAACACTTTAATTACACAGTCATCCTTCAACAGCTGTTTTTTTTTTAAGCAACACCTGATTTTTTGTGATTGATTTGCCATGGCAAAATAATGCAATAATGCTAATCATCTTATTAAATACAAAAGGAACAGAAAAACATGTTATTTGGAAGAAAAAACAGGTCAAATGTGACATGAACATTTTAATTTTTTTTGATTCAAAGCTTTGTTGAAGAAAGGTTATTTTGCTGCCTTTCACAAAAGGGAGAGGCTCAGCTCTCCTGCCTATAACAATAACTCACTGCCAAACAACAACTACAAAGTCATCTTTGGAGACCTCTGGAAAGAATTGAAGGAAGGAAAGCAATTACATTCTATAATATGCCTTAGATCAGATGGCATAAAATATTTTTAATAAGAACACTTGCCTACTGACTAGAGAAAGCGTAAATGTTTAAATATATATACTCCATAAATGAGTTTGCATTATTTTGCTCCTGTCTCACCAAAGCACATACTAACCACGTTAAGTGGGTGTCGACGTTTTCTGATGGCACGAATCGGCGATTCAAAATCACTATCATTCATAACCTATGTAAACAGAAATAAAGTATAATTGCAAAGAGGATTTTTGTTTTGGTGTTTGACTTCCTTGTCATTTTGCTTCTCTTGTCTTTTTTTTCTTCTTTTTCTAAGACTCACATCAGGAGACTTCAAAACATTCTTTTTTTTCCAATTTTTTCTCTGGAAAACGATCTCTTCTTCACTCTCACTGCTGGTTCCTACAGAAAGAATCATAAACAACATTCACAAGAAAATGCATTGTTCACAACACAGTATTGCTATAACTGAGCAATCAAAACTTGTCTCTCTTATAAAAGCACCTACAAAGGAGATTACTTATTGATCTATGTGGCAAATATTGTTCTCTTTAGCCTTGTTAATCAAAATAAATAATCTCCAGCTGAGATGTACAATAAATCCTACTTCCTTGGAGAGTCTCTGCGTGGAAGTGATTACCCCAGGCAGTACAGATACAGAAAAAGGGAGGTGAAAAATGAAACCAAGAGAAGCAGCCCTTAAAAGTTGAGTAAGAGTCACACTTCTGGAAGCATTTTGTAATACATATCCCTTTGGGTGCACTGAAACAAAACCAGAACTCACTAAAATCTCCTCTTTCCAATTCCTTTTCAAACAACTGCAGCCTTTTTTGTTTTTACAAAGGACTGCCTTTATGAAATGCAAGATATTCCTTCACATTCTGCATGACAAAGCTCCAATTCTGACAGAGACACCCTGGACACAGTGCAATAGGTATGCTGCCTACTGCAACATCCTTCCTACCCCAAAGCAGGCTCAAGATTAACTGCAGCTACAGAATTCTAGCTTATTTTTTCCCTCTGTTTCTTTGGGAGTATGGCAGGATAGGGTGGGACAGAGAATTGGTTCTGACTAAATCACTCAAAGGTTTGAATTTCTTTAAGGAAAAGCACAAAATTCCCAAACATTTCACTTCTAAAATAACATATTTAAATATCAATAACTGTCATTTCAACAACACACATTGTCTGGGGAGGTTTTCAAGACCTGACCAGACAAAGCCCTTAACAATCTGATCCAGGTCCAGTATTAACCCTGTAATTCTAAAACACCAATTTGTTTCCTTTTGTGGTTTTGTTTTTGGGGTGGGCTTGTTTTCTTTTTTTTTTTTTTTTAATTAAATAGATTACAGTTTTTGAATTCAGCAAACTAACATATCAGTTTGAAGGTGTGATGATTCAGGAAGAAAGATGGCAATCAACAATCAGTCACTTTCAGAAAAATATGACGACTATCAGACAAATTCAAAGAGAAGGGAAAAAAGATGCTTTAACCACCAAAGGGACTGTTTATGCTTTGTTTCAATGTTTAAGGACAGTAACAAAACCATTCAGAAAAACTCAGTGTACCCTATGAATCACACTGAATGCTATTAAGCCCGAATTATTTTGAAAGTAATTCAAGGTTATTCAGAGATAAACATGACAAAGGGGGTGAATATGACCTGTAAGTAGCCTATGAGTGAAGAATGATGGTCATTTATATATTGGCAATATCTAAATACGAAATATTTTTTTATGGTATATTGGTCCTAAACCAGAAAAAGACAGAAGGGGAGAGAGAAGGGAGGAAATAAAAATAGAATAGAGCCTACGAACAGTCATTATTTTTAAGACAATCCAGGTTTGTGCTGAAGTTATAACTAGAAAATTTTAAATGTACGTCAGCTGTCATGCAACTAAACTGAAATAAATCCATCAGTAGGGTTTCTATTCCTCAGGAACAATGATAGGAAGATGCGAAGGCATGGATTCAGGGACTGAAGTGCAACAGATCCAGATGATTACAAATCAGATACTGAGAAGAATAAGAAAGGGCTTTAAAGGCAACTCCAGCTCACACAATTATGTCTCATAAGGTTGCACTGTTAGCATTTGTGAAGAGGTATGAGCGATTTAATCCCAAGTACTTCCTCCAATATGTATGTGTGCATTTCAGCCTCCAATGGCAGGGTGTACTAAGATTCTGGAAAGTCTCCTCATTGAGCCAGCTTCTAGTATTACAACTGTTATTCCCTTTTCCTTTCACCCTTCCCACCTAAGTCATAAAAACAAATTGAGGATGCAAAAGATACTGGATTCTACATTATTTATTTAAACATGATGGTATTAACTAACTATACCCCTGAAATCCCTACCTTCAGCAGGGGACACACATGAACGATGAAGGTTGGTGTCTTCCAGGTTTTCAGTTCTTCCTAAAGGAGAATCAAGTGCATTCACAGCTGAACTCCCAAAGTCCTGCCTACATGGGCTTGTATTTACTTTATCTGTAAGAGGCACCTCTGGAATTTCCTCCCTGGCACTAGAGAGGACATTCATAGGAATTCTTCTGATAGTTTCAGTACTTATAACCTTTCTACTTGTTGGGGTAGAAAGTGCAGAAGCCAAAGCTTCAGGTGTTCCACTTCCCGTTCTTCTGTCTCCTGACTTCAAGAAAGGCACTGCAGTGATAGCATCCTCAGTCCATTCTCGATCATTCATGCTCCTACTCTGGAATGGCAATGGTGTGGAAATGTCTCTTCTCTCAAAGCTTTTACAGTCCCGTTTTGGCGATGTTTCACGTCTGGAGCTATCATTCAGTATTTTTTTTCTATCCTCAATGGATTTAACATCTGCATGACTCCCTAAGGCACTGTTTAATTTTCTAGTATTATTAATATTTTTATCTTCTTCAAAGATTTCATTCTCACACTCTTCCATGGAAAATCCCAGATCAAAGTTAACAGAAAACAGTTCTTGAGAACAGTCATAAAGATCATCATTATCCAGAAACTGCTCAGTCACGCTAATATCAGCTGACATTTCCATGGGGGTTGTTTTACTGCTTATTGGCTGCTCCTTGAAGGTTTTGTCAGCATTCACGCAGCACACCTCTGAAGGAGGCCACTCGGAGCCTCGCTCTGCAACTGGCCTAACAACACTCTCACCTGAATCTGACTTGACTAAATGCTTGTTGTTCATAGAAAAACTTCCACTATTTGTGTCACAAACCTGGTCATCTTCAAATAAATGTATATTCTTCTCTTCATCAGTAATCACATTTTTCTTGTTCATTTCAAGATTTTCTTTATCTTCTTCAACAAAACACTTATTTGAAGGGTTATTTGTCAGAGTGTGATTTATTGTTGGAGTGTTCTTTTGAATTTCAGTGAATTCTTCATTGTCGAACAGACCATCAAAGCTGTCATTCCAGTGAAGTTCCTCTTTGGCTTTAACAACAGCAGTCTCTGAATATGACACCGTTTTTGAAAAACAGGTACTCACAGAAGCATGCCATTCACTGGTGACTTTTGGTTCAGGATTTTCAAAGAGCAGCAGTGAACGATCAGTTTCTGAGGATGCAGGAATGACTTTGTTCTGCAGTCTCTCTGAATAACTATCAGAACTAACTTTTTGAAAAGGACATATTGTTTCTTCATTTGTCATCATGTTTTCAAAATCATGAAGTTTATTCAAAGAGGGAGGAGATTGTGATAAAAACCTTTTCACACAGGAAAATATTCCTCTTAACCAGGAAGGCTCCTCAGATGATCTCACAAGCGCAAATGAATCCACGTATGATTCAGGAAGATAAAATAAGTCAGAGGATGCAGGTGATTTCTCACTTGTGAAGCTACTATAACCCGAATCTGTGTGGTTTGTCCCCAGTGACCTACAAGCTTTATCTGCACCTTTGTCTTCCTTTATTGCTGCACTTTCATGAATTACAGTACTTTCACTGTTGTCACATAGGTCGATAAATTCATTTAAGTCAAATGTCACCTCTAGTTCCTCATCCTTTTGACTGCCCTGGTCAGTATTTTCAACCAGAGCAAGCCTTCTTGCTGAGTATGAAGCTGAAGTATTAATATCTGTAGGCAACACAGGCACTTCCAAATTCAGACCGGAAGTTCTTTTGGGAGTCTTTGTTTTTGTTATTTTAAATGTGGAAAGTAATTCACTCCCATTATCATTTGTATTAGGTAACAATGGGTTTCCTTTTGATCTGTGTGCCATGTCTTTTCTAGATGAGCGTGCTTTCTGATCAGATGTGGAGTTGGTCATGGAAAGATGGCTTTTATTCCTTTGAACATTAATGTCTTCAATATGTAAGTGAGGCTGAATCTCCAGTTCATAGCTGCAATCTCCCTGGTGACAAACACAGTGTAATATTTACTATAAATACATACAGGCTTACAAGGACCTGTCATAAGGATATTTAAAACAAGTGACAAAGGTTTTCATACTCCTAAAGGTGATTTGAAAGGGGAAAAAAAACCCAAAAGGAAAGTGCTTTGCATTTAAGGTCACAACTTTCAAACAAAAAGTTTGCTGGCAGCTTAACTGCAAATCCATGCTTGGGTAGTCAAACCTGAGTGTTTTAGAAAGACCAAGAGACACCATGCATAAACAAAGATGGCATTTAACAGAGCACCAATGCACACTATTCTGCACTGAGCATCTGTGTCGTGCAGTTAAGATGCAGTTCTCGGAACATTAACAGCAAGCAACTTCACTTTGCTAATAAAATGTGCAAGGTATTATGTCGTCATAGACAGGCTAATGCTTACAGGCTGTAGTTCTGGGAGGACTAGCAAACTGGGAAAGGTGCTGTGAGCAGAAGAAACCCATGTTCAAGTACACATGAGCCCAGAGTACTCTGTTCTCTTTGTACTACCATTTGTAATTTGGCTATTGCCATTGGTGGCACATTGATAACTTCTCACTTACATACTCAACTTTATTTTTTCAAGGATGCTTATTAATCTTCTGCTCAAAAAGGCACTGACCTAGGCAACCAACTCTTTTAAAAATACACTTGAAAAAAAGCACAATAGACTTTGACATCCCTCCCAGTTAGGTATCCATATGAGGACTGCCTGGATTGAAAAGCTATTTATTTATTGCCCTTCTCACTCTCTCTTTTAAATTAAGATTTCAAAATTAAGACATGCAATCTCCAAAAGGAACAGTAAGGGTCAAATACGGCTCTGAAAACAATGCTTTGAAACACTCCTTTGAAGTTCAAACCTGTTTCACTAATAAAAAATAAAAATGAGGATGTAAGATCTAAACAGAAGGTACAATTACTTTTTGGCAGTTTAGTCAGATGAAACCCTAGACTTATCAATCCCTGAAATTAAACAAGGTACCTTTGTAGAATAGTGGGTGATAAAACTGACTTTTACAATAAGAGGGTACCTGCTTCCTATACAAGTAACATTCTCCAAAAGTCTTACCAGATACAAATAGGAAAAAAATAAGATCCTCATAATCATAACCTCCTGAACCCTCCTCACTGTCCCACAAGAGTATTATTAGAGCAGTTCTACTTCAGCTTGTGCTAGCCATGCTGATATTCACTATTCAAACTCCAACAACATCCGTATCTTCCAGTAGCATATAGTAACCTCCCATCCTCCTCTAACTCTTCACAAGCTAGGCCCTTCACTCCTGATCATATATACCCAAGCAACGTACAGAATCTCCTCCTATGGGCATAACCCCTGAACTTCCTTCACAGAGAACATGACTTCTCATTTCTTCAACACCTGGTCTCCGTGTAATTGATTTGCTAAGAAAGTTTCCAGAGCTGTTCTAACCAATGGCACTGTGACACCAACATCTTCATAAAACTGGGACCACTGGGGCGTCTCTTCCAAAAGAGATTGTGAAGAAATTAAACAGTCGGAGTTTCCACAGATGGTACACCTGGAGCTGCTGTTAAACAACCTTTTACTGCTAGGCTCCTTACGGGAACCAGAGGAGTCAATCATGGAAAACAAGGTTTGAAAAATACTCTGGAAAGTCATTCTACCCCATTACACACGGCAGAAATAACCATATCTAAAACTATGACTGCCTGGCTTGTCTAAATGTATTCCTGAAAATGGGATTCGAAGCCATCTTCCACGCATTTGAAGACTGATCACATCCTAACACAGTTTTCGATCCTCTCTGGCTGCAGTAGATAAAGCACACTCTCCAGTATTAACAGTATTTTTTCACTCTCAGTAATAATAATAAAATCAGTATTTAGATTTTTCACTAACTTCATACACATGCCACAAAAAGGATCATATGCAGAATAAATAAGGAAGAATCTGTGTACAAGCTGTTTTGGGGTCAGGAGCACAGCTGGTTACAAATCCTGTTTACAGCAATGACACCTGTGTCTCAGTGACACATATGCAATTTCTATATGGTCAGCACAGTAGAGTGCTAGGGCAGGGGGAGGCAGTTCAGTTGCTGGAGATTCATCTCTAAAGGGCTGTGAAACACCTACTCCATTTGTCACTACAGAAGATGTTACTCAGCTGCTACACACTTACTGCCTAGGCTTAGACTACCCATTTATAAACATATCCAAAGAAACTAAAAGTTAGGATTTTTTTAAAAGATATCCCCAGACTATACAGGCTGACTTGTAAGAAGTCTTAATACCAAAATAGTGGAGAAAACAATTACTATGAAAGGGTTAAAGGATGATTTTGATATGTGTAGGTTCTAAGTAATTAGTTTCCCCTCAAGCTCAGTCAAAACACAGAATCAAGATATGAAAGTCTGTATGAAATCAAAGAGGAGTAACAAACAACAACCAACACGACCTGGTCCAATTAACTTCACAAATGTCATCTGAAGAGATTACATGTTTGGTTGACAAGGTAACAGTGTCGATAATGATATGTTTAGATTTATGTAAGTAACAACTGAATGTTGCATAATATTTCAGTTAAAGTATCCAAGCGTGATAAGAACATAATGTATATTAAAGGGGTTAAAGATTGATTAGCTGCCAAACCACTAAACCTTATTGAAATAGAAGTAGGTGATGATCTTGCCCACCCAATACACTTCAAAGAGGTGCAGTGCAGATCATTCTTGGCCCTATATTGTTCTGCATTTTTATATAACCCAAAATAAAGCAACCCAAAACTAATCAAACCTTCAGGAAAAGATGCGGGTTTTGAGTAGGGTAAGTCAAATCATAGCTGAACAATAGGTAGAGCAGATAAAAGCAAATCATTTATGTTTTCATGTCATCCAAAGGACCTAAAGAAACTCAAGAATGAAGTTCCTGAATTGGTAATGGTGGTATGTAATTGCTTGCTTCCATACCTCAGGAACGAGGAGGTGGCAAATGTGATGCCATTTTTTAATGGTCAGGGAGGAAGCTAAGAGGCTACTAACCTTATCCCCATACTAAATAAATTAGTAGAAGCTATAACAGATAATATAATTACTGGATGAGTCTTCTTCAGAAGCGTCAATATTGCTTTTGAAAACAAAACAAAAAAATATCAGACCTTACAAACCCATTAGATTTCTTTGAAGAGACCAACAAGCAAAAACATTGAGATGCTCTCATGCATACCATCTTCCCAGCTTTCTGAAAGGCTTTCAAGAAGTCCCTGCCAAACTCTTTAAAAAACTTAAAACAGAGAGAGCAAAACAGGGAAATTTCTTGCATGGATAAGTAATTGAGTACAAGAAAGAAAACAGGAGGAGTGAGGAGTTGTTACACTGAAAAACTTCATTAGGCCACTGTATATACCCAGGATTATGTTCTAACTTGAAAGAAAAAAAAAAAGGGGGACAAGAAAAAAAGTCTAGCAGAACTGCTGTGTGTCAGGACAACAGTCCAGAAGACAAATTTAGCATCTAGGACAAACTTTAGTAACCTAATTTCTAATTTCAGGCTTACATGGAGTTGTGTAACTGTCCTAGTTCAACTTGGTCATTCAAAATACTTTCTCTCAGTGAGTTTAGTTAATATCGATGGAGTGAAAGGACAGAATTATAATTATCACTTTTTAGCCCGAACGTGTACAACTTGTAGAATCTTAAATTACCTGATCAGGTCTTCTATAATCTAGTAAACTCCAGTGTGTACCAGCTACTCAGTAAATAGGTCATGCAGGAGTAGAAAAACAGGCATCTCTCTTATATTATTGTACTAAATCAATGACCTTGCTTAGAATTACTGATTCAGTTTAAAAAGCAATATTTTTTAATATAGAAAATAAAAAGGAAAAGTAAACTTAAGATATTAAAATTTTTATTTCTAATATATAAATATATGTATATATACAGACACACACACACACTCTGTTTTCTAGCATTTAAATTTAAGGCATCTACTATGAAAATTAAAATTAACCTCTCTCTCCTCATAGAATCACAGAATCACTAAGGTTGGAAAAGACCTGTAATATCATCAAGTCCAACCATTGCAAAAAAACCCAAACCAAACCAAACAAACAAAAAAAACAAAAAAAAAAAAAAACCCACAAAAACCAACCAACCACAAAACACACCACAACCCACACCAAAACAACCCACCCACACCACACACCACCATGCCCATCAAGCCACATCCCACAATGCCACATCCACACGCTCCTTGAATACCTCCAGGGATGGTGACTCCACCACCTCCCTGGGCAGCCTGTTCCAGTGTTTCACCACTCTCTCAGTAAAGACATTTTTCCTAATATCCAGTCTGAATCTCCCCTGGCGCAACTTGCGGCCATTCCCTCTTGTCCATCACTTGTCACTTGGGAGAAGAGACCAACACCCACCTCACCACAACCCTCTTTCAGGCAGTTGTAGAGAGCGATGAGGTCTCCCCTCAGCCTCCTCTTCTCCAGACTGAACAACCCCAGCTCCCTCAGCCGCTCCTCATCAGACTTGTGCTCCAGACCCCTCACCAGCTCCGTCGCCCTTCTCTGGACACGCTCCAGCACCTCAATGTCCTTCTTGGAGTGAGGGGCCCAAAACTGAACACAGCATTCGAGGTGCGGCCTCACCAGCGCCGAGTACAGGGGCACGATCCCCTCCCTACTGCTGCTGGCCACACTGTTTCTGATACAGGCCAGGATGCCGTTGGCCTTCTTGGCCACCTGGGCACACTGCTGGCTCATCTTCAGCCGGCTGTCAATCCACACCCCCAGCTCCTTTTCTGCGGGGCAGCTTTCCAGCCACTCGTCCCCAAGCCTGTAGCATTGCCTGGGGTTACTGTGGCCAAAGTGTAGAACCCGGCACTTGGCCTTATTGAACTTGGCCTCATAAGCTCTTTGGATGTACATTTTCTAGTGAGATTCAGGTGTCTGCCAAAACCCTGGTGATTTTGCTACTTAAAAGTGAAAAGATAAGTCTGTAAACAGATACAACCTAGATTTTAACAATTACAACTTCTTTAATCGAAAGCTTGATTGAAACGGAGGTAAAAGCAGCATGAACAACTGACATTTAAGCCTCTTCTGACACAAACCAGAAACTATTTTTAGAGCTGTTTTTTGGTTAGATCCAGGGAATAAGAGTGTTAAAGCCCGTGGAGTCAACACTGCCAATACAGTTAGTCATGTGGGTATATTATGTGGTTAACTTATGTTTTAGCATGAATATTAACAAAAATTACTACAGTAAGGTTGGTGGTTTTCACACAGTATTTTGCATGAGTAGGTAGAGCAGATGTCAAAGCAGCATATTCCGATCTATTAGAATGACAAGTAGTTACAATTTTTCCTTGTAGGTGATCAGTTGATCCCTTAATACTCCAGGAAAAACCCTTGTGTTTGCCCTCACACACAATCCTCAACACACAGAAGACGCCCTTTCGTGTATTCTGGACAACAAAACTCTGTGCCTCAAATGCTCAGTGCCATGACCATTCTCCCCCACTCCCCACAAACACTTTTCTAAGGTTTACAAATATTTCCTAGGCTATAATTACTGCTTTTAATATATCGGGTATGTTAACACACAGTCACTGAGGAAGCTAAACTGTACTTCAAACACATATATTCAGTTGCAATGGAAGACTTCTGGAGGATAAAGAAATCAAAGTGTGCAGTCCTCCTCCAGCTCCTCTCATTCCCACAAAGAGAGCTTCTGCCTTTCAGGAATCCTGCTCACCTGCTTGACAAACTGGGCTGTAGGCAGTAATCTGAAATGGTTTAACATAAAAGTATGTGCTATACAGCATTTATCAGTACCCAGTAATGAGGCTGAAGCACAAGAATGCAAGAGGACAAATACCCACAGCTGTCAGACAAAGGCTGCTTTAGCCCAGCGCGTTGTATCTGAAAGTGTAGAAATAAAAAAAGTTATAGTATAGAATAAACGAGACTATTTCAGTTGCGAGGGATGTACAACTCCTTCCCCAAAACATGTCCATCTGCCTGCCTAGGCTACTTAATGTGAGCTTACACTGGCTAAAAATTACGTCTGCACCAATGACCTTAACAGCAGTGGATGAACTTTCACTGTATACAAGGTATGGGCATATGACATATTTTTACCATGACATAATTTTTTCTGCTTTATTTTATATTGCTTTTCCTGCTGATTTCTGAAATTCCAATCCCTTTTTTGAGTAACAGTAATCATTAAACCAATGTTTACACAGAAGTATCCAAACCAACTCTTTCCTGGCTAAGGCAGCTTTCTCCTTCATTCAGCTTTGAACTTACTGGTATGGAATTTAATTCACCAACTTTTTAGATCTGGCTCACAGGCTAATTCTTTAGGAAATTTTGTAATTCTTTATGACCATCTTTCACTTTTATCACCAAAAATAATTTTTTATTGCTGTAAAAATTATCGCTTTTCCAAACCATTTACAAATGGGTTAAACAATTTTGATGCTTATGTGATTTCAGTGCTAACCTCCCTGCCATCTGACTACAGGCCACTATTTGTACCTTTCAGGAACTGGTTAATGCACAGAATAATCAATCCCTCCTTTTCCATGATTGCTTAGTTTCCAGAAGAGACTCTAGGGGAAGGAAAACCATAAAAAAATTTTTGGAAGTTCAAGTATATGGTATCAGATGACCTTTAAAAATATATTTAGTTAATTCATGTAAGAAGCCTAAGGGACATAGAAGGAAATGGTGGTTTCTACAAAAGCTGTGATACTTCTCTTCCTAACAATATCACATTACTGATGTATCTACTATCTATAGCAATTCTATTGCTGTTTTGCTTTCAGGCAGCTTGCCTGGAATGAATCACAAACTCTCTCTCATGTGGCCACCCGACACCCTTCTTCAAAACCCAAGTCAGTGTCTGATACCTCCTACTCCCGTGACACCCAGGCTGATCTAAGCGGCTGGGAATTCTTGAAGAACTACAATCTGCTCCTGCTTAGTAGCAATTGCCTACTATTTATTTATCTGCTTGTACTTATTTTGCTGATACTCTGAGAGAGTATCGGGCTATACAGCAAACACAGCTACACACATAAAAGCACTCAAAAGATCCCTAGAAGGGAAGATTTATTAGCAAAATATGGGGTATGTATCCTAGCAATTATGGGAACAGGTATCATTAAAGAGGCTACAGAGGCAAGAGCGAATGTTTACGAACATCTGAAGTATCAGAAAATAAATTAATCTGTGGTTTAGTAACTGCTTATTTTATAAAACTTTCTGGACAGAAGTGATAGCTAGTTAGTATTAGAGGTGCCTGACCTGGTAACTACAGATTGTTCTCTTATCTGACATCATAGACAGGTTAAAGCTGACGTTTACTATTTGAATTCCTTAGCCTGGGATGCCCCTGTGTTAAGTATTGTAGAAATACACAGGGGGAGGGGATATACCACACTACAGGGATATACAGCAATGTCCGGGATACCGATACATAATTTCCATGAAAATATGGAGAGCAAAATATTCCTGAATCACAGTGGCCATAATAATTTCCTAAGCTTACTGTATTTGCATGCCAATATTAAAAATACAAGCAGCAACAGGTATAGCCAAACAGATAGTGGAACTGTTGCATCCAAAAGCAGTTTTTCAACTACAGTAGCAGTTCAGTGTTCTCAATAAATGTGATTATATTGCGCTAAACTTTGTCATCAGTGCATTATTATAATATTAAAAGCAATGTTAAAATATTATCCCCCTCTCAAAACATCTCAAAGCATCTTCAAAGACATTTGGTGTATAGTAGCTCCTGCAAGAGTTCCAAGACTACAAGAATGGATTGCCAGTTTACACTTGGCACACTTACTGTAAAAGTTTTGCCAAATCAGTCTTCTGAAAGAGCTTAAGGAACAACCAACCAATTATTGACGTACATAAATATTTTGTCAGTTTATGAAATACAGCATACAACTATTTTAAATCCAGAAACCTAAATGCATAATTGCTGTACACACACACCCCCCCTAATCAAATAAAACAACAATGGGACAAACACAACAAAAGTCACCAGTAGGCAGAACAGGTACGTGCTCTGCTACTCTACTGACAGCAGGGAGGGAGATCAGGAGAGCTTACATTAGTAATAAAAACCCACAATAGGCAGGCAACTGTATACGATGGTGATTATATAATACCATACCAGAGAACACACATGAAGTTTCTCTTGTCTGTAGATTTAAGCTGGCAACCCCATATCACATACTTGCTATTTTATTTGGTTTCCATAAGATGTAATATTATGGCACTTTTTCCAGAAAACTGAGATCGTTTAACTTTGGTGGAAAGAATATTTTTGGCTGGTACACCTGGTCCTGAGGCAGAAGGGCTGCGGGAGGCTTTGATGCAGTGCTGTACAGGAACACTGAGTCACCCCTAAACACACTAGACACGCCATCTCAAATTAGCACAGCTAAGCCCTTCCAGGTGCCACACATTTTGCTCAATCCCTTGTCCCTTTCACATGGCTGACAGCCCAAAATCCTTTGCCTAATCACTCTTACTTCTCCATTCTCACGGTGAGCACAAAACCCCGCAGGATCATTAAAAACAGAAAGCACCTGCAATTAAAAGTCTGAACAATCTAAACCAGGTCTCAACTAGCGTTCAGACTCATCATTTGGCAATGAGATCAGAAGAATCAATATGGCACAAAGAAACTATTTTAATTGCAGAGCTGAGAGTTTTGGTCTTGCAGGTTCTCCCTGGCTGCCTTACTGCCCAAGACCAAAACAAACACCCTCACACCTTCACGCTAGGAAGCGTGCTCCTGTTGGGTTTTTCTGGAATAAAGAACAAGCAGGGCCACCTCTGCATAGCTTTCTTTTGAGAATCCCAAGACGGAGTATTTGCTTTGATGATCTGTTCTGTGCTGTTTAAGCCAGATTCAGTGCCCAGACAATAAATAGTGTCCCACAGTTCAAGCTAGCAGTTCTGCAGATGCATTAGTCCACCTGTCATAAACACTGGAACTAAACGCCATTTGCTGTCTTACATTATCTGTTGCTGGTTGGGGAAGAAGTCTTGCCACATCTCAGATAAGGATTTTAACCAGAGACATACTATTGGCAATGAGGGTCTAAAAAAAAATTTTTTTTTTTTTTGTTGTCTTTATTTGAACCATTTTTAACTTTGCATTCAGTGTCTCCTGGCAAAAACATCATAGCTGGCTGGAAACACTGTGCTGTCCCCCCAAAACATGTCTGATTTAAAACTTCAAAATCATGGAAAGCCTTTTCAGGTTCTTTGGAATTTTAGGGTATCCTGGGAAGATTTTCCCTGCTGTCAGGCATTTCATCCCATGAATCCTTCAAGGCAACCTAAGACAGATGATAAATGACAGACGATTTTACTGGCAGTTGTTCCGGGTTCATCTTCTAAACCCTGTCTCCCAAGGTGTTTGGTATCAGAGATTGCTTGAGTGAAAGAGAGAGACAATCCTTCTCACGGGAGTTTTTGGGTTTTCTTTTGTCTTTCTAGGGAGAACAATTAACCTGACTGTAACTTCACATTACGAACTCTCAAGTGGGAAATGAACACCCATAGTCATTCTCCCACATTTGACAACTTTTAAAAAGTCATTAAGAATCGCCTACCTCCCAGAAAAAAAATAATGCACTTCAGTATTTCCTGTTACTTATCCTCAAAAACTTGGACAAATACCATTTCAATAAAAATGATTGCTTTACCATGACCTTGTTTCCAAACAGTACAGTTTAATTTTAAAAAACGCTTAAAAGCTATTGAATTATTTTGCCTAAGGACAACTTGATTTGTTACCATGTTACACAAAAAATCCCTGCTCGTAGCTAGTAGAAAATCCAATCCCATCTGCCCAGTTCTTGTTGCTGTAGTAATAAAGCCCCACAGGCATTAAAGGCTTTTCTGCAGTGGATGTGCCTGTCACAGGGTTCACATTTGGGATTTCTTTTACTTTTTCATTTTCTTTTGATTGTGCCAACTTCTTCTCTAAATTTTTAAGAGCATATAAATACAATATAAACATTTTTTCCCAAACATTTTCACTTAATCTATTTAAAAATATCTAAGCTTTTTAATTGACTTTTTAAAATCTATTATGCGAAACACAACTGCATAGGAGGTTTCTTGGAATCACTGAATGAGTACAAGGAAAGGAAAGCTACGTGCCAGTGAATTCCTGAGCTTTCTTCTGTAAGAGAAAATAAAACACCCATAAAGAACACACAAATATCTCCAAATACTAATCTCTGAATGAGACTCTTCCCAAGAAATAATTAGTTCCACCGGAAACTTCTAGATCATTTGGTTATTCATAGTAACATAATGATTTGCCTGTTTTTATATTTTATCCCTCAGTAAGAGAACAATCAATAGAACTGTGGTTTGAAGTTCAATTTCATAGTTATTTAAGGAAATAGCTTTGACTCGTATTTGTCTTAAATCCCTCTGCTATTAAGAACTGTAAATTAATGTCAGACAGATTAGCAGTGGTATATTTGGCTATAGAATATTTATAGTAGCAACTCGGATGCGCAGTACATACATGCAAAACCTTTGAATCACTGCTAAAACAATTATTGTTTCCATCCGCTCATTTTCATATAAGACTAACATTTTAGGTAGACTTTTACAGGCTTAATTTCTGCTAAAGGTGAATTTCCCAGAGACTGGAGTAATATCCCTTTATCCTATCTTACTGTTTAATAATAGCGCTTCCTACAATGTCAAACAACCTCTAAACAGTAAGGTAAAGCAAAACTTCTGAAACTTTAAACTTCCTATAGACACAATCTTCACCAAGAATGCCCAGGTCAAAGCAGTCTGTAGAACACCAAGCTTGAACTGAGACTACCCCAATCTGCGTACTGTGTATTGAGAACACGCAACACGCTTGGGGATACATTAATCCAGCTGCAGCACAAGCACACTAAGCTAATGCAGGAGGCAGCAGCAGTCTTGTCCCTGAACTGCCTGTGCCTTGAGCAAGCACAATGCATCTGTGGGGTCTCACTGCAAAACGGAGCAGGATACTACACAGGGTTAAATTCAAATTTGGCAGAAAAGCATGATTTTAAACCTCATGTGCTGAACTGAGCTGCTCATGAAAATACAGTGGCAGAAAAACACACGGGGCCAGTGTTGTACAGCCCTGCACTTGCAAATACAGGCAGCTCTTTCAGTTGGTGGAATTTTGCCCACAGAGCTACTCAAACCTACACAGCATCAGAATCAGGAATACAGCCAAGACATACCCACCTACAGAAACATGCCTTAGTAGGTGTGCAGAAATTCAAAACATTGCCTACAAATCTCTAAGTTTCTTTAACTTTGCTCTACTTTTGCATTTTTTTAATTAATATTTTCCTTTAAGAACAAGCACTCTACAATACGAAAAAAAATCAGTGTCGTAGTTACTGTCAAAGGAAACCATCCATGCCTCCCCATCGGTCTGGCTATGGGCAACATGGCATCATCAGTTTTTGGCAAAGCTTGCCTAATTTTTGAAAGATCCTGATGTGAACAATTTTATATGCAATACTGATGGGAATATGATATCATAAGGAAAATCTAAATGTGTGAAATTAGAATACCGTATGAATGTTGTATTTATTCCAATTTTAAGTTTAAAGTACAAACTTCAAATCAAACTAGTAAAAAAACATTCAAGCTTTCAAGAGAATATCCCAAGAAGCATACAGAATGCATAGGGATGAAGAACTCAAGACTGCCTTTTATGAAGATGTAACTAGCTTTGTGGGCAAGAGAAGTGCAGTGGATGTTGTTTACCTTGACTTTAGCGAGATTTCTGACACAATCTCATAGCTAAAGTCACGATATATGGTTTGAATAAGTGGACAGTAAGGGTGGGTAGAAAACTGGCTGGACCACTATGATTAAAGCGTTTTGAGGACTGGTATGAAGTCCTGTCAGTGGCTAGCTGCTAGGAGTGTTTCTCACAGGTTTTTAGTGTTTGACATTTTTATTACTGACCTTGACTACAATACAGAGTGCTCCTTCAGTAAGTTTGCAGATGATAGGAGGTGAGGGGAAGCAGGTGACATGCTTGAGGGCAGGGCTGCTGTCCAGAGGGTCCTCAACAGGATGACACAAACCTCAGGACAGAAAAATGAGACAGCAGTGTGCCCTTGTGGCAACAAAGGCGATCGCACCCAGGCTCCATTAGCAAGACAGTAGCCAGGAGGGCAAGGGAATCGATTAATTCTCCTCTGTTCCTTATCTGTGAGACCACATCCAGAGTGCTTAGTCCAGTTTCGGGCCCCCAGTACACAAACTACCTCGGACTAGATCAAGTCCAGCAGAGGTGGCCAAAACTGCCACAGGGCTGGAGCACAAGGATGGTACAAGGGAAGACAAGGAAACTCTGTTCCGTCTTAAGAAGGGGATCTTATTACCATCTTTATCCAATGTAAGAGCAGACGGAAGACAGAGCCAGGCTTCCTGGGGGTAGGCTGAGGCCAGAATTAATGGGCACAACATGTAACAAGGGAAATTTCAATCGGATATTAGGAGAAATTTTTTCACCATGAGGGTGATCAAATGCTGAACTGGGGGCCCAGAGAAGCTGTGGGATTCCATCCCTGGAGATCCCAAAGGCTTGACTTGTTGAGGGCCCGAGCCACCTGATCTACATGGGCCCCGAATTGGACCAGCGAGCTCCACAGGTCCAACTGAACTGCTCTATGGTAATAGTGGTGGCCCTCAAAGCAGCATTCACTAACAGAAATGGTTTAGAACAGCGATATTTGTAAAAAAAATATTTTAATACTGAAAGGTTCTTTGGTCTGGTTTACTGTATAATTATACCCATTTTTCTCTGTATGCGTCTTCTGATTCACCAGAACTGAAGATGTAGGAAGACTGAATTAGGACAAGATTGGTAGTAACAGGAAAACAAGACCACCTCCCCCACACTCACACATGCTCTTGTGTTGGCAATACGGAAGACTGATCTCTTCTGAACTGCAGGGCAACAAGTTTTTGCTGGTGTGATCTACCTGATGAGTAAGGACTGCCACAGCACAGTGACTGCTCTGATTCCACTGTACAGATAATATATAACATTCACTTCCCTTCCCTTCGGTGAATGTCAGTGGGAACATATCTTGTCTTGGGAAGACTATCAGTGCCTTTCAGAGAAGTCAAGGACTTCAGAAAATATTAATAAAACTCACATACAAGAACACTGTCAGTGCTTACAAAATAGATTAATACACATTGCATCTTTGCTTTTTGTGAAACAATTATGGTGAAGCTTTGATGTCCTTGAACCTTGGCAATTTGGTTTAGATATAAGAAAGAGGCCAGCTGTTACTGAAGTTTAAAAACTGGGCGTCAGTGCCGATTACAGCTTCTGCCCTGCCAACTTTGTCAGACATGGTCAGAGATACTGCTAGTGCTTTGTTTTTCCCTAGAAGAATTCAACAGAGTAGAGTGATGTGTTGTGTTGTAACCTCTCATATTCAGTGGAGTCAATAGAAGGTGTCTGCAGCCTGCCAGTGACATCCAATTATTTCTCCTCTAACTGATAAGAAAGTTCAGTGTCTCCGCCTATGACTAGTTAAGACAGGTCAGAGAAAGCTGGCTGGAAATCAATCCAGATAATGCCTGAAACTTTGAGCCAGGAGGCAGCTGAATGAGGTAACAGGCAGTCCCAGTCTTTTGAGTGCGAGCGCATTACCTACAATGTATCACGATGAGGCTAACATTTAACTGTTAGATTAGAAATAGCGAAAGCCAACTGTTTATTGCTTGTTACCAATTAATAGCTGTATCCTGGCCTTTCCAATGCAGATCTTCCAGCATTTTCCAAAACTCTGTTTGCAGACTGTCGAAAGCACATTTAGTACTGCATGCAGGACTGCTCTGAAGTACTTGGGGAGAGAGCTTGTGTGCTACAATGGCACACAGCAGCACGATTTCTGAGCAGAGCACTACACAGAGAATGCAGCACCACACACCCTGCCTATGCTGGACGGCCATCATCAGAGCTAAGCAAAATGTAAAGTGATGACCGTGATGTAGAAAGCCATAGTTTTGGGTCCTGCATGTTGATGGGACATCCTCTCTGTTCACACACAGTAGAGAGCAGAGGTAGGTGAGCTGGGCTGTCTCATTCCCATGAAGGCCAGTAGGCAGACCTATCTCTGTAAAAGTTCTGTAAAAGCTTGCTTGTGAGAGCAAGCATTTGATACTCCGCTTTGCTTATAATTTTTGGCACTTACTTTGGCAGAGTTTGGGGGAGAAGACTGAAGACTCGTCTGGTGACTAACGAATCTGCTATATAAATTATTTTAAGGGTGCCACACATTGGTTTAGCATCTATATCTTTGAAGGTGCTTGGGAACCTGAACAGACTTCTGGTATCAATACACTTTCACAAAAGGAACTTAAGTCACAAATACTTCAAGTGCCTGATTCGGTGGTGGGGAGGGAAGTCCTCAATTAGAAGAGCAATTCTAAATGTTTTAACCATTTCTTTGCCTCTTGACTTCCTTCAGCTCTTTATAACTGAACTCTCCCCAAAGCCCTCTCTCTCCAGCAGTATGTTCTTGACCTTAGCTTGGGAACACAGACTCTCAAAGAAGTCAAGAATGCCATTGTTCTGTGATGAAGTGGAGAAGCTTATCTTAGCTCTGAAAGTCTATTTACAACTTTCCATTGGAAAGCAACGAGTACAACTACAATGTCTCTATTCTCTTCCTTGATTAGTCTAGTTATTTAGGAAACTCCGGCAGCTTAGCAACAGATTCTGATGACCTAAAAAACTTCAACACACTAAAAAGCAATATGTGTGGAACAAAGAAGAGCTAAACTGGAGGAAAAATAGTGTGGTGAACAACTGAAGTCTTCAGGTACTGTCAACAGATCCACCTCTACACACATATTCTTGTATGTGCCTTTCATTATAAAGGCATATTGGCTATCTGTAACTGTTAGCAAACAAAATCCTCGTCTCCCAAATGGTTTTCATCCATGTTTATTTGACTGCCCTCCTCTTCTCCCTTAATTTTTAGGAGCAAATAGGTTTTTAATGAAAGCTTTCACAGAAAAGAAACCAAAAATCCTCAACGCCTTAAAACATGCAATACATTCCTGCATCATTTTTATGGGATGCATTTAATGTACATACACAATACAAAATTATTTCCAATTCCTATTACACTCTGGAATAGTTCTAATATCGCTCTTGGTTCCTTTGCTCCTTGACATATACAGTTCTTGTATTTAATGTCTTTTTGTATAAAATTGATATTTGGATCCATTAAAAAAACCCCAATGATTTATGTGTGGGGTTTTTTTTCTGTTTAGGGAAACGCTAACTGTTTTTAAACAACTTCTGTGGAAAAGATTAAGAATTACGGAATACCAGTGTGAGACATTTTGAAACAAAATCAAATACACGTTATCCATTTCACAATGCCTAACTTAGCCCCATGCAAACACTTCCCCACTTTTTGTTTCAGCTGACCAGACAGAACTAGAGCACTTACTATTTTTTAAATAGTCTAACTATGCATTAAATACTTACGCGTGTTTACAGCAGCCAAACGTAAACACCTTACCTGTTCATGCCTCATCAGTTCTATCATTTCCATAACGCTGATAAAATGGTAGCAACGATCTGAATGATCAACCACAGATGTAGGAAAAGGACGATTCTGCCAAATTCTCCATTCAGACAAGGAAAGTTCATGAGTTGCCTTCTCTTCATGCTTCTGTAGCATGAAATTAAGATTGGCAAGGAGATTTTTATTCAAGAAATTGTTTATCAAAACGAACATTTAATTTTCTGTTAGGAACAATAAATACTCTGAACATAGAAAAGTAGGTAAACATTATCACAAAGGTTTAAGTCTGGTCTAAAATAAAAATAAAAATAATTCCGTGCTTTGTGTTGTCACGACTTTTCATGGAAGACGGGTTGTTTTAAGTGGTGAAATGACACAAAAGCTCCTAATTTTTTCTCCGAATCAAAAAAGAGCTTGTAAAGCTTGAGGTTTTGTTTCAGTAACACTTTTACAGTTATATAAACAAGGGAATGAAAAAGTGTGGATACAATACCTACATGAATACAGCATCCTGCATGGAATTCTTAGAAACAGAACTCATTGAATACTGGAAGACTTTTAAATGTATTTTTAATTTACAGACCTAACCTCAAATACCCATTTCAAGCATCTAATTCCTGAATTCTTAACCTCAAAAGCCTACATATAATTCTCAAAATTGCATTTTTAATATAGATCTCCTTCAAATTCATAGTTAACTTTGTTACCTAGGGTATCCTTTAGGCCTCATGTCAAATGAAACATTACATTTAGGTTAAACTCACTGATACTTCTTCCAGGTTTTCTAAGGTTTCAAAATGAATTTGAGGCAATATTGGTTCCTTTACTCCATCACTTTCCTTAATCCTGTAAAGTCTGTCCCATATTTCAAATTCCTCAGGCAACAGAGACCAATTCTCATGACAGTGTGTTTGCTTTTGGCCTATGGGGGGAAAAACAATAACAGCAAAATATTATCTACTTTAAGAAAAAGGATGCACAAAATAAAAAGAACTTTGTATGATACCAGTCGAAAGAAAAAATACCTTCTCTGTGCCCCAAGCAAAACCAGGATATAGAGAATCTGATGTCAGAAACAAGTATCAAAACAGTGTTATATGTACTATAATTATGGATAAATCTACCTATTAAACAATTGTTTTGGGGGAAGGCATCATATAAACAAAGATATAGATAGACAGACAGATATAAATAGAGGTATAAACGTATATCAAACACCTACAGGCCCTGAAGACAGCATAGCAAACAGGGAAAGCATAAGGCTTGAATTTCTAAACGTGTCTCAGAGACCATGGGGAACAAACTGCAAATAAGTAAAAGCTTCCCCCCCCTCGCCTTTTTTTTTTTTTTTTAAGTTACTCTTTCAATACTGGAAAGCAACACTAATTTGTTATGACAAAAATATCTGTTAGTCATTTTTTGAATCGATCTGCTCTATTAAGGACATGCAGATGAATAAAAGGACAGAAACAAAAGTACTATGAAAATTCCCCAAGAGCAGGGAAAGAAAAAAGTGGCTCATAAGTTTTATTTAGACTCATAACTGCAAGTGGAAAGTATAGGGCACCTGTGAGCACCACTGCTAGATAAAAACAAAATAAGTGCTCATATGGCAGCTTACTGAAGACAAGGCCCTGGTGCTGCTTGGCTCTGAGCGAGTATGCTCCAGTGAAACGGAGTCATTTTTGGCAGACCGACAGCAAGCCTCGATACTACTGCCATCCAAAAAAATGCCAAATCCCTAGAAACAGCCATCAGTGCTAATAGCAAAGGAACATCCAAAGAGTCTGTGGTAAGAGCATGTTAAGAATGTGACTACTTTCAGCCCAGATGTATGAAGCTTGCAGAAAAATAATTAAGTTAATTTGACAATCACTCTGCAGACAGGATTTGGGATGAATCTGCACCCAACACTCTCTTCTGAATTAATGCCATGTAAGAGGAATCGGCCTGTATCTCTCAATCCTCTCAAATTACAATTGCCAGAGACTGTGTCTCCACAGGATGGTGTGACAATGTTTATTAGAGACTCAAAAATAGATCCCTGAGAGTCAGAGTGCTAGGTTCAAGTCCTGTTCAGAAAAAGTCTCACAGCTGGAAAAAAACCTAAACAACACTGAAGTTTTTCAAGGCCATCGATAAAAAAAACCCAGAAGACCAATATTTCTACTAAAATATTTTTGACACAAGTCTACGAGATGCTACAGTCCTTTATAGCTAACACACACTTCAAGGACCCAGTAAAGGAAGAAAAAAGAGAGACCCGAAGAAAAAGAAAATTGAGAACACTTATCAGAAAAGCATATCTCACAGCCTTTCCTGTTGTTTACAAGAACAGTTAAGTACTAGGTCTGCTGTAGCAGCTAATAACCAGCACCCACACACCAAATCTTGGATTGGCATGGAGTTCTGGACCGTGTTGCCTGGACAAGGCAGAAAGGAAAGGCCAGAAAGAGTCCTCAGTTGTAACCAAAACCTAATGCCCTTGGTCAGTCCAAAGTGACTTCTACTGCCTCACTGAAGGCTTACCTTCATAACCAAGAAGCAAAAAGATGGCCTACCAAGGAACCAAGAATGCATTTTCAAACAGCAAGTTGTTAGATAGGAAAAAGTGGGCACCAGCAAAAAACTTCATAGACAAACAGATCTAGTTTAGGTACCCTCTTGCTCTTGAGGATGACTGTCCAGACAGTGTGCCAGAACTTTCCCTAACAGCTCAGATGATGAACCGTTGACGTCCAGACACAGCCAGGGAAACAGCAAGAACAACAGATGACTTCAGTTCTCTGTGTTACAGCTCCAGAGGACAACTCCTTTTGACAAAAGACAAGAGGATCCTGCAATACCATCTGCCCAAGAAATACGTGGTGCAACACTATACAGGCATGAAGGCCTCCAGCATCTGGCAAAATTCGGTAGCAGATACTTCCTGAAGCTCTGGGCTCGATAACAGAGGCATTACGTTTCTGTTTCTCAGCAGAACAAACATTTTTGGCTGTCAAGAAAGTGGTCTCTGTACATGAGAAAGCACAACAGATCTCCCTGAGAGAGAATGGAAGGAAATCCCCTTGGCTGGTAAAGCAGATGAGCAATATGGTCCAGCAGGCTAATGCCTAAATTACAGGTCACACCTAAATTGCTCAGCTGCTCCCTTCCCCAAAACCAGTAATTTCTTACAATGCAGGGAAAAGTCTGACCATCTGACCCAAATACATGGGTATCTCTGGCTAAAGGAGGAAAGCAGGAGCTGAAGTCTGCATTCAAACCCTTTCAGCCATACAACCTAGTTGCTGTTACACAGGGAGGGAAACAGAAGCCCCTCTCACACTAAAGGAAAATTACCTTGATGCAACCTATTCTGCAAGTTCTCACTTCTACTTTTTAACATTTCTTAACCCTCTCCATTGTTGTTCTACTCATCTTAGATGAGGAAACATGCCATAAGCTCTGACAGAACTGATGTTTCACATCAAGTGAAGCCTAACTAAAATGGAGAGAAACAGGGACCCAGACAAATATGACTGCTGCCAGCATATAAGTAAAATACACTTTCAGACATAAGGGCTAGCAAAAACAAAACAAAAAAAAAATCACCCACCTTATATTTTCAATGTTCAGAAACTACCAATTCAAGGCTCCATTCTTAACAGAAAGAAAAAGCTGTCACGGAGAGTTCTGCAGAGCACTCTTAAATAATAGTTTGCTAAAATACAGGCAAGCTGCTCAGGGAAATAGGCATGTATTTGTACTAATCAGGAATTATTACAGCTGACTAGGATACTATCAATTCTGCAGATTATGAAATACTTCATTTTTACACAAAGCCACAATTCAGAGGTTACTAAAACTCACTGTGTGGGTGAAGAAGAGTTCTCAAAACTAAAAGCAAACTTAAGAAAAATATCCAAAGACATTTCAAAAACACATTGACTAGATTAACAGAAATATATAATGAATCATAACATATACACTAGCATAGTTCAATTTATAGCTTAGACCACTGTATTAGAGCAAAGGTAGGAAGTTTACTTTCTGGTGGACAGACCCACTTAGGGAATGTAAAATATCACCAGACACACACATCTCATTAATATCCTACAGATAAGCTCTAGCTTTTTATGGTATTTTGTAGAAAGCTAAGCTGTATACTATTGAGTAACTACAAAGTACCAGGAGCTCTTCTTTAGCTTTAACAGAAGAAAATTCCCACCCTAACTGAGAATAATTAGGCTGTTTGGATACATAGTTGAGAATTTAGTAGGGCTTGTAGCGATAGGACAAGGGGTCCTTGTCTAAAAGAGGGCAGATTCAGACTAGATATAAGGAAGACATTTTTTACTGTGAGGGTGGTGAAACCCTGGCCCAGGTTGCCCAGAAAGGTGGGAGATGCCCCATCCCTGGAAACATTCCAGGTCGGGTTGGACGGGGCTCTGAGCAACCTGGTGTGGTTGGAGATGTCCCTGCTCATGCCAGGGGTGTTGGATTAGATGGCCTTTAAAGGTCCCTTCCAACCCAAACCATTCCATGATTCTATGATTACCATGTCCTGTTGAATCTAGTCATTGGCAACAGTGTCTCCCCTTCCTGTGAAGTAGCACATGCTCATTTTAAGGGTAATTATCTTTAAGAACATTTTATGAGTAACAAATGCAACATACTACCAAAGACAGATATATCACTGAAATCATTAATGTTATTTTCCATGTTTTTCTCCAGAACCAAAATATTTTTCAATCCCTTGAACTGGGAAGAGAGCAAGAAATCACCTGGAGAGGGAGAAGGCATCGGATTTAATCTGTAGCTAGCAGGGAATTTGTCAGTTCTCAGAGGAATAACCTCTGTTTAAGGGCAAGAAAGAAGGAACTGGAAGCACCATATTGACCAGGACAGCATAGCCAGCCGTGATACCTCAAATCCATTGTCATAAACTCGCCTCCTCTCGCTATGAAGAAAGCTGCTGGTGCAAAATAAACTTTCAACTGTCCAAAGGTGCTGCTGGTTTACGTAAGAAGTTATGCACTATTGATGCAGAATAATGCTTCCTTTTCTAGAAGTGTGTGAATGTGGGAGAGGGAAGTGGGCAGGGAAGAACAACAGGTAAAGCAATGAGCAAAATACTGCTGCTGAGGTCACTTTTAGTCATATTAAAATTGATATTCATGCTCCCATACACAGCAGAAGCAGCTTGTTTGGGGCAGGCATGACTCCAGAAGAAGATGCAATCGGTATTTTGGAGAAGCCATGTCACTGACTGAAAGAAATAATTCAAAATAGGTATAGCTGAAATAAGTTTAAAAAAACCCACCAGCTTGTTAAGAAAGTTTTGTGTAGCTATCATCCTGAAAACAATGAAAGGTGTAACCCAAGAAAGGCAAAAGGTAAAACATGCTTTAAAAAATAAAATAAGATACATATGTACACAAGGAAGCAGGTAGGCAACTGAATTTTCAGAAGCAAAAGGCAAGATGTTATCTGAAACAGGCGAAGCTAGTTCTCTACTGAGAAAAGCAGGACAAGACAAAGCTGATACAAGGCACATGTAAAACACTGTATTCTTAGCGCAGCATACAAAGCAGTGTGCATTCCTACCACATGGGTATTGTCAGGACAAGAAATCTGAATCTAAGGAACTGAAGTACATGTCCATAAATGCATCCTTGTTTAGCTGTTTTTTTTTCCAAAGAAAATAAACATCGAAACCAGCAATGTTTTCTTCCGCAGTATCTCCATAGTTTTCTGACAACCACTTGAGAAGGCAATGTGCATTATTATGCATGTTTAACTCAAACAAGAGATTAACTCAGAAAATTTATCAGCCATCCAAGGGCCTTGCCACAACTATATTAAAAGGCATGGGCAACTGGAAAGGCATCAAAAAACCACAAAGATCTAAAGACTAAAGAAGGCATTGGTATATTTTACAAAAAGACAGTAAAAGAAGATTGCCTCATTAAGATAAAACCAGCAGTTAAAGAAATAATGTGAAATTGTAAAAATCAAACAAAAAACACAGCTACAGACAACTCAAAATTGATACAATCTGAAAAGGGGGGAGTAGAACAATTGTGAAGAACCAGGAGAAGAAGAATTCACAAAATGAGATTTCATCTAGACAAATGCAATGCAAACAGAAAACCAAAAGAAATTATTGATAACTTAAAACAGCATTCAGCTACCAGGAACAATAGGGTATGGGAAGAGCACATTTTAACGCACATTAGCTATTTTTTGCCATGCCTATTGTAGTTTCATACTTCTCTCAGATCAGGGAGATTGGCAGAGAACTTGGAAAGACAGTGACATTAGAGATGATTATCCAGATCTTTTGGTACTTTCACCTTTTCAATTATCTTGTGGGATAGTTATTCTCATCTTATAAAGTAAAAAAATGTGAGCATAAAAAACATGAGTTGTCTCCAAAGATATCTGTTCAGAGATTTTTCCTCCAGTGAGTCCAAGCCATTTTAAGTGCAAAACTATTCTTTCTTAAATGCTTTTTGATTTTACTGCACTTATCAATATGCTACTCTGTTTTAGCTACCTCTTTAAAAAAACAAACAAAAAACCCCCAAAACCGAGAGAGAGAAAAGAATCTCAGAAGAAACAATGTAAGAGGACTACTGACTAATGAGATTTTTGCTCTTGTTGCTGTACTTCTTGAAAAAAAGCTCATACAACTGAAGCACACATTTGGTTAGTGATGGGGCAAGACAAGAGTAATGTGTCCTTCTGGTACTGACAAGCAGATAAAAATCAATGAGGTTTCGAAGTGTAAGAATGGTATGAAATTACTAGAAATTGAATAAGAACAGGAAATATTTAATTGTGACTAGAAAAGGAGAATGCTTGAAACTACTATGACACTTCAATTTCTGTGCACCTGTATTCTTCCATGGACAAACCTGAAGATCACCGGAACCACAAGAATAAATGAAAAGTAAGAGAACATAAATAAGAACATATACAGCTTATTCATTACTGCTAGCTTTTTCAATTTTCTAATGTGGAAGGGGGCACTGAAATAAGAAGAGGAGAAAAAGTAAAAAGCAAAGACCTTCCTTTCAAGATTTATCTTGAATATCATTAGAAGCAGAAACAGCCACTTGCTTCATACAGTAATGAAGAGGACTTCAACACATAAAGCTGGTGCTCAATAATTTGCACTCACGTAACACTTGTTTGCAAGATGGGCAGTCAATCACGTTTGTCTTTGGAAACTGATAGATCTCCACGCACACTACGTACTTCAATTGTGGCAGCTGCTAACCTATTTCACACAAAAGGAACCTGGTAATTACAGCCTTTGAAGTGCTATTCCCTCAGCAGGAAATATGTTCAACATATTATCTTCTTTATGCACTTACTGCCTCTCATTTCTATTTCCTAGGACAGACTTCCAAACATTCAAAAATGATTATTTTAATTCCATCTTTTGCTCTTCTTATTGTCTTGCAAGTTGTGTCTGTTTATTCCATCCTTGGTTTTCCTCACTGGCCACCATCTGGGTTGTACACAAAACCCAGATAAGCATGCCTTGCAGAAGGCTCCAGAGTCATAACAGAAAACATCATGATCGGGAGCATCAACACAACTGTGCCACAGCTGTGTCTGCAGCCCATGCACACTTACAAAGAGTTTGGGCTGAGGATGGCAGGTACTGATTGAGTTATTGGTACTAATTCTTCTCCATTACATTTCTACCCTGAAAATGGGAGACATCATGAACTGTTTTGGAGGCCAAAGGGGAAGCTGATTTTTTTCTGCTTGATTTTGTAGCTGGCTTCCTCTTTCTATGTTCAGCCTTTTGTTTGCCCTGGATGGTGTTTGGAAAGAGATCAGATGTAGATCTTGATAATAAGAACATGTGTGATCAGAAGCATTTGAAACCCACTAAGTCTAAAGTCTTAACTACTCAGATACTGAAATACAAAGCTTCCCAGGACTTTCAGGAGTTTCTTCTTTCAAGAAGTTGCTATCAGTCTTTACAGAAAGCACTTAACCAAAGAGATCGATGACCATTTCCAAGTATTTACAAAACTTAGCTCTTCCTTCCTATCCTGTAACTTCATCAGTTTACTGAGCATTTCAGTGCCACGAAACTGCAACAGCTAGAGCCATTTCTCTTTTTAGATTCATTTTCCTCCAAGGGTGTGTGCAATTCATAAATATCCTACCCTTGATTTCTCCTTTTCCTTCCCTCAAAATCCTTTAGTTTTCAAGCATTTCTGTTTTATTGTCATTTACAAAGGTATAAGACATACTTTTCTTGTATTAATAAAAACATTAAGCCTAACTGTTAAAGCTCAAAACCAGATTTGGTATAGAATTATCACTAAACATTTAAGTGACAATTATGCCACCTGACATAGGTATATCAGAAGGCTTCAGAAAACATCACTAACATTTGCCTCTTCTGTTTGTAGCTGGAGTTTCTGACCTTCAGTCATTGACTCCATGAGAAGCTCTATAGAGAAAGATGAAACAAATGTCTGATTTGAAGTACGGATATTTAAAGACAGAACTGTGATTTGAGGACGTTAAAGGAAAAGGATGAGGAATCAAAGCAGCAGTCAGCACAGGATCACAGTTGAAAGGCCACAGCTGGCGGAAATTACACTTTTGCTAGACCCAAAACTCATGTGAGCACACAGTTTTGATATGCTGTAATATAACAACATGAGATAGCAGCTTACGCAGTGCTTAGAAAAACACCATAATCCTCTTACCGGTGACACAGGGAAAGAAAGCAGATTTATGTTGCAGGGAACTAGATCTTCTCTCTTTGGAAAGCATTCTTGAATTGCTTGGTTCATATTTTTCAGCAGCAATAAACATTTTATGCAACTTTGGATTTATGCCTTCTGGAATCATACGTGGGCTATGCTGGTAAAAATGAAGCATTTTGTTTCCTGAAATAGCTTTGTGGATGCTCCTTTTGTTAGACTGGCTCTGATTGTAAGTCTGTAAAAGAGAAGATAAATCATATGTTGTTGGATTGTATTTTCACATGACTTGATCAAAACTAAAAGAACACCTGAGTGTCTTTGGGGTTTCTCATTATTTTATGTTCTGTCATCAAGACGTTTTTTGGGTTTTTTCTTTTCTTCCCCAAACACAACTAAAACAAAATATGATGCAAGGCCCTGAGAGCCAACCATATACCCTCTTCTGTGAATAGCAGTTAGGTCAACATAACTGCTTGTTCAAGGTCAAGACTTTCAGTATCCCTCCACATTATGGTAACCAAAGCAGAGAGGGGAAAGGAACAGAAGGACGTAGATCAAAACAACAAAGCAATAAGGTTGTACTGAAAATCTGATAATGAATACATTAAAGCATAGCTACTAAGTTCTTTTTTCTTTTTTAAAGAGCTATCATACTAAGACATCCAAGTCAAATTAAATTTGAATTATCATCATTTTGCGCTTAGGTAAAATGTTCAAAGCAAATATATCAAAAAGCAAGGAAGTATCAAAGAACAGTGATTGTTCTTTAAGTTGCAAACAATACAAAATATAAAAGAACATACAGCTTTTTACACTCTGTAAATAGATCAGAAGTAGGCACAGCACTTGAGAGAAAAAAAACCACAGAGCTTGCCTGGGGGAATTTACAATCTGCAATAGATACAGGGATGATGTAAATTAGATTACATCAGAAACAAAGAAAGGAGGTCAAGCAAAAAAAAAGGCATAAGATTATTTGTTAATGTCATACACGCTCCAAGTCCTTTTAATTACACTCCGTTTTTATTGTGCAACAGAGAAACCAAGACAAAGATGGAGAAACTGAGGAAAGAAACCGGTCCCCCCTCTGAACATTTCTTGTCCTAATACTACTCTCTGAGTCTCTGTGACAGCTCACCGGTGGAGACAGCGTGCCCAGCCAGGCAGACTAAGTGTTCTGCGTATGACAGTATGGCAGCTATGTTCTTTTGAGAGAGATCATCTTTGGAAGCCAGGATTAGAGGAGACAAACACAAAAAGATGCTCTCTGAATAAAACTGGAAGAGGTTAACAGCTAGCTCTATTATACTATCCCTCAGGCATTCCAATAAATATCTTTTAAGCCTAGAACAGGCAAAAAAGTCTTTTTATGGGGGGGAAAAAAAAAGTATTACCAAATTCATTGCTTTAACAGAATTGTTATTTTACTGTTACTGAGACAGAATGTTTCCTTTTCCTTTGTTTCACAGAGAGTGTCAGCTTGGCCTGACAGAGGCCTGAGAGGCTGTGAGCTCTCCTCTGCCCTTCTCTTTGGATCGGTTTAAATCTGCAGCTAACAGCCCCTTTCCAGGCTGAGGCACATGCAGCTGAGCTGTCACAAGATGTTAAAAAACCCAACTCAAAACACAGCACATCTTGGAATATGGCCGAACTAGAAAGGTGGAAGATTCATAAGTGGAATGCTCAGGGAGCCCAGGGCATTAGTGGGCTGCAACCGCGTGATGTGCGCTGCACCGCTGAGACACAGTGTGCTTCCACGTGGGACAGCTGAACCGGCAGGGAGACATGTGGGGAGGTGACGACCAGGACAGAGTAAGAAACACCTCTGTAACAGAAACTCCTGTCAAAAGTTCAAAACTTCCAGACCTGCATTTTCCAATTTTTCCCAATAAAAGTTCTTCAAAAGCTTTATAATTGACTTGAAGTTTTTTGATTTAAAAAAAAAAAAAAACAAACAAATTCCCACGAATTAATATGAGACCGTTAATTACTCAGCTGCAAGTTATGTGATGGGGAAGAATATCCACATTAACAGATCTGGAAGGAGACTCAATCGAAAAAAAACCAAACCACCAAACCCCCAAAAAACTAAAACAAGCAACACAACACTCCCCCGCACCCAATCCCCCCCAAAAAAACCCCAACCAAACAAAGCCAATATTGTTCAGCCATTAAATTTATTTCATGATCTCAAACCAAAAAAAAATTATGAAAAAATACTATCCTACCTGGCAGAAGGTTCTGCTTCAAAGATTTCTGAGAAAATCTGAAGAACCCAGAAATCCAGCTGCTTAAGTGAAATGCCAAGGAATTTAAGGGAGCATTTTAATATCCCCTTACAGAGCAGAGCTTTCAGTATTAATCAGTCTTCATAAGCAGCATGAGAAAAATATCTATTTACAAATACCATTCACTTTCATAATTTTTAACTCTCATCCTTCAAAGAAGCTTTTTTCCTCAGGCAGGATTCTTTGGACCCTCATTTAGAATTAAATCCCTGCTATCTACAAATTTAAACCAGAAGAGCAACATTGACTGGAATAAATGAAATAATAGCAAGACTCTGAAATTTTGGGTTTACAACTAGCTTACACAGATCTCGGACTCCTCTGTCATGAAACCTGACCCAGCTCAGAACCAACCTCGGAAGTAAACAAAACCAGCAAAGAACAAAATCAATTTTCAGCCAGAACAGTGAGGTGCACCCTAAAACTGCCTTGCATTCCAACAGGGGTTGCACGATGAAACTGTAAAGATGCAGGTTCATATTACTCTGCAACCAATCTCACCAACGAGTGATGACAACAGGGACTGCCTTGCCTCCTCCTACCTAAACCCTGCCCCGCCAGCTTCCTTGAATCAGAACTAGAATCATGCAGCTGCGGGATGAAGCTGGGCAGTGTGCTGGTACAGCTGAAGATGGGTTCCCCTGGCTCACAACTCACGGCTTTGACTTCCACTAGTATATTAGTTTCCCAAGGGGCAGGCTGCACTCAGAGACGATTAATTATACTCTGAGTTGAGTGCTGAGGTTCAGGAATTTAGCAAAAGTAGATTTCCACTTAAGCTGATCTCTTCAGACCTCACACGCAAGTCTGCTACCACTAAGTACTTGTCTGAAAGTGCAGTGTCGTCAGCAGTTCAGAGCAAGACACTTCCAGTCCTCCCACTCTCAGAGCTCCATCCCTACCTCTTCCACATGTTGTTCTGTACCCTGGGCAAAACCCCTGTATTTTCTGAGTTCCAGTTTATCATTTAAAAAATAAGTGTTATTAAGAACAAAGGCTTGAAGCCCTTCACATTGAGAAAGAGCACATATTTTTAGACTATGTGGGCTATTATACTTTCCTGTAGGGACAGTTAAAATGTTGCTAGGAGTGCTCGGTACTGCTGAGATTTTTAATTCCTGGAACAGACTAAACAAGTCACTTTGTCTTCCCAGCAAGAAGCAAGCTACACACTCACCCGTTCCTCCCTCCCTTGGGCAAGGATGACAACAATCCTGCCTTGCCGCCTGCGCCCCGTTCGGCCCATCCTCTGCACAAGGCGAATTGGACTTTTCTGAGCGTCAAAGCAGATGATGAGATCAACTTCTCCAATGTCTAAGCCTTCTTCCCCAACACAGGTAGAGACCAGAGTGTTATAGCCACCTTCACGAAAGCGTTTTACCACCTGAATAAACGATTAAAATGAGATTTAACAGGTTAGCCAGAAAGCCCCTTATACACACTTTGCAGTTTTTCTAGGTTCAGACAGAAGTTGAAAAAATGAATTTATATTTTAAAATGACAAAACTTAGTCTTTCTGAATCTGTCAACTAGTACCTCGTGATCAAATACCACACACTAATTTTTACAACATATCAACTCTTCAATTCTAAAATAAAGGGAAAAAAGCACACCTTATTCTGACTCCAACCATGGCATTCTTCTAAAATTGATCTTCCCAACTTTGCAATTAAGTTTTTTTTTTTAACTTTGCTAGATCAAAATTTAAGAATATATCTTATTTTTCCTACCTACAAGAAAAAAAAAAATCCCCAAAGCAAGTATTTGAGTATATCCCCAGATTTTCAAATACATAAAAGTTAGCAGTTGTTAATATAATTTAAATATTTAAAATATTTCTACTTATACATTCTGTTCAGTGAGTATAATTTTGGATACACTGAAAGCAATTGAACTACATAGGAATTTACTAATGACACCTTAAACTTCAGTCCCTGCCGTACAATCGATATCGACACTCATGTAGTTAATTACACCATTAATACTCTTTACTTCCTAATACAAGTCTCATCTTTTCTTACCTCAAGTTGTTCCTTTTGCGTGAAGCCTTTTGTGCTCTTTCCTGTGGAGTGGCCAACAAACGTCATTACTCTAACAACCGGACTGAGCCGGGAAAGCATTTCTGCAATTTCTTGCACGCTATCTCGAAATGATGAGAAGATCATCACTCTGGTATCCGCAGCGTCCACAGATGTGCCTTCAGTCATGACTTGATCTGCTTAGTTTTAGAAAGCCAGAAAAGCATTTTTATGCATGATTTAAAAATAATTACCAATAAAAAAAGTAAGGATAGGTCATCCCACAAGCTATACATTCACTGCTCTCATCTCACCTAATGGGAAGATTTTGTCCAAGTACACTGCATTTTGACTTTAAAAAAAAAAAAAAATTCTTTAAAAGACACTTAAATAAATTAAAAAAAACAGTAGAGAAAACTGACAATTAGGAGCCTCGGTTTATTTAGACCAACCTCCCAGAAAATGCTCTGAGATATACCTACTCGAATAATTCCTCTTTGGAATCAAAGCAGTGTTTTAATTTTGGAGAATTTACACCAAATTTGGTGAGAATGTCTTATACCTGAGGTACCATTACTAACGTTACTTTGAAAAGCTCAGATTTGATGGCAAGTGTCTTGAAATAAACTTTAAGGTGCCTTCTTCCAAAGAGCCTACAATGTGACTTTTACATCTGCTACTTAAATGCCCAGAGTTAGATGAGGTTAGCAACATACAGCAATAAAAAACACTGTTACCATTACTCTAGGATACAACATAGTGGAGTAGAAAAAGAAATGGATATCAGCTTTCTATCATTTACTACAGCAAGATATCTCTAGTTCTGCAGCTTAGGATTCTCATGACAGCAGAAATGTGCAGTAACTTACTTTAATACCATAATCTGTTGCTTCCAAATGATCTGTCATCACAACTGGTTATATCTCTCATTTCAATAGCAAAGATAACTTTTCCCTTTTCAAAGAACTGGGAAAAATTATTGCATTGATACATGCTTTCTTAGCAAGGTGCCTTTGACTAAAACCATGTTTCTTCTGTTACAGCATCACGGATTTTGCCTTCTGGGTACTCAATTTTTTTTTTTTTTTTTCCTTCTCCTTTTTTTTAAACATATAAGGGTATCTGCCTTCACGAGCACAAGCAAAAGCTACCTAAGCAACACGCAAGTCTTGAACAGTCAGCTTTTGTTTATCCTATCCAAATACTAAAACAACATGCCCATTAGTACATGCTACAAAGTAAAAACTTAGTATGTTAAAAATGAGAATCTCTAAAAGGATATAATGAATAACTGAAATTGGCACAGCTTGCATGCATTACCTAGAAACAGCCCTCAGATGAAATCAAATAGTTTTCCAGGGCTAAAGATCTCCTCTTTTACACAATTCTCTGCAAAACACCTTTATCTCATTAAAAGAAAGGTTAGACAAGGAATTAAAATTCTCAAGACTGAATGTGCGAAAAGATGTTTCCCTGAACATACAAAGAACAGTCACTTGGTGCTTGACAACAGTTTCACACTACGCATGTAGTTCCAGTACCAAGCTCTTTCTTGAAGTTAAAGCATTAAGTGTAACAGATAAGTACATATATCTTTCTGACCAACTATCAGAAATTCCGGTCTAGTTTTCAGGTGTACATATCTACATGCAGAAATGCTTTCAGCAGCTTAAGTCAAAAAGGAGAAGCTGAAGCTAACTATTTTTCCCATTTCTTTTTAAGATGAGCCCTGAATTCACAGGTAGATTAAGAAGATGGCTGCCTCTGATCAAAACAAATGTCACTCTTGAGGCCGACAGCCAAGGAGGTTAGACAAGAGTATCTCCAGAGGTCCCTTCCAACTAGTCTAAATTATTCTATGATATTCTACTGCACTGTTTCAGTAAATTGCAGGTGATAGGGGAGGTCATCTGTCAAGTACAGAAACCAGTCCCCAATGAGGACCTAGTAAAGAAGTAGTGAATATGATTCAGTATTTTTAGCTAGAAACCAGACAACTGCAACACTGATATAATGTGTTCTGCATAATCTGCCATCCTGAGCAGACTCACAATCTATATATTCCAGAATAAGTGCAGGTTGGATATATCTTACTTACCTGAGTTCATATTACTCTCCTCTACTAACTTTATTGTTAACAACATTATTGTATATCTACTTTTAGCATATTCTCATGACTTGAATAGCAATAATGCTCAGTAGCATCTGTCCCTGTACCGTAAAAAATGTTATATTGCTGCCACTACCTCCTTGACCTTATCCAAAACCAGACTTAGAAAATTCAAGACATTAGCAGCCCATAATCAATTTGACAAGTAATCCAGGTATGGAAGATTAGCTGGGAGAAGCTCATTATGCTGAGCCAACATTTCTAAAGGGCTGGCCAGAATGTTATCTTGCACTTACCTGAATTGCTGGTAAGTGCATCTTACAAAGCAGGGGCAATAGCTACGTGGTCAGGAAGCTCAGACTTAACCTGGCTGATCACTAGTTAGAAATGGTTCAGAGTTTGCACAGGCAACTTGGCACTACTCCCACAAGTTCTCATACGAGAGGCTTCATTTCAAATGGAGGAAAAGGAGCTAGTGTTGCTCCTGATAAGGCTAATAACTTAGGTTATCAATACTCTCCTTTTCTGTCTCAAATGTACGGCTTTTCAAGGACAATGCTTTGCAGAAGTAGTTACTCATTTTAAAAATTACACAGGCATGAACACATTAAATTACAATTCAGAGTAGTTCAGTAATGCATAATTGGAACAAAGCAGAGTTAACTTCAGGGGTTTTGTTTGCTTCTGTTTTCTTTCCCTAGAGATACTACATACTTCCATGGGTTTCTGAAACAAATGCTGAACGTATTTTCCACTGCTCACAAAATGATTTAGGCTTTTATTTCAGAGCCTTCTGATGGAGCAAAGATACATGTGATTATGTTCGGAATCTTAATAAGTACTCAATTTTTTATTGACAGACTCATGACAAATTCTTGTCCAGAGGAGGGAGAAATCAGGACACAGGTGGCTACTCTATTCAGTCAGAGTCTAAAACCAGAATTTAGGGTGTAGCTACTTGTGTACGTGTGAATTTAGAGTTTACTTATACAAGAAACAGGGAGTAATGGTAGAAATATAGGTTTTGGGTTATTGCTCAAAAGGTATCATCAGAGACACTATGACACAGTGAATAACAAGGCAAATAAATAAATTCACAGTGTCTCACTATTTATGTCAACTGTCCAGCGCATTTGGGTTGGAGATGAAGCTTAGGAGACACAAGCTGGAGCTTACTACATTCCCTAAGTTACTAGAATGCCTCCAACTTTGTGATCATACTGTGAATTGTAAAGTGCTTTCTGGCCTTGCTTTATGTATAAAGATTTCAGGACTGGTTGGTTGTACTTGCTTTAAATTTAACTACATGAATCTAGAGAACTGTGTTTAGAACACTGCTTTATATTCCCCATGGCCTTGCCTTGCATGTTAGTTATGAGGATAAAGGAGGTTACACGGATGAGGAGCAAGGAAGGACAGCAAGAAAACCTAACATACCTAGCTCAGGATATGACCAGATATGCTACCATACCTTGCCAATTATGCTATAAAAGATGATGTATTTCTTCCTGCACAGTTACTGTAATTTTGTATTTATAACAGTAAAGACTTACAGTTCACGCCTACTCACTTCTGAGATTCATGTACACAGACACAAAAAATAAAACTAAAACATTTGTATGTTAATTACCTGTTAGCAATATTAAGAGACATGTCTGACCAACATTGCAAGGAAAAACATATCTGACGGGATTCACATGACAGTAAAATCCATGCTATCAAAAGAAGACAGAAGAGTATTAGATACGAAACTTAGTTAAGTAACTCCAGTACAGAATGCAGAATTTGTAAACAAAAGGCAATAGCATAGGAAGATGTTGTTATGGGAAACAAGGCAGAGGCAGGGAAGGAGGCAAGGAGGACAGAAGTATGGATGGAAAGGGGAAAAAGAAGAACGTAATTTTATAGTATGTCCAAATGCATTTAATCAACTAACAAAAACAGAAATGAGGAAACTTAAAAGTTGCCTACTAGAAAGTAGCAGTCATTTCAAGTGTATTCTGACAGTCAAGCCTCTAAAAAAACAGAAACAAAACCAAAAAAGCCACACCATGGAAGGGCAGGTCAGGAATTATCAGAACTTCACAGAGCACAAAGATCCAAACAGACAAGGAAAAAAAAAGGAAGAATTTGCAAAAAAAATTATTGTTACTGATGTCATCATTCCAAAAGCAACAACTGGGTCAAGAAGCTGAAACTCGCTAAAACCAGAGACATCTGAATGACTCAGAATATTTTGCTTCATAATCTCATGCTAGTCTATGACATATTTTTGTTCTCCCTTTCGGTCAAGATGAAAAAGAACGAGAGAAAGATGAATGTAACTGTAGGTTTTAAACTTCAAATCGATGCCTCAGAGTTTGTCATTCTTAGCAACAGGCTGGATATCAGAACTTTTATCCTTAAGCTCCATAACTACGTTGCATCTAACTTTGTAGGAGGTAATGGCAGCACTGCACTGCAAGATGGTTTACAGAGCAAATTCTGTGACTATGAAAATCATGAGACGTGGTAGCACTAGGAATGAGTTTACCATTGCTGTTTTACTAAGCCGGTAGAACAGTTTCTATCAAGTTAATAATGATAGCTTATAGAATGTTTTTTCTTAAAGAAACGTTATGGTATAGTTCTTCTAAAGAGGACTTTTCCACACAGAAGATACACAGACTTACAATACAATAAAGAAGCACTTGAACAAATTAGGAAATAGATCAGTAGGATATTACTTGTTTTCGTCCACAGGTTTGACCATTCAGATACTTTTTCTTTGAGTTGTTGGTACTTACCAGGACATCCCTTTTTCCAGGATTTGAAGTGTTCTATTACAATTTCCTCCAATTTCCTTAATTTTGGATGACTGTAGATAAATTCCTTTTTATTTTCAAACACTGAAAAGGACATAAAGTGATTAAAGCTATAAGTAAACCTGCAACAAGTATGAAGGTTTAGTGTACTTCATTTCCTCCCATTATAATCCTGAGTCAGACATACAAATTCCAGACATTAATTTTAATTGCATTCACCTAAACAAACAAATTAGTAAACTACTTACAGAAGCACATTTGTTAAACCCAGTTTTTCAGAAAGTGCTGTTACTTTTGTTACAGTCAAACTGGAAAAGATATATAGTCAAACAGTAATTTTTTTAACCTTTCATTTTAAATCAAATTACAAACTTCAAATGTGTTTTAAGGTAGCTAAAACCACCAAGAGGGGAGAGAGATAGAGAGAGAGAGAGAGAGAGAGAGACAATGAGCGTGAGCAAGAGAGAGCGAGCACGAGAGATCAGATAGAGAAGAGTCTGGGGAAAACAATCTGGAATAAAGAATACTAGCCAAGTGTATCACCACAAATAGCTTCCTGCATCTACAAACTATGTAGAAGTATCTACTGATTCATTTAAACAGAAAGTAAATATTCTGTCCCTAAAAAGGGAAATACTGACCTGTTTTACTCTTGTAAACATTTCCATTTGCTGAAGCCAGACATGTGTCTGAAAACATGTCTCTAAGCTGCTGATATAGCTTCATGAAGTCCTCATTACGACCAAGTTCATTCTTCGTACGGGTTAACCCTTTGTAAAAAGTTGAAATACCTTAGTATTTAATCTCTGGAGTGAATATTATTTTAGCTTGTCTTTTGGATAGCATTCTCAGAAGTAGCAAGCTCCTTTCAAGAGCTAAAAGATACACATTAGCTTTAATGTAATGTAATAAACATTGTTTGGCATCGGTATTTTTTCAGGGAAGATGCCATTATAGAATTTAAACATGAAAACATGAATTTAAACATGAAAAACATGTATAAACAGAAGCTGGGTCCTGCGAGTAACCTGTAAAGTTTTACATCGACCATTTAGCACTAGAAAAGCCATCCAATCCAGAAATGATGAGGGTGGTGAGACACTGGAACAGGTTGCCCAGAGAAGTTGCGGACACCCCATCAGTGGAAGTGTTCAAGGTCAGGTTGGACGGGGCTTTGAGCAACCTGATCTAGTGGAAGATGTCCCTGCTTATGGCAGGGGGGTTAGACTAGGCGATTTTGAAAGACCATCTTCCAACCCAAACCATTCTGTGATTCTACGATTCTATGAAATGCTGCAAGGTACTCAAAGAGAAGGCAACCTATACTAAAAGCTAAAATCAAAAAGTTTCTTGAATGATTTTATATCAATGTTGAAAAGAATTTTGTTGTACTCAAACCAGAAACCAAACTTACCAGAACACCAGTAGAGAAGACCTATTTATTAGAACTATTTTCCATCAGTCATCTTTCAATAGCAGACAGGGATTTAAGGAATCTTAGAAACTAGGGATTACATGAAATGCTCTCCAGTGCCTAGGTCTAACAGCAGCACTATATCATCAGAAATGTAAAAAACTGCATGTGCGAAAGTCATAAATTGTAAAAGTGTCCAAACCATAAAATTAATGAGAAATTATTAGCACATGCATACTATAAGTATATATTCTATAGATATTCTATAATATGAAGCAAGCACTGTATGCCTTTGGTTCAGATGTAGGACAAAGCAGTGTCATTTTAATTAAGCAGTGCTGTAGGCGAAGTAGCTTTTGTAAGTTACCACACAATTACACAGCTAAGTGTAAACCAAAATTAAGCAAGAAACCCAAGAGCCACACCACGGGGTAATCTGAACAGCTGGAACCTTCCCCTCCCACAACCAGCGTTTAGAAGAAACTTGCAGTTGGACTGACATCGCCATCTTGAAATTTGTCCCCTCAAAAAAGATGTCAGTACCAAACCAGGTCTTCCAAACAGCAACAACAACCCAACAGGTCTAAAAACGACTGTGGAGAGTTGCAAAAGAGTCACAATACTCAGCGACGGAATTAGGAAAATAAACTGAGGAGAGAACAGAAAATATTATTGCATCACTGGATGAATTTGTGCTGTATCCACATCTGGAATAGTGCGCACAGTTCTTATCTCATTTGAGAAAATAAGAGGCACAGAGAAAGACAATAACAACTTTGTATTTTGCTTAGTGAGCACGGAAGATGTTGCACAGCTGGGATAGAAATTCTAATGTGATGTGTCTAAATCTGTAATCTTCTGGGAAAGACGCTTAAAATGCATGCATACATGAGTTTTGCTATAGGGAGAGGAATTGCTTTACAACGCCAAACAACTTCTCAGTTTAAATTGTTTAATGGTTATTATCTGTCTCTACAAAGGTACCACTGCCACTTACTCTGAATTCTGTTTGTGCCTTCTTTTTTTCAGAACTGCTGCCATATAAACACATTTGCTTTCCCAAATATATTCTAACATTGTGCTAACATATTTCCAATAGGGATGAAGGGAAACAAAATACCAATTACATCCCATCCAAAATACCAACCCATCCATGATATAAGCTGTTTTGTGCAAAACTAGCCATACAGATGAAGTAAATGAAACAAGAAGGAGCTGAGACAAAAGGAAGGATGTTTCTGAAGACATTTCACCTTTTGATCCATCCATAATTCCACAAAGGTAGATAAATAATGATCGTAATCCCATTTGCAACAGAAGCTCATAACCATGATATAAACTGATACAAAGTGCAAAATCTCCTTCAATTATGCCCTGATGTATGCCCTGTGGAAACAAAACAGACACATCATTAAATCAGGAAGTTGATAAGCAGGAGGAATCATTTTTGTCATAAGAACTGCAGTATAAGATTGGCATCTGAGAAATGCGAGCCAAAGCACAAAACTAATGCACAGCGAGTAGGCTGTCTATCAAAACCTTCAGGAAACAGGTCACACAATTCTTAATGATCAGTGAAGGCAATCTTTTTCCACCTTCAAAATGATCTCCAAAATACCTGTATTATCTTCCAAGATGAGCTCATTACTTTCCGATGCAGCAACACTCAAAATCTGACAGCTGAACCATCCATCAGTATTTGGCAGTATTTCCAGCATGTCTACCCAGGCTAGAAAATTTAAGTCAGGAAAGTTGTCTTGCCTACTGTGAAGTGTCTTTCTCAATGTTCTTTAAGGAACACAGTATTATTTTTTTTTTAAGGTAATATTCTTCAGGTTTGCAAAATTTGAACACTCCATGACAATTTGCAGAAAAATAGGGGCAGTAATGTATTTTTGAGGGGAAAGTGTAAATTTAGCAGTCAGTAATTACAATCTAAGTTCTCAAAACAATTTCAGATTGGAAATGGAGTTCTTCATCTTTTCCTTAACTTTCCTATATCAGCATTAAGAAATGCTGAGCAAGTAGGCATATTTTATTCCAGGGCTACAAATAGAATGTTACAAAAGAAACTGCACTTAAAATGTATCAGGAAACTTTGTACACTGTGGAATATTACTATTTATTCACTACTTTAATAATGTGAAATAAATAAAGATATTTACCACATTTTGTGAAGACGGATTTTTTCTATATTGATCTCTTGCTAGAATTATCTGATACTTTGTAAGGCCGGGAATATCTCGCTTTGCTAAAACTCCTATTTTAATCAGGCGTCCAGCAAATGTTTCTAGCACCTGCAAACAAAACACAGAAACATACAAGAGCTGGGAAGGTATGTATATTTAGCCCTTTAAAGTAGTTTTATTTTTACAGATCTGACACAACAGAATACAAGCAGCTCATTTATTTTATTGGAAACATAGAATTTTTCAAAACAAACTGTATTAATTTCCAAATAATTTGTTCCTGTATGAGATGACAACCTGGTGCTCCGCCTCACCGCAAGGTTCTCTGTTATAAGGATGTTTCTAGGCTAATTTATAAAATTTTTTCTAAGATCAGCAGAACTATTACAACTTGGTTCCCTAAGGATTTGTGCCCTCCATCCCACAGACAAACACCCTCCTGCCCCCAAGACAACCCCATATCCATCAAATAACTGAGAAGTGGCAATACGCAGTGTGTTTTTGTAATCACACAAGTACTGACCGAGCAGAGAGGAAACGAAACAGGATGGGTAGCCAGCTACCGAACTCATGCTGCAGCTCCCTCTCTTACTGGTAACCCTAACTTCAGTGGCGTTTCAGTCTCAAGAAAACTTGTAGGCAAGTACTCATTTTTGAAAAGTCTAAATTACCGCAGGTGAAGGACTAGCCAACACATTAGAAAGTTGTGTGTGGAAGGGATGGGAGTCAGGAGACGTGAGCAGAGAGGAATGAGCACCTGGCAGATGGGCCTAGCACAGCAGCATGCCCCATTTTCATCAAAAGCCATGCCAAAAGACACTTTGTTTTTATACATCACATGTACCTGCTTTCCACAACGGTGAAACAAGGGAATTGACCTGCACTAATTCATTTTAATCCTGTTTTTCCTCTTTGTTTCTCAGCCTTAGGTGGTCAGGCTTTTTTTCATAGACTTAGTTTTGCATGAGTGCTAACTCTGTAATAATTGGAGTAATCAGATTTGTTCTACAAAAATTACTTACAATCTGTTGGCCCACTTGGCTAGTAGCACCAAAACCATCTTAGTGCACAATAACAAGCTTCTCCAAAGGCAGTCTTGACTTAGTTTGACAGCATGTAGTTCCCGATAGCTGCTTACATGCATACAGCAATTCCCAAGTTTTCTGGGCATTGTAACACCAGTTCAGCTGAACTGCACTAAGAAGGCTATAGCATAGCAAATGTCTAATCCCTTTATTGCTGTTCTTTCAGCCCACTGAAAATCAAGTCCAACTGAACCGATAAAAACAGGTCTAACTTTCAGGCCTCAAACAATACTGATCTAAGTATGTCTTCAGCTTGCAAAGACAAAATGCCCTAACAGGAAAAGAAAGTCAACTGTAAAAGTGCAATGCATGTTTACACGCTAAGTAAAAACACTCCATTTCTCTTCTTCGCACGTTTAGCGTATGCTGGGTTTTTAGAGCCTGTTAGGGTGCACAAATATTATTAAGAATCACGCTCTAATTACACCCTGTCAATGCAGTGGCAGCTTAGTTTAACTTCTGCTCTCTGCTTGCTTTGATTATTTTTATAGTTTGGTACTCCTTTAGCTTCTTACTCTGTGCACAGTGCCTATGAGGCATTAAGTGGCAAATCCTGAGAAAAGGGGTGGGAATAATTGCCATCGTCAATTACAGCAGCATTAATCCCCCAAAGAATCAAAAATGCAAAGAGAACTTTGGAAGGGTGAAGGAGAACTTGTGAAAGCACCAGCCAAACTGGGGAAACAATGTGCTGGGGAATTTCCACATTGCCCACTCCATGCCTGCAGGTCTTTCAAAAACAGCTAGCTGGAGTCCGGAGGCTAAGCAGATTACAACAGATAAAGGCTGCTGAGGAATAATAGAAACAAAGCCTAAATTCTGAATGCTCTGGTGCATCTTAGGTTGCTCCTCTTCCCTACTCTGGGCCTTCAGACTGGGATACCACATCTCAGGCAGCTTGTCACTTTTGCTCAGAGGAGCGTGTGGACGTGGCATTGTGGGATGTGGCTTGATAGGCATGATGCTGTGCGGTGTGAGTGTTTTTTGTGTGTGGGTGGTGTGTTTTTTGGTTTTTTGTGGTTTTTTTTTTTTTTTTGTAATGGTTGGACTTGATGATCTTACAGGTCTTTTCCAACCTTAGTGATTCTGTGAACCCAGCTCAGCTCATCTGCTCCCAGCTAGAGGGGAAACAGGCGATGCCCACAGAGCAGCTGGGAGGCCTCTGGGAGCAGCTCCAAAGGCCCGACAGTGCCGGACGGTGCTGAGGAGCACTGCCCACTCCGTGTCTCTTGGGGGAGTTGATGTCAGACCAGCCCTGCTGACTGAACGCCCACCTGCACCGAAGAGCCCCCAGGCACCTCTGAAGAGACCCCAAGCACCTCTGAGCCCCGTCTTCAGGTTTACTTTCACCTACAGGGAGCCTGGGTCATGGCCTCACACGGCTCCCCAGGCAAAGCAAAGCACAGTCAAGAGACTCGTCCCGAAGCATTCCTGCTAATTAAGACTAATGGCTTAATTAGACCAAATAAACCACTAACAACATGCAAACACTAACTGGAAACTACAATATTGCTAGGAATTTCCGGAGGAAAGGAAAAGAGAAAGAGGAAAAAAAAAGAAAATCAAATGATCTTTTCTTAAAATACAGTCAAAAACATTCACTAAGCCACTTGGAAGTCTAAATGCACAAGAAATTAATTTTTCATATTTGGTGTAGTTTTAAGAGTTTAAGATTCAAAACTTTGTTTTTTACCAAACAGTTTGTTATTGTCATGTTGTTTTTAAATCTGGCCTGTATCTGACAAGTCACTTTAAAAGGACAGAGACAGAAATGTCTGTGCCAGCATAAAAAAAAAAGAGGTATTAAAAGAAAAGAAAAATGTTGATCATGCAAGGGATAACTCAGTGCTTTTTATTTTAATGGGATACAACTGAAATAGTACTTTATCCTCGCATCAAACCCTAAACATGAGGACACTTGAAATGCTGAAGATCAAGCTTAAACTATGTCTCAAGTAGTGGAAATGGAGCCAGTCTCTGAACACAAATATGTTTTCTCTAGAAAAGAAATTAATGTTTTCATTAAAAAGTAATGCTGACGTAAGTATAATATTTCAGCACTGGTTTATTATTTCCTATACTTGTTGCATAGTTTTTTTTTAAAAGAAATTTCCATTACATGTACTTTTATGTTTTATCCCTTGACCTAGTTTATAACATATAAGAAAGTTATATTGTCACTGTTTGCTCAACGTACACCCCTGTCTGATTTAATCATCTTCTGCAAAACAAACCAAGGAAGACTATTATGAAAGACAGCAGGATCCAGTCACCTGGAGCTTCAAAACTAATAAGGAACAGTAAACATAACCTACTTAGAAAAGATACAGAAACAAGCCCTACTCGGAGTGATTACATTTATCTTGCCTCTGTACCTTTATTTTTAATTAAAAAGATAATACTTCTGGAAAGCGTCCTCAAACTTTCCAAAACATTTAAGTGTTACGTTACCCATTTAAAAACAGAACCGTAGAATTAATTTCAATTAATTGCTTACTAGGACTCATGGCTTTTTCTAGCTCATTAAAGTGAGTTCAAAAAGCTGACAGATTTACTAACGAGATATATATAAGACAACTGGTAAAGTTATCCCATACTGCACTGAACTTTACAAGAACATACAGGTTTTCACTGAACAAAATATCTTCCCCAGCAAGTCACGCTGATTTTTTGAAGCTTGTACCCAAGATTAGCTTAGGACCTGCTGTTTGGAGCTGCGACATTACAAGCGGAACTGGCAAGGCAAAGAACTGTTACTGTTTCAGCTATACCTCGCTAAAAACTTCCATTAATCTGTTTTCTCTTGGCACAATAAAAAACAAAGGCTCTAAACAAATGACCTGGCCTAATTATTTGGCAAAGCATGCTTGCAAATCTGTAATAAAAGAAAAACAAGGAATCTCCCATGCATAAATAACTGTTTGCATTGCATTTCTTTCAGAGTAGAGAAGGAGGGGTTTGAGAGAAACCAGCCACTAAGTAGACTGTATCTTCACAAAACAAAGACTGAGGAGGTCCACTTCTATCCACTGGAAAGGCGAAGTGCCAGGAAGCTCTCCACAGTGCTCCCAGCCCCAACTGACAGACCTGACCAGGTTTATACAGTCACACTGCGCTTAAACAGAGCTGCCATTTCCCCTTCACCTCCTTCCCCTGCTCTCCCAACTCAGCTGGCTCCAGCATTTCCAATGCACAGTATGTCACTGTGCTGGTTTTGGCTGGGATGGGGTTAACTTTCTTCATAGCAGCTAGTATGGGGCTGTGTTTTGGATTGTATGGGGCTGTGTTTTGGATTTGGGCTGGAAACAATGTTGATAAAGCAGGAATGTTTTAGTTACTGCTGAGCAGGGCTCACACAGCACCAAGGCCTTTTCTGCTCCTCACCCCACCCCACCAGCGAGTGGGCTGGGGGTGCACGGGAAGTTGGGAGGGAACACAGCCGGGACAGCTGACCCCAACTGACCAAAGGGATATTCCATACCATATGACATCATGCTCAGTATATAAAGCCGGGGGAGGAAGAAGGAAGGTGGGGACATTCGGAGTAATGGCGTTTGTCTTCCCGAGCAACCGCTACGCGTGATAGAGCCCTGCTTCCCTGCAGATAGCTGAACACCTGCCTGCCGACGGGAAGTGGTGAATGAATTCCTTCTTTCGCTTTGCTTCTCCGCGCCGTGTTCTTTGCTCTACCTATTAAACTGTTTTTATCTCAGCCCACGAGTTTTCTCACTTTTACTCTTCTGGTTCTCTCCCCCACCCTACCTGGGGGGAGTGAGTGAGCGGCTGTGTGGTGCTTAGTTGCCAGCTGGGGTTAAACCACGACAGTCACAGACCCCTTCCAAACGTGCTGGGGCAGGCGCAGAATTGGTGTGCAAAAAAATGAGACTACGTTGTGTGTCGGTGAGGTAACATCACACGTACAGCTGTGCGGGAACCTTAACATGCCCCACTGACACACTGGTCTGCCTTAACCAGGGACCACTAAAACCGGGAGTATGGAAATAACACAAACAGCTCCAGAAGACAAATCCAGGTTTTTGTTGTGGTCGTGCACCACATGGACATCACGCTGCTCCTGCTCTCTGCTCCAGATTTTCAAATTTTCAACAAAGGGAGTGAAAGAAGACAAGAAAAGGAAAGAGGGGACTTCTTCAGGCTCTGGCCCCACCACCCATAGCTGGAAAGCCAGCTCAGAAAGTGTATTTATCACAAGTCTTCACAACAGAGTTGTGATCATACTGTCCTGGGGGAGAGCAAACCAGTTGTTCAGGAAGGCATGAAAGCAACCAGGGTCTTCTACAGCTCCAGGGAAAAGCAGCCTCAGTGAAGGTTAGATGAAGATCTAGAGCATTCATTGTTTTGTTGTAGGACTGAAACGAGAAAGGTTTAGGTTTCACACAGTGTGCTACCTTGAGAAGTGTCAGTGTGATAAATTAATATTCCTAAAAGTAACTTCCAGGAGGAAGTCCCAGGAACAAACCATGTTTAGTCCCTGCCAACTGTAACTCCAGGTTGAGTGAAAGAGTCCTGAGACTCCATCAAAAAAGAAAGTACCCAGGGTGACGAAGCCCAGCGGCAATCAGAGGACCAGCCAGCCCCATGGCTGTAGGAGCGTGTCTCACAGATGAGCTAGGGCAGCTTACAGATATCCTTTACCCGACTGCAAAGAAACTTCTCAGGCACACAGAGTACATAAAGTTTATGTACAGACTAAGACCAGTTTATTGTAAGATTTGATGAAGCCTCTCAAATCACAGTATAGTACACCAAAGAAGGGAAGGATGACAATTACTAGAAAAAGATGTGGATTTATGACAGAGAAGGAAACTGAGAAAGGTATATGGAGCTACAACTAGTGGTCAGTTTTAGCTATTCTCCCTGTAAAATTTCGGAGGCATGACAAAGACAAACAAACTCTAAACACGAAGGAGAAAAGTGCTATTTTGTGGAAGCTTTCTACTGATGTTTTCTTACCTTCCCAATAATGAAAACAAAGCAACAGGGACACAGCAGGGTACAGTGTTTTTAAGCTGACCTTATAATTCTCCAAAACCAATACTGATCAACCTAGTAATGATCTTGGCACCTCTGAAAGTTTTGTTTTCAAGTTTATATTAACTCATACAGACAGTGCACAGTCTTCCCAGTCTCCAGTGATCTGTTACACATTGAACATATACTGTTCTTCCCAGAAAGCTGGTATTCACCAAAAAGATACAATAGTTTGTCCTCTTTTAAGATCTTGGGTTTTCTCCTATTACAGCGTTTTTCACTTCTTGAAAGTTGCAAAAAAAGACGACCTACAGTTTTTACTTTTCAATTAATTTCACCGAGACCATTTTTACTCTTTTACTTGAGGAGTTATAAGAAAGAAGTGGCTTTTCTATATCAATCTGCCGTTCAGTAAGAGTAAATGTCATCACGTTGCCACAGGACAGAAAGAAGCATCCTACTGAGGATGTTTCATATCCTCAATTTGCAAGGCTGAATATTTGTTTTTCTTTTATATTCAGAGATATATAACCTGCCAGAAAAGCACCAAGAATACAGCACTACCAAAACTATATTCTCTCAAGAGTGACTGTTTATTAGCCAGCAGTCACACACAAAATTAACAAGTTGGGGGGGAAAAAAACAAATACAACAAAAATCAGCCTTGTTCAACTCTAGTAAAAATCAGATACTCCAGCAGTCTGAGCTGACAGCAGCATCTAGACACAGACCACGATACATCTTCAGTACTCTATCAAACATAGCCCTTTGTACATAATTACTAAGCACATCACAAACCAAAACCAAACCAAATACACACAAACAGGATCTTAAACTCCTACCAGCCCCTTTCTCACAGGTAGCCAGCGAATACTCAGTGGCATTTCTCACAAATACAGAAATTTGGCTCTGGTTTTAGACAATTTTTCTGGTTGTTGTTTTTTTGGGGTTTTCTTTTTCCATCTCCAGCAACAATGTTTAGCAATCCTCTAAACAGAAATAATTTCATTTAGGCAACTATTTATTCTCACAATTAATGCTTGAACAAAAGACTTGGGACTGTTTTCTGTGAGAAAATGACACAAAACTGGGAGAAGTGGTGGACACAGCGAAGGCTGCGCTGCCATTCAGCGGGACCTGGACAGGCTGGAGAGTTGGGCAGAGAGGAACCTTCTGAAATTCAACCAAGGCAAGTGCAGGACACTGCACATGGGGAGGAATAACCCCCTGCATCAGCACAGGTGAGGGGCTGACCTGCTGGAGAGCAGCTCTGTGGAAAGGGACCTGGGAGTCCTGGGGGACAACAGGGTGACCATGAGCCAGCAACGTGCCCTTGGGGCCCAGAAGGCCAACGGCATCCTGGGGTGCATCAAGAAGAGTGCGGCTAGCAGGGCGAGGGAGGTTGTCCTCCCCCTCTACTCTGCCCTGGTGAGGCCGCGTCTGGAGTACTGGGTCCAGTTCTGGGCTCCCCAGTTCAAGAAGGACGGGGAGCTGCTGGAGAGGGGACAGCAAAGGGCTACGGAGATGATTAGGGGAGTGGGACATCTTTCTTATGGGGAAAGGCTGAGGGACTTGGGTCTTTTTAGTCTGGAGAAGAGAAGACTGAGGGGGGATCTTATCAGTGCTTATAAATACTTAGGGGTGGGTGCCAGGAGGATGGGGCCAGTCTTTTTTCAGTGGTGCCCAGTGACAGGATGAGAGGTAACGGGCACAAACTTGGTCATAGGAAGTTCCATCTAAACGTGAGGAGGAACTTCTTTCCTTTGAGGGTGGCAGAGCACGGGAACAAGCTGCCCAGAGAGGTGGTGGAGTCTCCTTCTCTGGAGATATTCAAAACTCGTCTGGACACATTCCTGTGCAACCTGCTCTCGGTGACCCTGCTCTGGTGGGGGGTTTGGACTAGATGATCTCCAGAGGTCCCTTCCAACGCCCATCATTCTGTGATTCTGTAATTATTTATGCAGGATAGGCAGAAAAAGAGCCTCTACACATCGCCTCAGAAAGTCAGCTCTTCTCAAGAATAATGGTTTCCTGGAAGAAATCTTCAAGAGCCAGGATGCCCTCACTTGGCAGTAATAATCCAACTTCCAGAATTACGTGGAAAATTCCTTACTCAAAAAACTGAAGTCAGTGTTTGCACTGTACTAAAGCGTAATTTAAGACACTAACTATGACATGGATCGATTCATGTTGTGCCTTACTTCAAGGTACCTAGCCACAGAAATGTAGCTGCCCCATGAAGAAAGTTCAACAGCATCTTTGTGAGGGAAGTCTACTAATTGTCAGAAAATAGAGACCACTTCAGCATGTTTTCAATGAATCTTGTGATTCTGTACACTAGGTAGTTGACCATGAAATCAAATCACCAGACAACCAAACCCTGAAGCAAGTATCATCTCCAACATTTGTCAAGGATTTGCCTGCTCAGTGAATTTCAGGTCAGAGAAGAGTCCGTGATGCTGACACATTGCCCACAACTAAGAGGCCAAACATCCTCACAGTGGAACTAGCTGCCTCACTTACTGCAACCAGTGCATTCCACTTTTCTGCAAAAGGACCCCTCATGCTAAATTCTCTAGGAAAGAACTGTTCTCTGAGGACATTCCCACTGGCAGTTGTTCCTCCATTTGAAAATTCTCCAAGAAACGACAGTCCTTGTCTGGTCAGCTTTGGCTGACAGATGGAACACTTTATAGGAACAGCAGGATTTCAGTCTGTGGTGTCAGAAGTACAGGGTCAGGACTTGCACGTTCCTAGCTTCTAAGGCAATTAATACTTCACTGCCACATCAAGATCAGCCTCTGGGGTTAGGTAACCAAAGCCTGGGAGAAAGATACTGATCAAAAAAAAAAAAAAAAAGGGGGGGGGAGGGAAGATTAAGCACCACATCAGAGTCAACAGTTACATCCCTAACCTTTGGTCTCCTCCTGGAAGCATCTCAACAGTGTACAGGAGAGGGCTATTTTCTAATTATTCTAAAAGCCCACAGGTTCCCCTTTCTTGCCTGCACAAAAAAGGACCACAACACTTATTTCACATTAAAGTTGGAATGAAAGAGAACTATAAATAGAACCCTGTGCTCCACACAGACCCCCAATTCAAATTCAGATCCTGCTTTAATTGTCATAGCCAACCCCATAACAGGTCTGCTCATCTAGCTCTTTCTCGTACAGGCTTGCCTCAGCAATGGCAAAATTATACAGCTGTCAACTTCCAAAGCTCGACTTTCAATAACAAAATGACCCATGGATTTTGCACTCCTAACTGGAACCAGTTTGGAATGACCTCACAGACACTCCCGATAAAATGAAAGACCTGTCTTTCAAGCACGGTTTGAAAATACTAAAAGAAAGTCACAATAAACAAGGACTAACAGGACATGAAGAGCAGTGGGGAAAAAAGATGATGAACAGCTAGGAAAGAGAGCATGAGTTAATAGTGAAAAAAACATACGGAACACAAACTTCTTCAAGATCTATACTGCTTGGATCCTACAGCACCGGGTGAAGCTACAGCGCATCAGGACTGCTAGCAAAGCAGCGCTGGCCGTGTGCAGGCACCCCCACGCCGGAGCTCTGCTCCGCCAGCCCTACGCCGGACGGCGCACGGGAGCGCAGTGCGGGATGGGGGGGGCGCCGCACCTCCCTCCCTCCCTCCCGGCACTGCCCCGGCGGCGGGCGGGCAGAAGCGGGGGCCGCCCCTGCCCGTGCCGGCGCTCGCCCCCCCGCCCTCAAATCCCCGGGCAGGGCGAGCCCTTCATAAAGCGGCGCGGCGGCGGCAGCGCGCCCAGCCCGCTCCCCGGCCCGGCGCGATGGAGACGGGCGGCTGCCGCATGGGCGGCGCGGAGCCGGGCGCCCCGGCGATGATCACGCTGGAGGACCTGGACGGGATGGCGGAGGAGAGCCCCGACTCGGCGTACCACAGCAACGGCAGCAGCCTGGAGGAGGAGGCCGAGCGCATGGAGGACGAGGAGCAGGAGCGGCTGCTGAGCTACTGGCAGAGCGTGGGCAGGGGGCACCAGGTGGACGTGCCCCGGGGTAAGAGCCGGCCGGGGCGGGCCGCGAGCGGGCAGCGCTCGGGCCGGGCTAAGCCGCTTACGCCCGCAGCAGCCCGCTGGGCTTGAGGGGGATTAGGGAGGCGGTATTTGCGAGCTTACCGGCCGGTGCCGTAACCTTCCCAGTTATTTCTGACCTTCAGTTGCAGGGTGTCCCTCTCGGCAGCTCCGTGGGCTTCACCGATGCTGGTGACGGGCTCCCCAGCGGCAGCTCCCGCACGCGTTTCAGGCGGGGACCGGGGCGGTGCTGGCCGGGCCCTGCGGTGCCACGGCAAGGCGCCGACACCTGCAAACCTCCCCCTTCCCCTGAGGGAGCCTGCCCTCGGGGCTGGCAGCCGGCTGCGCCCCTAGAGAGGGTGCGGGGCAGGGCCGGGAGGATCACGGGCCCCCGCGGCCCTCCTTCACCTCCCCGGCCGCCCCTCGGCCACGCCAGCAGCGAGGCTGCCCCTGGAGAAGGGGTTAGGGCTGCGTCCCGCTGTCCGGCGGAGACGTGCGGCGATACAGCACCGGGTATCGCAATAAACGCCCGTCGTCGTTCTGTACGCTTCTGATACACAGAAACCTGAGCTAAAGCTTTTCACAGGGTGACTCAAAAGATTCTTCTAACTTAGAGAAGCAGCTGTAGTAGTAGGGGATTGACCTATTTCTACTAAAAAGGACTGACGTGAGTTTTCAGTCTTAATTAAATATTGAATTGACTACCTGCAAAAGCATTCTTCTTAAGAATATCTCCTGTAGCTATCCAAAAGGTTAGTTCTTTAAAAGACGGTTGAATTGAAAGATGGCATAGAGTAAACAAGTAAATGGATCGACTTTGCTTTTTGACAGTAAGCCTCCCAGGCTTATCTTATTAAAAAAATGTTTCTTTTCAATTTTAAGAAAGACTGAAGTATCTGAAAGACTGTAACAAGTCAGGTAGCTCATAACAAGCAGCAGAGACTAACTGCAAACTTAGCTCATTCAGAAACTGCAACTCATCTGCACTCTTCTGCCTAGAGGAGTACAGAGAGATCTTTAGCATCACTACTGTTCAGATAAATCACCTTCTAAGAGGACAGGAAGCAACAAAACCTTGAACAACAGACTGCACTAGACACCACCAAAATGAAATGACTTATTTAAAAACTTTTTCTATATTCCAACACAGCAAAGAGGGTACAACCTCCTTTCAAGTCATGCCTAGAAGTCTCATCTCATCTTTCCAATGTTTTAACAATGAAAATTAAGACCCCATCAGGTACTGAAAGAAGGGCGAGGTCAGTCTTAACAGAGTTCTCAGGCTTGCCTCGCTCTCGCTGTCCCCTTAGGAAAGGTCTTTGTGGGCCCTGCGCCAGCAGTGTCACCCCGTAGTTTCAATACGCACTCCAGCAGCCATGGGTTTGTGTCTGTGATCTGTGCACCAAATCTGACAGCTTCGGGTTCTACGGGGGCACAGAGGGAGGGGGAGAGGAGAGGGGCTCCCTATTTAAGACATGCACAAGTAAGGCATGAACAGGTGGATGCTGAGTTACTCCTGAAGATTAGCTTTGTGTAGCAGAAACCAAGATTCCTTCCCACAAAATTATCTCATATTCTGATACATAGTGAAACAAGGCATTGGAATTCTTAAGATTTCTTAGGCTGGATACGAAGTCTAGGAAATAGGTCAAAAGTACTAATTTAGCACATTTTAGTTATTGTTTATAAAAGGTTTATTCTGTAACTCCGAGCAAGTGTTACAAAAAATCTAAATAGAAGGTGTTTTCTTCAGATATTGTCCAGGGCTATATGTCAAGAGTAGACCACATCCCAACTAGAACAGCCTAAGAGAGTTTGCCAGATTAGTTTACGTGGTCCATCCAAAGATCAAGCTAACTGTTAATATCCATGTTTAGTATCCAGCCAGCTAAAGTGTACCTGAGCCTCAGGGAAGACAGGAAACACAGGATGACTTTCTGGGAGAAATCCTGCTTGTCAGTAGGGAGCAGACCGCCTCTCTTGACTAGTGTGCCCCATCCAAGCAGCTGCTGTCACTGAAGCCATGATGTGAGAATATACAAGAACTTTACTCGGCTGACTATTGACTGCCAGCCTGGTACATGTGCAGACAGAGCATTCAAGACCTTAACAACAGAAAGTATATTTCCTATAGTCTAGTGGTAAAGTCTGCAAAATAAGAACGTTACCACCCCTCTCATCAATAGTTCTGGACTGCCACAAGCTCTGACACCTGTTTTGTTCTATGGTGGCAATATACCTTTCAAAAAGATTACTTGCTTTGTAGCTTTTGTTAGCACCTTTTAAGTGTAACAGGAACACTGCAAGCATTCTAAAAATACCTAAGATTTTGTGAGATCTGAACAACAGACATTTATATGGCTGCCATTTCAATTTATCTCTGTTAACAAGATCTTAATCTATAGACTGACTGGCCTATGCCAAACCTTGCAACAAAAAGGTAAAAGAAAATTAAAGGTCCAGGAAGCTATAATCTAACTTTCTTGGCTTGAAAACTCCATTTTGTCTACTCCCAGTAGAAGAAGAAAACATGCTACAGCAGTTAATTTTAAATTTCTCAATTCTAATTTCAATATAAGAACATTCATTAACAAGCAAGCTCAGGAAAGTTGCTACCCATCAAAACCATCTACTTGCTAAAGCATAAAGTCGTCTTAAGATACTTAGTGTACAAAGCAGCACGCTCTGACGTCAGGTACCCAGGCTCCAGATCAAACTTTCGATCTGGAATGGCAGGTTGTTTTCCATCAATTCCAGCGTGCCCTCCCTGCTGAGGTTACTTCACGTAAGTGTCAGCAAGGCTCTGCTGGTAGAGAGGCTGCTGGACAGCAGTAGCATCTGTTGGTTGAAAGAGGCGTGAGGGGAAGGACTGCAGCGTCTCCATCGCTGGGTAATCCCAGTGATGCAGCCTCACGCTGAAGCCCGCCCCAGCCCAGCACTGAGCCTGCTTCCACGACAGCACTCGCCAACACCTCCCAGAGCTGTCTCCCGATTACTCTCTCCGAGGTGTGTGTCTAGTGGTTCTTTTCAGCATGAAGGTTTTGGTTCCCAGCATTATAAAGGCCGTCTCCTCTACTCTAGAATGACAAAGTTATGTGTGCGTGCACATTATTTAAGGGCACAGCTGACAAGTACATTCCACTTCAGTGACACTCCCAGCAGGTCCGATCAGACACAAATTAAGACATGCCACAATTTAAATACTGTTCAATCTAGTTGCTATGCACAAGTCTTGTCAGATGTGCCTTATCTATATAAATCCCTTTGTAAAGATTCGCCTCTTTCACAATACCTACCTAGAGTAGCAACTGTAATCACAATTTTGAAATTTAATTTAAATAAGCCTTTACCTAGCTACACTGCTACAGCTCATCTTGCCTTGTTTTGTCACACCAGTATTCAAGTTTGCAAGCTTGGACCGACAGACATGTCAAGCAACTCACTTGCTTTTGGGCAGTATAATATAAGTGTTGTCCAGGTTAAGGTATTTATAAACCAAATGTTAATACTTTCATGCCTGACAGCATGGATTCACAAACTGAAGAATAAAACTCCTGAAAGGACTTTAATTAGTTGTAATCCCTGCCCTATGCATTAATAAGGAAGAAAATAAACCCACACAGTTACCAATAAAGGAACTGAAAAATAGTGTTAACATTTCTAGAGTCCTAAAGTGTTTTCTAATTCTTGAGTACCCTGGAAAATTCAGTGCTGAAGTCTAATCTACTTTTATTTTTCTCTCAGCCTCCAAAGATATCAATTTTACATGTCAGTTATTACTTACATTTGTAAATGTTTCCCAATGACTTTTTTTAAAAAAAGTTTAACTAAAGTGTAGCTTTCTCCCCTTTATTAAAAGGTTCTTTAGTATTCCAAATAGTTTTAAAGCTAAAACCCCTGCACTGGATGCCAGGAGATGTAGGTTTGATTCCCAGCTCAGCTACGGATTTACTGAGTGACCTAGGCCAAGTTAATTCTCCTGCATCTTAATTCTCCTCTTCTCTGAAACATGGATAATACTCTCTTCCCCCCTCATCCTGCCTTTTCCCCTTCAGATACTGAAGCACTTAAAACGCCCAAGAGAAGGCCTCTTATTTCAGTTGAAACTTCCGTCCTTTTCATGCATGTCTGATATATACCATGAGGTAGTATGGCAGAAATTCACATCCAGACTTTCAAACACTGTACATAAAAATTAAGCTTCTAATCCTCTATCGAAGTGCACAAATGCCTACATTACTTCAACTTTGAAAGGCAAGGGACTAACTCTTTTGGAAGAGAGGCTTTCCATTCCTAAGACTAACCTTATATCCAGAGTTTCCAAGCTTGTCTGCTAGGGATCAATTTCTAAGCAGAATTTATTTATGAACTGCAGGCAGAATGGATATCAAGGCAACTGCAGTTGCAAATACACCTAATCCAACCATATTTAAATGATGAAACTGTAGAATAACAGAAGTACTAGAATATGCTAGTATTATATATGCAAGTATAATATATTTGTTCTTTCTATCCATTTGAGCTTGGCTGGAAATTGTCACGGTTAATACAGACTGAATGATTGCTAGTATCACTACATCTAGAAACAGGATAGGTTTGCTATTTAGTTTCTTACAAAACCTGAGAATCATTTAAAAAGTCACAGCTCATTTCAGTTCCATCTCAGCATTGGTAAGTAAGCATGCAGGTGCTTAGAGTTCTTCAACAATAGTCAAGCATTAACACTCTCCTTCACATAAAGGTCCGCCACCAAAATGTGCGAGCTCAGACCAGAAGTGATGACACATGTTAGACTGTACTCCAAGCCCCTCTTGTTCCAAAGGGCAAGACAACAGACAACAGCCAACATAAGCAGCATGCAAAACACACGGTGTCCCTATTAGTCAAATAAAGTTGGTATGTTCCATTTAATCTTTACTAGTGCTTTATGGTAACTATGACTATTTGAGAACATGGAACCACTGTATTTCTTTCTGTCAGGTGTAATGGAACCTGACAAACAGAACACAAATTATGAAGCGTGCTTTGCTCTACTCCCACCTTTATATAAGTTATGTTTCAATTTTGCTGGAATGTTAGTATTCACTCTAAGTCAACAGTCTTCTGCCCCTTCCAAACTGAAATAAAACCTTTCATCTAATGTACTTGGTATCTAATCAGACAGAACATACCTATAAAAGTACTACACAACAAAAAGCAATTGTGTTAACACAAATCTATGTTCTAGTTTCTTTGTTAAACAATCACATCTTAAGATACAGTTCTTCAGTGAAGTATACATTGAGGAATTCTAAGTTTCCTCATCTTATGTTTCTTTAACGTAACAGACACTTTTCTCCTCCCTCGTCTATAGTTTCTGCACTTCGATCCCCTGCCACACCCCACCTTCACTTTCTCCCCTCCAGCCTAAGTACATCGGGTTCTCCCAGCCCCTTCTGCACTTTGTCCTGCCCTAACCAGCTGGGTGGCCTCCACCAAAGTATCTCGAGTTCATCAGGGCCATTGCTGTACCATGAAGTCCCAAACCAGGCATGTGAAAAGCAGCTTCATGAGCACCAAACAGAACAGTCGCCTGCCCTGACCGGCTGGCTGCAGTCTTGCTGATACAGCCCAGTGTGTGTCCTGTTCTGTGAAGCCTCCTTCTGAAGCTGCAAAGTTCATGTTCTCTTCTATTTCTTAATGAAGACATTTGTTCACCTTTTATTTTGAAATCCTCCCCTCCTGTGAGGTCTTACTAGAAGGGCTTGCATTAAAAAAAAATAAGTATTATGCAATTCACTTAAGACCCAGAATTCCACTTTGCATACACAGAAGCTGGATGACCGCAGCATCACAGCTGGAACGCACTCTCCATCAGTTTCAGCTAGAACACTCCCAGAGATTGCAAGCAGCCGTGAATCGCAGAGAGAAGCGGTGTGGTAGCTGGGCAGCAGTAACCGCAGAGCTACCCAGGACACCGGGCTAACATCCCAGCCTGTCGCACCGCGCCAGTGCCTCAGGCACCATGGCTTCTGAGTGACAACACCAGCCTCACACCCCGACGTATATCTTTACTAACGAGTAGCACTGAAATGTGCATAGTATCAAATGCTAAAGTAGAATATTAGACGTAACACATCTTTTGGAAATTACAAAGTTTCCACAGTAGTAGTTCCTTGAACCTGTGAATAAAAGCTGCCAACTCAATTTACTTCTGCGTGTGGATACACATTAATCTAACACTGAAAGAGCTGCTAGAACTGGCAACATCTGCACAGAGCCAGAAAACTGGGCACCGCCAGAAGTTTTCTATAGATGCTTGTGTAATTGCAATACAGGAGGAGCGGGAGGGTGAAATCTGTCCCTAACAGTACAGGCACAGAAGGCAGTTAACCTTTCCTGTAAATATTGAAGAGCAAACTAAACATCATAAACACAAAGTCGCCAGAAGTTTAACTAAGAGAAAGTAAACGAAACACATTCATTCTTATTTCTACAGCTTCATGTCTAAAATTGGAATTGTGTTATTTTATTGCAGACATGGCAGAGCCAATTCAGCAGCTGACTAGAAATAACAATCCCCAGGAGAGACAGACCATCCCGTTTACTCTGATCCAGCGCAAAGAAAAGGTACCATTTGCCTCCCAGTCAAGGTTTTAACAGTGCTTTCAGTATTCGTACCTAGCTTCCAAAAATATGTTTCTTTATAAAATTATTTTAACCATTTAGGATTTTTAACATTATAAGGGCAAAGCATTATAACTGGATAACTACATTTTATTTTTAACATCTCACCATTTTTACATGTGTGAATTTTTCTTTTTTGTAAGGTAGAAACTAGAAGGAATGGCAGATGTCCAGGAATTACAGTCTTTGTGAGATTTTATAATTAATTTAACAAAACCCCCTCATATTCTGACATTTGAAATAAAATGCCTATTTTCTTCATTTAAATCAATGCATTATTCTTCTTTACACAATCATGTTAATAAAACCTTAGCAAAGAATACCTAAAAGAGATTAATATCTGAATTTAAAACTAACCATGTACTTTTGTATCATGGGTCATTATCAAACAAAGCAGCAATTTGCAAATCCATCTTACCAAAACCATCTTATCCTCTAATGAAAAGTTGAAATTGATGTCCCAAAATTGTTTACAGCTCAGGAAATGTGCAACCAAGTGTCTAACCTTAAATACATGAAAAAACAAGAAAGTCTTTACTAACCATATATGAAGAATTCTTGTCACATTTCTTTCAAATAGATCTATATAATTCAAATTTATAAATATCACAATTTGATTGAGTGTATTTCATGTAAACAGTTTGGGACTCCTGGCTATTTATGTTGTAATTAAATCCTTGAAAGCAATTTGTCAGTACTACTGTAATAACTGCAGATAAAAAATTAAGGTTATTCAGTGTTAATTGCAACTGAACATTTTATACTGCAAGTCCAAAAGATGACAGTTCCTTATTTTAAAGGAGAACTACCTAGAAGTCTGCTGAAATAAATTTTGGTCTAAGATCAGCAGCATATCCCTTCTTGATTTATATGAGGAAGGACTGAAATTCACGTTTCTTTCAAGATCATTTCACTGACAGCTGAGAAAAGATGCAATTATTCTTGTACTCAGGTAAGATGCATACACTGCATTGGTTTTGGATATCTACTTACTATATGCCAGCTTGGACCCTGAAATGAAGCGCACGTGAACTAAGTATTACACAGAATGTGCTTAAGGTACAACTGACACTGAGACTTAAAAATCATACCTCGTGCTTGCCATTCTCCTGGTCATGCACCTAGAGAAGCTGATTTCTTTATGCTATAAGTAAAGCACTGAAATATTGTTTGACTTTTATTTGTTTGCTTGGGTTTTTTAGGTGATTAACATAAAATACACAATTATTATCTTACTGTGTTTGCAGCTTGGAGATCTGCTTTATGAAAAACGTCAGTATGGAAAGGCCAAGTGGGCTTGTATAAAAATGAAAGAAAAACAGTACGAACAGAGCATATGCCTCGGATTCATGAAGCTTATGAGGTACATTTGTGAGCAGAATTCCTCAGGTAATTGGTACAATTCTACGTTAAAGTTAAAACATTGTATTTATGCACTAGCTCCTCCTAATTGGGAAGATACTGTTATGAGCTTTTTCCAAATACTCCACCCTGTCTATATGGACATTTTCCTGTAATATAGCCTTTCCAGCAGAGTCTAAACCAAAGTGCTGCTCCCTCTGCATACATGCTAGGAGAGAACATCTGCAGGAAGTGATCACTGCTTCTAAGGGCATTGTGACCACTACAACTGCCTGGGAATGGACACTGGGAATGGCTATTTTTGTAGGCTGCCAGCGATAAATTACGCTTTCGCTACAGAATTTTAGTGGTTTAGTTTTCACAGCAGTACTGATATCACCTATTCTAAGAACCTATTCAGAATGTAATGCCAAAAGAGACCATGTTTTGCCTCCTTCATTTTAGTTTATGATACTTAACTTGTATGTGTCTGAACGCACACCAAAAATTTGTGTGGCTGAAGCATATCTTCCAGAAAGATAATCCAGTTTTAACTCAAGTACTTTAAAATAATGGCAAGTCCACCATGTCCTTGATAGCTTGTGCCTGCATGAAAAATGTGCACCTAGTTTCCAATCCAATTCAATCTAGTTTCAACTTCCAGCCATCAATTCTCATTTTTTTCATTCTCCAGTTGATTAAAAAGTATTGCAATGCCCAGCGTTTTGTTCTGTAGTAGTACATGTGTTGTAATCAAGTCAACCCTTAATTTTCTTTCCAAGAAACAAAAAACATTGATCACAAAAGCTTTTCCTTAATCAGGTATTTTCACTGCTCTCCCCATTCTTCTAACACTTCTAACATGGTTTAAAAGTAATTTTGGCTCCAGAACAGTGCAGTTTTGTTTTCAAACTGTGTACAGAAGCAAAGTTCCCACTCCTAGTCATCACTGATACCTGCACAGTCAAAATCACAACCTTTTCCTATAGCACTGCAAAAATATAGCAACACGTCTGATAACAGCAAATCCTAAATGAATTCACAATGCAGCCCTCTTGTCTTGCCGACGTTCTTTGTTCCAAATATTTAAAACATGACACAAGGTCAGTTTACAAGATAAATACAACCGTCTTAAGAAGTCAAACTCCTTGCCCTACATGAAGATAGGAGAGCTCACCAAATACTACATTTTAGACACACATGCACACATATTTGCACGTGTGGGTTTTAGCTATCTATGTACACACACACAAACTACAAAGCATAATAAAATGCTCCTTCCAACCTGGAATACACACCCCCATTGTCCAAAACATCCTACTGAATTCCTTTTAGCAATGAAACTCTGCTCTGTGGTACTCCCTTTATGTTATTCAGTACAAGTTCAGAAGTCAAGCACAGTATGTAGACCTTCTTTTGTCTTTTCTAAAAAGTCATGTATGTCTCCTCAGGACTGTACTTGGGGATAACAATACCCATTGTGACCATAGTCCATACAAATGAATCTCAATCGGAGATGACACAGTCCGTGACAGTAGCGTACTACCTGCCTGAAATGCTGCAGGATGAGCCACCTCATCCTTTTGACTCTGACATAACCATTGAAGAATGGCCTTCTACTATTGTTTATAGCAGGTAAGAAACATTTTAATTTTGTTCTAGTAAAAACTGTAAAAAGATGCAGTTTTCATTTGGGCATCTTGCATCTTTTAAATCAAGTTCTAAAAGATAACAAACAGTAAAACTTGATTTTTAGTAATCGTTAAAAGCTGCCTGCTTTATGACACTGGGATATTCACGAAATAATGGTTACCAACTTACTTGGGAAAATGATGCTTCTGTAAACGTGAGATACAATAGCATCTCAAAACACAGACTATTCTGTGTAGCTGGGAACAAAGTGTCTCACATATCACTGAAAATGTTAAGAAAAAACTGTTATCTGTTTGAGATCAGTCAAAGCCAGGTAGTATCATTTGTGAAACATGACTAAGTAATTTAGAAGGAGGCATTTCTAGGCTCTGGAAAAACTGTGGATTTTATGAAGAACTTGATATGAAATTGGTTGTTACAGGAGCTTCAGAGGAATCACCAATGAAGATTCTATAATGAGAGAAATAAACCTGTTGGCGGAAATTCTGGAGAGTCCCGAGTTATATTTGCAGGATACATTCATCATCGCAGGATATACAAATCCAGCTGCTGCCAATCGACACAACGAGATATGGTTCCTTCAAAGACCATAGCCTCCCATTTCTCATGTTTGTCCGTCACAAGAATCAGTTCTGATTTACTGGCAGAATCTTACAGGTGAATCACGTGAGACTAGATATCAAACCCTCAAAGATTTTAGAAATGTGGCTTTTGGCCAGTTTAGCAAGGCAACCGCTCCAACTTAATAGTCAAACAGAAATAACACCTGAAACACACAGAGTTTCCTACATCAACTTTTACAGTTTTTACACAATTTTTACGGAGATTTTTAGCACTTTGAAAGTTATTTCACCTTGTCCTTTTTTTTTTTTTTTTTTTTTTTTTTTTTAACCAGATAAGGGAGACAGAGACCTCTCTCCTCATCCACTTATTAGCATCTCTAGACTGCTTGTGGCTTGGGATGGTCCTAGGGGAGACCCTGGAGCCCCTGTCCTGGGCACCTAGTGCTGCACCAGCTACACAAAGACCCTGTTGGGGCTTTCAGTGGGACACACATTAAGACCACCTCACACACGCAGGCTATGCTTCAGAAAAATAGCGTTCAGGTCTTAACTTCTGAAGAGAACGACCAGATTTAGACCACTGGGATTAAACCAAGGAGTAAAAGTAGGCCAACGCTGACTGCTTTAAATGTCATCATCTGTGGAGCAGAGATTCTTAATGCTTACCTCAAAAAGCATTCAACCAAAGTATTTCTAACCTTGAGAAGAGACCAAGAAGGCCGAACAGTCCTAATGCTCATTCAAGTTTTGTTAGCAAAAGTTACAGGTTACCTTAATCACACACTCATAGTAATCCCATCACTATATTTGGCATTCCTAAATAGAAAGCAGTTATTCTTAACTCTTCAGTTTCCACAACACTTTCATCTTACAACTTTGCTGAATGTTAAAACGCTGAAGTAATTTGTTCAGTACTTTTTGCACTCTTCTGGCAGCACCACACCATTAATGTTATAAACAATACAAATATCTCACAGAATCCCAAAAAAAAATTAAGCTAGAAGCGACCTCCGGCAGTCACCTGGTCCAGCCCTCTGCTATGCTGCTGGCAGAGCCAGCTGCTCAGGGCCTCACACAGCTGGATTTTGAGCATCTCCAGGGATGAGGAGCCCATAACCCCTCTGGGCCCTGTTCCACTATTTGGAACCTTCACTGTGAGAAGTGAAGGTTGACCACCCTCACTGTGAGAATTTTTCTTCCTAATATCTAGTTTTTCCTGTTGCAGCTTGTTTCGTTTACCCTTCATCCATATGATAATTCTTCAAGTAGACAATTGCTAGTCTAGCATGCTGTGAGTGAAAGACAAGCTCACATAGTTGTACACACATCAGAAAGTCCAAAAGCAGCACTCATGCTTTGCTACGTCCTACAGTTAAAGAGCACCTCCTGCACTTTAGAATCGGGGTAGCAGTTTTGCTCTCAGAAATCCCTTCTTAATGTCTCCCCTTACAGATATGATGGTAGAGTTTAATCTTAGTAGAAGTAAATGTCTTTTTATACAAAATTTCATGAAGTATATCACCAGCGTTATTTATTGATTATAGGATCTATGCTTTAAATAGATCTTTTTTGTTCTTCAGTTACAACATACAAAACAGCAACCAGAGCCAGGGTCTGCTAGCTTACAGTAGTATTAAGTGGCAAACAAAAATGGAACTATGTAGTACTGCTGACTGAATAAACGTATAGGTCTCAAGAACTTTAGGCCTCCTGGTTCTGCAAGGCTCTCTGCTGCACAAAACTGACTTAACTCTTAACCTAAAACCTCTTGCTGAGCAGCAGGATCAGAGAGTGCCAGCTGGCCCTGCAGACCCTGCTTAAGCATGACCAAGGTGCTCTCTGGTGGTTGCTGCCCACAGAGATTACAGAGGGAGACAGCAAGGAAAAGAGGGGGAAAAAATAAATTAAAAAAAAAATAGAGAGAGAAAAACCTTAGTTTCAACACAAACAAACTGATAGTCTTTGCGGAGAGAAAAAAAAACTACAACAAAAGAAAAAACAATCCTCTCTTCTTCTGAATGGCCGCTATCCCTAGCTGTTCAGAGATCCTGCACTAGTCCAGCACAGACATTTGTATTGCCACCAATTAACTGGATGTTAAACTGATGGGGGGAATCTCAAAACAGACTGTGAGTTTGGGGTCGTTCTTATTCCAACCAGAAAGCTATCAAATCTGGTTTGCCAGGTGACAGTGCAAATTGCGCCAGTTGTGGCCACAACTAGGAATCACTTTGACTGATGTGCCAATTTAAATGCACATTGAAGTATTTCTTAACAGAACAAGATGATGAAGGTACCTGACATGTCTTATTTCTCTCAATTTGTTCAAGATACAGAATCATAGTCAGGGAAAAAAATTCAGACTTCCTTTTCAAGATGTTGAATTGTTTTCTGCTTGATTTTTATTTATTTTGCTTTTTATTTATTTTTAACATTTCTTCAGATTGTTGGAAATGCCAGCCAGTATTAAAGTAAAAGCTAACAAATTAATGGAAAACAATAGAAAGTTTTCAAAAACTGAGTTGAGTAGAGGGCCCAGGGAGGCATTAAATAACAGGTTTTTTGCCCTCACCCTCCCCCCAAGATTTTTATAAGAGCAAATAAAAACGATTTTCACCTTTGACATGATTTTATGGCAAATTAAAGAAGTTTCTGCAATTTGATTGCTTTTGCCAGTTATAGAAATTATTTTAATGCTTTGGCACAACAAATGGCAAATAGCTATTGGAAGTAGTTAAATCCTCTCACCATGTACTAGTTTGTACATACTTTACATTTTAAACATCTACTGCAAAAAGCATTTGCTATATCTTATGTCTCTTTCCATAGGCAACATTCACCTAAATACTTCTGTGACTCAGCTGCTTGTGGGTATGTTATAGAAACATTCTTGTTACCAAAATATAAAAATAAGGTATTTATCTGAATGTGCTGATATCCTAACTGCAGCAAAGTGTTCAGTGTTGTTTTATGTAAAACTGTGAATTCCAAAATAGTATTTATTTTGACTTATGTTAGATGGCTTCTGCTGCTGAGAAAGAATCAATTAATCTCAAGTTTGAAGATACACTTTATGGCTATGGAACATTGTACCAGCTTCTGTAAACGGCCTTCACAAGCATGGGCACAAAGAATTGTTTTTTTTCACTGACACACAATAAAGCTTACTTCATAGTTACACCAGGGAATGCCAAGGAAACATTACTATTACTCAAATATATCATTTTTGAAACTCTGAAGACATCATGTCAAGCATAATTACCTAACTCCTGTTATCGGAATAGGTATTTTATTATCCATCTGTGGCTCTACTTTGTAAGCCATTAATTAATGGATTTTCATATTTAATTTGAAGTTATTAGGTTTCCACTATTCAAAGGAGATAATATAACAGAATTCACCCATATTTTTAGAAGATTAAATGATGTAGCCTTAACAGATAAATGTTGTCCTGCATACTGTGTATTTTCAGAACAAGCATTAGTGCCTAAAAAGTTTATTCCAGCTATTGTGATACTCAGGGCCTTGCTTATTGTATGTATACAAGTATAAACATAATTTTTCCGGCATTGTTGCATTGTGCTGTTTTACACTGTTCTTTGTTTTCACTGAAATGTTGTCTTGTTTACTGTCACTGTTTGTCAAAATTAAAGGTAATGATTTTATTGTGCAGATTACACCTGGCTTTCATTTTTGTAACAGACATACAAGTCCTTTTGCTATCTTTCCTTTGAATGGGAACAGCAGAAGTCACAAGTTGCTATTCTGATTTTACAAAAGCCATTTAAGCCCCAAATTTGAAATGTTCACTCTAAGATGCAAAAAAAACTTAAATAACTTTCAAAACCCATATATTCCTTGAAATAAACATGTACATTTGGAGCTATGGGTCTCCATGCTGCAGCGAGCAGGTCTGCTAGCAAACTCACTCCTCCTCACAGCAGAAGCCATCCGCAAGCCCATTTTTGTCAAGCATCCAGCACAGTCTCCCACAATTCTTACTGCAGCACAGACTGGTTTCAGAATCAAACTGTAGAGAAACAATACTTAACAAAGAGCAAGGTATATACTTGAGTTTTCTCCTAAATCCTGATGCCATTCAGAACATACTTCACAACTGGCAGGGGACAAGGATAACGCAACATGTACTTGTTGCTTCTGTGGCTGCACTCACATTATCTATCCTGATCTCAAACCGCTCAGAAGCCAAAACACAGGAGCACAGTAAACGGTGTAATTTAACTTCAGGGCATGGCCGAGGTCCATCGCTGTGCTGCAGAAAACTGCACAGCTACAGAAACACCTCTGCAGAAACTGGGGTACAGGAGCCGCTTTTGAAAGTGCCGAGGTCTCCAAGACTAAGGCTTGGCTTGCCCGCTAACACTTGGGCACCATCCCTTCACATCCTCTGTCCTCTGTGTTGTTACAAGTCGTATTTTCTAAGTAAAGCAGTAGCAATACAAATGCAAATACCAGATCAAAGAAAGGAAATAGAAACCACTGAAGCCACAGTGACAGTTTAGTCAAGGTTTGTCTATACTCCTCAATTACACCAGATAAGCCAAACCTACGTGCTTATTTCAGCTTAAATCTCGAGTGAAACACCTCAAATTAATTCCCTGCACTCAATACGAGCATTCAGAGGCACCTGTAGTGATGCAAAACTATCTTTAAAGCTCTTGCTAGCTTATCAGTGGAATTCTTTCACTTAAATACACTCTCAGCTTACTGGTTTGAAAACAGCTGATCTAATTCAATCTAGAAAATGAATAAACAATTTTGCCTTCCAATGGTCTTCACATAAACTACACCAAAATCATTAAACTTCAACCAAAAACATACTCTAAGGCCAACAGTCTGACCCTAACTTAATCCTGATTTTTATGCCTCTTACCAAAAAAAAACCCCATACATTTTGAATTTTTCGAAGTGGTATCTTATGTAATACCATTTGTCTACTAGCACCTTACTGAGAAGACATAGACCATTAAGTCATCACTGACTGGTTAACAGCTCTGGCCCCTGCTAATCTGTCCTATATTTGGACATTACCTACTGGAAAAAAGAAAAGAAAAAAGCTCTCAAGAGAAAAATAAAATAAAACACAAAACCACCCAAACAAATTAAAAAAATCAAGGAGAACTAAGTACATTTACAGATGACTTAGAGCTCTAAAGAATGTTCTTAACCAGAGAAGATGTTTCAGTCAATGTACAGTTTTCATAAGGCTGGCAATAACCTGGACAACACAAGCATGGCCATTCTCAACATCTTAATACTATGAAATCCAGCCAAATTAAGAAGCCCTCAGTTTAGGTCTCATGTCAATTTTACAAGGACTCCTGAAAGAGGATGAGAAAACTAATTCAATTGTAAGTTTTCCACCAGAGCTTTTTAAGTTATTGCAAGATAACAGGTATCATCAGTGAGAAGTGAAACAGCAGCTGCTGTAGCTGAAACCATGTTCTTTCCTTTGCCTTACACTCAAAGGCGAAGTTAATTGCATAGGCATGTGTTACCTTTATAAGTTATTGTTAGTCTAGATAGACATGTTAAAATAGGAAGGGAGATTACATATTTAGTGACACTGTCCATTGAACAATAAAGAAATGCAACAACTCACCCGGATGTAAGCATTCTGAATTTCTACCAATTCTTCACCAAGCGGAACAACAATTTTTTCCACTTGTCGCTCATGAGAATAAGGCTGAATTTCCGGAGAATCTTCAGCACATAGCTCTATCTGAGCGATGAGTAAGTTGGAAATAACTTGCTGCACAGCCTGTTTGAGAAGCCACAAAAAAGACCACATTTGCTTGTTAACACTCCAACAATGCAAGTCAGTATCACCTGAAAGTAACTGCTTCCATATTTTAACAGGCCTTGAATGTAATTGTAAGGGAAAGGTACCTACTACCTATGGATGAAAAACGAAAGACTGTCCACTTAAAGATCTCAAGTAGTATACAAAGAGCCGATATAGTAAGTTCACGAATGCGAAAAGCATGCTATTGCCTGCGGGCTGGAGTGACAGAACTCTCCCTTTGGCTTTAGGTGCACCATGAAATACCTGATGAGACTTAACCTGGAGCTGGGAGCTTAAACTGAATTTGGATGTCCATCTGCCTTAGACTGAAAACCTAAGCCTTACTTACATTTACCCAGTATACCACCCTGAACAGAATATGAAAGCCATTTTGCATTGAGAGTATATTTTTGGTTCAGGTAGGTTTGTATTCTCAAAAACCAAAAGGTATTATTTCCTTTCAGAAAGGTCAGGAAATAAATAATATAGAGTCTATAGCATGAAAAAGACAAACCCTTAGACAAACAACTAATGGATTGTGAAAAGATTCAGTATTTATGTGGAATTCTAATAGACTTCAGTACCCTGCACAGTGTTCAAACCGGTATTAAACATAGCTTCTACTGAAACTTCATTATTTCAACCATGCAAGTAGATTTGACTCACCTTTGTATCACTGCCTGGTGTGGCACTTAGGGCCAAGATTCGAAATTGACTTGTGTATTTGCTCAGTTCCCTCACAACCTAAGAACAAGAAAGTTTCCCTTAATATCCTTAAAGGAGATTATTCGCTTATACAAACTATATCAATGAAAATACCCACTATATAGAAAAAGCTTTACAAAATATTCCAAAAAGAGTATATCTAAATTCAGATGGGAACAAGGAAGTGTTCAGTTTATAACCATTTTATCCAAGAACGCTTAATCTTGATTAACTATATTACCCCAGTCCCATTCAGCAGAACAACCTTGGTAAATTATGAAATTATTTTTCATTTGATTTAACAAAAAGATTAACAGCACGTTAACTCAAATGAGCTGCCAAAAAGTAAGTTTGAAGAACCACTCTAAAAAAAGTAAACCATGGATGATTACTCCCATGAAATCTGAATAGTGATTAGATGACAACCACCATTCAGTTGAGTCTCACTTGGAAATGTTGCATTAGCAATTGGGAAAATGGCTGAATATTCCTTAGACTTCCCATGTTCTCATTCTACAACCCTCCCTAAGACCAAAACTGGGACAAGTACAATAGTTGCTGAACATTCAAGCAACAACCAAATTGCCTCCCTACTTCTTTTTCCCACAGAGCCGAACTCTGCCAGTGCTATAAGTGAACACCATGCCCTCTGACCAACCACCTTGTCCTGCACAGGGAGGGGAAAAAACAAAAAAAGATTACAAATAATATGACATAACATAAAAGCTACAGAGAATAAGTGAACGGAGACTAGAAAGGAATTCAATTTGTGCTGATAGTTCTACTGAAGATCATGCAAAGGTACAGCTAAAACAGAGAACAAAGCCTGCCAATTTCACAGCCACAGGCACTGACAGGGCTGATTGAAGAGATTTTTCTCAGCTGTAGCTAAGACAACTCAAAACCCAATGAACACAAGTCTTGGCTCTGTGTTACAGAGTAATTCATGTAACAGTAAAATATCTTAAGAAAAGATTTTTATATAATATTTTGAAATAAAATAGCCTATAAGCTTAAATTCTTTGAAAGTGAAGTTGCTATAGTTCTGAAAAATGACAGAAGAAAACTGGCAAACCAACATGTACTGTTCTAACTTGGCAAGCTACCATCTCTTTTCCAGCATGCCAAGTTAGACGAGCACTAAAAAACACCTACTTTCCTCTAAAGAGGCCTAGTAAGCAACTACACACAACTCCATATACATTCAGTCAATGTATATAAAATTATAACTTTCTTTTAGGTCACACATTGCTATGAGGAGATTAAGCCACGATAACACAGTCTTTGCTAATCAAGACAAAACCCAATTTTAAAACGAAATCTTGAACTAATTTTACTAAGATAAAGAACTTTACAAAAAAAGTCTGCACTTTTTTCTGAAAAAAATACCTCCCCCCATTTAAGAGGTATTTCAACATAGCACAAACACACCAGAGTACACCTGCAAATACAAACACATCTGAAAGAAACAGCATACTGACTTTTTTTTTAAATTGCCCCAGTCAAAAAAAAATATTTTGAAGCAACAATTACAATTTTATTCAGACATTAAAAAAATCCCCACCTCACCTTACCAAGTTTTAATACAGGTTTTACTTAAAAACAAGGCACTGACAATGTAGAGGACTGTTTGATCTCTTTCAAACAAAGCTAAGGACCTAAAGGACAATCTTCCTACAGTAATGATGACAGTGACACTTTAAGGAGATCCTGTAAGAGATTTTGGGGGATGTTTTTTGTAATCGTGAGACAGGAGTGGGGTGACTCCAGCATTACCTGACAGTAGGCGTGATTTCCAAGGGCTTTGTGGGCTTCGTCAATAACCAAACACTTAATCTCTACAGCAGGACATGTCCCACGCGAAAGATCATTCACCATTATTTGAGGCGTAAGGAAAAAGACTCTCTTGGTAGTCCACAATTCCCTCCGACTGAGGGCTTGGGTTCCCCCTGAAATTAAAGAAATAATATTAGCAAACTGTTCTGCTGAGAACACACCAGGAGCCACGACCTGAGAGCAACAGCAGAAGGCGGATGGGGCTGGCAGACACATCTCGGCTTTGGGAAATGAGTGCCTTTTAAAATAGCACGCATCTTGATGCTAGCCCCATTTTCAGGGAGAAAAGGTGAATACAACGACTAGGAATATTGTTTGCATTAACACACTAAATCCAGAACTGCGGAAAACAAGGACAGAAAGCTCAAGATGCCTCCTAGCCACCCGCAGCCCTATACCTAACCTACACCACCTCTGACAAAGGTTTGCGCTTAAGAACAGGTTATGGATTCAGTTGTTAAGGCTGTTAGCTCAGTGAGCAATAAATTGCAGTTCATGGGGTTAAGAAAAAAAAATTATCCTTTGGCTTAAGTTTCATACAGAGCATATTTACTGTGCAGACATTCACACATCTGTGCGGAAACCCTAAGGCTCTACGAACCACTGGGCTGCACCCCAGAGCTCCAGAAAACATCTTCGAGGGCTTCCTCACCCTTACGTTGGTGACCTGGGGTTGTAACTATTGCAAAACCCCACAAAAGGTTCTCGCCCTAAAAAAAACCCCTCTTTTTTTTCCCTCTCCACTGCGGCTTTTCACGTTGCCCGCCCTTGCCTTTAAGCTAAGCAGCCTGGATGTCTGCGGCTCCTCCGAGGCGACCCCCGAGCACGATGCGCCCCGGAGCAGACCCGGCCCCGGCCCCGCCGCCGCCCTACCTGTCATCTCGGCCATGTGCCGGGCCGGGATCCCCATAACGCGGGCGCAGGCCTCCATCTGCTGAGCCACCAAGGGCTTGGTGGGGGCGAGGAAGAGCACCTTGCCGGAGGGGAACCAGCGGTAGAAGTTGTACATGACGACGGCGGCCACGAAGGTCTTACCCAGCCCGGTGGGCAGGCAGACCAGCGTGTTGCCCAGCAAGGCGGCGCGGGCCATGCGCAGCTGGTAGCCGCGCTCCGGGTAGTTGGTGGGGTAGATCCAAATGGACCCCGCCGCCGCGCAGAAACCGGCCACCGGGCTCGGGTCCGCCGCTGCCGGGCTCGGGTCCGCTGCCGCCGCGGCCGCCGCCAACAACAGGTCATCGTCTGCCGCCTCCGGCGCCTTCCCGCCCGCCGCGCGCCAGGCCTGAGGTAACGTGCGCTGCCGCCCGCCGCTCATCCTCCCTCAGGGCGCCGCCACGCCGCGCGGCTCCCGTCCGCTCTGAGGTAACGCGCGCCAACGCGCACCGCCCTCCATTTTCTCTCAGCGCCGCCGCTCGAAAACCCCGCGGGAGCCGCCGCAGGGACGAGGGGGTGGGACGGAGGGCGGCTCCGCCGCCCTCCGTCCCACCCCCTCGTCCCTGCGGCGGCTCCCGCGGGGCCGCCGGGAAGGCTGGGCGGTGCGTGAGGAGGAGGCGGTGGCGGTGGCGGTGGCGGGCGGGAAAATGGCGGCGACGGCGGGTCCGGCGCAGCCCTGGAGCGCTGAGGAGCTGCGGAGCGAGGCGCTGCCCAAGAAGGATATCATCAAGTTCCTTCAGGAGCACGCAGCCCAGGCGGTAAGGGCGGGAAGGGGTGGGCGGTGTGTGTGTGTGTGGGGGGGCTCCTCCGCTGCTCACCGGCGTGTCTTGCAGTTCCTGGCCGAGCACAAGCTGCTGGGGCAGGTGAAGAACGTGGCCAAGACGGCGAATAAGGAGCAGCTGATCGCGGCCTACACGCAGCTCTTCCACACGCAGGTGCGGGGCCGGGGCGGCGGGGCCGGGGGCCGGGGGTCGGGCGGCGGCTGACGGCTGCCGCCCCTCTTCCTCCCCTCAGCGGTTCAAGGGCACGGACGGCGCGGAGAAGGCGGCCGAGAAGGCGAAGCCCGCTAAGGCGGAGGAGGCCAAGGGGAAAGCGGCGAAGCCCGAGGAGGCCGCGGAGGAGGTCGGTGCGGCACCCCCGCCTCGCGGTGTTTGGGCGATCGCGTGGGGCAGGCAAATTCACCAGGTCTTCAGAAATGTGGTTACAGCAAGAAGTCTGGTGTTTGTACCGTGTCTTAACCGTACGCAGCTTCTGTAACTTGAATTAGTGATGGGCCCTGCGCATCTCTTCCAAAGCTTGTCTTTGCTGAAAACTGCGCCAACGCTGCTACATTTTCCCCAAATATTACAGCACTGCAGTAGCGCGTGAAGACTTTAAAACGTGTCGTTCGCTAACGCTGCATGTGTTCATTTGGTGCCTGGAACTAAGTGGTTGCTGGGTCTTGAGTGTAGTGGGTCTGAGACTGGTTAATGCAGCAGTCATAACTCTGTTTTTATAAACTTAGGGGCCACCAAAGTACACAAAATCAATTTTAAAGAAGGGTGATAAAACCAACTTTCCGAAGAAAGGAGACACTGTTCATTGTTGGTATACAGGAAAACTACAGGATGGAACAGTCTTCGATACCAATATTCAGACAAGTAAGGTCATATATACACTGTTTGGCTTTTGTTGCAAATGCACATAGAGGAAATTAGCTGGAATCGTTAAGCAGCCTTGGGCAAGCGTTCGCTTCTGGAAGGTGCGCATGGGGGGAGTCCTGACAAACTGCTTTTGCCATCGTGTTGTTGAGCTGACTGGGGCTGTCCCTGCAGTCTGCTCCTGGGGCCTGTTTTTCCATGAGGGAATGCAGGGCAGTATTTTAGGACTGGCCGGTGTCAAGTGACACTGCTGCATCTTGCCAGATGGCACATTCAGCATTCTCAAGGCTGTAGATAATGTGAAATGCAGGGATTTAGTCGGTACTGAAACTGCTTCAGAGGAAAGACAGTTCCTGCTCGGGGAGCTTCCCTTATCTATGGAACTCAAGCACTAACAGTGGAATTAGTGTCTCTAAATAGATGCATCTTGGTGTGCTTCTGTGATACACCCTTAAAAGTGGAGGCACTGGAGTGAGAGTGATTTCAAGCAGTCTGGTGTACCATACCCACTGCAGAGAAGTATGCTGGTATTTTTGTGACAGTTTCTCGATCAGAGGATTTAGGTATATGAAATTCTGCAATACTAGAAACGCTTTTCCAGCAGTGATGCCCAACACTGAGAGGAACAGCAGGGCTGTTGCTGGAATACTGTCTGTGATCCATTGTACTTGTTGTATGATGATGTACGTTCCCTATTGACTTTGTTTCACTGAAGTGTTTATGACTTGTACCATCGACTTCAGTAATTCAGAAATGAGTCTTCTAGGTTCACTGGATCGGTATCTGAAAGATGCTCATCAACTTTAGCTCTTGGTGCAACTTGAATGTTTAATAATGTTTTTAGTGCACAGCACTGAATTTTCCCCTAAAAATCTGACAGTGGGCTAAAAATAATGTTACAGGAACAGATATTTATATAAAGCATGATCGTAGTAGTAATTTTAGATAGAAGTATGGTATGTGCTGGTGTGATGTTAAAGCAAATGAACATAAAACTGTCTTTCAGGTTCAAAGAAGAAAAAAGCAGCCAAACCTTTAAGTTTCAAAGTTGGCATAGGAAAAGTAATCAGAGGTGTAAGTAAACCATTAACGACTCCCTCAGAATCCAAAAAAGTTTTCATTCTGTAGGATTTATGACCGGGCTGCAAATTTTTGAGTTGCTGTTGTTGTTTCTTGTGGATGTAAAAAGGCAAGTTGAAAGCGTTTACATCCGCAGGATGTATTATTGATTCTTTACAGATGCATTAATCCATCTGCAATGTCACTCCTCTCGTTAAGTAGCATGTGGAACACAGGGTGACAGCTATGTGTTCCTCAGGACAAGCACAGCCTTCTGCGTGCTTCTGTCTAGTGCTTTGCACGATAGACAGGGTGATCAGGTTCCCGGGGCTCCATCGATCGCTGTATGTGTTTGGTGTGCTTTAGTCTGTCAGAAGATAGTTTTCTCTCAGCATCGTTTTAGTATTTGCCTCAGTGCCGCTTCGCACGTGGTTCAGTTCATCTGTTAACTCTGAACTGGATGCCGAAACTCCAAATTCTAGTTGCTGTCGTGCACTGAAATGAGTTGCAGTTTTGATGCTGTAACTCCTCTGCTCTGTTCAGCACAGAGTCCTACAGTAGTGCAGGTGGAAGCTGTGTGAGGGGAGTATCTAGGTAGACTAAAAGCACTCAGTAGAAGAATCGAGTGTTCTGCACGCCTATCTGCTTGCTTACATCTTGAAGTCCCAGGGGGTGAACTTGGTGTGTCTAGGAGATACCAGCGTATGTGCAAATGAGGCGCTTAACTCTTGCCTTGCTGCTGCTGAGCCAGTGGTGGAATTGGTGGCTGGCTGCACAAGCTAAGAATGCAAGAAGGAGCTTATGCTTACCTGATTTAAAAACCAAAACAAACCCAACCCAAGCCAGCATAATCTTCCATGCAGCTGCGATGCAGGAAAAAGGCCTTTATGGATGATGGGACTGCTGCTGGGAAGGGGAAAATGTCACTGGGCTTGTGGCCAGTACTGCAGAAGCAGCAGTTGCCTGGATTTTTCTTTAGCCTCTCGGCGTAGCGCTCCTATGTCCGTGTGGGTGCCAGATCTCTTCCTTATGCAGTTACAAGGCGTGGGCAGCAGCTGTTCATTGTGAAATGCTGATACGGTGCTAAACTGGATGCCGGCTTTGGGCAGCATTGACATAAAATTAGCCTTGAAGCATCGGCCTTAAACAAACGCTCATCCATTGATGCTGCGGAGTGGCAGGGAAACACGAGGCAGAGAGAGACAAACCCTTTGGTACCCTGAGTGCGGTGGTCTGCTGTGAAATGCTTTCTGGAAGCGCGAATGCTTATGTTGAAACAAGCATGTTACTTCATTGATTCGCTAATGTCTTCACAACGTAAAAGCACGAATCTGAACTACGAAGTAGAGCACAGGCTAGTGTGGAAGCAGGGGACGCCAGCCAAGGGGGAGTGTTTCCACACATAAAAAGAACGTGGCAGTACCGTGCAGCGCACACGCTGGGGTGGGTGAGCATGCTGGGGAGAACGACGTGGTACTGCGCAGGTATTCATAGGAGCAAATCACTAAAGCATATGAAATGCACTTTTTCTTAAGCTCTGTGAGACTGCTGTGTTCTTTTGTTGTTTGAGTTTGTTTTGTTGTGTGTGTTTGTTTGGTTTTTTTTAGTGGGATGAAGCTCTCTTAACAATGAGTAAAGGAGAGAAGGCTCAACTGGAAATTGAACCTGAGTGGGCCTATGGCAAGAAAGGGCAGCCTGATGCTAAGTATCCTTCCACAATCAGTTACTCATTAAGTAACTTGGAAATGCTTGCCGGAATAAAGTGCTTTATGGACAGGAATACGACGGTGAGAGCATTCACTTGTTACTCATAGCTGGCTTTAGAATATTAACAATACAAAAAAATATAGTGACCTTAATGGATGGATGCAATTGCCCATTTGTTTTGAAGAAAAACTCCTGTCGGGAGTACTGCAGAGGAAAACTTGCTATTGTTTTCTGCCTGCTTTTTTACTCCAGCTGCTTCCCAATGCTTATTCCCGCAGCACCGATGGGGATGCTATATGAGGGAGGTGGGAGGAAAGTCACCTGCTGCAACTGTAGAGACAGCAGTTACATCTGTCTTGGCTAGGACAACCGGTTCTGGGGTACAGCTGATGTAGGGGATTGAGTGAGCGAGCGTGCAGAATGTCTTACGCAGTCGTGTTTCTCTTCTACCAGCGCTTCTGGAGGAAAGGAAGCAATTGTTCTCTCTTGTGCAAATCCTGTGTCATGATAATTTAAGGGACTGTTGTCTAGAAGTTCTTCTTCCCTCTGTAGTATATTTAAACAGTCTAACCTCCTCCCAGAGGAAGACCAGTGACTGTCCCAGAAATGGAGACAACACTTAGGCAGCTCAGGTAAGGCTGAGCTGCTCCTCCTCAGAGGAACGGGAATAATGAGAAGCATGTCTTAATAAAGGTGTATCATCTGCAGAGCTGGTACTGAACGTCTCATGACAACTCATGTTGGACGGCAGCTGTGGTTCCATACTAAACCCAAGATGTTAACACGGGTCAGTGAAATGCAAAACTGACAGATGAGGAACCAGAGAACAGGTGGTAAATCACTTAACAGGGATCGATATGTCACTAACTGTGTGGTGGGTGAGTTCTTAAGCTTCCTTAACGTGTGCAAACAGGATTCCACCAAATGCAAAACTTTTCTTTGAAGTGGAATTGGTGGATATCGAATGAAATGAAGAGTTTCCTTCGCTGCTGGGAATCCATTTATGATCAAGAAAGCTTCTGACAACTGCAGTTTTGCTCTTGTAACTTCAGGATATAGTTACAACTGTGGCCTTGTACTGAAATCAAGTTTGTTTTCCCTGCCCCCAACTGCTGTACAGTAACATACCACTAAAGAAAACATAGTTTGTACATGCAAGTGACTTCACTTCTTTTGTATATGATTACCTCAAAATTTCTTTCTCTTACTATGGGGGGAAATCGTGTAGATCTCCAGCGAAGTGTTGAACTAGGCCCCTGTGGAACTGCCATGACTGTTTTTATTATCCCTTGCCATACTAAAAAGCGTTTACTTTGATACCTAGCTCAAGTGTTCAGCAATGCACTTCTCTCTCAGCTTTATCTTCTGTGTAGCTGCTGAGTTTTACTACAATGGTAGTTGGCCTAAAATACTAGGAAGAAGGGAAGAGAAAAAACTGTATATTCTGGGCACTAAATTTTTCCTTTAAAGGTGTTTTATAGAAGTGTCAGGCATGATGCCCCCCCCCCCACCTTCTAGATGAGAACCGTACACGCCATGAGCGTTCCTGAGGTGTTTCCATGCTGTAGCCACAGAGGTTGGTTTGTTTAAACAAAACCGCTGTTGAACCGAGACTCTGGCGTTCTTACTCCTGGCTTAAATGAGGCAATCCAAGAAGGCTCAGAGGACTACTGAATTCCTTGCTTTTATTACAAAAATGAGAATGATCACTTTGATCAAAATGAAAAAAGTCTGCTCACACTGTGTACATGAAAAACTCCAAATACAAAAATCATCCCAAACACAGTTTGTGCTTTTTAAAAAAGAATGCAACATCATTTTGCACTGCATTTTAATTTTTGACCCCCACATGAAATAGAAAATACATATCGCAGCTTGCAAAGGCTGCCATCGACATCTGAAGAGTTTCAATCATAACAAAAACAAAGCAGTCTGGGGTTCGCTTGCTGGGACATGGAAAAGATCTCGTGGCAGAGGAGGTCATGCCGTTTTGGTTGGAGAGCAGCGCAGGAGAGGACAGCCTCGCTCCTCGCCTGGCAGCTTGTTTCCTGCAGCAGCCGTGGTGGCCATCGCTGGGCGGCAGAACGGCTTTGGGGAAAAAAAAAAAAATAGAACCCCCCAAAAACTACAGCTTTACTGATTAAGTCTATGGAATCATTATGAGACTGAAAAAAAGTCTTCAGATATCTTCATAAATTAGTGCAGGGAATTAAAAAAAAAAAATGCATTTATGATAAACTGGAATTGTACAGAGATACCATTTATCAGTTACCAGCACACAAATCTTGCTTCACACATACCCTGTGAACATCGGCTCACTTCACATGCAAAGACCAAAAAGCAGGTATTACAACAGTTCTTTCACATCCCTAATTTAGAAAAATATATTTTTTTTATTCCATCTTTGTTGAAACTGCAGCACAGTGAACTTCACGCACTCTTCGGATCAAGTTGGATGATAATACTGCCCATAATTCCATGCGTTCTGGTAATTGTACTAGAAAAAAAAACAGAACAACGTGACAAGGTAAGTCAGGCTGCCCATGCTCCACGAAGGATACCCGATAATAGGCCAGCAATCAGAAAGACACAGGTAAGTTTCCCCTGCTGTAATTCTAACGGGTCTGCAGAGCGGCCAGCGCGGCCGTGCCAGTGTCGGCGTGCTCGTGTCGCACCCCGAACGCTCGGGCCTCAGTCCCTCCTTGGCGAGGCTTTGCGCAAGCCTGTACCTCTGTCTGGCACAAAGGGTGGCACAAGGGAGGGCGTTCCGCTGCAGGGCAGAACCGCCTTAAAGATCCACTGGAAGTCAGCTTTGTTGGGATGTAAAACTGAAGGGTCCGGTTTGTACCCAGGGTCAGCGCAGAGGCTGGTGCTGTTGCCTGTAATGTTTCTAGTCATGTGTGGTAAGTCTTCCAGTACAGGACAGGTCAGAGGTTCACTCTTGGTTCTCTGATCCCCTCTTTCGTACCTGCTCTGCGGCTCCTGTCCCCTCCCTTTCAACGGCATCTCATGGGAGGGAGCAGAAGGTAACGGAACTGTGTGTCCTAGCTCCATGTCCCCTGTTACAGCATGCCCCACAAGATGGGAGAGGCCAGGGCAGGCAGCTCACGTGCCCTAACCCTGCTCCCTTTGAAGCCATCAGTTTGCAGCCAGCAGAGGCCATCACTGAGACAGTCCCCATGGTCTTACTGCAACCAGCTGTACCCCAACCACCCCAGCCGAGCTGAGGCAGGGATTCAGCAGCGTAACGTTCTTGGGGTAGACAGAACAAATGTTTCCGCTCCCTCAGAAAGTGTTTGTGCCTGCTAGTCCCAAGCAGATTGTGAAATCCACAGAAGGCAGACAGTGATGGGGTCACCATGTCAGCCACAGGACTGAGATCTTCAACACTCTTTAAGTCTCCTACTCCCACAGTTCCGTGCTGGAAAACTTGGGGCATTTTTCCTGGCCTGTGGTGCTGAGCGGAGCTTCCCCGTGCTGGGCGAGACACCTTTCACCACCTGACTTCAGAAAGAACACTTGACCTTGCTGCGGGCAATTCTAAACCACAGTTACACAGTGGACGGTTTGTCCCTCGTCTGCAAATACTGTTCTCACTGGCTGGGAAGGCTAATTGCAGTCTAAACATCAGTCTTCATTAAACTGCTTCAGCAAAAGTTTCAGTTGGACCCTCTACGACTCACAACTCTGAAGAATAAGCACGCCAAGCCTGCAGCACGCAACTCTCATCCCAGCTGAGGGGCCACCAGCAGTACCCACCTTTACCAGTAGGAATCTCATAGGGAAAGGCAGGTTTTGCAGCTCTGACTTTACAGCCTGCCCCTTGGACAAGTCAGAATACAAAAACGGACTCTCAGTCTAGAGGTGAGCAGAGCATGCGCTGGAGGTTGCTGCTGCCACAAGCAAGAAGAGGAAACCAAGGTAGGATATTACTGATTCACTCTTTAAGCCCCTATAGGGGACAAAATGAAATGCCACGCCCCAAACAGACTAGAATAGCCCCAGAAGATGAACCATTCAACAGACTGATTTTGCATGCACTGTGTACCAGCACAGCAGAACCCATACCAAGACATTACAGAAACTACTAGTTGGAGAAAGCAACTATCAAAACGCACAGTAAATTGGCATCCCGAGGCAGCTCTCCTGGGCAAAACACTTCAGCACAGAACAGCTCTATTGCCCTTAGCCAGCGATGTCCTCAACCGCTGCCACGCTTCCCTTCACGTGACGAGCTAGCCACCCAACTGCTCATCTTGTTCCACGCTAGAGAGAAGTATTTTACACTTCCATAATAGCCCAAGGAGGAATCAACAGAAACAGGAGCTAAACTTTTACTCCCAAGCTTTCCTTGCCAACTGACACTGGGCCACAGAGAAACGTCCCTGGTAAAACCACAACGTGCACACATTCCGCACACACACGTTAAATGTGTGGTTAAAAGGAACCACAGCATGCACCTACCTGGTACCAGGCGTTGTAGTTATATGCTGCCTGATTGACTTGCATGTCTCCATCCATCATCTGTGCTGACACCAAACTTGGGTCATCTGTGAGCATCTTCTTTTCGTCTGGCTCCTCTGACCTGTGAAGTTAATATTTGCTGGTAAATGGTATCTTAGATCAAATTCTGAGCATGAGTTCATGTGAGAAATGTTGTAACAGGTAAGGGTAAGTAACATTGTCAAACTTGGTGCCCTGTCCTAGCAGGGTAAGAGAATGTGATTTAGAGAAAGACAGTAGTGTATTATGCTTCAGAACAACAGTCTGGTTTTAAAATTGTTCTCGTGCTCAAACTGAGACAGCAAAAGCATGGGTCTGCTTAGAGACTGAGTTATTTTACCAGTACTGTTTAATTTTTTTGTGCTACACAATAATTCAAAAAGTTATTTTCCAATAAATTTGTTTCCAAATATTTTAGCAAACAGTATAGCCCTATTTAGTATATACTTTAAGTGATTAAAAAAAGTTATTTTGTTCTTGCAAGCAGTAGGTTTAAAGCTGAAAAACATAGGTGTATATATTCATAGATTAAAGAAAAAAAAAAGTAAGTCTCTGTGACTGTTCTCTGAACTGCTTTTAAAGCATTTCCAAAGTGCTTTGCATCAGCTATAGTTCAGTGTAGCCCGTGTTCCAGCTACCCCACAGCGCATCATCTGTCAAGTCAGTTTATACTCCCAGGTGAACAGACTTCCTACCCATTCTCTGCTCTCCTTTTTAAAGAATCCTGCTCCTTTAGAAGTGCTTGATGTTCATCATAGGCATCCAAAAGCCTGAAGGAGACAAAAAGACATCAAGCTTTGCTCACCATTTTCACATAAACATGTTAAATACATGAGCAACCATTTAAAAATGTCTACTTCAAACTGTAAAAATACAGAAACATTCTAAAACAAACTCAATGACAATCAAATTTTAATCAGTGGTCCACCATGAAGATGGGAAAGCAAAAAAACCTGAATTTGAAGGGGTATTCCATGATGCACAGTGAAAAAATTTCTGTGAGCTCAGAAATTCCCAACTTGCTCAACTTTTATCACACTTCATGTGGTTCTTCTATACAGTTTTTTTACAAAGAAGTCTTCTAAAATTTATTTGTGATACAGCTGCTCCTCCCAGTGACTGCACTCCCTCAGCTGCGTCTTGATGCTATCCATAGCAGCATTGATATTTAGGAATCAGCATTTCTTTAAATACTGGCAATGAGTATTATACAAAATTATAACAATTCCAAAGTAGCACCCTACAGCCTCTTCGCAAACAACGTGGGCAGAATCAGTATATTTAACGGAGCACAAAAGAGTCCTAGCTAAAACTCCCACGAATTTCATTTCCTCTGTTGCACACCACAGTTTACAAGGGATCACCTGGAAACTGCTTCTTCTGTCAATATTGCTCATTGTGAAAACCGTATCTTGTACTTATGCTGTGCTCTAGTGTTATTTAGGAACTGAAAACTTGGTATTGTTTCGTCTGTCTAGGATCCCCACCTTGCAACGCTTGGCTGCCACACAAGTTAGAATGGTCAGAGTCAGCAGAAATTAGGGACAGCTATTGTTAAAAAACATACAAAGCAGAAAAACTAACTCATGGTTAGTCCTTCCAAGTTATTTAGCTGCAAAATGTCAATAAAAACAAGAGGTTTTTTTACAATAGAGAATTAAGAGGAAAAAAGTGTATCTAGTATTTAATGAAACAGTTGCGCTTCTAGTATCTGATCCTCCCGCATATGTGTGCAGCATTGTTAATACTTCCGAACATAGAAAAATCAAATCAATGCCATTTTGGAAGTCTCAAGCAGCAGCTCACAGGGTATGGAGTATCAAATTATACCTGGGTCACAAAACACTTCATGTTCTCTTTGAGGAACATCCTCCTCTGTAAGATTTAGCATGAGAAAACTACAGTAAGAAGTTACAGGCAGCAGAATTTTGCTCTATGAGGAGTTAGGTATTTCATAAAAAAGGGATAATTTTCTGAAAAGATATTCCTGTTTAAAAATAGGAATTTGGTTTAGAAAAGCAGCTATCCCTCAGAAAGAACTGATGGCACAAAAGTAGTAGGGAAGGGGTAGGGTTAGCGGCATCCATTAAATTGTTTCTTTTACAAGCACTCGTTTGGTGACCGTAATTTGGCCGTGGCACAGACTGCATCTTACTTGTTTACATCAGAACCAAAATCTTCAAGAAATTCCACTTTTCGCTGAGAAAACGTAATCCTCATTTTTATAGACAATGCGCCATTGACAGCTTTATCAAAACAGCTCAAGATGTTTTCTTCATTTTGCTTGAGATCGCCACTGTACTCCATTTCAAGTAAGTTGAGATACAGTTTCGTGTTTTCCTGTTCAAAAGATGTATTAGAAGTTGTACACCTTAGGTCATGTTAGGTTTTTAACGTTGAATATATATCTACCGGACGCATACCAGAACATTCACTTCGTAAATACACACAAGAATAGTCCATAAAAAGATTTTCTTTTTACATTGGTCACCTTTGACCTGGTTTGTTTCACAAATAGGTTAGAAGTGATCTAATGCTACAAAAACAAACGTCACACTTTGCTAATGGTATTTGGAGTGCCAAATATTTCTGCGGTTAAACAAAACGATCTACGAGTACCTACACGATCAATTTTGTTCACCTTGGGATGTGAACACGCCTATAATATTTAAGATTCTAAAAAGAAAAAATGAAGGCATGAAGCACATTGTGCTTCTGATGAAAAAAAATTGCAAAATTCCAGATTTGCAAGCTGCAAATAGGGCAACATCAGTTTAGAGGGACTGCTGTCTCCATGTCGTAATGAAACATTACATACAGTTACAATTCCTGTCATCATTGTTGCCATAATTTAAAAAAAAAAAGGTTCAGAAAGAGAGAAAAATACCAGGATCTTTTTTTTTTTAACACAGCAAAGAGGGAACACATACTTTGTCAATTTCTATGGCTTCTGACAGCACTTTTCTTGCCTTTGGAAGATTTTTCTGTACTTTGAAGAGGTGTCGAGCTAATTTGATGGCGTAAAATGACGATTCGCTAATTGATTTGGCATTCCTAACAGCATCTTCAAGCAGGTGTTCGGCTTCTTCCATGTTTCCGTGTCTGCGTTCTAAGCTTACTCTTCGCAAGCGAATCATTGCTAGCCCTAGAATACACTCTTCAAATGTTTTCAAGATTCTTCTCGCTTCATCGATGTTGCCTAAAACACCGGTGAAGATGCTTTAAGATATGAGACATCCAACAGCCTCTTAAAAACAGAATCCCTCCCAGCAAAAACTAACGTTGCTCTTACCCTGCTGCTCCTCAAAGGCAGCCCACAGCATGTGAACCATTGGTTTCTTAGGGAGATGTATTGTGCAAGCCCTGCTGTAGACATGCCTCACTCCTTCAATACTATGGTTCTCCATGTATTTGGCATACTATAGTTGAAAACAGAGCAGAGATGGAAAAGTTTAAAGCTTGTATTTGTCTTTAAAAACATGACAGAACGATAAAATTCTTTTGTTTAAACCCATTCAGCACCTTTATTGAACCACTAGACTAGTTTCTGTAAGGAAGGACGTAGAGAGGCAACGAAGTTGGCATATGCAGCAGTCAAATCTGGTTGCAAGCAGACCATCTCCTAATGCAACAGATATAGTTATATATGAACAACATTCCACAAGAGTACAAAAGGTTAGTCACTAGATCAACGTATGCAATCAGCAGGAGATAGGTGGTAAACCACTTCCCTTACCTTAATCCAGAAGTCCTCATAGAGGGCACATGAAATAACACATCTTTCAAAGAGGACCACAACTCGTTCATGAGTGCCATTTTCTATCTCAAATTCTAAGTACTCTTTCCAGTTTTTCAGCTGAATTTTCTCCAGAGGTTTTACATGAAAGTAAGGCCTCTTTATCTGCAAGAGTCACAGTATGGCAATTTAGGCCTAATAAGCACACCACAAGTTGCTTAAAAAAAATAAACAGCCACGCACCATTCAAGTAATGTCATTTAAATGAGCAGGACTTCAGAATGATACGTCATTATCTATTCAAGTAAGTCTGCTGGGGATACCCAAGTACTGATCAAGAGATGTTGCTGACAATTACGTTCTAGGCTAGTAACCTGTTTTTCTAGAAAGCTTTTTGAGTGCAAGTGATTACAGAAGCAGAGAAAGAACTCAATGCAGTTACTCCCTTGCAAACCTGCGGTCACAACGTAACGACATTATAAACAACAATGACTATTGTCCACATACATACAGCCAACTAAGTACTTACTGTTGTACTAGCACACAGCCTACAAATGAAATTCAAAATTTGGTTGAGAATCATGCCAAGGAAAGACAGAGCATTGAATTGAATTTCATATTATGTATTTACACTAAGCTGATTATTCCAAGAGCTAACAAGATTGCATTTTTACTGATGACTACAAGAGGACAGCGTGGGACAGAGTTCAACAGAGAAAATTCAAACATTGCTTTGTACTGAACATAGCAAAACATCCTTCCAAAGATCTTTTACTTCTTCTTTCTTCATCTTTAATTTTACCTGATTATTCCTCTCCTGTACTGCAATTCTGTCTCAGATACAAATACATGCAAATGGATAAAGAACTTACAATAGTTAAGAAGTAACATTCAATAGTTGGACTTGATGATCTTAAAGGTCTTTTCCAAATCTAAATGATTCTATGATTCTATGAATTCTTCAAGGCCACCTGAAATTTAAAGCCGATCACCCCCTTTATGCTCCTCACTGAACTCTATTATGGAACCCAATACTCTTTTTCCATTTTGACAAATTCACAGGTACAGTGTTCCTACTAAAATGAAGTAAAACAGGTCTAAGTGGTCTCCATCACTTATGTGACATCTGTCGCCTATCTACCTCATTTCTGTCCAACATAAAGACATGTTTAACTTTGTATTTCAAACACCTCATAGACCCAGCATGTTGGTATCTACAGAGCAGATATACTCTCTTGGTAGAAAAAGTATTGATTCTGGCCAGGAGCAAGAGAGGACACCCTGTTTCTTACACATTTTCTGCAGCATGTCCACAGTTTTAGCATTCTCCCAAGTTTCAATAATTTGTAGCTCAAGGTTTCCTGACCCAAGAATACCTATACTCACATAACCACTTTCCACAATATCCATCAGCCTCACCTACTCTAGGGACACGCTTTGTATGCTCTCCTTCCTTCCACGGCAGGTCAACTGGTACAAAAGTGGCCCTGCAACACGTCGGGCTGGTACCAGCCCTTCAGGCTGCTGTGTAACAGAGAGGGTAACCCCCCTGAGTTAGACGATGTTCTAGTCTTAAGACTGGTGATGTACTAAGTTTTCGAATTCCTCTGGCTTACAAGGTATCTGGCCTAGTCTAACGAAGTGCAGTAAGCAACATAACAGTTCTGACATCACGTAACACATTAAGGAGTCTCTGCATTAAAAAGCTGGGACAGATTTTCAATGTACTTTTTAAAAAGAAAGTAAATGTAAAACAAGAACCATGTTACGCAATATGGTATTTGCCAGGAAGAAAAAAAGAGAAAAGAAGACAGAGAATTGAAATATCAGGTTGTTTTTTTCAAAAGTAACCAAACTTAATTCCACATAGAAAAAGTTCTGTATTTGCAATAATCAAACAATTAGTTTGATTAATTACTTTTAATACATTATACATAGGAGCCGCATGTTATGATAGCTACATTTGGAAAAGTTAACTGATTTCAGGTTTAAGAGAGTAATGTTAAAAAACAAAACCATACAAATTTCATTCTCCTTTTAGGACAGGCTTACCTTTTCAATTAGAATTACCTTCACCCCCTTATTATTTTGCAACGCCCCAGGTGCATAAGGCAGCACTAACTTCCATAGCATTTCATGCATGCTTAGTACACAATACACCATCTTGCCTTTTTCCAAATACTGATTAAAGATTTTTAAGTCATCAGATGACAGAGTTGACCTCACAAGCTGCCTTTTCACAAGAAAAATGGCAGAGAAGTGAAACCCGATCTTTGCTCAAAGCCCCACAACAGTTTAAATTATAAGGCCTAACTGTTACTCAAAATTCCTAGCTCCCAGTCTTACGTTCAAAACTCTTGCACATGCTGCCTTATGTAGAAAAAACAAACTTACCGCTTCTTCAAACGTCCACCTCTTACTGACTTCATGTTCATTGTGGTTAAACATTTCTTGATGAATCTCAATGATTCTGTGCCTCATGTTTTCTATCTCAGTGATCAGCTAAAACATAATTTTTAAAAATGTAACACAGGTAGACATCGTATCACCTTTGTAAATACATTTTATGACAATAGTAATACGCGTAAGTCAGAAGTATCACAGATGCATTCAATGTTACCCTGAACAGCCAGGGGAAGGGACGGGATGCTGCCCTGATGGTGCCTGGGCCTTTAGCGCAACACAGCTGAATTACTTTTCTCTCTGAAGTTTTGCTCTTATGTTAAAGATGATCAAGATTAAAGATTAATTTGGATCCAAGTTAAACTTGGTTTCAGAATGTGTTCATTTTCACAGTTAGCAATTCCTTTGCTAAGGAGTGGTGGCCAAGAAGGCCAATGGCATCCTGGCCTGTATCAGAAATGGTGTGCCCAGCAGGAGCAGGGAGGTGATCGTGCCCCTGTACTCGGCGCTGGTGAGGCCGCACCTCGAATGCTGTGTTCAGTTTTGGGCCCCTCACTCCAAGAAGGACATTGAGGTGCTGGAGCACGTCCAGAGAAGGGCGACGGAGCTGGTGAGGGGTCTGGAGCACAAGTCTGATGAGGAGCGGCTGAGGGAGCTGGGGGTGTTCAGTCTGGAGAGGAGGAGGCTGAGGGGAGACCTCATCGCTCTCTACAACTGCCTGAAAGGGGGTTGTGGTGAGGTGGGTGTTGGTCTCTTCTCCCCAGTGACAAGTGATAGGACAAGAGGGAATGGCCTCAAGTTGCGCCAGGGGAGGTTTAGGCTGGACATTAGGAAAAATGTCTTTACTGAGAGAGTGGTGAAGCACTGGAAGAGGCTGCCCAGGGAGGTGGTGGAGTCACCATCCCTGGAGGTGTTCAAGGAATGTGTAGACGTGGCACTGCAGGACATGGTTTAGTGGGCATGGTGGGGTTGGTTGATGATCTTACAGGTCTTTTCCAACCTTAATGATTCTGATTCTGTGAACCTGCACACACCATTGCTGATGAAGAGCTTTCTTAGACCACAGTTCCTAATCTGTTAGCTGGAATAATTAATATACATTCCTAAAGTTTTGTACATCACTTCTTTCATTTTTTAACTCCATTTCTTTAATACTTATGGAAACCCTGGAAAGGTATGTCCTGTAGACAAAAGCAGTTATCATATGAGCCAAAGAACAACGATATGCAGAACTATGGGAACACCTCAGCTACAGATATACTAAATTGCCTGCAAATAAACTCGTCTCTCAGCCACAGAGTAAGGCAAGAAATGCCAAGGCACGTCCTCTGCATATGTACCTTGGCAGGGTCAGTTATATCTTCAGTACCAGAGGGCAGGTCGTCTCCAGGTTGCGCATCCTCCCCGCTATGGCCGTTCACAGATGCTAGCTCTCTGCGCAGTTGAACAAACTGCTCAGTAGTCAGGAGGTCTCGAGGCAAGTTGTTCTGTATGTGTTCTTTAAACCTAAGCATCGTTAGAAACAAGTCAATGCAAATTTGATGTTTTATGTTGCAATACTCTGCATAACCAGAGCACAATAATAAATCCTAGCAGGGCTCCGCATTACTTCATCAATCTAGAGCAACACTGAGAATGCAACTTCTGACAACATACAGACAAAATTCAACTTCTATCTATCAGACTTCAAAAGCTTCGCATTTCAAAGAGAAATGAAAGGATGATGAGCTTCAGTGGTGAAGACGGACCACTTGCCGTGTAAAACCGATGGCAAAGGACAAGATCAGTTTTAAAGGAAGAACCTTTATTTCCAAAACTAAAAGGTCTGTAGAAATTACGGGCAAGCCTGGTGCATCATTTAACTAAGGTTTCTGGTTCCCTCTTAACCTCTCCGTATTAACGCAGAATTCCGCTATCTAAAACTTAGTCAAGTATTTCTCTTCAGGCAATTAAATTAGTGTTTCACCACACATAAGCATTGCATGAGGAATTAAAGTTCAAAACTGCTAATTTTGATTTTTCAAAGACATCCTCTCTTCTTCCTCACGATTCCAAGGCCTTCCTTTACTCCACAGCAGAACTTGTGAATTTATCTAAAACCAGGTTCCTAAAATGTGTATCGGTACTTTAAAACAATCAGTCAAACTGCAGGAGAACATAAATAAGTATATGAAACTCAGTAACTATTTCAAGCTCTTGTTCTGAGCAAATATTTTCACAGTTACAGAAGTAGGTTTGTGTGTGCTTAAGAAACTCATAGCATTAACTAAATCTTTGGTTTCTCTTTACCTCTGGAAATGATGACTGTAGAGTTGTGTTGGAATTCCAAGGATGCGGTCATATATGGACGTAACTTCCCTTAGGTTTCCCTGTTCGTTTTCCCAGTTTATATACATTTCCCATAGTCTGTCGGAACGGAAATCTGTCCCAGCAGCTAAGACTGCATGTTCGTAGGCTCTGAAAAATGAAATATTTTTTCAGTTGTTTCTGGATGTAGTGACAGAACAAGGAAGAAAAGTTCTGGCTCTTACTTATTTAAAGATTACGAGTGTCCTCATTTACTCACAGCCACACTTATATTCATTATTTAAATTCTTCAAAGTATTTTCTAGATATCTGGAGCAAGACCTCTAGAATTTCAGAACGTTCACACTCACTTTTTTTCCTCCAGCACTACCACAACAGAACAAATAAAGGCAACAGAAAAAGCTACTGCAGGAACACGAGGTATTGGGAAAATACACAATCTTTGCCACTTATATCTTACTTTAGCAGTGTAACACACAAAAGCTATACATCAATCATGCAGCTAGAAGCTGTTTCAGCTGAAGTTCAATTAAGGTTTTGGGTCAAACTTTAGACCAACCTCTTACTCTAACCAGGACCACTGCCAGCAACAGATGAGGTCAGACATGTCCTAGCCATACCCTGAAAACCTCCAAGGAATTAAGTTCCAAAAATTCTACGGCGAACCTTTCCAGTGCTGCACTAAGTATTTCCTAATGCCCGGTCTGAAGCTCTCAAGTCACAACTCTTGCCCCTTGTTCCACATCGTGTTGTCTACCCCTTTGTATGGAATTTGGCTCCATGATCTCTTAGAAGTCCCTAAAGTAAGTGCAGGCTGTTATTAGCTTGCCCCTTAGCTTAAACATATTAACCTGATCACACTGCTATCTAACTGTATGTACAGGCTTCTCGTATCTCTTACTCTGCTTTCAACTTACCCTCGAATAGTACTGTTAGTTTCCGGATCAGTAGGGTCCAAGGTCTCCTTTAAGAAGTTTATATAATGTATCCAAAGATCAACACTAAGAGGAATTGCCTGAAGCCCTCTGCGATAAACCTATGAAGAGAAGATGAACTGTACTTCAAATACTTAATGGCGTCCTAATAGAGAGGCAACACTGTGTTATCCGGTGAACCTTAGAAATACTAATTACTGGAATTTTGTTTAAATAATCTACCATTACCATTTGGGTGGAGGTTGGATAGAACATGGCAATGTTCTGATCTCCACGTGCAGAGTCTTGATCTTCAAAGCGCAGCGGTCCCTGCATTCTGACCAGGTTGTGTGGGCAGGCTTTGGGGTACAGACCATAGGGCACAGACCCATTAGAGCATCATTGACAGCGTCTGACCAAAAATGCAATAAGATGTAGCAATTGTGACCAGCAAACCAACTATATTGTTTTGAAAATGAGTAATAAACGTAAGTGACAGAAAAGCCCTGCCCTACTTGTTAAGCTGCAGTGTAATACAGAGGCTTGCACTGCAAAGCTTGACAAACTGTAGAGGTTTAACGCACCTGCCAACAAAGAGAAAAAACATTAGCTACAAATGCCACAGATGTGACAAGTGCAAACAAAATCCCTACAAACCTGACCATACATGGCAGGTACTGGCAGCCAAATGACTTGCAGTAGGTTAGTCATTATTTGGCTAACAGGACCAACGGCAAGAGCTGCACCCAGCTACCTACATACCTCATCAGACTGTTTAACGTTGTCGTGTCGCTTTTCAAGGTCTGCATACTTTTTCCAATACCCATAGCAATATGGATAATGTGTGAAAAACCTGTCAAATGCTTTCCTGGCAGCTGGTAAGTGGTTCTGCAAGAAACACACAATAAAAGCAATGAATCCTTTCCTTAAAAAAACCTTCACATTATTTTAAAAACAACTGTTGTTTCAACATTGTCTTAAAAATCACTGTTTTTATTTTGTAGTCTCTGCTGACAACACTGGCAAGGGCAACTGTCTTAAAAGAGTCTGTATGAAAGCCTGATGTACAGTTCTAGATTTGCCACTGGAGTATCCATGACTTGTTTTGGTTTTCTTTATTTCTGGAAGGCTAAGGAAAAAGGGGGCATGTACTAACCTCCTGCTCTACATACTGTAGTAGATATACCCATCCTGTGAAATCCTGGGGATTGTCATCTACTACTTTCCAGAACTTGTCAAAATCTGGAGGGAAGCAAGCCTCAATATCTGTTGTCTGTAAACTTTCAATATTTGGAATTTCACTCTCCTGTGTGTTCTCTTCATTCAAGTCAGGGGAACTATCAGGTGATTGTTCCATCTCAGTTACGCTCATAATTTCTGTACTGAAGTCCATTTGCTGTTCTTCTGTTGCTGTTTCAGCGCCATTGTCTGTGCTGTCATTGCTCACAGTTGGCTTCTCCTCCTCTGTATTATCTGCGTTCTCCATAGCTGAGGTTACTGCTCTTTTGTACTACTAGATCCTGTGGAAATAAAAGGATTCAGTATTCAAGCAATGAAGATTCAAGTGGAACTTGAGTGTGAATCATCAGCCAAGAGTCTCCCAAGTGCTTCAAGTGTCCATGTATTTCACCACAGATCTTCATCAATTAGATCTGATTCACTCTTGAGCCTCATTCACAATTAAAAAAAATTTAACAGCAGTCATATGTTTTAACATCTGCATGTACAAATCATTGTGGTTCTTCTAAAAAACTATCACAAGTAGCTATCAAGGTATAAAAGTGAACCAACACAGTTTTTTCCTGTGTGAGTCTGGTGGAATTTTATTCCAAATAAAGAATTATGTTCAAATTTATTCAGTTCTCCCACTTAGCACAAATCAGTAACTTCTTTGCAAAATAAATGTATGTTAAAGTGTACCCTGAACACCTAGCTGAACTCGCTTAAGTGATAACTTTGCAAAGAGGAGAATTACTAGCAGCACTAGACTCTGTCCATAATTAATGTCTATGTAAACTAAACAGCATCAGGAGCCACAAAAGATGTTCAGGCTAGCCCCTGACATGCAGTCACTCCCACAGACAACTCGCATGTCAGGGGTTCCTCCTGCCCCTCAGGACAGACTCCATCTTCCTCCCACTCTTCATCTTGATCCTCCTGCCAAATGCCACTGCCCAGCCCCACCCTCCTCTGCAAACGCCAGTCCAGCCTAACTTCTAGATCCTACAGACTAACGGATTCCAGGTAATACAATACCCTTGTAGAATACAACAGCTCTTAGCTGTGAATCTATTTTGGATGAAGAACAGTGTGAGACCATCATCCTCACATGCACTGTAGCAACTGCCACTCCTATTTCCCTTCGGTTCTCCTCAGAGCAGTCGACAGCAAACAAGCTTTGCATTTAAAAAAAAAAAAAAAAAAGTCCCCACCCCGCTCTATCTTCAGAATTTTTTCCCACTGAAAGCTTGAAAAGAGAACAAACAGACCGCTTGCTTTCACTTCAACAAATACAACGATAAGCCATCATTAATATGGGGGGGGGGGAACTGAGAAAGGAAAAATTCATATACCCTATCTTCAGCAGCTTCAACGCGTGAGATAACAGTTCATGTTTTCCTAGGATCTCACCAAGCCAAGTAACTTGGGCATAGTGTTAAAAGGTCCATGTGGTCTCCTCTGCAAGTTTTCTAATAAATGTTTTTTAAAAGTAATTATTTCTATTCTCCATTGTATACATCATCCGGCAATAACTTAAATACAATTTCCTTCCTTTAAGGTAAACAGTTTGTAATTTTGCAACTTTATATGGTAACTGTTCATAAAGATGAACAGTTCATGCCATTTAAAAGTCACACGAACACGATGTGACTACACAGAGCACTATACTGCCTTTGTTCTACAGGAAAAGAGGACGCTTGTGTAAGACGAGCAGTTTATTTCGTTAATGAGCAGTTCTTCCCCACTCTAGAAAGCCTGCACCAAAAGCCGGCTTCTTTAGTGAGTGTTGGAGATGCATCTTCAATATTGATTTTGAGAATAAACTTGATTTATAAGTTAAGAAATTAAATACCAAAGCAGTATCACTGTGCCTTTACCAGTGCAACATACAGAAGAGATCTGCATTATTAAAAGCAGCTGCTACCATTCAGAGCTTACCTCTGTAAAGATTATAAAATCAAGGCATAAGAGGAGTGCGTTATGCAAACAGCCGCCCCAAGACTTGAAAAGAAATAGTTTAAAGAATGTTTACAGCTCTAAAATTTGATAAAGCTAATACAATTGTTTTTAAAATGCATTAATTTATGACCTAAACTTACTCTGATACTTGAAAGATGTTTTCCCTGTCTAACTGATTCAGAAGATGTATTCCAGCTTAAAAAACAACTCCCCCAAATGTAGCTGTCTTCAGATTACGGGGAGGGAAAAAAAGGAAGAGGGAGAAGTGGTGCTGGATCGCCTCTGCACACAAGGTTTCAAACAGAATCTGAAAGTCTGTTTGACAGTTCGCTTCCAACTGAAGGCGTTCCAGAACACCCCCAGGGAACCAAGGCGTATCCCAAACTCTTACAGTAACTGAAGGTGACAGCCGAAGTTTAAAACAGCCGCTGTGATCGACCCTGCCTGGTAACAAGCAAATGCCCCTCAACCCACGGAGCTGCGGATGTGGCAGACACGAAGCTAATGCACATCCAGCGCAGGCAACCACGTAATGGAGCAAGTTAATTCCAAGAATTTTTGCGTCACTCAGGCTAAATAACTAAATAAGTCTAACAGATAACTGCGTGCACTGGTTTTAAACAATTTATGTCAACGTGTATTAGTTAGCCTCTTTCAATTAAACGTTTATTGCATACAATACTGGCGTTTATAAATAGGAATGAACTAATGGAAAACATCTAAAAAAGTACAAACGGGCAGCACCAAGGAATTTCAAGCCTCAGCTCACAACCTTCCCCGCTCTACGAACAACACTTCACAACACTGATAAGCAGCTGCTTGAAACTTCCTGGCGCAGGGCTGCACGGGCATTACTGGCCTGGCCCCTGGGCGGCTTCTGCCCAAAGACTAACGTTTTGGTGGGCAAAATACAGTCGTAATGTAATATAACGGCAAGTGCTCAAAGACTTTGACTTGGCCTAATATTTTTTCAGAGATTTAGCGGCTATTACAGTGTATAAAATCAAGCTAAAACTTATCCCTGTGGTTTCTCCAGGTGCCCGGTAGCTGCCGGCCAGGGGCAGGGCTGCAGCAGGCAGCACGGTGACTGTCACGGCAAGCGGAGGGCCCCACGCGCGGCGCGTCCTGCCCCCAGGCACAACCCCTCCCGCTCCGCCCGCGTGGCCGCCCGCCCGCCCGCTGCCGCGGCTCCCCGGCCCGACCCCCGCGCCTTCCCAGCCCCGCCGGTGGCTGCGGGCAGCGCAGCCAGCCCCGGCCGAGTCCCCAGCCCGCCTCAGCCTCCCGCCGGGCCGGATCGGTGAGGGCCAGGCCAAGCCAAGCCAAGCCAGGCCAGGCCGGACCGGGCTGGGCCGGGCGCGGCCCTTCCCCGGGCGAGGCGCGCACCCCCCGGGGCCGAGCGCGGGGCCCCAGCCGCCCCCCCCCGCCCCCGCGGAAGGCCCGCGCTCCCGGCCGCGGCTCTGGTACCTGCCGCGGGGCCGGTGACCGCCAGCGCGCCGCGCGCCTGCCGCCGCCGGGCCTCAGGAAGGGCGGACTGCGCCTGCGCCCAGGGCGCCGCGCATGCGCCCCGCGCCCGCCGCGCATGCGCCTGAGCCATCCACCACCAGCACCCCTCCCCCCCCACCCCTCCGCCGCCAAATGGCGACGCTCTCTCCCTCCTTCCCCCCGCCCTCAGCAAGGAGGCGGCGGCCGCAGCGTTACAGAAATAAATCCCTTTATTCGCGTCAGGTTCCCGTGTAAAACGCGTACAGTACCGGCAGCGGGAGGGACGGGGCGGGGAGCCGCCGCTTTACCGGCGCTGCCAGGGGAAGGGCTCGGGCTCGTTTCCCTCGGAGGGGTTCGCCGTGAGGGGAAGGGCTCGTTTCCCTCGGAGCGGTTCGCCGTGAGGGGAAGGGCTCGTTTCCCTCGGAGCGGGTCGCCGTGAGGGGAAGGGCTCGTTTCCCTCGGAGCGGGTCGCCGTGAGGGGAAGGGCTCGTTTCCCTCGGAGCGGGTCGCTGAGCTGCCGGAGGTGTACGTTCCCGTGCAGATGAGCATGCCCAGCCACCAAGCAAACGTCACAGTACCGTAACAGCAGCCACAGCAAGCTAATACTGCACAACTGTGTAAGTAGATTAAAAAAATATATATTTTTCACAAATAGCACACAAAACCCTGTTGTACTGTATAATCATCTCCAGGATTTTCTTCCACTTAGCCATGTAAAAGCTTAGCGCTAGAAGTGTATTTGTTCATCACCAATCTGACATCCACTACTACAAACAGGGTGCTGTGCTGCATTTTCTACAGAAAAGCGTGGCCGAGCAGGAGCAACATCTCCTCCTCATCGCTGGGCTCTCGCCTGTGGCCGTGCCCGCAGCGAGGGCAGCCAGCCCCAGCCCAGCCCAGCGCTCTGCCAGCTCTCCCGACGGACGGCAGCCCTTCGGCACGGGAAACGCCGGCACTGCGAACCGGCGACACGGGGATGGTCCCACGTGTCTCTGTGTAAACTGCTGTCCGTCTGTCCCAGTCAGTCGGCTGATTGAGTTTCACGCATGCACAGTGACTTATTTTAGGTCGCTATCTCCAGAAATTCTTCTAAACTTTTCTTGATGTGCGGTGGCTGAGATGCAGCGTGAGTTAGCAGACTTTGACCCATCTGTGCAAAAAGTGCTTTTGATAATTTCGCTGTGGCTGTCCGGATATTTCCTCCGGCTCCAGGCAAAGAGCCGCTGTTCGTCATATTTCCCAGGAGGTGCCAAAGGACAGCTAGAACTTTTTGCTCCACCGCGTAAGGCTTCCGTGGGTATAACTCCATAACAAGATCTGCAAGAAAGACAACAGGTCATCAAGCAGCGTTCAAAGACTATTTTTAAAATACAATTCAGAAGTGATCCCCTGCTTTGAGAGGTGTTTAAAAGCACGTAATGTCAAATCAGCTTCTCAAAGCAACTAAGGAAGGAATGTTTGCTATGCACAAGAGCTTGTCTGTTGTTGCAAAAGCATCAGCGCTCCAATAAAAAATACCAGCTTTCCATACAAACACCCCTTCTAACCTCTCTCACTTTACACAGCAGCACTGGTACTGCTGATAATTACAATTTTCCATTAAATTAAAACAAGTAAAATAAAGATTTTCGAGGGTTTTTAGTTAGGACTATCAGAAGGACCTTTATTTCTCAGAGTGCTCTGTGTAACGTTTAATATTTTATGATTTCCTCTATCTCAGAAATACGCAGTAGGTATTTGAGTTAAAGGAACAAAGTAGCCTTGTACTAGAAATATATATAAGATGAAGCATTTTCCCTATTTAGACAATTACATCATGAATTAAGTATTTCATCTGCAAATGTTTGCCTTTTTGCTAGAATGGACTCTTCTGATGTATAATACAAACTACTCCAGAATATCCCAGCAAGAGATGAACTGTTTAAAGGTTGGTGACTAACACATTCAGAAAGCATAAATTTAGGAGTATTTCAAGAACAGACTGTCCATTATGTTTAGTTCAGTTTCATAGCTACTTCACACAGAACTACTCTGAAAGTAAGCCAAATAACGTCTGTTTGGTTCAAACACATTTCCCATACAGACATCCCTTGTTCACTTAAAACTTCAAAGGAAAATTCAGCACTTCTGCTAGTGATAACCCTCAAAATATGTCTGTACATTCTAAATAAAATTTGTCTTCAATTTTTAACCAAATTTGTCTTTAAACTTCTGACACCAGTTTAGGAAGAAGACCATTATGAAGTCTGCCGTCTTTGTGGTGACTGCAGCTCGGCTTACCAGCTTGTCTCCCTTACGACTGAACGCCAGCATGTATTAGCAAGAGCCTTAAAATGAGAACAAGACCAACGGCGAAAAGCAAAAAAGTACAGAAGTAAAATTCAGGAGTTAGGAGCCAGCCTTAGAGAACAGTGTATTTTCTGTGCTGGGAAACCTCAGAAAAAGCAGTCACTCATTCCTTTTGTTTCTTCCTGGCAAGAATATGAGGGAGTGAGTACTGTGAGAGGGAATATGACTTGAAGCAACTGAGGCGGGCAAGCCTCTGCTCCTCAGTCAGCCCCACGCCCCTGGCCCTACACAGGAACAGACGCTTGCCGACCAGGTAGAGGTGGGCATGTGGGGACCCAAGTCTCAATACAGTACAACCCACTCAGTTACGGATAGAATGAAACTCATTCCGAAACAAAACTCATTCTCTCTGATTCCGTATTAAATTATTATAAGCCTTAGGTATTTATAATAATTTTTTGTTTTGTCAGCAATAGCTTCCATCTGCATTAGAAGGGGGTGAAATTTGACAACTGCTGCATCGTTAATGCCCACAATCTACGTTAATGCCCACAATCTACTGTGACAGAAGAAAAGATAGACAGCCACCGCCATCCTACGATGAATTTGCCTAATTAGGATGGTACACAGACAAACATGTAAAGTAAAACACTGCTTTACCAGCAAGCTTTTCTGTCATATCTTGTTTTGCTTTTCCATTCAGAAACTGGGCTTTTGTGCAGAATGGCTGGAGGAGCAAATAGTTGTCTAAATACAAAGAACAAACCACGTTAAAATTCTTAAACAGAAAATTAAACAGTCTGGAAATAAACACAATATGGAAAAATGTAAATAACAACCTTACAAACACAGTGATGTATTTAAGGGCATAAAAACATAAGAAGATATTCTTAGCAAGCCCTAACTCCTAGAATCTGGTAGAACATAGCATCTTCATTTACTGAAAGTACCAAGATTCTGCTCCAAAGCTGAAATAGTTGAGGAAGGACAATAGTTGTGGCGTACACAAATCAGCAAGAATCTAGTTCTTTGGCCTGTTCAGGAGCTGCAGCAGTCTGACAAGCTTCTGGATAATGAAACAGAGTCACACAGAATGGTTGAGGTGGGAAGGGGCCTCTGGAGATCATCTGGTCCAACCCCCCTGCTCAAGCAGGGCCACTGCAGCCGGTTGCCCAGGACCATGTCCAGATGGCTTTTGAGTATCTCCAAGGATGGAGACCCCACAGCCGCCGTGGGCAACCTGTGCCAGCACTCAGTCACCCTCACAGCAAAAAATACCTGCTACGGAAAAATAGCAAAACCACCTACGCACTTATGACAAGTCCAGCTAGCTGTATTTCTTTATTGGACTGGCAAAATACTAAGATGACTTGTATGGTTTTAAAAGTGTGAGAATAAACCCAATGATGCATTACGCAAGGTAATGATCGCATGGAAACTACTGGAAAGAGTAACTCTTTAAATTTGGAGTTTAATTAATACAATTAAAACTCTTTAAAATTAAGAGAGAGTAAATTACTTACCTACGTGTTGACATAGAGCCTGAATAACGTTTGTGGCAGCTGCATAAATCCCTGGATTTTTGGAGTTCAGGTTGTTGTCTACCATGGCAGGAATTAGCATGTTGATCACAGGTGATAAATTGTCTTTCAGCAATGGAATCATCTTGTGCATTGTCTCCAAAGCAACCTGATTTACTTTACTGTTTGAGTCATGTAAGCGAGACTTGAAAGCATCGAAGATCTGAAAAAGTATCCAAACAGCATTTATCGGAATTAACAATTAATGTTTGAGGCAGATACTACATTTCCTGCTTTATTGTTACACTTCAATTGTCCATCTTAGCAAAAGACGGCTCTGATATGCAAATACACAAGATATATTTTTTTTTAGCAAGTAAAGCAACATGTGGTATTTTTATACCGTGTATTATTCAACTGCATCTCACCTCATCTGAATTTGAATCATTCTTATACAATGTCATGGAGGTAAACTAGCCATCTGTACGTAACTTTCAGTATGACTAACATTTTCTGCAAACAAGTATTTTTAGCAAGACACAGCTCTATTTAGCAAAAAGAATGTTTTAAAGATTTCAAAAACATTCACAGTTAAGATACTGCAAAGTTCCACAGAAGTGTTTCATAGTTCCACAGCAAAGACACTGCACTGTTAGAAGACAATCTTGGTTTTCCTTTCATTATATTTATCTTTAGTTTACAACTCTTGGACCTCATCATAGGATTCTTCTCCTAAAGAATCTTCTTTCCTATTAGAAAGGATACTTACCTTAAGCTTTATCATAATAAAGACATTTCCTCACCTTCTCCTAGACAAACAAAGCAGGCAGAACTTGCAGCTGTGTTTCAGAGACAGTTTTTCAGAGCTTGATTAATCCTTGCTGCTTTTTTTGTAACCTGTTCCAATATTTTCATATTTACTCAGCAGTGGCATGAAAAAATGCACACAGTATTCCAGAAATAGTTGAGAGTTCTATCTCTAAGTGAAAAGTTTCAGCTTCTTCCTCCTATTTACTTCCTTTACTACCTTTGTAGCTTACCCTTGAGCATACCTCACTTATTCCTCAGTGTTTTCCTGTTAATTGGACATTCTTATTGGAAGAGGGAGCCAAGATTTTTATCAGAAAACTTTGTGACACAACTTTAAACATAATATAATAATAAAATAAAATGTTTCATACACTTACCTTCACAATGTTTGCAACAACAAAGCCTTGATTGTTCTCTGTATCTAACAACAGCTGCTTAATGCCATTTATTCGATCACGGAAGTCTTTTGCATTCAATAAACCTATAATGTCTTTAACGTATTCTTCATTTTCTAATGAATTACGAGGAGCTGTTTTTCTTGTGATTTCGCGGGCTTCTGTAGTCTCTCTTTTGGAAAGGAAAAAGTTATTCAGTAAACACAAGCAGGCTGAAACATGAGTCTCTAATCTCAGACATTCTCTTTCCATGGTAGTGCAAATACCCGAACGAAACAGAAAATCTTCTAATGAAGGACTTTCACTTTAAACATGGTGATTTCCAAAAAATCATATAATAGTAATTGTTGTTCCTAAAGTCTCAATATACATTCCACTCTAAATGCATAGACACTCTAAACACAAGAGAGAAGCCTCAGCTAGGCAGGAGCCCTGTGCTGTTTCAAGTTTCTGTTCGAGAGCAGCTGGGTTTGTGCCCAGTAACAGTTGTGAACTCCCCTCACATCAACGGGTCACAAAAAAACCCCAACCAAAACAAAAAACCAAAAAAGGTTACTGTAGTTAAATTCTTTATTCTCGAAGTACTTTAAACACTGATCCCAGTCTAGGTGGCACCTAAGCAACATGCCATGCTGAGGTGGAAATTCAACAACTCTTCATAGAATATTTTGAAACAAATCTTCTGTAGCATCTAATCTTACTAGGCAGTCATGGAAAGAATTATAAAATCTGTGGAATCACTTCTCTGTCCGCGTAAGTATCCTGCATTTACAGACCAGTTCAGATAGAGTCACTAGCTCATTCCTAATTCATGAACAGAAGCCTTTGATGGAGAATGGAATAAGCATCTTTCTCACATTTTCAAATTCAAACCTATCAGCGCTGTGAGAACAAAAGGCGGCATCAAAATCTCCTGTCCTGCCAGTGTATCACAGGCCACTAAAAGTACCTGAATCAAAGATAAGAGATGCTCTGGCATAATGCAGTAAATAGCACCTCTTCTAAGGAAGCGGGCATGTAGTTTTACATGCCAAAGCAAAATTTACCATCAAATGTGGAATTAGTTATTATTTGGAATAGTAGAGTGTGTTAAAGAAATCTGTTCCTGAATAGACACACTTTCTTCAACCTGGAGGCAGTCACAGCCCCTATGAACCCTACATTCTTGGACGCAGTTTTCTGGCTTGGTTTAAATTTTGGGGGATTTATTTTTCAGTTCAATAGAAGACTTATTAGAAAACAAAACAAAAAACTAACAATGGACAGAGTATCATCTAACACCTTCAGCATCCCCAGTTAGGATCTAACTAAATACTCTGTGTCCAGGTAAGTGCAGAAATAAGTAATTTCTACTGCGACTACCACTAGGCACGTTTTTTTCTACAGAGTCTGAACGGTGACATCTTGAACTGATGGTCACATAGATCTACAGTGAATTCCAAATGTTTTGTGTACTGTGTGTATTTTCATCACCAATAAACAAATGAACTTCAAAGTGCACAAAGCCATTTTAATATTACCAATTACCCTATTTAAAGAGTTTATCTGGGACATGCCAAGTTTAATCTTCACGACCCTGTTGTGAATGTTTTTATACACTCTTCTTGTGGTGAGGCTATTATCCTAGAGGTCAAGTTACTAACAGGGTAAAACACTGAAGATCATTACCTGTCAGTGATATTGAGAGCATCTCTGGAAGTAGATGATGACCTCGAATGTCCAACGCTACTAGTATGGGAACGTCTTCCTTTTGCTGACGGTGTATCTAACGGCATCTCCCCCAAACCCTGCACAAAGGTGCAACTGTTAATTAACATGCCTGGTACACTTCTGCACTGCTGGAGACCCTATAAAAGCAAATCTGACAGCCATGCAAAGTATGTTAGCAACGTACATTTGATCCAGTGTATTTGCAAGGAGTAAAGGCATGCACAGGGCAGCTAACAAGCAGTACCTTGCCATGCCGTAGTCCCCTGATTACTTGTCTTCCTCTGAATGCACTCCTCCCGTTCCCTGTAGGTTCACTGTCTACACCTAACGGCCACTAGTAGAGTTTACATTTGTCAGCTGTTGAACAAGAGCTTTTCCACGTACCTTTTCACGTAGATTGCTAACAGATTCCTTAATGTAAGGCAAATCCTTGGTCGGCACATACTTTTCAAGTGTTTTATCAAAATCAGGATGAGTCATCATACTG